>NW_022681460.1:42869830-44249830 GCF_009764315.1 Trachypithecus francoisi
ACACAACTTAAAATGTTTGCCATATTAAACTGGAAAAATGAAAGTTGTGCATGTAAGAAAAATGGAAATAAATAATAGCCATAAATAGGAAATCGATTTTAAATAGATTTTTCAAGTATTTCTCATCTCTGTTGACTGTTGAAGGGCTTCAAACATCATTTTGGTCTTCAAGTTAATTTCAACTATTGTAACATTTGTTCATAATCTCAAAGTGGTTTCAAAAATTAGTAGATTCCCTATGTCCCTCAGAAATGAATCTCTGACACCATTTTAAGGCAGATCCTAGAGAAATAGAATCCCAATGCACTAGGGGAAGCAGAGTGTTAAGTGCGGAATATTTAAGAGAACATCTGAATTCAACTTGCTGAAATTGTACAAAATGAATAGATAAAAATATGGGACACTTCTCTCTCATTCACTCCCACATTCCTGCCTTCTGGAAGGGTATTGCTTCATACTCTACCATATCCCTACAGGAGAGATGTTCCTAAAGGAAGAGCTGTCCAGAGAAACGTGATTCCATTAGCAGTGCCCTGGAACACCATCTCCAAGCTTCACCTACTCTTCTCCACCCAAAAAACTTGTCTGGTTTTTCTCCTTTCTACTAGATCCTTCTCAGACAGGGAGCACCTACAATACCTGGGAGCTGTTAGAATGCATACTCTCAGAACCCACCCTGAACTACCAAAAAAGAATCTGCATTTTGGCCAGGCATGGTGGCTCATGCCTGTAATCCCAGCTCTTTGAGATACTGAGGTGGGTGGATCATGAGGTCAGGAGTTCGAGACCAGCCTGACCAATATAGTGAAACCCCATCTCGATTAAAAATACAAAAATTAGCTGGCCATGATGGTGAGCGCCTGTAGTCCCAGCTACTCAGGAGGCTGAGGCAGGAGAATCGCTTTGAACGCAGGAGGCAGAGGTTGCAGTGAGTCAAGATCACACCACTATACTCCAGCCTGTGCAATGCAGCAAGACTCCAGCTCAAAAAAAAAAAAAAAAAAATCTACATTTTATCAGGATCCTTATGTTATTTTCTTGCACATAGAAGTTTGAGAGACTGCCACATCATTACATTCTTCTTCTTCCTAAGTCCCTCTCCACCTGGCCCCCTGAGCCCTCCCTTTTCTTTTATTAACACCCTAAAGTTTTTCTTAGTGAGTTTGTCATGATTTCAGTCACAAGTCTTTCCCCCATTGCTATTCTGTCCCATCTCCCACAGTACATGAAGCTGTGTGTAGGAAGATATTACTTTTATTTTCTCTTGTGCTTTTCATTATCTGTGCTTACCCAGATTTGCCCTGTCGTCTTCATTACCCTTGAAGTTCAGCTCAAACCACATGAAATTCTTGTCTATTCTGTGCCAGGCACTATGGCAGGTACAATGGTTACAAAGGCAGCTAAGATGTAGGACAAGGACATGTCCTCCAGGAAATGCAATCTAGACTCTCTCTTGCCATTCATCCCAACAGTAGGCTGTATTGTGAGCACTCCAAGGGCACCAACAACTGAGAGAAGACCTTCACTAACCAAAACTAGGCAAGACCAAGATGTGACAACAAACAAATTAGAGCTATTTAGGTAAAAACTCATTTTTTATTTGGAAAAGTGCCTCACTCTACTTTCTATACTTGGATTAGATGGCCAATGCTCAAAGCAGAAAGACCACCATGCACCCTCTTCAGTCCACTATGCTTTCTGGTTTCCTCCTAAGAAAACTTGCCAATGCGTGCAAGACCCATTCAGCACTTTTGCCAAAGGAACAGTAAGGAAGCAGTTGCATTCCCTAGAATCCTTGGGGTGAGATCTATCTCTTAGCCTGCTTTCACCAATATGACCAATCAACGTGTGAACATACAGTGCATGGTAGAGTACAGCTGGCCACAAATCCTGTCACTCTCCCCATAAAACTGTAGTTTATTAACTTTCTCTGTGAATCTAGGCTGTTGCTGTGACTCCCTAATGAATAAAAGTGACAGTGTGCCAGTTCCAGGCCTACGTCTTAAGAAGGTCTGGCAACTTCCCCTTTGCTCTTTTGAGAGCCCTGAGTTGCCATTTGGGTAATCTGACACCCCTGGTGGAGAGACCCCATGGAGAAGAAAGGCCAGTAGCTACATGGAGAAGGAGAGAGGTTCAGCCCTCCCAGAATCCCAGTCCAGCCTTCAGGCAACTCCAGCCACGTGAGAGACTCCAAGCAACTAAGCAGAACCACACTGCTGAACCCAGTCAACCTACAAAACCAATGAGAAATGATAGAATGGTTCTTCTTGTAATCCCCTAAGCCGTGGGAACTTCATTACACATCAATAAATAATATGTTGAAGTAATATACTTCTGGTAAGTCAGAAATGGCCTTGGGATCTCAAGAAGATCAACCTACCTATCAGAAATCTATCTTATGTGAAAGAAAACAACCAACACGTCCAAATGGTCAGCCTTCAGTCTATTGCTGTGCCTGCTGCAGTCCCAGTGCATGTGGAATAAACACTCTAACACTTACTGAAAGAGGATGACTGATAAAGGGCTGGGAAGTCAGGGTCTAGCTACACTTGCTTCAGAGTGAACATGACTACTGTTTTCAGGTGTGACCAGCCAACTCTCAGCCAGCTGAGGTAATCTGCCCCATGAACTATGTCACCTTCGTCAATGTTGAACCTCAACTGTGTCACTCCATTCAAGAGAAGGAAAGACTGCAAGAACCTGCTTAGGATACCTGTAGACATGCCAATGTCTGATGAGGGATCAGGAGTTTTCAGTGAAGAGTGTTGGACCTCCCAGAATCAAAAAGCCCTAGCAATTTGTTTCTGATCATTAAGTGTGTCCACCCATCAGGTCATATTCCTCCATTCACCTCTCAATGCTAAAGAAAAAGCAACACACCCGCGACCTGATCAACTATACAATCACTGGTCATTAGGTCTCAAAGGGCAGTTAGGTGAGTGCAGGGTGGACCAACCTGAGCCTGAAGAACTAGAAATGCTGGATGATGAAGTTAGCAACATGCGGCTAATCAGCATCCCACCATTCAGAGTTCAACATAAAGCCACGTAAAAGAGAATGGTCAATAAGAGGCCCATGATGTCCCAGCATCTTTCTCATGTGACAGCAGGTGGAGATAAATTTACCTGAATCATTGGCTGCAAAATAGTCAGCACCCAACCTGTGGTTGGCAATGCCCTAGAAAAGATGCATATGAAAACTTACATCGAGATATAATCAGCCAAAATTAGAGGAGTAATTAAAGTACTTAGGGTATATTTATGTGAAATTTAATGTTGCCATTAAAAATTATGCTAAGGAAGAATATTAATGAGTGGTAAATGCTCACGATATAATGCTGTCTAGCTAAGTAATCTTGGACACATAACTTCAGCTTTCTGTGCCTCTGTTTCCTCATCTATTATAAGTGAAGATAACACCACCATATTTAATTAACTTTAAGATGCATATTTTCTCACACTTTAACATCTCTAGGGAAAGAACAAATTCTAATTTATAGTGACTTGAAATTAGTGGGTAGTGTTTTCTTTATTTCTTATGGTACATAAGATGCTCTAAAGTGATGCATCTTAGAACCCACAGCATCTTACACTTGATGAAAGGGTAGGATCTACTGTATTAGGTTGTTGTGATGATTAACAGAGTTGAAATAGATGGACAAACCTGAAACTGTGTGTCACAAGAGGCGAGCACTCAAAAAAATTAGCTGTTATCACTCTTATCAAATGAAACAGTGTACACATGTACTCACCTTAACAGGAACAGTCAGCTGCCTGCTTGAGAGGGCTGAGCAATCCTGATAGGCAATCCCACCTAAAACAAATGTACCCCTCTCTTTATTTTGGTGCCTGGACTTCGCATCACCCATCCCTTTCCATCCACAAAGCACAGCTTCCCAACTCTGATTGCACAGAGGAATCACCTGGGGAGTTTTTTAAGTGCCAGTGGCTGGGACACCTCCCTCACCCAAACACACATACACACACACATTCTGATTTGATTAGCCTGGGATAAGGCCCTGGCACTGGGATTTTTAAAAGCTCCCTAGGTGATTCTGATGTGTACTCAAATTGGAGTCACCGCAGTAAATTATAAGGTGTTTGCGACGAAAGGCTTTCCCAGGGAGAAAACCAATATAATGGCACAGTAGGGTCCTGGAGTCAGCCAAACCTGGGTTCAAATCCCTGCTCCTCCCCTCGACTAGTTAAGTGACAAATTGCTTAACTTCTTGCAGTCTCAATTTCTTCATCTGCAAATTGGGAATAAATCCAACCTCACAGGGTTGTTTTGGGGATTCATAAAATGTCAACAAATAAGCTACGAATATACATTTAATAAGTAAGTTATTAGTGCCATTTTGTGGCCTTTTGGGCACCTATCTAGTGACTTGCCACTGGAGGTACTTAATAAATAATTGTTGATTTGAATTGGAATGCTAGAGAAAGACTCTTTCATGAGAGAGAAGGACATAAGAAGAGGTCATCAAAGGATCGCAGGTAAAGGCCAATCCCAATTCAGTCCAGACTTGTCTGTGCGTCACTTGGTAGGAACACATCCTTCATCAACAGGGCAGCATTCAGTTCCATGGACCTCCACCCTCATGGCATCCTCTCCACGTTCAGGGTCCTGGGTAGGTAAACTGACAGTCGACCAGCATTTGATAATTCAGTCAGAGGCACAATCTGAGGGATTTTTACAAACAAGGGATGTTGAAACAAGAAAATATATAAATATTCGACTAAATGCAGGGCTCGAAGTTCCTTTCCTTGGGAATAAACCCCAACTTTAAAAGCTGGGTGGACAGAAAGGCACCATTCCCATAGGCTTTTCCATCCTGCATGCCTGGGCCAGGAGACCACCAGCCAGGACTTGCCAGGCTCCTGTGGTAAGCTGTACTAACAAGAATTCGCAGAGAAATAACACCAGGTCCCATTCCTCAAATCAGCATCAAATTTTTATTTCTTGACTAAATAGAAGCTCTGTGGCAGAGAAGCAAAATGACTTTTAAAAAGAAGCAAACGGCCGGGCGCGGTGGCTCAAGCCTGTAATCCCAGCACTTTGGGAGGCCGAGACGGGCGGATCACGAGGTCAGGAGATCGAGACCATCCTGGCGAACACTGTGAAACCCCGTCTCTACTAAAAAATACAAAAAACTAGCCGGGCGAGGTGGCGGGCGTCTGTAGTCCCAGCTACTCGGGAGGCTGAGGCAGGAGAATGGCGTGAACCCGGGAGGCGGAGCTTGCAGTGAGCTGAGATCCGGCCACTCACTGCACTCCAGCCCCAGCGACAGAGCAAGACTCCGTCTCAAAAAAAAAAAAAAAAAAAAGCAAAACTAGAATGGAAATCATTTGCTGCCCTCTTGTGGATGCCTTGGTATCCCATCTTGCTGCTTGCCAAGGGAAGTCTGGGTTATCTCCTTAGCCTTGGAAGAAATTGTGAAGGAGGAGAAGCAACAAAAGGCATAACTTGTCATAGTGCTTATAGTTTTCTTGTGGTACAAATCTGAATTTGGGCTCTTGGCTTAACCCTAGGCCATCCAGGGGTGGTGGGAGGTAGGAGAAAGCTAGTAAGATGAGGTATTCCAAGACCGATCCTCAGGGTTACATCTCCTCTAGAGAAGAGGAGGTCAGGGGCTCAGGCCAATTACGAAATCTTGGACTAGATCAACCATGAAACCAAACCAGACTTCAGGGAGCAGGAGGTGAGGCCAATTCACAGTAAAGGTGGCCTGAGCTGGGAGCAGGTGCTGCGCCCCAAATTGCAGCTCAAGTCCTGTCCACAGTGGGCCAAATTAGACTTTAGTCCATCAGGAGCTAAGTGAACTGCTTTCATTTTTAGGAACGTTGAAAGATGTTCTCCCTAGCTTGGAATAGATCCAAAATGTGTGTTGAAGTCACAGTCCCTCTAGAGATCACCCTGTGCTAATGACAGATTTAAGATTTCCCTGTGAGCTGCCACACCATTTGCAACTTAACTAGTGACAGAAAAATGAACCTAAATGGATTTTTAAAATTATTACATTCTTAATATATACATGAAATTTCAGCAATCTTACAGAAATGTAACCACATATTCTAATAATCTAAGAAAATAGGGGAGCCTTAATAAAACAATATTTTATTTACCATTATCTTTGTATTGATATATCATAATCCAAAGTCTACTAATACTATTGCTGGAGTAGTGCTTTTAAAGTAGCATTCAGCATTCACAATAGAAAAGCCTGTTTTATGAGCATCCTCTATCCTAAGATAGTAGTTTTCATTCCAAAGTTGGTCCATGTAGAAATCAAGCAATGAATTTATTTTTTCCTTACTTGATTGACTTAGCATTGCATAGATACAGCTTCATATTAATGATTCCTCAAATGAAGACTCATTAAACACATACCTGACTGCATCACTCACCTACCTGGAAACTCCCATGGCCCCCATATTCCAGAGTGACACTGTCTGATATTGTAGCCACTAGCCATGTTTGTCTAAGTTTATATTTTAATGCACTAAAATTAAAGTTTCCTCATTGCACCAGTCACTAGGCCCTTTATTGTTCAGTAGCTACATGTGGCTACTGTATTAGTGCAACTGTTGAACATTTCCAAGACTACAGAAATTGTTCTTAAAATAGGATACTGATGAAAATCCTCAGCAAAACAAACAAAGCCCTTTACAGCCTGGTCCCAAATGCCTTACTCTCATCTCTAGCCTCTTCCTCCAAATATCCCCACTACATCACTCCCTAACCCATCACTGCCACTGATCTCCCTGGGATATCTCCCCTCTACTTCCTACCCCACTACCTGGGATCTGCTTACTCATCCTGTAAGACCCAGGTTGCTTAAATATCACCTCCTCCCTGCAGCATTCCATAACTCACTTTCTCTCACCAAACAACTGTAAGGTTAATTGGTCTCTTGTGAGTAATTTCACAACTGTTTATTTTTTAATAAAATATATATTACTTGTTAATGGGTCTTAACAATATATTTTACTAATATATTTTGTTATATAATATTTTATCTTTTATTGATATTTAGAAATTTGGGGAACTATTACTTTTAAAAATAAATGTGAGCTTTGATTTCACCCATGTTTTAAATAGAGCTCTCAGAAAACACCTCCTGTATCTTCAGGGTCATAGTGAACTGGGAGAAAGAAAATTGAACTGGGAAGTGGGAAGCCTGGGGTCAAATCCTGGCTCTGACCTAACTAGCTGTGTAATCTGAGACAAGTCACTAAACCTCTCAGTTTTCTTATTTATCATGTGAAGATTTGGGTCTGGCAATTTGAGTTCTTCTAGGACTTATGTCTAAGCAGGGAGCCAATGGAAGAACAATGGACAACACAGGTGAAATTGGAGAATCAGAACACCCCTCTCTTTGTAATGAAGCTTCAGGAAACTAAACCTAAATGTCTGCTTATTCTCCCCCAACTCATACCAAACTAGATTAACTCCAAGAGTTGTTGCCTCAGTCAAGCCACCAGAGCCAACAGATTCTTAGAGGCAAATCAAGATTCACCACTCAGTAGCAATCTACCTAGGGCTTCACTCTCAGACTTGCTGTCTTTACGATTAACTTGCAAATACTAGAATTATTGGGGGCATTTAAAGGTACTAAAAAACTTGAATGCTACGCAAGTCAAATATCCTTAGCCTTCCGCATCTATTGATCTGAATGTTTCCTGACATGTTGAGGGCTCAGCTCAAATGTCATCTTTCCCTGGCTGTGCACCAGCCCCAGTTAGTCTTCTTCACACTACCTTGTTTTGTATTCTTTGTAACACTGATCATTATCTGAAATTATCTTTCCTGTTTGTTTTCTTGTCTATCATGCCATAGACACACTACAAAAAGCTCCAGCAGGGCAGAAATATGCCTATCTTATTCACCAAGTTTTCCCTAGCACCTAGAATGATGACTGGTACATAGTAAATACATAAAAAATATTTGATGAAGGAATGAACAAATGAGGTCAGCAACATGATGGCAGAACCACTCCTACAGTATAACCAACTTTTGCGGTGTAATTAAACCTCTCGCTATTCCCTTGGTTGCTCTTCAGCACTGGGTAGCTATTGAAGAAAATCTTACTGCCCTGACCTTGCTCTTGTCTGTACTAATAAGACTATATTCTCATATATTCCAGTAAACACACTTTGTTCCTTTGGCATTCTCTTTATACTATGCCATGTCTTTATTAGGAATCATTGAGGGTGAGTAGCTTATAATATACATCCTTCACTGGGAAGTCCAGAATGCAGAAGCTGGGTCCCAGGGGGTCTGTGTATGCATAACAAAACCTTGAACTTCTGACTACATGAGCCACAGCAAAGTGGGACTGCCAAAAGTGGGGAGCTCCAGGGACCTCCAAGGCAGCTCCAGAGACCTCAATGATACCCAAGTTGGATCAATCAGATTCTTTCACCAAGAATTTTGAAAAGTAGAATGGAAAGACCTAGGAGCTGGGAGTCACTCAACTCTAGAAAATGTCACAAACACTTAGCACCAAATTGCCCATTTCAAGGTTTGATTATCCCATTCTTCTTTAGCTTTGTGAGATGACAGAGTTCTCCCAATTGACTACTATGGTTTATAATCAAATGAATCTTAATTGACGCAAGACAGGGCATACTCCATTCCACCCTGCAGTACATGACTCTGTCACTGAACATTTTATCTGGAAGATATCAGTAACAGCATGGATACTTAATTATAGCAAACATAAATTTACACATTGATCAAATGTGGCTGTTCACCAGTAGGACGATGTCAATACACTGTAAAGTACAGGAACCCGAGTGAAACCAGCAGCCTAGAAAGAGCCCAGGTTGCTGGAGGAAATGGCACAAAACCAAAATGACCAAATTTTATAGGAATAACTATTAAGACCCAAATTAATGCTATAATCATCTACATAATCAAATAAGAAGAGCTGGAAAGAGGCCAGGCGCAGTGGCTCATGCCGGTAATCCCAGCACTTTGGGAGCCCGAGGCGGATCAATCACCTGAGGTCAGGAGTTTGAGACCAGCCTGGCCAACATGGTGAAACCCCATTTCTACTAAAAATACAAAAATTAGCCAGGCATGGTAGCGGGCACCTGTAATCCCAGCTACCTCAGGAAGCTAAGGCAGGAGAATCACTTGAACCCAGGAGGCAGAGTGAGCTGAGATAGTGCCGTTGCACTCCAGCCTAGGCAACAAGAGTGAAACGCTGTCTCAAAAAAAAAAAAAAAGAAGAAGAAGAGCTGGAAAGATCTGGTTTCTTTGCAGTTCAAATGCATGAGACCTGAAGATTTTAGCTGGGCCCAATCCCAGGATAAGCCAACACTATACAAGCACAACATGATGAGCATTATTAAAATGACAGAACTCCCAGAATATGATAGGTAATGATTCTACAGTCTGTATAGATTAAATATTATTTGAAGTATTATGCCCGATTTGTTGTCATCCTACAAAGATGACACTGGCTAGGGATCATCCAGCGAGGGCTCTAAAGTGAAGAGAAATGTGTAAACCATGTGACACAAGGAACCATTAACAGAACTTGGAGGTGTTTGGCCTAGAGAAGGAAAGGCTTCGAAGTCTAATTACTTCTTCACATACTGAAAGAACAAGCACATAAAAGAACGTGTTCACTGTAACTCTGGAGGACAGAAGCAGGATCCTGGAAGAAAATTACAGGGAAGCAGAATTGTTTTTAATAATTTCAACTTTTATTTTAGATTCATGGGGGAGTGTGCACGTTTGTTACCCGGGTATATTGCATGATGCTGAGGTTTGGGTTACAATTAATCCCGTCACCCAGGTACCAAGCATAGTACCCAATCGTTTTTCAGTCCTTGCTCACTCCCTTTTTCCTTCACTCTAGTAGTCCCCAGTGTCTATTGTTACCATCTTCATGTCCATGAGTATCCACTACTTAGCTCCCACTTAAAAGTGTTAACACACAGTATTTGGTTTTCTGCTCCTGTATTAATTCTCTTAGGATTATGGCCTCCAGCTGCATCCATGTTGCTACAAAAGATATTATTTTTTTCCTTTTTATGGGTGTGTAGTATTCCATAGTGTGTATGCACCACATTTTCTTTATCCACTCCACCACTGATGGGCACCTAGTTTGATTCCATGTCTTTGCTATTGTGAATAGTGCTGCAATGAACATACACATGCATATGTCTTTTTGGTAGAACAATTTATTTCTTTTGCATATATACCCAGTAATGAATGGTATTGCTGGGGGAAATGGTACTTCTGTCTTAAGTTCATTGAGAAATTGCCGAACTGCTTTCCATAGTGACTGAACTAATCTACATTCCCATCAACAGTGTATAAGTATGTCTTTTTCTCCATAGGGTGGCAGAACATAACTTAAAGAACAGCTTGCTTTCACAGTTCTCCAATAATGTAAATAATGTAACAATGCACCTAACCAAGAAGTGGGTTGCCCTCCCTGGAAGTATCCTCCAACAGTCTAACGATTCAAGGATGCTTGGAAAGTGTTTCCGTGTTAGATAACATACAGTCTCTTTCAATACTAAGACATACCGCTTTTTTGCTCATGGGCTAGGTGACTTGAACAAGTAAGTTAATTTCTTTTGGGCTTTTCAGCCTCACCTATGAGAGAAGGCTAATTACACGATTTGAGGTCTCTCGCATTGCAGAAATCTGTAACTTACAACAGAGAGGGAACAGAACATCTGAGGTGGAGAAAGGGTAGACTCAGAGAGCAAGAAAGAGGAGGGAATGGGGAAGGGAATCTGCAATTTGACAAAAAAAAAAGGAGAGGCTGATCAAAGACCAGGGTAAATAGCAGTTTTCAAGAGGGAAGAAAAAGCATAAACAGAGTCATGTAGCAAGAGAGAAAAAAAAGGAATCAAAAAGAAGAAACAGAAAGGTCAAAAGGGAATGGTGTTCTGCCTTTCCCCAGCCCTTGCTCGATCTATCTAATAGCTCCATCCCCACCTTCTTTTTTGTTCAGCTATTCTGATAAATTTCAACTGGCATTAGTGTAAAGCATATGGATAATACCATAGTTTTAACTCCCAATTCAATTTTATTACTAAAGGTGTCTTTTTTCCAAACAAGAATTTCTCTGAGACTCATTGCATTTTCCCTTTATATTCATCACATATTAAAGGTTTCCAGAAGCCCCTAAATTTCCCGTTTATGCTGATGTTCCCATTTGGTATGCTGAAGGTACTTCATTGCCATTCGTTATGAATGAGCTGCAACAGTATTGCAACAGTGCTCAGCAAACAGCTCCTGACTTTCAGATGTCATTACATACAAGTTAAACTAAATGGATGAATTTTTAGCAGGAATAATGTAGTTCATGTTGACATTATTCACAGCTTTCCCAAGAAGACAGGTATTAATCAGAAAACACTCACGTAGGTCTCAGTATATAAATATTTGGGCGTCTGGCTAAACAGTGCCCTAACCTTTAAAAGGCATATAGACCTTATGCTTTAAATAGGATCATCAGTATAAAGGGCAATTTAGGACAAATAAAAGGAAGAACTTCCTTGCACAGGAGTATGGATGTATATGGAACCTATCATCTCAGGAGTTTGTACAGCATAAAAATAAAAATAAGCCCAAGAAGGATTTAGGTAGGTCAGTAATTACAAAGTTCTGTGAATTCTTCCTTCAAAATCACTCATCTATTTGCCTTTCCCTTCTATTTTCACTATCCTCACTTTGAACACTGTATATTTATTGAATCCTCCAAGAAAATTTTTTAAATGCAAGAAAACTGTATTTTCTGAAAATGTATAATCTCAAAAGTAGATGTGATATAAAACAAGAGATGAATAGAAAATGACATAGGCACATGCTAGTTGCTAAGGGAACAGATAAACAATAATTGCTTCAAACCTTAAGAAGAAGGGACTATTTCTCAGGGCAGGAAGACTTCCTGAAGAAGGATAAACTTGATATGCCACACTGCATGGGATGAGCACAGATAAGTAGACAGGATGGAAACCCCGCAAGCCAAGACACGAAGGCAACCAAGAGTATAACCCAATTTGAGTAAATCAGTTGTCTGGATGGATAACGGAGTTCATTCAGGTGAGGAAACTTCACATAGGAGAGCAGGAGAATGAGATCTTTAGGAACAGGATATTAGAAGTTTTTGATAAGCAAGCTAAAGAGTTGAAACTATTCTGTCATGGTGAGGAGCCACCAAAGGTGTCTGAGCAGGAGGTTCTGCCAAGGAGAAATAAGGACCCAAGTTGAAAGCAACAATGTAGAAAGAAGGGAAGAAATTTATAGGACAGTCTGCTCTTCCCTTCTAATGCACACTGCTGCTGGATTAATCCTCCTTTATCAATTTGCTAATCTTCCACTCAAAAGACCTCATTGTATACCATACAAAGTCGAAACTCCTCTTCTTAGTATCCACTATGCTTTGCCATCTTGCACAAATCTATTTATAAACTCAGTTGGCACTTACAACATGACCCTTCCACTGCATTCAACCAATCAGTTGACTATATCCAGCATACATATAGTTTATTATTAACAAGGTCACCCACTGTGCCCTGCTCTGTGCTACATATGAAAATGAAAGAATGATAAAATAGAGACTATTTTTGAAGACCCAAATCTAATGGAATCCCTCTTCCTCCGCTTTTTGCCTGAACACTATTCATCATCTAAACGCATGTCCATATCTTCTCCAGGGCCACTGATGATCACACTTACCTACACCGCCCTCACTTACTCTGAAATCATCTGTACCTATAATCTTTTCCATTTATTTTATAATTTTATTATAATTTATAATTTTATATTTATAATAATTTATAATTGCATTTTAGTAATCATTTCTGATTTTAACATATCAAAAAATTATCACTTTCTAAAAACAGATTCAACACCTAAGATTGGTTTTTGTTCACATTCCCTGCAATTTGCACATGCTGTCACCAGGAGGCAATAATGTGCCAGGGGTACAACAGCAACCAGACTTTAAAAGCATAAATTTCTATTTTTATAGGTTTTAGGTTAGCCCTAATGTTATAAACAAGCATAATTAAAACACAATTTTCTTTTTGAGATGGAGTCTCACTCTGTCACCCAGGTTGTAGTGCAGTGGCACAATCTCTGCTCACTGCAACCTCCACCTCCCAGGTTCAAGTGATCCTCCCACCTAAACCTCCCATGTAGCTGGGATTACAAGTTTGTGCCACCATACCTGGCTAATTTTTGTATTTTTAGTAGAGACAAGTTTTCACCATGTTGGCCAGGCTGGTCTCACACTCCTGACCTCAAGTGATCCGCCCACCGTGGCCTCTCAAAGTGCTGGCATAACAGGCATGAGCGACTGCACCTGGCAAAACACAAATTATTATAACTTCCCTGAATCACAACTTGGGAATAAACTTCTATGAACAATTTACCCTTCACTTTTGGCTTTAGAAGTGAAACTTTAATAACAATTTTTCTCAACAAATTCCACTTACTTTTCTTTTTTTTGTTTTTTTTGTTTTTTTTTTTTTTTTTTCTGAGACGGAGTCTTGCTCTGCCGCCCAGGCTGGAGTGCAGTGGCCGGATCTCAGCTCACTGCAAGCTCCGCCTCCCGGGTTTTACGCCATTCTCCTGCCTCAGCCTCCCGAGTAGCTGGGACTACAGGTGCCCCCCTCGACGCCGGCTAGTTTTTTGTATTTTTTTAGTAGAGACGGGGTTTCACCGTATTAGCCACGATGGTCTCGATCTCCTGACCTCATGATCCGCCCGTCTCGGCCTCCCAAAGTGCTGGGATTACAGGCTTGAGCCACCGCGCCCGGCCAAATTCCACTTACTTTTCATAAAGCCAAGTCTCCTGCTAGTCAAGCTAGGCTCCTTGACAACCCCTTGCCCATTTTCTAGGTATCTTTTCACATACACATATTTTAGTATTCTCATATTAAAGAACAATCTTTAGTCCCTTCAACTCCCTAACAAAGAATAGAACATGAGGTGAGCAATAAATATCTTTTGATTATATGATTGATTTTTATATATGTGTATTAGTTTCATTTCAGGTTATTAAAAGAACATATGGAAATATTCCTACATACTAAGGGGATATCACCAGAGTACCTCAGAATCTCACTTCAGAGACAAGATACAGAGCTAGCTTAACCAGTTATTTGGGCCAATGAAGAATTTTTACTATCTTATTTTGCAATGATGAAGAAACAGATAGGAGCTTACAAGAAAGAACTGAACAGGTGGGAATACTTGGAGCAGAGCCCTTGTGATGAGTGCCTCCCACACCAAGCCTGAAGAGAACACACACCAGAGTCCTGCTCATCAGTGGCTCTTAACAGACTCATGAATATCAAGCCTATAAAATTACTTGGTTCTCTTTCACATGTATATGTTACACTTTACAGGTTAGTAAAGTGGTACTATGCCCTCACCTTCAACTGAGAGCTCAAGACAATAGACACCAACTAATCTCACTTTCCTCAGTGGAGTCTTAGACCACATAAGCAGAAGTGGATGAGGGATGGGGGAGTCACCTCAAGCTCAGTGATTGAGGCCTGGTAGAGAATTCACCATTTGAGTGGAAAAGTATACATTTTAACATAAAGAAAGGCAGAGAATGGTACCATCTTGGAGACTGCCTAAGAGGGCTTTTAGAAGAGTGGCAGAATTCTAACCAAAGAATAACAGCAGAGTCATAAAGGTTCAGCCAGAGAAGATGCACTTGCCTGTGTCATTGCAGCTGCCAGGTCATAGATCCCCAGTACTAGCAAGTCTCTAAAGGGCCCGTGAATGTACCCACAAAAGAGCCATCTTTAAGCATCTGCAAATATCTACAACCATTTTGGTGGCAGGAGAGTTAAACATGCCCTCCCTTCCTCTACTCTAACTCTAGAAGGGTCAGAAGTTGAGGCTAACTAATGCATGGATGGGGTGGGATGGAGGTAGGAGGTAGAAGACTTGATGGAGGAAAGAAAATAAATGTACCGTGCCCTTCTTCTGATGGAAATCCAAGCAAAGCAAGGGAGTAACTTCAGTGTTGAATGCAATTCAGAGTTTTGATGATTACACTTGACTGGAGGTATTAACAATAGAACTGCAACTGTTTTAAGGGATTAAATAGATCCCCTACTTTTCATTGTGTAAGAGCGAGCAGATAAACAATGAGGCTTGCCTGAAATTTCATCTAATATCAGGAGAAAAAATGATCCCCATTGAGTGACTTTACAGGGGCAGTTATTTAAAAATATAAGTTGCGTTATAATTGTTCCTGACATGTGTCTGTTTTAAGCATATAACAGCACAGGAAAGACGGCTAAAAACAATAGCATATTACTAGGAGTTCAAATTCTTTTTTTTTTTTTTTTTTTTTGAGGCAGAGTCTCTGTCGCCCAGGCTGAAGTGCAGTGGC
The DNA here is from genome assembly GCF_009764315.1 of Trachypithecus francoisi. Taxonomy (NCBI): domain Eukaryota; kingdom Metazoa; phylum Chordata; class Mammalia; order Primates; family Cercopithecidae; genus Trachypithecus; species Trachypithecus francoisi. The sequence continues at coordinate 42,885,222 of NW_022681460.1, forward strand.
CGGATCTCGGCTCACTGCAAGCTCCGCCTCCTGGGTTCACGCCATTGTCCTGCCTTAGCCTCCAGAGTAGCTGGGACTACAGGCGCCGCCACCACGCCCGGCTAATTTTTTTTGTATTTTTAGTAGAGATGGGGTTTCACCGTGTTAGCCAGGATGGTCTCGATCTCCTAACCTTGTGATCCACCCGCCTCGGCCTCCCAAAGTGCTGGGATTACAGGCGTGAGTCACCACGCCAGGCTGAGTTCAAATTCTTAATAACGGGGAAGAGCTACAGCAGAAGGAGGAAAAAGTAAGAGAAGACAACTTATCTCCTACCTACTAAAACGGGAAAGGTTCCCTTGTCCCCTTGCAGGGCGTGCGAGAGTGGATGAGGGAATCTTTCCTGTTTCAACTGGGGCCTTGCCCTGGGATCCTGGAAGGTGAGTGTGAATGAATGTGAAACTGTCATGTCTGCCTCTCTTCCGAAACCCTGTCACTTCTCTCTCTTTCCTGTGGGTAACAGGCTCTGTTTCCCTTCAAAATTCTGCCCTAACTGGCAAGTCAAAACCCCCAGACTTTGTCTCTTTTCTTTCACCTGGTTTGAAATGGCTCTTATCTCTGTCTTTATAACGTTAAGAGTTTTGCCACAGGGAACGGCAATGTCACTAAGTAAAGTGAGCATTTCGCTCAGCTGCCAAAGGTGCAATCGGACCAGCCGTCCCTAGAGGTGCCATGCATGCCACCACTTTGACAGCCGCAGGCACGCATGGCCCAGGACACCTCTCCTTATCCTTTCCCACAGGTGCCTAGCCGTGCCCACAGCAGACAAAGGCCGAGCCCTACAGCTACGAGTGAGGGGAGAAAACGGCGGTGGTAGCCACGACCCTACAAGGTGCTTCTAGCCTGCCAGGCAGATGGAACCTTTTCTCTCCTGGCCAAGGAATTCAACCTGGTTCAGGGAAAAGATATAGAGATTAGGGGTGCCCACTTGCACTAAGCAAGGTTTTCTTCCCCCAGAATCTTCCCCTCTTTCCCCTTAAACTGTTTTTCTCTTTTTCCTTTTCTAACTGAAAGGGCTCCCCACCCCGCAACACCCAACTCTGTTTCTAGTAGGGAAGTTAACAGAGGAATGACACCTGCTGGCTGAAAACTTGGACAGGACACGTTTCAGACACTCCAAACAGATACAAACAGCCTCTAAAATGCCTTTTCAGTCCCAAACTCGATTCCAAGCTTCAGGCAGAGGCCCTAGAAAGAAAAACTAGGTCTGCATGGGTCCAAAGCCAGGCAACAGGACAATGTAAATGGGCACGACGAATTCCTGCCAATTGAACCCTCCACCCCAAAGAAGGAGGCCACGCTTCATGGCATAAACAGGCCTGGAGAACTCAAAGTTTGCCAACAGCAGGAAGAAATGGAGGCATAGGTGAGGGTGGTTAATTCCTATTCTCCAGAGTTTCACTGCTTCATGAGTATATTCCGCAGTGGTACCTATGGCCGGCTCAGGGATAAGGGTGGATCGTGAAGGGAGGTGACTCGCTTTCTCCCTCCATCACCTTCTGAGTTTTTGCTGAAAGAAGGAAGGGAATGAGAGACACCTCTATGCCCTGTCTTTCAGAATGGGCAACCAGTTCTCTTCACCACCCCCAGCTATACTACTCTGGAGTGTATCCTGAACCATTGGGACTGCTTTGACCTTCCGAATCTGGAGGAAAAATGCCTCATAGCCCCCTCTGCACAAAGCTTCAGCCAAATTATGATTTACAAGGATTGGCTTGACCTCAGGAAGGAACTATTCATTTCAATACCATCTGGCAATTGAAACTTTTCTGTAGACGTGAGGACAGATGGTCTGAGGCCCCATATGTGGAGGCTTTCTATAACTTGCAAGGCAATCCAGACCTTTGCCAACAGTGTAGGATTGATCCAGCCCTCCTGTTTGCCATCTCAGGGTAGGCTGCAAGGGGCAAGCCCAGGGAAGTAAAGATAGGAGTCCCAGAGGCACCCCCAGCAGAGGAGCCAGCTCTCTCCAACCTTGCCTGTCCAGGTTCACCCCTACCTCCCTATCCTGTTTCAGCCTCTCACTTACCCCTTCCTAAAAATCCTTGCCCTAAACAAGCCCCAGTCTCTCTCTTGCCCCCACCTCAACAGATGCCCAGTGAATTTGGGCCCAGTAGGGTTCAGCTTCCCTTCTCCCTACAGAACTTAGGGCAAATTAAGGGAGATCTTGGCAAGTTTTCAGATGACCCTGATAGATATATAGAGGCTTTCCAGGATTTCATTCAAATATTTGAACTCTCCTGGAGAGATGTTATGTCACTTTTGAATCAGACCCTGGCGGACAATTAGAAGCAGGCTGCTCTGCAAGCAGCAGAGAGATTGGGGGATGAGCTTTGTATCACATATAGTGTCAGGGAAGTGGACAAACATTATTCAGCTGGAAGAGAAGCAGTACCAATGAATTACCCTAAATGGAACCCCAGTGATGAGATGGAAGTCTCAGGTGTGCATAATGGAAGGCTTATGGGACCAAAGCTCTCAATTATACTAAGTTGTCCATGATCGACCAGGGATTTGATAAAAACCCCACTGCCTTCCTGGAAAAGCTAAGGGAGGACTTAGTAAAGCACACTTCTCTATCTCCTGATTCAGTCGAGGGACAGCTAATCCTAAAGGACAAATGTATTACTCAGGCAGCTCCTGACATCAGGAGGAAGTTGCAGAAACAAGCCCTGGGACCAGAAAGTACATTAGAGGCCCTCCTGAAAGTGGCCACCTCGGTCTTTCATAATAGAGACAGGGAGGCCCGGGAAAGAGAGAGAAGATATAGTTATTCCCAGGGTGCACCTGTTAACTGCTAAAGATATGGCAAGAACAGTTATCTGTCTTCTAAAACTTTATCTGTTCCCATACAAGGTTTAATTTCTTTCACCAGGGTAAACCAGCTCAGGGTACAATGTTGTTATTAGTATACTTTACTTCTTGTCTCTGTAATCTTTGGCACTAAATCCTTTCTTTATATAATACACATGTTTAACCCATGCATACTTAACCTTATAAAACTTGTTTTTTTCTCTCACTCCTAGAATCCATTAAACTCCAAATGGTCAAGCAACCAGAGCCTCAGATGGTACCTTACCTTTGCTAGGAACCCTTAGATAGACCTCTGGGAGGAATCTGACTGCTGCTTTCCTCCAAAACAATGACTGCTGTCAGGAAGATGCAGCTAAGACCTGTCACCGTCCATATTCTAAAGGCAGTTAGATGTACCTCTTCAGAGGGGGAAATGATACGGAAGTGCTGGGAAGGGAGGAGCGTTCCCTTTAAATGATACGGAAGTGGGGAAGGGAAGTGCTGGGGAGAGGAAATGTGTGGTTCCTGGCTAGGGCTCCACCCTCAGGGACCTAGGTGAGGTCAGGCACTTCTGCCTTCATGCCCAAATGTTGCGTTTCCCAATACCACACTGGCCTGCCATGTCACCATCCTGTGCCTCTAAAAACCCGAGCAGGGCAGAGACAGAGGCAGCTGGATGGGAGAGGCGCACATCAGTGGAGGAACACACAGGTGGCTGGACGTGGAGAGGAATGCACCAGCACTGGCATGCCCACAGGCCACTGACCAGCAGAACCACGTGGAGTTTGGCTGGGGCAGTTGGAGGACAGCCTGGCCGCCAGGTGGCCGACTCCACTGGAAAACCGTCTCCCTTCTGGCTCCCCCATTTGCTGAGAGCTACTTCCATTTAATAAAACTTTGCATTCATTCTCCAAGCCCACATGTGATCTGATTCTTCCGGTACACCAAAGCAAGAAACCCCAGGATGCAGAAAACTCTCTGTCCTTCTGACACAGCAGAGGGTCTAATCGAGCTAACACAAGCCGCCTATAGAAAGAGAAAGGCAAACTGAAAGAGCACCCGATAACACATGCCCATGGGGGTTTCAGCTGTAAACATTCACCCCTAGACACTGTTGTGGGGTGGGAGTCCCACAGCCCGCCCATCTGTATGCTCGGCTAGAGGTTTGAGCAGCAGGGCACTGAAGAAGCAAGCCACACCCCCATCACATGCCCTGGGAGAGGAACACGGGAACTTTCCCGTTTCACTACCTCTCTATTGTGGTGTACATAGATCAGACTAAATGTATACTTGCTAGCACTTAAGCAAAGAATGCACCCTGCACTAGCCTCACTCTGCTTCATACAGGATGCAAAAACTGACCGCTAAAAGAAATAAATTTCCAAAACCCCAAAAGAAAGTCATTCACAAAATGTTCATCTATGTAGTCTCATTAATAAGTTAAACACCCAGTAATACATGGAAACAACATAACACAAAGAAATACAGAAATGTACCTAACACTAGAGGCTTCAACAGAAAAATTTATTGGGCAGCGAAAGAGTGCAGGAGTGGTGAAAAACAGAGTGTCAACCATGGGCGAGATTTGGGATTCAAATCCATGGTATGCATCTGTCAAGGAAACAGGAGCTATTTGAATTATGGGGCTATAATTCCATCGAGGGATGCTGAGGACTGCATAAACCACTTGAGCCTTCGGAAATTACTACCCCATAATTCAGTCACCTGTGATTTGTTCTATGAATAATTTATTGGCTGTCTTTGCACAGTATGTTGTGTCAAACCTGAAACAGGATATTTCTTTGGAATTTGATTTGTCTTTTACCTGAGAATCTGTCCATTTCTGTAACAAATCTTTATTGAGCATTTACTACATGTACCGAACTGTGAGGGGAAGTGGATTGTGCAGTTACCTTCGGACCTCCAGCTACTTCAGGCTTTAGGCCCATAAAGCTATTGACACCAGAAAACAGATATTCTATAGCCAGCTAGCGAGTCCTGCCTGCAGAGTAAATACCCATCAACAACAACAAAAAAAATTAAACATATGTTCAATGAGGACACAACCACAAACGTTCTGGAGTGGGGGTTCTCAGAGTGTTCTATCCTTAAACCTCTATCTAAGCAGTTTCCCAGGACTCCACCCATAGGGAAAAGCTGCTGCACAGTGACTTTGGGAAGCTGCTGTTAAGGAAAAAAGGAGTGACTTAGTTGATACTAAGACATAAACCACATACACCCAATCAGCCCACACCACCTGCCTCCAAACAGCTAGCATGATACTGCTGAGCAAAACCCTGTCCCTCCCTTTTACAGATGCACTCCATGTCCTTTCTGACCTTTTTGCCTCCTTTATCGCTTCCATGTTAATGCTATTTACCTATATAAGATGCTGATAGTGGATAGAGAGCCCTTGACAGTGTAAGTCGTCTCAGGAGGATGCAGATGAACAGAATCTTACACTTAGAATTCAGGTCCTGTGGTCTGTGGACAACTATTTCTTAGACTTCCAGCTTTCTGAAAGTCTTTTTAACCAATAAAAGACATGTTTCTTCCTTTATATGCTAATGAGAGGGCACATCTGAAGGTGATATGATTTAGAAAACTAAGTTAAACTTCAGGCCGGGCACGGTGGCTCACACCTGTAATCCCAACACTTTGGGAGGCCGAGGTGGGTGGATCACAAGGTCAAGAGATCAAGACCATCCTGGCCAACATGGCGACACCCCGTGTCTACTAAAAATACAAAAATTAGCTGGGTATGATGGCGCATGCCTGTAATCCCAGCTACTTGGGAGGTTGAGGCAGGAGAATCATCTGAAGCAAGGAGTCAGAGATTGCAGTGAGCTGAGATCGCGCCACTTTACTCCAGACTGGTGACAGAGTGAGACTCCGTCTCGAAAAAATTAATTAATTAATTAATTAATTAAGTTAAACTTCAGTACTACAAGGGCAAGGAGAATAATAGAGAGAGGCACAGAGCCTGGAAGGTCACTTCCAAGAGGCCTCCCTGTGTTTCTGGAAGGCCTGTGGTAGAAAGACTCTCTTTACTATAGAGTCCAAATTATCTTATTATGAGCATCTATTTTGGGAGGTTTTCTTGGAGACAGAGTCTTGCTCTGTTGCTAGGCTGAAATGCAGTGGTGCGATCACAGCTCACTGCAGCCTCCATCTCCCAGACTGAAGTGATCCTCCCACCTCAGTCTCCTGAGTAGCTGGGACTATAGGCATGAGCCACCACAACCAGCTAAATTTTTGTAGACAAGAGGTCCCCGTGTGTTGCCCAGGCTGGTGTCAAACTCTTGGACTCAAGCGATTCTCCTGCCTCAGCCTCCCAAAGTGCTGGGATTATAGGCTTGAGCCACGGGGCGCAGGCAGCATCTACTTTTTTTTCAGAGTTTTGTGTGTTCATGCCTTACCTTCCATTGAAGGCAGGATCAGTGCCTGGTTTATCTTTATATCCACCACTGTATTAGTCAGAGTTCTCTAGAGAAACAGAATAAGAAAGAGAGATATTTATTCTGAAGAATTGGCTTATACAATTTTGGGGGCTGAGAAGTCCCTCGCTGTCTGCAGGTTGGAGACACAGGAGAACCAGGAACACTAATGATGTAAATCCTACCCCAAGGTCAGGAGAAGATTAGATGATATGTCCCAGCTCAAGCAGTGAGGCAGGACAAAACAGAATGAATTCCTCCTTTCTCCACTTTTCGTTCTATGCAGTGCTCAAAAGATCCAATGATGCCCAACCACATTAGGGAGGGCAATCTACTTTACTGAGTTTACCAATTCAAAAGTAAGTCTCATGTAGAAATATCCTCACAGGGGCACCAGAAACAATGTTTAATTGCAGCACCCTATGGCCCACTCAAGTTCACACACAAAATTAACCACCATAACTATAATTAGCAATAGTATATAGTTTCAAATAGCTAGAAGGAAAAAAATAATAAATGTTTGAGATGATGAATATGCTAATTACCATAAGCTGATCACTGTGTGTACATATCACAATATCACTATCTATTCTGTAAATATGTGCAATTATTATGTGTTCATCAAAACTGTTTTGAAATTTCAAAACATTTAAAAAATTTAAATAACAATAAATAAAATAAAATAAAATTAACCATTATAAAATTAAAGTGATAGTTAATAAAATTAACTGTCATTAATCCACTATATCAAAGAAATGAAAGAGAACCTTCTAGTGATCCTCTCTCCTTGGTGAAACTATAGTGAAATAAAGGTGCTCAGCAGAGAACACAGAAAAATTAACCGTAACCAACTATTTGCTATGTATGTAAAAGAAACAGACAAAGATGTCTGTCGCAGTCTGTTCAGGCTGCTGTTACAAAATACCATGGACTGGATAATTTATAATATAGTATAAATTGTTGATACTTTGGGCTTGGACTTCCCAGCCTCCAGAACTGTAACAAACAGTGTCTGGTGAAGACTCACTCTCTACTGTCAAAATGGCATCCTCACATGGCAAATGGGCACAAAAGGGATTCTGGATCTCACTAGACCTTCTTTCATAAGGACACAAGTGCCATTCATGAGCACCCTGCCCCCCCAAAGGCCCCACCTCAATACTATCACATTGGAGATTAGTTTTCAACATATGAATTTTGGAGGGACACATACAGTCAAACCATAGCAATGTACAGTTTTTTTTTAAACAGCATTCATCCCTTGGTGGTGGACTGCCATGTGAAGCAACATGACCAAAAACAATACATAGTTTGGTACCTCTGGAATTTGGTGTATGAGTATGGAAAGGGCAGTAGTGGGAACTGTGATCAGTAAGGGAGGCAGGTTCCAGGGCACGAAGATTATTGTATGCCTGAACTTTATCTTGAAATCTACAGAAGCAGCATGAACAGGTTTTTGCTTTTTGAATAGCTTCGCAGCAAGGTAGAGAATGGGAGAGGACCCAGATAGAAACAGCCACTCCTGGCTGGGTACAGTGGCTCACGCCTGTAATCCCAGCACTTTGGGAGGCCAAGGCAGGTGGATCACTTGAGGTTAGGAGTTGAAGACCAGCCTGGTTAACATGGTGAAACCCCATCTCTACTAAAAATACAAAAATTTAGCAGAGCGTGGTGGCACAGGCCTGTAATCCCAGCTATTCAGGAGGCTGAGGCATGAGAATTGCTTGAACCCAGGAGGCAGAGGTTGCAATAAGCTCATGCCACTGCACTCCAGTCTGAGTGGCAGATCAAGGTTCTGTCTCAAAAAAAAAAAAAAGAAGAAGGAGGAGGAGGAGGAGGAGAAGGAGAAGGAGAAGAAAGAAAGAAGAAAGAAGAAGAAAAAGAAGAAATAGCAGCTTCAGAAATTCAGGTTGAGCTGAGGAGGAGAGAAATTAAAACTATCTTCAAAAAAGAACAAGATCATGTCCTTTACAGCAACATGAATGGAAGACAGTCATTATCCTAAGTGAACTAACACAGAAACAGAAAAGAAAAGACCACATGTTCTCACTTATAAGTGGATGCGAAGTATTGAGTACACATGGACACAAAGAAGGGAACAACAGACACCAGGGCCTACTTGAGGGTGGAGGTTTAGAGGATGAGGATAGAAAAACAACCTATCAGCTACCATACTTACTATCTGGGTGATGATACAATCTGTACACAAAACCCCTGTGACATGCAATTTACCTATATAACAAACCTGCACATGTACCCCGATTCTGAAATAAAATTTTTTTTAAAAACTATTTTCAAAAAGCAGAATCTATAGGGTTAGCTAACTCAAAAATTTCAAGGGAAAGGTAGGAGCCTTTTAGATGACTCCAAGCATTTTGCTTAGACATTGGGTGGATTAGAAACATCAGGAAACAACAGACTACGGGAAAATGATTACAAGTTCACTTCTGAATATGTTGGGACATCAGAGGCAGTGTCCATAGATGTGTTTATATATGGGTCTGGAGATGGAGAGTAATGTTTGGGGTTAGAGATGTAGAAGTGTGCATTACCTGCTTGTAGATGGTGGAAAGCAATATGTAAGGCAAGTTTCTCAAGGCAGTGGCAGTTGAAGCCCTAAGAATCATGCCATTTAAGGGTGTCTTCTCCTTTTTCAGTAATATTCCCAGGACCCAAGAAGTCAGGGTGAGCAAATTGTGTGGAACCAATGGTTATAACAATCACAATTAAGGTGAACTGGCTGGATGTGGTGGCTCACACATGTAATAGCAGCAATTTGGGAGGCCGAGGCAGGCAGATCACCTGGGGTCTTGGGTTTGAAATTAGCCTGGCCAACATGGTGAAACCCTGTCTCTAATAAAAATACAAAAATTAGCTGGGCATGGTGGCACACGGCTGTAAATTCCACCTACTTGGGAGGCTGAGGCAGGAGAATCTCTTGAACCAGGGAGGTGAAGTCTGCAGTGAGCCAAGATAGGGCCACTGCATTCCAGCCTGGGTGACAGAGTGAGACTCCATCTCAAAAAAAATAATAATAAAAATTAAAGTGAACTGACCATATATAATTCACAAATCAGACAGGCCCTCTAACAGAGAATCAAGGAGTGTCTGAACATAGACGAAGGGCATGATGATGTGTCCGGAGTTGGTTCCTTCCAGTGGGTTCTTGGTCTTGCTGACTTCAAGAATGAAGCCGCGGACTCTCACGGTGAGTGTTACAGTTCTTAAAGGTGGTGCGGACCCAAAGAGTGAGCAGCAGCAAGATTTATGGCAAAGAGCGAAAGAACAAGCCTTCCACAGCATGGAAAGGGACCTGAGCGGGTTGCCGCTGCTGGCGCGGGTGGCCAGCTTTTATTCCCTTATTTGGCCCAGCCCACATCCTGCTGATTGGCCCGTTTTACAGAGCGCTGATTGGTCCATTTTACAGAGTGCTGATTGGTGCGTTTACAAACCTTTAGCTAGACACAGAGTGCTTATTGGTGCGTTTACAATCCTTTAGCTAGACAGAAAAATTCCCCAAGTCCCCACCCAACCCAGAAGCCCAGCCAGCTTCACCTCTCAATCCCCCCTCTAAACAGGACACCCCAACTGCTCTTGGGAATTGGCTGATGACCGCTCTAGCTACTTCCTGCTGGATAGGGGCAAAGAAGGGGCCCTGCAGTTGTAGTGTCCTCCAGAGGGGAACTCTGTAGGCCAGTGAAAGGACCAGCGGGTTGGTCCAGAGGTCCTCAATAGAAGTTGTTAGTGGAGCTCATTTTGGGTTCCATTTGTAAGACCATCTGTAGCTTGATGGCCTTAATCCTAGAGGAAACAAATTTGACAAGGAGGTTAAAAATATAGGGCCTGAAGGCAAGTAATAGCAAGATGGCTGCCACGGGACCTAGAAAGGGGAGAAGCCGTGTTGCCCAACTCCAGAGATTGGTATAAGAGTTTGAAAGGCGGAGGGCGGAGCAAGATGGCCGAATAGGAGCAGCTCCAGTCTCCAACTCCCAGCGCGAGCGACACAGAAGACCGGTGATTTCTGCGTTTTCAACTGAGGTACTGGGGTCATCTCGCTAGGGAGTGCCGGACAATCGGTGCTGGTCAGCTGCTGCAGCCTGACCAGCGTGAGCTGAAGCAGGGCGAGGCATCGCCTCACCTGGAAGCGCAAGGGGGAAAGGAATCCCTTTTCCTAGCCAGGGGAAATGAGACACACAACACCTGGAAAATCGGGTAACTCCCACCCCAATACTGCGCTTTAAGGAAACAGGCACACCAGGAGAATATATCCCACACCTGGCCGGGAGGGTCCCACGCCCACGGAGCCTCCCTCACTGCTAACACAGCCGTCTGCGGCGATCTATCCGCAAGGCAGCAGCGAGGCTGGGGGAGGGGCGCCCGCCATTGCTGAGGCTTAAGTAGGTAAACAAAGCCGCTGGGAAGCTCGAACTGGGTGGAGCTCACAGCAGCTCAAGGAAGCCTGCCTGTCTCTGTAGACTCTACCTCTGCGGACAGCGCACAGCTGCAGCCCATTAGGGGAAAGAGCGGGGGCGGTGCAGACGCGAACGACTCTGTCTGACAGCTTTGGGGAGAGCCGTGGATCTCCTAACGCGGAGGTTGAGATCCGAGAACGGACAGACTGCCTGCTCAGGTGGGTCCCTGACCCCTGAGTAGCCTAGCTGGGAGACATCCCCCACTAGGGGCAGTCTGACACCCCACACCTCACAGGGTGGCGTCACCCCTGAGAGGAAACTTCCAAAGAAAGAATCAGACAGGTACACTCGCTGTTCAGCAATATTCTATCTTCGGCAACCTCTGCTGCTGATACCCAGGCAAACAGGGTCTGGAGTGGACCTCAAGCAATCTCCAACAGACCAACAGACAGTCCTTCTGACTGTCAGACGGAAAACTATCAAACAGGAAGGACACCTATACCAAAACCCCATCCGTACGTCACCATCATCAAAGTCCAGAGACAGATAAAACCACAAAGATGGGGAAGAAGCAGGGCAGAAAAGCTGGAAATTCAAAAAATAAGAGCGCATCTCCCCCTGCAAAGGAGCGCAGCCCATCGCCAGCAACGGATCAAAGCTGGTCAGAGAATGACTTTGACGAGATGAGAGAAGAAGGCTTCACTCCATCAAACCTCTCAGAGCTAAAGGAGGAATTACGTACCCAGCGCAAAGAAACTAAAAATCTTGAAAAAAAAGTGGAAGAATTGACAGCTAGATTAATTAATGCAGAGAAGATCATAAACGAAATGACAGAGATGAAAACCATGACACGAGAAATACGTGACAAATCCACAAGCTTCAGTAACCGACTCGATCAACTGGAAGAAAGAGTATCAGCGATTGAGGATCAAATGAATGAAATGAAGCGAGAAGAGAAACCAAAAGAAAAAAGAAGAAAAAGAAATGAACAAAGCCTGCAAGAAGTATGGGATTATGTAAAAAGACCAAATCTACGTCTGATTGGGGTGCCTGAAAGTGAGGGGGAAAATGGAACCAAGTTGGAAAACACTCTTCAGGATATCATCCAGGAGAACTTCCCCAACCTAGTAGGGCAGGCCAACATTCAAATTCAGGAAATACAGAGAACGCCACAAAGATACTCCTCCAGAAGAGCAACTCCAAGACACATAATTGCCAGATTCACCAAAGTTGAAATGAAGGAAAAAATCTTGAGGGCAGCCAGAGAGAAAGGTCGGGTTACCCACAAAGGGAAGCCCATCAGAATAACAGCAGACCTCTCGGCAGAAACTCTACAAGCCAGAAGAGAGTGGGGGCCAATATTCAACGTTCTTAAAGAAAAGAATTTTCAACCCAGAATTTCATATCCAGCCAAACTAAGCTTCATCAGTGAAGGAGAAATAAAATCGTTTACAGATAAGCAAATGCTTAGAGATTTTGTCACCACCAGGCCTGCCTTACAAGAGACCCTGAAGGAAGCCCTAAACATGGAAAGGAACAACCGGTACCAGCCATTGCAAAAACATGCCAAAATGTAAAGACCGTCGAGGCTAGGAAGAAACTGCATCAACTAACGAGCAAAATAACCAGTTAATATCATAATGACAGGAACAAGTTCACACATAACAATATTAACCTTAAATGTAAATGGACTAAATGCTCCAATTAAAAGACACAGACTGGCAAACTGGATAAAGAGTCAAGACCCATCAGTCTGCTGTATTCAGGAGACCCATCTCACATGCAGAGACATACATAGGCTCAAAATAAAGGGATGGAGGAAGATCTACCAAGCAAATGGAGAACAAAAAAAAGCAGGGGTTGCAATCCTAGTCTCTGATAAAACAGACTTTAAACCATCAAAGATCAAAAGAGACAAAGAAGGCCATTACATCATGGTAAAGGGATCAATTCAACAGGAAGAGCTAACTCTCCTAAATATATATGCACCCAATACAGGAGCACCCAGATTCATAAAGCAAGTCCTTAGAGACCTACAAAGAGACTTAGACTCCCATACAATAATAATGGGAGACTTCAACACTCCACTGTCAACATTAGACAGATCAACGAGACAGAAAGTTAACAAGGATATCCAGGAATTGAACTCATCTCTGCACCAAGTGGACCTAATAGACATCTATAGAACTCTCCACCCCAAATCAACAGAATATACATTCTTCTCAGCACCACATCACACTTATTCCAAAATTGACCACATAATTGGAAGTAAAGCACTCCTCAGCAAATGTACAAGAACAGAAATTATAACAAACTGTCTCTCAGACCACAGTGCAATCAAACTAGAACTCAGGACTAAGAAACTCAATCAAAACCGCTCAACTACATGGAAACTGAACAACCTGCTCCTGAATGACTACTGGGTACATAACGAAATGAAAGCAGAAATAAAGATGTTCTTTGAAACCAATGAGAACAAAGATACAACATACCAGAATCTCTGGGACACATTTAAAGCAGTGTGTAGAGGGAAATTTATAGCACTAAATGCCCACAAGAGAAAGCAGGAGAGATCTAAAATTGACACTCTAACATCACAATTAAAAGAACTAGAGAGGCAAGAGCAAACACATTCAAAAGCTAGCAGAAGGCAAGAAATAACTAAGATCAGAGCAGAACTGAAGGAGATAGAGACACAAAAAACCCTCCAAAAAATCAATGAATCCAGGAGTTGGTTTTTTGAAAAGATCAACAAAATTGACAGACCGCTAGCTAGACTAATAAAGAAGAAAAGAGAGAGGAATCAATAGACGCAATAAAAAATGATAAAGGGGATATCACCACCGACCCCACAGAAATACAAACTACCATCAGAAAATACTATAAACACCTCTACGCAAATCAACTAGAAAATCTAGAAGAAATGGATAATTTCCTGGACACTTACACTCTCCCAAGACTAAACCAGGAAGAAGCTGAATCCCTGAATAGACCAATAGCAGGCTCTGAAATTGAGGCAACAATTAATAGCCTACCCACCAAAAAAAGTCCAGGACCAGATGGATTCACAGCTGAATTCTACCAGAGGTACAAGGTGGAGCTGGTACCATTCCTTCTGAAACTATTTCAATCAATAGAAAAAGAGGGAATCCTCCCTAACTCTTTTTATGAGGCCAACATCATCCTGATACCAAAGCCTGGCAGAGACACAACAAAAAGAGAGAATTTTAGACCAATATCCCTGATGAACATCGATGCAAAAATTCTCAATAAAATACTGGCAAACCGGATTCAGCAGCACATCAAAAAGCTTATCCACCATGATCAAGTGGGCTTCACCCCTGGGATGCAAGGCTGGTTCAACATTCGCAAATCAATAAACGTAATCCAGCGTATAAACAGAACCAAAGACAAGAACCACATGATTATCTCAATAGATGCAGAAAAGGCTTTTGACAAAATTCAACAGCCCTTCATGCTAAAAACGCTCAATAAATTCGGTATTGATGGAACGTACCTCAAAATAATAAGAGCTATTTATGACAAACCCACAGCTAATATCATACTGAATGGGCAAAAACTGGAAAAATTCCCTTTGAAAACTGGCACAAGACAGGGATGCCCTCTCTCACCACTCCTATTCAACATAGTGTTGGAAGTTCTGGCTAGGGCAATCAGGCAAGAGAAAGAAATCAAGGGTATCCAGTTAGGAAAAGAAGAAGTCAAATTGTCCCTGTTTGCAGATGACATGATTGTATATTTAGAAAACCCCATTGTCTCAGCCCAAAATCTGCTTAAGCTGATAAGCAACTTCAGCAAAGTCTCAGGATACAAAATTAATGTGCAAAAATCACAAGCATTCTTATACACCAGTAACAGACAAGCAGAGAGCCAAATCAGGAATCAACTTCCATTCACAATTGCTTCAAAGAGAATAAAATACCTAGGAATCCAGCTTACAAGGGATGTCAAGGACCTCTTCAAGGAGAACTACAAACCACTGCTCAGTGAAATCAAAGAGGACACAAACAAATGGAAGAACATACCATGCTCATGGATAGGAAGAATCAATATCGTGAAAATGGCCGTACTGCCCAAGGTGATTTATAGATTCAATGCCATCCCCATCAAGCTACCAATGACTTTCTTCACAGAATTGGAAAAAACGGCTTTAAAGTTCATATGGAACCAAAAAAGAGCCCGCATTGCCAAGACAATCCTAAGTCAAAAGGACAAAGCTGGAGGCGTCACGCTACCTGACTTCAAACTATACTACAAGGCTACAGTAACCAAAACAGCATGGTACTGGTACCACAACAGAGATATAGACCAATGGAACAGAACAGAGTCCTCAGAAATAATACCACACATCTACAGCCATCTGATCTTTGACAAACCTGAGAAAAACAAGAAATGGGGAAAGGATTCCTATTTAATAAATGGTGCTGGGAAAATTGGCTAGCCATAAGTAGAAAGCTGAAACTGGATCCTTTCCTTACCCCTTATACGAAAATTAATTCAAGATGGATTAGAGACTTAAATGTTAGACCTAATACCATAAAAACCCTAGAAGAAAATCTAGGTAGTACCATTCAGGACATAGGCATGGGCAAGGACTTCATGTCTAAAACACCAAAAGCAACGGCACCAAAAGCAAAAATTGACACATGGGATCTAATTAAACTAAAGAGCTTTTGCACAGCCAAAGAAACTACCATCAGAGTGAACAGGCAACCTACAGAATGGGAAAAAATTTTTGCAACCTACTCATCTGACAAAGGGCTAATATCCAGAATCTACCAAGAACTCAAACAAATATACAAGAAAAAAGCAAACAACCCCATCAAAAAGTGGGGAAAGGATATGAACAGACATTTCTCAAAAGAAGACATCCATACAGCCAACAGACACATGAAAAAATGCTCATCATCACTGGCCATCAGAGAAATGCAAATCAAAACCACAATGAGATACCATCTCACACCAGTTAGAATGGCAATCATTAAGAAGTCAGGAAACAACAGGTGTTGGAGAGGATGTGGAGAAATAGGAACACTTTTACACTGTTGGTGGGATTGTAAACTAGTTCAACCATTATGGAAAACAGTATGGCGATTCCTCAAGGATCTAGAACTAGATGTACCATATGACCCAGCCATCCCACTACTGGGTATATACCCAAAGGATTATAAATTACTCTACTACAAAGACACATGCACACGTTTGTTTATTGCGGCACTATTCACAATAGCAAAGACTTGGAATCAACCCAAATGTCCATCTGTGACAGACTGGATTAAGAAAATGTGGCACATATACACCATGGAATACTATGCAGCCATCAAAAAGGATGAGTTTGCGTCCTTTGTAGGGACATGGATGCAGCTGGAAACCATCATTCTTAGCAAACTATCACAAGAAGAGAAACCAAACACCGCATGTTCTCACTCATAGGTGGGAACTGAACAATGAGATCACTTGGACTCGGGAAGGGGAACATCACACACTGGGGCCTATCATGGGGAGGGGGGAGGAGGGAGGGATTGCATGGGGAGTTATACATGATATAAACGTCATACACATGTACCCTAGAACTTAAAGTATAATAAAAAAAAAAAAAAAAAAAAAAAAGAGTTTGAAAGGCATTGTCTGATTTCAGAAGCCTTTTCCTGTAAATGCCAGGTGGCATCTCATATTATCCCTGACTGGTTAGTGTAAAAACAACACTCCTGCCCTAAGAAGGTGCAGAGTCCTCCTTTCTCAGCAGTGAGGAGATCTAGGCCTCAGCAGTTTTGGAGTCACTGCTGCCAAAGAGTTTATTTGGGATTGTAGTTACTATCCTTTCTGGATAGATTTTATTTCTTGCAAATTGTCTGAGAAATCCTTTGAGAGTGTGTGGTAGTAGGATAATGCATGTTACACTGTTAACTTTTAGCAAACTTTACTTTAGTTGAAAACCTTGTGAGTTTGGGATTTTAATTTTTCTTTGCTATTAATAAAACCTTGTTCAGTCCATATTAACTTAGAAATGGTATAGATGGCTCCTTCCTGATTCTGTATGTACTTTAAGATTTGGCTGAGTGCAAACAACTCGCATGTTTGAGCAGATCAATTATTAGGCAATTTTACTAACTGCTTCTACAAGAGTTTCCTTATCACTTACTGAATACCCATTGTGTCTTTTTTTTTTTTTTTCCTTAATTGCCTGGGAGGAACCATCTATCATCCTGTCCTGAAGGGAGTTCCTCCTAGATCTGGTCAGACCTTTGTATGGTGATTAATTAAGATTTAGATCCTCTGTTAGGAAACCTGCTGGGTTAAGGATTTTTTGATAGGAACGCTATGGGTTGTCAGTGGCCTCAGTGCTTTCGGGCTATGCCCTCATTTGCACTGACAACAGGTGGTATTGGAGTGTTATAGGGTCACGGAGAAGACCTTCAATTATCAATTATAGGTTTTAAATTTACCCTGGCTTTTAAAGGAATAGGGTACACTGTTTTTTCTTTACTACTTCCATCTCTCTTTCTTTCTCTTTGACTTCTTTGTCTCTCTGTTTCTGACTCCCTCTTTGTCTGTCTCTTTCTCTCTCTTTCTGTCTCTCTCTCTCTCTCTCTGTCTGACTCCCTCTTTGTCTCTGTCTCTTCCTCTCTCTCTCTCTCTCTGATTTTCTGTCTCTCTCTTTCCTTTCTGCTGATCTTTCCCTGCCTCTGCTAGCTGCTTATGCTTCTGTTCTCCCCTCTCCTTCCCCTTTTTGATGGCTTCCGCAGTATAAGACTGCCACCTCCTTGGGTTTTTGTACTGCATGCAATAACTTCATAATTTTCTTGTGGTATTTAATGGGGGTTCACCCAGAGGTTAGGAACTCCCTTTCTTTCCATATTGCAGCATGGGCACATAGGATTAGACAAGCATAGTTGCTATCTGTATACACATTTATTCTTTTTCCCTTTCTCAGTTCTCCAGTTCTAAGACTCAGGTAAGTGCCACTAGTTCTGCTAACTGGACACTGGTCCCTGGGGGAACAGGCTTACTTTCAGGTGTGGTTACATCACTAACAATGGCATAACCTGCCCTTCGTATCCCATTTTCCACAAATGAACTTTCATTGGTGTATAGAGTAAGGTCAGGATTAGTTAAGGGGTCTTCTAAGAGATGATCTTGGGCGGCATAAGTCTGGACTACAACCTGTTGTCAGTCATGCTCAACCAGCTCCCCAGCCTCTGGGAGAAAAGCAGTAGGGCTGAAGGCTGCACACGTACATACTTGAAGCACTGGTCCCTCAAGGAGTACCACCTGATATCTAAGCAGGCGGTTGCCTGATAGCCATAAACTTCCTTTGGCACCTAGTATGCCATTTACATCATGAGTAGTCCAGACAGTGAGATCCTTTCCTTGTATTATTTTGATAGCCTTTGACACTAAGATGGCCACCGCCACAACTACCCATAAACAGTGAGGCCAGCCTTTTGCTACTACATCAATTTCCTTACTTAGGTATGCCACTGGTTGTGGGGTTGTCCCATGGGTCTGAGTAAGGACTCCAAGAGCTATCCCTGCTCTCTCTGTGACATATAAAGAGAAGTTGTGTCCTGTGGGAAGGCTTAAAGCTGGAGCTTGTACTAGGGCCTGCTTTAAGGTTTTGAAGGCTGTTTCTGCCCCTTGTTCCCATTCTACTAGATGAATATTTGCCTTCTGGGTCTCCTTGATTAGAGTATAGAGGGGCCTGGCTATCTCTCTGTATCCGGGGATCCATAGTCAGCAAAAGCCGGTGATTCCAAGGAACCCCTGCAACTGTTTTAATGTCTTAGGGTGAGGATAAGCCAGTATAGGCTGTATTCATTCCTTGCTGACGGCCCTGGTTCCTCTGGCTAAGATTAGACCTAGATATTTGACCTGCTGTAGGCAAAGCTGGGCCTTTGACCTAGATGCCTTGTACCCTTGATTAGCTAGAAAGTTCAAGAGATCTAGAGTAGCCTGCTGGCATGAGGCTTCCAAACTGGTAGCCAAAAGTAAATAATCCACATACTGAAGGACCAGAGTGCCTGAACTTAAGAAGTGGCCTAGATCTTGGGCCAGTACCTGACCAAACAGATGAGGGCTATCCCTAAACCCTTGGGGCAAGACAGTCCACCTAAGTTGGGACGTGTGGTCTGTGGGATCCTCAAAGGCAAAGAGAAACTGGGAGTCAGAGTGCAGGGGAATACAGAAGAAGGCATCCTTGAGGTCCAGAACAGTGAACCATTCTGCTTCCTCTGGTTTTTGAGAGAGCAGGGTATAGGGGTTGGGTACAAGTGGATATAGAGGAATTACTGCCTCAATGATGAGTCTAAGATCTTGCACTAGTCTCCACTGACCGTTCAGTTTTGTACTCCTAGAATTGGGGTGTTGCAGGGACTGCTGCATTTCCTTACTAAGCCTTGAGCTTTTAAATGTTTAAAAATATCCTGTAATCCTTTATGAGCTTCAGGCCTTAAGGGATATTGCCTTTGATAAGGAAAAGTGGTGGGCTCTTTTAGCCTGATTTGGACTGGGTGGGCATTTTTTGCCCTTACAAGTTGTCCTTCCAATGCCCAGACTTCAGGGTTGATTCCCTCCTCAAGTAGGGGACAATAAATGGGTAACTTGTTCCCCATATTCATGTAGATAATAGCTCCAGCTTTGCCTAATATATCCCTCCCTAATAAGGGTGTCAGACTTTCAGGCATAACAAGAAAGGTATGTGAAAAGAGCAGTCTTCCAATTACAACTGAGGAGGTGGGAGAAATACTTGGTTACAGGCTGTCCCAGGATTCCTCAGATGGTAACGAATCTTGAGGACAGTTCTCCAGGAGAGGAGATTAACACTGAGAAGGCTGCACCAGTGTCCAGGAGGAAGTCAATTTCCTGGCCTTGAATGGTTAAACGTACCCGGGGCTCAGTGAGGGTGATGACATGAGCTGGCGCTTGCCCCGGGCACCCTCAGTCATGTTGCTGGATCATCTGGTTGGGGACTTCTGGCCCAGAGAACCGTTGCACTCTAGGGCAATGCGCCTTCTAGTGATTGCGTCAGCCATAGTGGACATGGACAAGAGGGCGGCTTGTATCTCATTGGACAATCTCTTTTAAAGTGTCCTTATAAACCACACTAATAAGCCCTATCAGTTATCAATCACTGATAACCAGGGTGATTGGCCTGATCCATTTTCTGTCCTCTCTGAATCATCAAGGTTTGTTTGTCTGAGGGCCATGACTAAGGCTGCAGCCTTTCTGTGCTCTCACTTTTCCTTTTGGGCCTGTTCCTCTTGGTCCCTATTATAGAACACTGAGGTTGCCAGGTTTAATAATGCCTGCAGATTTCGTTCAGGGCCCAGGGAGCTTTTGGAGCTTTCTCTGGATACCTGCGGCTGACTGGGTAATAAACATATCTTTTAGAATCAATTGACCCTCTAGTGAGTCAGATGTTAGGGGAGTATATTTTCTTAAGGCTTCCTGTAGCCACTCAAGGAAGGCAGAAGGATTTTCTTCCTTTCCCTGAGTTGTGGTAGACATCATTGAACAATTCATGGGCTTTTCCCTAATTCTCCTTAGTCCTTCTAGAACACAGGTCAACAGATGTTTACAACTCCAGTTCCCATGATCTGAATCGAGGTCCCAGTGAGGATCCATACTGGGGACAGCTTGCTGACTGGTAGGGAATTTGTCCCTTTCTTTGGCTGTCATTCTATCATTTACTTGATTAAGATACCAGGTATCTCCAAACTCTCAGGCTGCAGCTAAAGTCGCATTCTTTTCATTAAAGGCCAGGGTTTGATCTAACAATAGCATGACATCTCTCCAAGTGAGATCAAAGGTTTGCCCTAGACCCTGTATGATATCTATGTACCTATCAGGATCATCTGAAAACTTCCCAAGATCTGCCTTGATCTGCTTTAAATCAGAGAGGGAGAAGGGGACACGCACCCGGGTTGGGTCAAATTCCCCTCCCCCTACAGCTTGAAGGGGACATAACTAATAGCCGAGGGGAGTTTATCATCCTTTGGGGATTTCTTTACCTATTTCCTTCTGGCTGGGAGAGATTACAGGAGGCTTATCTTTTATAGGGAGGGGAACTATAGGGAGGCTAGGATATGGGGGTAAGCTAAGAGGTCCTTCTGTGGATGTAAATTGCAAGCTTTGCATAGTTGTGTATTCTTCTTCAATGAAAAGAAAGCTTGGACATAAGGTATTTCACTCCATTGGCCTTCCCTCTTACAGAAAAGGTGAAGCTTCAGGATAGTATTGTAATTTATACTTCCCTCAGGTGGCCATTTTTCCCCATCAGAGAGAGAATATTGGGGCCAAGCTGTAGTGCAGAAAAAAATGAGCCACTTCTTTTTCAGGGTGTGTGGGTCAAATTGGTCCCAATAGCTTAGGATGCATTTCAAGGGTGAGTCTGTTGATGCCTGAGTGTTTCCCATCTGAAAGACAAAAAACTCCTGCAATTTTGGTTTGTTTGTTTCTCCCCCCATCCAAGAACCCACAATGGTACCTGGACCATGCTGATCAGAATAGTTGCACTCACCAATGCAGCAGCAGAAACACTAGTTGTCTTCCTAGACCACAAGAAGGACCGAGGAAGGTCGGATTTAGTGGCCCTTACTAACGTATTCTCGAAAACCTGTTAGAGTCCTAAGCATTCTCCTGTTAGTGTTGGGATCTTACCCATGTCCTATAAAGATGTTATGCCCCAAAAATGAAGTGGAGGGCCACACCCTGAGGGAGGGAAGGAATCTCCAGAGTAGGAAGAGTGATGCCTTTTGTCCTCATTTATATGAATAGGAAGGATACAATTTCTGAGGTTCCCCATGTCCTAGCTTCAGGAATAGCTTTTGTTAGGCCTGCTTGTCTGAGGAGGGATCCTAAAATTCCAGATAATCCCCCCTACAACACGGCATAGGGCAAAAATAATGTCTTTCTGGATGGTGAGCCCGGGTGCCTAAAGAAGATAACAGAGTCCTGAAGTTTATACCAGAAATCATTCTTACCACAGACAGGGAGTAGTTTTTAGAAGTGGGATTAGCCTCAGAGAAGAGAGGCAAGAGGAAGTTTGTCTGACCGGCATTAGGACCCAGGAGGCAAGGGTCAGGATAGATAGGATAGATGGGTGAGTCTTGCTTGGGTGACATGACTTTGACAGTTCTGCTCATGGCCGCAGAGTCAACCAACTTGTTGTTGGGACCCCGGAGCTGAATGGCTTTCCTCTCTGTTGACCCTTGGCTCAACTCAGAAGTACAGGAAAAGCGCAAGCTGGTTCCAGGCAACCCAACGCTCCAAACGCCGAAGAGTCGGGGGTTAGAGAGCCCTTTCCCAGAAAGCCTGACACCCGTGTCTTTAGTCTGGCGGCCGCGTTAGTTGCTTTTAACTGGCCAACAGGTGCCTGGTATTTAGCCCCTGAATTCTAAGGAAAAATAGGACAGAATAGCAAGCGAAAGGGGTTCGATGGTATTCACTGCTTGGTGATAGGTGATAGTCCCATCTGGGTCACCAAAATGTGTTTGGATTTCGTTCCTTCCAGTGGGTTCTTGGTCTCACTGACTTCAAGAATGAAGCCATGGACCCTCACGGTGAGTGTTACAGTTCTTAAAGATAGTGTGTCCAGAGTTTGTTCCTTCAGATGTTCAGATGTGTCTGGAGTTTCTTCCTTCTGGTGGGTTCGTGTCTCACTGACTTCAGGAGTGAAGCTGCAGACCTTCGCAGTGAGTGTTACAGCTCTTAAAGGTGGTGCAGACCCAAGGAGTGAGCAGCAGCAAGATTTACAGTGAAGAATGAAAGAACAAAGCTTCCACAGCTTGCCGCTGCTGGCTCAGGTGGCCAGCTTTTATTCCCTTATTTGGCCCCACCCACATCCTGCTGATTGGTCCATTTTACAGAGCACTGATTGGTCCATTTTACAGAGTGCTGATTGGTCCATTTTTACAGAGTACTGAGTGGTGCATGTGCAAACCTTTAGTTAGACACAGAGTGCTGATTGGTGCATTTACAATCCTTTAGCTAGACAGAAAAGTTCCCCAAGTCCCCACCCAACCCAGAAGCCCAGCCGGCTTCACCTCTCAATGGTACAGATCTGCATGTGTTCTGCAAGAAGGCAAACCCTGCATTATGAGGTGAGGGTGATTTAACAAAAGTTGATGAAGTAAAATCACTTCTGGTTCAACACAAGCACCTCCCGATCTTCACAGCCTTCTACCCAGGAGGCTGTGTGGTCTGACAGCAGAAGAGATAGAGTAGGGTAGAGCTAGTATTGTGTAGGGTGTAAAAACTACATTCCTAAACCTAGACTCTGCTTTCAAACCCCAGGCCTGTTGTTCACTTGGCATGAGATCTCCAACGAGTTATGTAACCTCACTTTGCCTCAGTTTGTAATCTGTTGAGATGATGATGGTGATGGTGATGGTGCAGATGGTGGTGGTGTTGGTGATGGTGACAATGGTGATGATGGTGGTGATGATGATGATGGAGTCACGTGATGGTGATAATAGTGATGATGGTGACAATGACAATGGTGACAATGATAGCACCTATTTTATTGTGAGAATTCAATGAGTTAATATATGCAGCTTGCAAAGAACACAGTGTTTAGTACATGGTAAGTGATATGTAAATGTTAGCTATTATTAGTTGATTTGGTCAATAAACTCTTCATTGATATGAGAATCAGGAAAGCAGGAGGTAGAATTAGTGTTTATAGAGAAGTGGTACTCAACTTCAGGATAGAATGGAAGGAGGTTTGAGCGAGACAGTATCTTAAAGATCAACCTACAGGCCCCCTCATTTTATATAAGAAGATGATAGTGACACGCTCCAGGAGTTACTGACAATATCTTAATGATAATTAAACACAATACAAATATAAGGTGCTAGTAATTTTTATTCTGTCTCTAGCTCTCCAGTTTATTTGCTTTATATCCCTTCAGAGGCTGTGGCTTCACTTTACCCCATCACAAGTTCCAGGCCTGTATTTGTTACTGGATCCTCAAATTCAGTGTGGCTAAAACCAAACTCCATTTTCCCTGCAAACCCACTGCCCTTCCTCCACATTTCCCAAGTCCTGACAGCAGCATCACTACATCCCCAGTCTCCTGGGGTAGGAGCCTAAGCACTACCTTCACTTTCACCATCTCTCTCCCCTTGTTGTTCCTCACATCTTAGGAACCTCAGCGTTTCCTTGTGCACGTGGCCGCTCTCTCCCTCTCCCCCTCTCCACCACCCCCTTCCCCTTGCACACCTTTAGCTTCACTCTGAGCCCCAGGAATCAGCAGGTCTCATTGTTCTACCACAGCCTCTTATCTGACTATATCCAGGCTGTCCTCAGATGAATCTTATTTAAAATAATACTCTTCCGTTGTGTTAGTCCCCTGCTCAAACACCCTCCTCACTCCCAAAGGGATGACTTCCGTAGAATCTGGCCCTGCATACTTCCTCCTCACTTACCCCCGTTCCCAAGCTGTGCCACCAGTGAATCAGGACTATTTGACTTTTGACAGTCACACAGGATTTCCGCCATCTTCCTTTGAATTCCCCAGCTAAAGTTGGGAGGAGACCTGTGACAGTGGAGAAGGAGGCAGCCAGGCCCCACATAATCAATGCCTGTAAATAGGTAGAGTAGGGAAGGGAGCTGGGCCTGCCCCCTCCCACACACAGCCCCTCCCTCAACCCTCCGCCCTTCCGGGGCTGCCTTTCGTGTTTGTTTTCATCCATATTTACTTGGATACAATGTTGAGCATAGGTTACCCAATGTGTTTGCTCAGGCCCAATATACCCTGCGATAGGTGAACGTAACCCTCCAATCCTAACAGTCCCTACACTGGAGAGGATCCCCTGTCTTCATAACACTGGCACTAAAATAGACCTCTTAGGTACACCGGACAGCAACACACTAATTCCATAAGGAAGGAAGCTGGTTCTTTTTCCTCTTTTTTTTTTTTTTCCTCCAAAATCCACTTTTATCCAAAGGATAAGGTGCTCTGACCTTGACAGTTTTTAAAAGAAAAATCTGTTGCTAATGGGAACCAGCCCAGCTGTGAAAGATCTAATGAGTGCCTGCCAGTGGCATCATCTAGAAACAAATCAAGCAGCTTCTGAGAGAGCAGGGAGACCAGCTGTTCCGCCTCTCCTCTAAAAGGAAAGAAGAACAGAAATATGAAAAAGTGAGTCAAGAAACAATACAAATGGCAGTAAAACATGTATTTTAACGCTTCTGAGAGCACAGCACACTGGAAAGGTAAATGACGCCCTTCCCTCTGAACAGAGTACTGAAAGCTAGGACAGCAAAGCTTCCCTAACGGGACAGACGGGAGTCCAGGGCCCCAAACAAGTTCTAGAAGGGTCTGGAACCAACTGACGTTGAAGTAGATGTAGATCTATTTCAAAGCATTTCTGACTAGGGTCTATATTAATAAACAGGGCTGATAGGATTTATAGATCAAGAGAAATGGAGTCTAAAAAGATAAAAACCAAACTACAGGTTGAGCATCCCAAATTCAAAAATCCAAGATCCGAAATGTTCCAAAATCCAAAACTTTTTGAGCACCAACATGACACTCAAAGGAAACAGACATTGGATTATTTCAGATTTCCAGTTATGATTTTGGGATACTCAACTGGTATAATGCAAATATTTCAAAATCTGAGAAAAACCCAAATCCAAAACACTTCTGGTCCCAAGCACTTCAGATAAGAGATATTCAGGAGCAAGATGGCCGAATAGGAACAGCTCCAGTCTCCAACTCCCAGCGCAAGCGACACAGAAGACCGGTGATTTCTGCATTTTCAACTGAGGTACTGGGGTCATCTCACTAGGGAGTGCCGGACAATCGGTGCTGGTCAGCTGCTGCAGCCTGACCAGCGAGAGCTGAAGCAGGGCGAGGCATCGCCTCACCTGGAAGCGCAAGGGGGAAGGAAATACGTTTTCCTAGCCAGGGGAACTGAGACACGCAACACCTGGAAAATCGGGTAACTCCCACCCCAATACTGCGCTTTAAGGAAACAGGCACACCAAGAGAATATATCCCACAACTGGCCAGGAGGGTCCCACGCCCATGGAGCCTCCCTCACTGCTAACTCAGCAGTCTGCGGCCATCTATCCGCAAGGCAGCAGCGAGGCTGGGTGAGGGGCGCCCGCCATTGCTGAGGCTTAAGTAGGTAAACAAAGCCACTGGGAAGCTCGAACTGGGTGGAGCTCACAGCAGCTCAAGGAAGCCTGCCTGTCTCTGTAGACTCTACCTCTGGGGACAGCCCACAGCTGAAGTCCAATAGGGGAAGCAGCGGGGGCCGGTGCAGACGCGAACGACTCTGTCTGACAGCTTTGGGGAGAGCCGTGGATCTCCCAACGCGGAGGTTGAGATCCGAGAACAGACAGACTGCCTGCTCAGGTGGGTCCCTGACCCCTGAGTAGCCTAGCTGGGAGACATCCCCCACTAGGGGCAGTCTGACACCCCACACCTCACAGGGTGGAGTCACCCCTGAGAGGAAACTTCCAAAGGAAGAATCAGACAGGTACACTCGCTGTTCAGCAATATTCTATCTTCAGCAACCTCTGCTGCTGATACCCAGGCAAACAGGGTCTGGAGTGGACCTCAAGCAATCTCCAACAGACCAACAGACAGTCCTTCTGACTGTCAGATGGAAAACTATCAAACAGGAAGGACACCTATACCAAAACCCCATCAGTACGTCACCATCATCAAAGACCAGAGACAGATAAAACCACAAAGATGGGAAGAAGCAGGGCAGAAAAGCTGGAAATTCAAAAAATAAGAGCGCATCTCCCCCTGCAAAGGAGCGCAGCCCATCGCCAGCAACGGATCAAAGCTGGTCAGAGAATGACTTTGATGAGATGAGAGAAGAAGGCTTCAGTCCATCAAACTTCTCAGAGCTAAAGGAGGAATTACGTACCCAGCACAAAGAAACTAAAAATCTTGAAAAAAGAGTGGAAGAAGGCCAGGTGCGGTGGCTCAAGCCTGTAATCCCAGCACTTTGGGAGGCTGAGACGGGCGGATCACAAGGTCAGGAGATCGAGACCATCCTGGCTACTACAGTGAAACCCTGTCTCTACTAAAAAATACAAAAAACTAGCCGGGCGACGAGGTGGGCGCCTGTAGTCCCAGCTCTCGGGAGGCTGAGACAGGAGAATGGCGTGAACCCGGGAGGCGGAGCTTGCAGTGAGCTGAGATCCGGCCACTGCACTCCAGCCTGGGCGGCAGAGCAAGACTAGGTCTCAAAAAAAAAAAAAAAAGAAAGAAAAAAGAGTGGAAGAATTGACAGCTAGACTAATTAATGCAGAGAAGATCATAAACGAAATGACAGAGATGAAAACCATGACACGAGAAATACGTGACAAATCCACAAGCTTCAGTAACCGACTCGATCAACTGGAAGAAAGAGTATCAGCGATTGAGGATCAAATGAATGAAATGAAGCGAGAAGAGAAACCAAAAGAAAAAAGAAGAAAAAGAAATGAACAAAGCCTGCAAGAAGTATGGGATTATGTAAAAAGACCAAATCTACGTCTGATTGGGGTGCCTGAAAGTGAGGGGGAAAATGGAACCAAGTTGGAAAACACTCTTCAGGATATCATCCAGGAGAACTTCCCCAACCTAGTAGGGCAGGCCAACATTCAAATTCAGGAAATACAGAGAACGCCACAAAGATACTCCTCCAGAAGAGCAACTCCAAGACACATAATTGCCAGATTCACCAAAGTTGAAATGAAGGAAAAAATCTTGAGGGCAGCCAGAGAGAAAGGTCGGGTTACCCACAAAGGGAAGCCCATCAGACTAACAGCAGATCTCTCGGCAGAAACTCTACAAGCCAGAAGAGAGTGGGGGCCAATATTCAACGTTCTTAAAGAAAAGAATTTTCAACCCAGAATTTCATATCCAGCCAAACTAAGTTTCATCAGTGAAGGAAAAATAAAATCCTTTACAGATAAGCAAATGCTTAGAGATTTTGTCACCACCAGGCCTGCCTTACAAGACACCCTGAAGGAAGCCCTAAACATGGAAAGGAACAACCGGTACCAGCCATTGCAAAAACATGCCAAAATGTAAAGACCATTGAGGCTAGGAAGAAACTGCATCAACTAACTAGCAAAATAACCAGTTAATATCATAATGACAGGATCAAGTTCACACATAACAATATTAACCTTAAATGTAAATGGACTAAATGCTCCAATTAAAAGACACAGACTGGCAAACTGGATAAAGAGTCAAGACCCATCAGTCTGCTGTATTCAGGAGACCCATCTCACATGCAGAGACATACATAGGCTCAAAATAAAGGGATGGAGAAGATCTACCAAGCAAATGGAGAACAAAAAAAAGCAGGGGTTGCAATCCTAGTCTCTGATAAAACAGACTTTAAACCATCAAAGATCAAAAGAGACAAAGAAGGCCATTACATCATGGTAAGGGATCAATTCAACAGGAAGAGCTAACTCTCCTAAATATATATGCACCCAATACAGGAGCACCCAGATTCATAAAGCAAGTCCTTAGAGACCTACAAAGAGACTTAGACTCCCATACAATAATAATGGGAGACTTCAACACTCCACTGTCAACATTAGACAGATCAACGAGACAGAAAGTTAACAAGGATATCCAGGAATTGAACTCATCTCTGCACCAAGTGGACCTAATAGACATCTATAGAACTCTCCACCCCAAATCAACACAATATACATTCTTCTCAGCACCACATCGCACTTATTCCAAAATTGACCACATAATTGAAAGTAAAGCACTCCTCAGCAAATGTACAAGAACAGAAATTATAACAAACTGTCTCTCAGACCACAGTGCAATCAAACTAGAACTCAGGACTAAGAAACTCAATCAAAACCGCTCAACTACATGGAAACTGAACAACCTGCTCCTGAATGACTACTGGGTACATAACGAAATGAAAGCAGAAATAAAGATGTTCTTTGAAACCAATGAGAACAAAGATACAACATACCAGAATCTCTGGGACACATTTAAAGCAGTGTGTAGAGGGAATTTATAGCACTAAATGCCCACAAGAGAAAGCAGGAGAGATCTAAAATTGACACTCTAACATCACAATTCAAAGAACTAGAGTGGCAAGAGCAAACACATTCAAAAGCTAGCAGAAGGCAAGAAATAACTAAGATCAGAGCAGAACTGAAGGAGATAGAGACACAAAAAACCCTCCAAAAAATCAATGAATCCAGGAGTTGGTTTTTGGAAAAGATCAACAAAATTGACAGACCACTAGCAAGACTAATAAAGAAGAAAAGAGAGAGGAATCAAATAGACGCAATAAAAAATGATAAAGGGGATATCACCACTGACCCCACAGAAATACAAACAACCATCAGAGAATACTATAAATGCCTCTATGCAAATCAACTAGAAAATCTAGAAGAAATGGATAATTTCCTGGACACTTACACTCTCCCAAGACTAAACCAGGAAGAAGTTGAATCCCTGAATAGACCAATAGCAGGCTCTGAAATTGAGGCAACAATTAATAGCCTACCCACGAAAAAAAGTCCAGGACCAGATGGATTCACAGCTGAATTCTACAGAGGTACAAGGAGGAGCTGGTACCATTCCTTCTGAAACTATTCCAATCAATAGAAAAAGAGGAAATCCTCCCTAACTCTTTTTATGAGGCCAACATCATCCTGATACCAAAGCCTGGCAGAGACACAACAAAAAAAGAGAATTTTAGACCAATATCCCTGATGAACATCGATGCAAAAATTCTCAATAAAATACTGGCAAACCGGATTCAGCAGCACATCAAAAAGCTTATCCACCGTGATCAAGTGGGCTTCACCCCTGGGATGCAAGGCTGGTTCAACATTCGCAAATCAATAAACGTAATCCAGCATATAAACAGAACCAAAGACAAGAACCACATGATTATCTCAATAGATGCAGAAAAGGCTTTTGACAAAATTCAACAGCCCTTCATGCTAAAAACGCTCAATAAATTCGGTATTGATGGAACGTACCTCAAAATAATAAGAGCTATTTATGACAAACCCACAGCTAATATCATACTGAATGGGCAAAAACTGGAAAAATTCCCTTTGAAAACTGGCACAAGACAGGGATGCCCTCTCTCACCACTCCTATTCAACATAGTGTTGGAAGTTCTGGCTAGGGCAATCAGGCAAGAGAAAGAAATCAAGGGTATCCAGTTAGGAAAAGAAGAAGTCAAATTGTCCTTGTTTGCAGATGACATGATTGTATATTTAGAAAACCCCATTGTCTCAGCCCAAAATCTCCTTAAGCTGATAAGCAACTTCAGCAAAGTCTCAGGATACAAAATTAATGTGCAAAAATCACAAGCATTCTTATACACCAGTAACAGACAAGCAGAGAGCCAAAACAGGAATGAACTTCCATTCACAATTGCTTCAAAGAGAATAAAATACCTAGGAATCCAGCTTACAACAAGAGATGTAAAGGACCTCTTCAAGGAGAACTACAAACCACTGCTCAGTGAAATCAAAGAGGACACAAACAAATGGAAGAACATACCATGCTCATGGATAGGAAGAATCAATATCGTGAAAATGGCCATACTGCCCAAGGTGATTTATAGATTCAATGCCATCCCCATCAAGCTACCAATGACTTTCTTCACAGAATTGGAAAAAACTGCTTTCAAGTTCATATGGAACCAAAAAAGAGCCCGCATTGCCAAGACAATCCTAAGTCAAAAGGACAAAGCTGGAGGCGTCACGCTACCTGACTTCAAACTATACTACAAGGCTACAGTAACCAAAACAGCATGGTACTGGTACCAAAACAGAGATATAGACCAATGGAACAGAACAGAGTCCTCAGAAATAATACCACACATCTACAGCCATCTGATCTTTGACAAACCTGAGAGAAACAAGAAATGGGGAAAGGATTTCCTATTTAATAAATGGTGCTGGGAAAATTGGCTAGCCATAAGTAGAAAGCTGAAACTGGATCCTTTCCTTACCCCTTATACGAAGATTAATTCAAGATGTATTAGAGACTTAAATGTTAGACCTAATACCATAAAAACCCTAGAAGAAAATCTAGGTAGTACCATTCAGGACATAGGCATGGGCAAGGACTTCATGTCTAAAACACCAAAAGCAACGGCAGCAAAAGCAAAAATTGACAAATGGGATCTCATTAAACTAAAGAGCTTTTGCACAGCAAAAGAAACTACCATCAGATTGAACAGGCAACCTACAGAATAGGAGAAAATTTTTGCAACCTACTCATCTGACAAAGGGCTAATATCCAGAATCTACAAAGAACTCAAACAAATATACAAGAAAAAAACAAACAACCCCATCAAAAAGTGGGCAAAGGATATGAACAGACATTTCTCAAAAGAAGACATCCATACAGCCAACAGACACATGAAAAAATGCTCATCATCACTCGCCATCAGAGAAATGCAAATCAAAACCACAATGAGATACCATCTCACACCAGTTAGAATGGCAATCATTAAGAAGTCAGGAAACAACAGGTGTTGGAGAGGATGTGGAGAAATAGGAACACTTTTACACTGTTGGTGGGATTGTAAACTAGTTCAACCATTATGGAAAACAGTATGGCGATTCCTCAAGGATCTAGAACTAGATGTACCATATGACCCAGCCATCCCACTACTGGGTATATACCCAAAGGATTATAAATTACTCTACTACAAAGACACATGCACACGTATGTTTATTGCGGCACTATTCACAATAGCAAAGACTTGGAATCAACCCAAATGTCCATCTGTGACAGATTGGATTAAGAAAATGTGGCATATATACACCATGGAATACTATGCAGCCATCAAAAAGGATGAGTTTGCATCCTTTGTAGGGACATGGATGCAGCTGGAAACCATCATTCTTAGCAAACTA
Organism: Trachypithecus francoisi; assembly: GCF_009764315.1. Lineage (NCBI taxonomy): Eukaryota > Metazoa > Chordata > Mammalia > Primates > Cercopithecidae > Trachypithecus > Trachypithecus francoisi. The sequence continues at coordinate 42,916,805 of NW_022681460.1, forward strand.
TCACAAGAAGAGAAAACCAAACACCGCATGTTCTCACTCATAGGTGGGAACTGAACAATGAGATCACTTGGACTGGGGAAGGGGAACATCACACACTGGGGCCTATCATGGGGAGGGGGGAGGAGGGAGGGATTGCATTGGGGAGTTATACATGATATAAATGATGAATTGATGGGTGCTGACGAGTTGATGGGTGCAGCACACCAACATGGCATAAGTATACATATGTAACAAACCTGCACGTTATGCACATGTACCCTAGAACTTAAAGTATAATTAAAAAAAAAGAGAGAGATATTCAACCAGTATTATCTCTGAAATGTGGGATTAGGGGTTTCTCTCATTTGCTACTTAATAGATATTCCCATGTTGGGAAGGGAGGGTTAGAATTTTGAATGTTACCTGATTGTAATTTGCTCTAAGTGGTAAAAAGCTGACATTTGAATAACAGTATTATTATTTTACCAAAGATTTGGTCAAATTTTAAGATAAAACTTGAAACATCCTGCATATCTCTATAGATCTTGACATGCCTATACGCCCAGCTTTCCTTTAGGGTTCATTATGATACACGTGTGAATCACTTCGTAATAAGATTTGACTTTCCAAAATCTTCCTGTGAATCTCTGACCCCAATGACTTGAGCATATCATGGCCATATTACTATATGCCAGTTTATCACCCCAAACCTCTTTCTTCATCTATAAATTGGGAATAGAATAATTATTTATTGGAGAGGTATAATGAGACTAGATAGATAGATAGATAGATAGACAGATAGATAGATTTTTTTTTTTTTTTTTTTTTTTTTTTGAGAAGGCGTTTTGCTCTTGTTGCCAGGCTGGAGTGCAATGGCGCAATCTCGGCTCACTCCAGCCTCTGCCTCCCGGGTTCAAGTGATTCTACTGCCTCAGCATCCCGACTAGCTGGCATTACAGGCATGTGCCACCATGCCCAGCTAATTTTGTATTTTTAGTAGAGATGGGGTTTCTCCATGTTTGTCAGGCTGGTCTCAAACTCCCGATCTCTGGTTATCCCCCAGCCTCGGCCTCCCAAAATGCTGGGATTTACAGGCATGAGCCACCATGCCCTTCCTAATTGAGACAATATTTATATAAGGGAAAATTGGTCTATTATAAGGCATAGCCATAGCAAAGGTCTTAACATGTGCTCCCAGCTCTCCCTCTCCTCCTTTTCTTCTCTGTACCAGTGGTTCTCACACTTTGCAACACTCAGAGGTACACTGGGCATGAAATAAAAGCAGGAGAGGATGGGACAGCATATTCCGGAGATCTGTTTTTCTTCTTAAAAGCCACTCATTTGAAATTCTATCAGAAATTTATATGCCTAAAATATTCATTACCTCTGTTTTAATTATACAAGAAGCTTACAACTAAAATACTCTCCCAATCATCTAAGAGACCACCACTTAACAGTATATTAGATGCAAACATTTCAGATTTTCCCCATGAGCCTGAAATTTAAACATTCAAACTTGCAAAACAGAAGTAAACTGGAATAAAGACATTCACAGAAAACTATTTCATATCCATTAGTTATCATTTACACATCAAATACATACAGCATTAAGACCAAATATACAGAATTTCCACATTTATATACAGTAATCAACATAGTGCACAATTCAAATCTATCTTACAATCAAGTGTACAAGTTTAAATATGGCTTTATAAACTACTAATAACTCTGCTAAAGTAACTCATAGATCCAGAAACAAACACTGAAATGCCGCCTTCACACTGGGGTCATCATTCAGCAAGACGCTAATCACTGTGTTCGCAAAACAGATGGTGCAGGTAAGTGTTTCCAGGTGGTGTCCGCCCGTTAGCCCCCGAGTAGCTGAAATGTGGGTTCGAATTATGCCAACACTGGCCCTTCCTATCTCAGATACCTGAAAATAAGTCTGCACATCTTCCACACATTTGAAGACACAAGATTATAAACAAATAGAAAAAAAGACATGTAATCAGTGAGATGATTAATTACCAGGCATTATCAAAACATGTTTTTCAGATTGTTGCTGAAATTCACAGACAATACATCCTGCATTTGCATTATCTGGGTACCACCCATCCCTACTTTCTTTTCTTGTTTTGCTTAACTCAGTGGGTTGTTAAATCTCTCCAGAATTTTCAAGGCATTCTAGATCAAGTGGTCCCAAAAGCAGAATTAAAAAGTGCAATCTTAAAGGTGACATCAAATTGTTCATCCTTCTCTTCCCCAACCAAAAAAGCTTATTTTAAGTAAAAATAATTAAATACGTTGACCTAAAATCATGCGTCCATGCTTATTTTATATCTGCTTTGCCACAAATGGTATATACACATTCTCTAATCAATTACAGGCATCTGGGTGCTACGCCTAAAGACCCCTTGTCCCATTCTCTAAACTCCATTGAGGACCAGAAAATATACTTTTAAAATGTCTATGTTTGCTATGGTTTTTAATGTTTACATCAGGAAAACAGTATATACATATACAGCAGTGTATACATATATACATATATATCATAAATAAATACATGGAGGGGCATGCTCAGAAAGTTTTATTAATGGGGTGAATAAGCACAAAGGTTTGGAGACCACTGCCTAAAAAGGGATGATCTGGGCTGTCTCCAAACATTTAAAAGACTTCTCTAAAACAAAATATACATTACTTTGTACATTTTATATTTAGAAAATGGAAAATATATGCCGCACTCTTGAGAGACTAGAAGGAAATTCCAAAAATAAAGGAGTAAACATCAGGGCCAGACCCTCTAAGTTGCTCAAGTCCCAGGCCTGGCTTCAGAAGGGGAATGGGGGACATGAGCATAGAAATTAACATAAAGATAAATGTGACTTCAACACTTCCTGCACTGGCCACTTGTATATGCATAGACAATCCTTCCCTACATAGATTGCACTTGTTTTGATTTACAAACCTGTACTTTTTATTATTTTAGCAAGATGGCACCATCTAGAAAACTTTCAATTGCCTGATACATCTCTACCACAGCCATACCACATGGTTGCTTGAAACTTTGACATTTGTTACTGTTTTCTTCTCTCCTCCTATTCAGCTAAATTCTAATACCACCAAATGAAGGCCTCAGACCCTAATTTTTCCAACATCACCATGGAAAAAACCATCGCTGTCATCAACATTTGAGTTGTCAGATATTTGGCATGACGTAGATCTCTGGGAAAAAACATGTGTTTAAAATAAGCATGTTCTGACCCCACGAGGCTTATTACTTGCAATAAAATCATTTTGACAGGAGTAACACAAACATGTCACCCCTACTGAAGCAGAAGTCTTTAGCCTTATTTCTGCAAAAAACAAATCCCAGGCATAATTTTTTACAGATAAAAATACAATCATTTGGACATGGTTTATATTTTAATAAGCCAAATATAATCTCTTGTAGAACAGAAGCAAATACGAAAGAACATTTCCGATTCTAAACAATGAAAGAGGAAAAAGGAAAAATATTTTTTAAAGAGGAAGAAGATAGTAAATATTCACAGCATTCCTCTTTTTTAGCCCTCAGTGAACAATTATATTATATTCCCTCTGCTATCTGTTTAGCCACCATTAACTAACATAGCAATTCAGAAGTTGGATCTTATTTTTTTAGAAGCCATGGGGTAACTAAAAACAAAAAAGGTATTAAATAAGGAAAAAAGCTTAAGCATTACTAACAAATGAAAGGTACTCTATTCCAGAGCCACAAATAAAAATAAATGCATGCCAGTGGGGGGTGGGAGGTGAATTAGTCACATTTAGTAACACAACTTTTTATAAAGTTAATTGATTATGATATATATTGCTTTATGGTTAGTGGATTGTTTCAAAAATGCATGATGGCCATTAAGTTCATTGCTAAAATTATGTGTGTGCAGAACACCAAAGTACCGTATCCATCTTTTACTCCAGATGACTTGTTTTCCCACTGAAATGGTCAGTTTGGTGCTGCTAGACCATAACTATAGGTTATTTGTTTTATTATTGCAATGGTCCCCTTTATTTATCTACCAATTTGACAACTTAAGGCAATCATCCCCATGAAATTTGAGCATCCTAGTTTGTCATGGTCCAGCCAGCAGCAGGAGTTTTAGAGGGCCTAGGTCTGGGGACAAGTTCCTTGCTTTGGCGAAAGCAGAATGGTTGAGGAGGTCACCCTGTCAGCTCCAAAACAGCTGAGTCCCTTTTTTAAAATCTATGTTTCAATGCCCCCTGTAATCATCGCTAACAGGCAAGGCTAATGTTGCTGGTTCCAGCAGTCTAATCTCAAAGATTAAGGAAACTTAAATATCCTTAAGATATTCTTGAAAGTCAGGGACCAAAAATCTGAATTTCTACTAAGGAATTCAGATGAGGAAAACATGCCACAGATGTTCACATCCACCCTTGACATGAGCAAGAGTCTTACAGGTAAGAGGCCCCTCCCTCCTCATCCACCAAGGGGATCCTTTTGAACTTCCCAAGTTATATCCAGACCACTGGAAGCAACTGAATAAAGGTCAAGCACTTCACAATCACATGTAATTGATCCCTGGACCTGTTAAAGATGGGTTGCCAGAGCCCAACATTTAGCCTGGGAAGGATTTGTCATTGAATGTACTTTTATCAGTTCTAGTTTGACTTAAATAGCATTACATATAAAGGAGAACAAAGGATCTTGGGTCATAGTCAGGAACAATAAAATAACTGTACCCTGTTAAGTAAATAAATAAATAAATAAATAAAAGAATAACCTGAGTTGTTCCCTATCGACAAAACACACCCACTTTTATTGAAAATACACTCAACAATTGTTCTATGAATGAATGAATGAATGAATGAATGAATACAGGAAAACCTGATTGTGCAGATCTTTCTTCTGTAAGGAGAAATCCAGCCTCTTCTCTCCCACCTTCAGCCGAGGCTGATTGCCCTATCCATGCAGAAGCGGTGGGTTTCAGGGCTGAAATGAAGTGCACTTGGCCCTGAACTCATTTTGACAAATCAATTTTGGGGGTGGTTAAAAGATAAATGACAAGGACAACAACAAAATCCTATCACTTTCAAAATTTCAAACCTCCAAAACAAAATTTTCTCAAATAACCTAAGAGCACTTCTTTCTTCTTTTCTGTCACTCAAGACATACTGAACATGGATAATAGAGATTACTTTTGCTTGCATAGCCTGTACCAATTTTTCTTCTCTCTGGCTGTGTTAAAAACAAGAACAAACACAATGATAACATTTAAAGACTCCTGGGAACAAGACTTTTTAACTGGGTTCCATTAACCCCCTGAGGAAACCATGGATAATTTCAGAAGGTCTCTAAATTTCCTGAATTTATTTGTAACATTTTATATATTTGCACATACGTGTTTTTCTGGGAATAGGGTATAGAACTTTCATTAGATTATCAGTGGAGTTCCTGACACAGAAAGTGAAAAATCACTATTTAATGGTATGTGACCCACTCTCTGAGCATCTTTCCCATGCAACCTTTAGGGAAGAAAATTATGAGTGCTTCATTTTCAAAGGAAGAGATTATAATCAGCTGGGAAGCCTTCATGTGAAGCTGATGAAGTCAGACCTTGAGAGATGGGCATGACTTGGGCTGGTGGAGCAGAGAATAGAACATTTTAGAAGGACTGGCATGAGCAGAGGCACAGAGATGGGCCACATGAGGCTTTTTTAGGCAATGGCAAATGGATCAACCTGGCTGCACTGGATGGCTCTCATGGAGGAGCTATGCAGACAAGGTGAATAAAGGTGAAAACACCAGACCCTAAGGAGTACCCCTCACCGTGAGGCAATGCCACATCCCATCAGGGCCAGAGCTTTTTATAAAGATTAATCCATTTGTAGTGGGTGGAATGGAACAGGGAAGCAGCCAAGTAGGTAAAAGAGGCTAGAGAAGTGTAGGCAAAAAGGGATGCCCTGAAATCAGAGTTCTGTGCTGTTCTATTTGCCACTCTCCAACCAGTGTAGATTCAGGGCCAGGCACAGGGTAGGTGCTCTGTAAATATTCAGCAAGTGAGGGAATGGACATGGGTTCTTTAAAAGATACATAAGAGGCCGGGCGCGGTGGCTCAAGCCTGTAATCCCAGCACTTTGGGAGGCCGAGACGGACGGATCACGAGGTCAGGAGATCGAGACCATCCTGGCTAACACGGTGAAACCCCGTCTCTACTAAAAAAAATACAAAAAATTAGCCAGGCGAGATGGCGGGCGCCTGTAGTCCCAGCTACTCGGGAGGCTGAGGCGAGAGAATGGCGTAAACCCGGGAGGCGGAGCTTGCAGTGAGCTGAGATCTGGCCACTGCACTCCAGCCTGGGCGACAGAGCGAGACTCCGTCTCAACAAAAAAAAAAAAAAAAAAAAGATACATAAGAAAGTATGAGGAGTCTTGGTGATTGGGAATCCATCTTGCTATTCTTCAGAGTCTAGCAATGCCCTGCAGAGTCTAGCAATGCCCTGCACTGATGAAAGGTCTCTTGTATTGGTCTTGACCAGGCTGAACAAAAGTGAAGGATTCCAAGCAGGGAATGGCTGGAGATGTGCTGGTTCTCTGAACACAGGGTGACTTCTCAGGTAACGTGCATTTTATAAGACAACAAAGCCAAGGTGGTATAATGGAAAGAACCATCAAGGGCAAGGTGGTGTAATAGAAAGAAACCATCAAGGGCAATGTGGTGTAATGGAAAGAACCATATTGACCTCAGTTTTTGGTCCTGCCCTTCAAATAAGTATGTATGTGACACCGAGCCAGTAAGGTGCTTCCTACAGCTAATTTTGAGCACAGCTATACATTTCTACGACTCTACATTTTCTCTCAAACAAATCTAAGCAAGACCCACAAGGCCAAAATCCTTAGTATGTCTGTTCCTTGAACCTTAGTTGTTTCACAAAAATATACTCTAATACCTCAGTATACATGGGCAGGGCTCACTTGAGGAGTAGACTGCAGTTGTGATTCAAGTCCAAGTTGTTCCAAGTCTGTGATTAGTCTCCCAGGTAGCCCACAGCCTTGGTAGTGTCACTTTCTACAATTCATTATGTAACAACAAAAAACTGGTAAATGCTGACAATATAGTTCATCTTTGCGTAAATATAGATTGTCCTTATATCTGTTCTGATGGAGAGTAAAGCTCAATGATTCTGCTCATTAATCTTGTTGAGTGAGGGTGCAGGTGGGCAAAGAGAGGTGGATACAAGAGCTCGATTTACTTTTACAATGAGAGGTAAAAAAGAACGAATAGCCTATGGGTCTTTTGTCCAACCAAAAGCATCTGTTAACATTAAAGACCACATACTTCAAGTTATCTTCCAGCAGAAAGGAAACACAGAACTTGAACAAGAAGCCAGATGACCAAAATGTCCCTTAACTTCTTATTGTTTTTTCTTATAATTAGCACCTGTTCATGAAATGGGAGAACATTTCAAATCTGGGTGGCTTAAGAATGAAGCACATAAAATTAAATCCTTCCGGATAAAGACTCACACCATGGTGACTTTGTCTTGGTTATTCTGTTGGCATAACCCACCTTGGGAAACATAAAGCAGGAACATATTCTAGGGCTCTAAATCAAATTGACACCTAAAAAATGTTGATGCCCAGTCATACGCTGTCAGGCAAGTGCCCAAGACTCCAGGTAGCAAAGTCCATTCATGCCCCTGTAAGAGGCACCTGGATGGAATGACTTATTCTACAACTTCATTTTCAAAGTTGGTTCTCCACATACTTGTATTCCAAGTAATACAAAATTAAAAACATATATGAATCTACATTCTCATAACTTAATCATCCTTTGAGAGAACATACATCACACTTGGTACTATACAGTAAGAATAAATTGTTTATAGAAAAAAATTCCAATACATTTCTTTTCGGCTAAAATGTGGTGGGAAAAGAACAACCCATGCTTTGTGGAGACAGGTCTGCAGTCCACCTGTTCATTATATTCATATTTTCAGTCCAGGAGTCTCCCTAGTCACATAGAAATGCCACCAGTTGGCCTTAAAACACACTTGCTAGAGAGAGGGGAGGCAAACAGTCCTCCCAAATGACGCTGGAGCCTCAAACAGGCTTATCCATTCATATCTTCTCCACCACATTCTTATTAGGCATCAAACAGTCCCTTTAAATAAGACTGGTTTTAATAAGATATTAACAACTAAGTTTCCCGTGGAATAAGAATTTCTAACTTAGGGTATCTCAGCACGTATTCCCAGTCACATATGCCCTACACTTTTGCTTAAGTGGTAAGCAGCCTTAAAAACTCTCCTCTCTTTACCTCTTTGTGAATCTACAGCAGTCTTTTAAGATTGTTTTGCAAATGCTATATTCACAAAGAGGTGTTTTGTTTTTTTTTTTTTTTTTTTTTTAAGTAGAGTGCATGGATTTCTCAGAAGTTTCTGTATTTTAAGAAGTGCCTCTTTAACCCCATAATGAGCAATCCTTATGTTGGTCAGAAGCAAAGCAGTTTTGTTTGCAGTTGTAAAACTTGGCTCTCCTAGCCCAAATTCAACAGCCATCACCCAGGATCTCTGCCCCATGTGTCTCTGGAAAATGTCCTAAAAAAAAAAAACTTCATCTTTAGAAATAGGGAGTCTTCACAAATATGGGTAAGCCAACAGTTCACAGAATACTTTAGGGAAAGAGAGAGAGAACGGGGAGGAGACAGCAAAAACATTAAGACTTGTTCTCAGCATTGTTCTCCTCTCACTGGGCAGTGGCCTAAAACACCAGAAAAGTTGCATTAATAAAACTGCATATAATCTAACACTGCACAGAGTGCTTTGATACAAGTATCCTCTTGCTACTTGATCTTTTCAATACATCTTTGCAAGTTTTGTTTTCAAAAAGATGTTACAAGTTGGCAGGCTTCTGCTTACAAAAATCAATGAAATATTTTCCCTTCAACTCTATGAAACCTGCCATATTCCTGAGATTTATTCTCCTCAAATAAACCAAACATAGGCAACGTAACACTCTGGAGTCAACACAGAACATGCCAGGGTGAGTTCAGGCAATGAAAGAACCACTTTTCTGCAAATACATGGTAGAATTGAAGACTGTGTGTAGCTGTCGATAATCTGTAAAAACATTTCCAATGTTCTTTCAACAAAAGATTTTGATTCAGCTAAGATCACAGAAAGGTATGATGACAAAGTCCTAAGTGTACCTTTGTGTGTATTTCATCTGCTCAGCTTTTGCAAGTGACTGTAGTGGTGGTTGCCTGGATGTGGAATTCCTTTGCCCTCAAATCTTCACATGCATGAAGTGCAATAAAGAATAAAATGCTGTGTTTATGTTGCACCACTTCCAAGAGGCTTAAAGCGCCGTACGAATGTTACCACATGAATCCCCACAACACCCCTGTGAGGTAGGTAGGTGGAGAGTATTGTCATCCCCACTTTACAGGTGGGAAAAATGAGGCACACAATAGTTAATAAGAGATTTGCTCAAAATCACACAGCTAGTCACTGGCAGGGCTTAGAATAAAACGTATACTGATTAGCACCTAGCACAGTGCTTTGCACATAGTAGGTGTTCGTTGAATATCTGTGGATTTTATTTGACTTATGTCTCAACATACAATATACACACATAAAGTACAAGCAGCCACCATAAAACATTTATCTCCCACATTTTCTCTGATGATATCTCTCATTACTTCAAATCCTGGTGGATGAAGGAGGTTCAAGAATCCATCTCACAACTAAGACCTCAAGGTTGAAGAGGATCATCATAAACACTATCAGCTGACAACCCGCTCTTACAACTGCTCTACCACACAATATTATTAATAGTTTTCTAATGAAAACAAAAATAGATTTCAGGAACCATGCTGACATTATTATTTTTTGCCTGTTTGTTTTCAATGGAGTCATCTGAATGGTTCTGTGTTTTGTTTGTACAAAAAGAAATAAGGCTGCTATAGTCCAGTTAGCATGTGAAAACTGTGCCAAGCACGAAGATCTCCTCCCAGCTCGGATGCATTGCTACCTGGGAAAATGGACCGACCCAGGGAGTGGCAGGTACCAAGGAAGAGGGTCAGCGAGGCTGGACGTCACTTGCATTGTTCGTGGTCTGTATAGTCATCCATGTCCACATCCGAATCAAAGAGTGAGTGTCCGGTAAAATCCGTGTCTGGGGTTCTTGAAAAACTGTTTTCTGCTCCCTCATCTTCAAAGGTCTCTGTCCTTGAGTAAAAGCTAAAATCCAGCAGCGGGGTATGGGTTTTGCTGCCTTCGCTGCTCTCCTCAGACTCATAGATGGTATTGTCATCATCGTGGTGCCACTCTGGCCAAAATTTCCTCCTTATCCTCTCACAGTACATGGCAAGGTTGATCAGCTCACCTGCAGTGTGGTAAGGAAAGCAAGGATTAGTTCTCAAAGGCAGCAGTCTACCACGTCTATGGTCTGTGTTCCCCCAAAACTCCAATGTTGAAATCCTAACTCCAATGTGATGGTCTTAGGAGGTGGGGCCTGTAAGAGGTGGTTAGTTCATGAGGGCCAAGCCCTCATTTGTGGGACTAGTGCCCTCATAGCAGAGGCCTGAGAGAGCTTCCTTCCCCCTTTTACCATGTGAGGACACAGCAAGACAGCACTATGTCCAGGAAGCAGGAAGCGGGCCCTCACTCAGGCAGGCCCTCGCCAGATCCTGAATGGGCCAGAGTCATGATCCTGCATTTCCCAGACTTTCCCAGACTCCACAACTGTGAGAAATGCATTCCTGTTGTTTACCAGAAACCAAGTTTATGGCATTTTGCAACAGTGGCCCAAACTATGACATCCAGCCACTAGGCTTTCTGGGAAACTGGAATAATGGGGAAGGTAAACATTAACAGTATTTTTCCATAGAGATACTGTGAAAATATTTAGGTTTTTATGCACATAATAAAAAATGGTGAGTGAGAAAAGTTAAATTCAGTGAGTGAGCAGAATGAAATGAAGAAGTGAGTCTGATGATGATCTCAGTGGTGGAGTAGTTTATCCAAAACGGCAGATAAACTACCATCACTTGGCTTTAGGAAGCATTTTATTATTTTCTGTTTACATATCAAGAGAACTAATGCTTTGATTGGTTCATATATAAATTAATTTATATATCATGAAAATACATCAACTGTTGGTTGCATTAAGTCAGCCAGAAGTAATCGTTTACTTGACAAAGTTTTGCAATGTTGCTATGGGGTGAGTACCATGCCAAGTAGCTGAAAAAAATTATGTTAGGACATACACTTTTCCCCCAAAAAAATCCATAAAATGGATAACTCAGAATTGTCTTTATGGATAAGTGTGCCTGCAAACACACTTAGTATAAGATATTTTTAAATTTTTACATGAAATTGAACAGCGGTACTCAGGATCCGGGTCCCACTCAGTCACTAGACTACTTATTTTTTACGTGAATCAAAGGAACTCTTGTGTTAAGTCACTATTACTGTCTAGGCATTTGTCTGAAACGTGACACTCTACCTGGCCTTCATTTCCTAATTCCAAATGAAAAACAAAGAAAGAGGGTGAGTTTCTCCCTTTGATCCAGCAGATGGCAACATTGCTTATAAATATATGATTTGCTACTGTCGCATATAGGACATTATTACTCTAAGAGTATCTTTGGATTTAAGTTATACATTCATTTATAGTGTAAATAATCCATGTTTTAGTGCAGAAAATTAGAAAAAACAGATAAGCAAAAAATAAAAGCATTACCAATAATCCCATTCCCCATAACATTTTCATTTATGTTCTTCCAGAAATGTACATACTTACATATACATTTACATATATTTACATGTGCTATATAGGATTTACTATCTATTCTTTTTCTTATCCTACTTTTTTCCACTTAACAATGTACAATAAAAATCTTTGAATTTCACACTCTGACCACAGTGGTAACTGCACATTGTTATATGGCTGTACTGTAGCTTCAGCTGATCTTTATGAATCCCCATCACAGGCTGTTTAGGTTGTTTCCATATTAATGGTTCTGTTAATGACAGTTTGTCACTACTCTATTTAACTTTTCTGTTAAGGAAAATAACATATTCTCATTTTGGAAAATTAGAATTAGTCTGTATACAGAAACTGTACAAATACATAAACAAGAAAACAAAAAGTACCCATGATTTCATCGATCCAAGATAATCACAATTAACATTTTGGTGTGGCCGGGCGCGGTGGCTCAAGCCTGTAATCCCAGCACTTTGGGAGGCCGAGGCGGGAGGATCCCGAGGTCAGGAGATCAAGACCATCCTGGCTAAAACGGTGAAACCCCGTATCTACTAAAAAATACAAAAAACTAGCCAGGCGAGGTGGCGGGCGCCTGTAGTCCCAGCTACTCAGGAGGCTGAGGCAGGAGAATGGCGTGAACCCGGGAGGCGGAGCTTGCAGTGAGCTGAGATCCGGCCACTGCACTTCAGCCTGGGCGACAGAGCGAGACTTCGTCTCAAAAAAAAAAAAAAAAAAAATCTTGGTGTAAGTTATTTCAGTATTTTTTCTATTTACCTGTTGCCATTATTATTACATATTATCTCCTGTAACATTATTGTAAACATTTTCCCATGTTGTTAAAATTTTTCAAAACTTGATTGCTGTTTTGCATACACCCCCTGCAAAACATAACAAAACAAATCCCCCTGCTTAATGGATCCCATGGACACGTACTGGTTCCAGGTCACCATTTCCAGTCTTCTCAAATCATAACAGCTCAACCCCCACTATGTAAAAATCTATTCTCTTCTAAAAGGTATTTGTGCACATGCTCAGGAGCCAGAAACTCAGAAGTCAACACCATTGCTCCTTTTGAGGAGATGTAGCCTGGAAAACCTTCACTTACTTTCTCCCTCATGGGGCAGTCATGAAACGCCTCACCAGGTATTGCTGCCAATGCCAGGGAACCAAGAATTGAATAAAGATGTGAAGGCAGCAGCAAGAGAAAATAAAATATCTAATTGGGGAGGTAAAGAGACATCAAAGATGAAATACAGTCACTTCACAGTAGGACCTGGGGCCAGCCCTGTTTGACTCAATCAAATCCATTCCTTACTAGCTTTTCCTACAGAAAATCAGAATCTATTCACAAGATCCACTATGAATACCACTTCATTCATGGCTTTTCTTTCTACAGGCTTGTTTCTTCACCTCTCTCCGGAAGAGTTGCCTGCTCTGTGACCATGTGACATCAATACCACTTCAGTATGCAATAATAACAATTAATAATCATAATAGCAAAGAGTTATATAGTCCTACTTGTGTGCCAGGCATGTGAAGTGCTTCACTCACCTTTTGAATTCATATTAACCTCCTTAGTCCTCATGCCCTTCACCTCCACTCAGCTCTCTACTGATGAGCTGACAGCATGGCCTGGGAATTAATAGTATTGCACTACCTGTCATGGAATATTTTTCTGTAATTATTGCCACCCCTTAATGGCAATGAGTTACCATAAAAGAAGTGATCATTCCCACATGTAGTTGAGAAAGGGTTTGCTTTGATGAGCCAAGAGCTGGGAGCCCACACACTCCTCAATTCCTGCCCCTGATAAAGAGTGAAACAGAGAGTGGACATCTATAGTTCGGTTGTATCTTTTTCTGGCTTTGCCTATCCCTTTCTGTGGCTAGATTCTCCATCAGCTGAGCCACTTAACATGTTACTGGACAAAAGAACAGAAAAAGCTGGGAGCAGAAATAGGTTGTGTGGAGTGGTCTGTGTGTGTATGTGTGACAGAGATAAGCCTGTGTTAATATAAATGCCTATACAGGCCAGGCGCAGTGGCTCATGCCTGTAATCTCCTCACTCCGGCAGGCCAAAGTAGGCGGATCACCTGAGGCCAGGAGTTCGAGACCAAACTGACCAACATGGCGAAACCCCATCTCTACTGAAAAATACAAAAATTAGCCAGTCGTGGTGACAGGTGCCTGTAGTCCCAGCTACTCAGGAGGCTGAGGCAGGAGAATCACTTGAACCAGGGAGGCGGAGACTGCAGTGAGCCAAGATCTTGCCACTGCACTCCAGCCTGGGAGATAGAGTGAGACTCTATCTCAAAAAAAAAAGCTTATACAGAAGACATAAACTTTGCAAAATAATAGAAAAACTGCATTTCTTCAAAATGTACTCAACAATCGGTAACAGTTTCATCCACTGGACTGGTAAAAAAAAGTCTGATAACATCCAGTGCTGATGAGAATGTGGAGGGTCAGGCATTGTACTACATGGCTGGCAGAGGCATACATTGCTATAACCTGTTTTGGAAAGTAATCTGATGTTATCTATCAAAAATTTAAATGTGCATATCTCTTGGCCCAGGATTTCACTTTTAGTACTCTATTCAACTATAATGAAAGCAGTGGTATGTAAAGATATATGTACATGGATATCAAATGAAGCTTTTTTAAGCAAAAAAAAGAAGAAAAGTAAAAGATGAAAACAGCCTGAATCTCCATCAATAGGTTTTGATTAAATAAATTAAGGTGCATCTATGCTATAGACTACTGTGAAGCTGTTAAAATGATGTGATATTCTGTTAAGTGAAAAAAACAAGTTATAGATGTGTATATATAATTCCATTTAGTTTAAAAACAGTGAAAATAAACAAACTGAAACACATATATGCATATGCAAATATGTACCTGAAAAAAGGCACAAAAGGATTTACATTAAATCCTTAATATTGGTTATTCTGTGGAAATAATATTGGACATGGATGAGGAGAAGGCCATAAATTTTTTAAACTATACCTTTGTAATTCAACTTACTGTAACCATCATGTATTACTTTTCATATTTAAAAATCCAATAAAATCAATTGGTAAGAAACAAAGTGATATTCTCAGACAACTTGAGAGGATATTTATCAGAAAGCCGAATGCCCCTCTACCCAGAAGATAATCCCAGGTAGAATAAAGACTTTCTCTTAAAGTTTCTCAAATGGAAACACCCTCCCTGCTCTTTGAATAAAGTGACACATTTTATATTCCTGTATTCCTCTAATTTCTCTAATAATCAAAACATTCTGTACAATTTGATGCTGCAAACATTGTCAACCAAATCCAGAATCCAGAACTAAGGTTCTCCCAGCTGCCAATCATGCAAGGCAGGAATGCGGGTGAGAGAGAAGCCTGCCAATGTCTCACAGCAGCGCCTGCCAGCCCTCGGTCACAAACCAGCAAATAACTTGGAAAACCCAGGCCAACATCCAAACACACTCATTTGCACTACAGGTATTTACTCAGCACTTCCACTTCCCTGTTCCAGATCCACGCTAGGCACTGACTACACCCTTGGTTGCTCCTTTTAGCATCTGTCATGCAGGCATAGAGGACACTGAGCATATATCCTCTTCAGAAAAATTCCTAAAATACTTGAATACTGTAATGAAAACACCCCCCTTCCCTTGTCTCCTTGAAGCTAAAAAATATTAATTCACAGATCTCCAAATACAAAAACAGGCCAAGGTAATTTGATCCAGCCCTTTCCTGAAACCCAAATCTCCTCACAGAAACCTCTTCCTGAACACTTCCCTCCAGATGGAGGATAGTAAGGGTGCAGGAGTGAGGAGATATTTACATGCTGGTCAAGGAGATGCAGCATTTTTTCCACTTTTTAATCTATCAAGTATTAAGTAAAAAAGACATTCAAGTACAATAAATAATTGCTGGTGAAAGTTGATGAATGAGGTTTTTCCTAGAGCACAAAAGGCTGGGCTCCTCCTAATTCAGAAAATCGCATTAAGGTCTGTGGTTTTGATAGGACTCTGGAGGACAGGCAGACACGCTGCAGAGTTTTTGACCCATTACGGCTTCAATTTCACTTTTCTCAGCTTTCTTAAGCTTTCCACATTGGTTCTAAGGAGCGCCCCAATCCACATGCAATTCTCTAATAAGAACCCTGATTAAAATATCAAATCTGACTCCACATTAAGAATGTTACTAATAATAAAGCTGAGATTATTTTAGTATAAAATGGCAAAAATTTCAAAATAAATTATATTCAACCCCAATCAAGGAACAAAAATTGGAAGTACTTTCAGACTTTGCTCATGAGAGTATAAATTGGTATAATCTTTCTAGAAAGCAATTTAGCCATGTAGACCAAGAAAGAGCTTATACCCTTTGAGAGAGTAATTACCGAACAAGAAATTTAGCCTAAGGAAATAACCAGAGATGAGCAAGAGTATATATTTATAACAATATTCACCATAGAATATTAGTAAAAGTTATTTAAAACAACCCACAAGTCCAGAAATAGATTAATCACATAAATTACCATGTAGCCATAGGATAGGATATTCTGCAACTATTAAAAATACCATTTTGAAGAATATTTCATGACAAGGGAAATGGCCAAAATATAGTTAATTTTAAAACTTTAGGTTATAATTGTATCAACATTATGGTCCCAGCTTAAAATATATATATACATACTTCTATTTGATAAAAGATTAGATACATACCACAATATCAGCAATCATTCTCTGTGAAAGATGGTGTCACAAGTTATTTTTTATTCTTTTAAAACTTTTCTATCTTTTCTAAATTTTCTTCAGTAAGCAAATTATTACTCATATTTATATGTCTATCTAGATAGATAAATGCATACATATGTATATTCAAAGCCTGTCCTCCTGATCATCTAAATGAAGGAAACTTTCATACTATTCTACATGGTTCCAGAAGTAGCTTGTGTGGCTTTGTAAATAATACATTGGACCAAAAAACTAATATTCATCCAAACACACTCACAATGAGGCAAGGCCAGTGGTGCTTCTGTCGTTCCAAAGCTAAAGCAAAAAACTGCCTGAATCCGAGCCATTCACATGCCTAGGTTTCACCCAGTTCTAAAATCCCCAGGCTACTTGTTGTTTCTACTTAATCCTTCTCATGTTACCTCTTGAGAAAGTCTCTACCAGAGACAGCAAAGGCAGGGAAAGAGGTTGAGAGCAAATTACGGCAGTAGTAGTTTGGCTGCACGTTATCAGCTCCCCTCCAAAGATTTAGAAAGGGTATGGAACTAATGCCTAAAATGGGATTTAGAGATCCCTGTGGACTTTAATAATTCATGCTACACCAGTACCTAGGGAAAGTTGGAAGCTACTTTAAGAATCAAAGTACATGCAACTATGTGCCAAAAGCCCCCTGCAGACAATGGTGTCAGACTCCCCAGATGTGCACGAGGCCCAAAATCAATCCTCCAAAAGGCTGATCATTTCTTTCAAAAGAACACTAAATGCCTCAAGTCCTTTCAGGAAGTAACAGAGAAAAGGGCCAAATCATAACAAAAAAATGCATCATTTCTGAAAGAAAAAATTCTATAGTCTGTGAGTTCTACTGATAATGGGGTCTCTAAATACTTCAGATGAAGTAACAGATGACCACAACAGTGTGTGTGTGCACATTTGTATGTGTATGTGCACACGTGTGTATGTAGGGATGTGTTCGGGTAGAAGTGTAGGTATAACTGTACAAGTGAGTGTGTGGGGGGGTGTGTATAGAGCATGTGAGTAGATGTGGGCGGGTGTGTACATGTGGGTGTGTAAGGGTGGTATGGTAGGAGAATGGAAGGAACAGAGTAGGAAATAATAGGAACAGAGAATGGATATAAAACACAGCCCTAAATGAACTAAAAGGAATCAACATCTTTTAGACCACTACGGAAAAATATGATTAAATTAAAGGGAAACTGATATTTTAAATGCCACAAACCTCACCAATGGGATAACATATTTAGTTTAGAGAAGTTCCAGTGTATTGCAAAACAAGGAATATCCTCATAATGACCATTTAGGAAATTAAATGGCAGTCCATACTATCCCTAGTCCCACTCAGCTGAACTTCCAGAAGACCTTAGATCAATACCTAACCCATTCCAATGAAGTCTGATAATGTATCTGGGGCTCTGTCCCCATCAATAAGAGGATCTGCAGAGTGAGTGCTGCTGGCATCAGCCTGGTCTAACCTCCTGGGCATGCACATGAATCGACACACACACACACACACACACAAAAACACACACAAACACAAAAACACACACACACACACAAACACACACACACACACAAAAACACACACACACACAAACACACACACACAAAAACACACACACACAAACACACACACACACAAACACACACCACACACACAAACACACACACACAAAAACACACACACACACAAAAACACACACACACAAAAACACACACACACATGAATCGACACACACACACACACAAAACACACACACACAAAAAAACACACACACACAAACACACACACACACAAAAACACACACACACAAAAAAAACACACACACACACAAAAACACACACACACAGAGCTGCAGGCTCCACCTCCCCACCCATCTACATGACACCCACACATGACTGCTTGCCTGCCTCAGTTTCTTGTATGATTCTGCCTTGCTTGGTTCCATCCATCCATCTATCCATCCATCCATTCACCCATCCATCTGTCCATCTATTTATCCATCTATCCATTCACCCATCCAGCTATCCATCCAACATTTATTAAGAGCATTCTATGTGCTATTCTACTGGTCTCTCATCTACATACCCAGCCTGCTCAGTTGGACATAAGCATTTTGATTAACTCTTGTCAATCCTCTTCCCCAAACCTAATTATTGAACTTTGATCCCCACATCCCTGGCCCCCAGGTACTTGCTTAGGTACTGCCTCAAACAGTTCCCACGCAACTATGCAGGGGAAGCCTCTCCCAGAAGCCCTGGCTGCCACATACAGATGCTCCTCGACTTACATGGGGATACATCCCTATAAACCCATTGAAAGCTAAAAATAACATAAGTCAGCTGGGCACGGTGGTTCATACCTGTAATCTCAGCTACTTGGGAGGCTGAGATAGTAGGATCACTTGAGGCCAGGATGTCAAGACCAGCCTGGGCAACACAGGAAGACCTCATTTATTTTTAAAAAAAGTTTTCTTAATTAGCTGGACATGGTGTCTCACTCATGAAGTCCCAACTACTCAGTAGGCTGAGACAGGAGGATTACTTGAACCCAGGAGTTTGAGATTACAGTAAGCTATAATCATGCCACTTCACTCTAGCCTAGGCAACAGAGCAAGACCCCATTAAAAAATATATATGTATATGTATATATACATATGTATATATGTGGGTGTGTGTGTATATATACACATATATATATAAAGTCCAAAATGCATTTAACACTCCTAACCTACCAAACATCATACATTAGTTTAGCTTGCCTTAAACGTGCTCAGAACATTTACATTAACCTACAGTAAGGCAAAATCATCTGGCAACACAGCACACTGTACAGTATCAGTTGTTTACCCTCATGATTATATGGCTGATTGGGAAGTGTGGCTCAATGCCACCACTCGGCATCAGAAGACAGTATTTCACCACACATATGGACAGCCCAGGAAGAGATCAAAATTCAAAGTATGGTTTCTACCGAACAAGTATTGTTTTTCACAACCTTAAAGTTGAACAATCATAAGTCAAACAATGGTAAGTCAGGAACCATCTGTATATCCCACCACCCTACCCCACCACACACACACACACACACACACCAAGATCTGGTCCCTTGCACATCAATCCAAGGTGAACTGTCTTTTTGTATGCTATTTCCACCATGAATTTTACTTTTGGCTACAACCCCACACCCACCCACACATATGTTCATCTTCTAGCACGGGTTCTACCTATCCTTGCTCCTTAGCTTCCCCTGTCATGTCTCTTGTAATTCTGATAGGCCTCACATCCAAGGTACACATCACACAAAAAAAGTACTAAGATTGTATTTCTTTGGTCAAAATTAATAATACTTTGGGCGACCAGGCGTGGTGGCTCATGCCTGTAATCCTAGCTCTTTGGGAAGCCAAGGTGGGCAGATCACTTGAGGTCAGGCATTCAAGACCAGCCTGACTGACATGGCAAAACCTCATCTCTATTAAAAATACAAAAATTAGCTGGGCATGGTGGTGCATGCCTATAATCGCAGCTACTCAGGAGGCTGAGGCAGGAGGATCTCTTGAACTCGGGAGGCGGAGGTTGCAGTGAGCCAAGATTGCACCACTGCACTCCAGCCTGGGTGACACAGCATGACTCTGTCTCAAAAATAATAATAATAATAATAATAATACTTTGAAAAGCACTAGACTTACAAAGTATTTGTTGACATTTTCATTTTCCCACAGTCTTGAACTTTTTAGCTCTACTAGTTTTATTTTTTAATGTAAGACAGAGTCTTACTCTGTCACCCAGGCTGGAGTGCAGTGTCATGATCTTGGCTCACTGTAACCTCTGCCTCCTGTGTTCAAGCGATTCTCCTGCCTCAGCCTCCCGAGTAGCCGGGATTACCGGTGCATGCCACCATGACCAGCTAAATTTTTGTATTTTTAGTAGAGATGGGGTTTTGTCATGTTGGCCAGGCTGGTCTCGAACTCCTGACCTTGTGATCTGCCCGCTTTGGCCTCCCAAAGTGCTGGGACTACAGGCATGAGCCACTGCGTCCGGCCGCTCTGCTACTCTTAGTGTATGATCTACAGCCACTCTGTTAGAACAGGAGGAGAGAGTGGCTTCAATGCAAATGGCACAGAATCCTATGTACTTATAGTTACATGTGCAACATCTAAGAACAGTTTAGACTCAGAAGATCTGAAACAGCCAGTGAGTTCATCAGCATCACCCCACCGTGGTTGCTGTAGCACTGGATATACCAGAAAGTGGGGAGCCCCCATTGCCCAAAGGAAATTAAGGAAGACCAGCAAACCAAGGGCACTAGGTGGAATTCAAGCCCTATTTCAGGAACAAATCTTAAGTCCCACTATGTAAGCAGACGGAAGAAAAGTGCTAGCATAAAAACACGGCAGGATTTGTGTCAGCACTACTAAGAACATAGTCTGGGCAAGACAACAGGTGAGAAGCCCAGACTCTCTTCCACCCCAAAGTATCCTGAGTACAGAGAACCAACCCTAGCCCTGTACACCACAGCCTGGTGTCTCCATAAAGCACACCCAAGACCAAAGCATTGGTCTAGAATTCTCCACTGTGCTACCCCACTGCCCACCCAGCCCCAGTAAGCCCCAAAACCTGAAGAGGTGTGTAGGGCTTGCCTTTGATCAGCCGTTCAGGTCTTGTCCCTGGTAAGGTCCACATTGCCTGTGCCAAGTGTCCAAAGACAGTGGCATCAAGAGTGGAAAGCTTGGGCCCCATGATGTACTTCTTATCACCTGCAGTAAATAAAGCAGAGAAGTCACTGGGCTGGCCCGCACTACCTCACATCATCACAATGGCATGCAGCACACTCTATTACACATTCTTATACTGAATACCAAAAAACTTTGCAGAGTCGAAATGCATGCACACCCATTTGCTTAAAAAAAAAAATAGAACAAAGGTAAAATGAATTAAGCAATCATGTGATACATCAACCCATAGGATAGAAACACAAGGAACATATCAAAATAAGCAGATGAGGGAGGGCATTCATGGAAAAAAGGGAGAACTGATCACCACTAGACCTCTGGGGAACCCATCTCAAACTCTAGTTAAGTAAAGTCTGTGATGCTTAAGAACACCTGGAAGTTTGCTTAAATCGTCTCAAAAGTAACCCAAAGCAAGCACAGCCAACATCAGCACTTATATTATTAATTTAAATACATTTCCCCAGGAAAAACAAGAAGCCTAAGCTCCTTAAGAGGTTTGGAGGTGAGATTTCCTATGACACTACATGGTCCTGGCAAGGTTCTCACCTCTGAGGATCAGCTTCCATGGAAAACATTAAGAGAAGCTATGAGGTCACAGGCTCAGCCCTGGCATCAGGCTCTCATGAAAGGATGTTTCACACTACTGCTCCCATCTCTCCGTTTCACACTACTGACTTCATCCAGGCCTTGTCACCGGACTATCACACTCAACCTATTAAAACTGACCCAAGTCATCTCCCAGGCTACTGTTAGACACTGCTGCATATGGATGGAGCACTGGGGGAGATGGATCTGCCTAGTTCACATCCTGGCATCACTGTTACTCAATGTGGGAATCTGGTCATCACATAACCTCTACAGCCTCAGTTTTCCCATCTGGAAATGGGGATGAAACTAAGAGTGTCTATTTCTTTGGGCTATTGTGAGGATGAAATGACATAGTGTACATTAGCATTCATGACAGCCCCTCCCTTTCTCCAGTCCTTTCCACATCCCACCTGACACTATCAACTTCCTAAGACCTTTTTTTTTTTTTTTGAGACAGAGTCTCGCTCTGTTGCCCAGGTTGGAGTGCAGTGGCATGATCTTGGCTCACTGCAAGCTCCGCCTCCCAGGTTCAAGTGAGTCTCCTGCCTCAGTCTCCCAAGTAGCTGAGATCACAGGCAGCTGCCACCACGCCCGGCTAATTTTTGTATTTTTAGTAGAGACAGAGTTTCACCATGTTGGCCAGGCTGATCTTGAATTCCTGACCTCAAGTGATCTGCCCACCTCAGCCTCCCAAAGTGCTGGGATTACAGGCGTGAGCCACTGCAGCCGGCCCTAAGACACTCTTTTAATCATGTCACACCCTTCAAACACCTTCCATGGCTTTTGAAATGAGTTATGAAATGAAGTCCAAACTCAACTTAGAACTTAAAGTGCATTATACATTGCCTCCAATGCAGGTTCCAGCTTTATCCTTCATTCCTCCCTTATCCTAGCAAACCCAGAGGCCACGCCCATTCCCCAGCACACTTTATGCCTCCAACTGCTACACCTTTGCTCTTGCTGTGCCCACCCTTTCTCTGCCCCCACAACTTGTATGTGCTCACCACTTCTCTCGAATCAATTCTATCCATCCTTCAAGGTCCAGCTCCAGCCTGCTTTCAAAGCTTTCTGGTGGCAACAGGAGCTTTCAGTTCATACAGTCCTGTATTTACATCTCCCTTTTGCACATATAGCCTTATAGGATTTTAAGGCATTTAATGCCTATTAACCTTCTCAACTATAAAATGAGAAGAATAACTGAGGTGACTTGAGCAGAGCACACAGCAGATATATCCTACCTCTTCTCTCTCAGGCTTCTTGAGTGACATTTTTCCCACAATGCTCTATACACAGTGTGTGTGTGTGTGTGTGTGCGCGCATGTGTGTGTCTGCGTGTCTGTGTGTGTCTATGTGTGTTTGTGTGTGTGTGTGTGCATTTTATCTTTCCAGCAAAATTGTTAGCTCTTTGAAAGTAAGGGTCAATTCTTGCTTTTATTTAGCAAACCCTTATACCACATTTACTACATGCCTGGCCTGGTTCTACAGGCTGTACTCTAGGAATATCTACCCCTTTCACCACTCTTGAGTGACAAGCTGAGGAAACTGAGTATCTGATGACAATGCACAGGAAAGACAGGAAGAGGAAATGGTTGGAGGTGGGAACACAAGTTAACAACTGTTACAAATGAAGCAGGAAGTGATTTTTAAAAATCATTTCTCCTATATATGCCATAAGGACCAAGGATTACCCTATAGTAGGGCAATATGCTGAACCTAACCAAATTGCCTTTCCTGGTGAGGACAATCAAGTCATTCACGTTAGAGCCCTTAGTTATTTCCCATTGTCAACCAAATTCTCCATCATTTGAGTCTTATACCATTAGCCAAATACTGGGGGGAAATCCAGAGAAAGTACTACCTGGACAGAAATAATAACGAAAAATCAGATACCATAAGAAGTAATTCCTAAGGTGTTACTACTGGGGTTGCATCCCGCTGACGCCATGCCTCCGCGGCACCCCTGCTGGCATTAAGTGAATGCAGGGAGGCAGAGGGAAACTGTACGGAAGCTCTCCTGCCATCCTGCTAGGGCAGGAGGGCATGTCGGCCAGGTGGCCCAACAGTCCTCCCTATGGGATTGTACCAGGCTCAACCCATTCAAAGTCCAAACACAGGACTACCCACATACTGGAAGCCATGAGAGGGCTTCAGGACCATTGTGAGAAGGGCTACACACAGCCTCAGAGAGAAGAAAACAGGATTTTTGTTGTGTGTGTGTGTGTGTGTGTGTGTGTGTGTTTTAAGAGCAACAATGACTTTGTGATCAAAAAAAAAAAAAAAGGAAGAAAGAAAATGTTGCTGTCCTTGAATTACTCAAAAGGACTCTAAGGGAAACACCAGAGTAAAGTCCATCAATTTTGAAGTCTGTTGTATAATCCAAAGACTTTAAAGGCAAAATGTAAAACACAAATATGAATAAAAATTTGGAAAACCTAAAAATAGAACACACAGGACTTTGATAAAAAGAAAAAATCATTTAAAAAAATCATTTGAACTCACACATCAAATAGTGCATATAATGTTTGGCCAAAATTCACCATCTGGCTTCAAAATGTTAAAATAGAAGAACACTGAATTAGTGAGTAAAGAACAAGGCTGAGAATGCTACCACATCTCCCGACTTCTGGCCGAAGCTCTCGGTCTCCACAATGTGCCACAATGATCTTCATCTCAGAGATAAAGACTGCATGAAACAGCAGGAGGGTTGAGCTGTGGAAGTTTACAAAAGGATGCTTTCATCAGGAAGGAATACAGAACGCAACAGGGAAAAGAGAACAGAAATCAGGTGTTTTCAAAGGTGCCTGCAAAAATACAGGTGGAATTTACTATCTGTTTTTTTTTTTTTTTTTTTTTGCTGAGTGGCAGATATAAAATTATATATGTGTACACACACACAGGACAGTTACAAACGTCAAGAATACAAAAATATCCCATCATTCAAAAGTCCTCAGTACCTGATGGCAGAAAGCCTTTTTAAATTTTTGTTTTAAAATAATTTTAGATTTACAGAAATGTTGTAAAAATAGCACAGTGTGCCTGTGGGGGTATTTCTGGATGAGATTAGCATGTGAATTAGTGGACTGAGTAAAGCAGACTGTCCTCCCTAAGGTGGGTGGGCCTCATCCAATCAGTTGAAGGCCTGAATAGAACAAAAAGCCTGACCCCTCACCTGAGTAAGGAAGACAGATTTCCTTCTGCCTAACTGCCTTCAAACTGGGACACTGGTCCCTCCGAGGTCTCCAGCTTGCCAGTTCATCCTGCAGATCTTGGCACTTGTCAGCTTCCATCATTGTGTGAGCCAACTTCGTATAATAAATCCTAATGGATCGGTTTCTCTGAAGAATCCTGACTAATACACCTTCGCAGGGCATCATATCAGGGAGCATGTAATGTCCTATATCTTATGACTATGATATTAATCTTAACCATGTGGTAAAGATGCCATCTGCTAGATTTTTCACTATAAAGTTAGGATTTATTCCTTTGTAACTAATAATCTTGACAGAGACACTTTGAGACTTTATAAATATCCTGTTTCTCCTCAAACTTTGGCCTGCTAATTTTAGTGTCCATTGGTGAATGTTATCTGAAGCAAATATTACTGTGGTGTTTGCTTCATTGTGAGTTTCGATTTCTCTCATTCTTTGTATTGATTAGAATTCTACTGTCCTTTCCCATTTCCTAATGTATTCAATTATTTATTTATGTAAGTATGCACTAATGGATATCTATTTTATTCTATAGGCTATAATCCAATACTCTCATTATTTTGTTGCTCAAATTGTTCTAGCTTTGGCCTTTGGGAGCTTGGCAAAAGAAATTTTTTTTAAGGAAATCGAATTAGATTTGACTCTGCTTAGAGACAAAGAGGCCAAGTTAAAGGCTTCAGACTGCAGCACTCTTGGGGTTCGCAAAGTAGCCCCGGATCTCACAACCAGGGGGTTTTGACAAAAGCAGAACACTCAGGACACTTGTGAAGGGCACTGAGGGAGGAGACTTGGGTGACGAGACACTGTGAGCTTCATTTTTGGGAGGTGAACCATCCGGTGACTTCCACAGGATGGACAGAAGCAGCTGAGGGATATGTGGGCACCTGTAACTCCCCCGCCAGCCTCCAAGCTCGGAATGTGAACTGTGAACCACTGGTGAAGGAAAATGAAGATTGAAAACATCAAAGCCATGGGTGTGAAGGGACGAGGGTACATCAGACCTTTTGAAGTATGCTCCACCTGAGGCCAGCTGCTAAGCACCCAGAACACCTCCCCAAGGGTGCAGAGCCCTCCTGATGATGAGGGTGAGTCTACATGCTGATAGTAGCAAAGTGACTTCAGGTGCCCAGAGTGACCCAACAGACCTCATGGCTTGGTCTTCAAGTGGCAATCAGAGAGCAGAGAACACGAATGAAATACGAGGACAGTGACTATGCAGCCAGAGGGAGGGGCCATGTGGATCTGGAGAAGGAGAGCCCCCAGGGGGAGTGGCAAGGGGAGTGGCTGGTTCTACTGTGCGGCTGGTGAATGACAGTTGGCCCTGGGTATCTGTAGAATTTCATATGATCTCTCCTGGTGGTTTAGGCAGCTCCTCTCTGTGAGAAAGGCCATATTGTAGATGAAGGAATCATTGGGACACCCAAGGATGACCAAAAACTGAGTGGAAGTACTAAACCATGAATAACAAGAATGTTAAGGGGTCCTGATGGACATTAGCTCTCTTACACAGACTTGAGTTCACTGTGATTGGATCATTGGTTATAAGCCTGTAGCGACCTTGATTAACCCAAGGCTGCTTATCCTGACCACCAAGCCTGACCAGCTCTTCCCACACTGTCTTCCACTTCTGTGGCTATCATGGGCAGCCACAGAGGGTTGACCAGGAGATAAGGGACACAGCAAAGACAAGAGTATGTGGAAGAGGACTGAGCGCGTAGACGAGGTCCTTCACCCCCACTGAGTAGTAACTGAGCGGATGGCTGGATGAGCAGGGCAGGGAGAATAATAGAGGACAAAGGCGCACAGCTGTCCAGGGAGAATGGAAGCAATATGGAGTCTGAGAAGAATGTCTAGAATCCAGGCCTGAAGACTTAGGCCAAATTGAGGGAACTAGCAAGTTGCAAAGCTGAAGCCAGCTGAACTTGATGAGCAAAGGAACCAAGAGAATAGGAGGGGACAAGCAGAGAGTCGCATGCACCTGAAAGTTCCATTGGGGAACGGGGGGGCATACGCAGCATAACTGAGGAGTGCTCACAATCCTGGGCTGTTTGCTTGCTGCCTGGCTCTGAGCTGCCTCCCTGGGGAGGATGCATGAGAGCTGACAGTGTGCGACACTCTCCAGACCTGGGCAGGACAAGCTGAGCTCTACCTCCTATGAATGGTCTACTTCAGTCAAACATGTAGGTGCTCATCCTATCCTCCCTGCTCCAAATAACTCCGGCTATCTAAGCCTGACTTTTCCCTTAGGACTCAGACCAAGTCCTACCTCCTTCACTGCACGAAGGCTTCCCGCACTGTCCCAGTTTACTGGAACCTCTCATTGTCCACGCCTCTGCTAAATCCCAGAGGGACGTATTGCTTAGCGTGAGGCTACTCAGAGAGTAGTCTAGCAGCACCAGCAGCACCTGAGTGTTAGTTAGAAATTCTCAGATCCCATCAACTGAATCAGAATACTTGGGAATGGGACAACAGAACCTGTGTTTAACAAGCTTTCGGGTCAGGGTTTCTCAAACTTTAGAGGCATTAAAATCATCAGGAGAGTCTGCAGTTCTTGGACCAGACTTTGAATAGCACTGTTCCAGGTGATTCTTGTGCACAGTGAAGCTTAAGGAGTACCGCGCTAAACTAGAGTATATCATTGGTCTTAAACTTGAGCATGTAGTATAATCACCTGGAAGGCTCCCCCCCGCCTCCCTTTTTTAGTAGAGATGAGATCTCATTATGTTCCCTAGGTTGGTTTTGAACTCCTGGGCTCAAGTGATCCTCCCGACCTGGCCTCCAAAGTGCTGGGATTACAGGCATACACCACCACACCAGGTCTTGAAGGCTTTTTAAAAACACTAACTCAAGTCCCTGATCCCAGGAGTTTCTGATTCAGTAGGTACAGAGTGAGATCCAAGAACCAAATTTCTAACAAGAGCCCAAGTAATGCCGATACTGCTGCTCCAGGAACCACACTTTGAGAACCACTGGTCTAGCTCACACATTAGGTAAATCACACAGCCATCTTGCAGTCCTACCTATGTGTAGGTCCTATCTCCTAATAATTTTTAAACACTTTGAGGGCAAGTAAACCTCTATTTTACTTCTCCGTCCCTCTGGCACCTATCACATAGGAAACATCAATTAAGGTTATGATAGCCTTAATTATGTTTGATCTCTGTCCTTTCTCAGAATGTAGACCTATAATGGTGATTAAAAAGTATAATAACGTGAAAGCATTTTGCAAACTAGGAGGTGCTATTCTAACATAAGAAATTCTTTTATACTCATCTCCAACAGTCAAAACAAGTAATGTGGACAGAACCAGTCCAACCTCTCTCCAAGTATAGGAATCCCTTCTCACACTTTCCTACCAGATACTCACCATCCCAACTCCAACCCTGCTGAAACTTCTCTCTCATAATTTATTGGGCAGGGCAGACTATTCTATGGTTAGATGGTTCCTTATACTGAAACAAAATAGCCTTAGAACTTCCACCATGCATCTCAGTTCTTTCCTCTGGAATTCACAAAAAAAATTATGGCCATATTTATTCTACCACAACACCCATTCCTAGTCTACACTAACATACTTCTAAGGAAATACTGATCACCTGTTTCCATATATATTATTATGAGATAGTAGACAGAAAGTTTATTTCAGACCACTGGAAACACTACAGAAATGAACTTTTGAATCTCATCTCCTTCCTCCCTAATTCTTTTCCCACTTCCCACTGGTCACTGTCAGCTCCACTTCCACAATTTAGCTAAATTTCCAAATTCTATAAGTGACAAAGGAGACAAGGCTGGCTGTGCTATAAAATATAAGTTCAAGGGAGAAACTAAAGAGAATAATCAAAAGATTTTCCAAGACTCATTTCTCTATGAGTCTAAGAGATAAAGTATAATTGCGTGTTTTACGTAGGGTTCCCTGTACCTGAGGACTCATGTGATTTATAAGCAGGCAATTATAGTAAAATCAATGTGGACATTATTCATACTTCTAATTCTCCCTCTCTCACCTTTCATTAACTGGAAATTGAAGAAAAATTAAGAAACAAAGATTTTGAGTGCTTTTCCCAAGGAAATAGGAGGTCACGGTAATCTTACCATCCAAGCATCAAAGAGCACACACTTAAAACTTTTTTTCTGCAAGTGAGTGTCCCAGAGGGCAAAGCCACAGGAAAAATAAAACCTACTTCCTGTTCTCTTATACAACTAATCAGACCCCACTTTGTCAGAAACAATATATAAAACAAGCCACTTCCTTCAAAAAGCCCTTGTTTTCATACAAGCATACTCTAAAATCACTGTATAGATTGTGATTAGCTCACGATCGCCAATTAGCTCACACTCTGGGAAAAAATAAAGGTGGGTAGAGAAAATACCAGAAGAAGCTCCTTAATTTAATCTCTCTTCAGATTTCATTCTAGAAAGCAACTAGATACTCCTGTAATTTTTAATAAGATTTCCTGAAAGAACACACAAAAATGTATCTCTTTTCAGCTCATATGAACTATCTCGACACCGTTCTCACTGGCCACCAATACCACCATCACCCTGTCTCTGCTGATGTCCCAGCTCTTACAATTCCTTATGGATGAAAGCAGAAAGTGCATAAATCCCTGACTCTAAGCAATGGGTTAGGTATACTCCTCTGTACTTCTCCTCTATTAATGTGTCTGAATACCTTCTGAACTCTGGACACTCAGAGAATCCATGGGCATACTTTATAATTTTAGGAAACTTGATGAAGGATTTGCACCAGTATGGAAAGACTTTACACATCTAAATTAGGAAAGTATTCCTCAGGATGAGGCAAATGCCTACTCAGGCTCACTTATAATTTAGCATCACTAAGCAGGTTCCGGAAGCCTTAAAGATCTGCAGCTAACATCTCCAACAAAGATATCAGTTTTACCAACTCACTGATGATCAGCCTTCCTGGTTCTCTCCCTTCTTGAAGCTGCTGCAATATTGTTGCTTCTGAGTGACTGCACAATTCAGCTGAAATGGTGAGATCTCAGAGCTATAAAAATTATATGAGTTTCTCTCCCCAGTATCACTTTCCCAAATACATCTTCTGAGGATAAAGAAAATATATCACTCAATTCAAACTGCATTCCAGGACAGGCTTTCCTCTCAATTTCATTTCTGTTTCATCTGCCCTGTGCTGGGCAATCAAGGGAACAAGCTGTTCTATCTCTCTATTCAATAACGACTATCTGGTAGCCCCCAAATTCTGGTTAACGAAACACCACATCAGAAAGAACACAATGTCATGTTCAAATTTAAGTTCAAATCCTTTTATAAGGAACTCACCCATCTTTTGAGAAAGCTGAATAGTAGTAGATTCTAGTGGGAGGTTTTGTGTTTGGCCATCGGGGCCAGAAAAGCTCAACTCTGCAGGCAGACTCCACATTCCTGAAGGACCTTTCCTCATTTTATGGATTTTAGGCTTCACCTTAGCTGGAATCCAGGATCCTTGACCACTTTCAAACAAGTACATAGTCACCAAAAACTGGTAAAAATCTTTAACCACCAGCGCTGTTTAGGACCTGCCCAGAGAGGTGAGCCTTGCTCACATTAACTCGCTAGACACAGATCCCTTAGGAGGAAACCAAATTGCATTCGATCTTATATTTAAACATGGAAATCCTAAACCTTCTCAAACCATACATTCATCAGCATGCTGGACATCATGTCAAAACTCTGTGTGATGCTTCTCTTCAAGTGCAGGACTGAATCTCTATCTTCTACTCTGTGGGAGACCATGTTACTCCTCTAACTGAATGTGCTTGTCTCTGTGTCCTGACAATTCAATGGTTAAGAATGGCTACAGGCATTGCATGCTTGTACCAAAACACCTCATGTACCTCATAAATATATATGTCTACTATGTACCCACAAAAATTAAAAATCAAAAAATTTTAAGAAGAAAAGAAAGTGAATAAAAACCAGGATGGCCACAGAACTTTCTCCAGTGCACACTTCTTTCTCAAAGATCACTGAAGCCAGAAACAGAAACCTCTTGTGTGCCAAGATCTGTAATCTTGGAACAGATCCTGGTTTCTTCACAGCCAAGATGAGAATACTCCTGCTAAAATCAGAATGGCTAATAATAATAGTCCCTGGAGAGACTGAAAGATAAGATTCTACTTCTACAAGATGTAAAACTTTTTATCTAAATAAATAACTTGAGGCAACTGAGATCGGGTACTTGCCACCTACCATAGCAGGATAAGCTATGACAACCTCTTCTAACAGCTTGGCTTTACTCTGCACAGCCCAGCAGCAGCTGAAAGAAGTGCCTACTGGGATTAATAGGATTGGGGCTATGTAGGTGTATTGGTTATTGCTGTCTGCATAATAAATTACCCCCAAATTTTGCAGCTTAGAACAACAGACATGGGTTATCTTGCAGTTTCTGTGGGTCAAGAAACCAGATAGCCTTGGCTGGGTGCCTCTGGCTCAAGGTGTCTCACAGGCTGCAATGAAGACGCCAGCCCTTTGCAGTTATCTCAAGGGTTGACTTGTGGAGGATCTCCTTCCAAACTCACTCACATGGCTGTTAGTACATCTCAGGTCTTCACTGGTTCGTGGCCAAAGATGGACCTCTCCATAGATCAGTTCACCTCAGAGCTGACTTCTGTCAGAGCAAACAAGTGAGAGGGCAAGAGGAAAAAAGAAAGGACGCCTAAGATAGAAGCCACATTCATTTTGTTATTGAATGTTGGTTCATCCCGATGCTTCTGCCATATTCTACTTCTTAAAAGCAAATCACGGCCAGGTGCAGTGGCTCACACCTGTAATCCCAGCATTTGGGAGGCTGAGAAGGGGCGGATCACTTGAGGTCAGGAGTTCCAGACCAGCCTGGCCAACAAGATGAAACCCTGTCTCTACTAAAAATACAAAAATTAGCCGGGCGTGGTGGCTGGCGCATGCCTGTGGTCCCAGCTAGTCAGGAGGCTGAGGCAGGAGAATCACTTGAACCCAGGAGGCGGAAGTTTCACTGAGCCAAGATCACACCACTGCACTCCAGCCTGGGCGACAGAGCGATACTCTGTCTCAAAAAAATAAAAATGTAAAAATAAAAGCAAATCACTAGGTCCAGCCTACACTCACAGGGAGAGGAATACACAAGAGGCCGCACAGCAGGAGGCAGGGGTCACCGTGATCCATTTTGGGGGCTGCCTACTACAAGAAGAAAACATCCTTATTTCCCAGAGCGACATTCAAAAGTGATTAGGAGTTAAATGTCATGATATCTGTAATTTACTTTAAAATACTTCTGTACAGAAAAAATAGGTGAAGCAAATATAACAACATGTTAACTATTAAATCTAGGTGGTGATTATAAAATTGTTCATTGTACTGCTCTTTGACTTTTCTGTTTGAAAAATTTGATCATAAAAAATCAAAACTGCCTGATCTTGTTCACTTATAGTGGGGTCACTATAAGAAGTATATTAACTACGCTAAATTTTAAATTATGATATTTGGGAGACATCCTCCAATGTATAAACAGGCAATGCTAAATAACCTCTCTGACAAGTGAACTAAGTCCTCTGGGACCTATTTGGTACCTATATGCCCTGACGGTCTCATCAAAATGTTTTCCTCTTGTGATTTTGTCTAGACTGTATATTCAGTGAGGACAGAAGTCACACCAGACATGAACTCTACTTGAACACTAGGACTACATCCTAGTACTCAGCCCAGTGCCCGGTATACTGTAGGTATTCAGTAAATATACTTACTTTTAGTAAATGGCAACTATTTATAATACCTTTCTCTTAAATATTTTAGACCAAAATTATCTCTTTCAATACTTGATGGCATGGAACTCCAGGGTCTAGAAATCTGGGAACCAAGGACGTGTGTAGGTGCTTGAGCTAAAAGTTCATGAAGACGTATTCCGGCCTGCCCCATACTGCTCTAACACACTGCCCCAGGAGGGCAAGATGACCTTCTAACCAGGCAGCATGGCAAGTCAGGCCCTTACGTTCTCTTAAGAGAATGTCCAAGGTTAGACCACCTAGTGTCTAATGCAACAAGACTTCTCTTTTACCAACAATATGGGAGAGCTATACCTCTGGAGGTCACCAAAATATTAAATGTAAAACAGTTTCATTCAAGACTTGTCATGGCTTGCCCTCTCTCCCATAAAAAATAACTTGTATTAGAAAGTGGGTCTAAGAGGTGCCTGTGCTATAGTTGTAAGGCAAGTTAACAAAACCTCTAGGCTCTTTAAGCTCTACCTCTATAATACATTTGATCAGAAAAAAACATATAGGAGCTATATTAAAGTAGATCTTCAAAGAAATGCTTTTGGAACTTCAACATTCAATCCTGAGCTTTTATTAAGAAAGGTTTTTACAAATGTTTATATTCAAAAAACACGGTCGGCCAGGTGCGGTGGCTCAAGCCTGTAATCCCAACACTTTAGGAGCTGAGGCAGGTGGATCACCTGAAGTCAGGAGTTTGAGACCCGCCTGGCCACATGATGAAACCCCATCTCTACTAAAAATACAAAAAAATTAGCCGGGCGTGGGGGCACACATGTAATCCCAGCTAGTCGGGAGGCTGAGGCAGGAGAATCGCTTGAACCCAGGACGTGGAGGTTGCAGTGAGCCAAGATCACACCATTGCGCTCCAGCCTGAGCAAAAAGAGAGAAACCCACTCTCCCTTATGTAACATCCATGGAAGAATCTTCTCCTAGAATTCAGGACCAAGAAAAAATATTGCCCCCATTGAAGAACTTGAGTGTTTCCTTTTCTTAGAAAATAAACACAAACCCCACGTTTCCCTTTTTACCTTGGTTGCCAAAAGCTCAAAGTTAAATTGCACCTAATCTCAGGAACTAGCTCATTCCAAGAGTGTATTTTTTCTAACAGGCTTCTGAAACTTTTCTATTAATGTTTTGTAATACATTGTCCTGTCTTATATGTATTATAACACTGTGGATTGCCTCAACTGACCTTGGGAAGTTAGTATTCATTCAGCAAATAGTTGATTGATTACTGTTTACTAGGCCTTCTGTTAGAGACCAGGACTAGAGGGAAGCCAGTCAATTCCTTCAGGACGACAATGTCCACAGGCAAGGTTATCGGAAAGTGGGGGAGGGCAGGAGGACAGGAAGAACCCAGACAAGTATAACACAGCACTCCCTCAATGGAAGTACAAGCTCAGTGAAACGGCACAGAAGAGAAGCACCTCCAACACAGCCCACGGATGTTGGGGGAGGTTAGGGAGAAACTTAAGAAAGTTTCTGAGTAAGTGGAAATAAGTCTTGAGAAACTGGGAAGTGAAGCAAAGCAGGGGAAATAGCTTGTGCAAAGGCGTGAAGTTGCAGAACACGGACTTCAGGGAACAAGGGTAATTTGGTGTGGCAGGAATCAAGGCGCAGACGGGAAGAAGTAGAAGATGAGGTTGGAGATGTGAGAATTAGGCTTGTGGAAAAAAAGAGTTTGAATGTTAGCCTAAGAGGAACTGAGAGCCTACAGCTCTAGTCTACATTTCAAAGTAACCACTCTTAGTGTTAAAAACCAAAACTGGAGATTGGGACATCAGTTAAGAAACTGTGGTTAAAATCCAGGCGAGAGACATCAGGTGTTTTACTACGGTTGTGGGGTAGAAAGGAGGTAGGAGATTCAGGCACCTGGTGAGCACCCCGGTGATGAATTATAGCCATCTGTTCGGTAAGCAAGCACTTACTGAGCATCTGGCTCTACAGCCAGACTCCCAGGGCCAGGCCTGACCCCTACCCCTTATTAGTCATGATCTCAGGTAAGCTAATTCACTACAATGTACCTCAATTTCCTCATTTACAAACCAGGCATAATAATACTAATGATAATAATAGTACCTACCCTCATACGCCTTTAGTGAAAATTAATGAGGACAATTTCTACCTCATTTAACTCTCACCAAACCCATGAGAATATAGGTATTGTTATATCACCATATGAAAAAAATATATAGTAGGTATTTTATATTATACATATATGTATAATACATATTATAACATATATATACACATTATATATAGTTTTGAGGGTAGGTATATTATACATAAGGGTATATATTATATATTGTATTACTGTTTGCCTAAGCACACTGTAAATGCTCCATAAATGTCAGGTCTTATCAATATTAATCAATATTATTTTCACTATTTGCAAGACACGGCTCTGGGTGAGTGGGATACAGTGACAAATGGAACAAGGTCACTGCTTTCACGGAGTTTACATCACATGAAGAGACAATAAGCAAATCAATCAATCAATTTTTAAAAAGCAGCCAATGATCAGTGCTATGCAGAGAATTAAAGCAAGGTGATGTGACAGAGAGTGGCTGGCAGCTACATTAGAGTGGGTGGTCAGGGAAGGCCTCTCTGTGGAAGTGCTATTTACACAGAGACATGAATGTCAAGCAGGATCGAGCAGATCTGGAAGAAGAGAATTCCAGGCAGGGAAAGAGTTAAGGCACAGGCCTGAAAGTCAGAATAAGCTTGGAATGTCTGTGAGACAGAGAGAACAGTGTGGTTAAGATACAGCAGGCAAGGGCCGGGGGCTACAAAATGAGACTGGAGAGGTCAGGCAGTACAGGGCTTTGAAAGCCCAGTGGAAACGACGCAGGAGGAGCCCTCGGGAATGACTTCTGGCATCCAGCTGGAGCAACTGGATGGACGGTGCTACCATTCATGGAGAGAGATCACAGGGAATGCTGGGTTGGTGGGAAGATGAAGAGTTCTGTTGTAGGATGTGCTGAATTTCTGCAGGCTCTGGGACATCTAAGTGAAGATCTAGAAAACAGCTGGGATTCAGGAGAGTTATTATATGTGGGAGTGTGCGGAGATAAATATGTGGGAGTATGCAATGTGAGATGAACAGGGTGGGGGGCTGGAATCCTGGGAATCACTGATACATTTAAGGAAAAGCAGGGATGAAGGATCAGAGAAATCTAATACATAAGGTAAGGGCTAAAAGGTGTTCAGCAATGACTTCTGGCTTCTCCTAGACTAGGTTGAAATTTAAGCTCTACCATTTACAAGCTGGGTGTCCCTGGGCAAGTTACCTGTTTGTGCCTAAATTTCCTCATGGATAGGATCGTTGTGAGCATGAAATAAGTTAATACCTGAAAAGCTCTCAGAATAGTGCTTGCATGGAGTTAAGTGTCTGCATGTGTTAGTAGTTGCCACATCCAATAACTGGGGATCACCTGAAACCACAAGAGACTAATGTCTCATCAAGAGGGAGCTGGGAATCTCCGGAGCTGAAAAGGTGGGATAAAGCCTCCAGAGAAGAAAGCCTGTCTTTGTAGTTTAATACACCCAAGAAGTCTCATTTCCATTAGCATTACAGCAGAGAAGAAAGGCTCCTACGTTCCTCTCTCTCCAGTAGAAGCTTCCTACTTTCAAAAGGCCAAAACAGAATAGGAAGGCTTTTGAATGGTAGGGTATTATTTACCCTTTCAAGAGCAACTAGTAGCAGATCTGGGAGTCAGGATGCAGTGGCTCTGAGAGTAAATGGGAGGTAAGGGAAGAGCATTGGCTACAATTTAAATACGCTTTTGTGTGAAGGGAAAGGAGACAGGACAGAGCTGGGTGGTGTCTTTAAAGATAGGAGACTTAAAGAGATAAGAGTTAAAGACAGGGAAGATACTTTGTACTCAAAGGCCTCAATGGAGAGAACAAGGAGGCGATGGGGCTGACTCCCAGATGGGTGAGGTGAGTGAGAGGCTGGGGCACTGACCGGGAATACTACGGAGAGAGTGGCTTCCATGATGGAGCTCAGGCTTGACTGAGTGGAAGGGAAGTCAATATAGGAAGGGGCTAATCCACTGTGGTGGCAGTGGGGTGGTCTAGAGGCAGGCAGAGATCAAGCGTGGGGTGTTGCGGGCTAAGCAGGAGTGCATTTGCAGGCTGTGAGGGCAAGGTCAGGGGTCAGAGAGCCCCATGAAACAGTTAAGTCTGGAGCTGGTCTATGGGAGACGGCGGCTTAATGGAAAGAGTGAGGTAACTGCAGGGCTGAGGCTCACTGCTGTGAGGTGCTGGACAAAAGGTTCACACAAGCACCGCGATGCCTACAGTGGATGGGGATGGCCGCAAAGAGGATGAGCCTAAGTCAGTGTCCCTCCACATAAACCTTTAAGATTCCATGTGACTCTCAGGAAATATTTCCCTCAAACATCAGAGACAACACTGTGAAATATAAATAGATCAAATGACATTAAAAAAAAAAAAAACTCAACATTCACTGGAAAAATGGATAAAGGATTGGGACAAATCACAGACAATACACAATTAGAAAAATCCAGGCCAGTCGCAGTGGCTCACACCTGTAACCCTAGCACTTTGGGAGGATGAGGCAGGTGGATCACCTGAGATCAGGAGTTCGGAACCAGCCTGGCCAACATGGTGAAACCTCATCTCTACTAAAAATACAAAAATTATCCGGGCATGGTGGCGGGCACCTGTAATCCCAGCTACCTGGGAGGCTGAAGCAGAAGAATTGCTTGAACCCGGGAGGCGAAGGTTGCAGTGAGCCGA
This sequence comes from Trachypithecus francoisi, assembly GCF_009764315.1. Lineage (NCBI taxonomy): Eukaryota > Metazoa > Chordata > Mammalia > Primates > Cercopithecidae > Trachypithecus > Trachypithecus francoisi. The sequence goes on from NW_022681460.1 coordinate 42,954,368, forward strand.
GATCAGGCCATGCACTCCAGCCTGGGCAACAGAGAAAAAAAAAAAAAAAAAAACACACACTCCATCTCAAAAAAAAAAGAGAGAAAAATCCAAAAAAGAAAAATATTTATTCTTACAAGCAATTAAAGAATCAGAAAAATCAGAAAATAGAGCAACCTTAAGATATCAGTTTACAATGAATAAAGTGGTAACCATTTCTGAGTAGTAAGATCTGATACTGGTAAGACTTCAGTGACATTGAAGCCTCAATCTTTTACTGGTCACTTTGTAAATTTGTGCATCTTTTGGAAAGCACCATGGTGATGCCTAGGAACAGACCTAACAATGTGCATAATCCTTCACCCAGTAATTTCACTCCTATGAACTTATCTCAGGGAAATTATTCCTCAGAAGTAATGCATCCAGACCTGGAAGAGTCATCTATAATACAAAAAAAAAAAAAAAACTGGACTAATGTTAAAGGAATCAATACAGGTACTTTCCAACACAATTATGCAGCTATTAAAAGAGATAAACTTTTAAAATATGTCAATACAGAGAAAAATGTTTAGTGTTTGCTTTTAAAAAATAAACAGGATACAAAGAGATGTGTACATCAAAAATTAAATTTCATAAAAATATGTATGTGGAAAGTATAAAGAAATAGGAAACAATTACTGAGTTAGGTGACAGAATAATGAATTATATCTACTTTTTTTACAATTTTTAAAATTTTGGTTTATTATACAAGTTGAATCATTTAAATAAATAGAAATAATTTGTTAGGTTGACCAAGCACCAAACAACTGACAATGTATTACAACATACCAGGTCATCACTTATCTATAATTCCTCCTGAATTGTATCCAGGCAAATCAGCCCAGCAGAATACACACTGGGACAGCTTCCACAGCTGGCAACTTAGGGGTGGGGATGAAAGGGAGATGCTGAGACTTCTCATTCTATATTCATCTCTAACACATAAACACACCTAAGGGATGTGTACTCATAAAGATTTTTTAAAGACTATTGTCTACATGATGCTATCTTGTGAGGGTTTTTTTTTTTTTTTCTCTTATTGTAATCATTCAGTAATTGGAACCCTGAAATTTAAGCACAAAGTCAAAGTCGCTTTTCTCAGGGGAAGAAAAAGCTAAAATATACCCAGATAAAGACCCAGGATAGAGACCAGATAGAGACTGTCAGAATTGTACCAACCCACTTGTATTGCTAAATAAGCCACAAGGATTTCTAAGAACTCGGTATTTATTAGTATTTAATTTTATTCTGCTAAAACTAATTCTTTCGTTTTCATGCATAATCAACATAGTTCTACCAATTCAGATAGCAACAAGGAAAATGGAAAACAAATAAACCACAATTCAGGACCTCCACTGCCTGGTCCCCATAAGAATTGCCAACATGGATGGGGCCTGGTCCCACAGTCCCTGGCTATTGAAAGGTACCAGGCCCTCGGCCCTCTGGAAGTCTGGAATGGAGAGGCTGAGTGAAAAGAAGAGTTAATGCTTTCTGAGTGTATGATCTAATGGTCCCTTCCATTAGAGAGCAGTGAGCACCTTAGGGTTATTGAATAATAAGTAAAGACCTGTCAGAGTAAATCACTTCGACTTCAATAGATGAGCACAGGACTCTAGTATGAACTTGTAAGAGGGTGAGGCACTCACCAGAATGCAATCAATACAGGTAAAGTTAGAATTTATGGTTTTCAGGTCAAATTATTATTCTTCTGGCATGTGACCTTAACAAACCACCAAGGTAAACACACAGAAGTTCTACTGGAACAGACGAAAAGCACTGTCATTTGCTGAGTGGCCTCAGACCCATTCCCTAGCCCTTCTGAACCCCATCTGGCCCTCTCATCTGTACATTAACTCACTCGCAGGGCTGTTGTAAGACCAGAGTTATCTTCAAGGTGCTACTAAAAATAGCATCTAAAATTTACCCACACCAAAAAAGTCTACTGTCTGGGCAACTGGTTTTTGACATGGAAAGAAGGGCTGGGCTATGTACCACGCAGACAGACCGAGCAAAGGTAACCTTTCTGGCAAAACTGTGAAGTAGGCCTGATTTGTTCTAGATTTTATCACCTCCTCTATAAAATACTACAATGTTCTCCCATTTGGTGCCTGCCGAAACCAAGGCACATTGACCTCACATGGCCCTTCCCCCCTCTATCCCTGTCCTATATTGGGTTACAGGACATTTGAATTACCTAGTGAGTTTTAAACTACCTTTCCCCAGACCTCTTTGCCAGAGGCTGAATTATCTGTTCTGGCATGGTACCCACATAGCTGTGTTTTAAAAGCACCACCCTCCCGCTCCACACCTCCCTGGGTGATTCTAAATGAGCAGTCAGGGCTGAAAGCCACTGTTCAAGACAGTCCCCCGTAGTTTAGAGAATGCTTAGAATCTGCAATAGGAAACACTGTTTTGAGGTTCGAGATCATTTCTTTTAATGTCTATGGTTTTTTTTCTTTTATCTGTGTAGTTTATCTTTCTAGCTAGATTGACAGGCATAATTACTTCCATGTCTTCATTTTTCTTCTCTGATCTCTGTTCCCAGTTACTCAGCGTATGCTAAATGTGCTAACGTGTGTGTAGATACTCATCCTTTTCCACTGCCTGGTTCTGAAGGCTTTTTCCCTTCACTTCCATAGGAGGTAAGAGTGTGTGACCGCTGTGTTGTAAGCAAGCAGCTTCTAGCCAAGACTTGAAGGCCTAATGTGGAGATGACGTGGGCATCTCTATGAGGTGCTGTTGCATGATCTAATTAGAGTAAGAAGAGTAGATATTAAAACAGCCTATCCCCAAGCTTTCTTAAAAACAATTTTGCTACTGTCCAAGTAAAAAGAGAAAAAACTTTAAATGAAGTGGAAGATTCATAGTTCAAAGCATAGATTTAATAACAAGGGATGTAGAGTAGTGCCATAAACACGGATCCTTTAAAGCACTGAGACTTCAGCAGGTGTGAGTAGCAGCCTAAACATAAATCACCACCCAACAGAGCAAACAGAATTCGAGATAACCAGTCTCTGCTTTGGCCTCTGCCTTGTTTTATGACTTACAAAATGACTCTACTCTTCTCCCCAGAGAGTGAACATAAAATAATGAAATCAATCACGGTGGCTCACGTCTATGATCCCAACACTTTGGGAGGCGGAGGCAGGTGGATCACGAGGTCAGGAGTTCAAGACGAGCCTCGCCAAGATGGTAAAACCCCGTCTCTACTAAAAATACAAAAATTAGCCAGGCACAGTGGTGGGCACCTGTAATCCCGGCTACTCGGGAGGCTGAGGCAGGAGAATTTCTTGAACCTGGGAGGTGGAGGTTGCAGTAAGCCGAGATTGTGCCCCTGCACTCTAGCCTGGGTGACAGAGCAAGACTCTGTCTCAAAAATAAATAAATAAACAAAATCATGAAACCCTTAGAACTGGAAAGACCTCCCATTTCTAAACATCACACCATCTGTAAAAAAAGACCCCTCCTCAGTTATCATGACAGTGGTCATCCAACCTCATCTAGAGAACAGCAGCTCAGGCCACATCAGAAGATAAGTCCTCCCAGTTGTGGACAGCTCTGTCTTAAAGTTCTGCCTTACCCTGAGTTGTAAGCTATTATTTCCCCAAATATACATCTCACCATCCCCTCTGTCTCTTCTCCCCTCCCCCTTATGCCTGTTATCTACAGTGGCACTTAAGTAATTAGCCACTTTTAAATATTCGAAAAAAGCTAGTATATTACCTGATAGCTTTACTTCTCCATACTATCCATGCCCAGTATCCTCAAATTCCTCACATGAAATTTTTTCCCCACTAGCTACTCCCGACCAGCCTCCTCCGGAAACACACTAGTTTGGCCATTTTTCTTTTAAAAGCACGATCCCAAAACTGCTCCTTACACTCTTGTTCAATAAACATAGGCTGGATGCCTCATGTGTGCCAGGCACTCAGTCGGGCTCTCAAGACAAAGGAGGAATCTGCCAGGCCTAGCACAGAGCCCAGCTGAGGAAACACTCAAACCAAACCATTAGGAGAGGGTGCAAGGAGAGCTCTGAAAAAGAAAGCACCAGGTGCCTGGGAGCATGGAACAGGCTTGCTGGGAACACTCAGGGAGAAAAGTCCACTGAACTCCAACCTGGTGAGGCCCTTCCCTCCTCTATCCCTGTCTTATATTGGGTTACAGGACATTTGTTTGTTTGTTTGTTTGTTTTTGAGGCGGAGTCTCGCTCTGTCGCCCAGGCTGGAGTGCAGTGGCCGGATCTCAGCTCACTGCAAGCTCCGCCTCCCGGGTTTACGCCATTCTCCCGCCTCAGCCTCCCGAGTAGCTGGGACTACAGGCGCCCTCCACCTCGCCCGGCTAGTTTTTGTATATTTAGTAGAGACGGGGTTTCACCGTGTTAGCCAGGATGGTCTCGATCTCCTGACCTCGTGATCCGCCCGTCTCGGCCTCCCAAAGTGCTGGGATTACAGGCTTGAGCCACCGCGCCCGGCTGGACATTTGAATTACCTAGTGAGTTTTAAACATTTAAATGCTTGATTCATTTGGAATTTATTCAGGTATATGACATGAAGTCAGAATTCAACTTCTTTTGTTCCAAATGGTTAGCCACCTGTCCTAGCACCATTTATTGAATCAATTTGTCTTTCCTCCACTGATTACGGCTGCCCTTATCATATACTGCATCTCTACTCATGTGTCTGTCTCACAGGGACCTCAAACTCAGCATACCCACACCTCAAATTCATGATCTTCCCCTCTTCTCCAGTGTCCTCCAACGCTGTGAATGGCTACCAAATCAAATGTTTATTTGTCCTTTGTTTTTTGGTTCTTTTCAGAAATGAGGTTTTGCTATGTTGCTCAGGCTGGGGTGCAGTGGCTATTCACAGTTGTAATCACAGTTCTCTGCAGCCTTCAATTCCTGGCCTCAAGCGATCCCCATTGCCTCAGCCTCCTGAGTACCTAGAACTATAGACACGTGCCACCACACCCAGCCATCCACTAAGTTTTAATGTCCAGAACTTCATTATGCCTGACCCCACCCCTCTCCATCACCATGACCCTCCCCCTCTACACATACACATCAAATCACTCAATTTTCTCAGTTCTGTCTCTAACACATAGTTCTCATTCATAACTTTCTGCCCAACTCTACCACCATGCCTATAGTCGAAACAACACCTTATCTTTCCTGGACCCCGTCTCTACAGAAAATACAAAATACAAAACCCCGTCTCTACAAAAAAAAATAAAAATTAGCTGGGCGTAGTGGCACATGCCTGTGGTCCCAGCTACTCGGGACAATGAGGTAGCAGGATCACTTGAGCCCAGGAGATCAAGGCTTCAGTGAGCTATGACTCTGCCACTGCACTACAGCCTGGGCAACAGCTTCTTCCCTGGGCCACCCAATCTACTCTTGGCCCCTCCAGCACATGAAACGGATATAGGATCACACCATGTCCCAACTTTCAACCTCTGCTGGTTTCCACTGCTCTTGGGAAAAAGCCCAGATTTATTTATGTTACACATAAGACTGTATGAGCTCAGCCCCTGCCACCACTGCCTCATGCCACTCCTGCTCTCACACAATTTCCAGACACACTGGCCACCTTTTCACTCCTTGAAAGCTCCCAGCTGCTGTTCATCTCAGGCTGTTTACATACGATGTTCCTTCTCTAGTCCACGCTATTCTACTCACTGTCCCACCCTTGTTGCCCACACCTACACACACGCCTGCCTTACTCGGGCTTATCTTTCAGAATGCAACTTAAATGTGACCTCCTTGGCCAGGCGCAGTGGCTCACACCTGTAATCCTAGCACCCTGGGAGGCCGAGGCAGGCGGATCACCTGAGGTCAGGAGTTTGAGACCAGCCTGGCCAACGTGGTGAAACCCCATCTCTAATAAAAATACAAAAATTAGCCAGGCGAGCACCTGTAATTTCAGCTACTCTGGAGGCTGAGGTAAGAGAATCACTTGAACTTGGGAGGCAGAGGCTGCAGTGAGCTGAGATTATACTATTGCACGCCAGCCTGGGCAACTAAGCAACACTCCATCTTAAAACAACAACAACAACAACAACAAAAAAAAGCAGTAAACGTCACCTCTTGAAGAAGGCTTCTAGAACCACTTCTTCATCACTACCACCACCATGTTCATTTCCCCTGCAAAAAAATTCCTCATTGCACTTTGCACTTTACAGTAGCACTCCTCACAAGTGCTCAGACTTTATAAATGTTTACCTGCAATATCTCCCTCAGGTGGCAGCTCTGGTAGCTCAGGGCTGTGCTCAATGTGTTCACCACCAACCCTTAAGTCCCTCAAAAAAGCTCGGCACACTGTTCAAGGCATGTGTGTTTAACCACCCAGTCCTAAGTCAATAGAATTACCCTTCTGCCTGAAATCTAATTATTACAAGTATATGCTCTTCCTAAGGTGTCTAATAACAGAAAAGTGGCTGAAAATAACATTGCAGTTTCCACTTGCACAACCCATTGCTATTTCTGATCCTACCTACTATTAAATACATTTACAAATTTAAATTTTGTGCTCAGAAAGTACTCCTAACATCCACAGATCCTGGAGTCTATGCTTGGCTATCTGCTAACAGCATTCTGACATTCACTCATTCTTTTCTTCATTCATCCAGCAGATATTTATTGACCACCAGCAGTCCACAGCTGAGCCTCACAACTGAAACTGTATTTTTCTTATTCTCCCTCTATATGACTATATCTCCCAAACCAACTCTATTTACCAATTATTCATCCACTCTTCCCATGAGATAACTGCTGTGTCACCACCCAGGATCTATAAAAATCCAATTAAAAGCAAAGAAACATTAGGCTTTAGTAGTCTGTGCTGCCTCACTATGATCAGTATCACCAAACCCAGCCGCCTAGCACCCTGTACCCCACCCTGAGCTTCAGGGGTCAGTAGAGAGATCAAGAGAAGAAACTCAGGCCCAGTTTTAACCCACTCACCCCCAACACGCAAGGCGCTGCCCCGTCAACATTCCTGAATAGCTCTGAGTTCTGGGAAACTTTATGAAAGCTGCTTTCCAGAAGCATCAAAATCTAATCTTGTGTTGGTGCTCAGAGAAACTTGAGAACCACAAGATAAGGTGTATAAAACCACAGAAAGCGTTTGACAACAACCCAAGGCACGCTCCCCAGAGGGTAGCTCTTCTACATTTGTTAACCTACTCATCCCCCTCCCTCTGTGTATTTCCTACAAGAGCCCAGCCTTGTCTTTAGATTCTGAGCTCACTGAGGCCAGTTCTCTCTTTCTCAGCATGCCAGAGCCATAAGAGGGCTGCAGTGTGGCACCCGCCTTTCCAAGGTTTTTGACCTATACTGCAAGGCATAATTGCACCCATATTTTCTCTACCTTTCCCTCAACACATGCCCGTCTCTGAATTTCCCTGACTTTGCTATAGTCCATCTGCTCCCTGAACAGCATCAACACCGCTTGATAGTATAGGCTTCCCAGTCTGGAGGGTTGGAACCCCAAAGGCATTTCTGGGTAAGAGCAACCTACAGATTTTCTATGAGTAATCACAAAAGCTTAACCCTGCTGTTCTTTGAGAATATTTTCACCTTCCATGTATTATTTAACTCTGAACTAAGTGATCACCCAAATATCTATATACTTGGAAAACAAAGTTGCTTGTTTTATTCTACAGCAAAACACAGTCATTCTGAAAAGCAAAACCACAGTGTCATTATACACGCTTAGGAAGCTGACATGAAGCACCAAATGATTCATTTTTACTGCCTTTAAAGGGAAGCACTACTTTGCAACTCCCTACTCTTTATTACAGTCAAGATCACATTGACGTTTACTAAAATAACTAAAAAGTTTGGTTCTTAAAAATGTGTTGATCCAGTGTCAACAAAGACTAAAAAATAATGACTCCTCAAGCCATTTTCGGACTCAATAAAATGCTGTAGACTAGCCAAAAAAAAAAGTGGAAGAAAGGCACATTACATTTTTTATTAATCAAATGAAGTTTGCTGGAAATCAGGTTGTTTTTTCACTTCCACTTACAAATTCCATTTACCACTTCGCTCTTTCAGAAGCAGCCCCCAAAAAAGAGATCATTTCTCCTTAAGCATTTCAGCCTAGAGACTAGGCAGCAAGCCTCCTGACGAAGGGCACAGCTTCAACTCACAAGGCTCAGGATCTCTAAATCAGTGATAATGCTCCACATTTAAATCTGTACTCTGCTTTCAGGGGCAACCTAATCAAATGTACTTAAAAATCACTTTGAAGAGCACATTTTAACTTGCCAGTGGAAGTTGTGGCAATTTTAGAAAATGTTCTAAAGAAGTCATCCTGACACAATTTAACTTGTGTACTTTACAGCACAATTCTTAAGAAACCAAGGTAGTAGTCAGGTCAGAAAACAGCAGGGGCCTTAGGTCTGACAGCCTGGATTGTAGTCCTGGCCTCACTTGTTAGTGGTTGTGTGACTGTTGGCAAGTCATTCAACCATTCTGTGCCTCGTTTTTCTTATCTGTCAAATGGGTGGTGTTCCTTTGACTTTGTACTAGAGTCCATCTTCCATTCATATTTTGTATCTCATGGCCACAGCTGGGGATCTCTGTGTTAACATGGGACACAACTGTACAGTTCTTATTTTCATTGTCTTATTTCCCATCCACTTCAAGGTCACACCTATAATCTATGTAGGACTGATAACAGAAATATTAAAAAGGCAAAAGACAGAGCAGGGTTTTGTCTGATAAATCTTCTATCAGTTTTCCTGGCATCAAGTGTGATACCCTGCACACAGAATTACATGGTATAGAATATTTAAAAATAGAAGAAATGGAAAATATATATGTATAAATATGTATATATAGATGATTCAAAATTATGCATAAAAATATTGGAAAGATATGCACCAAAATGGTAACAGTTGTTAGCAATGAGTTAGAAGATTACAGCAACAAGGAGTGAGGGAGGGATGGGAAAAATATATTTTTTAAAAATTGTGGTGACTTATTTTCCTTCCTTATACTTTTCTGAGCCTTCCCAAATTTCTACAATAAATTCTAAAATCAGAAAAAAGATCTTTGTTACATAGACATTTTTCCCAGATAACAATGTTTGCAATGAAGTTGTGTTACATACAAAATCAGTGACAGTGATTATGAGAATAACTAATATTTACTTAGCACTTCCTATGTGCCAGGCCCTGTAGTAAGTACTTTACAGAAAGCATTTCGTTTAGTCCCCATCCTCTGTGATGTAAGTATTGTTCTGATCCTCATTTTGCAAATGAAACAACTCAAGTTATTTGTGTGACATCAAAGAGCTGGCAAGCACTTACGCCCCAGATGTGAACCCGGGATCCAACTCCAGAATTCTCACACCCATATGCCAGCCACTAGGCTTCCTGCCTCTAGCCACACTGGTTCCCAAAAAGCTCACCTTTCTGTTTTTGATTTTCATGTCTTCTTTGCTCTTTATTGACTCTCATCCCTTTTTGGTAGTGTTCAGAAATAAACAGTGTATGCATTTCTGGCATGTGGGGGCAGTCAGGCAACCACTACACATAGTTCTCTGCTATGAACACACACACCTTCCCCATGAGAACATGAGAACATGAGAATTAAAAAGCAAACCCTCCAACTGTCAGCTCTCACAGCATCACGAACCTCTCCTTCCAGACACTGGTCACGCCTGCTCTCCACATTTGCTTGCTGTTTGATTACTTCTACATGCCGACCACTTTTCAGAGCACTTTGCATGCATTACTTTTCTTCTCACCATTACTGTTCCTACTTTACACAAGGAAACTCAGGCCCAGAGAAGTCAAGAGACTTGCCCAAGGTCTTAGAGCTGGGGTTTGAGTTCTGGAGTCATCATTCTCCAGTCAGTGAAGAATGAAGGCACACCTCTCCATTTTCTAAAAAAATGTTCTCTTATTAGGATTGCTTCATTTTATTTCTGTAGGTCCTGAATATTTCATATAAATCATACTTTTAATATTTTTAAATTATATTTTCCAACTAGTTATTTGAGATACTCAAGAAAACTTGTTTACATGTTAGCTTTGTATCCTTCATAAACTTACTGAATTCTCATTAACTGTAGTAATTTTAGTTGATTCTCCATTATATCAGCGACATGATCTCCTAATTTCTATAAATCCTAATTTTGTCTCCTCCTTTCCAATATAAAGATATCTTTTTTCATGTTGTACAACTACATTGTCAGAACCCTCCCAAAACTACATTAAATAATAGCGAGAGCAGGCATCTTTGTTTCGTATTTTATTTAACTGGGGATGCTCCGAGTGACTCAACATTAAGTCTGACACCAGTTGTTGGCTTAATATAATACCCTTCCATCGTGTTCAGGAACTAGTCTTTGAATCCTATTTCACTAAGAGATTTTATCAGGAATGAATACTGAACTTCATCATCAAATGTGTTCCCAGTACTGAGATAATTACGACTATCCTCCTAACTATTCATCATATTAATGTATTTTATATCATAAAACCATATTTTCTATTCTAACTCTACCTGATTTGACTGTAGAGTTTTTTTCATATATGAAGATAAAAATTAGCTAATTTTATTTAATGTTTTATATAGTCTGAATTTCATTTATTTTAGTTTGAATTAAGTTATAATTTTTAAAACTACATCCATAGCTATTCACTGTCTGTCTCCTGTCTCTCTTTACCACCTTCCACCAGGCCTAATTCATCCCCTACAACGCCAACAGAGCTGCTTTTCTAGATCACACATGTGGCTCCTTCTCTTTTATTCTCAGCAATCTGCAACATCACCATGTTTCTGTATTATAAAGTACACATCTTTTAGCACGGTAATTACTGTCCTTTATAAGACTGCCCCCAAACTATCTTTTAATCTTCATTTCAACCATGATTCCCAAATGCCACTCACTTGGGATTCCTTTCCTCATGATTTCCCCAAAAAGTCCTTCCGTATTTTCTTCACTGAGACAACGCTTTTCTTTCTTGGGCCAACACACTGCCACCTCATCTATGGCCCTCCCCAGTCCTCCCTGCTGTTTCATCCCAGAGTACCAAGTACAGGTCTCTGTCGTGGGACTTGCCCCAGCCTGACTTGTGCAGTTTCTCATTTGGAGCAGAGGTCCGCAAACTTCTGTGAAGAGTCAGATGGTGAATATTTCAGGCTCTCCAGGCCTCATGTGCACATTTCTTCCCTACGCGTTAACAAAGTAAAAGTTACATTTTTTCCCTACGCGTTAACAAAGTAAAAACCATTATTAGCTCACAGGCCATACGAAAACAGGCCACCAGGGATCAGCAGTACTTTGCCTCTCCTGGTTTACAGGCTCATCACCCACTGGACTATAGGCTGATTGAGACAGGGGGAAATCTCTAACCCATCTTCATATTCCTCAGCTCCTGGCACTTAGGAAATGTTCAAATCACTGAAGTTGATTGACCAGGAACACTGATAACTAATGTATCCTGATGAGTCAGATATACATCCATGGACAATTATTTCCCCAAATCTTGAGCTATTTCAACAAAAAGTAATTTTGAATTTTGAGTCTCTTAGGCATCTGGGCATTAAAAATGAGCCATGTCCGTCGGGATGGCAGGGAGGTAGTTTGAATTTCACTTATTCAATAAATGAAATGAGGTTTTTGCCTCATTTAGTAAGACAAATTATGATATTCAGCCCAAGAACCTCTCCCTCCCCAAATATAGCAAAAGTGCTTCTCTTATCACAGAGTTCACAACTACACTGCCCCCTGGTCTTCACAGAATATAATACCAGCTAACTCCAACTTTTCAACTAGCCCTCTCAGCTTCTCATCCCAGAAAATCGTTCAGACTTTTGATGCTGTTTTGAATACTTATCATGTATCCAACCTAGCTATCAGTGATTCCTTTTCCTCCCATCTCCTGAAAACTGGGGAGAAAGCATTGTCTAAATCGTTAATCGTGAGAGAAACAACTGTCAGTCACCATTATTATTGGTATCACCCTGCTTCCTGATTCTCCCAACCAGAAATGTCCAGAAAGGTGAAGGTCGCCCCTCTCTGGTTAAAAAAAGCCACACCGTTAAAAATTGTTAAAGATGTGTGGTGCTTATAGCATAATTTCTGTCATAATTCCAGGGACTCAATTCCTTGCTTACTGGGGCTCACAAGAGCATGGGCTGGTGAGGAAGGGGAGGAAGCCAGTAACAGACATAGCCATTCTTAAGGAGAAATGGCCTAGTTGTGAGCTGGTTTCTGAGGCCAAGAGTCCAGCATTAAGTTTCCAAAGGAATGAGGCAAATTTGAGGTTAATTCCATTCACATCTACATCAAGCAGGTCTACCTGGTCCCAGTGGAGCAAAACAACAGAAGGCCTAGACAATGTCAATTCTGCAAGCCAGACAGAGCTTTTTGAAGGAGTCCAGCCAGCATCAAGCCCCCACCCCCAGAACATAGCTCCTGTAACGAAGCTAGCCAAGAGCTGGATGTGGTGCTGGGATCTGCCCTCTGCAGGCTGGGGTTCAAGGAAGGACCCCAGGTCTAGCAAATGTCTGAAATGTAGAGCAGAAAGATGCAGTCAGAGTGGGTCACTCTGCAAGGGGCAGGTTATACCCAGCATGGCCTCTACCCAGCATGGCTTCCAGTTCCTAAGGCATGAGGTGGTCTTCAACAAATTCTAAACTCGATTTCCTAGCAGAGGTGAGGTACTTAACGTGCTCTAGAGTGAGGATGAGGGTGAATCTGGAAATTACTGCAGATGAGGGAGAGCCAGTGAAAACTCACCTTCTGCAGAAAAAACTAGTAGCCCTCAAAGGACCTGGTCAGATGGCCTAGTTACATGGAGGACTTGGCTCCTTGTACATTAGCTATCTATCCCCCAGGAGAAGCCATTATTTCACACATAGAAGGTCCTGAATTCAATATCTGTTTATGAATTGTTATCACTATGAATCAAGCTCTGCCCAGTGAAGAACCACATCAGCCCAGGCCCCCTCAGCCAGCCAGGTGACCAAGAGTGCATCATTCTATTCCCAGCCATCCTCACCAGCCCACGGGTACACACTGCTCTCTGTGCTTCTCTTTTAGTGGTTTCCCAAATAAAATGATATCATTGTGTGTGATAAATACAAAATCAGGGTTAAAATGTGCTCGTAATAAGAGGACTAGGAATACAAAGAGGAATAAGAGGGGTGAAAAATGACAAATGTTCCACATATAGAGGGAATGGATCAGAATCAGCGCTGTCAGCAGGTCTCTCAAACTCTTGACGTCAATGGGTACACTGTTGAACCTCTGAGCAGTGTGTTCCTAAAGCAGCCTGTGACCCTGACCTGTTTATAAACAGAAGTGCTTCCTTGCTCAAAATCCCCGTTTTCTTACAGCACATTCAGAAATGCCAGCATCACTTGCAGCCAGGTGGTGAGGCTGAAGTATGTTCCATACTCTCTTCACACGGGCTCACCATGCTAAAAACAGTCAAGTACCAGTGATTAAGTAGAAAGACACATGCTTTTGAAAATTAGAGGATTTGGTTAAATGTGGGGACTGCAATCTACACATGGAAGCAAAGAAATCAACCAAAATTAAAACATAAATTAGTGAACCAACAGTGCTTTACTAATCATGCAAAAGGTAAGAATAGCAAATATAGAATAGAAGGTGTGGTACATTACCCAAAAGCCCTGCTAAAGACCGCATGTCCTTCTCCATCAGCATGTAAATCTCTTCCTCGGAGAAGCGGCCAATGCCGTGGCCGTGCATCTCGCGTTTCACAATTCCTTTCGTTATGTGGCAAACAATCCACCTCAGCAGGTTGCTGAAGGGACCACCACCACTAAGAGAGAGCATCTTCCGGGTCTCATTGAGATTGTCCACCCACTGGCAATAAGCTAATGTCCTGGAATTGTGTGGAAACAAGTTACTACTGTGCATCAGGTACATATCAGCTCCACAGGGTCACTTTAGAATGAGTCGTTCAGAATTTAGTACACTCTGGAGGAACTGAATAACTGCAGCTTTAATCAAGAGCAATCTGCATGGCAGATATCACAACAGTCTGTAGTCAATGCCTAGACTTAAGGGGTTGTGGAAGAAATGGGAAAAGGTCCAGATAAAGATGCCATGAGATCTTTCCTGGTACCCACCCTCAGACCTCTCCCCTCCCCTCCCCTCCCAGTGCCACGTTTCTGCCTTCTCTCATGCAACCCCACAGTAGAAACCCACTTGAAACAAGTAGAAACCCACTTGAAAAGTCTTTGAGTCAGGAGAGTGAGCACTCATGGGGGTACAGAGCAGGAGGCAGTAGTGACAGGGGTGTTGGCATCATTCTCTTTCCTGAGCAAAAGGATGGTTCCACAGGTTTATGCTTGGTGTTCATTAAGTAAGCTGCATATTTCTGTTTTGTATACTCTGCATGTGCATTTTACATTTCATGATATAAAAGAGTTAAAAAAAAAAAAAGGAAAAAAAGAAATTTCTGAAAGAAACCTTTTTGCCTTTTTAAAAAAAGATACAGGGCCTTGCTATGTTGCCCAAGCTGGACTCTTAACTCCTGAGCTTAAGTGATCCCCCCATGTTAGCCCCCAGAGTAGCTATGACTATAGGCATGCACCACCACACCCAGCCTTTTTGCTTTTTTGCTAGCACATTAGGGAGTAAGTGCACCTGTCCATCTTTATTATAAATTAAAATATTATGCAAATGATTTGCTCTCCAAGAAAATCAACTCTACCTCAGTTTGTTCTCAAAACTCTAAAGGGAACACAACTGCCAATGGAACTTGGCTGAATCCTTTTTCCTGTCTAGGTGATCCTAGTGGTAAACTTGCTCATTCGGGTGCTCCTGAAAACAGTGTGATCCGTATGGAGAGGCCAGCAGCTGTTCACTGTTCAAATATTTTGCTGGCCACCACACCCAGGTCTTTGCTGTTTTTATTCTCCAAACGGCAAGAATTTTTTTTATGGCTAATAGTGTTGGTAGATAGAAAGTCAAAGGGTTTTCTACCAAAGGCTGAAGAGAATGTAGCTGTGTGGGAGTACAGGCATAAGACATTTTCAATTTTCCTCCCTGATCAGTAATACAAGATGTATTGGCAATCACCTCTACTCTTAGTACTGGCTGATACAGCAGTAAAGGCCGCTTCAAAAACTTCAGAAGCCAGGTGTGGTGGTACATGCCTGTAGTCCCAGCTACCCGAGAGGGCCAGGCAGGAGGATCGCTTGGGCCCAGGAGCTTGAGGCCGACCTGAGCAACACATAGTGGGACCACTGTATCAATAAGCACAGGGTGAAGGTGTGCACATGAAGAGCGTTGGCTGCCGGACAAACTGCAATCAATAAATAAAAAATTAGAAATAAAAAGAAATTCATGCAATTGGAAAGTGGCAGAGCCAGAATGCTGCGTTTTTTAAGGTTTTTTTTTTTTTTTTTTTTTAAATCAAAGAGCTGAAAAATATTTTGAGAGAGAACTCAAGGAATGATAGTAAATCACAGCTACAATGAAATGCTGTTTTCCACCTCAAGGGGAAAAAAAAGGCATTTTGAACATTTTATATAGTTCTGTTCTATAAGGGTTCTCTGTTCTAAAAACAAATAAAAATAAGGAATAGATTTCTCTAAAATTGTTGGATTCCTGATTTTTACCAAAAAGTCTTACAGCCAATTTCAACATACTCCCTGTGCTGTTCTTGACTACCTTGTTAAAAGAATGCCCACAAATCTGATTAGAAAGCTTTGTGTGCCTCTTTCAGTAAGTCTCTCAAAATAAAGTACTGAAGAATCAAGAAATAGTTTTTCCCCAAAACAGGAAGAAGTACATCACAATAGTGACTAATTAATGTGTATAGTCAGAGCATTCCATTCATCTTTCAATACAGAGTATCTTGCATTTTTTCTAGTAAATTCTATATAGACATGGAAACGAAATGCTTTCCTACTTACTTCTTTTTTCACACCTGCAGTAATTAGGGTGGCAATTTTCACATTCCATTAGAATAATTCAGCACTTTGATTCTAATTGTACTAGGTCTAAATTCACAACAAAAGAGTTACACAACCTTTTACCATTTTGGAAGTCAATGGTCTTAGGATAAAACTAAATCACTCTAAATTGAACATGATCAAGTAATAATAGCATACGAAAAGCATCTAAAGTGTAAAAATGCGGAACGTGTGGCTCTAAGCTGACAGGTTAGAAGCGGAAAAAAAATTCTTTGTAGACAAATTACACAGGTTTGATCATAAGCGTAACTGATCAAGCTCAGCGGGCAGAGCAGAGGGTGAAGGTGTGCACGTGAAGAGCATCGGCTGCCTGACAAACTGCAAGAACTTCTGTAAGGGGCACGTGGGTACTACAGGCTGCATTTGGGGAAGCCTGGAAGAGGTGAGGCTGGAGGCGCAAGAAAGGGCAAGTCAGGACAGGCCTGAGGAAAGGGAGCTGAACTTTATTCCAAAAGCAAAGGTTAACTGCTGGAAGGCTTTAAACAGACAAGAAACATAGTCAGATTTGTGGCAATGTAAAGGAAGAACTGGAAGGTGGAGAAAATGCTGGCACGAAGGCCAGGTACCAGACCGGGCAAGAGATGATGCACTGCGTGAGGCAAAGGTAGAAGGAATCCAGAGGAGAAACACTGCAATAGAAGGAAAAGAGTCTATTGGACTACAATGGATGTAAAGATTTATGGGTAAGGAGAAATTAGGCATTTTCTCCTAAAATGATAGTTTGAGTGAATGGTAGTACCATTAACCAATACAAAATTGTACAAGGTAGAATATATTTGGTAGAATATATGATGAAAGATTAGTTAACCTGTAGCATTTGAAGCTCCCATGGAACCCCTAAGTGAAGATGTCTAGAAGGCTGAGAACTCAGGAGATAGGTTGAGACTCTAGAGAGAGAAATGGTGAGCAAGGGTGTGTTGGTGGTGGTTTAAAAGCTATGAGAGGAGATGAGGTCTCCTTAGGAAGTTTCTAGAGTGTTGAGGAAACCACAGTTCAAGGGCAAGTTAGAAGATGTGAAGGCCAGGCTGAAAGAGGCAGCTTGGAGAGAAGTAGGGGCATCTTTCTCTGTGCTTCAGAAAGACAAAGTGTTGTAACGGGTGAGGGGCTACAGAGTTTAGAGTTCCTGTCTGATGACTTCAGCTTCCCCCTTAGCATG
This sequence comes from Trachypithecus francoisi, assembly GCF_009764315.1. NCBI lineage: Eukaryota > Metazoa > Chordata > Mammalia > Primates > Cercopithecidae > Trachypithecus > Trachypithecus francoisi. The sequence continues at coordinate 42,971,515 of NW_022681460.1, forward strand.
GGAAATGAGGGCGCGCACACAAGGTGAAAACATTGCAGTGTAGAGAGTTTTAGGAGTAGCAGGCACGAAGGGAGAGGCAGCTGTTCTGTTCTTGGCAGGGAGGAGTCTCCGCCAGTGCAACGGTGTGGGGTTCTCTATCTGCAGCAGGCTGAATGCAGGACACAGAAGAAGAAACACTGGCTTGATTCAGAATTTCACAGCTAGAAGTAACTTCAGAAACTGTCTGGTCTTCCTCTCTTCTCCTTCTATCTTACTCTTGATTTTTCTTCCTCTCTTTCACTCTCTGTGCCCAATATGATCGACCAGTGTCAGGGAAGAGAAGTAAATGAGGGTCAGGCAGGTCTTTAAGGGTTGAGGCCAGTGAAATGTGTATAAACTTTAAATACCAAAGAAAATAGATGCTTCACAGATTCCTAAATCAACTACTACACATAGAAGACATCACATGGTATACGTTTCCATGTTATTGCAAACAAGAATCCACCTCCTCTCATAGCCAAGATTCTTGAAAACTCTGTTCACATGGTTGGAGCCTCTATCCCAACTACTCCACCAAAATCACTCTTGTCCAAGTCAACAGTGCAACATCTAAATAAACCATCTTTCTGTATTCTTGCACTCTCTAAAGTATCTGACACTATTGGCCTCTTTCTTGGAACACCCCCTTAGCTTAGACCTCTACTGCTTTTCCTTCCACCCCTTACATATTCCCAGGATCTTTATCTTCATTCCTCCTATCTTCCTACTCCACACTCGTGGAGCCATCTAACTCACACCTATTACTTTACACTCATGTCTCCCATATCCAGCCCTCTCTCCTGAGATCCATGGATCCTATGTGAAAGACCCTCAAGAACTGCAAACCAACATTTCCAAAATTGCACTCATCATCTTTGTTCCATTCAAACCTGATTCTCCTTGCCCAAGCCAGAATCCCAGGAGTTATTCTTCACTGCCCCCTCTCCCTCACTCCTGACAGCCAGTCACCCTGTGAATTTGCCCTTTCTCCAACTCCATAAACACTGCAGTTCAGCCCTTCACTATTTCTTAACTACAAGGAACATGGCCTCCTACCAGGCCCTTCAGAAATCCATTTGCTCCGGTGTATACAAAGAGCTTCCTAAACACGAACCTAATTATAACACTAATGCTTCTTAGAGTCATTCATTAACTCCCCACAGCTCCTTTGCATGGCATGCCAGCCCCTCCCCCAGTCTAACCCCTCTATGACCTGGCCCTTCTCGGGCCCCATCTCCCAGCACTGACTCCCATGCACCCTATGCACAAGCCATAGAGAATTACATGAACCTCCCTGCTATAGACTGAACGTTCATGTCCCTCTAAAATTCATGTGTTGAAATCTAACTCCTAGTATGTTGGTATGTGGAGGGACCTTTGGGATATGATTAGGTCATAAGGGTGGAGCCCTCATAAATGGGACTAGTGCCCTTATAAAAGAGACCCCAGAGAGCTGCCTTGTCCCTTCCACCATATGATGTTACAGTGAGAAAGATGACTATCTATGAACCAGGAAGCTGGCCCTTACCAGACACCAAATCTATTGATGCTTTAATCATGGACTCACCAGACTCTGGAGCCATGAGAAATAAACTTCTGTTCTTTATGAGCCACCCAGTCGAAGGTATTCTGTTATGGCAGCCCAAACGGCCTAATATACTCCCCAAATGCTTCCTTCTTTCCTCTAAATTTCTGCAGATGTTGCTCCCTCTGCCTAGACATCCTAATCTTTCCCTACGACCAGCCCCTTCATCTGCCACTCCAACTGTCCTTGGATTCCATTTTGACAATACCTCCTCCGCAAAGCCTTCCCCACTTCTCTCCAGTAGTAGCTGGCTGCCTTTCCTTGGTTCTTCAAACCCTCCTCCAGCACTAACCATTGCAAAGGCTTGATGTCTCCCTCCAGCCTTTGAGTCACTTGATAACAAGCGTACATACCATCCTGGCCACTAACAGTCATTCATTAAGTTTGCAGAAATAATGAATTATTGATTAAACAAAAAAAGGCTTTGCTTTTGAGCCAGCTATTGCTAAGTAGTGTTTCTAAGGGATGACACATACATAGAAAAATGGGAAAAGAGACAAAGAGATGTGCCTATGGAAAATGAAGAAGGGGCTGCCAATTTTCTCTTGAAATCCACAGCTCTTCACTCTCCACTGGGAGGAGGCCCATTGCAAAAGGAATCATGAATCATTAACAGGAGAGGACAGGGAGGGTCAATTTGGAAAGCAGACAAGGCTTAACAATTAATCTATCATTCTGAGAATCTATTTCAAGAAGTTGAAATACTCGTTTTCCTTATCACAACGAATGTATCTAATCTCTTCTGCAAAAATGGGGTCAAAGAGATTTTTTTAAAAGACTATCTTAGAACAGAGGAACAAAACCTGCTCAAAAATGTTTAAAGGTGAACAAGAAAATAGTCAAAGAGAAGCTGACCCCTGATATTTTAATGAAGATATCACGTATTATAACTTAATACCTGGCCCATGATAGAAATGAATATTTATTAAGTGGGAACCCATAACAAACTCCAATTTGATGACTGAGTATCAACACCTGGACTTCCAAATCATGAGCATGCCTTTCTCTGCATAGGGCTACATCCTTGCTGTCTTTTGCTTATACTCTGAATATCTACTCAAGAATATAGGAGCACATGATATGTTTCTGTAGTTTCACCAAGTTTCACAAGCATTAGATCAACCCCTCCAAACAGGGGCCCTCACTACATCTAAAACTGGGGTGGGGAGAAAAGAAAGAAAAGGAGAACATATGAACCAAGCTATAATCAGAAAGAGTAGTCTCTTGGCTTTTAGAAAAGATCTTCTTGGTTAAGTCAATGCATGAAAGTATCCCATCTCCTGAACTACACTCAAAATTTTAAAATTATGGCCAACCTAGAAGCGAGCTTGAATTCACTGTTCTAATGCCTGTGTGTGTGCATGCGTGCACACGCATGTGCACACACACACAGGCATTAGAACAATTAATTTTTGTTTTTTTTTTAGAGACATGGTCTCACTCTGTCTCCCAGGATGTAGTGCAGTGGCGTGATCACGGCTCACTGCAGCCTTGAACTCCTGGGCTCAAAAGGTCCTCCCGCCTCAGTCTCCCAAGTAGCTGGGACTACTGATGTGTGCCACCACACCTGGCTGTTTTGTAGAGAGAGGGTTTTGCCATGTTGCCCAGGGTGATCTCGAACTCCTGGGCTCAAGCAGTCCTCCCACCACAGCTTTACAAAGCGCTGAGATTACAAGCATGAGCCACCATGACTGGCCCTACTGCCTATATTTTTATGGGGGAAAATATTATAAATAACTAGATAGTCTGAAAATGATACTCATATGGGATTGAAAGACTCTGAAGACGCTCACTGACATCCACAAAGGGGCAGTATGTCACACTGAAGAAGCTGTAGTGTGTGTTACCCAAAATCAGTTTCACTCCAGTAATATGACCCTGTGTCAAGCTGACTTCTCTTTAAACCAGGTTCTCTGTACTTAAGCATTCAGTAGAACAAAGGGGATTTTTAAATCTGTGTTCATGATCTTCAATAATAGTTTTTATAATGCAAGGGGGACATCAGTGTATAGATTTCAAGCGGAAGAAAAGCCACTTTAGAGTTGAGTGTGTTTATTTGAATAGACCTAAAACAGTTTCGGAATTATGTGATGTAACACAACAATGCTGGCTTTCCATTGCCTTTGCTTTTCATAAAATCATGCCTGGGGTGTTTTTAAAGTTTCAGGCCAAAATAAACATATGAAAACTCCACATAATTGAATCTATTGAGGCAAACAAGGTGGGTTTATTAAATTTCCTCTCCTGGCTCTGTGAGTATAGACACAACCTAGGAGCTCACTGACTGTTAGAATTTAACAAGATATAATGGAAAGCTCATACCTGTAATATTTTCCTACATATTTTGGTCAGATCACGATATGCTGGGCCTCAGCTTCCACAGGTAGACATTTTGTGTGTGGCCTTGGAACCAGAAGAGGGGAGGAGGGGAGGCGCCTCAGGGAAGAATATCTGAAGATTCTCTGCCCGGGGCATGGGGAAAGGAGGGTCTTTTCTCCATTAGGATTTAGAGCTCTCTTAAATGTCTCTTCAGGGTTTCCCCAAAGCAAGAAGTTGGCTAAAGGCTTGAGAACCTTAAGAAACAGATTTGTTTTTCCTTCTGCTACTAGGGACTAAATGGAACTGTGGGAATTAGCAGTGTTGCTTTGAAAGTTTATTAGATATGTGCATCTCAATCAAGACCTTTCCTCCCACCTTCACTATTTTTTCCTCAAATTAACCATTGAGAAGACATAAGACATAATAGCTAACTCCTCCAACATTTTTCAAATTAAACAGTGAATTAGAGAAATAAAACTGTCCTTAGAAGAGTCTACATATGACCCAAACAGATCCCCAAGCCTTTGGGAATTTGCAGTCCACAAAATTAAGATCCTTTCCCATGGGGTACCACTTCCCAACTCTCGCCCCTACCCCTCACCCCGCCCACACTCCACCCCACATGGAGTATCAGCTCGGGGCTGGTGAAAGGAGAGATGGAAAGGTCAGGGAAGGGATGAACTTTTAGCAGGGAATAGAGTTATATAAAATGACATGCACACACACACAGAACAAAAAGTAGTAATGTGTGGTAGCTGGAAATGTTGCTGGGTCAAAAACTTTCTAATGGAAATACATATTTTCTAAACCATTGTGGAAATCAAAGAGTTGTAGCCAAAGTGACAACTAAAATGTATGGCTTTCAGCTTTTCAGACAGCTAACAAAGCGACAGCTCTGGCAATCAATGGGCCCATCAATCAAATAAGGTAGTGCCTTGGAGGGCTGATGTCAAGGGAAGGCACAACGGTCAAGTGGCCTTGTGCGGGTCCTTCCTTTCCCTTCATAGCGGCAGAACTGACTGGAGCCTAGTAAGCAAGTGTGATGGGCTCTTCGTGAGGCTTTTCTCAGAAGCTAAGTTTTTCCTGGAAGCTATGCATGTCAGACGCAGTCATGCATTCTGGTTCCACTGTGACTGCTGCACACTTTGGAAGGGGAGCCCCAGCAGTTCCCCACCACTATTACAAGGAAAAGACCAGGTTCATTCCATGAACACTGAGTCTGATTACTTCCATACTGATCTGTACCCCTGTCTCCAGCCTCTCCCCAGCCCCCTCCTTGCTCCCCACTCTATCACCACTTTAGTGAGGAGGGGGTAGAAGTGGAGCTTAGGTCAGCCCTGGAATAAACTGGGCAAGAATCAAAAGTCAAAGGAGAAAAAGAAGAGGGTCACTTAAAATCCGAGAGATAGGAACAGCAAGTTCTCCATTTACAAAGAGAGGGAATAAATGAAATAGGGAGAGGAGGAAGGGGAAGAACCTTCTCCAATCAACCCCACACTGAGGATACCACTCAGTGGGAGAGGTTTAATAAAAGCTACTGGGTCAGCATCTGCCTGCAGATACCAAATAATGCCAAAAACGGTGGGCTTAACAATTCTTAATTCAATCTTTGGAAAAAGATAACGTTTGCAGAAATCAAGAGAAACTTTCTCTAGCTATTGGGGTGTAGAGAAAGGTGCAGAAACTCCAGAAAACGGATGAAAGAAAAATTTTAAAAACCAGATGACTAATGAGTTTGTAAAGCAAGAACCATAACTGCTTAACTCACATGGTACCACTGCCAGCTCAAGGCTACAAAAAACAGAACAGGGAAAACTCATCAACTCGTGTGATGCTTCAAACTTGCGGAATACAACCTAGGACTCTGCAATCAAGCCAAAGAAAATCCAGAAAGGAGTAGTATGCTTTACTCCTGGAATACAGAGAAGCTCTTGTTATCTATGGACAACTGATCCTAGGAATTTTATCTTGACTCAGTCTTCCATTCCCTCCTCTGAGTCTCTGACATAATATTACTTTAATTCAACAGTTTATACAGTATTGGTAAAAAGCCCTGAGTCCAATCAATTGAACTATCTTCCTCAACTCAGTGAGTTCTAGTCTAGATCAAGGCCCATCAAATTATAGTCCACAGGCTAAGAAGTTTTTACATTGTTAAATGGTTGAAAAAAATCAAAAGAAGGATATGGTACATTAAATGAAATTCAAGTTTCAGTACCCATAATAAAGTTTGAGTGGAACACGGTCATGCTCATTTGTTGGCATACTCTCTATAGCTGCTTCTGTGATAAAACAGCAGAGCTGACTAGTTGCAGAAGAGACGTACAGCCAGCAAAGCCTAAAATATTTACTGGCTGGTCCTATACAGAAATGGTTTGCTGACCCCTGGTCTAGGTAACCAGAAACTTAACGGTCATAACAACTTTGATGACTGAGCCACTTATTTCATCCGAAACTGTTAAGGTAGAAAACTGTTGAAAAGGTATAAAGAGGATCTGAAAAGTGAAACAGAACTTGGGGCTTACTTCGAAAGGACGGGGACACTCCAGAGAGGACTCACCAGTAGAAGTGCTCCTCCACCATCTTGGTCACCGCTCTGGAGATGGCTCTTTCATGAGGGCCAAGGTTTTTGTTTAAATTCACTCCAAGTTTCTCTTCCAGAAAGTCAATTATGAATTCTGTGCCAGAAACTTTTTCATGATTATATTCAATCCAAGGCATTTTCCCTTGAGCAGAGAGTTTTCCACCAAAATAGTTCTAAGCAGAGTACATTTTTAAAAAGAGAAAAGCAATATTGTATTTAAATTCCACTGCATGATTAATAGAAACAAACATTCCAACCTTATGTTTGATAGTGACAGTACTATTCAAGTGAATGAACTCAGGGCATAAACTCCTAAGACAATACATGGTTACTCTAGGAAAAAATTTGTTTAACCGCACATAAAGATATCACTTTATTCTCCCATCAATTCGATCATGGACTTTGGCTTACTATGGAAAAGAAAAAAAAAAAGACCCCAGGGACAAGGGATGATGGGGGTAGGGGGTAGCAGATTGAAAGGGCTGAAATGACCCTGGTAATAGTCAGTCTAGTTTTAATGTACAAACAATTCAAAAACTCAAAAAGTGAAAATAAACCACAAGGAGGCCTGTATTGACTGGACAACTAACCAAAGACCTCACGTGAAAACCAGTATCTCACACCTGAATAATAATACCACTACACTGTAAATGAACGGTCCCCCAAAATTATACTGCTTAGGTGTAACAAAGTATGTACAACAGACTCAGCTACTGTGTCTCTTAAAAAATGCAGGTTCCTGCCTGGACTTCTGGATCAGAATCCTGGGGATAGTGCCCAGAAATCTGTGTTTTTGACAAACTGTCGTTGGTAGAGAGAATAATGGGGATTTGGGCTGATCTCTGCCTCGTGGTGTCTTGATATTTTATCTCATTGCTTATTCTAAAGAATCAAAGTAGGCCTAACCTCAAAAAGGGTAATTACTATTGGGGATGTTACAGGGGCTGCTGTTAGTCATACTGCCTTTGTGCAATTTAGAAAATAGAACTTCCTCTGGGTGGAAATGGTCCATTAGGTTTGCGGCTTGGCAAACAGAACTGGGTCAAGATTTCACCCCCACCCTTTGGCCAGGCACTGTTGTGCAGTGAGCAACCTGCACAACCATACATGCCTCTCTAGACATTATCCCGGATGTTAAACAAGAAAAATGTCACCTACTTCTAGAAGTTGCTAATACACCTAACATTCTTGTAATCTGTATACTAAAGGTGTAAACTTACCACATACCATAGCCCCTATTTCAGATTTCTCTTGATGCCATCCACATCCTCTTAACACATCCCTTTCTGGACTCTTGTCATTCTCAGATGCAATCTATCCTCCACACTGCCACCAGAGGGAACTGTTTACAATGCAAATGAGACCCAAGAAGGCTGCTGCTCAAAATTATCCAATGGCTTTAATAGCTCTAGTCTACAAATTACCCCTTTTCACACAGCAATCTAGACCCACACCCACCATCTAGCCACTGCCCACCTGCCCGGTCTCATTGGCTATCTAAGTCCCTCTGGTCTCCTGAATTCCAACTGCCCCCACCCAGCCAGATTAAGGTGTTTGCCCACATCCCTGACTTTGTGCACTCTTCACCTTTTACAGGAATCCTTTTCTCCATCCTCTGTAAAGTCATATCGATGCTTTTAAAAAAAAAAATCAGTTCAAATCTCACCTTGTTATGTAACTATTTCCCCAAGATACAACCATTATTTGCCCTTCCTCTGTGCTTCCACTGTACATTGTGTAGTCCCCTACCCTTACAGAGTAACTATTTACACATCGGGCCTTCCCTCTAGACCACCCTTTCCCCTGAGAACTTGTTACATGTTTATCTTGACTACTTTTTAAAATAGAATAAAAATTGGAGAAAGTAAAAAGTTTCCTCTTCAAAGTTCCCCTTCTTGTTAAAGAATAAATCATAAGTGTTAGAAATAATAGTTTATTTTAAAGACTAACTTTCTTCAAGCCTCCTTGCTTTGTGCTAGTAACTCTTTGTTAAGTCCTATCCTATGTAACTGTTGGACATGCTCATAGGCACGTTCCAGCTCACAGCCTATGCCCCTTCCTTATTTGGAAATGTTATTGCTTCCTCAAACCTTTCATAAGCAACTTCTTTGTTCTTCCTTGCACTTAACTATTTAGGAAAGTTTTAGGCTATTAGCAAATCGGGTATCAGTTTAAGACTGTGAGGCCCCACTCCAGCCAATGGATGCAGGACACAGCAGTAAAGACAACCCAAATGCATAAGGGATAAATATGTCTGCTTTTCCTTTGTTAGGTGTGCTCCCACCATTGTTCCATATGCAACTGAGCACCCTTTCTGCAGAAAGTAAAGACGGCCTTGCTGAGAGATCTTTTGTCTCCGTTCTGACTTTCCTTCGCAGCACCGATTATCTATTTCTAACAATTTTGGTATTTCTAACAAAATTAATAATCAATTCTTATGGAAATGGAAGTTCTAGTATGTTTTCACAATCAACAATTATATTTTGATTGCTAGGTAAAAAGCAAGAGACAACATTTTAGAGATACTCTGATTACATCTAAGTAAACATACATGAATGAAAAAGCATTAAAAAAAAAAAGAGAGACTCACAAACATGTCACAAGTAATTGGGAAGACTATTGGTAAGATGCCGAGGATCTTTTTTTCCCATACATTTCAATTTTTCTAAATGTGGTTGTATAATTTTTAAAATAAAAAAAAAATTTACAGAGACGGGTGTCTCACTATGTTGCCCACGCTGGTCTCAAACTCCAGGGCTCAAGCAATCTGCCTGCCTCAGGCTTCCAAACTGCTGGGATTACAGGCATAAGCCACGATGCCTGGCCCAAAAAATGTATGTTAAAAATGTTGATTTTTCTTTTTTTTCCTTTTAATTTTTCCTAAATATTTTTATTTCTAAAAAATTGAGACAGGGTCTTGCTGTGTTGCCCCGGTGGATCTTGAACTCCTTGTGATCCTCCTTCCTCAGCCTCCCAAGGTGCTGGGATTACGGGCATGAGCCACCACACCTGGCCAAAAATAATTTTTCTTAACTTCTTTACATCTATTGAAGAATTCCTAGACTATTTTTATTTAAGCAATTAGACTCTGACTAATCCACTGAGGGTAGTTTCTGAAAGTAATTTTGAGAAGATAAATAGGTAAATCCTCCGTATTTTTTCCAAGCTGATGTTTCCTTCTGCAAGTCTGCCCCAGGTGAGACTGATGCAGTCACACATACACTACATTATTAGCATGGCAGTGAAGGCCATAGGCTTTGGGTTTCAAAATCGCATTCCATCATTTATTCACTGAGTGACCCTGGACCTCCCTGGGTCTCCCTTAACCCTCCCTGGACCTCAATTTCCTCATCTGTAGAGTGGGGATAATAACCGTTGCTAGGATGAAATGAGAAGATGCACAGTGCCTTCATCAGAAGTATTTTGAGATGAAGAACTTGAGACTCTTAAGAGAGATGCCAGAGTCTTGGGACTCTGATTTGATATATTGTACCCATAGGTTTTAGGTAAATATCTATCTATTACATTCACTCCGCCCTGGAGCTATCTTGAGTCATCTTCCACTGGCTAAATTTGAAATAATTTGAGCAGTCTGTGTGGATTATGACACATTGAAGAAATCCACACACCCATTATCTATTTAGTTTTGAAGAAGAATGTCCTTATTTTTCAGAGCTGCATGTTGAAGTATTGCAGGGTGATGTGTCAGGATTTCTGCAACTTACTTTAAAATGGTTTATCAAAAACATTGTTCACAATTGTAGATGTAAAGGGGGGGAAGCAAAGGAGAAGACGTATTAACTATTCACAATCTAGGTAAAGGGCATGGGGGTGTGCACTGTACTATCCTTTTGTCTGCAACTTAGGATAAAAAAAGATGCAGGAGGGGAGACAAGATCAGCAAATAAATACAACATCAAAAGTTCGGGCTGACAGTCGAGGCAGAGAGCTCCAAAGGAAACATTTTCTTTTTTCTTTCTCTTACTTAAAAAGAATTCTTTTGTGAAACGTATGCTTCTTATACAACTACTTATATCAAATGGTGTAGGTGTCTTTATATATGTCTGAAGAAATGTAAAGAAGAAAAGTCAAAAATATCAGTTATGATAATAATCTCCAGCTTGTAGGATATCAAGTAACTTTCACGTTCCACATACATTGTTTTGTACTGTTTGGAATTTTTCTAAGGACCATATATCATCTACACAAAATCAGAAAATACAGTAAAGCTATTTTTGTGTTTTTCAAAAATTAACCACATCCCTAGGACCTCCCTGTACATTGTTTGCAATTTCCTATAAGTCTACCATTATTACAAGATAAAAAGATTTTAAAATTGAACTCCCAATATTCATATCTTGATAGAGAAAAATAATAGTAACTGTGTTCAATACATTGAGCTTTTTTAAAAAATAAGCCTTTTGATTTCCTAACTAATGGTCATCAAATATTCATTCCCATTCCATTTAGGTTAAAAAATTCAAGAGCTTCTAATATAAAGTCATGATCTGAGGAACATGGCATTTTAATCTTTTTTTAAAATGGCACAGGCAAAAGAAGGGGCAGAGGGTACAGCTCCCTGGGTCCATGACAAAATATTTCTCTACTGATCAATCCAAGAAATGAACTCTCCAGCACTCCCCAGACACCCACTGCATCAATACAAATCCCACTAAGGGAACAGGAATAAGGTACCACCAACCCCTGCAACAGAGCATCCCTTTCTGAACCACAGCACCATTTTTTTTTTTTTTTGCCTAAAATCTGTCACCCCCCGAGCATCGCCCACTCCATTTATCTTCCATAGAGACCTCAGAGAAGAAAAACAGCCCTATACAATTCTTTCTTTAAAAATATACTTAATAAGAAATATAATTTTGGAAGGGGTAAACACGCCCCTTCTTGAAGACCTCTGTAATGGCTGCAGGCTTCACAGCAAGGCATAGTCCCGCTGCTCCAGTTACACTAACTACAGGTAGCTGCTCTAAAATGTGAAGAAAGGTAGATACGCTGCAGGTAAAGACAGGTCTGCAGCAGTCAGGGCTTGATGGCTTGAAGGGCAGAAAGGAAAGTGCAGAAAAGCCTGGCAGCTGCTGCAGCCACCACAAACGACAGGATTATTTTATCAAAGGTGGGGGAGCACAAAAGATCTTGAAAGTAGTCAGAGACAGCAGTGCACAAAATTCAGGTTTTGGACTCCCACTGCCCCAAAGCTGTCCTGGCTAAGTGAGGCAATCTGGTCAAGAGTGATGATGGAATAGAGACAGGTAGCTGTTGGGTAGCAATCTCTTCCTTCAATTTGGGTCTCCAAGTGACACACATCTTCAAGTGCTGACTGCCAACACCAAGCTGAACAATGATCTCTCAAATATGAGCCAATGCATTTAGATGCTGCAGGCCTTGTTTCCTCCACTGCTGTCTTCGCAAGTCCTAAGTATCTTCTCCCTGCTGCTCTCTCTGGACTCCCCTCGTGCATTCCACTTACCAGTTACGAAGATCCCCTTTCTAATCTATTTCTGTTCCCAAACATCCCATGTCCTCCCTGATGCCCCAATCCGAAGTCTGGACTCGGTGCCACTTCACCATGTCCCCAAAGGACCTGCGTTATAGCACTTACTAAACTAAAGCATGTCAACCATGTTGTCCCAGCATTGCCTGAGGAGGATCACTGCCACCCCCTTCCCCTCTTCTCTACAGAAACTGGCTCAAAAAGCACAGGCTATGGGGAATCAGGAGCTGGAGGGGTAATATCATTATCGGGGCAGGCAAAAGCTTGGCTGAGTGGGGAGCCCACCCCCTCCAACCTCCCAGTTGGTCTCTTACAACCTGAGGAGAATACCTCCTCCCAGTGTTGCTGCTTTGTAAGAGTCTAAAGATGAACCCCAGAGCTGCAGGAGCCATTTGGGGGAGTGGCAGCAAATCAAAAGGACCAGAGTAGTTTGGGGATGCCTGAGGCTCACCTCCCTTCTTTTTTTAAACTCCCCCAGAGGTACAGGACCTGTGGCCTGGGCTTTAGCCCTTGTCCGGTACAAATTCCCAGGCAGAGAAGTTGGCATCCCTGGCAAAAGGAACTCTCAAACCAAAATAACTAGATAAGTACCACTACTATGAGAAGGGCAATGCACTGAATTATATGACATGAAGCAGAATTATTGGGACAGACCAAAAAATTTAAGTAACATAACAAATATCCCCCAATGGATAAAGGAAGAGATTACTAATACAAACTAAAAGAAAACATTAAGAAGAAAAATACAAAGGTTGAAATAAAGAACACAATAGATGGGGTAAATAGCATGATGGATACAAAAACAAACAAACAACAACAACAAACACACACAGGGCAATGCAAAGGAAGCTCAGCAAGAGGAACGCTTCCAGAAAGCAGCAGAAAATAATTCAAGTAGAGAGTACAGAGATATAGAAAATAGAAGCAGAGGTTCCAAAATCCAGATAATAGGGAACAGGGAAGAGGAAGGGGAAGAAAAACAAACATAAAAGAAAAGGAAATATTTTAAGAAAATTGATCATTAATTCTCCAGAATTCAAAAGAGATTAAAGACCTCAGATAATAAGAGTTTATAAAGGACCAAACAGGATATATAAAGACCCACACCAACACATGCCATATTGAAACTTGAGAATATTAAGATTAAATACAAACTCTAAGATAATTTAGAAAGAAAGAGAAAGAACAATGAGATTAACATGAATTCTTTTTTTCTTTTTTTTTTTTTGAGACAGGGTCTCACTCTGTCTCCCAGACTGGAGTGCAGTGGCGTGATTTTGGCTCACCATAACCTCCGCCTCCCCAGTTCAAGCGATTCTCCTGCCTCAGTCTCCCAAGTAGCTGGGATTACAAGCACATGCCACTACCGCCCAGCTAATTTTTGTTTTTGAGACAGAGTCTCGCTCTGTCACCCAGGCTGGAGTGCTGTGGCACGATCTCGGCTCACTGCAGGCTCTGCTTCCCAGGTTCATGCCATTCTCCTGCCTCAGCCTCCCGAGTAGCTGGGACTACAGGCGCACGCCACCTCACCCAGCTAATTTATTGTATTTTTAGTAGAGATAGGGTTTCACCGTGTTAGCCAGGATGGTCTTGATCTCCTGACCTTGTGATCCACCTGCCTCGGCCTCCCAAAGTGCTGGGATTACAGGCGTGAGCCACTGCGCCCAGCCTAATTTTTGTATTTTTAATAGAGATGGGGTTTCACCATGTTGGCCAGGCTGGTCTCGAACTCCTGACCTCAAATGATCCACCGGTCTCAGCCTCCCAAAGTGCTGGGATTACAGGCATGAGCCACCATGCCTAGACTAATATTTTAAAATATAGAAGGAAAAGAACTTTGAACACAAATTTATCAAATGTGAGAGTATAATAACAATATTCTCAGGCATGCAAAGCCACTGAAGGTTTGCCATGTAAAGACTCACTCTAAAAATATTCATCAGGAAAGTTCTCAAATAAAAAGATAAATCCTTTAGAATAAGATATATGGTAAATAAGGTTAGTCAAATAACATAGTAAAGTTTGTTGTCTAAAAAGGATAAAAAAGAAAGGAAAAGAACTGCTAAAATTCCATTTTCTCTTTTCTTTTTTTTTTTTTTTTTTTGACAGAGTCTGGTTCTGTTACCCAGGCTGGAGTTGCAATGGCGCGATCTTGGCTCACTGCAACCTCTGCCTCCTAGGTTCAAGCAATTCTCCTGCCTCAGCCTCCCAAGTAGCTGGGATTACAGGTGCACACCACCAGGCCTGGCTAATTTTTGTATTTTTAGTAGAGATGGAGTTTCACCACATTGGCCAGGCTGGTCTTGAACTCCTGGTCTCAAACGATCCACCCACCTCAGCCTCCCAAAGTGCTAGGATTACAAACGTGAGCCACCGTGCCTGGCCAAAAAACTCCAGAATTAAAATCTTAGACAACAGCAACATAACTGGGATGAGGGCTGGGAAGAAAGGGAGAGACACAAGGTATACGTAAACTGCTAATGTGTTTGTATTATAACAGAATAAATACAGACTTTAATACATTTAACAAATTAATGAGCATAAACACAAATTTGGGTCTTAAGAGTAACTACAATAACAACAAAAATATAATTTGTGTTAAATGAGAAAAAATTATTAGAAAGCAGGAAATGAGAAAAAATTTTTAAGTGAAGTATAGTAAGGAGAAAAATATTAAATAAGATTAGAAATAAGTTCTAATAAAACAATCATTTCAATAAGTGTAAATGGATTAAAGTTGCCAATTAAAAGACTCTCCAATTAGATATAAGCAAGAAACAAATACAAAAAGAGAGAGGGAGAGAAAGAGAGAGGATGAAGAAAGATATCCTAAGCAAATAAGAACCAAAAGAAGGCTGGAGAATCTATCTCGATATCTGATAACACAGAATTCAAGTTTTTTAAAAAATCGTAAGAGACATCAATGGATGATACATACTAGAAAAATAAACAAGAGTGAAAGATGTGAACTTTTATATGTACCTAACAATGTAACCTAAAATATATAAAACTCTAACATAAAGCGAGAACTGACAGAATGACAGGAAAGAGACAAATCAACAAATACACTTGAATATTTTAACATGCTCCTTTCAGAAGCTGCTAGAACCAGCAGACAAAAAATAAGCAGAAATATAGAAGGTCTAAATAATACACCAAACATGTTTAAGCAAGTAGATATAGAGAGAGCTCTATATCCAAACAGAGCATATGTAATTATTTTCAACATTTTTAAAAAGGAACTACAAACCAGGCTAAAGCTTCAGTAAATTCCAAGGAATCAGTAACACAGAGACTATCTTCTCTGACCATAAAATTAAAAATGATCACAAAAATCAAAGCTTAAAATAATTCCATATGGCTAGAACTTGGTTAAAAATAAAAACATAAGTAAACTTTTAAAAAAAATACATAGAATTGAATGACTGTGAAAACACAGCATGTTGACTTTGTGAGACACAGCTCAAGCATTACTCAGAGAGAAATATATACCTTTAAGTACATTCCTCTTCCTTACTTCCTACTAAAATGAACAAGTGTTTCCCTGAAAGTCACACAAACAGAACATGGAGTGCTGTGGAAAAGCTCTCACTACATATACAAATATCTACCTCATGGCGTACTGGGCCTTCTGCCCCCAAGATTCATGAGGGACAAAATACAATGCTGTCAATAAACTAAAACCTAAAGTAAAAAACCACATTAGGCAGTGGCACACCAATCTTTCTCAAGGCCCAGTAGGCCTGTCAAAATTATTAACCAAAGCATACTTTTTTTTTTTTTTTTTGAGATGGAGTCTTACTCTGTCACCCAGACTGGAGTGCAGTGGTGCAATCTCGGCTCACTGTAAACTCTGCTTCCCCAGTCCAAGTGATTCTCCTGCCTCAGCCTCCCAGGTAGCTGGGATTACAGGGGTCCACCACTATGCCTGGCTAATTTGTATATTTTCAGTAGAGACAGGGTTTCACCATGTTGGCCAGGCTGGTCTCGGACTCCTGACCTCAAGTGATCCGCCTGCCTCAGTCTCCCAAAGTGCTGGGATTACAGGTGTGAGCCACCACACCCAGCCCAAAGAATACTCTGTTAAAGAAAAATATCATGGCGCTGAGTCTCTCAAAAGTTTAGACCTTTTTGATCCATCATTAAATTGGATCTGTAAAAATCAGCAGACTCTGGAACCAAGTATTTTATTTCCCTCTTACTAAGGACTAGGCACTACTAGTTTCAGCTCCCACCCCCTCTGGCATCCACTGTGTGAGATGAAATATTCCCCCCTTTAGTTAAATACTCATCCCCTGATACTGATGTCATAAGAAGAAAACATATTTGCACACAAGTACCTGATACGGTAAGTCAGCCATCCTTAAATAAGTTTCCATTTTTAAACAGAAAGGAGATAAACTGGGAACACCATTGTTAGGTCTTGCAAACTGATGTAAAATAATAGCATCTTTAGAGTCAATCTCTTGCTGTTTCCTGTCAAAACCAAAACAGAAATAAAGAACAATCCACATGTTATCCACATTCAGTTCCCTCACTTCTTCAGAGGACCCTGCAGGGTTGTAGCTCCTCAGTGAACAAGCAGATCTGTTTGTCACAGGGGCTTACCTCACCTAGCACCCAGTTTGTCGAAGGGGCTTACCTCACCCAGCACTCATGGAAGCTTAGTCAAAACACAAGAGAACCTTACAAACTCCCATGATATTACCATGACCCCAGTGGCTCAGCAAAGTAACTACATACCAACCAACCTCCTTCTGTTACCTACGGCCTCTGGGCAACAAGAACATTTTCTGGTACCGGTCCACCTACTCTCCAGCCAGCTGTGTTTACCTGCCAGGGACAAGCTGGATGGATAAAAATGATACTCTGTGCTTGCTGTGTGTCACACATTGTTCTGAGGGTCTCACAGGTCTTATCTCCTTTAATCTTCATAATAACCTTATGAAGTAGGTACTACCGCTATCCACGTTTTATAGATGAGGAAATTCAGGCACAGAGGATTAACTTGCCCAAAGTCACATTGCTAGTAAATGGCAGAATGGGCACTGAATCAAGAAGTCAGAGTCTGTGTTTTTGGCCATTAGACTGTACCGTGAAACAGTCTATTTATCCAGAAGACCCAGGAATAACAGTGCAGATTTGCTCTGCTACGACCCAAGTCTGTAGGGAAACTGAGACAGAATATTCTGGTCCCTCTTCCCAACTGCCCATGCCCTCACCTAACCCTTCTTTCACCTGTAATGCTGTGGAACCCACCTTCTGGATGCTCTCTCTCTAGCTCTGTCTTCCTTATTTTCTGCCTTCGCAGCATCCCCACTTTTACCATACAGCATGTATTTTAGTACCCCTGCTTTTTCCCCTTTCTTCTGTCTCAGCCACACATCCATCTTTTCCTTTGGCTACTCTTTTGGGTGAGGAGGACTTCCCTGCATACAGTTTTTCAATAACCACTACATAATGGAATGAATCCTGGATTCCAAGTCTGGACACCTGGTGTCAAATCCAAGCCCTGCTTCCCTTACTGGCCACATTAGCCTAGATCTCTCCACCATCTTCACCTGGAGAGTGAGGACAGTACCAATTCTGTAGGGATTATCATGAGGATTACACAAGGTAATACTGTAACTATTTAGTGAACTATCAAGCATTAAGTAATAGCGGAATTTATTCTCATCCAAAGAGATATGGTCTCATCCCTGCAAGCTCATCATTCCACACAGCCCCACTCATACCCCACTCCTCGGGACCCTTTTGCAATTTCCATCTTCATTTGACCCAGCCGATTCCCAGTCAGATAAACTTCACTCTTCCTTCCCCTTGGCCTTCCCTGAGCCTCTGGTTCCCTCGCATTGTTCCCAGTACAACGCCACACCTGCTTCTTTCTACCCAAGCAAGAATAATTTCTTTGTATCTTCATCACATGGATGCCCACTTCCTGCAGATCCCCATTTAGTAAAACAAACTCTCTTGAAAAGTTTACTACCCAAGGGCCCATTCAACTTCACAATTCAGACTCATTTTGAAAATATCTGTCAAGTCAAAAAAAATAAAAATATTTGCTGCTTTCTGGCAATATTTACTATAAAAGAAATGTTTTCATTTAGATGGAATGTTTGGGAAGTCAGATTTTAAAATCAAGAACTCATTTAGATGATGTTCCAAGACAGCACAAACTATAGATTTGACAATTAACTGATTTTGTCCAGTCAAATAATTCCCATCACAAAGTGGTATTTTCATGTAAATTAACCAGGCAAAAATTTCAGAACTGACAAGAGAGAAGACAAACAAAAAATCCCTGCTCCATCAGCCAGAACGATCTAATTCTAATTGTTAATTTGGGCCATGTCATAGTAAAAATGGATACTAATTATCTACCAAGCATATGCCAATGACTTTATATATATTATATATATTAACTTATTTAATTCCGACAATGACACTTTAGAATGGGTATCATTATAGTTTAAATTCGGTATATCATATTATACTATTTTATAGTAGATAAGAAAATTGAAGCTCAAAGACGTTAAACAACTTGCCTAAGGAACATCAATTTAAGATTGACTCTGAAATAACTCCAGTTTCCAGCTCTTAAGCACTTCAAGGCCACCAAAATGGGCAATTCCTCAGTTAATCGTATTAAAGCTGCCAGTTTGACTCAGACCACTGAAGCCTGGAACTTTCTGATAAAAGTCACAGCTAATGATGGCCAAGTTTTATTGAATTTTGACCATGACAAACTCTGTTCTAAGTACGTCACGTGTTAACTCATTTAATCAACTCTATGAGAAAAGCTACTACTACTATTACCATTTTACAGATGAGAAAACTGAGTCATCAAGAGCTTACTGTCATATCCAAGGTTATGTGGTTGGTTACAGACAGAGTCTGAAATTGAACCCAGACAGTCTGGCTCCAGAGCCCACCCTCCAACAGGTTCCAGAGCCCTCCCTCCAATATGTCAGAAACTCCTCTCTAATTTAGGATCAGACGATTGAGTGAGTTGTTTCCCGCACAGCTATATTTTATAAAGTGACCTTATCATAAAGTTTGTATAGGAGAACACCCATAGAGCATTAACTAGCTAGTTTACTACCATTCCTGGGGCTAACAATATCACAGATGAACATGCCTCTGTATACAACTGATGATTTGTTAGTTTGCAGAGAACAGATGTTGATTCACCAACTAAATGTTCTAGAAGAGGCTGACCCTGTGTGTCAAAAGTGCAAATAAGCACTGGTAATGAAGTTATTACTTAGTCATTCAATTTACAAACAAAAATTTCCAAAGCCTGATTGAATTTAAGACAGCTGCCAAGCTATCGCTACTCAGGGAAAACAAAGTAGTGTGTTGGAACAATATTTATTTAAAAATATGGTGCTAAAAAAACATGGATAAAACCCCAAAAAACCTACTATGGTTATATTCATTAATTAAACATCCTAAATAATTCTCACCTGTCAGCTTTACTCTTCCACTCTAGAGACACAGTCATAGATTAAGGTTATGTCTATGCTGCAGAAAATCTAAGTAGGCTGGGGAAGAGTTTACAATAGCCAGTAAACTCAGGGAAGTCATTTTAAGGTGTATTTTCCATCTCACATATTTCAGATTTTGTTTTGTTCTCTGCCTAAATTATAAAGACTGTTGAAACCTCGATTTCACCTTAGTGGAGGTAGCTATCATGTAACCTCTAAAGCCTTGGTCTTTGCCCTTCCTGCCTGTTTTTTTCCCTTTGCCCCTCCACTCCTCTTTCCCTAGAGGCTGCAAGAAAGGCACCTGCTACAGGCCTGTCTTCCTGAGCAATGCTTCAGTTCTCCACATTGCTCTTCCTTCTTCTTCCTCCAACAAAACTGATTTCAAAGTAGGTACTTTCTTTTTTTTTTTTGAGACAGTCTCGCTCTGTCACCAGGCTGGAGTGCAGTGGCACGATCTCGGCTCACTGCAACCTCCGCCTCCCAGGTTCAACCGATTCTCCTGCCTCAGCTTCCCCAGTAGCTGTAGGACTACAGGCGCGTGCCACTATGCCAGGCTAATTTTTGTTTTTGTTTGTTTTTAGTAGAGACAGGGTTTCACAATGTTGACCAGGATGGTCTCAATCTTTTGACCTCATGATCCGCCCGCCTCAGCCTCCCAAAGTGCTGGGATTACAGGCGTGAGCCACCGCGCCCAGCCAAAGTAGATACTATCTTAAGAGGCAGTGGTTAAAAAAATGCAGGCTCTGATATGAATCTAGATCCTGCTACTCTTAACTGTGTGATCTTGGCCAAGTTGCTTAACCTCCCTGAGCTGCAATTTCCTTATCTATGAAACAGATGTCAAGCTTCAAACAACAGGTGCGAGGAATAAATGCAGTCACATATGCAAAGCCCATATATGCAGAGTCCCTACTCAGTGTTCAGAAATAGCCCTTTTTCATTGTTTGCATTACTTCAGAGGTGTCTAATTCAACTCAAACATTAGTCCAGAAACAAAACTGGCCAAGCATGGTGGCTCACACCTATAAACCCAACATTTTGGGAAGCCAAGGAGGGAGGACTGCTTGAGGCCAGGAGTTTGAGACCAGCCTGGGCAATACCGTGAGACCCCATCTCCACAAAAAAGTTAAAAAAAAAAATTAGCCATGCCTGTAATCCCGGCAACTCAGCAGACTGAGGCCAGAGGATCGCTTGAGCCCAGGAGTTCAAGAGCAGCCTGGCCAATATGGTGAAACCCCATCTCTACTAAAAATACAAAAATTATCCAGAAGCGGTGGTGCATGCCTGTAATCCCAGCTACTCAGGAGGTTGAGCCAGGAGAATCTCTTGAACCAGGGAGGCAGAGGTTGCAAAGAGCTGAGATCGAGCCACTGCACTCCAGCATGGGTGACGGAGCGAGACTATGTCTCAAAACAAAAAACAAAAAAAAATGAAAAAGTGCATCAACCTAGGATTAAACTCCTTAGTCCAAATAAGCATCCAGTGCTGAGGTTTATAGTCCCCTAAATGAGTTAGGAGCTATCTGTGGGTAGAGAGCTCTCCAGGCTCCAGTAATCACACCTGCCAGGGCATGGCCTACTCCAGAGTGGGAGCTGAGCTCCATACCGTTTCTGCAAGGTCATTTAAGCTCTGTTTTAAACTTGGTCCTGTGAAGCCTTCACTCCCTCCACTGCTGAGAAGTCTCATGGTTCGGGATCTCCTCAAAGGCTTTAGACTAGAATACAACTGAGAAACAACTGGGTTACCATTTAAATTGCTGCCCAAATGTTCTAGTTCTTTAGGTAGCTTGAAATCTAACTTGAAATACAGTTCTAAAACTAGCACAATTAACACATAATCTAGAGAGATAATTCTCTTCAAATTTTTTTTGTTTGGTTCAGCTAGATTGAAGGCAATGTGTTAAGTGAGAGAATTAAATGTGCAACAAGCTTAAAATAAACTTCCTCAAATATGGCTACATAATATGAAAACCAATACATTTCCCCAAACCTAAATGATTTCCCATCCTCTCAGAGATGGGAACTATTCAAAATATGTATGTTAGGCCAAATACCTGCATTAGGCTGTCACAATAATCTCCTCGGATCCCTGCAGGCTAGTAAAGGTCACCTATCACTGTCTTTGTTTATAACCTATTGTGTAGGATTCCTCCACTGGAATAAGGCAGTGTGGACACATTTCTTCCACTTTAGAAAATACTGGCACAGGGACAGTCTGAGCTATTGAAAACTGGGCTTCTGGTAATCTTCCAGTGACGGAGGGCTAAAATGCACGGAAATTTTAACCATTAACTGATGTATCAATTAGCCAAACGACTGTCTCAGTGCCCTGTGGTATTACTCTACCCAAACAAAAATCTCGTGCCGGTTGGATGTACCAACAACAGGGGCCTCCATTTTCTGGTATTTCCAACTCAATCTTGTAAACATTCTGCGGCAGCGGATGCAACTGTTTACGGCACTGGGCGACTCCGTGTTATGCCCAACACACCCATGTGCTAGCCTGTCCTACTGCTCACACAACAATGACATCTAAGCCTGAAGATGGTGCTTGGCGTTCAATACCAGAGAAGCAGAGAACCAGGTTAAGGCTGCATCAAAGCTGCACACCACTACACTTGGTCATGCATCTTTAACAGGGACCCGCAGGTTTCTGGAGCTTTTGCAATTTTTCAGCCTTTTGATGTTGACATTTAGGGAAGGATGGTGAAGAACTAACCTTTAAGTAAAAGATAAGGTTAGCAGTTAATATTCCAGCATTATTACTTACAAACAAGGCATTTCATAAAAGTGTAACCTATTTCTGCAGAGCCCAATTCTATTGTTGCAAACACACTGCACTTAGATCCTCCTCCTAAGGACATTTCTTAATAGATAACGACAAGTGACCCAGAGCATTTTGGGAGACAAATGTTTTTCCCTCCCAGCACCGGTTTAATTCTCCTTTCAACTCCAAACTGCCCCTCACGGCCAGGTGACCACCGAATGCCTTTAGGGAAAGGTAATTGCAGGACACTTGGGCATCTGGGCAGCGTGACCGAGGGGCTGGCAGGGGCCCCCCTCGCGCCAGCCCTGCCCTAGCCAGGTGCCCCACTCGGTGCCCCTGTGCGGGTCCCTCTCTCCGGCTCACCTAATGACCAGGAGTTCGTGGAGCAGATACGCAGCTGCGGCCAGCAAAGCTCCCCCGGTCAAGTAAAGGGTTTTCTTCCACCAGGGATCGGAGCCCAGCCCTGCCATGATCCCACCGTAATCCTGCAAAGGGAAAGCGATGATGTCCCCATAAAAGGAGAAGGGCTCCTCGGACCCGGCCCACCAGCCGAAGAAGGAGATGCTCTGGTTCCAGCTCAGATCCACCACGCACGGCCTGGACGAAGCAAAGCCAACCCCCCAGTGCATGCTGCGCGGCTGGCTCTGGGCGCCCCTCCCAGGGCCCGCGCCGCCCGCATGGGAAGGAGCCGGCGCGGCCCGGCGCGGGCTCAGAGGCGCGCGGAGGACGCGGGCGGCGGCGACTGAGGAGGCGGCGGCGGCGGCGGCGGAGGAGGAGGAGGAGGAAGGACGTTGGCCGCGGACTGCGGGCCTGGCCGGCGGGGCCCCAGAGCCCTGGGCGGCAGCAGCGGCCGCCGGCTCCCCCCGCAGCGGCCTCTCCGCCCCGCTCTTTGTGTCGGCGCCTGGAGAAGGCCGCGTGATGTCATTGCTCCCCGGGGCAGGCAAACAGAGGCGGGATAAAGTCACCTACCCCGCGCCCTGCCCCCGCCCCGCATCTCCGCGGTCCGGCCGCCTCCGCCGGGGCCGGATCTGCAGGGCTGGGGCACGCCGGGCGGGCTCCGCGCCTCCAGGCGGCACGCCCAAAAACCGCTCGCCGCGCGCGGGCAAGGGCGGCGGAGGTGCCTGGAAATGCGGCTCCACCGCGAGGAAGCTGCAGTCGGGGCCTGGATCTCGGTCCTCCCCTACCCCGGTCCGCCCTCCGCCTGCGCTCCAGCCCCTCCCGCGGGCCCCAGAGCGGGGAACGCGCAGGACTCACCTGGGGCGGCGCGGAGCTGCGGGCAGGAGACGCCACCAGGCGGGGGCTGGGAGCGGGGCCGGGATTAAAGTCGGGAATCAGATTGTTCCGGCCATCAGGAAACCGCTGTGTATTTGCATAATGTGTAAAAAACACTCTTATTACATTACACAGTTACCTCGAGATTGACCAGGTGTTCGCAGGGACGAGATGTCTGGTTTGACAAATAACAAAATACCTAGAGAGATTTCTCTGACAAACCCACTTCAAGTCTTTCCTCTTTGAAGTCACTATCAGGGAACTCGCTGATACAGGGTTTTGGTTGGGGGGGGCGGGGGTCCCTCTTTTGGTTAAGAAAATATGTCTAACAACTGTGTGTGTGTTCAGTGTATTTTTTTCCTTTAACTTCATTTATTAAAGTTCGTAAGTACAAAGAATAGAAGCTTATAATATATGCACAGATTTTAGCAAGAGCATGGATAGTTTTAAATTGGAAGAACTGAAAAAGGAAACAGGGCAGTGGAGGTTCATCACTCTTAAGGTGGAAGGATGGATCAAAGAAACCTCCAGACTTTTGCCTGGGGAGCAGAGATTGAGGTGCAAAAGTACTCCCCCCTTTTTTCCTCTCCTGCCACACCAGCCCCTTAGAACAGGCAAGGAGTGTGGTCATGTTGTTAAAAAATAATAAATATGGACGTGTTGCCTCAACGAGACAGGGAGAGGGGCTAGTCAGCTGATGCCTAGGCACCAGCATGTGAGACGCCCCAGACACTCCTGGGAACGTGTGACTTCCCAGGAAGAAGTAATGTGTGTGGTTTTAAGTGAAGCTCCCGTGAGTAGGTTGCAAGGAGTGAAACCCAACGACCTCCTGGGGTGACTGAGGTGGTTACCAGCCGATCTTGCAAGGAGAGAGACCAGAAAGCTGCCTGGCCTTGTCGGCAAGAAGCAGAGTAGTTAAGTTTGGGACCAGAGCTGCAGTGCTCTGGAAGAGGGAACAAGAAGGGCTGGCACCAGGGATTCTCCATGCTCCTTCTGTGCCCTTCCCACAGAGCGCTCAGTCTTTGCTCTCAGTGAACACTGAGCCAATATTTAAAGAATATAAGTTTGATACTTGGGATCACATTATTTGCGTATCTAGGTCTAGGCATGGGGATGGGCATAAATTACCTTGAGTGGAAGAATATGGAAGGCAAAAGGGAGAGTCAATCCTGACAAACCTAATGCCCAAAAACAAGTTAGAAACCAGAAGAAGTATAATATTTTTATCCCAGAAAGACACTGACTACAATTGACTCTCACTCATGGTGACCCGCCCCACTCACACATGCAGGCCAGGGGCCCACTGCTGCTTCCTGGGAGTATCAGACAACTGTTGAGCATCAGCTGGTCTCTGGTTCAAACATGGTTTACATTTTTAGAGGAACACTGCAGTGAAAGTCTTTAAGAAGCAGATGTGGGCTGGGCGCAGGTGGTTCACACCTGTAATCCCTACACTTTGGGAGGCCGAGGCCAGTGGATCACCTAAGGTCAGGAGTTCGAGATCAGCCTGGCCAACATGGTGAAACTCCGTCTCTACTAAAAATACAAAAAAATTAGCCGGGTGTGGTGGCGAGCACCTGTAATTCCAGCTACTCCAAAGACTAAGCAGGAGAATTGCTTGAACCTGGGAGGCAGAGGTCACAGTGAGAAGAGATTGTGCCATTGCACTCCAGCCTGTGCAACAAGAGCGAGACACCATCTCAAATAAAATAAAAATAAAAATAAAATCCCACAAGAGAAACTAAAATGTCATCTTAATCTGATACATGTTAAATTTTAACTTTTAGATCCATGGCATAGAAGAGAAAATATGATTATTGCTAGGGCTGTATAAGATGAAAGGAGGAAGAGTAGACTGAGGAGACAGCAAATCCGAGTTGGACAAATATTTGGTATCAGAATGTCAGAATAGGCCAGGCATGGTGGGGTGACTCACGCCTGTAATCCCAGCACTTTGGGAGGTGGACAGATCACTTGAGGTCAAGAGTTTGAGACCAGCCTGGCCAACATGGTGAAATCCTGTCTCTACTAAAAAAATACAAAAATTAGCCAGGCATGGTGGCGGGCAACTGTAACCCCAGCTACTCGGGAGTCTGAGGCAGGAGAATCACTTGAACCCAGGAGGCAGAGGTTGCAGTGAGCCGAGATTGCACCACTGCACTCTAGCCTGGGTGACAGAGTGAGACTCCATCTCAAAAAAAGACGAAGAATCTCAGAACAAACCTTTGGGGAGCAAGGAAAGCAGCTCTAGCCATAAAGGCACCGACTGATGCAATCCTCAGCCAACTCTTCATCCAAAGTCAGACTGAGTTCCAGAAGGAAAAGCTGCTCTACCAAGGGGTGCAAGCCAGCTGTAGAAAGATGGGAGACTCAGGCTCAGGGGCAAGGGACTCAGCCCCAGAGGAGTGGTAGTGGTGGGATGAACTCAGCAGAAAGGAACTGAACACAGCTGGGTTAACAAGAGGAGCTAAGGAGGCTGACTCTTCAAAAAATGCCTCCTCAGAATCCCCAGTGTAGAGCCAGGTCGCAGGCTAAAGCCACCGTAGCTATGCAGGGCCTGCCCGCTGAGGCTGAAGGTACAGGAGCTGAACATGTCTGCACCCCAGCTCTCCTCTTCAGGCTCCTATAGTTAGTGAAAACATTTGAAGACTCTGGGCACTAGGCTGGGCATCTCTACTCCACTCTTTCTACCACCACCACCACTAATTTTGACAGCTTTGGTGCCGTACGCATGGACATTAGCTCCAAACTAGAGGCAACTTATTTTTCTTTTCCAAGGACTTTTTCTTAACTAACTTTAATTGAGGTGTTATAAGACAAGAAAAAAGAAGGAACTAATATTGATTGAACACCTATTTGTGTTGTATAGTGATTTTTTTTCCAGTAACAAGCTATGTTAGGTAAGTATTGTCATTACAATTTTACAACTGAAAGAAACTAAGGCCCAGAGGGCAGCAATTAACAAGTTCAGTTTCCAGAGTGAGGTGATGATGGATCCAAGCATGTCTCACACCAGCGGCCCTGTGGGTGCTCCACCATCTCCATCAGGGGTGTCCAATCTTTTGGCTTCCCTGGCCACATTGGAAGAACTGTCTTGGGCCACACCTAAAATACACTAAGGACAGCTGATGAGCTTTTTAAAAAATCACAAAAAATTCATAATGTTTTAAGAAAGTTTACAAATTTGTGTTGGGCCACATTCAAAGTCGTCCTGGACCGCCAGGTTGGACAAGGTTTTGACCTGCAAGGGTCTCACACCAGGAACAGTGAGTACGGAGTGCTGCTGTCCATGGTATTCTTGCTTTACACTATTAGTCTGGGGCTCAGTTTTGAACTGTCTCAACTGAATGACTACAAAGTGTCAAATGCCTGCAGATTATACTGTCACCTGAAAAAGGTAGCTTCAGATAACTTATTACGCGGATATCGGCATGCCCTATGTCATGTGGGTCTACAGCCTCGCCAAGACAATTGGGTAAGGACAACTAAATCAGTGTTTCCCAAACCTTAAAGTACATATGTGTCACCTGGGGCTCTGTCATGATGATCAAACAAGAGACAATTAGGTCAGAAGCAATTGAGAAGGTGGGTTGTGAGAAAAGTTTAGGATGTTTTGAGTATGGGCCTCTCAAACATTACCATGTATATGAGGATACTGTTAAAATGCAAAATCTGACTCAGTAGTTCCAGGGTGGGGCCGGAGAGTCTGCATTTCTAACAAGCTTCCAGGTGATACCAGACCACAGTATGTGTAACAATTGTCTATACCACTGGTTTATAAGGAAGATCAAGAACTCTGCCCACCAGGTGTACCCCATGTTGGATGGTTTCTAATCAACCCAATCAAGTCACCACCTTTTATTAGTTTGAACATCATACATTGCAGATAAGTTTGGGGCAGCAGTAGAATGAGAAATAGGAAGAAAATAAATCAAGACTCTAGAAGAACAATTAGAACAGAGAGTAGTAATGTGTATCCCTTCTTCAAGACTGACCTGATGCCCAAGTGGTAGGAGCTGAGGGAAGAAGTCATGGGGAAGGAGAGATGTAAGGGGAGGAGATAGGAGATAAGAGAGACGACAGAGAATAGGCAATTTATCATGTCTCTGTTTCACTACCTGGGTGATTAATAATATCATGGAGCATTTTTCAGGCACCAAAACAAACAGCATAAACAAATGAACAAAATAATTTACAAATTTATGCTAAATATATTTTATCAGAATAATATTATACTTGATGTTTTAAAATTGAGTTTAAGAGATTTAAAGCCTTGCTCCTATGGTAACAAATGGATGTGATGTGGCACTATTGCTGGTTTTTACATAGTAAAATTTACTATGCTATTGCATTAAAATATCTCTATGTTATTCAAATGTAGACAATTTAATTGATAATATTTATCTGAATTTTGTTGTAAATGTCTGCTTTCTTGGTTTGATTTGTGGAGAGGACATCTCGCACCAAACTACCCACCTGGCACAGGAGAACTCCTTTTTTTTTTTTTTTTTTGAGACAGAGTCTAGCTCTGTCACCCAGGCTGGAGTGCGGTGGGGCAATCTCGGCTCACTGCAACCTCTGCCTCCCGAGTTCAAGCGATTCTTCTGCCTCAGCCTCCCAAGTAACTGGGATTACAGGTGCCTGCCACCATGCCCAGCTAATTTTTGTATTTTTAGTAGAGATGGGGTTTCACAGCTTTGACCAGGCTGGTCTCGAACTCCTGACCTCATGATCTGCCCGTCTCGACCTCCCAAAGTGCTGGGATTACAAGCGTGAGCCATTGTGCCTGGTCCATAGGAGAATTCTGAATCCTAACCAACATTATAGCTGGAAGCCAGTCTCTCACCTCTCACCATAAGGTGCTTTGCCTATATAGTTTCTGATCCACTGGACTTGAGCATTTTACAAACCATTATGCAACTCTCAGAAAGCATGTCCTGTAAGATTAACTTGATGCTGAGAAAAGATATGCAAATAATAACCAGGCTCAGATGAGTGAGAGGCAATTGAGAAGGTGAATCGTGAGAAGTGTAGAACATTTTGAGTTTGGACAGTGTATTAGTTTGCTAGGGCAAAGAACAGAACCCTAAGAACACCATATTTAGAGAATGGGCAAAGAAAGAGAAGACTATCCAGGAAATGGAGAAGGAGCAACAAGTGGGAGGGTGTCAGAGACACAGAAGGGAATAGGGAGTTTCGAGAAACTTAGAGGTAGGATCAATAGTGTCACGTGCTACCAAAAATCAAGTAAAATAAAGTTAGCCAGCAGGGCAGACATTGCTGACCTTGGTGGGTGAGTGCATTCAAGTGTTGAGGAGGCAGAAACTAGCTTGAAAAAATGTTACTGTCGACAGTGTTCAGAGTGTCTGTTTCCTTGTCCTACCCTTACTGTACATGATATTCTTCTTTTTTTTTTTTTTTTTTGAGACAGAGTCTCTCTCTCTGTCGCCTAGGCTGGAGTGCAGTGGTGCGATCTCCGCTCACTGCAAGCTCCGCCTCCCAGGTTCCCGCCATCCTCCTGCCTCAGCCTCCCGAGTAGCTGGGACTACAGGCGCCTGCCACCACGACCAGCTAATTTTTTGTATTTTTTGTAGAGATGGGGTTTCACCGTGTTAGCCAGGATGGTCTCCATCTCCTGAACTCATCATGATCAGCCCACCTCGGCCTCCCAAAGTGCTGGGATTACAGGTGTGAGCCACCGCACCCGGCCCGTACATGATATTCTTAAATGTTTTGATCCTCCCTAATTTGAAAAAGCAGTGTCTCCTTGTATTTTTCAATTTGTGCTTCTCTTATTACATGCATGGTTGAATGCATTTTTTGGAAAGATGCATTTCTATTTTTTTGTGAACTGTTCATTTGTTTTGTCTTAAGAGTCAAGTCTCACTATGCTGCCCAGGCTGGACTCGAACTCCTCAAGTGATCCCTCCACCTCAGTCTCCTGAGTAGCTGAAATTATAAGTGCACACCTGGTCCTGAACCATTCATTTTTTTCACTTGGCATTATTTATTTATTTATTATTTCTTTATTTATATGAGCTCTTAATAGAGAAA
This sequence comes from Trachypithecus francoisi, assembly GCF_009764315.1. Taxonomy (NCBI): domain Eukaryota; kingdom Metazoa; phylum Chordata; class Mammalia; order Primates; family Cercopithecidae; genus Trachypithecus; species Trachypithecus francoisi. The sequence goes on from NW_022681460.1 coordinate 43,001,109, forward strand.
AATAACTCTTGGTCTGTAAATCAGAGTGATGAAAATATTTCCCCCAGCTTGTTATCTTTCCATTTTTTCTTTTTATTTTACATATTTACTATTTTTGAGACAAGACTGCTCTGTCACCCAGGCTGGAATGCAGTGGCATGATTACAGCTCACTGCAGCCTCACCTCCAGGGCTTAGGTAACTTCAGATAATTCTCTGAATTACCAAACAATCCTCCCACCTCAACCACCCCAAGTAGCTGGCACTATAGGTGGGCACCACCACGGCCACCTAATTTTTCTTTTTTTTTATTTTTTGTGGAGATGGGTTCTCACCATATTGCCCAGGCTGGTCTTGAACTCCTGGCTCAAGCATTTAGCCTGCCTCAGCCTCCCAAAGTGCTGGGATTACAGCCATGAGCCACTGTCCCAGTCTCTTTCCATTTTTTTTTCTATGGCTTCTTGATTTTCTTTTATAGTTTTAGAGTGGCGTTATCCTCTGAATAGGATGCTCAAATCTATTATTTCAGTGTTCTGGGGTGACCTCAAGTGCTGGGGTGTATTAAAGAAAAACTTATTCTGATACTTGTTAAAGGCAGTAAGGAAAACCTTTTTCAAGGGACTACTGTAATGGGGCTTTGCAGTAGGGGAGAAAGATTGAGCTTAACTCCAAATACAACAAGGAAAAGTGAGGATTTACACCCAAGTGGCAGGGAGAGGGGAGTAGATGTCAGGGGGTGGAGAATTACTATGAGAAGACATCAAGGCTAGGAGGCTAAACTGGCCAACAAGATTCCTGATGAAGACAGGCCTAGGTGATCAGATGCCACCTGGGAGATGAGAAATTTGATCAGACACTGAAGGTGATCAAATATCAAGGATGGGGGAAATCTGGCTAAACTGACTTAGCAGCATTCTCTCTAAAATTGGGCAATGCAAACATAGACACAGAAGTCCAAATGTTGACGCTTAGTTGAGAAGAAGGCTTAGTGGAGCCTGACTACAATTTGGTCAAGAAGAGAGTCTTTGTCATTTGTGACCAGGAAAGTAGAAGCCTCTAGAGATAAGGGTCTGTTTCTGACAAGATAGGACAGAGACCATCCACAAAGACAGACAAGTTATACAAGAATATAGGAAGACTCAGGAAGAGTAGAAGAAAAAGATGCTGTGATTGAGGGGTGTGAACAGAAGTGGGAGTTTGGAACAGGGGAGGAGTAGAGGATGGGAGAGCTAGACCTGAAACTTGGAGAAGCATGAGCTTTTACCCAAAAGTAACAGCAGTGAGTGAGGAGAACATAAAACCCATCTCCAAACTCTGAGGTTCATAGAACATGTGGGAGTTCCTCCGGGTGAAATCATGTCCTCCTAGGAGAGCAGGTTTCAGTTGATATAGGAAGTAAAGGGCACTACAAAGAGGACTTGAGAAGGTAGGGTAATTGGTACATCATGAAACGGGCCTTATAGAGGTTGTAGCAGAAAAGTATAGAAAATCAATGTGAGTTAGGCAAGAAAAATTCAAGAAACACTCTTAAGGAGAGATTCTGGGAAAGAATCACTATGGGGTGTCTACATGTTGGGCAATGACTAGGGATAGCAGAGATCCTTATCAGGCTATAAGAATGACACAACCATCTGGACTCAGCGGCTCCCTGGAACGCCAATGACCTGCACTTGAACTCATTGTTCCCAGGAAAAGGTGTCATCTAAGGAGCACAGAGACAAACACCAAGCCTGTTTTAAATTCAAAAAGGAATGGAGATCTTATGAAATATCAGTGAGTTCTATATCCATTTGGTTCTGTTCCTCAGTGAGAAACAAGGATTCAGATCTAGTTGAAGTGGGAACATCTCGTGTCCATATTTACCTTGAAACTCTCTACTCCCATTCTTAGCTCTGCCACCACATCATCTTGAGAACATATTTTTTTCTTTGGGTCCAATTGGTGCCTTTTATCTCCTAGACAATAGCTCTTTATATGTGCCGCATCACTTTTTTGCTCAGATACAAGAGGTTTATTGAACTCACAATCCATTTTTTTTACTTAATTTTCATGCAAACGGTCAGTGTCAGGCTTTTTGACACAGCAAAAGTTTGTATGTCATTTGCATCTCATTAGTAATTGTCAAGTAAGAATTTCCCTTCTAATAGAGTCACATTGTAAGTTAATTAACATAAGTTAATCAAAACAATTATGTGTTGGCTATACTAACACTTTTATCTGGTCTTGCTTCCATCTTTATTTCTTTTTTTTTTTTTTTTTTTTTTGAGACGGAGTCTCGCTCTGTCGCCCAGGCTGGAGTGCAGTGGCGCGATCTCGGCTCACTGCAAGCTCCGCCTCCCGGGTTTCCGCCATTCTCCCGCCTCAGCCTCCGAGTAGCTGGGACTACAGGCGCCCGCCACCGCGCCCGGCTAGTTTTTTGTATTTTTAGTAGAAACGGGGTTTCACCGTGTTAGCCAGGAGGGTCTCGATCTCCTGACCTCGTGATCCACCCGCCTCGGCCTCCCAAAGTGCTGGGATTACAGGCTTGAGCCACCGCGCCCGGCCCCATCTTTATTTCTACGTTGACATTTTCTTAAATGTTCAGACCTCCTTCTGTAGCCTATAATAATGTAAATATGTTAAATAGAATTGTGGGGGCCTCAGCAGTACAGGTTTAAAAAATATTCCTAGTAAGCATGACTTGAGCTTGTGCTCGGTTACTGAACAGTCTCTAAAACTTGATGCTTCTCAATGTTATATCTATTCAAGGCCAGTAGTAGCACAGAAGCTCTCTTGGGTGTCCCTAGGACACATCAAAGGGCTATTTCAAATAGTGTCCAAAATTTTGACTAAGATACTTTTGATGTATTATGTTTTAACTTGATGCTTTTCTCCAATTTATCACTAATACAATAGTAAAACATCCAATTATAATACAGAGAATAAGGATATAATTTTATGCAGGATATTTAAAGCATTTTTATTAAGTTGCAATTAGTAGCTCATAGTTGTTTTAATCATAGAAGGGGAATTAATCTTTAAGAGAACTGAGGCAAGAGCCCAGACTCTAGGCTTGCTGATGTTCTGTCTGATTTCAATATTTTTGGAGATACTGCCTTGCATACAGACAATTCAAATATGTGATTAAAATAATCCAGCTGAGCATGGCTATGCTACTGCTATGATTATATGATGGCATGGACACTAGATACAAGTATAAAAGTGGTGAAGTGCACAGGCTCAGGAATCAGACTGCCTGGCTTCAGATCCTCGCTCTGTCTTTCTAGCTGTGTGATGCTGAACATGTCAATGTCACTCAACATTTCTGAGAAATGTAGCTAACAATAGTTTCTACCTCATGGGGCTATTGTGAGGATTAAGTGAGATTGCACATGCATAGCATTTAGCACAAGATTTGGCACTTCATAAATCGAAAGGATTACAGTAAGTAGCCAAAAGTAACTATGAATTGTTTGTTTGTTTGTTTGAGACAGAGTTTCACTCTTTTGCCCAGGCTGAAGTGCAATGGCACAATCGCCACTAACTGCAACCTCTGCCTCCTGGGTTCGAGCGATTCTCCAGCTTCAGCCTCCCGATGAGCTGGAATTACAGGCACATCACCACCATGCCCGGCTAATTTTTGTATTTTTGGTAGAGACGGGGTTTCACCATGTTGGCCAGGCTGCTCTCCAACTCCTGACCTCAGGTGATCCGCCCGCCTCAGCCTCTCAAAGTACTGGGATTATAGGCATGAGCGACCGCGCCCGGCCAATCATGAATTCTTTTTAAAATGCAATATGAGACAGAGACAATAATCAATGTAGGCCTTCTTTTCTTGGCCAGCTCAAAATCATAATTTCACTAACGTTTTCTGCTAACTTTGGATTTTGAAAATTTTCAAATTAATAGAAAAGTTGAAGGAATAGTAGCCTGTGTACCCTCGTCTAGACTCATCAACTGTTAGTCTTTTGCTACATTTACTTCCTCTCTGTATCTACATAGTCAGGGACACATACACTCTCAGAAACTTCAAGTTCTGAAAAGTACCTCATCTGTCTCTCTTTATCTGACTATTCCCATTTTCCCCTTATCATGTTCTAACAACATGGCCTGTTTTCATTTTCTTAACCCTTTGAACATTAGTTGCAGGTATTTTACTTTTCAGCATGCAATTCCTTAGAACAAGGACATTTTCTTTCACAAACATAATTATCACACACCAGGAAATATATAATTCCATAATGCTATCTCATGTCCAGTACATATTCAGACCATATTCAAATTTTTCCAATTTCCTCAAACATATTTTCTAGTTGTTTGGTTGTTGCCGTTGTTTTTTCTGTCTAGAATCCAATCTTGCATTGCATTTGGTCACTTTTAACCTACATCCCAGTTTAGGCCTGTTAACTTGTAGAATGCCTCACATTTTGGATTTGTCTGGCTTTCCCCTTATAGTTTCTTTCAACGTGTTTTCCTTTGTCATATATTTCTGGAAACTTAAGCCTAGAAGCATAATTAGATTTAAATTTTTTCTTAGCAAGGACACACCAGAGATATCATATACTTCATATTGCATCATATCAGGAGGACATAATGTAAGGCAGTCCCACTATGAGTGATGCTAAATTTAATCTTTTCATTGTAAAAGAACACTTATTCATTTGAAATCAGTAAGTAATCTGTTAGGTGACACTTTGACATCCAATAAACATCCTGTTCCTCTCAACTTTTATATCAATGGTTTTAGCTTTGTGGAAGTTATCAGTATCAAAATTGATTCACTTAAGTCATATTCTTTCAAAATGCAGCTGAGAAGCTATGAAGAAGGAGCCCTCACATATCTCTATCTGTAATAGAAATTATTGCAAGAAATTCCTCAAACTCACACTATTCCAGATAAGCCACTAGCAAAGGATACTCGCCTAACAATGGCTGTCTCCAGTAATAAGCCAGTGCCAACTCTTGCAACAAGCCGGTGGATTTGTTTCAAAGCAGCTTACATGGATGTTTCCTTTTTTTTTTTCATTTAAAAGCATCCCCTTGCCCCAGCCTCTTCGTATGTGCCTATGGTGAATTGCATTCTGAATGGCAATTTCTTGCTATTCCCAAGTAAATTCTTTATTTTGGAGAGTCAGCCTCTCTGTTGCCTATTTTAGATCAACAACTTTCATTGATGACCATTGCCTGAATCCATTATTACGTTGTAGGCAATGCGAGTGCTTTTAGTTTTCCATTTGGGAGACTGAATAAGTCAGTTAAAAAAGAGTACAGATAGGGGCTTAAAGGGAAGAAGAATATCTAAAAGTTGACAGAAATCACCAAGGGCTCAGAGATTGTGTTCCTACACCATGTGTAAAAAATGATCTCATTTTATAAATATATATGTTTGTTGGCTGGATTTCATAAAATAAGCATTTATTCATTTCAACTATTATTTAATAGTGGCTGTATGTGCCAGAAATTACACTAGAAATACAGAGATAAGACATGCAGTTCCTACTCACAAAGAGCTTCCTAATAGAGAATTAAGGGTACTAAGATGTTATAAACACTTGATAGAATAACCATAGGATCACAGAGAGGGGCAGGTGGAGGATGGAAAAGGGTGGCTCTAAGATGTGAATCATCAGTTCTATCTGAGTAAGAAAGCTGGTCAGGAATGGGTTCATGGCGGTGATATTTGGGCTGAGTCTGGAAGCAGGTTAGCTACTCACTCAATGGACAAGAGAGAAGGGTGCTGAGTGAATAAAGACATGGACACCTGCCGTTGTCTCTCAGTTGTCTTCATCCTTATATCATCATGGTTCCCTAGACCTAAAGTGGTCATTCTTATAAGGATTCCTAAATCATTGCTTTCCTTTGTGTGGGATCCTCCAATCAATAGATGTGAGGTTTGTTTGGGTTATTTATCCCTACTCTCTAAGTGGTAATTTGGCTCTAGGTCTGGATGTTATGGTAAAGCAAGCTACAATAAATTATGATTTGATTTGGCTGTGAGTGACAGAAAACCCAAACCTCGGTAGCTCAAACACGTTGATTCTCTCTGACTCTCTGTGTTTCTGTCTCTCTTCTCTCAAGTATGGAAGTAAACAACCTAAGGCTAACATAGTACTTCACATCTCAGGCTTCTCAATCTTGTTTCTCCAACTGAAAGTCTGAGATGACTGCTCCAGTTTAAGCCAACATGTCCTCTTTTCAGCCAGCAGGAAGGAGGAAAGGGACAGCAAAGGGCATACTTTTGCTTTAAGGACACTTCTTGAAGGTTACACGTATTATTTCTATTTACACTTCATTGGTCACAACTAAAGGGCATGGCCATATCTAGCTGCAAAGAAGGTTGAGAAATGTAGCTAAAATACAGTTATTTTGCTACAGAAGGGGAGAGAGGTTTAGGGAACATCCATCAGACTTGGCTACGTCTGTTCACAGGTGGCTAAGAGGGTCACTGAGGAGCAGTTATTGGGGAATAAAAAGCAGACTCTCCAAGCATTGGGGATGTCGTGGGTTAATCTTTAGCAAGATGAAAACATACCATATTTTTAGGAAAAGATAAGGGGAAATTGAGAATAAAAACAGGCAGGTTAAATACTTTTCAAAACCTCAAGAAAATTTATTTATTTGGCCTTCTCTGAAGGTGGTAGTCCCAAAGTGAAGAAAGTGTAAGTTTTGAACCTATTAACAAAAAATTGGCTGGGCGTGGTGGCTCATGCCTATAATCTCAGCACTTTGGGAGGCCGAGGCAGGTGGATCACCTGAAGTTCAGGAGTTCAAGACCAGCCTGGCCAACATGGTGAAACCCTGTCTCTATTACAAATATAAAAATTAGCTGGGCATGGTGGCACATGCCTGTAATCCAAGATACTCGGGAGGCCGAGGCAGGAGAATAACTTGAACCTGGGAGGCAGAGGTTAGCCTGGGTGACAGAGCAAGACTTCGTCTCCAAAAATAAAAAAAATTAAAAAAATTTTTTAAAAGTCTATAGTAGTAACCTCTCAGACATCCAGATTATTGACTTTATTAGAACTTTGTTGGAATATATTACCAACACTTCATTCATTCATTTTTTTATTCAATAAACATATATCATGTACCAGGCACTAAACTGGGTCAGGGAATGCATCATGAACACAGCAGAACAGTGGACCCAGACTGCACGGTACTTATATGAGACAAATTTGAATCAAATATTCACATGAATAAACTTAAGCCTGCAATTGTGATAAGTGCTACAAGAAAGGAGATAAAGTATAATATTAAAAGGGTATTTCGCTAGTCAAGGAAGTCAGAGAAATGTCCCCACGAGAGGTGATGCTTGGGCTGAGGTCAGAAGGAGAAGTAGAGTGAACTAAGTGAAGGGGTGGGTGGCTAGTGGTGAGAGAGTTTAAATGTTCCTGACAGTGGAGGGAGAACTGAGCAACAGTTCCCATAACAACGTAACAACATGAGACCTGGGACAAAGTGCAAAGCACCACCAATAGTTTGCCACTTTTCATGTAAGCAAGAGGGGAAATAATATACATGTCTGTTCATTTCTGCAAAACCCACAAAACCAGAAAAATAATGAGACTGATCACTTACAACGAGTAAGCAGGAATGGATGGAAAGAATGGGGCAGATGGAAACTGAAGAGATATGGGGGAGTGATATGTCTCTGAGTATAACTGTTGTATAGTTCTGACTTTCAGTACTATGCCAGTGGCATGTATTTCCAAAGCAAATAATTTAATAGCCAAGATGTGGGCAAAGACAGACCCAAAATGAAATAACAGGCCAGATGCAGTGGCTCACCCCTGTGATATTAATGCTTTGTGAAGCGAAGGCAGAAGAATCATTTGAGGTCAGAAGTTCAAGATCAGCTTGGCCAACATAGTGAGACCCTTGTCTCTACAAATGATTTTTAAAAATTAGTCGGGTAGGGCCAGGTGCAGTGGCTCACGCCTGTAATTCCAGCACTTTGGGAGGCCAAGGTAGGCGGATCACGAGGTCAGGAGATCGAGACCATCCTGGCTAACACAGTGAAACCCCATCTCTACTAAAAATACAAAAAAATTAGCTGGGTGTGGTGGTGGACGCCTGTAATCCCAGCTACTCAGGAGGCTGAGGCAGGAGAATGGCGTCAACCCAGAAGGCAGAGCTTGCAGTGAGCTGGGATGCCACTGCACTCCAGCCTGGGCAACAGAGCGAGACTCTGTCTCAAAAAAAAGAAAAAAAAATTAGCCGGGTAGGCTGGGCGCCTGTAATCCCAGCACTTTGGGAGGCTGAGGCAGATGGATAACTTGAGGTCAGGAGTTCGAGACCAGCCTGGCCAACATGGTGAAACCCCATCTCTACTAAAAATACAAAAATTAGCTGGGTGTGGTAATATGTGCCTGTAGTCCCAGCTACTCAGGAGGCAGAGGCATGAGAATCGCTTGAATCCAGTAGGTGGAAGTTGCAGTGAGCCGAGATTGCACCACTGTACTCCAGCCTGGGCAACAAAGTGAGACTCCCTCTCAAAAAAATTAGCCGGGTATGGCGGCATGCACCTATAGTACTAGCTCAAGAAGCTGAGGTGGAAGGATCATTTGAGCTCAGGAGTTTGAGGCTGCAGTGAGCTATGCATGGGCTACTGCACACTGGCCTGGAGTAAGACCTGTCTCTAAAAATATAGATAGATACACACACACACACACACCACACACACACACACACACACACACACACACACACACAGAGAGAGAGAGAGAGAGAGAGAGAGAGAGAGTACCATAAGAACCCAACTGTGTTACCAATGAATGACATGCTGAGATAGATGAGAAGGAAAAGAACTAACTCGCAGTGGTATGGGTTAGCAATTGTGAAACTAAGCATTCTGGAATTGGGGAAATAACTGAATATATGTGAATAATGAGAGCTAGGTTTCTCATTGTCTGAGAAAGGGTTACAAATAAAGAGGAACGTTGGGGCTGGGCGCGGTGGCTCAAGCCTGTAATCCCAGCACTTTGGGAGGCCGAGACGGGCGGATCATGAGGTCAGGAGATCAAGACCATCCTGGCTAACATGGTGAAACCCCGTCTCTACTAAAAAATACAAAAAATTAGCCAGGCGAGGTGGCGGGCGCCTGTAGTCCCAGCTACTCGGGAGGCTGAGGCAGGAGAATGGCGTGAACTCGGGAGGCGGAGCTTGCAGTGAGCTGAGATCCGGCCACTGCACTCCAGCCTGGGCGACAGAGCGAGACTCCGCCTGCAAAAAAAAAAAAAAAAAAAAAAAAAAAAAAGAGGAACGTTGGAATAAACCCTGTGATTTTGGATTGTAATCAGAGGTATCCATATGAATTCATTATTATATACACACAAACAACACACCCACAGATACAGAACTAGAGATATGTATATTTGTATGCATTCACATATTTCCTAGCTATCTGCTGAACCTGGAAACAATGACACCTCAGTAGTTTCAAGGGTCCTTAGTGCTCAGATCTTGGTTTCTAAATACCATTCTCTAATTAAAGGTATTGGAGTCCCTGGATTTCCAGGGCTAGTTCAGGAAAAATACAAGTTGAACCCGGAGCATCTTATGGCGCCAGAAAAAATGTGGTGTTCAAAAAATTAGGTCGGGCATGATGGCTCACGCCTGTAATCCTAGCACTTTGGGAGGCCAAGGCGGGCAGATCACTTGAGGTCAGGAGTTGGAGACCAGACTGGCCAACATGGCAAAACCCTGTCTCTACTAAAAAGAAAGAAAAAACGAAAATTAGTGGGGCATGGTGGCAGGCACCTGTAATTCCAGCTAGTCGGGAGGCTGAGGCAGGAGAATAGCTTGAACCTGGGAAGCGGAGGTTGCAGTGAGCTGAGATCACACCGTTGCACTCCAGCCTGGGTGACAGATGGCCAACATGGCGAAACCCTGGCTCTACTAAAAATAAAAATAAAAAAATAGCTGGGCATGGTGGCGGGTGCCTGTAATCCCAGCTACTTGGGAGGCTGAGGCAGGAGAATCTTGAACCCGGGAGGCAAAGGTTGCAGTGAGCCGAGATTACACCACTGCACTCCAGCCTGGGCGACAAAGTGGGATTCCGTCTCCAAAAAAAAAAAAAAAAAAAAAACTTATGAGGACATGAAAGGACACAGGAGCGGTTCTAATGGCCAAATCTGGGACAAGTTGAAAAAAGTAATAATGAATAATCATTTCATGAAATGGTAATCCATAATAACCCATCAATAATAATAAATATCTGTGAGTCTATATGAATGTAAATAAATAAATAAGTAAATGGAGGAAAAGTGACAGCTCTTCCTTTCAGAAGAATTCCATTAATAAGTGTAGAAAGAGACAAACACCATAGGCATAATAGTTCCAAGCAAGAAGCATCAATGGATGATACAACTAATGGGTAAAATATGATGAAAAACAGAATATTTATATATTTCTAGGGTTATCTTGCTACAAGATACTCAGCAAAATATTCTGTTTTTCAAAGGGAAAAATACTAACTTTACCGTGAAGGAACCTGGTAGACACGACCTTAGTCAAGTGATGAAAGTTAACATCACAAGTAACAAGACAAATTGACATTATGTGTCTCCTGATAGGATGCATTGAGGTGGAGAAGAGTGCCTTATCATGTCTGTGGTATTCTTTCCAAAAACGCATTACCAGAATTTAGTCACAAAGAAAATTCAGAAAAGTTCAAGTTAAGGTACATTCTAAATAACTCTCCAGTGCTCTTCAAGTGTCAAAGTCATGAATGTTAAAGAAGGATGGAGGAACCATCCCAAATTAAAGGAAACTAAGAAGACATGACAAATTAATGCAATGTGGGATCTTGTTTCAAAAGGAAAAAAAAGAACCCAACTAGTGGCACAATTAATACAATATAAATAAGGTTTTCAGATTAGATAACAGTATTGTATCAAATTTAATTTCCTGGTTTTTATAATTATAATGTGGTTAAAATAGTTTACATTTGGAGAAGCTGAGTAAAGGATATATTGGAACTCTTTGTATTTCTTTTGTTATCTTTTATTCTAAGTCTGAAATTATTTTTAAATTATTTTAAAATGTAAAGTTTAAAATAATGCAAAGGCCGGGTGTGGTGGCTCATGACTGTAACCCCAGCGCTTTGGGAGGCCAAGACAAGTGGATCTCTTGAGGTCAGGAGTTCGAGACCAGCCTGGCCAACATGGTGAAACCCCATCTCTACTAAAAATACAAAAAAAATCAGCTGGGCATTTAGCCTGTAGTCCCAGCTATAGTCCCAGCTACTCAGGAGGCTGAGGCAGGAGAATTGCATGAACCCGAGAGGCAGAGGTTGCTGTTAGCAAGATCACGCCACTGATCTCCAGCCTAGACAATAGAGTGAGAATGAATCTCAAAAAATAAAATAAAATAATACAAAAGACTTGTAATGAACTGTTCTGTCATTCAAATACAGCAAGCTTGTCAAAAAGCAGTCTTGAGAAGTAGGTAGGGCTACACCGTGAAGGCACTTGGTAGCCACGTTAAAGGATTTAGGCCTTGTATCTTAGGAGCAATGAGAAACCACTGAAGAAGAGGTTGGGGCATGGGGTCAGTATATCTGTGAGGTTTTCAACAGGAAAGAGATGGCATGCTCAAAATAGATGATTTGAGGAAGATTTGTTTACATAGAGATTGTGTAAATGATGCTCCTGACTATGTAAAGGATACTCCTGACTTCTAAATCCTGACATTATCATCAAAAATAGGAAGTTTTCTAAGCTTACAGTTGTAGTAACATTGACATTTTCATTTGAGAACATTCAGGCATAATTTGAGGGATCGATGCTGACAATTCTAGTGCCTCCTGAAAGATGTAAAAGATTTTTGTTGTCATGTTTTGCTATGAGGAAATATGTAGAATAGGTACCTGATGTTTTATTGATTTTATTCATTACTGTTGCTAGTTTCTGGAATCTTGCCAGAAGGCTCCTCTAGGTTCTACAGGTGTTTTGTGTGTGTGCTGGGTGCTGGCTCCTATGGTTCCTTATGGATGTTTTCAAAAAAGCTACACTACTTGACTTCTCTCTTATGACTCTTCCTACCATCATTTATTACTACTTCCAAGTGCTGAAAGTTTTGCTTTCCTAGTGCTTATAGCTCTGGGAGCCAACCTTAAATGGTCTAGGAGTTTTTATAATTAGTTGCCCCACTGAGCAATCTGACTGCCTTCATGAGGACTACGTGAGTCATCTACTTTTATAAGTAGGGTATGAATATTCATTCAGATCATCTCTCAGCTTCCCACAGCTGTTCCTCTGACCCTAAATCAAAATCACAAACAAATTCACCTTCCTGCTTTCTCTAGCCTTATTCTTTTTCTTCCTAAGACAGATCTACAGTCTCTTTTGCTGGACTATCAGCCCTCAAGTTTCCATCATTATTTCTTGCAGGGACTCTTATGCCCCAGGGTTCCTAAGGGAAGTTTTGCATATTAAAGTTTCTACTATAACCCTAATTGCTACATTCCTGGTTTTCAAAAATAGGTGGTTCTCAAAATTAGAACTTTTCAGCTGAGTAATCCTCACTTTACAAATATACATTTAAGAAATTGTAGTATCTTTTAAAAGTCTATTTCTTCTGGAATATGATTGAAGTTGGCCTGCAAGATCAAATTATACACAGGGGCAAGATATATTTTCATTTATTAATTCCATAGGAATTAACAGAGGTTACAGTGAGCCGAGATCATGCCATTGCACTCCAGCCTGGGCGACAGAGTGAGTTTCTGTCTCAAACAACAACAAAAATGTAGTTATGGAAACTTCCTTTTTCAGCTAACACTTTTATAATGAAAAGGACTAACTGGAAATATATTTTTATGCCTCTTGAAGTACGCAAGTCTCTGGCTTTTTCTGAAAATCTGGATGCCGCATAACACATACGCAGAACGTGTTGGCCAAATGTGACAACACAGATGGAGCAGTGTGCGGCCCATGTAGAGGTCGGCTTTTACTTTCTGCCTTTTCCACTTTTCAGTTCATAGGTTTTCTATATTCCTTTGTCAATGTCTGTTGGTTTAGGTTCCTTGGGCAAACACTTCCCCACTATCTTAGCTTATTATTTTTTTTTTCCAGTGGTATTTTAGGGGAAGAAAGTGAAATTTCAAGAATTAAAAGGAAAATGTTAACTTTAGTTGCCAGTGACTAATTAGGGGGCTAAAAATGAGGAGTTTTCATTGGACTTCATCTAAAAGTTTGATTCTTAGTCTGTTTTCTAGTGGCTTCCTTAGTAATTTAAGCCTCCTCACTCTATCTGTTGGAAGAAGAAGTATTGGTATTAAACATTAATCTAAGAAATATGTAATGGAATTGCTTCGAAAGCAGTCCCCAAAACTCATTTATTGTAGAAAGAGATGCCTAACTTTCACAGTTATTAAATATATACCTTGTTAAGTACTAGAAATTCAAGATGATTCAGTAATAACTGCATATCACTTATATTTGGGAAGATAAAATATGTACTTTTTTCCTTTAAATTTTACTTTGTTGGAAAGCAAATGAGTTGTTAAATATGTGCTGGATTTGGATTCAAATATTAAATTCAAGAATTTCAGGTTATTTGGACATACTTCTGTATACAGTTCCTTAACTGTTTTATGGTGCTTTTTTTTTTAAGTAGAAAGGATTTTTTTAAAACTCAGTTAAAAAATTTAGTTATGGGCCGGGCGCGGTGGCTCAAGCCTGTAATCCCAGCACTTTGGGAGGCCGAGACGGGCGAATCACGAGGTCAGGAGTTCGAGACCATACTGGCTAACACGGTGAAACCCCGTCTCTACTAAAAAATACAAAAAGCTAGCCGGGCGAGGTGGCGGGCGTCTGTAGTCCCAGCTACTCGGGAGGCTGAGGCAGGAGAATGGCGGTAAACCCGGGAGGCGGAGCTTGCAGTGAGCTGAGATCCGGCCACTGCACTCCAGGCCGGGCGACAGAGCGAGACTCCGTCTCAAAAAAAAAAAAAAAAAAAATTTAGTTATGGCACATGGACACAGGGAGGGGAACACCACACACTGGGGCCTGTCAGGGGGTTGGGGGCTAGGGGAGGGATAGCATTAGAAGAAATACCTAATGTAGTGACGGCTTGATGGGTGCAGCAAACCACTATGGCACATGTATACCTATGTAACAAAACTGCATGTTCTTCACATGTACCCCAGAACTTAAAGTATACTAAAAAAAATGAGTTATGGCTCGAACATAATGGCTCATGCCTGTAATCCCAGCACTTTGGGAGGCCGAGGTGGATGGATCACCTGAGGTCAGGAGTTTAAGACCAGCCTGGTCAACATGGCGAAACCCTGTCTCTACTAAAAATATAAAAATTAGTTGCGCGTGGTGGCGGGCGCCTGTAATCCCAGCTACTTATGAGGCTAAGGTGGGAGAATCGCTTGCACTTGGGAGGTGGAGGTTCAGTGAGCCTAGCTATGAGGTAGCGCCACTGCGCTCCAGCTCGGGGGTGACAGAGCAAGACTCTATCTCAAAAGAAATAAAAATAAAAATAAAAATAAATAGCAAAGCATGGTGGTGCATGCCTGTTAGTCCCAGCTACTCAGAAGGCTGAGGTGTGAAGATTGCTTCAGTCCTGAAGGTTGAGGCTGCAATAAGCCATGATCACGCCACCACAATCTAGCCTGGGCAACGGAGTGAGACCCTATCTCAAAACAAAAACAAATTACAGCATATATATAACAAATTTTTTTTTGTACGATGAAATGAATATGCATACCCTAATTATACAACAAAGATTGAGGAACTTAAACTCCTCGATCACATAGTATCTTGACAAAACTTTTTATTCATAGAATCCCTTGAAAGTAGCTATTAGATGAAATAACAAAAACTTTCGATCAAGGTTTTAGCCCTTTTTATTGACCTTCTTTTCTTCATGATTCTCTCTCAAAGGATAAATTATATATTTCTTATATTTGAAAACATCAGATGTCCAAGCCATATTACTATAGTCCTCAGAAGCAATTCATTTCTTCAGCTCTTCATGCACAGCTGGATTGGTGCAGGCATTAGCTTGGAGCTCTTCTGTTTCTCCCTTGAAAGCAAACTCAGCAGATATTGGATGTTCCTGGACCCCGGATTTCACAGCATGAGCTGCATAGTTAAGGCTGGTATTTTCACTCCAATGCCAGTAACCTGAGAAGGGGTTATAGAGCATTCCTACCACTGTTTGAACTGATAGACCATCTGAAGAAAAAATCAGAAAGAGTAGATTTAATAAATATTTTCCTTCCAATTTCCAAGAGTTTCATGCAACTCTCTGCATTAAAAATGCTGAGAATACACTAAATGGATAGGAAAAGAAGAAGAAGAAAAAGGATTCCTAACTTAATCGGCAAATGTATTTTGTAACTAAGCACTAATCACAATTTAGTGCAGAACTTCAGTAAGTCGCAATTAGGACACATACTCCAAAGCAGTCTGCCTGGATTCAAAGCACAGCTTGAGTATCTATAATATGGTGAACATGGGCAAGCCACTTAACTTTCTAAATCTCAGTTTTCTTACATGTACAGAACTTGTATCACAGAACTGTTAGAATTAGATGAGCTATGTGTGTAAACTAGCACAATGCTTAGAGTTTGGTAAGTACTCAATAAATGTTAGCTGTTATTAAAAAATATGTGCCAACAGGAGATTGTCCCCATAACGCATCTTGAAAACATTTTTTCCTACTTTATTTTCTTTCTTTTTTTTTTTTATTTTTTGTGAGACAGAGGTTCACTCTGTCGCCCAGACTGGAGTGCAGTGGTACAATCTCGACTCACTGCAACCTCCATCTCCTGATTTCAAGTGATTCTCCTGCCTCAGACTCTCAAGTAGCTGGGATTACAGGCATGCGCCACCACACCTGGCTAATTTTCGTATTTTTAGTAGAGACAGGGTTTCGCCACATTGGCCAGGCTGGTCTCGAACTCCTGACCTCAAATAATCTGCCTGCCTCGGCCTCCCAAAATGCTGGGATTACAGGTATGAGCCACTGTGCGTGGCCTTACTTTATTTTCAACAAAGTTACTCACAGAAATCTTTAGAATTTACTACATTGCTATGTACTGATAATATTCCAAGTAAAATCAAGTTTACTGATAGACTTACATGAAAAAAAAAAAACATAAGAAATATAGGAGTCTAAGTACTCAGTAGGAATACCAAATGCCAAATAAATGAACTGACAAGCACTATTACTTGACTGGAATTCATCACATAAATTGAGAGCTCACTCTGTGTAAAGCGAGACATAGTCTTGCCTTCAAGTAGCTTACAGGCCATAAAAGGATGAAAAAAAAAAACTCCAAAATAACCATGAAGTCATGCTATAAGCCATATAAAATACATAAAAAAGTGATACTGAAGTTCAAAATATATGTAACTGTGGTGGAATCAGGAAAAATAATATGTAAGATGAGCTGATACAAACAGGGCTCAATAGGGCAGACCGAGAATGTGTAAACAACAGACATTTGTGTCTCTTTCTTAAACAAGTGAGGACTAAACAGCCAAAAAGTATTCATTAATCATCTGTTATCCGCTTGGCCTTGGGTTAGGGGGTGACAGGTAAAAGAGAAGTAGTATCTACTACTTAATCCTAACTTCAACGAGTTTATGACCTAGTTGAAAAGATAAAACCAACATCCAAAAACATAGTGGCCTATTTTATTAAGTGCTAGGCTAAGTGTGTAATAATTACTGGCATATTAAAAGTTCAGTTAGACCTGGAAAATTGGAAAAAATTCTCTTAGTACTTACTTGATTCCAGAATGCTCTCTAGGGTTTCAGGTGAAACAAACTTCTCCCACGTATGAGTACCTTTTGGTACAATACCTGCAATTTGCTCTGAAAAAACAATTCCCAAGGCATAGGAAAGCTGTGTTTTGTTGATTGTAGTAATGAATAAAGAACCACTGGGCTAAAAGAAATGAAATGATATAGAAGTAAAATGTAAAAGGTTAAGTGTATCAGTTAAGTAAAAGCTAAGTTTCCCCCTCCCTCCTTTCTTCCAAATAATCTGAGTGCCATTAAAATATATATGTATGAATAAAATACAATTCAGCAAAATAGCATTTTTTCTTCTCTTGGGAAGTTCACTATAAAAGGCATTTTAGATGTACTCAGAATATACAACAGTGCTTACAACTCTCAAGATCATACATAATTATGATTTATATTTATACATTCTTTTGTACATACCAAACACTTTACAATAAAAATGAGATCAGGCTGCGCTTCCTTGTTACATGTCCACATTCACATTCTAACATATGTCAAAACAGTTTTCATTGTAAGGGCTGAGCCTGTCTTAACTTGTTTGTTACAGCACAGAGCTATACATCTTGTGCAGGGAAGTACTACCATTAAGTGTTCTCTCACTAAAACATTACTGATTAGGTTTGAACATTTTTTGTTTTTATTTCATTTTTATAAAAAATATAAAGAGTGGCCGGCCATGGTGGCTTATACCTGTATTCCCAGCACTTTGAGAGGCTAAGGCGGGCAGCTCACTTGAGATCAGGAGTTTGAGACCAGCCTGGCCAACATGGTGAGACCCCCATCTCTACTAAAAATATAAAAATAAGCTGGGCATGGTGGCAAGTGCCTGTATTCCTAGCTACTCAGGAGGCTGAGGCAGGAGAATCACTTGAACACAGGAGGTGGAGGTTGAAGTGATATATATTTATATAAAGAGAACAACATAAGCACTGGGATGAATGCAAAGGACTTACAGGACTATTCAGTGTGCCATTTTATTTTATTTTATTTTTGAGACTGAGTCTTGCTCTGTCACCAAGGGTAGAGTGCAGTGGCACAATATCAGCTTACTGCCACCTCCGCCTCCTGGGTTCAAGTGATTCTCCTGCCTCAGCCTCCCAAGTAGCTGGGATTATAGGTGGCTGTCACCACGCCCGGCTAACGTTTGTATTTTTAGTAGAGACAGGGTTTCATTATCTTGGCCGGTCAGGCTGGTCCCAAACTCCTGACCCCGTGATCCACCTGCCTCGGCCTCCCAAAGTGCTGAGATTACAGGTGTGAGGCACTGTGCCCAGCCTCGGTCTGCCACTTTATAGTAAATGTATTTATGGTGTTTCCTATGTTGCCTCACAAATGGCAAGGATATTAATGTCCCCTCTCTCTTTTATACATTCTCATTAGCCTAATGGGGAAAAAATGCCAAAGATTCCATCCAAAATAATTATATTACTATAGACATATAGAAAGAAAGAGAGAAAGAAAGGGGAGTTAGGAGAAAGAGATAATATATTTTAGATACCACTCTAAGCCAATAATAAAAAAGACAAGAGGGGGCCCTGAAATACTGGAGCATGCCTTTAAATTAAAAACAAACATATCCTACACTATATTATCACACATTTTAACTTTCCTCTGTAAAGCTCCAGTATTCTAAAATATCTTTTTTTTCCTTTAGTAGCATGATCATAGCTCACTGCGACTTCAAACTCTAAAATATCTTAAGAATCACTTATAGGCCAGGCATGGTGGCTGATACCTATAATTCTAGTGCTGAGGCAGGAAGATAGCTTGAGACCAGGTGTTCAAGACAAGCCTGGTCAACATAGCGAGACCCCCATCTCTACAAAAAATGTATTTAAAAAAACTGTCAGGCATGGTGCTGAGCACCTGTAGACATAGCTATTTGGGAGGCTGAGGCAGGAGGATCACTTGAGTCCAGGAGTTTGAGGTTATAGTGAGCTATGATGGTGCCACTGCCCTCTAGCCTGGGTGACAGAGGAAGACTCTGTCTCTGAAAGAAAAAAAAAAAAAAGTCACTTATGAATATCTAATCTGTGTTCTACAAACTCATGCTCTAAGGAAATGGTGGTAAGCAACAGTCATTTTCAAAACATAGGCTTTCCATTAAAGCAAAAATTAGTTTTAAACCCTGCAATGCCAGCATCCCTCATATGTGTCAAAGAACCTCCATTCATACACACTGACTGACATATAAAACAAGAATTAACAATCATTTAAGAAGTTTTATTTGGAAAATAAGAGATAAGTCTAGTAAAACTCTACTTAAGAGGAAACAAGGGCTAGGCACAGTAGCTCATGCCTGTAATCCTAGCACTTTGGGAGGCTGAAGCGGCAAGATCCCTTGAGCCCAGGATTTTGAGACCGGCCTGGGCAACATAGGGAGACCCTGTCTTTACAAAAAAGTAAAATATAAAATTAAAAATTAAAATTAGCTGGACATGGTGTCATGCACCTGTGGTCATGACAGGTGGTCCCAGCTACTTGGAAGGCTGAGATGGGAGCATGGCTTGAGCCCAGGAAATGGCTGCAGTGAGCAGTGATCTTGCCAGGACACTCTAGCCTGGGTGACACAGTAAGACCTTGTCAAGAAAAAAGAGGAAACACCAAGAAACTGTCACGAATTGAAGAAGACTAAGGAGAAATGACAACTAAATACATGCAGGAATCTGGTTTGGATCCTGTAACAGCAAACTGATATTAGCAAAAAAATAAAAAATAAAAAATAAAATTTAACAAGCTCTGTAGTGTAGTTAATAAGTATAATGCTGATATTAATTTCTTAGTTTTGAGAACAGTACCATGGGTTATATATAGGGCTAGAACTATAATGAGGCAAGTGAGGTTTCTAGGGCACAGAATTGAAATAAGCAACCCCTTTCAGGGGGTGCAAGTGGAGGGTCAGCACCTGAGAAGGGCTGTCTCCTGCAATTTCGTGCCCCAGGTGCCTCACTTGACTCATCCTAGTTCCTACCCTTATGATGTGAGATGTTAACCTAAGGGGAAGACAGGTGAAAGGCACACTGTACTATCTTTGTAATTTTGCTATAAATTTAAAATTACTTAAAAATAACATTTTTTTTAAAAAAAAAGCTCTATTTCGGTAAGAGCTAAGCATTTCATTCTTTTAGCTTTTGACTTTAGGTTGTCACCTCCTAAATATGTGAACAACAGAGTCAGTATAGTAATAATAATAATACTTCAGGGGGATTTATTAAAAGAAAACTTAGGCCGGGTGCAGTGGCTCAAGCCTGTAATCCCAGCACTTTGGGAGGCCGAGACGGGCGGATCACGAGGTCAGGAAATCGAGACCATCCTGGCTAACACGGTGAAACCCCGTCTCTATTAAAAAAATACAAAAAACTAGCCGGGCGTGGTGGCCGCTGCCTGTAGTCCCAGCTACTTGGGAGGCTGAGGCAGGAGAATGGCGTAAACTCGGGAGGCGGAGCTTGCAGTGAGCTGAGATCCGGCCACTGCACTCCAGCCTGGGCGACAAAGCGAGACTCCGTTTCAAAAAAAAGAAAACTTAGAACCACATTCAGAGAACGAAGTCTGTCGCAAATTATACTATATAAGCATAGTAAGTAGTGGAGAGACCCAAACTTGGAGTCAAATGGTCTGGCCTTAAGCCCCAATTAAATGCCTAGTGACCTCTGACTTCTTACAAATCCTGAGTCCTCGTAGGTGAAAGGATATGATAACAATACCTGCCTTTCCTTCCTCACCTAGTTGTAGGTAAGATCAAGTGAGATCATATTTATGAAATATTCTTTTATAAGCTGTAAACTATTATGCATTTACCCCGTACAGAATTACTTATGTTATTTAAACTTATGATAATAATTATTTTTATTGATTTTTAAGTATTCATCCAAATCAATTTCTTTCTTTCTTTCTTTTTTAAGACAGAGTTTCACTCTTGTTGCCCAGGCACAATCTCAGCTCACTGCAACCTCTGCCTCCCAGGTTCAAGTGATTCTCCTGCCTCAGCCTCCTGAGAAGCTGGGATTACAGGCATGCACCATTACACCCAGCTAATTTTGTATTTTTAGTAGACACAGGGTTTCTCCATGTTGGTCAGACTGGT
Source organism: Trachypithecus francoisi (assembly GCF_009764315.1). Lineage (NCBI taxonomy): Eukaryota > Metazoa > Chordata > Mammalia > Primates > Cercopithecidae > Trachypithecus > Trachypithecus francoisi. The sequence continues at coordinate 43,021,922 of NW_022681460.1, forward strand.
CTTGAACTCCCGACCTCAGGTGATCCACCTGCCTCCGCCTCCCAGAGTGCTGGGATTACAGGTGTGAGCCACTATGCCCGGCCTCAAATCAATGTCTTATAATTGTCATTCAATATCTATTAAGTATTTAACCCCGACTACACCAATGGAAAAATACTGCTGTAAGTGTATGGTTTTCCAGTGTTCAGCACCAATATTTTTCTTTTCTTTTTTTTTTTTGGAGACAGGGTCTCACTCTGTTGCCCAGGCTGGAGTGCAGTGACACAATTTCGTCTTACTGCAACCTCCACCTCCTGGGTTCAAGCGATTCTTGTGCCTCAGCCTCCTAAGTATCTGGGATTATAGGTGTGCACCAACATGTCCAGCTAACTTTTTCTATTTTTAGTAGAGACGGGGTTTCACCATGTTACCCAGGCTAATCTGGAACTCCTGGCCTCAAGTGATCTGCCCACCTTGGCCTCCCAAAGTGCTGGGATTACAGGCGTAAGCCACTATATCCAACCAGCACCAACATTTTTCAAGATCCCTGGACATCCAATATACTAACAGGACACAGGAAGACCCTGGTAGTAAGGGAAAACCGAGGGGTAGAAGAAATCTACAGCAGAGATGCTGTCCCCTTATCCAGGCTTCCTGGTTTCTTCTCTACTGTACCTTGCCTGCTGGACTGCTAATGCATTATGGACCATTTTATTGCTATAGATACATATATACACACTCAGAAGAAGAAACCAAGATGTAAACTCCATAAGCCTTACTTTTAACACTTGACAGCAGCACTGTAAAAATGTTTCTAGATCAATCACATGTTCTACAACTTCAGAAGCTACCACAGCATCAAATGTTTCTGCAGTCTCTTCCACAATCTCTTCCAGGGAACACACTCTGTACTCTATTCTCTTATCCAGGACTGGATCAAATGATTTATGGCACTGTGCTGTTTTAATGTTCTCATCCACAGGATCGATTCCAATAACTGAAGCCCCAAGCCGCCCTAGAGGCTAATGGCATAAAAAACTGTTACCCTCAGGAAGAAAATAGAACATATGTTAGCAATAAAAAGCTTATCAAAAATGAAACAAGATTAACCATGAGGTGATAAATACTGGACATCATTTATGGATACGTGGAAATTCATATACATTCTCTCTAGTTTGTACACATTTGAAATGTTCCACAATCAAACACTTAAAGGTAAGAAGAACAATGAAAACAACAAAAAACTGATTAAAAAAAAAAACTACTCGAAGACAGTGAAAAAAATTTTGTCTATGTACTCTAGATACATTTACTTGCATATAGTACAGTATTAACATATTTAAAGTGCAATAAATGTAACAAGCCATTGAAAAAACAGCAATCATTTTTGAAATATTCAAATTTTCTAAAGAACAATCTTTTCTCAAAAGTTTTTTTTCTGACTAGAAATGATTTTTCATAACTAATTCTTCTCTCAGCTTTTGTATTTAGTCATTTCCCATGACATGCCCAAGTTTTTAAACACAGGTTGGCCAGGCACGGTGGCTCATGCCTATAATCCCAGCAGTTTGAGAGGCTGAGGTGGTGGATCACCTGAGGTCAGGAGTTCAAGACCAGCCTGGCCAACATGGTGAAACCCTGTCTCTACTAAAAATTAGCCGGGCATGGTGGCGGGAGCCTGTAATCCCAGCTAGTCAGGAGGCTGAGGCAGGAGAATCGCTTGAACCTGGGAGGCGGAGGTTGCAGTGAGCTGAGATGGTGCCATTGCACTCCAACCTGGGCAACAAGAGTCAAACTCTGTCTCAAAAAAAAAAAAAAAGATTAAAAGCAACATTATGGATTTTTTTTTTTTTTTGACAGAGTCTTTCTTTGTTGCCCAGGCTGGAGTGCAGTGGCGCGATCTCAGCTCACTGCAACCTCTGCCTCCCGGGTTCAAGCGATTCTCCTGCCTCAGCCTCCTGAGTAGCTGGGATTACAGGTGCCGGCTACCACGCCCAGCTAATTTTTGTATTTTTAGTAGAGACAGGGTTTCGCCATGTTGGCCAGGCTGGTCTCGAACTCCTGACCTCAGGTGATCCACCCACCCCAGCCTCCCAACATGCATTTCTTTTTTTAATGAATAATATTATTTGTTGAAAGAATAAATGAGGCACAAGTCTACTTCTTAATTTTTTTCCCCCAGTTAAAAATGGCAGGAAAGCTATCACTTACTTCAGTTAACAGCCCACCACCACAGCCAACGTCAAGAATCTTCATCCCAAACAAAGGTTTTCCTGGCTGGTGATTAGGAATTGTTTTCAGAAGATTGTCTCTTTTTTAAAAAATTTAAAACATACCAAAACAAATAATTAATTTTATCAATGAAAAGTCACAAATGTATGCAGTTTCAAGGAAATATTAACCTCCATTTAAATACATTATTTATATTTTTTGATAAACAGATCTTTCAACATTAAGTGACATTTAATTTACAAAACATTTTCAATAATAAAAAGCAGGAGGCTTAAAGGTCTGAAATAATCTAGTAGTAATTATGACTTAATTATTGTTTTAGTAATAATATAAGGAAAAATTTTTGAAATAATCTAGATTAACCTAATTTCAATTGCTTGAGATATCATGACACATGTTTTGACTTTGCTGTCAATACTTGCTAGACCCATTTCATGTCAGCAGCAAATAGGTTATTTTACAGAGCTTAGAAAAAGCAGATGGGAGACCTATATTTTCAGAATTTGTCTATATTCCCTTTGAAATAAAATGTCTTTTAATCTTCTCAATGAGTGGTGTTTTCATGTATGACCATGTAAACCGGCATCTAAATCAAGTCAACTTACTTCTAAGGTAATCACAATAATACTTTACCTATACAAACATATGTATACACACATATACACACAAGTATATATACACCTAATAGTATTGTAAACTAAACATATATATAGAGGATTATGCATAAATTTTAATTATACTTATATTAAAATAAATATTATTCATAATGAGGATATCTTAAGATATCTTCTATTACCATTAAAATTAATTGAATTCTAAGAATAACATGGATAGTGGTTAAGTAGATCATTCTGGAAAGTTATACAGAAAAGACCCATTTCAAATGAAGTCCGTTCCATTCTTTAAATAGCAGCTAAAATGATTCCTTTACATCATAATTTAGATCATACCACTTTCCTTTGATGGGTTCTAATTATGCTCAAAATAAAATCTAAACTTTTAACCATAGCTTGCACTGCCCTGGGTTATTATGTGTGATGTCTAGTTAAAGGTGTCTCAGCAGTTTGAATAGAGTAATGCTCAAACTTGGTATACATCAGAATCATATAAAAAGTTTGCTTAAAATGGAGTGCTGACCCCTCCCCAGAGCAGCAGGTCCCTGATGACACCTGATAATTTGCATTTCTAATGAGTTCCTAGGGGAACTAATGTCACTGTCCAGGGCCTACACTTGAGAACCAGTGTTCTAGCTTACAAGAATGACATTTCTGTTTTTCTTTGCTTTACGATTTGTTGCAGTGATCCACAAAGTCAGTGGTATTAAAGGATGCCAGTGTTTCTCTTTTTGCTACATTGATTCTGGATGAACCAACAAAAACCAACCAGGAAGTTCCTTGAGGGCAAAGTCTGAGTCAGATATTCTGTGTCTGTTACAGTGCTTTGCCCAAAATTGTTTGATGAATACATAAATGGACAGAAGAACAAATGAACAATTTCTTAAATGTAAGCCCTGATGAACTCTTGCCTTTTCTTAACTCCCACAGCAACCTATATAAGTTCCCAAAGCACACAGATTATGTTTCATTCATCTTAGAGTCTTTTACAGTCTAGTCCCTGAGCTCTGTATGAGGTAAGTTCTCAAAAAAAATTGTTGAATCAAACTTTACCGGAACTGCCTAAGTCAGTTTCGCCACTGTAGGTCTGTAGTTATAACATGGCCTTAGGCCAGGCACAGGGGCTCACGCCTGTAATCCTACCACTTTGGAAGGCTGAGGCGGGTGGATCATCTGAGGTCAGGAGCTTGAGATCAGCCTGGCCAACATAGTGAAACCCTGTCTCTACAAAAAATACAAAAATTAGCTGAGCATGGTAGCAGATGCCTGTAATCCCAGCTACTCAGGAGGCTGAGGCAGGAGAATCGCTTGAACCCAGGAGGTGGAGGTTGCAGTGAGCCAAGATCATGACATTGCACTCCTGCCTGGGTGACAAAAGCGAGACTCCATCTTAAAATTAAATAAATAGATAAATAAAATAAAATAATAAAATAAAATAAAATGGCCTTGATGCCATAAGACCCTAGTTTGCTTTTATAAGAACTTAATTGTAACTAACTTGATAATGTACAAATAGGCTTCAAATTAAGCTATGAAAGCAGCCTAGACCTTGCATGATATTATTAAAAATTAATGGTTTCAAACAGTGGTAATTGAAAAGAATCTCCCTAATTTCCAAAGCAAACTTAATGTGCAGCATTTTTAACTAGGTATAAACTAAGAGAAAAAGGAATGTGAAATATGAATTCTTTAAAAGTTCCATTTAAAAAGACTTAGAGTTTCTAGAATGTTACCTAATAAATGGCACCCTCAGGTCATTCATGGAATGAAGAGGTGCATATACTCCTTGCTCATCCCACCATTTGTGAGCCAGGGCCAAGAAGGTTTTTACCTCACCGCTGTCGACAGTGGTTTGGGAAGTACTGTACAGTCTCGCCCAAGGGTACCTAAGAGGTGAAAACGAAGAACCAGGCAAATACTGCTGTTTTGAAGAAATGTTTAACATGGGATATATCATGTAGAAAGATAGTCTTATTTATAATTTATTATATTCTAAATCTGTATATTGCTCAATATTGATGCTTTAAAACCAAGCTTTCTTATAATCACACTGCTTATAAATATATATAGTCACAGATGAAACAAAATTACTTTCCAAGTAAGTTTCAAAACAGAACTTTATAAAACTTAGCCTTCTGGGTTATATCTAATAATAATAACAACAATAATAATAATAATAGCTGGTTGGGCGTGGTGGCTCACGTCTGTAATCCCAGCACTTTGGGAGGCCGAAAGGGGCAGATCAAGAGGTCAGGAGTCTGAGACCAGCCTGACCAACATGGTGAAACCCATCTCTACTAAAAATACAAAAATTAGCTGGGCATTGTGGTGTGTACCTCTAATCCCAGCTACCCAGGAGGCTGAGGCAGAAGAATCGCTTGAATCCGGGAGGTGGAGGTTGCAGCAAGCCGAGACTGCGCCACTGCACTCCAACCTGGGCAACAGAGCGAGACTCTGTCTCTAAATAAATAAATAAATAAATAAATGCTACCATTTATTGAGCACTTACTAAATTCCAGGTATTGTTTAAGAGTTCCACATATATTACCTCACGTAATCCTTCCAACAACTCTGCAAGGTGGGTGCTATTATTATCTCTATTTTACAGATAAGAAAAGGGAGGCTCAGAGAGATTAAGTAAATGGTGGGGCCGGGATTTGAACACAGGTACCTCCATCTTCTCTGCTCCATTTCTACTGCCACAATTCTAACCCAAGCACCCATCATCTCTTGCCTGAACTATTGTCCTAGCCTTCTAACTGGTAGCTGCTTCCTACCTCATCCCTTTTCAATCTGTTCTCCATGATGCATCTAGAGTGATTGTTCCAAAATACAAATCTGATTGTTATTTTCCTGAATAAAATGCTTCCATATCTTCCCAGTGCCATTAGAAAAAAGACCAAAATTCCTTAGCATAGTTTATAAAGCTCTGAATTATTTCGTGCTCAGTTTCCACCGTTTCCAAACTCACTTCCTTCTATTCTCCTCATCCTTCCCATTCTAGCCACATGGGTCCTTTTTCAGTTCTTTGGACTGGTCATGCACGCTCTTTCCTCAGGCACTTCACATAGGTTAGTTGTTCCCTCTGCCTGGAACATTCTTCCCACCTCCTTCCTTTCCTCTCCCAAACACCTAATTAATTCCTTCTCATCCTTCAGATCTTAGTTTCAATTAAATGTTATCTAAGAATCTTCCCTGATCTGCTGCACATGGTGGCTCACATCTGTAATCCCAGCATTTTGGGAGGCAGAGGCAGGTGGATCACCTGAGGTCAGGAGTTCCAGATTAGCCTGGCAAACATGGTGAAACCCTGTCTCTACTAAAAATACAAAAATTAGCCAGGTGTGGTGGCAGGTGCCTGTAATCTCAGCTACTTGGGAGGCTGAGGCATGAGAATTGCTTGAACCAGGGAGGTGGAGGCTACAGTGAGCTGAGATCATGCCACTACACTCCAGCCTGGGTGAAAGAGCAAGACTCTGTCTTAAAAAAAAAAAAAAAAAAAAACTTCCCTGATCCTCAAAACTGGGTCATGTTCCCCTCATCCCCCTATCCCCCTATTTTAACTCCTATACCACTTTGTACTTCTTCATGGGGCTGTGTGATTATCTGATCGATCATGTCTGTCTTCCACTAGACCACAAGCACTATGAAGGCAAGGCATGGACTGTCTTCCTTACCATTTTATTCTTAGTGACTAGTACAGTTCCTGGAACATGGTGCTCAGGAAGCACTTGGTAAATGAATAATCTGAAGGAAAAAGCCCAGAAAAGTATATAATTTGCCTAAAATTTTATTTAATTAAATGGGATCAAACAGGAATAAAGAGGGATTAGACACTACACTGACTTCCATGTAGTAGCATATAGTATAGAAAAATCCTTCAAAGGGCTGCTCGGGTAAAAGATAATAAGGATGTTAACTTAGAAAAAGTAATGCCATTCACATTTTTATTATTTTTTTAGCCACATAACGAGAGCATATTCTATATTCATTACTTTTTTTTCTTTTGAGATTCAAATGTCATTCCTCTTCAATATTATCTTAGGAATATTAGCCCCCTTGTCCATGCTTCATGCAAAGCCTCAGTAATCAAGGACTAATTTACAATAGATAGCAGTAGGTGATTGCTCATTTGACTAAGAATGATTTCATATAAACCCAATCTCAAAGGGGCTCATTTACAAGAAGGAGGAACAAGCACTTAGAAAACAGAGTTCAAGGCTGGGTGCGGTGGCTCATGCCTGTAATCCCAGCACTTTGGGAGGCCGAGGCGGGTGGATCACTTGAGATCAGGAGTTCAAGACCAGCCTAGCCAACATGGTGAAACTCCTTCTCTACTAAAAATACGAAATTAGCCGGGTGTGGTGGCACATGCCTGTAATCCCAGCTACTCGGGAGGCTGAGGCAGGAAAACTGCTTGAACCCGGAAGGCGGAAGTTGCAGTGAGCCAAGATCGTGCCATTGCACTCCAGCCTGGGCAACAAGAGCGAGACTCTGTTTCAAAAAAAAAAATTAGCTGGCCGTGGTGGCAGGTGCCTGTAATCCCATTGACTCGGGAGGCTGAGGCAGGAGAATCGCTTGAAGCCGGGAGGCGGAGGTTGCAGTGAGCTGAGATCGCACCATTGTACTCCAGCCTGGGCAATAGGAGTGAAACTCCGCCTCAAAAACAAACAAACAAACAGAGTTCAAGTATTAATGCTATGCAATATTTTCACAAGGTTAAAAGTTGGCTTATAAAATACAAATATAGAAAGATATTACTTTCATTCTAATTTTACTACCTTAGCCACCTTATTATATTTATGCAGCACCCAAATCATTTATGATTTCTAAAAATTTTAAAATATTGTATTAGGTATTATAAGTAATATTTATGATTTTAAGCACTGCATTGTTTGTGTCTTGTCATAAGGACATTATAAGGAAATAAAAATTCTTCTCTAAGTAATTTATATTGAAAACAAAAGCTATCTCTGAATCTGAATGAAGGTTATTTATTGTCTGTATACTATATTATTCTATTACCGTTTCTGTGGGTTTGAAACTCCCCAAATTTAAAAATTATTAGAAAATAAATTCGGTGAGACTACTTAAATAAACATAAGCTACTTTAATCAAATCACATGAACTATTACATACTGACTGGGTTTATTAAATACTAAAAACCTATTGCAAATAATTACGTGAATATTTGCCACGGTAATAATAAACTCACCTGAAACTCTTTATTCTGTTCAGATAGGAAAAGGTTGTCCTGTAGGATTTGAACCACATGGTTCTGTATTCATTGAAAACCCCTGGTTTAATCTGTAGCATCCAACTGAGCTGGTTCTTCACATAAACTGAAAAAAAAAAAAAATTAAATATCTAGAGAAAAGCATTGCACAGTAAGAATCCCTCATACGCATGTAATTGAAGATTTTATTTTATTTTATTATTTATTTTGTTTTAGAGTCTTGCTCTGCCACCCAGGTTGGAGTGTAATGGCACAATCACGGCTTACCGCAGCCTCTACCTCCTGGGCTCAAGCAATCCTCCCACCTCAGCTTCCCAAGTAGTGGGGACTACAGGCACATGCCACCATGCCCAGCTAATTTTCGTTGTTATTGTCATTGTTGAGATGGGGTCTCCCTATGTTGCTCTGGCTGGTCTGAAACTCCTGGGCTCAAGGGATACTCCTGCCTCAGCCTCCCAAAGTGCTGGGATTCACCAGGCCTGGACAAAATTTTATTTTATATGGTAATGCTATGTTATATTACAATTGATAAACAAAGGGTTTTTGTTTGTTTTTTACTTAAGATTTTACCGGCCGGGCGCGGTGGCTCAAGCCTGTAATCCCAGCACTTTGGGAGGCCGAGACGGGTGGATCACGAGGTCAGGAGATCGAGACCATCCTGGCTAACACTGTGAAACCCCGTCTCTACTAAAAAAAAATACAAAAATTAGCCGGGCGAGATGGCGGGCGCCTGTAGTCCCAGCTACTCGGGAGGCTGAGGCGAGAGAATGGCGTAAACCCAGGAGGCGGAGCTTGCAATGAGCTGAGATCCGGCCACTGCACTCCAGCCTGGGCGACAGAGCGAGACTCCGTCTCAAAAAAAAAAAAAAAAAAAGATTTTACCTAAAAAGTAAAATAAAGGTCTTACATTCTGGTATCTAACTCTAACCCAGACATTTCTAAAATTATTAGCCAAAACAAGTAATGCATGTTTATAAAGTTTTTCATGCCATTAGTTTTTACATCTACATTATGTACATAAAATGACAGGAATGATATTCAAATATAAAATGTTATGTTTTAAACTAGGATAATATTAATTCTGAAATTATTTGTCAAAATTAGTTCAAATTCTGTCAATTCCATATTAGCTACATGAAATGAATTTTTACATATGCTCAACACCCTTTACAGAAGAAAAAAAAAAGTGTGTGTATATATAACCTAAAATAAACAATCACTCAGTCTATATGCTCAACTTACACAGGGGCTGTTTTATGAGCCAGTAGCTGTGTTGCAGAACACTCAGTTGTTCAATAAACGTTCAGACAAAGTAGACTTTAGAGCAAAGAAAGTACCAGAAACAAAGAGGGGCATTACATCACAATAAAAGGGATAATCCACCAAGAAGAAAAAGCAATACTGTATGCACCAGCAAGGCGCAGTGGCTCATGCTTGTAATCCCAGCGCTTTGGGAGGCTGAGGCAAGCAGATCATCTGACGTCATGAGTTCAAGACCAGCCTGGTCAACATGGTGAAACACCATCTCTACCAAAAATACAAAAATTAGCCAGGCGTGGTGGCGTGTGCCTGTAATCCCAGCTATCCGGGAGGCTGAGGCAGGAGAATCAAAGGAACCCGGGAGGCAGAGGCTGCAGTGAGCTGAGATTGAGCCACTATATTCCAGCCTGGGCAATGGAGCAAGACTCTGTCTTGAAAAAACTGTGTACACCACAAACAACAGAATTTCAAAACACATAAAGACTCATAGAAATGAAATGAGAAACAAACAAATCCACAATTAAAAGTTGGAGACTTCAACACTCCTCTCTCAGTAATTGATAGAAACACTGGATAGAAAACCAGCAGGGATAAAGAAGAACTGAACAAGACCATTATTCAATACAATCTACTTAAAATGTGTAAAACACTTCCCCCAAACAACAAGATACACGTTATTTCAAGCATGCACGGAACATTCATAAAGATAGACTATGTCCTGAGACACATAACAAATCTTCACAACTTTAAGTGAAATCACAGAAACTATATTTTTGACCGTAACAGGATCAAATAAATAATAGAAAAATAATAGTAAAAAGCAAAACACTTGGAAATTAAACAACATACTTCTAAACAATCCATAAGTCAAAGACAAGTCTCAGGGATATTTTAAAAATTGAAGTAAATGAAAATAAATATACTACATATAAAAATTGGTGGATATAACTAAAGGAGTACTGAGAGGGCAATTTATATCACTAAAATAAGAGTATTGAAAAGGAAGAAAGGGCCACGCATGGTGGCTCACACCTGTAATCCCAGCACTTTGGGCACTTTGGTAGGCCGAGGTAAGCAGATCACAGGAGGTCAGGAGTTGAAGACCAGTCTGGCTAACATAGTAAAACCCGTCTCTACTAAAAATACAAAACTTAGCTGGGGATGGTGGTACACACCTGTAGTCCCAGCTACCTGGGAGGCTGAGACAGAAGAATTACTTGAACCTGGGAGATGGAGGTTGCAGTGAGCCAAGATTGCGCCACTGCACTCCAACCTGGGTAATGGAGTAAGACTCTGTCTCAAAAAAAAAAAAAAAGAAAAGAAAAAAGAAAAGTAAGAAGGCCTCTAATCAACAATCTAAGTTTCCACCTCAAGAACTAGAAAAAGGAGAGCAAAATAAACATAAAGCAAGAAAGCGGAAATCAGAAAATGATAAAAATAGAAATCAGCCAGATGAGGGGGCTCACATCTATAAATCCAGAGCTTTGGGAGGCCATGGCAAGTGGATCACTTGAGGTCAGGAGTTCGAGACCAGGCTGGTCAACATGATGAAAGCCTATCTCTGCTAAAAATACAAAAATTAGCCAGGCATGGTGGCACATGCCTGTAATCCCAGTGACTCTGGAGGCTGAGGCACAAGAATCGCTTGAACCTGGGAGGCAGAGGTTCCAGTGAGCCGAGATAGTGCCTCTGCACTCCAGCCTGGGTGACAGAGTGAGACTCTGCCTCAAAAAACAAACAAACAAACAAACAAACAAATAAATAAGAAAATCAATGACATTGAAAACAAAACAAAGCCATAGAAAATACATCAAATCTGAAATTAATTCACTGCAAAAATCAATAAAATTCATAAGCCTCCAGCAAGGCTGACAAAGAAAAGATGTAAATCACCAATATCAAGAAATAAAGAAAGGATATTACTATAGACCTCATAGACATTAAAAGGTTGACAAGAGAATACTACAAATAACTCTACACTCAGAAGTTCTACAATTTAGACAAAATGGACGAATTCCATAAAAACCACAAACTACCAAAATTCCTATAGGATAAAATAGAGAGCCTGAATAACTGATAACTACTAAAGAAATTGGATTCATAGTTAGAAACCTGAAAAACAAATCTCCAGTCTTTTTTTTTTTTTTTTTTGAGACGGAGTCTCGCTCTGCCGCCCAGGCTGGAGTGCTGTGGCCAGATCTCAGCTCACTGCAAGCTCCGCCTCCCGGGTTCACGCCATTCTCCTGCCTCAGCCTCCCGAGTAGCTGGGACTACAGGCGCCCGCCACCTCGCCCGGCTAATTTTTTTGTATTTTTTAGTAGAGACGGGGTTTCACCGTGTTAGCCAGGATGGTCTCGATCTCCTGACCTCGTGATCCACCCGTCTCGGCCTCCCAAAGTGCTGGGATTACAGGCTTGAGCCACCGCGCCCGGCCGACAAATCTCCAGTCTTGGATGGCTTCGCTGGTGAATTCTACTAAACAACCAATTCTACTTAATCTCTTAAAAAAATAGAAGGGTAAGGAATACTTCCCAGGCCATTTTATGAAGCCAACATTACTCTGATACAAAAATCAAAGAGTACAGTAAAGACTACAGACCAATGCGTCTCAGGAACAGACACAAAAATTCTTAGCAAATATTAGCACAATATAATTCAGCAACATATAAATAGAACAATACAGCACAACCACGTGACATTTATTCCAGGTATGCAACACTAGTTCAACATTTAAAAACTCAGTTAATATAATTGACCATATTAACAAAAAAAAAAAAGAGTAACACACCAGGCGGGGTAGCTCACACCTGTAGTTCCAGCACTTTGGGAGGCTGAAGAGTCAAGATTGTTTGAGCCCAGGAGTTCGAGACAAGTTTGGGCAACATAGTGAGACCCTATCTCTACAGAAAAACTTTAAAAATTAGCCAGGTATAGTGGTGTGCATCCATGGTCCTTGCTGCTGAGGAGATTGAGATGGGAAGACTGTTTGAGCCTGGGAGGCAGAGGCTGCAGTGAACCATGATTGCACCACTGCACTCCAGCCTGGGAGACAGAGCAATACTGTCTCAAAAAACAAACAAGCGAAAACCAAAAACCAAAACAAAACAAATACCAAACATAATCATGTTGATTGATACAAAGTATTTAACAAAATCCATATCCATTATGATTAAAAACTTTTGGCAAACTAAGAATGAAAGGGAAATTATTTTACAAAACAGCTATAAAAACCTATAGCTCACGTAGTACTTAATGGTGAAAGACTAAGCCCTTTCCCCCTAAAATCAGAAACAAGGTAAACACATCCATTCTCACAACTCTTACTCAACATAGTACTGAAAGTCTTATTCAGTGCAATGAGGCAAGGAAAGGAAATAAAAGGTATATAGAATGTTAAGGAAGAAATTAAACTGTCCCTATTGTCTATATAGAAAATCCTAAGAAATCTTTAAAAGGCTCCTGGAACTAATAAGTGAATTCAGAAAGGTCAAAGATTAAAGGCCGGGCGCGGTGGCTCACACCTGTAATCCCAGCACTTTGGGAGGCTGAGCTGGGCGGATCACCTGAGGTCGGGAGTTCGAGACCAGCCTGACCAACATGGAGAAACCCTGTCTCTACTAAAAATACCAAATGAGCCGGGTATAGTGGTGCATGCTTGTAATCCCAGCTACTCGGGAGGTTGAGGCAGGACAATTGCTTGAACCCAGGAGGCAGAGGTTGTAGTGAGTAGAGGTCGTGCCATTGCACTGCAGCCTGGGCAAGAAGAGCGAAATTCCATCTCAAAAAAAAAAAAAAAGAAAGGTCAAAGATTACAAAGGTAACACAAAAAAGTCAGTCTTGTTTCTGTATATTAACAGTGAACAAGTGGAAGGCAAAATTCAAAATGTAAAATGCCTTATCATTTTAAATCATTCCAAAAAAATTTTCATTGTTGCATAAATCAAACAAAAACATGTACAGAATCTATATGCTTAAAATTACACAACACTGATGAAATAAATCAAAGAATAAACGTGAGACATATTGGAAAATTCAACATAGTAAAAACATCACTTTTCCCCAAACTGACCTATACATTTAATATAATTCCTATCAAAATCTCAATAGCCTTTTTTTTTTTTGGTAGACACAGACATACTGACTTTAAAATTGATATGGAAAGGCAAAATAGGCCAGGTGCGGTGGCTCACGCCTGTAATCCCAGCACTTTGGGAGGCTGAGGCAGGTGGATCACTTGAGGTAAGGAGGTTGAGACTAGTCTGGCCAACATGGTGAAACCCCGTCTCTACTAAAAATAAAAAAATTAGCCAGGCGTGGTGGTGGGCACCTGCAATATGAGCTACTTAGGGGGCTGAGGCAGGAGAATTGCTTGAACCCAGGAGGCAGAGGTTGCAGTGAGCCAAGATCACACCATTACACTCTAGTATGGGTGACAAGAGCGAAACTCCGTCTCAAAAACTAAATAAGTAAATAAACAAAAAACTTACCTATACACGCACACACACACACACATCCTCGCTCTCTCCCACAATGAGTGCATGTACTGGTGGCATAAACCAAATAAGGTCTGTAGTGGAGTCAATTATACTAAAGTTGATTTCCTGGCTTCAACAATGTGCTATGGATGGTATCACCAAGGAACTGGGTGAATAGTATATGGAAATTCTCTCTGTGTGTTTGGGGTTCTTGTTTTGTTTTGTTTTTTGGGGGAACAGGGTCTCACTCTGTCGCCCAAATGGGACTGAAGAGGCATGATCTCAGCTCACTGCAATCTCTGCCTTCCAGTTTCAAGTGATTCTCCCACCTCAGCCTCCCAAGTAACTGGGACTACAGGCGCACACGCCACCATGCCTGGCTAACTTTTTGTATTTTTAGTAGAGACAGGCTTTCACCATGTTGGCCAGCCTGATCTCAAACTCCTGACTTCAAGTGATCCGTCTGCCTTGGCCTCCCAAAGTGTTGGGATTACAGGCATGAGCCACTGCACCCAGCCTCTCTGTGCTATTTTTGCCATTTCTTGTGTCTGAAATTATTTCAAAATCAAAAATTTAAAAAATCAGAAAGTACAAAAGGGTACAGTACAAAGTATCTCTCCTACTCCTGACTGTAGCTATCTAGTTTCTCTCCCTACAAACAACCAATCTTACTAGATTTGTATGTAAGATTCCAGAGGCATTTTATACATATACAATCATTTTAAAGTATCAGTTTCTCTCATTTTATATAAAATGTAGCATAATACACTCATTCTTCTGAATGTTTTTCCTCACCTACCAACATATCTTGGAAATTATTTCATGTTTTTTAAAAGGCTATGTGCTAATTCATTGTGTGGCTATATTATTTAAGGAGTTCCCTAATAATGGGCATTTGGGTAATTATCAACACTATGAGATTAGGGCCGGGTGTGCACCTGTAGTCCCAGTTACTCAGGAGCCTGGGGCACAAGAATCACTTGAACCTGGGAGGTGGACATCGCAGTGGGCAAGCTCACGCCACTGCACTCCAGCCTGGGCAAAAGAGTGAGACTCCGTCTCAAAATAACAACAACAACAACAACTAGAGATTAAATGACATAGATTTTTTTCATTTCATATGTGTTTCAGAGTCCCTGTGGGTAAAATCTCAAGAATGATGTCAAAGGGTATGTGTATTTGTAAATCTGTAATTGCCACTAAATAGATGTTGAACCAATTTGCCATCCTTGGGTAATATATGAGAGTGTCTCGTGTTGGTTTTCCCACACTGTCACCCATACAATGTGTTAACCTTTTTTTTTTGGAGACAGAGTCTCGCTCTGTCGCCCAGGCTGGAGTGCAGGGGCATGATCTTGGCTCACTGCAAGCTCCACCTCCCGGGTTCACGCTATTCTCCTGCCTCAGCCTCCCAAGTAGCTAGGACTACATGCACCTGCCACCACGCCCGGCTAATTTTTTGTATTTTTAGTAGAGATGGGGTTTCACTGTGTTAGCCAGGATGGTCTCGATCTCCTGACCTTGTGATCTACCCGCCTTGGCCTCCCAAAGTGCTGGGACTACAGGCCTGAGCCACAGCACCCAGCCTATGTTAAACATTTTTATGTTTGCTAATCAAATACATGAAAATGATATCTTAGTGTAGTTTTAATTAGTTTGTTTTTGTTTTTGAGACAGGGTCTCACTCTGTCACCTGGGCTGGGGTGCAGTGGCACAACCTCTGCTCACTAAAACCTCCGCCAACATCGCCCAAGTGATCCTCCCACCTCAGCCTCCCGAGTATCTGGGACTATAAACTTGGGCCCCCATGCCCAGCTAATGCAGTTTCAATCTATCATGAGTGAGGTTAAGCATCTTTTCTTATGTTTAATGGTCATTTATATTTCACATTTTGTCTTTTTGTAGTCTCTGCACGCTTCTCTCCTGAGTTTATATTTATTTGGTTTTAATCAGCCCTTCACAGTCCATCCCAAATCCATTACAATGTTCTTTTTTAATAAAGTTCATGTGTCTAGGCTTTTGCTCATTTTATTTATTTACTTATGAAACAGGGTCCAGCTGTGTTGCCCAGGCTGGAGTGCAGTGGTGGGTTCATGACTCACTGTAGCCTCTACCTCCCGGGCTCAAGTAATCCTCCTACCTCAGCCTATCCAGTAGTGAGGTCCACAGCAGCACACCATCATGCCCAGCTAAATTTTGTGTTTTTTTTTTTTGTAGAGACAGGGTTTTGCTATGCTGCCCGGGGTGGTTTCAAACTCCTCAGCTCAAGCGATCCACCTGCCTCGGCCTCCCAAAGTGCTGGGATTAAAGGTGCTTGGCCTGGCTTTTGTTCATTTTATTTCCTTTTCCACCAACTCTATCTGGACTACCTTTTAAGACCCAGTTCAAATATCACCTGCTGTATGACTTTAGGTCGATAGATGAAATATTATTAAAGAATAAAGTTTAACTATATAAACGGTGATACATAGATAAGGACATATAAGGTATTACTATTATGAAACTAAGCCTTAGAAATTTTAACAATATCTGCCTTCTACGGACAGACAACCCCTGATCTCTCTCTTACCTCCTCTATTTCTGGAAAATGAATCCCTAAGTTATCAGTATTGCTACAATTCTCAAGAGGTTTAAAAACCACCTTAGACCAGATGCAGTGGCTCAATGCCTGTAATCCAAACACATTGGGAGACCAAGGTGGGTGGACTGCTTGAGCCCAGGAATTCAAGGCCAGCCTAGACAATGTGGTGAAACACCTTCTCTACTAAAAATATAAAAATTAGCCGTACATTGTGGTGCCTGCCTGTAGTTTCAGCTACTTGGGAGGCTGAGGTGGGAGGACCGATTAAGCCAGGGAGGCCAAGGCTGCCATGAACTGTGGTCATGCCACTGCACTCTAGCCTGGGGTACAGAGCAAGACCTTGTCTCAAAAAAATAATTAATTAATCTAAAAAGTAAAAATAAAAACAACTCTACCATCTTACCACAACTGAAAGAGAGTAATTGAGTTTGTATTTAAACAGAATGCTACCAATTCCTTCTCTACCTTGAATCTGTGATCATCCTGGTATTTGAGATTTTAAAGGAATGGGAAAAGGTTTTTTTCATTTTATTTATTAAAAAGTCATTTATTCAGCATCCACCAGGCATGATGCTGATGGTGAATAAAACAGGTAACAGATTTTTACCCTGCCAATACTTTATTTCCAGCAATAATAATTTATTGTCTGGATTACTCTAAGGTCTCCCTGAGCCTAGGCTTGCCTGCTTCCATCCCACTCTCTATGTAGACAGCTGTGAAGACAGCTATATAGACAGCTGCCAAGTGTTATTTCCTAAACATAAATCTGCTCATGTTGCTTCTTCAGTAATTTCCACTGTCCGCAGGATAGTCTACCTCAGGAGGTGTATGTGGCCTTTCATGAATGTGTCATGGACAAAAAGGCCTCTTGCCTCATCCCTTGCCACCCCCTGCCTTTACCTCCTGCCCTCCACCTACAAATTTTACTTTTCAAGGAACCCTTTGCGGTTTCTCACAAACTTTCTCACAGATTCTCAAGCTGGTCCTTTCCCCTTTCCAACTGCTCTTTTTTTTCTTTTGAGACAGAGTCTCACTCTGTTGCTCAGGCTGGAGTGCAATAGCATGATCTTGGCTTACTGCAACCTCTGCCTCCCAGGTTCAAGCGATTCTCCTGCCTCAGCCTCCCGAGTAGCTGGAATCACAGGCGCCCACTGCCACGCCCGGCTAATTTTGTATTTTTAGTAGAGATGGGGTTTCGCCATGTTGGCCAGGCTGGTCTCGAACACCTGACCTCAAGTGAGTTGCCTGCCTTGGCCAACTGCTTCTAAAACTGACCACTTCCTTCAAGATTTCGCTAAATATCCCATTCAAGAAGTTTCCTTGATCCCAATTATGGATTAGAGGCTCCCTCTATGTTCACCCCTCAAAAACTGGAACTATGTTTACTGTATCTTTTCTAAATTTTTGATTATAAAAGACACATACGTTGACTTTAAAAAAGTTCATTAAAAGATAAGCATATAAAGGATAAAACGATAGAAAATCACCTACTGTACCACAGGCAATCACTGCAAAATTTCTCTATATATCTCCACCTATAACTCCAAGTTCATTATACATACTGATTTGTAACTTTTTTTTGTTTTTGGCTTCTTCCAGGAAACAATGAAACTTTACTTTCTTAACACTATATCTTATTATTTTTCCATGTGGATACAAATAGATTTAAATCATTTTTATTGGCTGTACTATTTTTCCACTGTATGATAGTACCAACTAATAACCTTTATTAATGGGCCGTTAGATTCCCCATTTTTTTGTTCATTATATCCTGATCTTAGGTCTATCCTAACATTTTAAAGAGATCCTTACGGTGTCATTCATTTTAAAATTCCCAGTGCTCATAACAGTGTCTGGCATACAGTATTTGTTAAGAGTTCCATGTAAAAATGAGCTTAAGTTTCTACTTAACATTGAGAGTTCGAAAATCAGACTGTCTACAAGCACCGAGCAGTGCGTTATTTTCTTGATTTCATTTGCAAATACAGTCTGTTGAATTAACCTATTAATCAAAAAGTAGTACAGCTGCCTTAAATTCTTTCTGAAATAACAGCAAGCTTTGTGAAAACAAAACACAGATACAAAGCTATGCATAACTACGAGGCGCGAGTTACTCCTGCCCCGGCAAAGGAAAGATGCATGACCTTCAAGACGGCAGCACACGCAGAGTGGGTCTCCGGCTCCTGGGGCAAGGAGCTCAGCCACTAGAGACCCGCGGCCTCCGCTTTTCCAGACAGGACCACTGGTACTGAGTTCTTTACCCCGGCGTCCGCCAAGGGAACTATGACAGGTTTACAATGGAGAGAGCTGGGACCAGGGCCAAGCCTCAGGTTTCGCGCTGACCCCTCGCGAGCTCCAGCTACAACCCACCGCCCCACCCCCAGCGCATGCGCAGAGCTGCGAGCACGCGCAATGGACTGCATGCGAGGGACCTCCGCACACACTCACCCGCCGAGGAAATTAGAGGACGTGCAGCTTTTGTATTAGGGCCTCCAGGCCCCAGCACTCTTAAAAACCAACCCCCCGAGGAGCCCAGCTTACCGCTGCCCCACATCGCGACAAACGATCCCACCTCTTTTCCGGTCCCTCCCGAAAAAAGATCCCCAACATAAAGGTTCCGAGATCCACTTTCGCCCTCTACAGCCGACTTTTTTTTTTTTCCTCCTTTGCAGAGTCTGTTCCGTTGCCCAGGCTGGAGTATACAGTCCCTGATCTGGGATCACTGCAATCTCCGCCACCCGGGTTCAAGCGATTCTCCATGTTGTCTGGTCTCGAATTCCTGACCTCCTCAGGTGATCCACCCGCCTTGGCCTCCCAAAGTGTTGGGATTACAGGCGTGAGCCACCGCGCCCGGCCTGCAGCCAACTTTCATGATTGTATTGAGTGTTGTGTATGTATGGCTATACTTTCACGCTCATCTAGCAAACTACATGCAATGAAACTGTAAGAAGAGCCTTTATTTCTATAAGACCACCTGAAACCTCATGTTCGAAGTTGACCTTAATCAGGCCATTACTTTGTGCTGTGTGATCTTTTATTGCCATGTAGCTCTATTTCACACTTAACAGATGTCTCTTCAAGGACTTTTATATTCCTGTAAGACGCTGACCGTAATGCTAAGAATCGCAAGAGTATGGGAGCACTTCTTCCTCAAGGGAAGAATTCTTTCTCCTTTCAAGGCACTCAAATATCAGATGGCCAGAAGGCCAAATGTAAAACTTACTTTCTGCAAATGACTATTATCCTGTACCGGGTATATACATCATGTAGTAGGCGTTTGTGGCTTCGTCTAGGCAAACTTCATTTAGAGCCAGGAACACTGATCAGTAACATTCTACCTCTAAATGCACAAAAAGTCTTTCTTTGGGTAAGAACAATGACAAATCTCCAACACGGAAGGCAAAAAAATATTCTGTATTTTCAACTGGCAGGGTCAAATTGGTAAAGGGTTCTTTCAATTAGTGAAATTTACCATTCAGGAATAGGGTTTTTTTTTTTTTTTTTTTGAGACAGCCTCACTCTGTTGCTCAGGCTGGAGTGCAGTGGCACAATCTCAGCTCACTGCAACCTCCACACCCCCAGGCTCGGGTGATTCTCGTGCCTCAGCCTCCTGAGTAGCTGGGATTACACGTGTATGCCACCACTCCCGGCTAATTTCAGTCAGGGTTTCACCATGTTGGCCAGGCTGGTCTCAAACTCCTGACTTCAGGTGATCTGCCTACCTCAGCCTCCCAAAGTTCTGGGATTACAGGTGTGAGCACCTCACCCAGACAGGAATAGTCTTTCATTTATGGTTCTTAGCTAAAATATTGACCTCCTCCTAAGAGTGGTCGCACTTTTCAGTTGCTATGTCCTCTTCAGAGCTCCTCTACCCTTAGATACATGATCATCTCTCCACATGAAGGCAAAAAGCTCTGCACAAAAGAGAATGTAGCACGTGTTACATTTATTGGAGTGACACATCCAAGGAAAAAGCAAACTACAAGCATGATTAAATAAAGTTCTAGGAGCTTTATACATACTTTCTTTGAATGTACCACACTTCACTGGGCTTCAGAGCCTTTCCAATACATTTTCAGTTTAACAAGAAAGGGAATCAATGATTTGCCTTAATGCTAACAAGAAGTACGTCTTTTGAACACCCAGAACTAGTCTGGCCCAGATAAGCAAAACTAGCTAATAGTACTTCTCGCTACAAACATCAACAAAGGGCTTTTCCAATGACTCTTAAACCTAAGTGGTATTGGAAAGTTGTATTGGCTGTAATGCAGCATATGGCCATTGTTGGAGATATTTCCCCAGATTATTATAATGGTCTCACCTGTAAGAGTCTACATATTTATTCTGCTATAAAACTCTTAATGTCTATTTTGTAATTCAATTTTATAAACATTGAATCCAAGGGTAAAATGCTCCCTTGTAGCTTTGAAATCATAAACAGCTGGGCGCAGAGGCTAACGCCTGTAATCCCAGCACCTTGGGAGGCCGAAGTGGGCGGATCACCTGAGGTCAAGAGTTCAAGACCAGCCTGGCAAATATGGTGAAACCCCACCTCTACTACAAAAAAATACAAAAATTAACTGAGCATGGTGATGGAAGCCTGTAATCCCAGCTACTTGGGAGGCTGAGGCAAGAGAATTGCTTGGGAGGTGGAGGTTGCAGTAAGCTAGATCACGCCACTGCACTCCAGCCTGGGCAACAGAGCAAGACTCTGCCTCCAAAAAAAAAAAAAAAAAAGATATACCACTACATCCACTTAGTTTAACTGGTAAGTTTTCACATTTACTTAAAAATTTTACATAAATTGGTAACTCAGAATAATTCTATCTAACTACCAAAATCAGAATGTGGCAGATTTAACCAAGGTATCTTTAAAGGAACTCTACAGGTATCTGATAAACCTTTATGGTATAAATATAACCCATGTGTGCTTTTTAAAGAGCTAAAGCCCATTTTCTCTTTTAAATTTTACACAGTACAACCGAATTCCACTTAAAACTGAAAAACTTAACAGCTGGATGTGTTTAGAAATAATCTAATTCGGCTGGGTGCGATGGCTCACACTTGCAATCCCAGCATGTTGGGAGGCCAAGGCAGGCGGGTCACGAGGTCAAGAGATCAAGACCATCCTGGCCAACATGATGAAACCCTGTCTCTACTAAAAACACAAAAATTAGCTGGACATAGTGGCACATGCCCGTAGTCCCAGCTACTTGGGTAGCTGAGGCAGGAGAGTTGCTTGAACCCGGGAGGCAGAGGTTGCAGAGCCATCAGGCCACTGCACTCCAGCCTGGCGACAGTGAGACTCCATCCCCAAACAAAACAAAAACCGCATCTAATTCCTCCCTTACAGCTGAATAAGTTAAGGCCCATGGTGATTTAGTGATTTGCCTAAAACACATCAAGAAACAGAGCCAGCTCAATCCAATGACTCCTAATACTTCCATTTACGCAGTCAGCTGGGAGCGATGGCTCACGCCTGTAATCCCAGTACTTTGGGGGGCCAAGGTGGGTCGATCACCTGAGGCCAGGAGTTCGAGACCAGCTGGCCAACATAGCGAAACCCCGTTTCTACTAAAAATACAAAAATTAGCCAGGTGTGGTGGCGGGTGCTGTAATCCCAGCTATTCAGGAGGCTGAGGCAGGAGAATCACTTGAACCTAGGAGGCGGAGGTTGCAGAGACCCGAGATTGCGCCACTGCACTCCAGCCTGGGCAACAGCAAGACTCCATCTCAAAAACCAAAAAAACAGTAACTATGCAGTCATATATTGCTTAACTTGGGGACATGTGACAAATGTGTCATTAGGTGATTTCATTGTGATGTGAACATCATAGAGTATACTTACATAAACCTAGATGGTATAGATTACTACACACCCAGGCTACATGGTATAGCCTATCGCTCCTAGGCTACAAATACTATATTGAAAATGGTAGGCAACTGTAATACAATAGTTTTGTGTATTTAAACACAGAAAGGGTACAGAAAAATACCACATTATAATCTTACGGGACCACTGTTGTATATGTGGCCTGTCACTGACTGAAACGTCATTATGTGATATATGACTGTACTCAGTACATTTTAGAAACTTCAATAAATACATTTGAATTTATCTAAGAGAAGAAATACTCAGTTTAGATGTAAAGATTTCCATAAGGCAACACTACAGGGACTGTAAACCTAATACAACTCCTATGTAAAAATTCCCAAATACAGTAAAAAGTTCTTTTTTTTTTTTTTGAGACAAGTCTTGCTCTGTTGCCCAGGCTGGAGTGCAGTGGCACAATCTCTGTTCACTGCCAGCTCCACCTCCTGGGTTCACACCATTCTCTTGCCTCAGCCTCCCCCGTAGCTGGGACTACAGGCGCCGGTTACCACACCCAGCTAATTTTTTGTATTTTTAGTAGAGACGGGGTTTCACCGTGTTAGCCAGGATGGTCTCGATCTCCTGACCTCATGAACTGCCCACCTCAGCCTCCCAAAGTGCTGGGATTACAGGCGTGAGCCACCGCACCCACCCCAAAAAAATTCTTTACTACCTTTCATGTGTTTAAGGAAACAAAAAACTCAGGACACTAAAAACAGACTGCAAAATTTACCTACTTGGTATTACACCACTAGAAACATGCTAAAAAGGTAATTTTATAGTGGCAGAAAACATATACACTAATGAGATTCCACACCAATTTTTATTTATATTTTGGGGCCTGAAACAAATCTTATAATCACCTCTTTCAAATTACATTTTATTCCCTTAATGGTGTGGTTTACCCCCACTCCACAAAAACAATTACGACTAACACACTAGAAATATTTTTTTCATAGAACCTCTTAAAGAAGACATTTTCATTAACCAATCCAGACCAAGGATTGTCTCAAAAATTTAATCTGTTAATTTTCTGGTAGTGTTATTTTAGAAAATATTTCATAACCAAATTATACATCTAACTTTTATGTAAGTTTTCGCATTCACATCCTAAATCATGAAAACCCTACCTTATAAAACCTTACCACTCAAGGTAAATACTACATCACATGTCAAGAAAATAATGAATTCTCTAAATCTGGCACTGAAAGTCTGAAAAACCCAAATATCAAATTATAATACTGATTTATGTACTAATAATCACAAATGTCATGACGGCTTTAAAAAAAAACTACAGATTTAACTGATAAGCTTGCAAATTATGGCAGAGTAAATAAAACTGTCAAATACTACTTTTGGCTCTAGTTCATATCTTGCCCAAAAATGTGCATATCATAGCCAACAGAATTTTTCTGTAGAATTTTATTTTGAAAATAATATTTCACTTCAAGATTGATCTAAAAAACATTTTAAGATATGAAAATGTTATACAACTTATCTATTACAAATTAATCAGATAATTCTGTAATTAGGTACACTGTGTTAGCTTGCCTACATAAAAAATATTGCACATTTTCCTTTATTTTGTCTCCAGATGTGATTGATGTCTACACTATATAGAATTCCAAACTATTTTAAAGTTATTCTGTGAAATGTCATCTTTATAAATATCAGAACTAAATGCACTGTAAACAGCCATTTTGGTAAACATGCATTTATTCACAGTTGATTTATTTCCTTTAGATAAATGTATAACTGCTCAAAATTATATAATAACCTATGTAGAGGTACAAGAGCACACTATACAAATCTATTTCTATCTTCATGTTGAGGAAACACTGATCTTGGCAAAAATCTGGCATGATTTTTAAAATTAACTATTGCTGGTAAGAAGGCATACTTTAAAACTTTTCTGTGGCCTGCACCTGTTTTCTTTTAAAATTAAAATGTAAAAGCATTTGTTTTCAGAGATTCATTTATCACTGAATAAGTGATTACATAAAAAAAAAAAAAAAGGACCCTGAAAGCAACTGAGTTAAAATGCTTTGAGAGCCCCATTCTACTCGTTAGTTATCAATGCCTTAAACTATTAGACCACTCACTAATCGTAATTTTAAGAAACGGACAAAATCAGACAATTTTAATGTCATGAAATTGACACAAACCTGCATAATACAGCATTCCTCCATTAATTTGAGGTTTAAATATATACTTTAAAAATATAAATAAATATATTGAGTCATGAGTCTTATTTCTATAACCCCAAAAAGTGTTTCAAAATGCTTCTAAAACAGAAGTGACTGTAGAATATAGTTCCAGACTTGACTATTAGTGTCAAACACAATCGTTCCTTACAAATAACTCTACTGGTGCACTGGCTTGATTGATTCCAGCAATATCATTTTACAGGAGTGAACCACACGTTATACACACAGAGAATATATTATTTGAAAATCCCCAAAATAGGAAGAAAAGTTTAGAAAGTTGTCAAATACTTCCAAATGAAAAGTAAAGGTCTATTTCTAGCCCTCTTTCATAGCCTTAAAGTTGGAATCTGACAAAAGTCCATGGGTACAATTTACAAACTTTGACAAACTATTAAGTAAAAACCATTTTCTTTGGGGGAGGTGAGAGAAGGTACCTTTAAAACTTGTTATACAAAATTCCAGCTGCCTTTTGATAAAAGTACGTTCCTTAGATTAAAACCATAAAATTAAGGTGCAAGAGTTTAACAAAAATGAACTAAAGAGCTTTATTGACATCACAGTACATTCAAGAATAATTTTAAGAACATTACAGCTGAAAGAGAATGGCATGTTTATAGTCTTATTATGCACTATATTTTTTGAAAAAAATGTAATACAAAGAAATCCTATTAAGTAACTTGGAGCAGCATTGGAAAAAGTACACCTATTTACAGATTAAAAAAAAAAAAAAGATTCTGGTTTCACCTACACAGCCACAATGTGCCTCTATAATGAGACAAGCCCTTAAAACTCATGGAATTTTTTTAAACAACATCATGGCATTCTTGCCACATCATTCCTCAGCGTTTACGACGGGGAGGGGTTGTTGATCTGAAAAAAAAGGGAAAAGACAAAATTTAAAAATAAAAATGTATTTTAAACTAAAAATCTGCAAATTTAAATAAATAATATTATATAGGATTTCTAACATTTAAGACTATGATTATTTATCAAGTACCAAACTGAGTTTATTAAAGAGAGAGAGAAAGGACACTTTCAACTTTGAATAAATTCAGTCAAATTTTTTAAAAAATCAGACAAAATACTTTAAAAAGTATACTACCTTGATCGGGACTTAGACTTGTGTTTGCGGCTTGCCTTCTTACCAGACCTTTGAGATTTCTCCATGGATCGCGATCGACTATGTTTAGGCTTCTTAGCCTTCTTTTCTTTGCTACTTCCTGGAGACTCAGAACTGCTCCTTCCACTAGAATCAGAGCCTGAATGTTTTTTACTATCTTTGGTAGTACTTTTCTTACTATCTTGTCTAGAATCATGTCTTATGATTTTAACAGATATAGAACCACTCCTAGAGAAAGTTCTTTCACTTTCTCGTTTCCTTTTTAATCTATCATCCTGACTACTGAACTTAAAATCTTTTTCTTCTCTTTTTTGTTTCTCTTTTCTTTTATCCTGTTCACGTTCCCTTTCTTTGTCTTTCTTTTTCCTATCTTTATCTATACTTCGACTCCTCTCCTTTTTCCTCTCTTGTTCTTTAGCCTCACCTTTATGCTTATGACTGTTCCCACTAAGATTTCCACGTTGATCATCAATTTTACGCCTATCTCGACTCCTACTGCGACTGGCACGATTGGTTCGTCTATCCCTTGAGCGACTTCTACTTCTACGTCTCTCTCGGGAAGGACTCCGATTTCGTCGTCTTTCTCTTTCAATGCTATTTCTATTAGATCTCCTCCTATCTCTAATCTTCACCCTAGCCCTATTGCTCTCTATTTTAATTCTGCGAGAGTAGCTTCTACTTCTGCTACGTCTAGCTTTGATTGTTGGAGATCTACTCCTACTGTGTCTCTTTTTCCTTTTAGGAGAAGAAGACCGAGAAGAAGTACGACTACTACCTGAGCTAGAACTGTATGAAGAGCTAGAGACAGTACTACTAGTACTACTAGTTCTGCTATTGCTACTGGAACTACCACTACTAGAACTTCCCGACCTACTCCTTCCTTGTTTTTCTTTTTCTTTATGCTCTTTTTTTGGTTCTAAAACTGATGTGGTTTCATTTGGAGTTCTCTTCTTTTCATTAACCACATCACCGTCTGCTTCTCTTGCTTCTAGTAGTGATAAACTATTTTGCTCTTTATGGATAAATTCATTCATCTCTTTTGTAACCCTTTCTGTCTGTTGCTTTTCTTCTGAAACAGAAAAAGACAAAAACACTAAGAAAATGTGAATGTAAAATTCTCATACTACCAAATGTCAAGCTACCAGACTGCAACAACAGAACACCACTTTCAATAGAATTACAATGCAAGCCATAAAAGTAATTCAAAATTTTTTAGTAACCACATTAAAAAAGTAAAAAGAAACAGGTAAAATAACCTAATATACCAACAATATTATCATTTCAACACAAAATAAATTTTTAAAAATTCTGTTTTCTTTTTCAAGTAAAGCTTTTGAAATCTAGCATGTAATTTATACCTACAGCACATGCCTAGCCACATTTCAAGTCCTCTATAGCTTGTAGTTAGTTAAGTTACCCTCCTGGACAGTGTAGCAAAATACAGTATCAAGATGTAGAGGTGCGTGTGAGGCAAGTAGGAAAAGACTTCCCTTTTGTCCAACTAAAGCAAAATTTTAAAGGTAAATAAGTGGTTTACAGGGAAGTCTTAGCTGCTAACTCTTAATTACCTTTCTTAGATTTTTCAAAGAAGAAATTCTAAGTAAATTTTCCCTTTTGTTATTCCTACTATATAAAGTATCTTAAGTAAAAAACTTCTAGGTTCTCTATTATCCTTATATATCCTAGCTACAAATTACTTTTCAATAGTCTTACAAATATATTTCTCCCATTTCAAAAGTAAAAGTAATCTTTTTCATTTCAAGAATTTTAACAAGAAATAAAAATACCCTAAATAGCTTGGCTTATAGCCACTGCAATGAATGGCTCCTAAAACAACCAAACAAAAATTGTGACTTTAGTTTCAGTTATATCACGTTATTTATAATATAGCCTTTATTTTATCCTTTGATAGTTTTAGGTTGGTTAAAAAATAAAAAGAAATACAAAACTGGACCAAAATTAAGTCTAAAAGGTATACTACACCTTCCATCTGTTTATCATGTAATAGCTGCTGTTCTTTTTCTTTTCTCCAAAAAGCTTCCTGTTTTTGCCGGATTCGATGCCGTAATTCTTCATCATCAGTGTCAGATGACTCAGAGCCTCTGTCACTCCTCTCATCTTCGCTGTCTCCTGATCCATAACCACCCAGTCCACCTGTGTGCATAAAGCTCAGTCTATCATATGAAAAAAATTATACTATGCACTAAAAACTTTTCAAGGTCTGAGAAGAAAGCTCATTTCTTTTTTCATTGCCTTTTCCCAGAAGAATATGCTTATTCGGGGTGGGGAGAAGTATACATTCAATGCTTAAGGAGTTCACAGAACCTTCAGGCAAAGGTTACTTAATATCTTATTCTTTCTGGACTATTTCATATCTTTCTCAATGTAAAGGAATCATAATGGGTTTGCTGTACTTTCCATACTAACCAACAAAACTACTTAACAGGGCAGTAACAAAGCCACACTAAAGCTTAATCATCACCCTGAAAGTATTTCTAAAACTAACTTTTATTGTTCAAAGTTTAGAAATCCCTAGAGCTAAGCAATTCTTCCCTGAAAAAATTAGAATACTATAATCTCCCTGGTACAGAAATATTATGGTGCTGATACTACTCCCCACCCCGAAATGATATAAATAACCATAACAAAAACCACATGGGCATTTGGTTCTACCCACTTCTCTGTGTCCTCACAAAAACTAATATGAAATGAAGATGTGGAAAAGGCAAATTCAGGCTTTTACAGCCTTGATAATATACCATGCAAATAGTAAATTATTAACACATCACTACTATTTTACTATAAGATAAACCCTTTCCTCTATATTAAAACTTGACTTGCCACAATACAATCTATGTAAGTTATTAAAAGCATTAGTGGATAGGTTCCTCCCTAAGGCATGTATGCAATAATTCTGAAAGTGAACTTAGATATTATCATGGCTAAATTATGAATTATCAAGTACAAACTATAGGTGTTCACATATAATTATATATATAAAATGCATATATTGGAGCAATAAGGAAATCTTCCAATATAACTTGCCCCAATAAACTATGAATTAACCATCACATTTATAAATTTCTCACTGTGAATGCGTCAGTCAAAAAAATAGGCAAACCTTTTTAGACAGGATGACATAACCCTAAGACCTAGGTTTTTATAAACTGAGTAGGACTAATACAGTTTCAAAACAGAACACGTAGAGAGACAATGTATGTGTGATTTTTCCCTTTAGGCCCTTTCACAAATATGGAAAACACTTACCGAGTCCAGTGAGGGAAGCCAGTGCACTGGACTGTGCCAGCTGTTTTGCAGGAGCTTTGTATCACATCAACAACAGGAACAACATGTTAACACAAATAGCCACGATTTCATAGTCATGAGTCTATGGTATTGTTAAATCTACTACTATTGCTGCTTTTTGGGGAGAGAAGAAACATTAAAAACATAACATTCATTTTAAACCAGTATCATGTCTGGCTTTGAAATTATAACTCTGATGTGAGCTGAAATTGGTTTATAATGAGAAAAAATGTTGACAAGTATATCTGTATGTCTACTTCTGAGATTATGATATGTAACTTAATTTTTGTTTTCAATAAATTTTTAAGGTGTTACTAAAATATAGGGGTAGGGAATCACTTGCTTCTGTAAGAGATAACTGGTAAACTAAAAACTGAAGGTTGATAATTCAAAATTCATTAGTCAAAATAAACTGTATCAGAAGTCATACAATGCCATGTTATCTATAAAAAAAATCAGGTGAAATAAACTGAACATCAGGAATTTTCCACAATATATTTTAGAGGACAACAGCATGACTGCTAATTTGTACTCATGTAGGTCAGATAAAACAAAAATATTTGTATAGCTCTAATATGGTGTCTACAAATCTAATCTTTAAGAGTTAAAACATGCAAGAGAATATTCAAATATCTGGTAGAAATCCAACAAGGACAACAAAAAAAGTCCAAAATAGTCATCAGAACCAAAATACCCCAGGAAAAGCAAAATCAAAAACACCAAAATATACCTTTCGTTGCTTTGCGGTGTGCATCTTTGGCTACGTAATAAATTTCTTCATCTGTGACATCCAGTAGAATTTCTGTCAGAAGCATTTTTGTCAGCAACATCTAAAAAAGAGCATTTTATACAGCATTTCTAATGATTATAACTACTAATAGTGTGACATCTTCAAAAATATTAAAATACAAAGTCATTTTTTTTTTTTAGACAGAGTCTCACTCTGTTGCCCAGGCTGGATCATAGTGGCGTGATATCGGCTGACTGCAGCCCCCACCTCCTGGGTTCAAACGATTCTCTTGCCTCAGTCTCCCAAGTGGCTGGAACTACAGGTGTGCATCACCACACCCAGCTAATGTTTGTATTTTCAGTAGAGACAGGGTTTCACCATGTTGGCCAGGCTGGTCTTAAACTCCTGATCTCAAGTGATCTGCCTGCCTTGGCCTCCCAAAGTGCTGGGATTACAGGCGTGAGCCACCATGCCTAGCCAAAGCCAATTTATAAAATATTTTTAGACATCAGAGCAGACATTCCAAGGAATAAAGTATCTTGAACCTTTTTCTGTTAACATCAAAACTTCAAAAAAATTCTAGCCTGGGTGCAATGGCTAACGCCTGTAATCGCAGCACTTTGGGAGGCCGAGGTAGGCAGATCACCTGGGGTCACGTGTTTGAGACCAGCCTGAACAACATGGCGAAACCCTGTCTCTACTAAAAAAATACAAAAAATTAGCCGGGCACAGTCGTGGACACCTGTAATCCCAACTACTTGGGATGCTGAGGCAGGAGAACTGCTTGAACCCAGGAAGCAGAGGTTGCAGTTTGCCGAGATCCCACCATTGCACTCCAGCCAGGGCAACAGAGCGAGACTCCGTCTCCAAAAGAAAAAAAAAAAAAATTCCAAAATCATATGGATCAAAGAAAAAAATATTATGAATGTATCTGTATAGTAGAGACACTGAATTCAAAACACTTTTTCCTTTTTTTCTGAGACCGGGTCTCACTCTGTCGCCCAGGATGGAATACAGTGGCACCACCTCAGCTCACTGCAACCTCCACTTCCCAGGTTCAAACAATCCTCCCACCACCTCCTGAGTTGCTGGGACTACAGGCGCACCTCACTATGCCTGGCTAATTTTTTGTAGAGACAAGGTCTCACTATAGTACCCAGGTTAGTCTTGAACTCCTGGACTCAAGCAATCCCCCTGCCTTGACCCCCCATGAAGTACTAGGATTACCCCAGCCTGAAATCAACACATTTAAAAAAGTCCCTATTAATGAAAGTTTCTGTAATTGTTTTAAGTTAAAAGGAACATCTCTTCAATTAATAATACTGGTCAGCAGTTCTAGTTTCTATTTTTTCCTCTAATATTGTCTCCAAAAAAAAATTGCAAACAAAATAAATCCGTGTACATAGTAAGAACTTTAACAATCTACCATTTGATACTCTTTCTCCTCTTCAGTCATCTCAGGGTCACTATGATCTTCTTGAGGAACTGGGGATGGACTTCTGGTGACTTTCCCACTACTTGCAGCCTCAACATTTTCAGTGTCTTCTTCTTCCTCATCACTATCCTATAAAAAATAATAGTATGGTAGTCCAAATTCATGTGTATAATGTAAAATCCTTATCTTACATACAGAAAATCTTAAACCCCAAACTAAAAAGCCTACGAAGCAGAAATATGAGTGAAATTGCTATTTAAATTACATTTATTACAGATTTCATTTGATAATTTAAAAAGTATAACCTGGGAAAAACGTAAGGTTACAAGATGGCTTAGGAAAATAAATTATTTTTTCAATTTTCTTTTTCCCTTGGTCAATTTTAAACTTATTTTATAAATACCCAGAAAAACATAATGCCCAGAGACTGATTTAATTATTATCTATTACATATAAAGGGCCTGAGAGGCTTACAGAACTTTGGATAAATGGACCATAGACATATTATTCAGTATAACTTTTACAGCTATATATTTAAGCTATTTACCTAAAGTTGCACGATTTAAAATGAAAAATCTCTATCACATTTTTCAGGGCCAAGATCTCAACTGGCCCTGAAACTCAGTAAAACTTGCTTCTTTTTAGCTCCATAATGAAAAGATAAAAACGAGGTCTACTTCAGATTAAACAAATGCCAGCAGTTTGTCTCCTGTCTTTGTATGGTTTTAGGTTTCAAGATCCAGATAGCATGTGACTCTTTCCTTTGTCAGAGAAGTGTCCCCTAGTCACTTTTAATAATCCTAGTACGTAAAAGACAAGATGACCACCTAAATACTACTGCGGAAAGACTACCTGAACCAGGGGAAAAATATATGTAACACAATCCCACAGGCATTTGGGAGGAAAGAGGAAGGGTAATTTCCAAACAAATTTTTGATGCTTAAAAAAAATTTGGAACACCACTATTTCATGTAAGGATTTTTTTAAAACAAGAGTGGGCAGAGTGCCTCACGTCTGTAATCCCAGCATTTTGGGGGGCCGAGGTGGGAGAATCACTTGAAGCCAGGAGTTCAAGACCAGTCTGGGCAACATGGTGAAACCCCATCTCTACAAAAAATACAAAAATTAGGTGGCAGTGGTGGTGTGCACCTGTAGTCCTAGCTATGCACTTGCAAGGCTGAGCTGAGAGGACTGATTGAGTACAGGAGTTCAAGGCTACAGTGAGCTATGATTGTGCAACTGCACTCCAGCCTGGGCAACAGAGTGAGACCCTGATCCCCCAACCGCCTAAAAAGACAAAAAAAAAAAAAAAAAAAGTAAGCTTCAACAGTGTTTTTCTGTTGTTTCTTATTTTTGTTAATTAACATCTAGAATAGAAACACAGATTTGGTATATGTCTTTTGGGAAAAATAAAAGTAATTTATGGAATTTAAGCAAAACTAATGCCTGCCAAAATCTAGTTATTCTGCTCTTCTTGAGACTTACTTCTAAACCACAAAATGGCCGTGGAAGACAGACCAATTTTCTGAGTTGCATACTGGCCAGTGCTGTGGCTATCGTACCTGCTGAATAAAAAAGTTCCTAAACCACTCAAGCCATCTAACTGATGAAGACTTAAAGACTTTAAAATGCTGTTATACTTCCAGTGCTCATGTCAAAAACAATAAAAATTACTACATCCTCAGGTATATGTTTAAATGTTCAAAAGAGGGAGATTATATTTCTCTATTACTATTTTAAGGTAGATTTGTTTTATAATCTACCACTAGGGAGTCACCTGTACCATCATGAACGAATACAGATTGTTTATCAAGATCTAGCTAGCTCTCTGGAAAGAAATGTTTATAAACTTGTTTCCCATTTTCTCCTTACTGTATCTTCAGTAACACATATATAAAAACATAATCCTCAACACACTTAATGAACGTAATCTTAGGAACATCACTCTAATACTTTCCTATAGACTAAAATATCTATTTCAGTAAAGTTTTCACACAAACAAGATTATCACATGGCATTTCCTGTTGGGGATTCTACTTACAAATTTACTTCTCTGAGGTAAACGAGGGCCATCTCCTCCTTCAGCATCTTCTGTGGCCTTTTTTTCTTTTTTGGACAATTGTGAACGTTGTTGTTCCATTCTTTCTTTCTCCAATTTCTTCTGCTTTTCACGTTCCATTTTTTCAAGGCCTTCACGAATCCAAGCTGGAAGAGTCCTGCGTTTTACTGCGTCTGTTTCACATGGGAATATATACAAATCAATTAAGTAAAATATTTCTACAAACTTGTGAGTAAATTTAAAAAATATCCCATTAAATATCAGGTTTTCTTAAATGCCATCACTTTTAGTAACAGTAGGGAACACTGCTCTAGTGCTTACAATCTGCCAGGACACAATGAAAGCATGTTAAACCATCATCTAATTTAATCCTTACAAAAAGCCCTCAGAGATCACTACTATTACTCCACTTATTTCCACAGGTGAGGAAACCGAGACTCGAAAAAATTAAGTGATTTGCTAGTAAGTTAAAAAAGCAGTAAAGTTAGACTCTTTCTAAAATGTAAAAAATAAAGATTTATTAATAAATGCTCCTGTTCATTAAATACTGAACGATTTAGAACTTTCC
The DNA here is from genome assembly GCF_009764315.1 of Trachypithecus francoisi. Classification (NCBI taxonomy): domain Eukaryota; kingdom Metazoa; phylum Chordata; class Mammalia; order Primates; family Cercopithecidae; genus Trachypithecus; species Trachypithecus francoisi. The sequence goes on from NW_022681460.1 coordinate 43,055,596, forward strand.
AGATATAAAGTGGCATAAATATGTATTTGTCACTTGAAATAGGCTGGCTCTAAAATGTTATTTAAAAATTGAAATTTTCTGCCAAAACACTTAGGGGAAGTGAAATAAGCAGAGGAAAATTAATCTGACAGCAGTGCATCAGATGAACTGAGAGTGGACAGAGACTGAACAACTAGGTTTAAAAGGTCTAAGAAGGGCTCATATATCTGCATAGTGTACTGAAATGCCCACACTGAAGAAAACACCAAAATGATATGGTTAGCATAAATTTACACTTCATCACAAAATCTGGAATTTAATGTAAAGATTTAAAGAAAATTATTTAAACCTTTTAATATTTTAGACCAGTATCATTTTTGTGAATTTAAGTTTTATGACCATAAAAAATAAAGTGTCAATTTCTAACACATCAGAGATACTCGAACAATTTTAATAAAACAAGCCATTCCTTTTATAAAATGATAAAAAAAAAAAAAAGTCATGCCAATTGTGGTCCACTAAACTAATTAAATAGCTACCAATTTGTGGAGGCTCCTGCTTCACAGGAAGTGCAATAGGTGAACGCTGCCGATCCCTGAATGATGATGGCCTTTCTCTTCGATTCTGGGGAGGTGCTGGAGGTCCTGGAGGTCCTGGTTGCCAATAAGGAGGATGAAATCCACCTTGCGGTGGACCAAAAGCAGCCCCATGCTGAAAGAGTATTGCAGTTTATTTTTTCTTCAAATTAATACAATATACTCTCTGGGACACACGTGTGTTATGAACTGGGACAGTAGAAATCCATGTGTGCAGCACATCCAAGAATTCCATGGCTCTAATATCCACCGATACATCTATAGTCCCAAGAACCTAGGCTTACTTTTCTTAAGATTTTCCGGCTATGTAAATGCAAAGAGGCTTCTAAAAGCCACCTGATAAGCTACTTTGAAGAAGTATATGAAATTTTTCATTCCAAATCCATTTACAAGCTAATCCTACCAACACTAAGACATCAAATAGGTACTAATTTTTCTTTACCTAGACATTTTTGTCAATTTCAACACCCTCCTTACAGTGAACAAAAAGTGAACTAAACAATTTAAGCTGTTTCTATAATCTTGCAGATATATTCATTTATAAGCAAAGATAGAAGTTACTGAATCATTAAATATTTTCTGCTACTTTGCTATTTTCAGAGGCTTTTCTAGGCCAACTGCCAATACAGCTCTTTGTCTTGTTTACATGGGATCTACCACACAAAAGTAGGGTAAGCAGATGTTCCCTGCCATTACATTTCTTCAAACAAGATAAAAACTGTTTTATCCGTATACCAAGTATACAACAAGTATCTGAATATTTATTAATGAGAGGATTACCATCTCAAGGTGAATATTATATGTCCATTATCAAATCTACCTTAAAATTCACAAAATAATGATTTTTCTTTCAAAATTTTAAATTATGATAGCAGTTTATAAGTTAATAATTGCAGTCAGTTACTTAAAAATGACAACTAGCACTATAATTTAAGGGTAGAACCTGGCAGAGGGAATAAAGTAAATAAAGCCCAGCATACGACACTATTCCCCACAGAGTTCTATGTCCCTAGGAATGAATTAGATGCTACAGAGGAAATTATATACAATTCCATTAACATGTCATGTCAGAATGGAAAAAAAATGACACTAGAAAAACAGTCATAATTCTACATAGCACAAGGAATTACACTTAGGAAAATGATCTATGTTGATGTGTTTTATTCATGTCTTAACCATAAGCTATATTCAATTAGTGTGCATTTTCTAGTCTTCAACACTTAAATATACCATTTTGAAATATAAATTAGAAAACAAAACATATAGCTATTGCACTTACACATTTTTAATTTTTTCAAAAATTTTCCCTAATGATCTTTTATACCATTTTCCTAATGAAGTAAAAGAAAATCAGAAAACAAATTCTAATTATTTTAATATTCAAAAATTGCTAACTTTTCTGAGACAGAATGTGCTTATTTATACAAGTCTGAAAAGTGAAACACGTATCTTAGGTATTCTTGATGAGACACTTCCAAAGAATGGATTACGTGCACATCTACAATATTAAAGCAACAAAATATCTTTCACCTGATAGTCAAACTGGTTCACTGGCCCCACTGCAAAATTATCGGGTGGTCCACCAAAGTTGTGATTGTTCTGGTTAAATATATGCCTGTTGTCAGGGGCAAATTCCCCACTGTCCTGACTGTTGCTGTCTTCAGAAGGAGGAACAATGTCCATTGGGCCTGGTGTTGGTGGCATCCATGGCTGATCTGGAGGGGGGTGTGGGGGTTGCTGATGCATTCCCCATTCTATTTAAGATTTAGGCATAAAAACATTCAACAGGGGGTTATAACAAAATCAACACAAAATTTTAAGATCTCAAGAAAGATTTTTCAGTAAACATACAGATTTAAAAAACAACTTATGACTTCTTGGTCAAATTCCTTTTGTCTTAAAAATAAGCAATAAACTAAAATGTCATATGTAATTCAAAATGAGGTAATTCCACTCTAATTCACACCCTAACCAAATGCCCAATGTTATTTTTAACAAATGTACCAAAATCCAAAGCATTATTTTTGTTGAATTTTTATATTTTTGTTTAGTAACAACACCACAAAAATAATACCTTGAGGTTTTATATAATTTCTTTCTTACACGAACACATTTATCCTCACAACATCCCTGTGAGGTAGGGAGAAATCAGGTATTATTTTTGCCAATTTCGGGAGGGAAAATTGAGGCACACAGAGGTAAACCACTTGCCCAGGGTCACAAAGTAGAGTAAAACTAAGGGGTAGGGATGCCAGGGAGAGTCATTTGGGAACTTAAACGTAGGAACTAAAACATTTTCAAATGTGGGGAAATTTCACTTTCAAGAAAGCTAGAAATGAACTACCTCAAAGTATCAAAGATTAAAATATTTATGTTTTTAAAAGTAATCTGAATTCTCATATTTTTCATTTTAAATGAGGGACTCATTCTGTCACCCACGCTGGAGTGCAGTGGCGTGATCACAGCTCACTGCAGTCTCAATCTCCTAGGCTCAAGCAATCCTCCCACCTCAGCCTCCTGAGTAGCTGGGACTACAGGCATGCACCCCTATGCCTGGCTAATTGTTAAGTTTTTTTTTTTTTTTTGTAGAGACAGGGCCTTACTATGTTACCCAGGCTGGTCTCAACTGAGGTCTCCATTCTTATTAGGAGAAACAAAAAGTATTAATAGGGAAAGGAGGTTATGACTTCACCATCAGCATACCCAAATGTGAGGCTAATTCCTCCATAGTTTCAAGTGACTATTAAAAAAGAATAACACAAGCCATCGAAGACTGAATTAGCATCAAGAAATCTACATCATACTGTGAAATAAAACAAACAAAAAAGTAAAACACACAAAAACTTATGAAAGATCACTATCTGAAAAAAAAGGGAAGAAAAAGGTAGGCGGATGGTCGGGGCAGAGTATATTTGACAGACTAATTTGTCACACAGTGACACAATTTTTCTTTAATTAGAGGCTAGACATGTTTTACTCTGCCAGTGCTGCTTCTGAAAAGGCCAGAGGTTGCAATAGAGAGACAAAGAATGCTCTCTTCCCTAGATGCCAAGTGAGGTTTCCAGAGTGTTCCCAGCCCCTGTCAGCCTAGGAATGAAGAACCAAGAAATGAATCAAACTGAGTGCCACAATGCTAGCAGAATGAGTACAGAATAATTTTAACCACAAAATGTCAAAGTCAAATCAAATTGAAAACTGCCTATTTTTTAAGAAGCATTAATTTCGGGAAGTCATACTACTAAGCAAATTAAAAAATTTAATAATAATCTTCATTTTGTTTTTTAAAAGTCCTAAAATTGTGAAAACATAAACAACAAACCTGGTTGCTGCCACATTCTGTTGAAGTTTGAATCCCCTTGGAAATTCCCATGATTGTTTGGACCAGATTCCATTGTAGACATATCTTGTCCATTTGGCATCATTCCTGGTGGTTGTTCTACCATGCTTTGTTGTCCTGAAGCTTCTCTTTGGGCAATCCAAGCTTGGGCCAATGCAGCCCAGTCAATCTGGCCTAACGTAAATTAACATTGAATTCAACATTCAGAATGTAGGAGCTAAAAGAATAGTGTCTCTATGTAAAACAAGCATCTCAATTATTTCTTAGATCTTAAATATTTCAGACAGAGAGGGTATGAGGGAAATTAGAAAAAATTTTTTTAAATGAGAGATCTTAAATATTAAAGCATACTGTGTCTGAAAGGGTGGTTAACAAATAACCCATATTCAGGCTAAAAAATAATATAACTATTTAACACTTTCAGAAAAGAACTCCACAAGAACACTCTTAACCCATTTCTAATATTAATTCATATAAAATTATCCCCTGTATCTTACTTTACTGAGTTTTTAAATGTCATCACCTTTACAAAAAAAAAATCACCACAAAAATAATCAAATGCTATCATTTATTTCTTCAACATATCCTATTTATCTTTCCAGGCCTGCATTCGAGCCTATAGGCCTTGGATGAGTGCAGCTACCTAACTCTGTTTTTCCTTATGGTTGCCCTTCTTTAAGTAAGGCTCCCTTCTCTAGCCAAAACATGACTAGTGTAGTCTGGTTACAACTTCTTAGCCAATCTTTACTCAAAGTTCATTTCCCCACTATCTTGAAGACTCTCTTCTCAAGATATATTTTTTCAATTTTTAAACTTTTACCTATCTATCTATCCACCCATCTATCCATCCATGATCCATCCATCCATCCATGTAGAGTCCGGGTTATGAGCCTGGCTAATTTTTGTATTTCTGGTAGCGACGGGGTTTCATTATGTTGCCCAGGCTGGCCTCAAACTCCTGAGCTCAAGCAATTTCCCACCTCAGCTTCCCAAAGTGCTAGGATTACAGGCGTGAACCACCACACCCGACCTCTCTTCCAAAGTATCTATATTTAACATTTCAAGACCTTTTTAATACTTTTTATTTTGCAAGTCCACTCAAAAATGCATTAAGATCTAATATTAATAAAGTAAACAAAGTAGAATAAGATATGTTTTTCTGCATCTTACTTTAATGAAGATTAAATAGGTATTCTCTTACAGTTTGAAACACTGGCATAACCCCTCTGGGGTTACATATGGCAATGTGCATCTGAAATTACCATGACTTAGCAAACCTATCTCTTTTCATAAGAAAATAATTGGACAAGTGAATAACAATATGTACACAAGATTATGCTAATTGTTTTAAAAAGTGAAAAGCTACAAATAATAAAACATCCAAAAGTGGCTTTGTTAAATTATGGTACAATCCTACAACAGAATGACACACGGCTATTGAAAAAAGAAATAGCATCAGATTAACTCAGCGAGGGCACAGCAATATAACTGGTCTTATGGATAAAACAAAATTGGCCACTAGTTAATAACTGTTAAAGCTAAGTAATAAATGGGGGGCTCCCTATACTCTTCTACCTTTGTATGAGTGCCTGAAATAATCCATAGCAAAAAAATTTTAAAATGATATAGCATACCATCCAGTTCAATATGATATACAACTTTAAGAGTCAGAATTCATATAAGTGTGTTCTTCATAAGCAATCTATTTTAGGCTTTTCTCTTTCTTTAGAAAAACAAGGACTAGGCCGGGCGCGGTGGCTCAAGCCTGTAATCCCAGCACTTTGGGAGGCCGAGACGGGCGGATCACGAAGTCAGGAGATCGAGACCATCCTGGCTAACATGGTGAAACCCCGTCTCTACTAAAAAAAAATACAAAAAACTAGCCGGGCGAGGTGGCAGGCGCCTGTAGTCCCAGCCACTCGGGAGGCTGAGGCAGGAGAATGGTGTAAACCCAGGAGGCGGAGCTTGCAGTGAGCTGAGGTCCGGCCACTGCACTCCAGCCTGGGCGACAAAGCGAGACTCCGTCTCAAAAAAAAAAAAAAAAAAAAAAAAAGAAAAACAAGGACTAAATCAGTTTAAAAAATGTAAAATCTTCAAAAAGCTTTCTACCTTTTGAGAGTCTTCCAAAGGGAAGTCCATTTCCTGCTATATAAGCTACGGCAAGGCTATTTATGAGAACATTAAATTCTGACCATAAAATGGTCCAATACACCAATCTTAATTCCATATCCCTTAACCCTATCATGTGTCTTCTACCCATTTCCACATATCCAACCCCACCCTTTCAAATTCAATTGGTTTCCTTACTTGGATCCTGTTGGTGCTGGAATGACTGCATCCATTGTTGCTGGTTCAAGGGCCACTGCTGCCAAGGCTGTCCTCCTTGATCCCACATCCCTTCTTTTAAAATATACTTGATTTTCTATCTTCAATAAATTAAACATAGTTTAAAAACTATAGTGAGTTATTTAATCTTAAAACCTCACATCAGAAATTATTTTATGATGATACATTTATTTCATCAGAGGTCTAAAATTGTCAATAGCTTGCCAGAGGCCAACTAGAATTTTTAGGGTACCAAACAAGAGGTAGAAAATTTTACGTTAATGCTGGTCTCAGAATTTGGTGGCAAGCATAACAATGAATTTAGCTCAAAAAAGACTTAAAAAAAAAAAAAACTCTTATTTTTTGTACAATATAAATTTCTGGACAATTATTTTGAAGATTGTAGGAAAAAAGTGATTTCATTTCTCCCCAATCAAGATTCCTTTAAGATAGTAACCAAACGGCTTCAGCTGATGAAGAAAAATTCTTCCTCATAAATAATTACAGCTAATAAAAATGAAAAATGCAGAATATAATTAGAAAACTATCATATTGCCAAAAGTAATAAAATATTAAGTCAGGAAACCTTACAAGAAAAGTTGATGAGAAATCAGAAATTCAAAGGTTGCCAAAATATCACCCCTACAGATTATCAGGTGTCTACTATGCTCGCAGAATCACTAAGAATTCTCATAATAAATATTTAACTGAGTCCAATTGAGCTTTTGGATTTTACTTACAATATAAAGCAATTTTACAGAATAAAGAAATGAGATAAACTGTATAAATCCAGAGAGTAAGACAGCCTCTAAGACTTGGTTTCTTAACATATAAATAGCATGGAAAAGATGGGAGGGAAGGTACTTTATGTTAGTAACTATTAAATCTAGGAGATGGTATGGGGGGAATCATCGCACTAGCTCAACTTTTCTGTAAGCTAGTCTGAAAACATTCCTAATAAAAGGTTTAAAAGTCTTACAAGTCTAATATCTTTGTACTTTATCAAATACTGATACACAACCCTGTTCAAGAACCAGTGACTCACACAACCAGGGCATGGTTTCTTCTTTATTTTTGTATCCCAAGGCTTAGCTCATAGCAGGCATTTAATAAATGTTTACTAAATGAATCCTTCTAGACTGATCCTTTCCTGTATGCTAAAAAACAAGATAAAAGCAAGCCTCTGTATTGCAGGATCACAAAAAGTAGGCAAGTTGGATAACAATAAAATAGAGAAATTAACTCTAATAGGACAACTGGAGATTACAATTCAGGCCTTTAAAAGTTTCCAACTCCAGTCTTCGCAGCATTCCCAGAATGCCATACAGGTATAGTTCTATCTGCAGCAGATCCTAATCCCTCAAATGAAAAGCACTGTGGATTATGGGGGGTGTATTTCTTTTGTTACCTTGATTTACTTATGAGTCAAATGTACCGTCTTCAAGTTACACTAATCAATTACAACGGCATTATTAGAATATGGCAAAATAGGCACTAGATAGCACAAATGAGGCCAACAACTGGTTTGGGTATCAGTTCCAAGTTAAATATATTTCTTTTTCTAACCCCTCTTCAGTGTTTCCTTCTTCCTCCCCTTTGTGTCCTCTCCAGTTTCCCAAGTACACCTTTAGAGCCCTTTAAGGCTAAATAGGTTATCAGAGCCCCTGAAAAGTAATTTCACTTACAACTTTAATTAAGAGTTAACATATAAATAATAAATAGGAAACACCAACAAGACACACCAACTGCTAAACTGACCTCAGAGGTTCACCTTCTGTTTAAAACTTAGGTTGATTCACACTACAGCTTCGAAGCATAGCAGCAAGATTATGTATGCCCTAGGGGGGAAAAAAAAGTAGATATCTGCTTATAGATTATCATGATTTGCATAAAAATAAATTCTAGAGATGCAACATAAGTGTGATCACCTCCAAGTTAGTCACTTTTCCTTGCATTAACTTTATAATGGGGAATTATTTTATCATAATAAAGTTAAGGAAAAGAGATACACCAGAAATGAAGAGGCAAAGCATTTTAACATCTTTTTTTCTTTCCAAGTATCCTTTATTTACTTGAACAATTCCTTCATAATAAAAAACAATGTCAAACAATTTAGAGATTGAGAAAAAATGAACAAACATTTGAAATGAAGATCTCATCCACCTGTTATTAACTTAGATGATACAAATAAGGTAATAAAATGTATTAATTTAAATTTTCCTATAGAATTCTATGTTTAGAAATTAACATTAGCAAGGAGAGAACAGTTTGTTCCTGAAATGGTTTAGTTTCCTTTTTATTCAATCAACAGCTTTTACAGTTGACAGAAAGACAAACATATTCATCTTTTTATCTTCAATAAGGTACAAGAAACCATTTTGCACATAGCAGACACTAAATAAACAAGCAGTGTCTAGTTATTACTTTCTGTTTAAAGGCAAATGATGAGGAAGCTGTTAACTTCTACTTATGAAAACCAAAAAGCTTGCTGTGCTTTCCAACGCTTTAACAGCTTATCAGAGTTCAATGCATAATTTTCCTATCTTAAATTGTAAACCCATATAATACAGACATTATCAACAGCTCTATAAAGTGCCTATTGAAACTGAAAATGTGCACTTACTAAAACTATTTAAATGATGAAAATGATGTATAATGACTCCCTACCATCATTCCCAATCCATAAGTTTACTTTTCCAGAAACTACTCTAAATAAAGGTTGTTCTTACTCTTGTTTAATGGTTGTCATGGACAACTTTTTTAGCTCCCCTTTTAAGTTTTCTGGTCACCACCTGTCACCTAGACTTCAGAGCACAGGCTCTGGTTCTGGATGCCTACCTACATCTGTTTGTTAGTGGTGTGAACATGAGTAAGTTATACTCTAGTCCTTGGTTTTCCAATCTGTAAAACAGAAGACCTAAATGTCTATACCCCAAAGGATTATTGTGAGGATTAAATAAGAAACATATAAAAACTAAGCATTGGAAGTTTCAATTTGTGGTGATTAGTATCAATACTAGAGCTTTCTCACCATTACTTTTGGTAGCACTCTTCAAGTTAACAACTATCAGGGGGTTTTAAAAAAAAGGTGATCGGCCAAGCGCAGTAGCTCACGCATGTAATCCCAGCACTTTGGGAGGCCAAGGTGGGTGGATTAACTGAGGTCAGGTGTTCAGGACCAGCCTAGCCAACATGGTGAAACCTCGTCTCTACTAAAAAACACAAAAATTAGCCAGGCGTGGTGGTGGGTGCCTGTAATCCCAGCTACTTGGGAGGCTGAGACAGGAGAATTGCTTGAATCTGGGAGGCGGAGGTTGCAGTGAGCTGAGATCGTGCCATTGCACTCCAGCCTGGGCAACATGAGAAACACCATCTCAAAAAACAAAAAGTGTGATCAAGCCAACCCACTTCTGCTCAACTCCATTTCTTCTCCAGAAGCAAATCTAAAACTTACAGAGGTTTCACTTTATCTTTGAAAGAATTCTTTAGTCTAAATTTGTCTTCCTGTTTCATAGGTTGAAGCTTTTATTGTTATAATTATTATTTTTTTTTTTTTTGAGAGGGAGTCTTGCTCTGTCACCCAGGCTGGAGTGCAGTGGTGTGATCTGGGCTCACTGCAACCTCCACCTCCTGGGTTCAAGTGATTCTCCTGCCTCAGCCTCCTGAGTAGCTGGGATTACAAGTGCCCGCCACCATGCCTGGCTAATTTTTGTATTTTAGTAGAGACGGGGTTTCACTATGTAGGTCAAGCTGGTCTCGAACTTCTGACCTCAAATGATCTGCCCCTCTTGGCCTCCCAAAGTGCTGGGATTATAGGTGTGAACCACTGCACCCAGCTAAAGCTTTTATTTAAAAAAAAAAAAAAAAGTTTTCCTATGTACAGAGGTTTTAATTTGCATATTTTCAAGAGTTTGATTTGTATCACCTATAATTATTTTTCTGTATGTTTAAAACAGCCACTTCTACTTTTGCTATATTTTTAGAAGCTGTTCTTCCCTAAAGTTTTAATGGAAGCTACTATTCAAGTAATACAATGTTTGGGACACTTAGCCTGAGAAAAATAGAAAAAAGATGTGAAACTGGGAAAAGCAGAGCAGAATAAAAAAACAGTAAAGAAGGTGATGGTAAGTTAAGGAAGTTAGAAGTTAAGGGCTGTTTATTAAAGTGCTTTAATTAAGTCTGGAGTTGAGAAACTTGATTTAGTTATAGAGGATGACTACTGGATGAGGGCATAGGTGAAACACCAAATGGTTAGTCTTTTAAAAGACAATTTACCGGCTGGGCACGGTGGCTCACGCCTGTAATCCTAGCACTTCGGGAGGCCGAGGAGGGTAGATTACCTGAGGTCAGGAGTTCAGGACCAGCCTGGCTAACATGGTGAAACCCGTCTCTACTAAAAATACAAAAAAATTAGCTGAGCGTGGTGGCACGGGTCTGTAGTCCCAGCTACTCGGGAGGCTGAGGCAGGAGAATCGTTTGAATTCGGGAGGTAGAAGTAGCAGTGAGCCAAGATCACACCACTGCACTCCAGCCTGGGGGTCAGAGCAAGACTCCACCTCAGAAAAAAAAAAGAAAGACAATTTGCCATTACGGCATCTTAACAAAACTGTATGTGCACATCCCTCTGACCCAGCAATTCCACTGCAGGGTCCTAAACCATGAATGTGAATATTCACACCATAACTCAAAAATCGGCAGCATATCATGTAACAGTAAACACCTGGTTTCAGTGACATTAAATTAAAGGCAAGTTAAATAAGAGTGAACCATACAGTAGATTCCTATTCAGTCATTAAAATGAATAAGGTAGATTTCTACTTCTACATACTGATATGTATTACTGTACAAACTGCATTAAGTGCAAAAAAAGGGACTACAATCTGTCCCTTTTCTACAAAATTTTAATATTAAGTCCAAATTTCGTTTTCATGACCAGAGTTACCTGTTTCAGATAAGATTATCAAAATTTACTCTAAATCCTATAAGAAAATGAGACAGAGGACATTTGCCCAATGTCTCACAGTTGAAGAAGTTTGTGTAATGTTTACTGCCTGTACTAGTCATTATGGACTGTGTTCATCAGCTTCATTTGGTTCTTTGTATCTTTAAAAAATCTGTATTTTTTCTAAAAATGTATATTCACAGAATAAAATAATTCAAAGAATACAGAAAGATATAAAATAAAGATTAAAATTATCTGATTCCTATTTCCAATTCTTAGAGCTTAGCAGTTTTGAGATGATTTTGTAATTTAGTAATTTTCTATACATAACTGCATTTTTTTTTTTTTTTTTCCGAGATGGAGTCTTGCTCTTTCCCCCAGGCTGGAGTGCAGTGACGTGATCGCGGCTCACTGCAAGCTCTGCCTCCCGGGCCCACGCCATTCTCCTGCCTCAGCCTCCCGAATAGCTGGGACTACAGGTGCCTGCTACCATGCCCAGCTAATTTTTTGTGTTCAGTGGAGACGGGGTTTCACTGTGTTAGCCAGGATGGTCCTCAATCTCTTGACCTTGTGATCCGCCCACCTCGATCTCCCAAAGTGCTGGGATTACAGGCGTGAGCCACTGCACCCGGCCCATAACTGCATTCTTAAAAAGAAAAAGCCTCAAGTGGCATCATTTTTCATGCATTGGGCAAATGTCCTCTGTCTCATTTTCTTATAGGATTTAGAGTAAATTTTGATAATCTTATCCAAAACAGGTAACTCTGGTCATGAAAACAAAATTTGGACTTACGTTAAAATTTTGTAGACAAGGGACAGATTGTAGTAAAGACTTGGTATAAAACTAGGAAATACTTAAACTTTTATGTATGTTTCAGCACATAGCACAATGCTTGATAAGGAGTTTCATTAACTATTTTTTAATTAAAGAGTAAGATTACAAGTGATTTTATGGCAAGGATTTAGGAACGCTACTCTTTCTTCCTTCATCTTCACTACTAACGAATCTAAAAAATGCAAAACCTAGAAAACAGAAGGAATACACAGGCAAAACACACAGTAATCAATGGATACATATTTTAAAATTTCACTATGGTTTAACGAAATAACATAACCTTGTACCATTAAAAATGACATTTACAAGTTGGTTTAAAAGTGATTTGGAAAATGTTGATAATTTAAAGATGGGCATTTGCTACCCTGTTCTTTTCCACTGTTTGAAAGCTTCCATTTAATAAGTTAAAGATGATATACAATACTTTTTATAGAGGGTCTGCATTAAATTTTCATGTTTTTGTCTTGGCTCAAACAAGAATCTTCTTTAGGGGAGAGAAAACATTTTATAATAATTTAAATTCTCCATAATGTTTTGTCCATATTAAGTGGTTAAATATTTATAATTCACTGAAATCTTAGCAAGTAAATACATTAATGTTCAACCATGAAAATTACATTCCAATACTGCCACTGTGATTTTATAAACATCAAAAATTGATACCAATTTATTCACTCTTCCTTTAGACTTAATTTTAAAGTTTGTTAGGCTTGAGTTTTCAAGTTCGGAGAAATCTGGTTAGTGATGCGCAAGGCTGCAAGACTTTCCTAAGAGTTATTTCCCTTTATGGAGTAAAGTTAACTGCTATTTCCTTGGAAAACTAATGGGGTCTGGGAAGAACAGAAAGATGAATAACCAAGGTTTGTATCAGATCATCAAAACCATCACACACTGCTGCAAAAAAAAATCGAGTGATAGCTATCACCAGTGTTATGGAATGAACTGTGTCCCCGTCCAACAGATACACCGAAGTCCTAACTCCTGATACTTGTGAATATGTCCTTATTTGGAAATACGGTCTTTGCAGTTGTATTCAAATTACAATGAGTTCACATTTGATTAGGGGGGACCTTATTAAAAAAGAAACATAAACACAGGGACAATGTAACATGACCACAGTGGTACAGATTGGAGTAGATGGCTCTAAAAGCTAAGGAACATCAAGGATTGACAAGAACTACCAAAAGCTAGGAAAAGACAAGGATCCCCCACAAAGCCATTAGAGAGCATGGCCCTACGAAAAGCTCAATTTTACACTGTTAGCCTTCAGAACTGTGGAAGAATAAATTTCTGTTGTTTGAAACTAGCCAGTTTGTGGTAATTTGCTACGGTATCCCTAGAAAACTAATACAACCAGAAATGGCCATCATCTATTTTATCCTCTTCTTAAATGGATCTGTATCAGAACTTCATTGCTTTGCGGTCCTAAAACGACTTGTTTCAATAACAATCACTTATTTATTTTTGAGATAATCTCACTCTGTTGCTCAGGGTGGAATGCAGCAGCGTGATCTCGGCTTATGGCAACCTCCACCTCCCAGGTTCAAGCAATTCTCATGCCTCAGCCTCCCAAGTAGCTGAGACTACAGGTGCATGACACTGCGCCAGGATAATGTTTGTATTTTTAGTAGGGATGGGAGTTTCACCACGTTGCCCAGGCTATCCTCGAACTTCTGGCCTCAATGATCCATCCTCCTCGGCCTCCCAAAGTGCTGGGACTACAGGCATGAGCCACCCTGCATGGCCAAAGTGACAATCATTAATATTTACAAAAGTCACTCCAAGACTGTGACAGAGATGGATGAGAATTAAAATGTGGTATTTTAAAGTCCTTGAGCATCAACTACAAAATCAAAGAGCTACAGAAACACATCTATCATTTGATGCATAGGATGAAATATTTCTCAAATCAACCACAAAGCTGAGAAGCCAGAAAATAAAACAATTCTCTTTGCCCCTGACATTTCAGTCTCACATATAAGTTGACTGACCTCAAAGTCAAAAAAGAATTTATTTGTTTAATTCAGATTAGGTGGAAATGGCACTGGTAAAGCTTAATCTTGTAATCATTTGAAATATGGAAAACAGAATTTTTGCTACTTTATGTGACATGCATTTTAGTATATACTGAAATATTTGCAGCTTGTAGCTCAAAAGACATATTTTTTAAAGTGGAGGCCAAGGATGGCGGCTCATGCCTGTACACCCAGCACTTTGGGAGGCCAAGGTGGGTGGATCACTTGAGGACAGGAGTTCAAGACCAGCCTGGCCAACATGGCGAAACCACCACTCTACTGAAAATACAAAACGTAGCCGGGCATGGTGGCGCATGCCTGTAGTCCCGGCTACTTAGCAGGCTGAGGCAGGACAATCACTTGAACCTGGGAGGCGGGGGTTGCAGTGAGCCGAGATTGTGCCACCAATGCACTCCAGCCTGAGCAACAGAGTGACACTCTGTCTCAAAAAAAAAAAAAAATTTGCAGAATTGGATAGTTGGTTATAAATAACCCCCTCCCAAATAACAATAATTTAAAAATAAAGGTAGAGAGAGCGCCCAAAATGACATCCTAGTAGCAATGAGCACACCTAGGCATTAGAACTTGGTTTTAATATCGTTCTTCAAAAAAAGGAATCAGGGATCCTTAAACAAACAGCTGATTCTAGGACTGCGACAGGAAATGTAAAAGATGAGTCTGGAGCATGTATACTGCCAGGAAGTAATAAAGTGCAAAAAAAAAAAAAAATTGATAGGAACACATCAAAGGAGAACAGTAGACAACTCAAAGAGCTGCCAACGGCCAAAGCTGGAACAATTTCAGCAGCAAAATAAAGAAGTACTGGATTATAATACAAGTTATGTAATAAACATCCACAGGCCCATAATGATATGATAAAATAAATTAACAAATAAATGGCAGGGAAGAGACAAATCTCCCACAGAGAATTCCAAATAAATTATGTAAATATTCCACCCTAACTGAGGAAGAGCACAACTCTCCATTCAGTAAGCGTGGGCTCTGCAAAGTGACTTCCTTCCAAAGAGAACAGTATAAAAAGGGGTGGGGGAAGTAACTTTACAGTGGAAAATCTAACAAACACTACTCCAGAAGGGTGATCAAGGTCAATAACAATGTGATAAGTCACCTTGATAGTATCTATCCTTGATAGCATGGGCTGAAAAGGGCATCTTACCTCTGTGATCTTCCCCTGACACAGTCCGTAAAGCCATTTTAATCATGAGAAAAATGTCTGGCAAATTCCAAAAGCAGGGCACCCTACAATGTACCTCACCCATACTCCTCAAAAATGTCAAGGTCACTGTATTAATTTGGTATGCTTGCCATAACAAAGTACCAAAGACTGGGTGGCTTAAGCAACAGAAATTTATTTCCTCACTGTTCTGGAGGCGTATAGTTTAAGACCTATGGGGTTGATTTCATTCTGAGGCCTCTCTCCTTGGCTTGTAGACGGTTGTCTTCTCCCCTGTGTCTTCATATCGTCATCAATCTGTGTCCTACTCTCTTAAGGACAGCAGTTATTAATATATTGGGCTAAGGTCCACCCTAGTAACCTCATCGTCTTTAAAGACCCTCTCTCCAAATACAGTCACGTTCTGGGGTATTGAGGTAGGGATTTCAAGATAAGAATTTTACAGGGGCACAATTCAACCCTTAACAGTCATCAAAAACACGGAAAGCCTGAGAAACTGTCACAGCTAAGAATATACAGCCTAAGAATATACAACAACTAAATGTAATGTGATATCCTAGCTGGGATCCCGGAACAGAAAAAGGACTTTAGATAAAATGTGAGGAAGTAGGAATAAACTATGAATCTTAGTTAATAATTTATCATTACTGGTTCATTAGTTGCAACAAATGTACCATACTAATATCTATTAATAAGAGAAACTGTGTGTGTAGTGGGGACGTCCTACGTGCTCAACGTAAACAAAAACTGTTCTAAAACATAAAGTCTTTTAGTAAGTTAAAGAAAAAAACCTCTCTCAAGAACATCTTTAAAGAACTGTTTTATTTTCTCTATAAGCCCTCTGACACTTTGCAAAAAAATTCCACAAGTAAAATCTTTAGTAGTCTGGTTTCTGTTGGTTTTGCCCTGCTGCACTCAAATGAGGAATTCCAAGTTTATTTTGTTTCATTTGGGGGCAGGAGGAAGTAAAAAGATGTAAAAGATTAATGTTGAATTAAAATCTTAAGCTAGAATGCTAATTTAACAACCCACAAACAAATTTGTCTAGTGCTCAATTTGTTCAGATGACGATACCATCCCCCACAGGGTAAAAAACTGAATTATCGGATACTACCTGTTCCTTTATTGAAGCTTAACACATATAATATCCATCATTAGGTAAGAACACACGAAAAACACAAACTAAGGAACCGCGCCTGCGTAGTCGGAGCCTCAAAGGGTAAAAGCTCCAGGTCGGGAGCCCCCGCCTCCTCCGGCCCCCGAACCCCCTCCCCACAAGGGGGTTCCCACTGCGCACGCGCAGTGTTTAACGGCCGGTCAGGAACCCAACAATTAGTCCCTTCTCGTCCGAGAGGAAACTCTGTTAGAACATGGGGCCGTGAGCACCCTCTTTAACAGGGACATTTCCTTTTCAGCGAAAGCACCGCTCTGATTTACCAAGTCTGGCGGACTGCACCGCTTTAAAGGAATGAGGTTCCAGCGGTCGCGCCAAGCAGCGTACGCAGCCTATTTTAAGTTATGCTACCGTCGCCACAGAAACCAAGAGGGTTGTAATGGTCCGGCAAGTGCCCACGTGTAATTGTTCTCCATCACTTACCCACTCTAGTTCGGGAACCCTCTTGTCGCCGCCGTTCCGGTAATACCTCTCCAACGCTTTCGATGCTTCTACTTCTTCGGGAACAAGACAAGATGGCGCCCGATTTGTCTCACCCGGAAGTAAAGAATAATAACATCCGTTCGTCATCTGAAGCCATACCATCTCTCATCTAGGTTTGTGAACACGTGATTGTGCCGATTGACATGTTACGGCGCCATGTTTATTATGGGCAAAACCATCTCTACTTTGGTCAACACCGGGCAACTGAACCATTCCTGCACATTACTTTTTAATGTAGCCGGCCCCATTCCCGACCCATCTTTATCTTTATAGTGGCCAGAAAGCCAAGAGCGTAAGTGTTATATACACAGGGCGCCTTCAAGTTTTTTACTTTAGTAACGTGATCTTCCTTCAAGGGGAAGTATGTTCTCTCCTGGAAACACTCCCGCCTTGGAGAAGGGGTTGAGTTCGCAACTCCACTTACAGACTACGGAGGAACCCCAGGGTCAAACCAAACCAATTCAGGCCAGTTGCTTAGCGCAGTTCAAGTTGCTTAGTGCGCTGGAAGCGGCATTTCAGGCAGTCCAACATCTGGCTCGAACCTTCTCAGAGTATTGCAGCGCTCAAGTGAGAGTATTCCATCCTTGGAATACTCTGCCGAGGGTTCCGCTTGAGGGAAACGAGTTTGTGAAGGTGAGCAGTCTGGGTCCGTAGCGAAAGCGGAGACCTTAGCTGACCCCGCTGCTGTCTTTTTCCTTTGTTAACCTCAACACATCGCGCCCCCTTCCGGGAACACTTGCTCATCTCTCCTTCGCTTAACTAGTCTCGGTTTTTCATTATCTGTGACCTTTAGGGAACCGTGGCGGGGGCGGGGAAGTCTGGTTTCCGTCTTGCTGCTTTCCTTCAACTACAAGATGGCTTCTCAAAAGGACGTATGCAATGCCATTCCTCAAAGAGGGTACGTTGATTCCACAGTGTTTTTATATGAACAACGTTCAAGTGTCAAAAGTATTAATTTCCAGGCTAGGAGCTACAAGTTACAAGGATAAAGAAATGTTCCAAAGATAAAGTGTTTATTAACTACATCCTGGGAAGTGCCTTTCCAGAGAGTGACATGAAAACTTTTGCGTGACAAAGTGCACGAAGTATCTAAATTATTTCATTGGGAATTGTCATGCAAAAGAAATAGCAAATTTCCGTAGAAACAAAATAGTAAGAGCACAGCTGGATGGATAAAGATACAGATGTGAAAATATAGATGCCCTTTGCTGAAAATTCAGTTTTCCTTAGCACTAGAAACCCAGATACTCCTGAATTAGCATTATAATAAAAGTCCTCACTAGCTAACCATCTGCCTTTCCTCCAATCCACAGACGTGGTCCTCAAAATAAAATTTTATCTTGTGAGAAACCTTCATTGATTACACCTGACAACACCATGACGCAGGTTCATGAAGATACTACTGAAGGCAAAAGGAAATCCCTATTTCTCCGACCTTTTCCCTAATTTCCACTTAGCACAAATAAGACTACTCAACAGTCTGATTTTAAAAATCACTGTATGGGCCGGGCGTGATGGCTCCTGCCTGTAATCCCAGCACTTTGGGAGGCTAAGGCAGGCATATCACTTGAGGTCAGGAGTTCGAGACCAGCCTGGCCAACATGGTGAAACCCCGTCTCTACTAAAAATACAAAAATTAGCTGGGCATGGTGGCAGGTGCCTGTAATCCTACCTACTAGAGAGGCTGAGGCAGGAGTATTGCTTGAACCCAGGGTCAGAGGTCTCAGTGAGCCGAGATCTCGCCACTGCACTCCAGCCTGGGCAAGAGTGAGTCTCTGTCGAAAAGCATAAAATAAGAACCACTGTATGGAGCAAAAGAAGGACATATACCACATGTTATCAGTAATCTCTGATTCTGCTCTGTGATTTTGTGCATTTTCCAAGTTTTTTGCATCAGGTCTGATTTTCAAGTTACATTCTCTGAGACACATTCTCATCAGAGGAATGTTCTATCTTAGAGAAACCCGATTGTCCTAGTGAAACTGTCGTGTTCCTACTCCCTATAATCATATTGTAATTGTTTGCTTGTTTCCCTAGTAAAGGTGAGGCAATTTTCGGGTAAGGGTTTTCCCCCTCACCTCTGCCCTCCAAGTGCCCAGCATCTGCTTTGCACACAGAAATTGTTACATCTGCTGTATGATTGCATTAATATGTTCAACAATGATCCTCATGTAGGCCAGTCATTTCGGAAATGCATTGTGAAATGGAGAGGATTATTAAATACCTCACATTTTGTTCCTTGTGCCAGTTTAATGAGACACCCTCAGCAATTGCTGTTTGCCAGACCCGAAAATGAATTTTACAGTTCCAATTCCAGTTCCCTTTATCTAACCGCTCTAAGAGTTCCCCATAACATTATGATCTTATGGACACATGAGGTAAGTATATGTATTTCAACACAGAATTTTCTAAGAATGTGTGTTGTGGTGTTAAATTTCTATGTAAGCAGCTGTCATGTGCATGATCTGCTGCAGTCTGATCATCCTGCACCTGGATCATCAAATGCTTAGCAGTCTTATTTGACAGTCTTATTTTACCAGTCTTATTTGACAATCTGCTGTTTGTTAATGACTAACAACCAGGGGACTTTATAGGTTAAAATTTGTATTAACTTCCTCTGTTATCAGTGTTTGAAGTAGAAAATTTGGCCAACCCCTGTGGCTCACGCCTGTAATCCCAGCACTTTGGGAGACCAAGGAGGGTGGATCACCTGAGGCCAGGAGTTCGAGACCAGCCTGGCCACTATGGCAAAACTGTCTACAAAAAAATACAAAAATTAGCTGGGTGTGGTGGCCTGCACCTGTAGTCCCAGCTACTCAGGAGGCTGAGGCACGAGAATCACTTGAACCCGGGAGGCAGAAGTTGTCGTTAGCCGAGATCACGCCACCGCACTCCAGCCTGGGCTACACAGTGAGAATGAATGAATGAATGAATGAATGAATGAATGGAGTGAAGTAGAAAATTCTAGGGGAGGATATGTCACCTTCCATTATTACAGAAACAAATTATCCTTAAAGCAAAATGGAAATAAGCTAAGATGATATGTGGAAAATATATCAAAATAGGAACTATTGCTCTTTCTTGAGATTTGAACCTTTATAGTGTTATTAGGTGCCATATCACATCCATCTTAAAACTTAATAAAAATTTAAAGCTGTGGTATATATATACAATTGAATATTACTCAGCCTTAAAAGGGAATGAAATTCTGATACATGCTACAATATGGATAAACCTTGAAAACATGCAAGATGAAATAAACCAGACACAAAAGGACACATATTGTACAATTTCACTTATATGAAGTGCCTAGAATGGGCAAATTCACACAGATGGAGAGTAGAATAGAGGTTCCCAGAAGTTGGGAGAAGGGGGGAATGAGAAGTTACTATTTAATGGGTACAGAGTTTTCGTTTGGGATGATGAAAGAATTCTGGAAATGAATGGTGAAATTTGCACAACAATGTGAATGCACTTAATGACACTACTTATACACCTAAAAATGGTTAAAGTGGTAAATTTGATGTTGTATATATTTTACCACATAATACAATGGATGATGAAAAATATTTAAAGATAGTATGCTACAGGCACATCCTTACAAATTACAACTTTTTTTTTTTTTTTTTTTGAGATGGAGTCTCGCTCTGTTGCCAGGCTGGAGTGCAGTTGGCTCACTGTAACCTCCGCCTCCTGGGTTCAAGCGATTCTCCTGCCTCAGCCTCCCAAGTAGCTGGGACTAGAGGTGCGTGCCACCACGCCCAGCTAATTTTTGTATTTTTAGTAGAGACAGGGTTTCACCATGTTCGCCAGGATGGTCTCAATCTCTTGACCTCATGATCTGCCCGCTTCGGCCTCTCAAAGTGCTGGGATTACAGGCGTGAGCCACCGCACCCGGCCTACTCTTTGATTCTTAATATAGTTACTTAAGCATTTCCTAGAAAGTAGTGAATCTGGCATAATGAAATACGAGGATATAAAATAATACTTTAGTTGTTTAACAGTAGATCACATAGGGCTTTATACAGGTGTTGTCCCTTTAGGCCAGGTTGGAGAAAGTAAGGTAAACTTATGCTCAATGACTACCTGTTCTTACCTAAAATCTTTTGTGATTCAAACTACTGTTTCTGTACTTAATTCACTGGTATGATGATTATTACTAGTAAACATCACTAGTGTTCGACAGTATGATTCTCCACAGGCTTACTACACAGAAGACTGAATTTCTAAGCCCCTTAAAGTTAGGGAGTACTTTATCAATTCGTTCTGGCGAATTCATTGTGGGTTGAGTAATGAAGTACACTTACAAGAGTTGGTGCACCGTCCTCAGGCTGCATGTTTCACATAATACAGCATGTTTCAGACAATGCAGCTACAGGTTGGGAATTCCTCTGTCAGCCTGGATAACTGAATTGCTTCACGGGAAACTCAGGATCCCGGAAGATCCTCAGATCTGTAAAGGACTTTGTAACGACCATGAATGAGATAAGCCACTGAGATTCCAGGTTCATTTGACAATACAGCATAAGACTAACCTATCTTGAGACAAATATAGACAGTGGTAACAGGAGTTGGGTGCTGCTGAAACAAAGAACCTAAAATAAAAAGCATTAGCTTAGGATTGGTTGGCAGAAAAAACTAATATTGGAGGCTCGAAACATGGCACTTCACATTATGTAGCAATAAAGCATTTGATATAACTTACTGATGATAATCTGGGAGGCAGATAATGTACATAATGAATTTCGAACTAGGGGAAGAGGTTTAAAAACCAGATACTAGTGTGTGGTGGGTGTTTTGGATGCACTAGACAATGTATTATAAGAAAGAGAAGAGCTCAGGAAAAAAAAGAGTTGGCTTATGAAAGCTGAAACAAGAGGGAATACAGGCAATCCAAAATAAACTTGAGAAAGCTTTTAAGTGACAAAGGATTATTAAAACTCAGGCTTGCAACAGATATAACTAAGGATGTAAACTTTATATCCATTTTGGAAAAATTTTCAATGGATTAATTAAAGATGTGGAACCTTCGTTTTTTCCTCTTGGGAAAAAAAAAAAAGCCTGAGGGTGAAAATGTAATTAAGAGTATGTCTCTCTCAGCCAGGTGTGGTGGCTCCCATCTGTAATCCCAGCACTTTGGAGGCTGAGGCAGGTGGATCACTTGAGATCAGGAGTTCAAGACCAGACCAGCCAGCATGAAATGCATGAGATGAAATATCGTCTCTGCTAAAAATACAAAAACTAGCCTGGCATGGTCCCGGGCGCCTGTAATCCCAGATATTCGGGAACTTGAGGCAGGAGAATTGCTTGAACCCGGGGGGGCAGATGTTGCAGTGAATGGAGATCACACCACTGCACTCTAGCCTGGGTGACAGAGCAAGACTGTCTCAAAACAAAGAGTATAGTATGTCTCTCTCATCAAATCTTGTAATTGTCGTAAAGTGAGGTGTGGGGGCAGGAAAGCAAAGAAATATAGCAAACCCAAGAACTATGTGACAAAAAAACTCTGGTGTAGCTGCTGGCATATGAATCTACGGATGAGAAGCCTACTAAAATTTTAAGAATTGTATTAGAAACACACACAAATTGTGGCTGAAACAACTTGTGGCTATTCCAAATTAAGAGAAATTACAGCCCCCAGTCATCTAAGAAATAGTCTCAATGAAAGCTTTGTAACTCCCAAAGTTGGCATATATATATTCCTCAGTAGCTGTTCAGATGTAGCCATGAAGATTTAAGGAAAAAAAAAAAAAAAAAAAACTTTCCCAGAGGATGGAGTCTAGAGTCAGAGAACAACACACAAGGGAATTCTTCCTAGGAGATAGAAAAGGAGCCTAATCATGAGTATGCCCTATACCCAGACTTAGGGATACTAACAGTATCTCCCATTCTTACCCATTCTGAATGTTTATTGCAGATATAGTTCCATCACTGTACAGTAAGTATGTGGAAAACAGAACATATCCTTTTGGTTCCTGGGTCTCCAGAACAGTAGGAGCAAACATCCAAACCTGATACAGCACTTCCAGAGAGCCTGGTCTTGGAGGATAAAACTTTTACCTTGATGGGACTTTTGGGCCCTGTCCCTTAAGAGTCACTGTGTTCCATGTGTACAAAGGAAAAAAACCTATTTGGTGACCAGAGGGGTGGACTGTGGTAGAGACTTCTGTTAAATTCACATATCCCATTCTCCTTTTCCTATAAGCCCGTGGGAGACTCTTTCCTACCCATCTTTCCTTGCAATTAGGCAGGGTCATATGATTACTGCTGGCCAATGGGTTGTCAGACACACATCCAAGATGAATAATTGCTGGGGCAAGATCTTTTAATGCTGTATTCTTCTGCCACAATGGGGAGACCTCATATTGAAATGGTACAGCCACAGACTGAATCAGTTTGGATTACGAGAATCGCCAATTGGAGGACAGTTGCCTTTGCAGACCGTGCAGACTCACAGTGAACTTTGGATGCGCCAGAAGTAACTTTTGTGTTAAGCCACTGGGATTTGGGGTTGTACTGCAGCACAACTCAGCCTATCCTAATACATATGGGAATGCAAACATCTCAGATATTTCTTCTTGGGTGCAATTTAAAATGTGTATGAAATGGCTTCAGAAGTGTCCATGAACCTTTGAAATTACATACAAAAATTAGGGAGATACATTTTTCTGGGAACATACAGATGTTAAGACTTCCCTTCTCAGTCTCTATATTGCCAGAAGAGAGGGCCCCAGAATTAAAACCCCATTCTTCCTACAACATTCAGCTTTCTCTTTGGGGACTATCAGTACTAATATCACCATGTCTTTTATCTCTAGGATATCTTCATCCCCTGTACCTTAATTTCCACATGGCTTCATAGGGAGTCCATATTGCTTGATTTTTCTTCATATCATTACTATTAACATAAATTTTCCTTACATTCTTAGAATGTGTATTTCCTCACCTCTTAGATTTCTGGCTCTTATGTTGACTGCTGTATCCCTAGTACCTACCACACAACAGGTATCCAACAAATACTTACTTTTTTTTTGAGACAGTCTCTCTCTGTCACCCAGGCTGGAGTGCAGTGTGGTACGATCTTGGCTCACTGCAACCTCTGCCTCTTGGGTTCAAGCGATTCTCCTGCCTCAGCCTCCCAAGTAGCTGGGATTACAGGCGTGTGCCACCATGCCCAGCTAATTTTTGTATTTTTAGTAGAGATGGGGTTTTGTCATGTTGGCCAGGCTGGTCTCGAACTCCTGGTCTCAGGTGATCCACCCACCTTGGCCACCCAAAGTGCTGGGATTACAGGCATGAGCCACTGTGCGTGGCCTAACAAATACTTACTAAATGACTAAACAAATAAAAGATGGTCTTTAACTTTCATCATTAATCTCAGAGAACTTCATTACCTGAAAGAAGTTCAGACACAGATGGGTAGGCAAAATATTTCTTAATTGCTGGTGCAAGACCTTACCCTTTTTAATAATTATCCTGTCTAAGTAACCTTTTAAGAAACCCCTGAAAGGAAGATGATCATCCTTGGTAGATACTGAAATCTGAGTGAAAGTGGCCCATAAGATATTTTGTTTTGAAATAAAGAATTTCTAAAATATGTAGGATATTTTGAATACAGCTGAGAAAGCTGCTGTGAACTGAAGGTTTATGTCCCCTACAACATTCACAAATCCCCAGTGTGATAGTATTTGGAGATAGGGCCTTTGAGAAGTGATTAGGTCAGGAGGATGGAACCCTCATGAATGGGCTGCATGAAAGAGGACCCACAGAGATGCCTTGTACTTTTCCCATGTGACGACACAGCAAGAAGGTGCTGTCTTTATGAACAGAAGTGGGCCCTCATCAGACCCCAAGTCTGCTGGCACCTTGATGCACCTTGATCTTAAACTTTCCAGCCTCCAGAACGGTGAGAAATAAATTTCTGTTAATACACCACCTAGTTTATGGTATTTTGTTATAGCAGCCTGAGTGGACTAAGACATAAGCAAATGCATTGTTGATAGATAAAGCATTCTGTCAATAACATAAACTGCGAAAATTCCAGGACCAATCTTGTAACATAAAATAAATAAGAATATTTATTATGCATGTTTTATACAGTAACACCAAAATAATGCTCAATAAGTTACACAGCTATTTTCTAGAAACATGGCAAAAGAAAAAAAAAACAGTATGAATAATAGTATAAATTTATTACTCAAAATTGAAAATATAGTCATCTTTTAAACAGATTTGAATTCATGATTTCTACATAAACAAAAACATAAATATCTAGAAATAGTATTTTTTTTAACAATGTACTAGATACTATCTAAAGGCTCAATTTTATTGCACATATTTGGTTTAGGCTTATTTGATCAATACATGCAGAAAAATAAATTACAAACATGAATTTTTAAAAGGAATCAGCATGTTATTTTGTACTGCAAAAATTAGATGAGGGTTGATACATTTCACAGCTTAATCTTCAGAAAATTTTATTCTGCTATTGCATAAAATCACTGATTAAAATCATCACACATGGACACTAAGAACTATTAAATACAGTAAAATAGCTCTGTTGGTACATTTAAAATAGGAGAACAGGTATCAACTATTCTTTGAGTTGATACCAACTGTCTTCTTTTTATTTTTGAGTCAGGGTCTCACTCTGTTACCAGGCAGGAGTGCAGTGGCGTGATCATGGCTCACTGCACCTTGTCCTCCTGGGCTCAAGCGATGTTCCCCATTCAGCCTCCCAACAGCATGAGCCACCATGCCTGGCTAATAAATTGATACCAACTGTCACTCTTCTCAGCTATCTAAAAAGGTGGTCTTCACAAGTTTTAAAAGCATTAAATGATACAATATTGGCACACATTTTTTTTTTTATATTTGGAAAAAAACGGGAAGCTGGGGTAAACCAGTTTCTAAATAAAGCTAGTGAAACTTGTTTTACTTTAATTCATTCCAACACTATGGTAGTTATGTTGATGATATGTAAACATTCTTATTTATTTATACTGTTTCCTGAGGTGATCCAGAAACTATTGTTGTTGTTATTAGTAGCCTCGCAATTTACTATCCCTGCAAATGTGCTTTGGAAATATTCAAAATAAAAACAAAAATTTTAATGTAGACCCATGTGTAATTTAACATGCTTTCTCTGTTACAAAAGCTATATTTAGCAAATTCTTAAGTATTAAAACTCGAATTTATTCCATTTTTCAGAAGACAAGGAAAAAGCACTCATAAACTCTAGGCCATAAAAAAAAATTCATAATTAGCTCATTTAACATGAATAAAATGAAAATAAAAATATCTTACTTGCATGTTACTTCTGGAATAATGTCAAAAATCTACGTAGATCTTTCCATTTTAAATGATGTTAAAATAGTGTCAGCACTGTGACTGACTCATAGCAAGTATGGGTATCTATCCAAATATTTATCTTTGAAACAAGAAACAAGTAACCATCCGATGAAAAGTGCATGCCTCTTAAAAGTATGTTTTCTGTAAGAAAAATTAGGTGACCTATATTTACATTTAGGCAGTTGGTGGGGGGGTGGGGTGAAAACTGCTCTTACCAAGATGGCTGACTTGAATAAAGACATTCAATATTTTTCAAAATATTCACTGCTCTGGTACTGAGATCTCCAATGATAATGGATTACAGTTAAACAGAAAATGCTGTAAAATACCTTTTACAGAACACAGCTTGACTTTGCAGATTAACTTAAAGATACATTTCTTGATTATTTCACTGTTAAAAATCAAGAAAAACACTACTATTAACATTTCAACATCTTAAAAATAGAATTTATGCAATGACATTTTTAAGCTCTGCATTTTGTGTACTACTGCCATCTTTAATCAGTTATGTTCATCCATATATTAAAAGGCAGCACTGGTGCCTTGATAACATTATATATGCTTATGTGTTTAAGACAGTCAATCTTGATTAAATATTTCTATACATTATCTGCAGCCACTATCCTTCTTTCCCAGGAGGAGAATGAAGTGGGACTAGGCATTTACCCAGCACTTACCTGCACTATCATTCACTGGCACTAATGATTAGGATGCTTGAACCATGCAGTTTTTGTTTCTATTTCAACAATATGACACTGAAGTAGCCATTAGTTTTTGATATTTAAGCCTAAGTAATAGTAATATTCTTCATGCCAAGTTTTGACAGTTAAATAATTTGTATTCTAGAGGGGAAAAATGATTTTTTTGCTATTATTTATTTAAAAAATAAAAAATGCCAGCTTAATGCCCCATTAAAATAAAAGCTAAATTCACCTGAACTTGTTAATGATGCTTGCTGAAGACAAAAATAGTGATTTCAAAACCCCAAAACTGTGTTTAGTATTTACGAGAAGTAAAAAAAGTATTACATTTTTCTGTTAATATAATTCTCTATCATTTACAAATATAATTTGGCAATTTATATTTCAAAGCTATCCTATGGTCCTATATGGATTATCAACTTCTAATTGCCAATTCTAAATTTTATAATCATCTATATTTGGCCTTGGCCAACCACTTGCAAGTTATCCTTAACTCCACCAGGAAGAGGATGCAAGAGATATGTTTATGAAATGCCTCAACATATTTCTAGCTTTTCAAAACCTCAAAGTAATAGGCTAATAAACAGATTATTTGTAAACCCACACTACTGAAATTACAGTGATACCCTTTTATATGGTTGAATTGTATAAAATATGACAAGGGAACTACACCATATTAGGTGTTACTTCATGAAATTATGTGTTATAGCAGTTTCCTAAATGGTAGTACACATATACCACTGGATGGCCCTGAGATGATTTTAAGTTAAGTGGTACATGGATAAACAATTTTTCTTTAATAGTTTTAATATTTATTATAAAAAATATAAAAGCACATAAAACATGGAATATGATTGCTCAAAATAAGACTAAGGTTTAAAAAGGCTAAAAATATTTTTAAAAAAATAACCATGATACAGAATACATGAGAGTTCAGGAAGGTGGTATTACATTTAGGAAACACTGTCTTAAGGAATGATTTGACTTAGCCAGCATCACTTCTGAATGTTTGTAATAATGAGCCACATCATTAAGGGGTTTCCTTTCCTACTATAAATTCTGGGAGGTTTTTGTACCCCAGAATAAATACCTGGAAACAAAATTCACATTTATTTTAAGACTATGAATTTTAAAGCATTGAGTAAATTTACTTTAAAAGGGTTCACCAAAATGGTGAAATAGTTCAGGACCATTTGATGAACATGCTATTCCTACAGAAGAGGGAAGACTACAAAGGCACGTTATATATTATAGTTATCGCTGCAGTATTCAAAAACAAATGACCTAAATAATCATCACCATTAATAGTTATAATACTCTTTCATAGAAAAGAAGGTAGGCTTGTGCACTAAGTGCTCTTGATTCTGGAACCACCTGTACGTAAGTGTCACTAACATGGACCCACTGGCCTGCTGATTCACTATCAGCCTCTTTCAAACCTAGCAAAACAAAAAGAAGTGCAATTTTAAAGTAAGTATGCTTTAGGTTCTTACTCTAAATTACAAACAATAATATATTCATTACAAACTCTATCTAATGCCAAATTTTACTTGAGAAGTCTGTTTTTTCTTGGCTTAAGCATTTTCAAAAATAATGATTTTTTTTTTAAATTATACTTTAAGTTCTGGGATACCTGTGCAGAACGTGCAGGTTTGTTACATAGGTATACATGTGCCATGGTGGTTTGCTGCACCCATCAACCTGTTATCCACATTAGGTATTTCTCCTAATGCTATCCCCTCCCCTACCCACTAACCCCCGACAGGCCCCAGTGTGTGATGTTCCGCTCCCTGTGCCCATGTGTTCTCATTAGAACAAATTCTTTCAAAGCATTAATATTATAGGGATAATTAATAATGCTGTCTGGCCCAGCGCAGTGGCTCATGCCTATAATCCCAGCACTTTGGGAGGCTGAGGTGGGTGAATCACTTGAGGTCAGGAGTTTGAGACCAACCCAGCCAACATGGTGAAAACCCGTCTCTAATTAAAAAAAACAACAAAAACAGACATTAGCCAGGTGTGGTGGCAGGTGCCTGGAGTCCCAGGTACTCTGGAGGCTGAAGCAGGAGAATCGCTTGAACCTAGAAGGCAGAGGTTGCAGTGAGCCGAGATCGTGCCACTGCAATCCAGCCTGGGTGACAGAGTGAGACCTCATTTCAAAAACAAAACAAAAAAAGCAAAGTTAGTTGGATGACCCATAAACAAAGCCAGCAAATTTTCAACTCCAACTCTTCTGACAATCTGGTATGGCTTCAAAAACTTTTGGTATTGTTAAATAAAATGCTACTCCACTATAATACACAATGACTCAGTACCTTAAAATACCATGTCATCTCATATGACCTAGAAGGGTACAGTCTTCATAATATTTGAGATTTTCTAAGCACTCGTAGAGGGAATTCTCACTTAAGGTGAATCCAATTGAGGCTGGGCATGGTGGCTCACACCTGTAATGCCAGTACTTTAGGAGGCCGAGGCGGGCAAATCACTTGAGGTCAGGAATTTGAGGCCAGCCTGGCCAACACGGTGAAACCCCGTCTCTATTAAAAATACAAAAAGTTAGGCATGGTAGCATGCACCTGTAATCTCAGCTACTCAGGAGGCTGAGGAGTAAGAATCACTTGAACCCAGGAGGCAGAGGTTGTAGTGAGCCAAGATTGTGCCACTGCACTTCAGCTTGTGTGACTAAGTGAGACTCTATCTAAATAAATAAATAAATAAAATGAAGCAAGCAAGCAAATCCACTAGAGGCATCTATGAAATAGTAACTTAGCTCTCCAGAAAAGGAAGCACACATTCATTTGTTTTTAAAAATAAAATAAACTTAGGATGGCATACCAGGCACACTTTTCTTTTTAGTGGGATGTTCCGATAATTTCCTGGAGGGTGTTCTCACTTTCACATAAGCAGCGTAGTGGCCTTCTCTCATCGAGCCACTATGTTCCACTATGCCATAGAGACCATAGAGAACTTTATCTCCCATGCTTGCATTCTTTTAAACAAAGAAAAAACCCAAATTAGTAATATCTGTTAAATACTGTTGTAAGGAAAAATAAGTAAATGTATATCTGCCTAACATAAGAAAAATGCATAGTAAAAGTAAGATAGTTTCCATACCTATTAGGCCGGCAAAATTGAAAAACCTTAACAAGGTTCTCTGTTGGCTGATTTGTGGGGAAAAGAGCACTCACACATATTGCATATGGGAATGCAAAGGGTACAATCCCTATGCAGGGATATTTCTTTTTTCTGTCTCTGTCTTTTTTGAGACGGAGTCTTGCTCTGTCACCCAGGCAGGAGTGCAATGGCATGATCTTGGCTCACTGCAACCTCTGCCACCCCAAACGATTCTCCTGCCTCACCTTCCCAAGTGGTGGGATTACAGGCATCTGTTACCACACCCAGCTAATTTTTATATTTTTAGTAGAAACAGGGTTTCACTTTGTTGGACAGGCTGGTCTCAAACTCTTGACCTCAGGTGATCCACCTGCCTTGGCCTCCCAAAGCGCTGGGATTACAGGCGTAAGCCACTGCGACTGGCCTATGCAGGGATATTTCATGGTATCAGGCTGAGTTGTATATGTATTACTCTTGGATTCATTAATCCTTTTTCTAGGATTTGATCCCACAAATACATGAGCAAAATGTTAAAAGACATGTACCACACTATTAATTGCAGGATTATCTGTAATATCAAAATACTGGAATTAAAATGTCTGTAAATTGGGGACTGGTTGAATAAACTATGATGTATCCACACAATAGAGTATTATGCTTCTTGAAAAACAGAGTGCAGACGATCTCTAAATGCCGCTATGGAATAAGCTCTAGGATATAATGTTAAGAGTAAGGCAGAAAAAAGGATACACAGTGTCAGCTACCATTATTTAACAGGGTAGATGAAAATATACATGCCTATCTGCTTATATTTAAATAAATTATAAAAGAATAAACCATAATTTTTTTTTTTTTTGAGACGGAGTCTCGCTCTGTCGCCCGGGCTGAGAGTGCAGTGGCCGGATCTCAGCTCACTGCAAGCTCCGCCTCCCGGGTTTACGCCATTCTCCTGCCTCTGCCTCCAGTGTAGCTGGGACTACAGGCGCCCGCCACCTCGCCCGGCTAGTTTTTTTTATTTTTTAGTAGAGACGGGGTTTCACTGTGTTAGCCAGGATGGTCTCGATCTCCTGACCTCGTGATCCGCCTGTCTCGGCCTCCCAAAGTGCTGGGATTACAGGCTTGAGCCACCGCGCCCGGCCAAGCCATAATTTTTTAAATGGTTACCTACAGGGAGAAGGAGCAAACAGGTAGAATGACGTGGAGAAAAGCCAGATATCTTTGAATTTACCTTATTTAGGTACATTTGACTTTGGACCTAC
Source organism: Trachypithecus francoisi (assembly GCF_009764315.1). Lineage (NCBI taxonomy): Eukaryota > Metazoa > Chordata > Mammalia > Primates > Cercopithecidae > Trachypithecus > Trachypithecus francoisi. The sequence continues at coordinate 43,086,905 of NW_022681460.1, forward strand.
ATAAATATTTTGTGTAATTAAACAAAATTAAATTTTACAAGAAATTCCAAAAAGTAAAAATTAAAAATCGCACAAATGAACAACAGATCCAGTACTTATCTGGATACTAATTCATTTTAAAAATCACGAGACAATTGAAAACATGAACACTAGGTGATATGACAGAATTATTAAATGATACTGTGGTTATGTTAAAAAGTGGAGAGGGAGCAATTATTATCTTTTAGAGATACATAGTGAAATATTTATGGGTGAAATGATTTCTGATGTTTGCTTCAAAATAAGAAGAAGAAAGTTAATTAGTGTGTGGATAGGGCGGGACTGGCCATGGATGTAAGGGTTTAGGGCTGGGTGCTGGAAGTTCATGGTACTCTTCTGTTTGCTTTTGTGTATATTGGAAATTCTCCATAATAGGTACTTTTTAAAAATATGTTTTTATAAATTTAACACAGCTTGTTAAATTTCATTATTATTTACCACATTATCAAATTCTAGGAATACTGAGTATTAATAGTCGACAGATAGTGCTGGTATTCCACAGCAGATACACTGTAACTCAACCAAAAATTACATTTAAGATATTTTTGTTTTGACTATCATGTACTGAAAGTATTAAGTTCAATAGGCATTCTATTACATACCACAAAATCTAGACTTCTAGCCAGTAATCATGAGCAGGACAATATGTTACCCCATAACTGCTTCCCTCAAGGAAGACAAAGTCATCTACTTCATCTACACAATTCTTTTTTTTCTTTTTTTTTGAGAGGGAGTCTCGCTCTGTCGCCCGGGCTGGAGTGCAGTGGCCGGATCTCAGCTCACTGCAAGCTCCGCCTCCCGGGTTTACGCCATTCTCCTGCCTCAGCCTCCCGAGTAGCTGGGACTACAGGCGCCCGCCACCTCGCCCGGCTAGTTTTTTGTATTTTTTAGTAGAGACGGGGTTTCACACTGTTAGCCAGGATGGTCTCGATCTCCTGACCTTGTGATCCGCCCGTCTCGGCCTCCCAAAGTGCTGGGATTACAGGCTTGAGCCACCGCGCCCGGCCTCATCTACACAAGTCTTACATGTAAAATAAGCAATGATAAACCAGTCTGCTTTCTGTACCTAATTATTACAGTAGCAGCAGTTTTGAAGTATCATACTCCACTGACAAGTACCCTATTCTCAGTAGTACACATAAAGTGGCACGAAAGACAATTCACTACTACACTGATATGCAAGATACAGAACTCTGCAAATGGTAAAACTACTACTGATTAAACAGTTCACAAGGAACAAGAGAGGACACAAAACCTCACTTCTCTCAGCAACCATCAACTTCAGTAGCATTTACAAACAGCTTAGACCTTCATAACCATCATGCCTCATGCCTTACCTTTTCAATTTTCCTTTATTTTGTCTCCCAAAGGACAAAAATCATATTCAGTGTATTAAATGTTCCATATATTACTGACTTAATCACTGGCTATTAAAATTCCCTTTCAGAAGAGAAGTCTTTTTTTTTTTTTTAAGAAAAAGCATTGCCTAATAATATATAGGATACATTCAAGTATATTAATTTATAAATCAATTAAATATCTTAATATACTGTACCTTACAAGTAGCAGAACAGAACGGTGCTAAATCGAGCATAAGTGGAAAATCTACATGTCTGTTTACTTTACGAAGACTCAAGCCAGCCTTAAAAAGACCAAAACATTTTTGAAATGCAACAAACAATTAGATCAAAAGCAATGTGTTTAACTAAAACCAAAAGAGAAATTGTAGCAGTTTTTTCATAGATAAAAATGTGACTAATGAATAGTCAAAATTAATATGACTAAATTAAAAATTAGGTTTCATGAATTGTTACTGCAAAGATTATTCATTTATGTGGGGATTTTTACCACAAACAATAGGGGGAATAGTTACTTTCAATGTGGCTTTTCAACGCTTATGGAAAAATAAATTCAATATAAAAGCTAAGCTACTGACACACATGCTATCATGAAAATATATTCAACTAAAGAGTAAGGAGATTGGTGTTCTAGGCCTAACTCAGTGACTGGTTGTCAACTTGATTCCAGGTATAAAAGGATGAGATTAGGTCTTTCTCAGTTCTAAAATTCAATTATATTCATTCATTAAAACAAACAAACAACCTGAACATTCAAAACATTTTATCAGTAAAAGTAAATGCTATTACATAAATAAAATTGTACTTTTATGTTCTTAAATATGCTCTCTTTTTCTAATTTTCAAAGGCAAACCTTAAAAAGTGTATGCTTTGCATTATGTAATGGTAATAAAAACTAGCTAATAAAATATCAAAGGTATTGAGGAGACCCGTAAATAGAAATGGACTCTGTTGGAATGAGAAGATACCTAAATCCGAAATGAATGGGTAGACAAAAACTAAAAGAGACAACCTTTCATGACGTCAATGACTGATCTTTCATTTGCATACTAATCACAATTTTACTGTAGATCTGTTGCTTTTTTATTGCTTATCTTTCTTTAAAGACAAAAAACACTTACTTTTTTGCCAAAGTGTAGCCGCTTACTGATTTGTTTTTTCAAGTGATCTTTAGAAGGCTTGAAAATAGCTGACATGAAATTATGAGGTCATATCCCAGGAATATTTAATCTATATTCAATTTCTTTGCTTTTTTCATCAGGTGACCTCTATAAGCACCCAATACGAGCACTGTCTGAGATCATTTCAGGCTTTTGTGTTCTCCTCAATCAGTACTTTGCTGTTAAGAAATTACCCCGTCATACGAGAGACTGTGAAGGACTTTAATATAAGACGAATCTTTTTTTAGGTGGTAATTTTTGGAAAATATCTAGACTTATATTTGCATCTACAGTCTCCTGCCTTTTTCCCTTTAATGGAATGATACACTGCATCTTCCATATTAAAATATAAATCTGATGTCCTGCACATTGGACATTTAAGCTAGGCCTTACGTCTGGCGTAACCTGAGTGGGACACACAAACATTTTTATGTATATCTCTATTTCCTTGTGGTAGGTTCTTACTTAGTCAAGAGTCATTAGCTTTGTTCAAAAATTGTTTTGTTTAAAACATTACTCGGCTGGGCACGGTGGCTCATGCCTGTAATCCAAGCACTTTGGGAGGCCGAGGTGGGTGAATCACCTGAGGTCAGGTGTTCAAGACCAGCCTGACCGACATGGTGAAACCCTGTCTCTATAAAAATACAAAAATGGCCGGGCGCGGTGGCTCAAGCCTGTAATCCCAGCACTTTGGGAGGCCGAGACGGGTGGATCACGAGGTCAGGAGATCGAGACCATCCTGGCTAACACGGGGAAACCCCGTCTCTACTAAAAACTACAAAAAACTAGCCGGGCGAGGTGGCGGGCGCCTGTAGTCCCAGCTACTCGGGAGGCTGAGGCAGGAGAATGGCGTAAACCCGGGAGGCAGAGCTTGCAGTGAGCTGAGATCCGCCACTGCACTCCAGCCTGGGCGACAGAGCGAGACTCTGTCTCAAAAAAAAAAAAAAAAAAATACAAAAATTAGCCAGGCGTGGTGGTGGGTGCCTGTAATCTCAGTTACTCAGGAGGCTGAGGCAGGAGAATCACTTGAACCCAGGAGGTGGAGGTTGCAGTGAGCTGAGATCACGCCATTGCACTCCAGTCTGGGTGACAAAAGCGAAATTCCATCTCAAAAAAAAAAAAAAAAAAAATTACTCAATGTTCTTCGTATTTATTACTAAATCGCTTTCTAGTAGGTGTTACCAACTTACACTCCCAATGCTGGTAAATGAAAATGTCTCTATCTTAGGTCATCCTTATTAACACTACTATATCTTTGCTAATTTGGACAGGTTGAAAAAAGAATCTGCCATTTTATTTTGCCTTTCTTTTGCTGGGAAGGATGGACCTTTTTTATACTTGCCCGAACTCTGTACTTCCAGAACTGTCAGTTGATATTCTTTTCCCATTTTACTATTAGGGTCTGAGATATTTCTTATTTGCATCTACAATCTCCTGCCTTTAAGACTCTTTATATACTTACAACGTTAAAAATTTGGCATTTTTATGACAAAGATCTCTATCCAGTTTCAGATTTGCATTTAAGTGTTGTGGATGTTTCTGATATACAAAGCTACCATACAGAAGGCTTTCAGGGATGTCAATGAATTAGAAACAAAGGCATTGCTTAGGGACTCTGCTCCCTATAATGCCCAAATCCTGGGAATAAGAATGTGGCTTTGCTGACATTATATTTAGCTTGAGAGAAAAAGGGACCTAGATGGATGTCCATAAATATTTCCCTTTAAGGGCAAGAATTATTTCTGTAAGTTGTTTCTAAACAGGGATGCAAGTACCAAATATAAAATAACTGTGGTGCATCATGAAATTAGCTTCTGCAATCTGGCATTATCCTCTCTTATTCACACAGAATCACTGCAGATGTACCCTTTCCATTAGGCGCTCTGATATGACAAGATATAATACATCTGCTTCTGTTCTCTGTGCCATTTCAGTTCCATTGAGTTTCTATAACCTTGACTATGGAAGAATCCAGAACTTAATCTGTGGATAGGGATGGCAGAATGGAGAAAAATCTCTTCTCGCACATCTGGATTCCACCTAAAATGTTGCAAATATGTAAACTATCAATAGTTTTCCTTGAGATTTCCTTATTAGCTTTTATATTTAGAAAGTCTTTCACACAGAGGTCAAGTTAAATATTCATTTAAGGGCCAGGTGCAGTGGCTCACGCCTAAAATCCCAGCACTTTGGGAGGCTGAGGTGGATCACCTGAGGTCAGGAGTTTCAAGACCAGCCTGGCCAACATGGTGAAACCCCATCTCTACTAAAAATACAAAAATTAGGCCAGGCACGGTGGCTCAAGCCTGTAATCCCAGCACTTTGGGAGGCCGAGATGGGCGGATCACGAGGTCAAGAGATCGAGACCATCCTGGCTAACATGGTGAAACCCCGTCTCTACTAAAAAATACAAAAAACTAGCCAGGCAAGGTGGCGGGTGCCTGTAGTCCCAGCTACTCGGGAGGCTGAGGCAGGAGAATGGCGTAAACCCGGGAGGCGGAGCTTGCAGTGAGCTGAGATCCGGCCACTGCACTCCAGCCTGGGCAACAGAGCCAGACTCCGTCTCAAAAAAAAAAAAAAAATTAGCTAGGTGTGGTGGTGTACACCTGTAATCCCAGCTACTCGGGAGGCTGAGGCAGGAGAATCGCTTGAACCCAGGAGTCAGAGGTTGCAGGGAGCTGAGATTGTGCCACTGTACTCCAGCCTGGCAACAGAGGGAGATTCCCTCCCCCACCCCACCCCACCCCCAAAAAATCATTTAAGTTTTCTCCTTGTTTTCTTGATAATTTGTTTTATACAATTAACATTTTTATTTGAAAATTGTATGGGCCGGGCATGGTGGCTCACGCCTGTAATCCCAGCACTTTGGGAGGCCCAGGCAGGTAGATCGCTTGAGGTCAGGAGTTCGAAACCAGCCTGGCCAACATGGTGAAATCCCATCTCTACTAAAAATACAAAAATTAGCCAGTGTGGTAGTAGGCACTTGTAATCCCAGCTATTTGGGTGGCTGAGGCAGGAGAATTGCTTGAACCCGGGAATTAGAGGTTGCAGTGAACTGAGATTGAGCCACTGCACTCTAGCCTGGGCGACAGAGCAAGACTTTTATCTCCATCTGGTCTTGAACTCCTGACCTCAGGTGATCTGCCCACCTCGGCCTACCAAAGACCCAGGGAGCCACCATGCCCGGCCACAAAACTTATTTTCTATTACCACACAAACATACACGGAGATATCATTTAGGTTCCTGCTGCCTAAATGTTCAAATATTGTGAATTAAACAATTTTAATCAGGAAAGTCTTATAAACTATTATGGCTAGATGAGCAGTAAATCTCACATGACACATTTTAAAATTCAGTAAGTTACTGGTTACTGTCTAATCCTTGACAATATTCTATAGGACTCAAAGCTCTGTAAAACACATGATGAAAATTATGGTGCTACTGAAGAAACTTACCTGATGAAATCTTTTCAGATGGAGAATTAGGACTGCTGGAACAGCAGAAATGAGCAATTGCTTCCTGGCATTAGTATAAACTCCTTCTACTTTCTTTTCTACATAAAATGCAATAAATTTATAAAATTCCATTTTATACATTATCTACCATATAATAAAAATTTATACAGAAGCATCATACCACATTTTTAAAAATGTTAAAGAAATTGGACTTCTGATGAAAGGGCAGTCTTTACTCCTTCCATTTACTTTCATTTAACTCTGCTAAAATGAAAGTAAAGGAATTTTTTTTAAAGGCACACAGTTAATAAGAACAAAGAATAGGAGAGGTAACACTTGAAACAAAATTTTGGAAGGTAGAAAGCAGATGGACTAGAAGTAATTTGTGTCAGTGCCCTCCAGCCAAAAATCACCAGAAGCACATGTGTAGTTGAAGAGTTTGGGTTTTAAAAAGATTTCTGAATTTTTTGTCTATTTTTTGTTTGTTTGTTTGAGACAGGGTCTTGCTGTTACCCAGGCTGAAGTGCCATGAAGTGGTCATGGCTCACTGCAGCCTTGACCTCCCAGGCAGAAGCGATCCTCCCACCTCAGCCTCCCAAGTAGCTGGGACTACACGTGCATGCCACCCCACCTGGCTAATTTTTTAAACGTTGTTTGTAGACATGGGATCTCACTATGTTCCTCAAACTGGTCTTGAAATCCTGGCTACAAGCGATCCTCGTGCCTCGGCCTCCCAAAGTGTTGGGATTACAGGTGTAAGCTACTGCGCCCAGTCCCAATTTCTAAATTCCTAAGATTTATGTTAGGATTTGAACATCGCCAATTGCATATTTAACTTGGATTAATGTAAGTAGGTATTCCTTCCTTCTCCCATTTCTTTATTACTAGCGTATTAAGCGTGTCTTTATTCTGATGCTTTGACATCTAGGGTCTGGTTAACACTGGAGGGACAACCCCTCCCAGGGCTAATTCACAGAGATAGTAAACAACTTATGTATGCATGCCTTTCATATGTAAACCAATCCAGAGTCCAGAGCCCATACCCCAACAACCTCCTTCACTGGGCTCTTGTACTCTGGGCGACTACCCACTTGCTGTAATCACCCTAGGACCAGGCACCTGATAACTAGAGACAGCCCCTATATCCCAGAGCCCACTAAAATTATTCAAACTAGCCGATCCTAAGCCTGATTACCCTGCCTTACACATTCCTTCCTTTAGAAATCACACTAAAGGCTCCTGCCCATGTTTTCCCCTCACTCCCCCACCTCCTGACTGACCCTGGTGCTTCCCTATGTGGTCCTGTGCAGCACAGTGGGCCCCTACTTCTTGGGAACTATGAATAACACACTATTTCTTCAGTGGCAATGATCTCCTGATCTTTTAGCCTCACCGTACCTGAATAATAAAGTCTACATTTTAAAACAAGTAGTCACTAAGAATCAGAGTATTCTTTCCATTTATTCAAGGATAAAGATGAAGTGAAAATTTCTTATTTTCCCCCTTTCTCCACTTTTCTCTGACCAACTAATCTTGGTAATTATAGCGCTAGCTTTATGACATGCTACTATTTAAAATCTTCAAAATTTATCTTACATTGAGTTTACAACAAATTGATAGGATCTGTGAAACACATTAGCCTCATCATTAATCTTACTAGTGATACAATTTCAAGTTTTAGGGAGGCCGGGCATGGTGGCTCATGCCTGTAATCTCAGCACTTTGGGAGGCCAAGGCGGGTGGATCATGAGGTCAGGCATTCAAGACCAGCCTGGCCAAGACGGTGAAACCTCATCTCTACTAAAAATACAAAAATTAGCTGGGCATGGTAGCGGCCGCCTGTAATCCCAGCTACTCAGGAGGCTAAGGCAGAATAATCGCTTGAACTCAGGAGGTGGAGGTTGCAGTGAGCTGAGATCGCGCCACTGCACTCCAGCCTGGGCAACAGAGTAAGATTCCATCCAAAAAAAAAAAAAAAGTTATCAGGGTATTTCTTCTGGATAGATTTCAGATACATAGTTCCCTCAAATAAGATTATATGGGTTTGCATTTTTGTTTTTTTTTGAGACGGAGTCTCGCTCTGTCGCCCAGGCTGAGAGTGCAGTGGCCGAATCTCAGCTCACTGCAAGCTCCGCCTCCCGGGTTCACGCCGTTCTCCTGCCTCAGCCTCCCGAGTAGCTGGGACTACAGGTGCCCGCCACCTCGCCCGGCTAGCTTTTTGTATTTTTTAGTAGAGACGGGGTTTTGCCGTGTTAGCCAGGGTGGTCTCAATCTCCTGACCTCGTGATCCGCCCGTCTCGGCCTCCCAAAGTGCTGGGATTACAGGCTTGAGCCACTGCGCCCGGCCTGGGTTTGCATTTTTAAGGCAGAGTTGTATACTTCCTGCTCTTCAATTTATTTAAACAAAAAAAAACTATTGAAAATCTGTTCTGCCCAGTATCGTAAGTGCTCAGGTACGAACATGAATAAAACAATCTCTGTGCTTGAGTAACACAAGTATAGAAACAAGATTCTCAGTAAAATTCTCAGTGAAATTTGTAACTCACTAGACACTATCAGGAAATCAATAATTATTTAATTAAAAAAACAGTTACCTGCGAAACTGGTTTCTTCTTGGTACTTCTGTTTGTTTTTAGTACAGTTCTCACATAGAAGCTTATTATTCCCCATTAGTAATTCCATAGATGTAAACTGGTAGAGACAGGACTGAACTGAACATTCTTTAGAAGTAGTTATATAGGTCTGAGAAAGGGTCTGAAAAGCATTTTGGGGACTATGAGGCCTCAAATGCTTCCCCTCTAAAAAACATAAATTATTTGAAATACTTAGTGGCTGATTTTCTCTGTCAAAATCTTGATCTCCAGTTACAGTGCTCCTCAAACGAAGTTCAGAAATAGCTTCAGCCATTTGCTTATCACCACTGTCAGTCTCCTTGGTGTACACCAGTTCACCTGCTGATGGAGGGTAAAGGGGTCCATCTGTGTGCACACCAGATCCACTACTGGATCTGAACAGCCCAGTCTGCTTTGAAGCACTTTCAGATTCTGAAGCCTCACTGTCAGCATCAACATTACTTTCAGAATGGCTGGCTTCTTTTTCACTGTCATCAGTAGGGCTTTCATTCAGAGGTGACTCAGAATTCATGAGTCTTGCAAACATTAAAGAATTCCCATTCATTTCAAGGTTTTCCTTTTTCTGGTATGTGACAACAGTTTCTCCAGACAATTTTCTAATACATTTTCGATCATGAATTAGTTGACTCTGTAAGTTGACAGTGTTTTCAAAGAAAAAGAATCTTGTAACCTCGTTGAAAATAAATGCCAATAATTCTTATTTAAACATATCACACTTATTAAATACCATTTCTCTCAGATCCATTTCGTAAGCCTATTGAAACTAAGATCACTAGAAGATATACTAAAAAATTGTTCTATTTTAAAAGTAAATCTTCACACAAGAAACTAACAACAATGTAACAGTGGCTATTTGTGGGGAAGGAAGTAGGACTTTTGTAGAACAGGGCTATGAGGGAGACTTTTTTCTTTTTTAAAAAAATTGCTTTTAGAGACAGGGTCTTGCTCTGTTGCCTAGGCTGGAGTGCAGTAGCACTCAAGTGATCCACCTCAGCCTCCCATGTACTTACTACTACAAGCATGCACCATCACACGGGGCTAATTTTTAAATTTTTTGTAGAGACAGAGTCTCTCCATGTTGCCTAGGCTGGTCTTGAACTCCTGGCCTCAAGCAATCCTCCCACCTTGGCTTCCCAAAGGAGACTTTTCAGTTACTGTATAAGCCTTTCCATACTTGTTCATTTTTAAACACTGAAAATGTATCTTTTTTTTAAAAAATTAAAAAGTAACAAAAGTAAACTATAAACTATTATGACACGGTGTTGCTTGGTTGCCATAGATCTGGAAGAAAATTACAGAAATAAAATAACCTAAGTTTGGGAAGGGGGGAATCAACTAATTAAAAATTTTAAGCTACCTGAAATGTTTAACTAAAGTTTCCACATAGCTGAAGGCTCGAATTACATTTTTCTTTTCCTATACCTTGGCTGAAGGGTCAAGACAAAAAATAAAGAAAAGACTATCATGAGTAATTGATACTCTGTTTTAGTTATTCAGGGGAAGAAGGGTAAGTTATAAAAACTGTCTTGCCTCAATCTTCAAAATCAGGAAAAATAACATTGTCTCCTGTGTTTACCAAGTATTCTGAACTTCTTGAGTGAAAATAAGGTATTTATTTTCACCATATATATCTGGTATACTAGAGAGCATATGATAAGTAATAAAGCTTATGGTAACAGCCAACAAGTTCCACTCTGATGAATTTATATAGTACTTTTTTTGGAAACAAACTTTCCTGTTATATATATAATACTAATAGTTAAGAAGCCCTAGCCAGAGCAATCAGGCAGAAGAAGAAAATAAAAGATATCCAAATTGGAAAAGAAGTCAAATTGTTCCTCTTCACAGATGACATAGTCTTACATATAGGAAAATCTAAAGACTTCAACAAAAAACCCTTAGAACTGATAAATTCAGTCAAGTTGTTGAATGCAAAATCAACATACAAAAATCAGTAGTGTTTCTATACACTAACAAAAAACTAGCTGGAAAAAAACATCAACAAGGCAATCTCGTTTATAATGGCTACAAAAGAAAAAAAAATCTCACCTAGGAATAATTTAACTGAGGAGGTTAAAGACCTCCACAAGGAAAACTATAAAATACTGATGAAAGAAATGAAGGAGACACAAACGAAAAAGCATCCCATGCTCATGGATCAGGAAAATAGTATTAAAATGACCATGCCACCTAAAGCAATCTATGGGCTCAATGAAATTCCTATCAAAATTCCAATGACATTTTTCACATAAAAAGAAAAAACAATCCTAAAATGTATATGGAACCTGGCTGGGCACAGTGGCTCATGCCTGTAATCCCAGCACTTTGGGAGGCTGAGGGAAGTGAATCACCTAAGGCCAAGAGTTTGAGACTAGCCTGACCAACATGATGAAACCCCATCTCTACTAAAAATACAAAAAATTAGCCAGGCATGGTAGCGGGCACCTGTAATCCCAGCTACTTGGGAGGCTGAGGCAGGAGAATCACTTGAACGTGGGAGGTGGAGGCTGCAGTGAGCTGAGATTGCACCACTGCACTCTGGCCTGGGCAACAAGAGTGAAACTCCATCTAAAAAAAAAAAAAATTTTTTTTTTTTTTTTGTATGGAACCAAAAAAGAGCCAGAATCACTAAAGCAATCCTGGGCAAAAGGAAGAAAGCTGGAAGCCTCACACTACCTGACTTCAAAATATACTACAAGACTACAGTAACCAAAACAGTATGGTCTTGGTATAAAAACAGACACACAGACCAATGCAACAGAATAAAGAAATAAATCCACATACTTAGAGCCAACTGATTTCTGACAAAGGGCCAAGAAAAAACACTGGGGAAAGGACGCCCTCTTCAACAAATGGTACTGGGAAAACTGGTTATCCATATGCAGAAGAATACAACTAGAACCTTATCTCTCACCATATACAAAAATCAACTCAAGATAGATTAAAGACTTAAATGTAAGATCTAAAACTATAAAACTACAAGAAGAAAACATAGGAGAAACACTCAGGACATTAGTCTAGGTAATGATTTTATGTAGACCTCAAAAGCACAGGCATCAAAAACAAATGGGACTACATTGAACTAAAAAGTTTCTGCGCCTGTAATCCCAGCACTTTGGGAGGCCGAGACGGGCGGATCACGAGGTCAGGAGATCGAGACCATCCTGGCTAACACGGTGAAACCCCGTCTCTACTAAAAAATATAAAAAATTAGCCGGGCGAGGTGGCGGGCGCCTGTAGTCCCAGCTACTTGGGAGGCTGAGGCAGGAGAATGGCGTGAACCCGGGAGGCGGAGCTTGCAGTGAGCTGAGATCCGGCCACAGCACTCTAGCCTGGGCGACAGAGCGAGACTCCGTCTCAAAAAAAAAAAAAAAAAAAAAAAAAAAAAAAAAAAAAAAAAAGTTTCTGCACAGAAAAGGAAATAATCAACAGAGTGAAGAGACCCCTGTTGAATGGGAGAAAATATCTGCAAACTCTTCATCCTATAAGGAACTAATATTAGACATTTCCCAAAAGAATACATCCAAATGGCCAAGAGGTATATGAAAAAAAAAAATGCTCAACATCCCTAACCATCAAGGAAATGCAAATCAAAACCACAATAAAATATCATTTTACCCCAGTTAGCATGGTTATTATCAAACAAGACAAATAATAAGATGCCTTCAAGAATGTGGAGAAAAGGAGTCCGATACACTGCTGGTGGGAATGTAAATTAGTACAGCCATCATAGAAAACAGTATGGAGATGGCTGGGCGTGGTGGCTCATGCCTGTAATCTCAGCAGTTTGGGAGGCCAAAGTGGGTGGATCACGAGTTCAGGAGTTCAAGACCATCCTGGCCAACATGGTGAAAACCCTGTCTCTACTAAAAATACAAAAAAATAAGCTGGGCGTGATGGCAGGTGCCTGTAATCCCAGCTACTCGGGAGGCTGAGGCAGTAGAATCACTTGAACCCGGGAGATGGAGGTTGCAGTGAGCCGAGATCACACCACTGCACTCCTGCACTCCAGCCCAGGTGACAGAGTGACACTCCATCTCAAAAAAAACAAAACAAAACAAAACAAAATATGGAGATTTCTCAGAAAATTAAAATAGGGCCATGTACAATGGCTCACACCTGTAATCCCAGCACTTTGGGAGACTGAGGTGGGTGGATCACTTGAGGTCAGGAGTTCGAGACCAGCCTGGGGAACATGGTGAAACCCAGTCTCTAATAAAATACACAAATTAGCTGGGCGTGGTAGCACACGCCTGTAGCCCCTACTTGGGAGATGAAGGCTGAGGCATGAGAATCACTGGAACCCAGAAGGAAGAGGTTGCAGTGAGCCGAGACTGTGCCACACAGCACTTCAGCCTGGGCAATGGAGTGAGACTCTGTCTCAAACAACAACAACAACAACAACAACAACAACAATAACAACAACAAACTAAAATAGAGCTACCATAAGATCCAGCAATCCCACTACTAGACATTTATCCAAAGAAAAGAAAATCAGTGTATCAAAAGGATACCTGCACCCCCATGTTTATTGTAGTGCTATTCACAATAGCTAAGATATGGAATCAATCTAAGTGTCCATCAGTAGCTGAATGGATAAATGTAGTATAGATCAATAATGGAATACTCTTTGGCCCTAAAAAGAATGAAATCCTGTCATTTGCATCAACATGGATTGAACTGGATATCATTATGTTAAGTGAGGCAAGTTAGGCACAGAAAGGCAAATATCCCATGTTCTCACTCTTATGTGAGAGCTAAAAAAAAAAAGAATGTTAGGGCAGGCATGGTGGCTCATGCCTGTAATCCCAGCACTTTGGGAGGCTGAGGTGGGTGGATCATGAAGTCAGGAGATCGAGACTATCCTGGCTAACAAGGTGAAACCCCATCTCTACTAAAAATACAAAAATTAGCCGGGCTTGGTGGCGGGTGCCTGTAGTCCTGGCTACTCAGGAGGCTGAGGCAGGAGAATGGTGTGAACGCGGGAGGCAGAGCTTGCAGTGAGCCGAGACTGTGCCACTGCACTCCAGCCTGGGCAAGAGAGCGAGACTCAGTCTCAAAAAAAAAAAAAAAAAAAGTTGATCTTATGAAAGTAGAGTGTAGAATGATAGACATCAGAGGCTTAGAAGAGAGTGAGGGAGGGTGTTGTGGAGGAGCTAAAAAGAGAGGTACGTTAGTTGAGTATAAAGGCAGAGTTAGATAGAAGGAATAGTTCTAATGTTCCATAGAACACTATGGTAACTACAGTTAACAACAATAGATTATATATTTCAAGGTAGCTAAAAGAGAAAATCTGAAATGTTCTCATTGCAAAGAAATGATAAATGCTTAAGGTAACTGATATCCCAAATACCCTCACTTGATCACAATACATTCTATACATGTATCAAAATATCACATATACCTCATAAATATGTACAAATATTATGTACCAATAGAAAATTATTAATGGTCAATGGAAAAATATAGACCCATACAGGTTTTTAGTAACTTGTCCAAGATCATATAACTAATAAAAATAGCTGTGTCCAGAATCCAATTAATCTCATTTCTAATTGAATAGTTTCCAAACTCAGGTGATTATCAGACTCACCTAAGAGGGCTTGTTTTAAAAGATACATATATGAGGCATTACCACTAAGAAATTCCCATTAATGATGTCTGAGGCTGGGTATGAGAATTTGTTTGAATAGACAGGTGATTCTCATGATCAGCTGGCCTGAGGAACTTTTGAATGAGACTATTCTATCTATCCTTTTTATCCTCCTGCTCCCAGTGAAATATAAAAGTACCCATTCCCATCCTTGTTTTTTGCTTAGTAGACATATGATGGATTTAATCCACTAAAAATATCCTAAGTTTATAACATAAATTAGGACCAAAGATTAAGAAGTCTATTTTGAAAAAATAACCAAAACTACATGAGAGAAAGCTTGCTATCAAAGAGATGATACAGGATAGAATAGTATGATTCTGGAACTAGACTGCCCGGATTCAAATTTAAGTTCTCCAATTTACTAGCTGGGTGATGTTGAAAAAATTACTTGACATCTCAGTATTCCAGTTTCCTCACCCATAAAGCAAAAGCACCAACCCATATTGTGTTGTCATGGTGGTTAAATGAGACAGTATATAGAAAAGCCCACAGAGCAGTGCCTAGCTCATAGTAAGCAGCATAAGTATCAGCTATTATTATTATTATATTATTATTATTTTGAGACAGAGTCTCACTCTGTCGCCCAGGCTGCAGTGCAGTAGCGCGATCTCGGCTCACTGCAACCTCCACCTCCTGGGTTCAAGCAACTCTCCTGCCTCAACCTCCTGAGTGGCTGGGACTACAGGCGTGTGCCACCACGACTGGCTAATTTTTTGTATTTTTAGTAGAGATAGGGTTTCGCTGTGTTAGCCAGGATGGTCTCTATCTCCGGACCTCATGATCTGCCTGCCTCGGCCTCCCAAAGTGCTGGGATTACAGGCGTGAGCCACCGTGGTCAGCCAGTATCAGCTATTATTATTGGCGGCAATCATGAGAATGAGCTCAGTGGTTTCCCTAAACACCATCCATGTACAAGCACTGAACTAGGCACCTGACACATAGTGGCAAGAAGGACAGATTCAGTTCCTGTTTGCAGATCCTACAATCCATCCCAATAGAAGTATGGTAAAACATAAGTTCAAGTCAGCAGGGGGCAGTATATCTGGTTAAGAACACGGTCCTTGTTTAACCTGTCTGAATCCCCATTTCTGCCATAGGCTACCTGTATGATCTTAGGCATGTTACTTAATCCATCTCTTGACTCAATATAATTGGTGTAAATAACTGAAAACAGTGATCATGACATAATTAAGAACTCAAATGTTAGGTACAATTTTTGTTATGATAGGAGAAATACAGTGCTATAGAAAGCCAGAGGAAAAGAACTAATCCAGAATTGAGTGGATCAGAGAAATATGCAGAAATTGAGCAGAGGCTACAGGAGCAGAATGGGACTGTTCCTGGCAGAAGAAACAGTTCAAAGTCCCACAGGTAAGACAAAGAACAAGAAATTAGGGAAGTCTAGCTAGAAAATGAGTACAAATGTGGGGAGGTGAGAAGGACAGACAAAAATTAACCAGAAGCATATAAGTCACAGACTTGTTTTTGTGTTTTGAACAGCAATGAGATTTCTTTTTTCAAGTTTTATTTTAGGTTCAGGGTATATGTGCAGGTTTGTTATAAAGGTAAACTTGTGTCACAGGGGTTATACAAATTATTTCTTCACCCAGGTACTAAGCCTAGTATCTGATATTATTTTTTCTGATCCTCTCCCTCCTCCTACCCTGCACCCTCCAGTAGGCCCTAGTGTCTTTGTTCCCTTGCATCCAAGTGTACTCTATGTTTAGCTCCCACTTATAGGTAAGAACATGTGATATTTGGTTTTCTGTTCCTACTTGAGTTTGCTAATGACAATGGCCTCCAGCTCCATCCACATTCCTGTAAAAGGCACGATCTTATTCTTTTTTATGGCTGCATAGTATTCCATGGTCTATATGTACAACATTTTCTTATCCAAACTGTCATTGATCAGCATTTAGGTTGATTCCATGTCTTTGCTATTGTGAATAGTGCTGCAATGAACATTCACATACATGTGTTTTCATGGTAAAAATGATTTATATTCCTTCAGGTATATACCTAGTAATGGAAATGCTGGGTCAAATGGTAGTTCTGTTTTTAGCTCTTTGAGGAATAGCCATACTGCTTTCCACAATGGTTGAGCTAATTTATACTTCTATCAACAGTGTATAAGTATTCCCTTTTCTCTGCAGCCTCACCAGCATTTGTTATTTTTTGACTTTTTAGTAACAGCATTCTGACTGGTGTGACATGGTATTTCACTGTGGTTTTGATTTGCATTGCCCTAATGATCAGTGATGTTGAGTTTTCTTATGCCTGTTGGCTTGATTCTGAGGGCTACAAGGAATAAGATGACCAATTTTGTATTTTAGAAATATTGCACTGTCTGCAATGTGGAGCACCAAATGGTGGTGGGGAAAGGGGAGAGGAGTGGGGTCTAGGGAAACAAAAAATTAATCAGGTGGCTACATTATAATTCCCTATCTTTTCTCTCAGACCTTTGGGTGGTGCTTTTTTTGCCTCACATAATTTTCCAATAAAAAATATCTATTCATTGTTTCCTTTCACTATTTTTTAAACTTTCTAAAACATTCAGCCTAGATCTTTTGCCTTTCCACCAGTGCTAACTTTCATTTGTATTCACATTACTATATCTTGGTTTTAATTCTCCTTTTTTCCTCGCCTGATGCTTCTTTATCACCCTTCATATTAAACTTTGTTCAGTTTCAATGAGATAACCATAGTATAATTTAGCAAAGAGAAGAAGTGAAAAACTCAATTTACTATCAAATCAGTACTTGTACCTCTATTATTAACAGATGCAAGGAGCTTCTCTTTTTGTTACAGACACCAAGTAGAGGGGAAAAGTCCACTTTTAAACTTTAAAAATATAAGAAATGAAAATGATCAAAGGAGAAATATATGACCTTCTCTGGGTGTTTCCAAAATCCAGATAGTAAATTGAGCCAACACCACATGATAAACAAAAATATCCTTGCAACTGTTTTACTTGGACTTTAAAACTACTAAGTATCTATTCAATTTAATCCTTAAAAAAATTTACATAGGTTAAGTTGCCATTTTCTCAGATCCTTCTGTATAATACCTTGAGCAATTTAGCACCTAGGAAAAATGGTAAAATCAGGTAAGATCCCTTTGAATACAGGGTTTTCCTCAAATCTATTTTTAAGTATATTGATAGATACTGTAACTACACCAGTATTCTTTTGGTGACTGGTCTGATTGGTAAAAGAATAGAAAGATTGAAATTTTCCTAATTTCTTCCATGTAAATAAGAGGACTGTGATTTTCTGAATATAACCCCAATGATGAGAGGCACAACATATGTTTCAGCAATTCCATAATAACATCTTTTATAATAACTAAAAAGAAAACAGAGGAAATAAGATGGAACACAAAAATTATTCAATTAAAACCAAAAGTGCATGAAAAGTAGAAACAGAAATAAAGAACAGATGGGATAAATAGAAAAAAACAGCAAGATTCTGGTCTTACAATTGAATGCAAGAGCTGAGCCTCAAAGAGCTTAACTGGCAAAAGGCTGCGCAGCTAACAGGTGGTGGGAACCAAGGTTTATGTAAATTGCACCAGAGCACAGTGCACTTCTGATTCTGGCAGAAGTATTAAAGTTTTATGAAATAAAAAAAATTTTTCATAAAACTAATATACTTATGTGTTGAAGCGGCTCAGAGAATTGAACTTTTGGATTTCTTTCTGAACTAATGAGCTGAGGCAGGATTTTAAATAAGGATATCAATTTGAGATTTCCCAGTCCCTACAGTTATTCAATCAGCATGATGGTTTTTAAAAAAGCTGTGGGGAGGGGAAAGAAGGGAAGAAAATTAGCCTACGGAATAGACTTCACATAATATCTTTTGGTAGCCATTTGTTGCAGCTCATTTTACCTTAGTTTTTGGTTTAAAAAGGACGTCTATATATGCCTATGGCTATTTACTGTGTTTATGTATCTGCCTCCTGTTACTATTTTTTCTATATTTAGGCCAGAAATTGACATATTCATTTTATAGTGTTTTATTTAACTGGAGTATTTGCCTGTTATCAGTAAGCAAAAGAAAATGCACTTTTTGGCCGGGCGCGGTGGCTGAAGCCTGTAATCCCAGCACTTCGGGAGGCCGAGACGGGCGGATCACGAGGTCAGTAGATCAAGACCACCCTGGCTAACACGGTGAAACCCCGTCTCTACTAAAAAATACAAAAAACTAGCCGGGCGAGGTGGTGGGTGCCTGTAGTCCCAGTAAACCTGGGAGGCGGAGCTTGCAGTGAGCTGAGATCCGGCCACTGCACTCCAGCCTGGGCAACAGAGGGAGACTCCGTCTCAAAAAAAAAAAAAAAGAAAATGCACTTTTTCAAGGTACTCAGAGATAACAACTTCCAACTTGAGGGCAAGATTTTCTCAGCTAATTTCACTATTATTTTTATGTAATTATTTTATCATTCTTCATATTAAGTTTTTGTGTGATTTTAGGTAACTAATATAATTTGGCAAAGAAAAAAGGTGAAGAACTCAAAAACTTATGATCAAATCAGTACTTGTACCTCCAGTATAATTTTAAAAGATGTGAGGTGCTTCTATTACTGTAAGAGATTAAAGAGTACTATAAAGAAAAGTTTGTCAAAAATATCTTTATACTCTTATTAATAGCTTTACTAATCAGCAAAACAAGACTTTATTGATCTTTATAAAACTAGTACTGAAATTAGTTAACTACTGAATCATTCTGGTTCCATGATTAAACTGGTTCTGTAGTTGAACTATTGGAAATAACTTCTAAACATAAACTTCCTAATGACTGAAATACATTTATGTCATTTAAATTTTCGCTTCTTGAATACAGTACCTTAAAGATGTTATTAGAACTGTACTTTTCTAATTTTAGAACCATATGCAAACTTGCACTTTTTCCCATCAAAACCAAAAAAAAGGTAACTCTATTACATGAAAAAAATGTTCAATATAGAATAGGTCCAATAAAAAAAGTAACAAAAAAAGTATACGAAAAAAAATTTTCAATAAAGAGTAGGTCCAATTTGTTCAGCACAAGCACAAGTTATACTCATGTGGTGTCCAGACCTTTGAGGTATAGACAGTTTGTATATATCATATATGCATATTCTCAGTTCCTAACCAATATTGTGTGGGAAGTATTTCTCTCATACATTTGGATAGCGGATGTATTAAAACTACTTTGGCCAGTACCACAGAATCTCCTCTTTAAACTAAACAAAAATAAAAAAAAATCACTACACATTTATATTTTAATAACCAGTGCTTTTATTTTTTTTTATTTTTTTATTTTTTATTTTTATTTATTTTTATTTTTATTTTTATTTTTTTTTGAGGCGGAGTCTCGCTCTGCCGCCCAGGCTGGAGTTCAGTGGCCGGATCTCAGCTCACTGCAAGCTCCGCCTCCTGGGTTTACGCCTTTCTCCTGCCTCAGCCTTCCTAGTAGCTGGGACTACAGGCGCCCGCCACCTCGCCCGGCTAGTTTTTTTTTTGTATTTTTAGTAGAGACGGGCTTTCACCGTGCTAGCCAGGATGGTCTTGATCTCCTGACCTCGTGATCCGCCCGTCTCGGCCTCCCAAAGTGCTGGGATTACAGGCTTGAGCCACCGCGCCCGGCCAATAACCAGTGCTTTTTAGGGGAATAGCAACACAATTAATGCTTTAACCTTTTCAAACTCTGTAAGATGCTTTTGTTTTATACCATTAGAATAAAGCATATGCTCAAGTTGAATTTAACTGTCCTATATATCTTATGAAGCAAAGTTAGCTTTTATTTAAAGAAAACATGTCCTTTCTGAAGTCTTGTGACTTCTAACATAAGCCTTCTAACAGAGTAAGTTAAATTCAGGCCCAGCACCATGGCTCATGCCTGTAATCCCAGCACTTTGGGAGGCCAAGGCAGGTAGATCACTTGAGGTCATCAGAAGTTTGAGACCAGCCCGGCCAACATGACGAAACCCTGTCCTCTACAAAAAGTACAAAAATTAGCCAGGCATGGTGGTGTGCACATGTAGTCCCAGCTACTCGGGAGGCTGAGGCATGAGAATCACTTGAACCTGGGAGGCTGCAGTGAGCTAAGATCGTGCCACTGAACTCCAGCCTGGCTGGGCAACAGTGTGAGACTCTGTCTCAAATAAATAAATAAATAAATAAAATTTTAAAAAGAGTAAGTTAAATTTAATGTCAGTTTGCCAAATTAAAACAAATCATTTCATATAAAAAAGTTTTTTCTTTGCTGAAGTATAAGTTCAGATTGATTTCTTTCCATTTTCATGGGATAATACAACAGCCTGGTATGTACCTAGTGAAATAATAGCTCTAGACATGGTTATCAATGATCACCATTTCATGGAATAATTTTCCATTTTCATGGGATAACTGAACAACCAGGTACATCCCTAGTAAAATAATAGGTCTAGACAATGGTTATCAATGACTGGTAATATCATAGAAAGAGAGACATAAAACATTGTGTGCATCTAGTTCATGGAAGTATACATGCCACCACCTAAAAGTCTTCTTGCTAAAAATTAAGTAAGTAATTAAATCTGAACCTAACTAGGCCTCTAGATCTGAATGTCTCAGAGGGGAAATAAAGGTGACAGAGGAACCTGTTAACATCATGCTGCTGAAGAAAAGGACCTAATTTCTTCAGCAAATAAACTGCAAAGGAAGAAAAAGAGGGAGAGGGAATCTGTAGATGAAAAGAGATTTAAGAGACACAGCAATCATTGGGAGGCCGAGGCGGGTGGATCACGAGGTCAGGAGTTCAAGACCAGCCTGACCAACATGGTGAAACCCAGTCTCTACTAAAAATAGAGAAATTAGCTGGGTGTGGTGACATGCACCTGTACTCCCAGCTACTCAGGAGGCTGAGGCAGAAGAATTGCTTGAACCCAGGAGGCAGAGGTTGCAGTGAGCCAAGATCGCAACACCTGGGCAACAGAGCGAGATTCCATCTCAAAAAAAAAAAAAAAAAAGACACTGCAATCTATAGACCTCTTTTAAATCCTAAAATCCAAACTTTAGAAAGCGAAAGAAAAAAACTGAGTACTTATGAGACAACTGCAGAAATTTAAATAATGACTGAATCCTTATTTATTTATAATGAATTAATATTTTTGATATGATAATGGTACTGTGGTTTTGTTTTTTAGAAGAGTATCTCTCTGTTAGTGCTGGGCGCAGTGGCTCACTCCTGTAATATCAGCGCTTTGGGAGGCCGAGGCAGGCGGATCACCTGAGGTCAGGAGTTTGAGACTAGCCTGACCAACATGTTGAAACCCTGTCTCTACTAAAAATACAAAATTAGCCAGGTGTGGTGGCGCATGCCTGCAATCCCAGCTACTCAGGAGGCTGAGGCAGGAGAATTGCTTGAACCTAGGAGGTGGAAGTTGCAGTGAGCAGAGATTGCACTATTGCACTCCAGTCTAGGAAACAAGAACAAAACTCCATCTTAAAACGAAACAAAACAAAACTCTCTTTTAGAGATACACATTGAAGTATATGATATATTTGGGATTTATTTCAAAAATAATCTGGGATTATCCAAAAATAGTCCGGGATGGGAGGAAAGGGAGGATGTGGGATATATATAGTGTACAAGTAGCCAAGTTGGTAATTATGAAGCCAAAAAAATGGGTACATGAGAGTTTATTACACTATGTTCTCTACTTTTAGATGTGCTTGAAACTTTTGTTAATAAACTGTTAAAAAAACAGACGTCTAACAAATGCTCATGGTCTTACCTTATCTTTAGATGAAGAATGCTTCTTGGCAGCTCTAGGTTGATGAATATTTTCTACAGTAACATTGCCATTGTATCGATCATGATCTGTCTCCCGTAAACTTCTATATTTATTCATTCTTCCCAAAAGTAAAGGTTTTGAAACCTATGTAAATGCCACGTACAGAACACAAAACCTCTTTAGCAAATAAATTCTGGATGTCCTCATCTTAAAATTTTTAACTGATTTGAAATACAAAAAATTAAATTCTCAAAATAAAAAGTGTTTAAGAGTTTAAATTCCTTGAGAATAAAAACCATATCATACTTTATGCATACTTACACAAACCCCCAAATCAGACTCAATTACAAATACAAACTCAATTATATAAAAAAAAAATGACTCTCAGATATCTCGTAATATACTCAACAAATGTTTAAATAAATGATTAAATGTTCTTCACAAAAGCTTCATCATTAGTTTTCTTCTCCTTACCCTTTCTTCTATTATAGGAAGTGAAATATCAATGAATGGATCTTTCACTGTGGAGATCTTAAAAGGAAAACACATTGAAAACTTCAGTTAGAATTCTAACATAAACACATAGTTTTGTAACTTCCTGGGCAACCTAAAATTTTACATCAAAACATATTCCTGAAAAAACAGCGATTTAATTGGGTATTGTAGCACATTGTTAATTGAAACAACATACTCTCAAACATCACTGAACGTGATCCAATTGAACTTTATATTACTGTCAATATGGCCTGTAATATTTAAAATAACTTCAAAATAAACTGTTTAATAAAACAGATTAAAGAGACTAGACATTTTTGGTGAGCTTAGGGCTGTAACATAAGTAAACTATGAAATGTTAAGAAAAAGCCATGAAAAAAAGCAGGGAGCTTGGCTGTGTTTTATAGATTCTTTAAGATAATTCTGTTTTAAAAGATACTCTCTATCTTGTGTGAGAGAAATCAACTTCTGTGTTGAATAGTCTAGAAACTTAAATAATCATGGTCGTACATTCTTTGTTTCAATGTGACAGGCTAGAATGAGATATAATTTATAATCCTGCTTCTTTAAGGCTACAGAACACAGAAAAATACTCCATAATCTGGGACAGGAAAATGAATAAAGGCTCCTTTTACTATTAAAATCTAACAGAAATTAAAACCTATCATACTCTAAGTCATACACTTACAGAAATATTCCTTACCAAGCAATTGAAAATCTACAAAAAATTCATACATGCTTTAAGTTGTTAAAGATGGCATTCAAAATAAAAATTATTAAATTCAAAGTGAGTGAAGTCTACACAAAAATCTTTAATACGCCATATAAACTTGAAATCAAATGTGATATAACCACCCTAAATTATGTTAATACATTAAATTATTTATATTGGAATTACTTTTTTTTTTTTTTTGAAGCTGTGTCTTGCTCTTTGCCCAGGCTGTAGTGCAGTAGCGCAATCTCAGCTCACTGCAACCCCACCTCCTGGGTTCAAGTGATTCTCCTGCCTCAGCCTCCCAAGTCATTGGGACTACAGGCTCCCACCACCATGCCTGGCTAATTGTTTTGTATTTTTTTAAGTAGAGACAGGGTTTCACCATGTTGGCCAGGCTGGTCTTGCATTCCTGACCTCAAGTGATCTGCCGGCCTTGGCCTCCCAAAGTACTGGGATTACAGGCATAAGCCACTGCCCCCAGTCTGGAATTACACTTTAGGGCACTGCAATGTAACATAGTTACTCTCTTCACAGAAGTTTTTCTCTCACTTCAAACAGAGAGCTAATGAATTTCAGTATATTAAGATAAGCTAAAACTGCCTCATAGGTGTGTCATGAGGAAAAATAACACAAAACACATTTACTTTTAAAAATATATAAATTACCACATTACTTTCTAGGAGTATAGTGTATAAAAAGACTTTCAAGAATTATGTAATCATCTGTCACAAATTTTAAAAATGACTGCCAACAATTATATGTGAAAGAAAATACAATAAAAATGATGTGATTGTAATCCATTCCATGTGAATTGAATTCTAAAGTACCTACATTTGCACATTCTTCACACATGACCGTGCTAGTTAATTCACCAATAAAGATCCGATCTATGAAGTTCATTTTCACACCTTCTTTTCCATATGCTGTAAAAATCATACTTTTTAATGCAAAAAACATATCAACCATCCATCTAGCAGTATAATAGGCTATCTTCTGGTTATTCAAAAGTAATCTGAATAAGATATTCTGTACTACATTTAATAATATATTTTACTATACATACAATATTCCAATGTCTTTCTCCTTTACAATTTTGTAGCAGATTTGACTATCAACTATTTTAGTCTCCAAGAAATAATGAACTGTTCTTAAACTTAACAGGTAAAACAAAACAATAACCACTATTCCTACCACACCTCAACCACTCCCATTAAAACTTATAAAACCTCATGTCTAACCAGTAGTACACAGAAGAATGGAAAAGGAGATTATGCTATCAGGACTACGGATGCCAGGATCATGGCTACGAAAATAACAGAGTCGTAAAACGCAAGTGTAAGGAATTAACATAGGCAATTAAGAACTCAGCCGGGCGCGGTGGCTCAAGCCTGTAATCCCAGCACTTTGGGAGACCGAGACGGGCAGATCACTAGGTCAGGAGATGGAGACCATCTTGGCTAACACGGTGAAACCCCGTCTCTACTAAAAAATACAAAAAACTAGCCAGGTGAGGTGGCGGGCGCCTGTAGTCCCAGCTACTCGGGAGGCTGAGGCAGGAGAATGGCCTAAACTCGGGAGGCGGAGCTTGCAGTGAGCTGAGATCCGGCCACTGCACTCCAGCCTGGGCCACAGAGCAAGACTCCATCTCAAAAAAAAAAAAAAAAAAAAAAAAAAACTCAGCTAAGAACATGGTTATATTTTTAAAAGTTAAAATTATTTTGCTCAGGAAATATTTATAAATTAAAAAAACATGCCTATGACTTGCTTTAAAATAACCTGAGGTTGGCTGGGCACAGTGGCTCAAGCCTGTAATCCCAGCGCTTTGGGAGGCCGAAGCGGGCGGATCACGAAGTCAGGAGATGGAGACCATCCTGGCTAACATGGTGAAACCCCGTCTCTACTAAAAATACAAAAAAAATTAGCCAGGCGTGGGGGCGGGCGCCTGTAGTCCCAGCTACTCAGGAGGCTGAGGCAGGAGAATGGAGTGAACCCAGGAGGCGGAGCTTACAGTGAGCCGAGATGGCGCCACTGGACTCCAGCCTGGGGGACAGAGCGAGACTCCGTCTCAAAAAATAAAATAAAATAGGGCCGGGCGCGGTGGCTCAAGCCTGTAATCCCAGCACTTTGGGAGGCCGAGACGGGCGGATCACGAGGTCAGGAGATCGAGACCATCCTGGCTAACACGGTGAAACCCCGTCTCTACTAAAAATACAAAAACTAGCCGGGCGAGGTGGCGGGCGCCTGTAGTCCCAGCTACTCGGGAGGCTGAGGCAGGAGAACGGCGTAAACCCGGGAGGCGGAGCTTGCAGTGAGCTGAGATCCAGCCACTGCGCTCCAGCCTGGGCGACAGAGCAAGACTCCGTCTCAAAAAAAAAAAAAATAAAAAAATAAAATAAAATAAAATAAAATAAAAAATAACCTGAGGTTGGGAGAAAATAGATTAAACATAAACCATGGACGCAGTTTAAGTTAGGTGACAGATATAAAAGGGCTGCATTATACTATTCTCTCTACTTTAATAAAAATTTGAAACTTGCCATCATAAGCCATGGGAGGAAAAAGTACATTAACAAACCTATTCACCCCTTTCAGACTTATGTTTTGAGCCTCTATCTTCAAGTTTCATACAAACAATATTTAAGATCATTTAAAGTATTACAGCACTGAATGACAGAAAACATATCTGAATATATCAACAAACAATTAAAATTGTATTTAAAAATACTATAATAATAAAGATGTTTCATCAAGAAAAACTACAAGCGATTGGAAATAGAGATTACAAAACTGGAAAACGGGAAAGAAAAACTGGGTTGTTATTCTAAATATCCACGAGATGGCACTATCTCAACACAAAAGAACAAGGCATACTTGAGCAGCTACAGTTTAAAAAAATCTTGAACCCATTAAGGGGTTCAATAAAGTGCACAGTAACAATGTGTGTATGTTTGTAAATTATAGACCCGTAGTACATACATTATAAAACCACAAAAACAAAAGTTAGAAAAAATTACAAATAATATTTTTAAATATATTCTAAAAATTACTTCATGCTAATATTAGTTAGTATCTCAATGCAGAATATACACTTAGGGCAAGGTATATAAACCCACACTGTAGTATTGATAATGATAAATAACCAACTTTGATTAGGTAATCATCATTTGGAGCTCATATTTTTACGGATGCATAGCAAACACTAGGAGTAGGCAAAGTGCACTTACACTTGACATACTAGCACTCTCTTCAATGAATGGTTTATTTGCAGGAGTCTTTGGAGCACTTAAGCATTTTGTCTAGCTACATCTAAAAAAAATCCATAAATCCATTGATCCAAACACATGTCAAATGATACAATAAATGTGAACTTTCAAGTGTGGTTGCTACTTTCAACAACCTTTCAAGTTTCCCTTAGAAGACCTCACATAAAGGTATCAGTGTCAATCTGTATATGTGGTATTAGCTTTATTTTTATAAATTCACATGAATACATTCTAGCATTTTCTATGTTCCACTAAAGTCTTTTACAGACATTGCAGCAACTGTGCCCTCCTTTTGAAGCCGCTACTTTGGTGTATTAGTTCACATAATGCTCAGTTCTTTTTCCAACTAAAATAAAAATTTAATATTTTCTTAAAGAAAAAAGTCGAAACAAAGAGTCAACATACCTTTGACTTTTTTTCTAGTTTCATCATCAGCAGTTTTAGTAGTTGGGTTGTTAAATGCTTTTAGAATGCTAGCTTGTATTCGCTGTAAAACAAAGTTAATAGATTCTGGTCTAGTAATAGTTAACTCAGGCCTCATCCTCCTAATAAAAGAAGGCTTAGAGTAAATTCATTTGCCCTCTTTCTTCCTTCTCCCTGTCTCTAAAGTGACACTTCTTAATTAGAACCAAAAAAGAAAACAGACCATATGAAATTTATTGTCTATGAAGACCATTCTATATTAAGAAGCTATCAAGCTGCTTACTATAATCTCTATGCTATGTGGACTACCTCATTTATATACACATATAAATCAAGTCCAAACTTATCAATTAATGTCCATAGCAAGAAGAATCTCCCAAATTTTAATTATGGTTTTACTTGAACTTAGTTGTCAATGATTTGTCTTCAGCAGCTCTCAGTAAATGTCAAGGTTTATATTATATATTTCTACATCTCTTGTGTATGTTTTAGGAAAGACACAATCTCACTGAAAAGTTTCAGAATAAAACTACATACTCCAAGAATAAAACTTAGTAAGTGACCTTTTTACATTAACTATGCCCCTAATTAGTGGATGAATTTTGTCTTCCTAATTCAGATTATGACAATAGGATGAGGGAAAAGTTTGTTAATTATCTTTCAAAACTAAAAAAAAATTTTTTTTTGAGAGAGAGTCTTGTTTTGTTGCCCAGGCTGGAGTGCAGTGGTGTGATCACCACCCACTGCAGCTTTGACCTCCCTCGGTTCAAGTGATCCTCCTGCCTCAGCCTCCCAAGTACCTGGGACTATAGGCACACACCATGACACCTGACTAATTTGTTTTAAATTTTTTGTAGAGATGGGGTTTTGCCAAGTTGCCCAGGCTGGTCTTAAGCTCCTGAGCTCGAGCAAGCCACCTGCCTCAGCCTCCCAAAGTGCTGGAATTACAGGCATGAGCTGTCACACCTGGTTTTTTTGTTTTTTGTTTTTTGTAGAGACAGGCTCTTCCTATGTTGCCCAGGCTGGTCTCGAATTCCCAAAGTGCTGGGATTACAGGTGGTGCCTGGCCCTTCCTATCTTTTAATTGGGATAAATCAGTATGATATATTAAGTGAAAAAAGACAAACTACAAAAAGTTATATATATGGTATATGCCACCTTTTGAATAAAGAAGAAAAGAGCATAAAGGAAGAAAGACAAGAACATGGGATGTAAGCAATGGCAAGGCCAAAACACAAGAGAGGCAAAGGGAACTCCCGGGAGCATGGTTAGGAGGAATTCCAGAAGGATATGTGTACATCAGACATGAGAGGTAAAGAACCCAGATTGGAGCAATGAGACTTATGAATCAGACATATTGTCAACACCAAGATTCCCTTCTGCCATTATAACATGCTTTTAATCTAAGAACACAATATATGGAGAAGGAGGTGCTCACGTTCTTATTCTTGCTCCATGCCCTGCTGCCCGGATGAGCAGAAGACACTCGTGACCCCTCAGAATTGTTCTGCTGTGTATAATTTATGTTTCTTCTGTGTATGATATATGTTTTTTAACACATTCTCCTCCAATAATTGTGAAACCGAGTTTCACTTATTATTAACTGGCCTGTGATTAACACATTATATTTCCTATAACTGTTTACTGTCCTCCTCAAGCATACTTTGAAAATTAATACAAGGTCAAAACACTTAAATATTTTACAAAGTAGGGGATAAAAGCAAACATAAAGCAATTCATATCATGTGACACAAGTCCTGAAATACACTAATATACTATAAAGAAATCAAACATTAAAATGTCTCCCAGAAGCTATTAAATACTGAAATAATCTCCAATTCAGACTCAAATAAATTTGAAAGCTGATATAATTCAGACATTGTCTAAGCTAAAGTTGACTTTTACGCCTTGAAAAAGAATTTATTGAACTAAAGTAAACAAATTGGAATTGCGTAAATTCCATGCAGGGGAAATAAATGAAAAATTCCAATAAATACCAATGTTCACCTGTAAATATTTCATATAATCATACTTTCAAACAACTCAAGAGAAATACTTCTAACTCAACTTAGTCTGTAAATTTATCCTACAATTTAAACATTTTACTAATTCAGACATGATTTTTGATATGATTTAATGAAACTTCGCTATATATCCTGAAATGTCATATCACTCAAAAGAAGCTAAAAAGTTACCAATTCGAGCAGCAGGAAAAAAGCAAAAAAGCTGTGATTACACTCTAAAAAGAGTAAAATGAAATTGTTTACCGTATTAACTTTTACATATTAGACTTATGCTTTTTAATTTCTATCCTAACCATGAATTTATATTCCCTACTCTAAACTGCTTAAAAGTTAATAGGTAATTCATCAAGTTGAGGAAAATGAATGAGTTTAGGTCCATATACAATAGCTCATTGTTAGGAGTTGTGCTTTGAACAATTTAGGTTAAAAGAAAGATACTTTGGTCAGGGAGCTGTTAATAACTGTAGTACGTAATCAATTAGCAGTATCAAGGTTCAACTATTTCAAATCTCCACCTTATACTTCAAAAACAAGAATGAGAATAATGTACAGTTTAAGTTAGCTGAGATAGTCTGCCTTTAAAATAATTCTAACCAACAATGTATTATAGTAATAAATCTTTAATAAAAAGGTAATATTAATTTATTGACTGCAAATTATAAGGAAAAAACAAAGAAGCATAAATTTATAAATTAAAAAGACTGCCTTATAAAAGAACTATTTCTAGGAAATTTGATTTTGTACACGAAAAATTTACAATTTCTGCACAAATGATCCCTTAAGTACTATATTCAGCAAGAGTCTATTCCTCAACTTTGTAGTTCAGAAAAGACTTTAATGAAACCATATGAAAGGAGGTCAGTAGTTTTTCATCATTACTAAAAGATTCTGGTGGCAGACGTAACATTGTAGCCTTTCTTCAATCAAGAAAACACATGGCAGTGACACACTACAACAACAGCACGATTAACAGCTGTGGAGTTCCCAGGCCAGACAATGCAGCTCCTGCCCCAATACTCACTGTAGCTGACCGTCAGGACTGTCCTCGCTTATGAAACTGAATAGATCCACAGACTTGACATTTTAATTTCACTGCACCGTCTAAAGCTCTCAAATAGTGCAAGAAAGATAACAGTTTTCAAAACCAACATGTCCTGCTGTGCTGCCTAAGATACTGTGCATCCCACTGCACCATTATGACCAAACAATAACTTTATTATAACAAAGACTGCTATCAAATTATAGAGTTTTAGGGAAAAAAAATGACAGGGATATATTTTACTTTTTTTTATAATACCAACAGAAAAAAAAAAAAAAACCCCAAGACATAATTTTAATCCATTCACATGACTTTTAACTTCACTCACTTTTTTTTTTTTTTTTTTTTGAGAACATGTCTCACTCCCTCACCCAGGCTAGAGTGCAGTGCCACGATCTCGGCTCACTGCAACCTCCACCTGAGTTCAAGCGATTCTCCTGCCTCAGTCTCCTGAGTAGCTAGGATTACAGGCACGCGCCACCACGCTTAGCTAATTTTTGTATTTTTAGTAGACACGGGGTTTCACCATGTTGGCCAAGCTGGTCTCAAACTCCTGACCTCCGGTGATCCACCCACCTCAGCCTTCCAAACTGCTGGGATTACAGGAATGAGCCACCATGCCCAGCCCACTTACATAATTTTTAATTCCATTTAATGATATATGACCACCACATAGTAAATGTATTCCTGCAAACCCCAGGAAAAAAATAATTCTAGCAATTGATAAATCTGAATTAATCTTAAAGTAACTCATATCATCTGTAGGCCCATTTACTGTTTATAATATAAACAGCAACCTGTTCCCACCCTGCCAACATGCATCTACCCCTTAACAAGAACAGCATTATATCATAATTATTGAATCCAATTTAATACTTTTCCAAATAGTAAAATAATTGTGGTTACATTTTAAATAGCAGGCTTAAAATCATTATTTCTACTGACTACAGATGTCCAAGCATTAAAACTAAACTTCAATCAGCAGTATTTTATAGAATTAGAAAGATCATTAGTTTGGGAGTCAGAAAGACTTGAGTTTGAAGCTCAACTCTAAGTATCAGTTCCTAGCTCTAAGACAATGTGATCAAATACTAACTAGGGGATTACGCTAATATCAATGGTTAACTAATTATAAATCTTTTTTTTCTTTTTTAGACATAATGTAGGTAAAATGACACAGTATTATCCTGTCAGTTTATTAGTTTATTCAAATACAACATATTCAAAATAATTGCAAATCACAAAGAAACTAGCTAGTACAACATATAAGAATAATTATTTTGATTTCTTCCCAATTCAAATTCTCAAAAGAAGTGGTGTTTAAGGTTAAGCACATACAACTCAGTCAAAAAACATTCACAGGGAGCCTGGAGTGGCAGCTCATGCCTGTGATCTCAGCACTTTGGGAGGTCAAGGCAGGCAGATTACTTGAGGTCAGGAGTTTGACACCAGCCTGGTCAAAGTGGTAAAACCCTGTCTCTACTAAAAATACAAAAAAAAAAAAAAAAAATTAGCCAGGCTTGGTGATATGTGTCTGTAATCCCAGCTATTCGGGAGGCTGAGGCTGAGGCAGGAGAATCACTTGACCCCAAGAGGTTGGAGGTTGCAGTGAGCCGAGATCACAACACCACACTTCAGCCTAAGCAGCAGAGTAAGACACTGTCTAAATAAATAAATAAGCAAGCCTAGTCAACATGGTGAAACCCCATTTCTACTAAAAGTACAAAAATTAGCTGGGAATGGTGGCACACACTTGTAATCCCAGCTGCTTGGGAGGCTGAGGCCAGGAGAATCACATGAACCTGGGAGGCAGAGGTTGCAGTGAGGTGAGATCATGCCACTGCACTCCAGGCTGGGTGACAGAGACCCTGTGTCAAAAAAAAAAAAAAAAACCACACACACACACAAACAAAAATTCACAGAACACCTACTATGTGCAAGGTACACAGGACAGAGACAATACATAGTACCATTCCTCAAACAGATCACAATCTAAGAAAGCTGACAGACAGGGACATAAATCTAAATAGAAAGTGGTAGCGTTTATGATCAATTATATAAAAGTAGAGAAGTGGCAGAAAGGGAATGACACCTCTAAAAGCTGAATTCAATTAGCTTAATAAGAAAGTCAATAAACAGATAATTAAAAACGGACAATTAAAAATAGGATTGTGATACGTGATGTTTTGTAGCAGGAGAGAGTAATTAACTCAATCCTTATTTTTAAAGGAAACTTTAAAGAAAATGTTAGAACTCTAATTTTCTCTTCACTGGAAACTGGTCACTGTCAGGCCTCTGAGTCCAAGCTAAGCCATTATATCCCCAGTGACCTGCACGTACACATCCAGATGTCCTGAAGCAACTGAAGATCCACAGACATGAAAATAGCTTAATTGATGACATTCCACCATTGTGATTTGTTTCTACCCCATCCTAACTGATTAATGTTCTTCATAATCTCCCCCACCCTTAAGAAGTTTCGTTGTAATTCTCTCCACCCTTGAGAATGTACTTTGTGAGATCCACCCCCTGACCCCAAAACATTGCTCTTAACTCCACCGCCTATCCCAAAACCTATAAGAACTCATGATAATCCCATCACCTTTGCTGACTCCTTTTTCGGACTCAGCCCGCCTGCACCCAGGTGAAATAAACAGCCATGTTGCTCACACAAAGCCTGTTTGGTGATCTCTTCACACGGCCACATGAAATAGTCACTAGGAGTAAAGAGACACTGCCACACTACAATTAAAACACAGGATTTTTGTTGTTGTTTTTTGAGGTAGGCCCTTGCTCTGTTGCCCAGGCTGGAGTGCAGTGGTGCGATCACAGGTCACTGCAACCTCCGCCTCTCGGGTTCAAGTGGTTCTCATGCCTCAGTCACCCGAGAAGCTGGGATTACAAGTGTGCACCACCACGCATGGCTAATTTTTGTGTTTTTAGTAGACACATGGTTTCACTATGTTGACCAGGCTGGTCTGAAATTCCTGAGCTCAAGTGATCCACCCACCTTGGCCTCCCAGAGTGCTGGAATTACAAGCATGAGCCACCACACCTGGCAGAATTTTTTTTTAAAAAAGGAAGGTCCATCATGCCTAGCACTAGCTTGTATGTACTTCACTGAACACTTGGCTGCTTTTATTACATATTACCATATAGATTAAGAAGCATATTTGCCTTGGATGGAAAACAGGTTTTCACCTATTATTCCAATTATAACTGACAAGGGCTGCCCACAGTGGTGTGCTCAGAAAATAATTCTGGACTGTTAGGAATGATTAACAATGTCTTTTATGAGTAAGAGGGAGGAAAATGGAGCGTGCGTACTGTGTATCCGACATCCTTAATATCTTGCATTTTTCTCTGATAAACTGAATCCTATGTGCATAGGAAACCCCTCCCGAGAAGAAGTTGAATTTAACTAATTTAACATTAAGGTCAATAAAGAGCCAATCATTTAGGGGATAGGCCTACAATCAACACTGTTTGGGGAATCTATCCAGACCATGGGCTATTCCTTTTCTGAGAAATGCTCTCTCATCCAAGAGGCTGGGACTCCTCTCTCCTAGCCACAAACAACTGATCCATGAGTGGAATCTAATCCAACATGGAATAATGAAGTTTCTCTCTACTGGGAATTTAAAAATCAAGAATCATGAATAGCCAGTATAGTTTTTACATACATGGAACTATGACATACAAATACTGCTTGGTCTGCATGGAGAAAAATGAAGAAAATTATCTACAGAGCCAGAGAAACTAGGATAAGAAGAAGAATGCTTTCTGGATTCCTGACAGATTTCCTGTTCCTATATCCCCCAGGAATATCTCCCTGCATCTTAAGATTCCCTCTTCTTTTTTTTTTTTTTTTTAATGGCGTTTCACTCTGTCACCCAGGCTGGAGTAGACTGGCACGATCTTGGCTCACTGCAACCTCCACCTCCGGGGTTCAAGCGTTTGTCTTGCCTCAGCCTCCCAAGTAGTTGGGATTACAGGTGCACGCTACCACGCCTGGCTAATTTTTATATTTTTAGTAGAGATAGGGTTTCACCATGTTTCCCAGGCTGGTCTTGAACTCTTGACCTCAGGTGATCCACCTGCCTCAGCCTTCCAAACTGTTGGGATTACAGGCATGAGCCACCATGCCCGGCCATAATTCCTTTTTACTTAAGCTAGTTTAAATTATTTTATTTACAGCCAAAGGGCATTAACTAAAAAGGACAATAGGGCTGTAAAAGATAAAGGTAAATATCTTACAGAAGAAAGAAAAAATATCTAGAATATTTATTCTAAAAAATTAAATTTTATTTCTCAACTGTACCTTTAAATTGCAGTAGAAATAACTTGTTTTTTGTTTGTTTGTTTTTTGAGACACAGTCTCACTCTGTCACCCAGGCTGGAGTAATGCAGTAGCATGACCTCGGCTCACTGCAACCTCTGCCTCCTGGGTTCAAGCAATTCTCATGTCTCAGCCTGCCAAGTAGCTGGAATTACAGGCATGCACCACCATACCTGGCTAATTTTTATGTTTTAGTAGAGAGGAGGTTTCACCATGTTGGCTAGGCTAGTCTCAAACTCCTGACCTCAGATGACACCCCGCCTTGGCCCCTCAATACTTCCTTAGTTTTGTATTCTCTTCTTGAAGAGAATATATGATATACATAAAGAAACCTGACCTTTGTTTCTTCTGTCCTCACTGCATCCAGAAGATAATGAAGAAGCTCCTGACTGTCCTGTTGCTGGAAATCTTTAAATCGAGGTGCCCTGTGATTTAAAGACAAAAGAGGAAAGAAAAAAAAGCATAATCATTCCATGGTTCGACACTCTTGTCTAAATGCACTTGAAATAGCATATTATTAGCCGGGTGCGGCAGCCTATGCCTGTAATCCCAGCACTTTGGGAGGCTGAGGGGCAGATCAGTTGAGCTCAGGAGTTCGAGACCAGCCTGGGCAACAAGGCAAAACCCCGTTCTCTACCAAAACACACACCCACACACACAAAATGGCATAAAGACGCAGTTTACTACTTTTCCAACTAAATAGACAAAATGTGATTACTGGTCTTCATTATCTCAGGATAAATATTCATCCTAATAATACAAAGAAAGTGAGTACCTGACTGCTAAAACATTAACTGGTAGTCAATCTAGCCTGTAAGAGGAAACACCACTCCAGACATTCTTGCTAACTAGCAGCACATAGCAACATGCTGACAACACTTTATTACCTTGATGGGCTTCCCTACCTGCACGTGGTGTCCAGAACCTACCTCCTAGATTAGAGATGAGGACAGAAATCAAGATGGACACATATTCTAGTCCTATCTGGACCTCCACAGCTGGCATCAGGAGAGGCAGAAACTGCAGAACCCTGCACTTATGCTGTACACTCCAAAGAAGGCCAGTGAAGTAGCAGACGACTAGAATAGGGAGCAGGAGAATCCTTTAGAGATCTTCACTAGCCAAGGGGTAGGTAGGAGGAGGGGGCAGTTTATGGCTTTCAAAGCAGACACACAAGAAGGAAATCATTCCTCAACAAAGAGAAATGGCTTCCACCATGTCTCTGCCTATAGCTCCATCTCAACCACTGCAAAAACTATTTACTGCCTTCTAAACCACTGAAGAAAATTTAATAAACTTAGATTTGCTTTTTCTTTTTTACCTAGGAATGGGCAAAAAAAAAAATCATAGGATGATTTATAGACTCTATGATGGAGCCTGTCTGAGCTACCCATATCAAGAGAGACTTTCAAACCTATTAAAGGATTAAAAGAGAAAAATCACCAAACACGTGAAAATATTCAGCCTATTCAAAATAAGGGGAACACTAAGGATTCCCAGGAAATATACTTTAGTAAAAGTACTGCCATGAGAAAGAGGAGAGGACTTTTGAAAACCTCAAGGCATAAGAGAAAAATACATGTACAAGCATAAATTATGAGACTGTCAAGAAAAAGAAATTTAATCCACTTCTATGTTCATCATAGTGCTATTCACAATGGCAAAGACATGGAATCAACCTAGGTGCCCATAAATGGTGGACTGGATAAAGAAAATGTGGTCCATATACACCATGGAATACTACACAGCCATAAAAAAAAAGAACAAAATCATGTCCTTTGCAGCAAGCAACATGGAAGCAGCTGAAAGCCGTCACCCTAAGTGAACTAATGCAGAAGCAGAAAACCAAATAAAACAAACACAAACACAAAGTTGAAGACCTTGCTCCCAAATAAGGCTCATCACAAGTGGTCAAAGTGTCTGATAATCAACACTGTAATAGAAACTTCAAGAGACTGGTTCGCGTACACACAACATGAATAAACCACAAATTATGCCAAGTGAAAGAAGTCAGATAAAAAAGAGTACACTATGTATGATTCCATTTCTATAGAATTCTCCCAAATGCAAACTAATCTATTGCAACAAAAACACAGGTAAGTGGTATACCACCCAGGGATGGAGTTTAGGGGAGAGGTTCCAGAGAAAGGGATTACAAAGGGGCCCCACAAAACTGTGGGGGGTGATGGATACATTCATTATATTGAATGAATGTATGTATATATACACACACACAAAGTGTATAGATATGTCAAAACTTATCCAATAGTATACTTTATTTTTCAGAGACACGGGGTGACAGGAGTGCAATGACACTAACAGCTCACTGTACACTCAAAACTCCCAGGCTCAAGTGATCCTCCTACCTCAGCCTCTAGAGTAGCTGGGACTACAGGTGCGCACCATCACACCTCTGGCAAATTTTTTTTTTCCATAGAGATAGAGTCTCCCTGTGTTGTCCTGGTTAGTCTCAAACTCCTGGCCTCAGGCAATTCTCCCACCTTGGCTCCCAAAGTGCTGGGATTATAGGTGTGAGCCACTGTGTCTGGCGCCAGTAGTACACTTTAAATATGTACAATTTACTTTATGTCAAATATACGTTAGTAAAGCTAATCAGAATATCCACCAATATAATTTACTATTCCAACAGACAAAAAAAAAATGATTATTTTGATATAGAAAAAGTATTTTTTAAAAATCCATTTCTTGATAAGAACTCTCAGAAAAATAGAAAAATTAAGAATAATTGGGAATTTCCTCAACCTGATAAAAGGCACGTATGAAAAAACTATAGTTATTATCACACTTATGTGTGAAAGACTGAAGGCTCTCCCTTTAAAATCAGGAATAAGGCAAGACACCCATTTCACCATTCCAACATTGTATTGGCAGTCCTTTTTCATCTTTTTTCCAAGAAGAGTCCCATTGCAATATGTATTGTATTGGTTGTCCTTGCCAGTGATATAAAATGAGAAAAATATATAAAATGATACAGATTGGAAAGAAATAAAACAATCTTCACTTGCCAATGACATTATTGTCTATATAAGAAATACCAACGAATCAGCAAAAAGCTAATAGAACTAGTAAAGCAAGTTGGGTAGGGTAGCAAGAAACAAGGTCAGTATACAAAAATCAACTGTATTTCTGTATATTAACAATGAACAATTGGAAAGTGAATTTTTTAAAAAGAGTACAATTCACAATAAATAGCATAAAAACATGAAATTCTTAAGATAAATCTAACAAAACATATGCAGGATTTATATGCTGAAAACTATACAACCTTGATGAGAAAAATCAAAGACCTAGAAAACTGGTAAGATATCATACATTAAAAGATTCAACATTGTTAAGATGTTGATTCTCCCCAAATTGATCTACACATTCAAAACAATCCCAACTGACAATCTGATTCTATAATTTACTTAGAAAAAAAAGGACCAGTCGGGTGCAGTGGCTCACGCCTGGAACCCAAGCACTTTGGGAGGCCAAGGCGGACAGATCACCTGAGGTTGGGAGTTCAAGACCAGCCTGACCAACATGGAGAAACCCGTCGCTAGTAAAAATACAAAATTAGCCAGGCGTGGTGGCGGGCGCCTGTAATCCCAGCTACTCGGGAGGCTGAGGCAGGAGAATTGCTTGAACCCAGGAGGTGGAGGTTGTAGTGAGCCAAGATCATGCCATTGCACTCCAGCCCAGGCAACAAGAGTGAAACTCTGTCTCAGAAAACAAAACAAAACAACAACAACAAAAACCTAGAATAGTTTGAAAAGGATGACCAAAATTTGAGAACTCATATTACTCAATTGCAAGACTTACTATGAAGCTACAGTAATCAGGACAGTGTAGGCTTTGGGGTAAAGATAAGACATACAGATCAATGAAACAGAATATAGTTCATAAATAAACCCAAACACATATGGCTTAAATCTTTACCTGATTAAAAAAAAAAAATATTTGGCCAGGCACGGTGGCTCACACCTGTAATCCCAGTACTTTGGGAGGCTGAGGCGGGCGGATCACAAGGTCAGGAGATAGAGACTATCCTGACTAACACGGTGAAACCCCATCTCTACTAAAAATACAAAAAATTAGCCGGGCGTGGTGGTGGGCGCCTGTAGTCCCAGCTACTCGGGAGGCTGAGGCAGGAGAACGGCATAAACCCAGGAGGCGGAGCTTGCAGTGAGCAAAGATCGCACCACTGTACTACAGCCTGGGTGATAAAGCGAGACTCCGTCTCAAAAAAAAAAAACAAATTTGTCTAATGCATACTTCTTTTAAAAGTAAACGCCATAAAACAAACAAAAAGAAAGCAATTTAAAACTTTTCGGCCAAGCATGGATGCTCATGCCTGTAATCCCAGCTACTTAGGAGGTTGAGCAGGGAGGAATGCTTGAGCCCAGGAATTCGACTACGATCGGGCCACTGCACTTGAGCCTGGGCACAGAGCGAGACCCTGTCTCCTAAAAAATACAAAAAATAAATAAAACTCTTCAAATAATGTTTGATCTAGTTATTCTACTTCTAAGAATTTATCCTACTGATGTACTTCCGCAAGTACAGTGTATACATACAAAACTAAGTTATACATACACGTACTAACATGGAAAGATGTATAAAATATACTAAGCAAATCAAGCAAGTTGCAAACGATTTGCATATGCCTGTGTATGTATAATCACTTTTGGAAAGAATCAGGTAATAGTTACTTCTGAGGAGTATAGAGAGGAGTTTGAATTTTGACCTATGAGTGCCCATTATTTAATAATAATTTTCAAAATGCTAATAAACCTTTATAACCAGGAAGAAAATTATACAAGTTATTTCTGGCAAAGTCAGAAACAAATTTCTAAAGCATACAATGCCCTAATAACTTTGTTTTAATTTCAACTTTTATTTTAGATGCGGGGTACATGTGCAGGTTTGTTACCTGCAGGTATATTGTTTGATGCTGAGGTCTAGGGTATGAATGACCCTGTCACTCAGGTACTAAGCATAGTATCCAACAGCTAGTTTTTCAACCCTTCCTCCCTCAATCTCTCCCACCTCTAGTAGTCCCCAGTCTCTATTATTGCCATCCTTATGTCCGTGAGTACCCAATGTTTAGCTTCCACTTATCAGTGAGAACATGTGGTATCTGGTTTTCTGTTCCTGCATTAATTCCCTTAGGATAATGGCCTCCAGCTGCATCCATGTTGCTGCAAATAACATGATTTCATTCTTTATTATGGCTGTGCTAAAAACTTTTTAACTCTGCGAAACACTCATGCCTGAGACTTTTGCAGGTTTTTTGGTCTTCAGGCTTTGAAGAAATATCATTCGCCAACCAAATGAAATATACACTAAGCCCTCTATTTTGGACTATATATAAAAATCATGGCATTCATTACTAGTTTTAATTAAAATGAGATTTTAAAGTCTATAAATATGCAAAAATACAAGCTCATATTCAAATAATTTTCCTTCTACATATTTCAGTAATTGTAGACTGGACTAGCTTGTGAGTTCCATGAGGACAGGGCGCATTTGTGATGCAATATACATTGTGTATCCCTGAATTCTAGCAAGTAACTCATAAAAAGCAATCTCTGAATTTTTTATATAAATGAATACATGAGTGCATTAAAGTCAAGTCAGTTCCTCTATGTGTTTATTTCCAGACACATAAGGATTTCATTTTTAAACATACTGTAATACCTTGAGAAATTCACTTAAACTCTATTTGCCTCACAGCTCATCTTTTAAAATAAGAAAGCTAGATTAGATGATCTTACAGTACTTTCTAGATTTTACAACTCTATGATTTTCTTACTTTATGGTATTACAACAAAGGCATCCAAGTCAGGACAGACCTCTGTTTGATTCTCAGCTTTTCACTCAGACTAGGTGAGCCATTTAATTTCTGTGTCTCCATTTCCTTATATATGAGGATAATCTGCTTCTTCCGAGGACTGAGATATAATTTTCATAAAGCATAGAGCTGCAACTAATAAATGTTAGTTCTTTCTCTTGATAGTCTGGGCAGTAATAGCAAAGTTACAGTAAGAATGACTATTCACGTTAAGTGATAAATACATTAGTATTTTGTAACTCATAATTACTTATATTAAAAATGTAGATGCACCCACTTCTGACAAAGCTGATTAAAAAGAACGTTAGGAGAAAGTGGTCCTTTTTCAGTCTCCTTCATGCTGTGAAGAAACAGGAACAAGGCTGAGGTCAGTGGTCCAGGCCTTGAAAGTTCCACCACTAACGGGTCCTTTAAAAACATGATCAACTTTATGTCAGAAATGTACAGTTTAAAAATAACATACTAAAAATCTCAGTTATACTCTGCTTAAATAATAGCAACTAAATTCCCCCAATTGTATTAAGAAACTTTATTATTTCATAAATGAAATGAATATATAAAAATGGAAAACAGAATACCTGCCTTGAAAAACACAGGTATTTTCATATCCTCTGCCCTTTGCTTAATAAAACCATTAGCTCGAATAATATCACCAATCTTTAGTTGCTTGTCACTGTCCTTTAATGTACTCTCCTATAAAATCGCTAATCTGCTTAATATTTGTACCACTCCACAAATAATCGTACATTATTAAATAATCGTACATTATTTAATAATGTACGATTATTTGTGTACGATGTATGATTGCTTATACAACCTTCTTTTCCCCAAATATTTTACTAGTAAAATAATAATGTGGAATCATGTGACAAAATCAGCATAATATCTCCCTCTTTTAAAGGGGAGAGACATAAAGCTTGACAAAAGCAGCTAACATTGGGTGAAGGATTAACCCATTTAATTCTAGAAGTTTTCTTCCCCTAGAAATCTGGTTTCTAAAGTATCATCCCCACCAATAACACTTTCTCCTAAAGGACAAGAAAAAGAAAGCAGATCCCAAATATAAACTCAGGACATTAAAGAATGTTATCTCTAAGACAACTACTGAATATGTTTTCCTATTCCTATATTCATGAAATAACTGTTACATATGTATTTCATACCAACTATCCTTAAAAATCCACTATCATCACAGGAAGGACAGGCTATAATTTTCCATAGCTTTTTTTTTGTTTGTTTTTTGTTTTTAAGAAACAGGGTTGCCCAGGCTGGTCTTGAACTCCTAAGGCTAAAGCAATGCCCCCCGCCTCAGCCTCCCAAGTAGCTGGGATCACAGGCATGAGCCACCACACCCAGTGAAAATTACAGAGGACTCAAGACAGACTTTTGTTTTTTTTTTGAGACGAAGTCTCACTCTGTCACCCAGGCTAGAGTGCAGTGGTGCGATCTGCTCACTGTAACTTCAAACTCTTGGACCCAAGTGATCCTCCTGCCTCCACCTCCTGAGCAGCTGGGACTACAGATGCATGCCAGTATATCCAGTTAATTTTTAAAATTTTTGTAGAGACTGGGGTCGGAGGCGGGGGTCTCACTTTGTTGCCCAGGCTGGTCTTAAACTCCTGGCTTCAAGTGATCCTCCCACCCTGGCCTCCCAAAGTGCTAGAGGATTACAAGAATGAGTCATGGTGCTCGGCCTTCCACAGCTTTTGAATATCAGAAGTGCTTTTACAGACTCACATCTGTAATCTCCACACTTTGGGAGGCCAAGGTGGAAGGATCACTTGAGCTTAGAGTGGGAGGCCCGCTTGGACAACATAGGGAGACCCCCTCTCTGCAAAAAGAAATTTAAAAATTAGCCAGGTGTAGTGGCACATGCCTGTGGTCCCAGTTACTCAGGAGGCTGAAGTGGGAGGATCCCTTAAGCCCGGGCTGCTATGAGCCATGATGGCACCACTGCACCCCAGCCTGAGTGACAGAATGAGACTCTGTCTCTAAAAAAAATAAAAAAATAAAAAAAAAAGGTTTTCTCTTTTGCTGTAAACCTAAAACTGCTTTAAAAAAATAAAGTCTATTTTTTTAAAGTGTTTTCTGCCATGTTTAAGTTACCTCAAGGGTCAAAAGCAAAATCTAAGGTAATTTTAAAGTTCAAGTACCAAGTTGCACCTCCCCTTTTCCCAATGAAAGTATTTTTTAGACAGATTAAAAAACCTTCAGAATGAGATGAGGAAATAACCTTAGTTTTAAAAACTACATTTAGACCTGATGCAGTGGCTCACGCCTATTATAGGCATTTTGGGAGGCCGAGGCAGGCGGATCACTTGAGGTCAGGAGTTTGAGACCAGCCTGGCTAACATGGTGAAACCCCATCTCCACTAAAAATACAAAAAAAAAAAAAAAAAAAAATAGCTGGGTGTGGTGGCATGCACCTGTGGTCCCAGCTATTTGGGAAGCTGAGGCAGGACAACTGCTTGAACCTAGGAGGTGGAGGTTGCAGTGAGCTGAGATTGTGCCACTGCACTCCAGTCTGGGTGACAGAGCAAGACTCCATCTCAATAAATAAATAAATTAATTAAAAATAAAAAATACACTTAAACTTTGAAAATAAAAGTTCGCTGAAAACGCAAGAAGGATGAATTTCACACATAATGTTGACAGAAAGAAGCCAAATGCAAAAGAATGTACATAGTAAGATTCCATTTAGATGCAGTATTAAAACAGGCAAAACTAATCTATCCTGTTCGAAACCAGGTTAGTGGTTACTCATGCGGGTTAGGGAAGTAGTGAATGGAGGGGGAAGTTGAAGGGGCCTTCCAGATGCTGGTAATGTTACTTGAGCAAGGTGTTAGTTACACAAATGTGTTAGCTGTGAAAATTCATCAAGCTATACACTCATGATATACATTTTTAAGAATATTTTCATTAAAAAGGTTTCCAAACACATTGTTGATATGCACATAAATATTAAATTGAATCCAGCAGCATATAAAAATATCATAACTAACTGGGGTTTGTAACAGGAATACAGGATAGGTTTAACATTTGAAAAAGGAATCAATGTAATTCACCACATTAACAGAATAAAGAAGAAAAACCATATGATCATCTCAATAGATGTGGGGAAAGCATTTGACAAAATTCAACATCCATTCTGATAAAAGTTTCAGAAAACTAGCAGTAGAAGGGAATGTCCTCAACCTTATAAAGAACACCTCTGGGCCGGGCGCGGTGGCTCAAGCCTGTAATCCCAGCACTTTGGGAGGCCGAGATG
Source organism: Trachypithecus francoisi (assembly GCF_009764315.1). Classification (NCBI taxonomy): domain Eukaryota; kingdom Metazoa; phylum Chordata; class Mammalia; order Primates; family Cercopithecidae; genus Trachypithecus; species Trachypithecus francoisi. Next base: position 43,130,382 of record NW_022681460.1, read on the forward strand.
GGCGGATCACGAGGTCAGGAGATCGAGACCATCCTGGCTAACACAGCGAAACCCGTCTCTACTAAAAAATACAAAAAAAAACTAGCCGGACGAGGTGGCGGGCGCCTGTAGTCCCAGCTACTCGGGAGGCTGAGGCAGGGGAATGCCGTGAACCCGGGAGGCGGAGTTTGCAGTGAGCTGAGATCCGGCCACTGCACTCCAGCCTGGGCGACAGAGCGAGACTCCGTCTCAAAAAAAAAAAAAAAGAACACCTCTGAAAATCCTACCTTCATATGTAATAATGGGAGAAGGCTGAGTGTTTTTTCCCCTAATTTTGGGATTAAGGCAAGGCTGACTGCTCCCATCATCTCTATTCAACACATTACTGGAGGTCTGAGCCAGCACAAAAAGGTAAAGAAAAAGAAAGAAAAGGTATATAGACAAAATCAAAGATAAACTGGCAATTCAAAGGGCAGTAACCTACTCAAAGAGTAGTCCCACAGCTCAGGTCAACTTTATGCCCTAAAAATCCAAGATGCAAGATTGAAATTACCCTGTCAGAATGATACAAACCTAAAGTTATTAACTACAGTATCTAATTGCCATATAGTAATCCTGAGACACAGCTCTGCATGTCAAATATTTAAACTCAACATCCAATCGCATTTAACAGGAAATCACATTTAACAGGTCTTTTTAAATGACTAGGCAATAATTTCCCTTTAGTAGTTTCAAGGATCTCACTGCACTTTATTTAGAATAGGGCATTGGAATTTATCATTAAATTTTTAAGGGGCTGAACAAGAAATGTTTACAGGCTGCCTTTCGACTATACATACATATATATGGTAAACATATGTATAGTAAATATATATATGGAGGTTATTATAGATACAACAGTATGTTATATATAATACTGTCTTTCAAAGCTATATATATATATCTGTATATATATATATCAGTACTGTCTTTCAAAACTGCCTACTGAGAAAAACAATCTAAGATTACTAAACATTTTTAGAGAGCCAAGCATTTTTAGAACTCTTCTTTAATTGTTTTCAAAAGTCAGATCATGAGTTATACATATACTCTCTCTTATACACACACACACACACACGCTGAACAATTTCTCACTAATAAAATTATCCTTACTAGTATCAATACCCCCCCGCCCCCAGCCAAAATCCATCAGAAACACACCTATCGTTAAACTAGGTGGGTTTATTACTTGTGCCAGTGAGGGAGATCACACAGCATGGGGAACCACAGGGTGTCCTAGTAACAGGGCGCTATAAAGAACCTACCCAGGATTTAGGCTTTGGTTGAATAATCTGAAGGTGGGTTTCAGGAAGCAGAGGTTTACTCTAGAATGAATGCCCTCAGAAAGCGAGGGTAAATCTATTATTGAACATCTCAATAAATCTTACATATTGTGGCAGTTGGTGGGGGAGACTAAAATGAGGATAAATCTCTAACTAGTAAAGTAGCAGTCATTCATTTCTCATTTTGGCTGAAGGAGGGTGTTTGAGATTTTCTAAATGGCAAAGCGACCTTGCTTTAGACGAAATCATGAAGTGGCCTTGCTTTGTCTCATTTCATTGTAGTCTCAGAGAAACCAAGTATCAGATTGTTATTCTGTGAGATTATCTGAGTAACATGGCCTAACTGTGGGTGCCAGGCCAGCTTCTGAGTATCAGGGGCTGCTCTTTTTTTCATCTTTCTCACTAGCTTAAAAATCTATCATCAGGCTAGGCTTCAGAAAGCCTTTAGATGCTCACTATTAAAATTTCATCTCCCTTTAAAGAACAAAAATGCTAAATTTAAACAAATGTCACCAGAAACTATAAAATAGGGGTCATAGGCATTTTGCTCAATAGAAGTCAAACCTCTTTTGTTTCTTCCAGTATGTTTAAATTTGCCTTGATATCTTTTTAATATTTGATCCATGGCATACTGGAACCATAACATACCCTAAAGTTAAGATTTTCAAAATTTTAAATCTGATTATTTTCACAGAATGCTTTTAAATTATTTTTTAAGCCCCCTGACTACTATCTTAGTTGACTGATCTGTGAATTAGGAAAAGAGATTTTGTAACATCAGTGGCTCATCTGAAAGCAGCTATTATTCAAACAGTTATTACTCACCAGCTGAGAGTCTGAGGAAGGAAAAATCTTGAGTTTTGTACTACTTTCTTTGATCTCATTCATCAGATCAGTAAGTGTATAAGTCTGTGCTAAGTTCTAAAAGAAAACAAAATTAAAGTCTTCAGATTCAGTTAAAATATGCCTCTGATTTTATGGAATACACTCTCAAATTTCATCTAGCATAGCAAAAATGTCTATTTCAAAAAATATTAAGATTTAGTTGAGTACATTTTACATTTCGTAAAGGTCACTATTACCGATAGAGCCATGGTAAAATACACAGAAGACCTTTCAGAAGCACTGTGTGAAAATAAAGTACATGTATACATATGGCGATGGCCCAAGATAGCATAAACAAAAGGAAAACAGAGAAATTTCTAGAGGAACATTTAGCAGTCATTTGACAGTCTACAGGTGAGCCAATGACCACATAGATTAAGAGAATTTTTTACATATTACAAAGCTTTTTGATGACTCTTACCTGCATGACTGCATTAAAAAAGCAAGTATTTCCTAAATTTGTAATTCCTCTTACAGATGATAAACTTCTGCCTTTTCCTCCCTTCTTTATTTCATCTGTTTCACATTTTTCTTCACAAAGTTTCATGATTCTAGAAAATGCACCTACAAGTTAGAGAAAAAATAACTGACACATGATGTAAAGTTAAATATATGTCATTTAACATGATTTATATACATTATTTAAAATTAAATTTAAATAAGATTGTCTCTCTCAATCAGTATTCCTGAAGGGGAAGAATATAAACACAACTGTCTTTGGTTTTATATTTCATTGCTAGAGCAATTAATTTTAACTTTAGTATACAGATCTGTATCTTGCACTGTATTACAGAATAAATTGCAGATGAATTAAAAAACTAAATGTAAAAGAACAGTCGAGAACAAGTATAAAAGGTCTAACTTCTAAATACCATTCCCCATGAAAAGAAATAAGGACTTCTAGGGGAAAAGGCTGATTCTTAACCCAGGGTAGCAAAGACGCAAAATGATTCCATAACATTTTGCCATGCCAGAGAATAAGGAAGTGCTCAAAAAGTGTGATTGGGAATAAGTCAAAACACACAGGGATTTTGACCAGGCTGGTTCAATTCAGGATAATTTGACAATAAAAATAAGTAAGGGTAGTATAATAGATTATTATTCACAGAATGAATCTGAATTGGTAACAGATTTTTTAAGTGAGAAAAAGTAGGGAAGAGACTTCCTTACAAGAGAATGCCAGCTAATAGAACAAATGACAGAATTAGGAAAATCACCATCCTATAGTGGCAATTTTTGTATTATTCTTGCAACATTTCTGTGAATTTGAAAATGTTCATATTAAAAGTTTTAAAAAAAATCAATAGAACCACATTGTAATATAAAAAGTAAAATACCTAAGTGTATGACACATAAGTGCATGTTTTGTGCTTACAGATTTGTATAATTAATGCAGATTTGAAAATTACATTAGGCTGGCCACGGTACCTCAGGCCTGTAATCCCAGCACTTTGGGAAGCTGAGGCAGGTGGATCACTTGAGGTCAGGAGTTCGAGACCAGCCTGGCCAACATGGTGAAAGCCCATCTCTACTAAAAATACAAAAATTAGCTAGGCATGCTCGAGCGCACGCCTGAAATCCCAACTACTCAGGAGGCTGAGGCATAAGAATCGCTTGAGCCTGGGAGGCAGAGGTTACAGTAAGCTGAGATCAGGCCACCGCACTCCAGTCTGGGTGACAGAGTGAGACTCCGTCTCAAAAGAAAAAGAGAAAATTATTTTATCAGTTCATGTTTACTAATATGAAAACAAAGAACAATTCCTAGCATTTACTGACATGGTTGACTACATGTATTTAGCAGATTACTCTCTGAATCAAAATTATGATAATTTGAAGTTTGACAAGAAATTCCCAAGTTCTGAAATGTTTTAGTTTTAACTAGATGTTCTTTTAAATTCCTTTCAGCCCTCAGATTTTTTCTTTTTAAAAAAACAGTGTCTCACTTTGTAGCCCAGGCTGAAGTGCAGTGGTGCAATCTCAGCTCACTGCAATCTCCACCTCCCAGGTTCAAGTGATTCTCATGTCTCAGCCTCCCGAGAAGCTGAGATTACAGGTGCCCACTACCACACACAGCTAATTTTTGTATTTTTTTTTTTTTTTTTTTTTTAGTAGAGAAAGGGTTTTACTATGTTGGCCAGCTGGTCTCAAACTCCTGACCTCAAGTGATCCAGCTGCCTCGGGCTCCTAAAGTGCTGGAATTATAGGGGTGAGCCACCGTAGCCGGCCAGCCCTCAGATTTTATAGTTCATTACAATTACATGTTTTTTCACCCAATACTGACATGCTGCCTTGCATTACTAATTAACTTTTAAATATTTGGCTGATTGATGGAAATAGGGGAACGTCTCTTACTATTGCTCTTCCTGCCAAAGGGGTACAGCACTGGGGGGACTGCTCATGATAAAAATTCAAAACACATAAAAATCTGCAAGATTAAACAGCAGAACTAGTAGGTTAGCTTCTTATGTCTCTGACAAGTTAAGAGGAAATAAATTATGACACCTGCCCCACTTCTGTAAACAGCATTAAAGGAGATGAACTCGAGTGGGAGTGGCCATGTTCCAAGGAGCAGGAAGTGCTGGGATTACAGGTGTGAGCCACCGCACCCAGCAGAAGATGTTTCTTTCATTAAGCAAACCTATTTCATGGAAAAGAGTTTTAAGTTCCAACAACTTTTATCCTGTGCTGCAATAGTTTTTATAAACCCTATTAACTGGCTTCCCCCCTTATTCCTGGTTTTTTTATTCTTTAAATGTTATTGGTTGTCACTGGAATCTGTTGTCCAGATATTAAGGAGTTGTTTTTAACTCCCAACTCCAGAATCCTGAGTTAAAGCAGAAAAGAACTAGCAAGATAGGTCTCTTCTCCTGTCCTCCAAATATTATAATAAATAAGAAATAAACCCCACACTAGAGCTTGGGGGCAAAGGCCAGCACAATCAACGAAGTGGGTCACTGAAGTACAAACACCAGGCATGGAAAAAAGGAAAAGGGGGAAGAGGCCAGGTAGTATTCGGATGAATATAAAAGCAAATGAAAAAAGCCAGTCAGTATTTAAGAAGCACTACACAAACAAGAGGAACCCTGATATGGATGCTGGCTGGGTTTCCAGACAGAACAGTCTGCCTCTTGTTTATATCTGAGCCTGTACATAGAACCTAGAATAGGAAGGGTTCAGACTCTCATTATTGCTGTTGCCAATAGGTGGTTTCATAGTGATTTCTGAGAGATTTAAGATGGGAGAGAAATTAAATCCAAGCATTACTCAATTTTTTCAGGCTGTGAACTCTGATTTTACATTTAGAAAACTCAGTCTCCAACAGGTTAAGTGATTTGCCCAAGGTCACAATGACAATCTTCTGATTATAAATTCATTGTCATTTTATCACCTAAATTCTCTTCAGTGATTTATGTACAATGAGAAGAATTATAAAAGACAGTAGGACAAGATTCTTAAAGATTTGGGTATATGCAACCCTAAACAAATATGACTCCTCAAAAGTATCTTTTTTTTTTGGCTTCTTCCAAAACATGAAACAGATTTAACATTCTTAGTAAGTGTTGCCACAATATTTTTTTAGCTTATTAACATGAAAACAGAATGTCTGGAAGAAATAACCTACAGATAATAACTATGTATGTTTTATATACTTATGAAATATATATACGCATGACGCCCATTGGGCCTGTTTTAAAAAACGTTAAAAAATACATATATACGCAGACACATTATTCACTTGGGAAAATACTCCTGGAAATAAATTATATTTTAATCTTGCAAAGACACATAACATTTTAAAAACCATAATATGCAAATGATTTATGTATCTGTGTGCCACATTTATCCAACAGTTTTCAAAACATCTGGGATGGCATCCCAAAGTAAACAATGTTCATAAGACCATCTGGACAAAACTGCAGGCAAAATAAAGCATAAACATATGGAAAAACAGATTTTTCCCCCTCCCTTCAGCAGTAAGGGATGACAAATGTCAAACCTAGATATATCCACGCTTCACTGTGCGATGCTTTTCAGCACCACCTGGCTCTCCATGCATAGCCACCAAATATGGACAGCACTGCCAGAAAGAACATACCCACAGGGCAATGGCAATAAAAAGAGTTTATTTCATGGTTAAATAGCCACTTCACACAAGTGGCAAGGGTCTGTTTGTTGACTTTTACATGTAAGTCTGTGAGAAAATATTAAAAATTATGCTATTAAACACATAACATAATTTAACTAGAAAATACAATAATTTTTTTTTTTTTTTTGAGATAGAGTCTTGCTCTGTCTCCCAGGCTGGAGTGCAGTGGTGTGATCTCAGCTCCACTGCAACCTCTGTCTCCCAGGTTCAAGTGATTCTCGTGCCTCAGTCTTCGTGGTTTTTTTATTCTTTAAATGTTATTGGTTGTCACTGGAATCTGTTGTCCAGATATTAAGGAGTTGTTTTTAACTCCCAACTCCAGAATCCTGAGTTAAAGCAGAAAAGAACTAGCAAGATAGGTCTCTTCTCCTGTCCTCCAAATATTATAATAAATAAGAAATAAACCCCACACTAGAGCTTGGGGGCAAAGGCCAGCACAGTCTTCTCGTGCCCAGAGTAGTTGGGATTACAGGCGCACACCACCATGCCTAACTTTTTGTATTTTTAGTAGAGATGGGGTTTCATCACATTGGCCAGGCTGGTCTCGAACTCCTGATCTCAAGTGATGTGCCTGCCTCGGCCTCCCAAAGCACTGGGATTACAGGACTGAGCCCCCGCACTTGGCCAGAATAACATCTCTAAGAGTTATTTAAGAGTTTTACTTAAAATAAAAGTGCCAGTCTTAAATTTTACTAAGTTGTACATTTATAAAATTGATTTATCAATGCCCTTTGTGTATCAGGCATTATATGAACCACTGTAACTGTTTACACCCAATTTCTTATTTATGACTGGAGTATAAAGAATTCATACATAGTGAACAGCAGAGACTTTAGGCCTTAATTTTTTTTTTTCTTTGAGACGGAGTCTCAGTCTAGAGTGCAGGCTAGAGTGCAGTGGCACAATCTTGGCTCACTGCAACCTCTGCTTCCTGGGTTCAAGCAATTCTGTCTCAGCCTCCTGAGTAACTGGGATTACAGGCACACACCACCATGCCTGGCTACTTTTATATTTTTAGTAGAGATGGGGTTTCACTATGTTGGCCAAGCTGGTCTTGAACTCCTGACCTCAGGTGATCCACCCTCCTTGGCCTCCCAAAGTGCTGGGATTACAGGCATGAGCCACCATGCTCAGCCAAGCCTTAAATTTATGATAACTAATATCTCAGGAAAGCATTTGGAAACTAAACATACTTGTAGTATATGTGTTTACTAAGAAGCTGTCAACTGAGAGTTTATAATTCTAGTTTAAAACAGGGATGTCTGAATCAGTCTCAATTATTTGACATTCATGCAGGTATGTATGTACGTATGCATGTATGTATGTATGTATTTATTTTGAGACGGAGTTTTGCTCTTGTCGCCCAGGCTGGAGTGCAATGGCATGATCTCGACTCACTGCAACCTCCAACTCCCAGGTTCAAGTGATTCTCCTGTCTCAGCCTCCTGAGTAGCTGGGATTACAGGCATCCACCACAATGCCCGGCTAATTTTTGGTGTTTTTAGTAGAAATGAGGTTTCACCATGTTGGCAAGGCTGGTCTCGAACTCCTGACCTCAGGTGATCCACCCTGCCTCGACCTCCCAAAGTGCTGGGATTACAGGCATGAGCCACGGCGCCCAGCCTGTATGTTTTAATAAAAAGCAATTTATAGCTTCTACTGAAGAACTATTTTGATCATTTTGTTTTCAGAGATAACAAAGCTTTTCTCAATCTGGCACTGCAAACATTTTAGATCATATTAAAAACTCTCTTCTTCCTTTACAAACACAGAACCAAATACAATAAGGAATGAACTTCGAGATGTTTTTAAGTATGGTATAAGAAAGAGGACAAAGCTGCTACGACAATAAAGACAAACTACACAAAATTTTTATTATCATTTATTTTCTTCTCGTAAAGGCTTACCCACACCTACAAAAAAGTGGTCCATACAGTCAAAAAGGTAATCACAGAGTTTCCAGGCTAGGTTATTTTATTAAAAGGGATTTATCTCACCTTGGGAAATAAATCAAAACTAATAAAAAATAAAAGCAATTAATTTACTTATCACTTCTATATTACTAACACTGTCATCCTTTATATAAAAAGAAAGTATCAACCTAGAATGCAAAGAACATTGAGAGCACACTTCTCTGGCACTTTTAAGTTTTTAAAACTCTTACACATCTCTGTAGTTTACCTTTAAGCCTACAATCTGAGTCCTCAAAAAGTAGCTGATTGAGTAGGACTGATAGGTTTTGTATGTACCTCAAGTCTTCTAAGACAAAACTGGTTGAAATACCAGCAAAGCAAACACAAAACAAAACAATAGAAACAACAAAACAACCTAAGAACTTTTTAAAAAATCTTAAGATATTACCTCAAATTTTTCTAGCATAAAAATGACTTCAACACTTACAGATCCTATCACTATCTTTTTTTTTTTTTTTTTTTTTTTTTTTTTTTTTGAGACGGAGTCTCGCTCTGTCGCCCAGGCTGGGGTGCAGTGGCCAGATCTCAGCTCACTGCAAGCTCCGCCTCCCGGGTTTACGCCATTCTCCTGCCTCAGCCTCCCGAGTAGCTGGGACTACAGGCGCCCGCCACCTCACCCGGCTAGTTTTTTGTATTTTTTAGTAGAGACGGGGTTTCACCGTGTTAGCCAGGATGGTCTCGATCTCCTGACCTCGTGATCCGCCCGTCTTGGCCTCCCAAAGTGCTGGGATTACAGGCTTGAGCCACCGCGCCCGGCCACTATCTTTTTAAAAAACTAAGTTCAAGGCCGGGTATGATGGCTCACGCTTGTAATCCCAGCACTTTGGGAGCTAAGGCAGCAGGATCACTTAAAGTCAGGAGTTCGAGACCAGCCTGGTCAACATGGTGAACCCTTGTCTCTACTAAAAATACTAAAATTAGCTGGGCATGGTGGTGCTTGCCTGTAGTCCAAGGTACTCAGAAGGCTGAGGCAGGAGAATCGTTTGAACCTGGGAGGCGGAGGTTGCAGTGAGCTGAGATCATGCCACTGCACTCCAAACTAGGCAACAAAGTGAGACTCTGTTTCAGAAAACAAACAAACAAACTGAGTTCAAGGATATTAAATCATAAACATAAAACAACTCAAAGTACCAGCAAATTTTAGGTATCTTTAGAATCTTGGAGAGCAAAGACTTTCAAAGCATGACCCCAAAGGTTAAAAACAGAAAAGACTAATGACCTGGCAACAATGACATTAAAAACTTCATTATGGCAAAACAAAACTGAACAATAAAGTTAAATATGGAATTATGGGCACTATTGTCAACTACACCCTTTGTACAAGCTTTCTGGAGGGCAGTTTTACAACGGTAATGAAAATTTATACTTTGGCCAAGAAATTCCAAAAAATTTTCACCTACAAAATAAAAGAGCAAATACACAAAGATACAGCTTTGTTTATCACAGGAGAAAATTGAAAACAACCAATAGTGGGTTTGTTGTGAAGCAACATTAAATTGGTGTCTTTCTTTTCCCAAAGGTGTATTTGTGAATTGCCTTGGTTAAACCAAAAGTGGGGAACACTGGTTCTTCCCTTTCTTTCCATAGGCAAGGGGGAAGAGAACTTATTTTGCATTTAGAGTTTCAGAGTGTATCTCCCTTATATTGTCACCTCTGATAACTGTCCCCATGTTAGAACTGAAGCACTTCCAAGATGAAACTGAGGTATACTGCTGGTTAGTGTTGAGGGAAGATTCAAACCTGGGCAGTCTAGCTTCAGAATTCACACACTTAAACATTATCTACTGTCTGTTATAATAAAGATGGTGCAATTTATAAGTGTGACAGTAGTATAAGACACTAACAAAAGGACAGTGGTGATATGAATAGAAAAGCCATTACTCTTAAGTAAAAGCTGTATGTAATCAATTGCTGCATGGGTGTTTTGTGTTTGGATTTATAGCGTTTTAAATCATAGTTTGTAGCAGCCCTTCTCAAATGAATCCTTAAAAAATTAGGCCCTAACATCGTAGGTACCCACTGTATGCAATTAACTTCTCCCTATGTATCTGGAAGGGTACTAATTATGTGACATCTTTGGGAGAACTGAGAAAATCGTCACTCTAATAATTTTACTGTGTTTTGTAGTTCAGATGAGGAACCCCAAATTAAAAACCCCATAGGTAAAAATAAGTTCCTCTTAAAATGTCATTATCTTTTTGAGCCTAGCCCCTTGTATACACTGAAACAACTATTTTTAGTGCTCATTTTTGAAAATGCAAATTTCTTAGAAACATGACTGTCACTTTAGAGAACTGTATTACCTCTTAAAAAAACAGACAAAAATAAATAGCGATAGGTCATGCTATGTTGTCCATACTAGTCTCGAACAACTGGCCTCAAGCAATCTTCCCACTTTAGCCTCCCAAAGTGCTGGGCTTACAGGCATAAGCCATACATGTGCCCAGCGTGTATCACCTTTTTTTTTTTTTAAGTAAATAATCAAATTGTTACTGAAACAGGTCATGATATTATCCTCAGATGGCGTTTCAGATCCTGAACATACCACCACTTACTTTCTTACTAAAAAAAAAAAAAAAAAAAAAAGATACAGCAAACTCATCCTTCATAAATCCCACATAATTCATGTCTATTGTATACCTGGAGCACAAGCTTAATAAATTCAGCAAGATATAGTATTTTGTCTTCTCTTTAATCTTGTTAAAAATGGCATCCCATCAGTATTAAAATTATGAGCCAAATGTATTGGTTTAGAAAAGAACATGGGATTGTCAGTCATCTATTTCACAAAAAATAAACCAATATTCAACTACGTTATTTCACCAGGAATTCCTATATTCTCTAAATATGTGTAGAACACTTCGTGACATTTAAAAGACTATTAAAGTGAGAAATCTAATGAGCCTTTCAGAGGACACTGGCCCACTTTTAAAAAAAAAATTTTTTTTTTTTCAAGCAGGTTTTAGGTTCACAGCAAAACTGAGCATATGTTAATGGGGATTTTCCATATACCCCCTACCCCAACACATGCATGGCCTCCCCGCTTATCAACATCCCCCACCAGAATGGTTCATTAGTTGTAACTGATGAACCTGCACTGACACATCATTATCACCTAAAGTTCATAGTTTACATCAGGGTTCACTCTTGGCAGTGTACATTCTGTGGATTTGGACAGATGCCGAATGACATGGATCCAGCATTATAGTATCACACAGAGTAGTTTTATTGCCCTAAAAAATTATCTGTGCTTTGCCTATTCACCCCTTCTCCTCAACTCCTTGCAACCACTGATTTTTTTTACTGTCTCCAAAGTTTTCTGGTTTACTTTTTAATAATACCTATATCTGGGTGGGACTCACAAAAATGCTTATTTGCCCATTTTCAGTCTTGCATTAGATATTACCTTTTTATTACATGTATGGGGAAGGGGGAGGTAGAGGGAGTTTTGTTTCTATAAGCAAATCCTAACATCAGATGTGAAATCTACACAGCTGTAAGCATTCTTCTGGGAACCTGAGCTGGGGTTCATCTCAACTGCTTAATGCAATTACCTAAACCAGTCATGTAGTATTAATGTAATCTGCTCATTTCTACAGCTGAAAAGAAGTTTAATCTTTAAAGAGCAAGTAAAAAGAGACAACTTGCTGCCCTACAATTCCCCTAGCTAGGAACCAAATAATAATTAGCTTGCCAGTTTATTCTCAAAATCAACTAACTTCCAGTTAACCATTTGCCTTAGAAAACTTTACTGTCATATGATAAATTGATATTAACATAATAAATGGGCAGTTATACATATATAGGCATTCCTAACTGTCTCCATACAAGTCAATCCAAGAGATCTAAGATACAAAATCACTGATCAGCCTCTTCTCTGCTTAAAACTTAACAGTGGTTCCTCACTGCCCTCAGAACAAATTCTATCTGTACAAGGCCCTTAAATACCTGTTCTTACTTACCTCAAGTCTCACCTCTCACCATCTTCTACACCACAAAACTCAACTTTTCAGCTCTCTAGACTTCCCTGAACCTATCGAGCTCTCATCAATGAGCTATTTTTTTTTTTGCCTGGAGCACACAATCCGTTCCCTTTTTGCCCAGATAATTTCTAGATATTCTTCTGCTTCCAACTAAGTTGGATTATTCCTCTAAATAGAACTGGCCTGGCTCCTCCAATCGATGTTAGATACTATTCCAAAGTGTTCACACGGTCCCTGGTACTTGCTCCATCACAGCACTATTTAAACAGGCAAGTATAACTAAGTGCAATTTGTCTATATCCCTCAATAGACCAAAAGATCAGTAACGATGGGAACTAGGAAGTAGATCTGTCTCATTCACTACTGCATTTCTAACACCTAATGCAGTATCTGGCACAAAGCAGGAACTCAAAGATATTAAAAGACTGAATAAATATTTTGATATTAGTATTTAGGATTGGGGGTGAAAGTGCAAAGCTTATCTATCTACTTCCTCAATAAAAACTGGTCACATTCTCTTTGGTTTATTCAGCAAGTATTTACTGTCTACCCACATAAAAATAAAAAAGAATCTAACCCAGAGTCTAGTCTTCAAGGAACCTACAGTCTTGAGAGAAAATAAGACATGTACAAACATAAATATGAAAATCAAAAAAGTGTGTTATTAGATTCTAAAGTGTGCTGCACAGACACTGAGTGCCAAAAAAGAGATAAGGGAAAGCATCATAGAAGTAGAATTTGAGCTGAGCCTTAATGGATAAGGCTGAAGACAGAAAGTATAAAGACAAATGTGCTACAGTTCAGCACTTCTCAAAGCGGGTCGGAAGGCAACTTCCTCCTTTCAAGGGTACTTATGGTCAAAAGTATTTTAATAATAAGCCTAAGATTTTATTTGCTTTTTTTTTTTTTTTTTACTTTCATTCACTCTCAATTATACAGTGCCGTTCTCCAGAGGCCATATGGCATGTGATATCACAAAAGATTAAATGCAGAAGCAGATATGAGAATCCAGCCATTTTCTATTAAGCCAGACACTTGAGACTTGTAAAAATGTAAGACAGTGCCACTCACTAAACTCTTGTTTTGAAAAAGTTATCTTTCATAGTATTTAATTTATTTATTTTATTTTTATTTTTAGAGACAAGTCTCGCTATGTTGCCCAGGATGGTCTCATACTCCTGGACTCAAGTGATCTGCCAGCCTCAGCCTCCCAAAGTGCTCAGATTACAGGCGTGAGCCACCCACATACTATCTGATTTTACGATAGTGACGCCTAAAAGTAAAGGAAGAAAAAAACAAAAGAATTAGTGATATCCTTTCAAGAGAGAGAGAGAAAATGTCTGGTCATGCTTAACTTCAAAATGTGTTTAACGTACAGGCATGGGCTTTCTTCTTGATAACTATTTTTACTTAGTGCAAAAATACAAAAATAATCTTTTAAAATCATACTTATCCTGTCACCCAAACACAATAATACAGTTTCATATTCCTTTTGAATTATCACATATAGGTGTTTTCACAATGCTATAATCTTCACGATTACCATTAAGATTACTGCAAAATCATATCCAGCATTCTTGCAAACCTAAATAACAACTTTCATATTTGATTTGCCAAATATTTTATAAAAATATACTGAAGCCGCATACAAGACACAGTATGACAAACTATTATATCCAAAAACTTATTCTAGAATGCCAAGGAATATTATTTTAAATCAAACTTGCCTGAGAGATCCTGTAGCTTAACCCACAAGGATAATAACATCTTGCCCTAGAACCACCGAAAGCCTTAAACTAAGAACCATGTATCTCTCCAACTTTGAAAGCTCCACTCACTCTCAAACTACCTCAAGAGCCCGTTCCCCACCATTCCAGGTGCTATCTCACGGTTCCATAAGCACAATTAAGGCTTATATTAGTGCTTCCCACCACCTGAAATGATTTCTTCTCTCATCTTCACCTGCCCAAAGTTCATCCTTTAAGGGTCAACTTGAAAGCCAGCTCATCCATGATTCCTTTTTAGTTCCTACAAGTGAACATTATATCCCTCTTTGGATATTTGAAGGACTTTGGTTGTTACTTAAAATAGAAAACTTACTCTACTTGCATATCATTACTTTTTAATCTCACACCTTCTTTCAGATCTTTAGCCTCTTAAAGATTTAGGGACTGTCTTATCAATCTCTATTCCCTGAAGCACCTTGGAAATATAAAGTACTACGGAAAAATGAGGCTTGGATAAACAGATAACTGCCTGGAGTCACACATGTAGCGACAGTCAAATCTGAATGCCAGACCCCCTGACTCAAAGCCATCTACTGTCTTTTTTTTTTTTTTGAGACAGAGTCTTACTCTGTCACCCAAGCTGGCGTGCAGTGGTGTGATCTCGGCTTACTGCAGCCTCCATCTCCTGGGTTCAAACAATTCTCATGCCTCAGCCTCCTGAGTAGCTGGGATTACAGGAAAGTGCCACTATGCTCAGCTAATTTTTTTGTATTTTTAGTAGAGTCAGGGTTTCACCATGTTGGTTTGGGAGCCCTGGGCTCCCAAAGTGCTGGGTTTAAGGCATGAGCCACCGTGCCCAACCTCAAAGCCATGTACTTTCCATCATACCGTAATTTTATGCTCCCTTCCTAGCATCTTTCTTGTAATAATCATTCAAGAAATCTGTAAAACTGAATGAAAATCAGACTGGCTTTGTACTTAACCTTAGGGAACCTCTAAGGTAAAAAAAAAAAAAAAATCCAGACAAAATAATTTCTAAACTTGTACTTTCATCACCCATGCCATCATATCCTTGCCTATCTTCTTATATGGCCAAGGAAACTTAATGCACATTTTTCAGCAAACAGTATTATGACCAACTTCAATTCCAGTAGTATTACATGTCTTTCACTACCATATTTTCCTGGTTCTTTATTTGAGCAGAATTGGAGCTACAACTAGTATGCCTAGTGCAGAACAGAATTCAGTAAATGTTTGTTGAATAAGTAAATGAATAAGTGATCAAATTAATCATTTCTACTGCTGTCCAGGAGCCTGAGTTTACCTTCTCTGGTTCCTCCTCCAGTTCCTTCACCATTACTGTCTCATTAGGGCAATGGCTAACAAAAACAGCTGTACACTGGGCTATAGAAAACAGTTGGCAACTATAGTTTCACATAGCTTTTCAGTTTCTGATGCCACCTACTAAGCAGTTCAATTCTGCTTCAAAGGAAACTCAAAATTATCATGTCCATTCACCTAGTTGTTCAATGAAAAACCTGAGGTTTATATTAATACTTGATTCCTCTCACTCTGCCTCCCTCACTACATATAATCCACCCACTCCCCATGAGAGTATCAGCCTCTCACCTGCCCCATCACAATCACCTCCTTAACCCTCTTCATGATCTCCCCACCCCCAGGCTTAACTCCCTACAATCTGTGTGCCACATAGCAATCAGTTATCTTTATTTTTAAAAAGCATGAAATTACCGTGATAACCCCCTGCTTAAAACACTTTAGTAACTTCCATTAAACTTCCAATAAAATAAAAATTCCTTAACGTGGAGTTCATTACAGTATCCTTCATGACCAGCTCACCCACCTCGTAACTTCATCTCTTTGCACTCTCTCCTAACAAACCACATTTCTGCAATATTAGCCTTTCTTGATCACTGTGACTACTATATTATTACCTAGCACTGCAATCTGTTCCTTTCTTTTGTAGCACTTACCAGAAGTCATTTTATATTTGCATTTTTTGCCTGTTGCTCACACTATAATCTAAATGCCTAGAGGGCAAGATAAAACTATTTTTGTTAATACTACAGACCAAATAAAATTTAATACCTGGCATGTGGGAAGCACTTACTATTTTTGGATGAAGAAACTGTTATCCTACACTCTTAACATACATTATATAGTATGTATTTGTTAGGTAACGAAGTATACAATAACGAAATACATAATATATAATACGTTACTGTTGTATAATAAAGGATCTGGCTGGCTTTTCTCCCCAGGTTCCTGGGAAGTACCTTCTAAATCCTTGGAATTTACAGAGTGACAAGAGTGTCTGTTATTCATAATGGGTCCCTCAGGCCATATTTGATAGTTTATGTCAACAAAGTGACTCACTGTGGGCCCCTAGACAGTTTATGCTGAAGAGATGAATCAGGATGGGGCCTGGCCCTGCCAGAAAGACCAACCATGTGATTAGAATGTTGGGGGCCTGGAGACTGAGTTAAATCAATATGGCCAATGATTCAATCAATCATGCCTACACAATGAAATCCCAACAAAACTCTCCACACCAAAACTCCAGTGAGCTTCCTTGGTTACCAATACTCTGTGCATATCAGTGCACACGAATGTGTGGGCTGGGGAGGGTGAGGAGAGTGTGTCCTCACTCTCTCTGGAGTGGACACAAAAGCTTCACATTTGGGACCCTCCCCAGACTTTGTCCTATGCGTCTCTTCCTTTGGCTGTTTTGTATCCTTTTACTATATTAAAACTATAATTGTTAGTACAGCACTTTCCTGAGTTCTCTGACTCATTCTAGTAAATTATCATTGACCCTGAAGAAATGGTAGGAACCCCCAAATCTGTAGACAGTTGGTCAGAAATTTGGTGGCCTAGGAACCCTCAAGCCTGCAGCTAGTGTCTGAAGTGAGGGCAGTCCTGTGGGCAACTGTGCCCTTAGCCTGTGAAGTCTGGCCTAACTCCCAGTAGTTAGTGTCAGAACTATGCTGCAATTATGTAACAAATAACAGACACCATTTCATACATATGTGTCAAGTACTGATATAGTTTGGATCTGTGTCCACACCCAAGTCTCACATCGAGTTGTAATTGCCAATGTTGGAGGAAGGGCCTGATGGGAGGTGACTGGATCATGGGAGTGGGCTTCTCATGAATGGTTTAGCTCCATCACTTTGGTGCTGTTCTCATGATAGTCAGTGTGTTCTCACAAGATCTAGTTGTTCAAAAGTGAGTACTACCCCCTCATCTCTCTTTTCCTCCTGTTTCACCATGTAAGACGTGCCTGCTTCCCCTTCACCTTCCACCATGATTGAAAGTTTCCTGAGGCCTCCCCAGAAGCTGGACAGATGCCAGCAGCATGCTTCCTGCACAACATGTGGAACTGTGAGCCAATTAAACCTCTTTTCTTTATAAATTATGCAATCTCAGGTATTTCTTTATAGTAATATGAGAAAAGACTAATACAGGTACTATGCAAGTATTTTTACATGCATTATTTCTAAATCTTTAGAAAATATTATCTCTAGGCCTCATAGTAATTCCATAAGACAGAATTATCATCCTAATTTTATAAATAAGAAAACTAAGCAATAAAAATGACCATGGCCAGTAAGTGGGGAAGCCTAAATTGAAACTTATTAGGACTGACTTCAAAGCCCATGATCTAGACACGACATACTTCAGTTTCTCAAATTGGTTACATAAACATATAACAAGGTTTCCACCTAAGAATGCATGATACTCATAATATATATGTATTTTTTTCTTGAGACGGAGTCTTGCCCTGTTGCCCAGGCTGGACTGCAGTGGCGTGATCTTGGCTCACTGCAACCTCCGCCTCCCCTCCCGAGTTCAAGTAATTCTCCTGCCTCAGCCTCCCGAGTAGCTGGGATTACAGGCACGTGCCACCATACTCGGCTAATTTTTGTATTCTTAGTAGAGACAGGGTTTCACCATGTTGGCCAGGCCAGTCTCAAACTCTTGACCTCATGATCTGCCCACCTCGGCCTCCCAATATGCTGGGATTACAGGCATGAGCCACTGCACCCAGTCAATACTCATAATATCTTTATTCAAATTACTGACTGGGCTGTCACAGTGAAATCTAAAGTATTCTTTCTGAATTTCTGAACTCTTTATATGAAATATCTATATTTTAACACAGATTCCTTTAGTAATTGCTTAACTTACTTGTTTGTGTTTTAGAAGCATGTTTCTGGAGAAAATCAACTATCTGAGCCAAAACCTTCTTATTACAATGCGTTGATAATTTTTCATCACATTCATAACACCTGAAAAAATATAAAATTTATGAAAATATCCTCAATAATTTTGCACATCAGATAACAAAGTTGGCATTTAGTTACTTTTGTCTTAAATTACATGGGAGGGAATACAAATGTATTTGTATACAAATGTACCCGGAAGGTACCGGGTAAGTCTAGAGAAATAAGCAGGGGACAATTCATACAGAGCCTTACAGTTGAAATGAAAGTTTTGGCAGTTTATCTTTGGCAGTTTATAATGAAATGCCATGAGAGGGTTCTTAAGCAGGGCCATGATACGGTCCAACTTACACTTTATTTATTTTTTACTTTTGAGACAGAGTCTCACTCTGTTTCCCAGGCTGGAGTGCAGTGGTGAAATCTCAACTCACTGCAGCCTCTGCCTCCAGGGTTCAAGTGACTTTCCTGCCTCAGCCACCCAGTAGCTGGGATTACAGGCATGCACCACCACGCCCAGCTAATTTTTGTATTTTTATTAGAGACGGGGTTTCACTATGTTGGTCAGACTGGTCTTGAATGCCTGACCTCAAGTGATCCACCTGCCTCGGCCTCCCAAAGTGTTGGGATTACAGGTGTGAACCACCACACCCAGCCCCAACTTACACTTTAAAAACATCACTCTCACTAATGTAATAAAACTAGATTGGAGGGCATTAGGAACAGAAACAGATTAGTATAGTAGCAGACGATCTGCAGAGAAATGGGCATTCATTATATATATTTGCAGATAGAAACAGTAACAAATTAGATGTAAAAGAGGAGGGAAAGGGAAGTGTCAAAATAACTGCCTTGGGTAGGGAGGAGTGAGACAATGTCAGCAATTCTCAATGCTGGTGTTGAGAATCACTGCCGTTCTCAATGAGGAGTGATTTTGCCACCTAGGGGACATTTGACATTTTTGGTTCTGACAACTGGTAAGAGGAGAGAGGACCACTACTGGCATTTAAGTGGGTAGAGGCCAGGGTTGCTGGTAAACATCCAATAATGTACAGGACAGCACAACAAGGAATTAATCACAGAGCATTAACAGTCCAAATGCCGAGAGTATTGAGATCGAGAAATCCTGGCCTAGATGAAACAAGACTTGCTGTGAGTTGATAATGTTTAAAGCTGGAAAAACAACAACAACAACAACAACAACAACAACAGAAGCTGATTGATGGGTATGGGAAAATTCATTATACCATTCTGTCTACTTTTGTTAACAGGCTAAAAAATAAAATAACATAAAAAAGGGGAAGAAAATAACTGCCAGGCTTCTAGCTTGATTACATATAGAGATGGGTAAGACTCAAAGAGATAGGTGTTTTATTTTGCTGGGTGCTTATTTGGAGGTAGAGGGTTAGGAAAGACATTTTCAAAAGCGCATTCCAATTCAGAAAACTACCCTCAATTAAGTTTACTCATTAATACATCATATTAATTTGTTTCCTCTCTATATTATAATTACCTGTTTCCTTTATCCTCATGAGATCCAGTGATCATTTAAGAACATGTGTTGGAAAGTGTTCAAAGTGTTTTATAAACATAATGCATTATGGCCGGGTGTGGTGGCTCATACCTGTAATCCCAGCAGTTTGGGAGGCCAAGGCGGGAGGATCACTTGAGGTTGGAAGTTCAAGACCGGCCTGGCCAACATGGTGAAACACCATCTCTACTAAAAATACAAAAATTAGCAGGGCGTGGTGGCAGGCACCTGTAATCCCAGTTACTCCCAGCCCGGGAGGCAGAGGTTGCAGTGAGCCAAGATGGCGCCACTGCACTCCAGCCTGGGTGACAGAGTGAGACTCCATCTCAAAAAAAAAAAAAAAAAAAAAAAAGCAAAAAAACATAATGCATTACACCAGTGCTACCTTACATTTTCACAATCTTCTTACCCACCTTTTTCTAATTCAGTAGTTCTTAAACTGTGGTCTCCAGACCAGCAGCACTGGCAACACTTGGGAGCTTGTTAAATGCAAATTCTCTGGCCCCTCCACCCCAGAACTACTAAATTAGAATTTCTAAGACTGGGATCCTGCAGTCTGTCATAGTAAGATCTCCCTGAGATTCTGATGCAGCTAGAGTTTGAGATCACTAAAGTGAAATCCTTATTGAACTGCCGCACTATGGCACTACTGCTGTCTCCCTTGGTTCCAATGCATCATTTATATATTAAGTTCCCTCTGACCTTTCCTCATTCTCCCCAATACTACTACTTGGGACTCACAACAACAAAGAAAAACACAAATGCAGCAGGTGCCCAACCCTTCTGGCTGTATTAAAGATGATGACCTCTTCTGTCAGCTAAAATACCCTTATATTAATTTTAGACAAAACATTTTTATGTTAAAGAAAATCTGAGGACTCCTGAAAATTCATTCAAGGAACTCTTAGGAGTCCATAGATTCAAGGTGGAATATTATTGTAAAACACAGAGGAAGCATTTCAACATAGTGTCCATTTATACCACCGAAACAGTGTGATACGCTAATAAGACACTAGAAAATAAAAAAACTCGTTTTTGGTTTTTTTTGAAAAGGAGTGTCACTCTATCAGCAAGGCTGGAGTGCAGTGGCAACCTCCACCTCCTGGGTTCAAGTGACTCTCCTGCCTCAACCTCCTGAGCCGCTGGGACTACAGGCATGCGCCACCATGCCCAGCTAATTTTTGTATCTTTCGTAGAGACAGGGTTTCACCATATTGGCCAGGCTGGTCTCAAACTTCTAACCTCAAGTGATCCACCCACTGTGGTCTCCCTAAATGCTGGAATTACAGGTGTTAGCCACCGTGCCCCACGAAAAAAACTTGTTTTAGTACCTGGATTTTTACTTCATAACCACAAAAAGGTAAATATTACATAGTTTCCTTACAGGTAACATAGGAAACTGGACTAGGTTCTCAACCAGGATTAAATAGCAGAATGACCTGAAAAGTTTTTACAAGCTACTTATGCCCAGCTATTCCTTCTCCCTTCAGAAAATGACCTGACTGCTTGAAGTATCTTCCTTCTCTACAACACTAGAATTCTGTATTAGCAAGTTCACTACCAAAAAAAATCAACTAAAAAGAATTTTTCTTAATATTAAAAGGAAAATGTCAGAGAAAAGTAGAGAGGCCAGGCGCAGTGGCTCACACCTGTAATCCTAGCACTTTGGGAGGCTGAGGAGGGCGTATTGCCTGAGCTCAGGAGTTCAAAGACCAGCCTGGGCAACATGGTGAAACCCCATCTCTACTAAAATACAAAAATTAGCCAGCTGTGGCAGCGTGCGCCTGTGGTCCCAACTACTCAGGAGGCTGAGGCAGGAGAATTGCTTGAACCCGGGAGGCGGAGGTTGCAGAGAGCCGAGATCACACCACTGCACTCCAGCCTTGGTGACAGAGTGAGACTCCATCTCAACAACAACAACAAAAAAAGGTAGAGAGTTAACATTTTTCCAATTTAAATTTTATATTCATAGGTAATGTTAATTTTCTTCAGGTATCCCGTAGATTGTGTTCAGGTTAAAAAACCATAAGCTGATAGAACATCTTTAAATATTTTACCTTAAAAGCTTGAAGAAAAAATTGGGGGGGCTGGTTAATGGACACAAGAACTAACAAAATTTAACTTACCATATAATCCATGTGCTCAGATTAATTATAATACAATGGGGCTCTGTTCTGGAATTCTTGAAGTGCTTCAGTGAATGTTGGCTTTCTGAGTTTTTACCACATCCCTGAAGATGAACAGAATGCTATTTTGTATGACTTACAAATATTTGTTTCAAATTAATCAAAACTTAAATTATATTCACACTTACACTGAAAAGTTTTGTTCTGTTTTTAATTTCAGGCCAGAGGAGAAAGTTTCAAAAAAGCAATATGGATTCTCATTAAATTTAATTTCTTGCAAACAGGTTAACATGCTTTTCAATATACAGTATTTACCTAAAACAATCATGGGCAAAGTTAATTTCCCTATCGTTTAAAAATGTACACACTGTCTGGCACACTGTGGAACACCCAGCATCCTGGCAGGCCAGTGGTGCCCTTCCACAAACACACATTTCCCAATCCTGTACACAACTTCACCCCAACCCACTGAGAACTACTGAGACACAGACCAATCAGCAATTTCCCTCACTAGGTAAGTAAAGAAATGAGATGCAATTCTGGTTAATGCAACATGAAGGGAAGTCAAATCTGCTGAATCTTTCCAGAAAGGTTTTTTTCTTTTTTAAAGAGGAACACAACCATGAGGTTGAGGATAGCAGAGCAGAGAATAGAATAAACCTCAGTTTTTAATGTTCTTTCCATTAAATTAACTAATCCTGAAGTGGCCTTACTTCTGGACATTTTGTGTGAGATAATGAAGATTTCTCTTATTTTTTGAAAAAACGTATATACTTTTAATTTCATTAGAAAATTTATTACAGGTATTAATAACTTCTAAACTTTAAGATTTTAAACTATTTTGCAAAAGCAGCAGAAAAATCTGTTTTGAGAGAAAAAAAAATTAATCTGAAAGGTGGATCTATTTCCTAAGTAAATACAAAAGGTAAAGACTGGTCCAGATATGGGAACTACTGCAAATAGGTTGAATTCCCTCTGCAAGTATTTATAAACCACACTTGATTACTTTCTGAACATAGCATACCTTTTACTTTACCTTAACAATCATTTTTAAGTTCATTCTTGGAAAATTTCTATCTAAATTGGAATAAATTTATTTTAACTCCTATGCATGACCAACAGTCCAGCTCACAATAAGCATTTAAGGAAAATATTTCAGATAAACTCACATATAAATAACACTTTTCTTACCTGGAAGCCACACTTGAGGCACAACCAAATATCAGAAGGAAGTACTGGCTGCCCATCATAGAATCTTCTTTCTTTTAAACATTCTGAGCAAACTGACCACAGATTCTCAGCTATTGCTCTCTTTACATGATTCACGCTGATAGCATGACTTACATGTTGGCAAGTTAAACCTACTGAATAAGATAAAACAAAATCTCAACATTTTCTTTGCTACACTAAAGTGCTACCATTACTAAGCAAATCTCAAAAGTATTAAATGTTGTTCACTAAAAAGCACAGATTCAACACACAAAATAACTCAAAAAATATATGCTATGTAATTCCATTTATATAATGTTCATGATATAACATAATTATAGAATGAGAGAAGAGATTCACGGTTTTAGGGGGCAGTGGACACAAGGCAGAGGGTGTTGCTATAAATGGACAGCACATAGGGTGGTGATGATACAGTCAAGTATCTTGATTGGTGGTGGTTATACAAAGCTATACATGTACTAAAATTGGATGATGTTTCAGGATAGCCAGTTTGCTGCATTGAAGGATGTCTGAAGTATCTCTTTAAATATCATTAGGACCTTACCTGATGTCCCTGATTTATTACGGTTTAAATTTTTGAACTAATTTTAGATTCACAGGAAGGTACAAAGAAATATACAAGGAGGTCTCATTCACCCTTCACTGAGCTTCCTCTGATGTTAATATTTTGGACTACTATAGTAAAATATCAAATCCAGGAAGCTGATGTTGGTACAATCCTTAGAACTTATTCGGATTTCACAAGACATACACACTCATATGTGAGTGTGTATGTATAGCTGTATGCAACTATGCACACCTAAAATGGAAATAATATATTAAAAATATCTCTTTAAATGGAGAAAACCGGCAAGAAAGTGAGGAAAATCCTCAGAGGCCTAAATCAAAAGCATGAGACTAAAGAGAAAACCAAGTCCTGAGGCCAGCAGCTCCCAAAGGCCATCTGCCAAGATCTGGTGGCTTGGTGACATGGTTTTAACAGGCCATGAGAAAGAGACCAAAACAAAACAAAACAAAAGGCCAATCTAAGTTACTTCATATTATAAACTAGACAAAATCCTAATAAAAATACCAACAGGATTTTTTGAAACTAGACAAGGTGATTCTAATGCTTACGCAGAAAATAGTAAAAATAAAGAGTAACAGATTTCTTTTTTTTTTTTTTTGAGACGGAGTCTCGCTCTGTCGCCCAGGCTGGAGTGCAGTGGCCGGATCTCAGCTCACTGCAAGCTCCGCCTCCCGGGTTCACGCCATTCTCCTGCCTCAGCCTCCAGAGTAGCTGGGACTACAGGCGCCCGCCACCGCGCCCGGCTAGTTTTTTGTATTTTTTTAGTAGAGACGGGGTTTCACCGTGTTAGCCAGGATGGTCTCGATCTCCTGACCTCGTGATCCGCCCGTCTCGGCCTCCCAAAGTGCTGGGATTACAGGCTTGAGCCACCGCGCCCGGCCCAGATTTCTTAATTAAAAACTTATACAGTCAGGCCGGGCGTGGTGGCTCAAGCCTGTAATCCCAGCACTTTGGGAGGCCGAGACGGGCAGATCACGAGGTCAGGAGATCGAGACCATCCTGGCTAACACGGTGAAACCCCGTCTCTACTAAAAAAATACAAAAAATTAGCCGGGCGAGGTGGCGGGCGCCTGTAGTCCCAGCTACTCCGGAGGCTGAGCCAGGAGAATGGCGTGAACCTGGGAGGCGTAGCTTGCAGTGAGCCGAGATCGCGCCACTGCACTCCAGCCTGGGCGACAGAGCAAGACTCCTTCTCAAAATAAAAACAAAACAAAAACAAACAAAAACAAAAACACATAGTCATCCCTCAGATACTTGAGGCAGGGAGGTGGGGGGCGTAGTTGGTTCTAGGACCTCCCCACATTTACCCAAATCTGTGCATACTCAAGTCCCGCAGTGGGCCCTGTGGAATCTGCATTTAGGAAGTCAGTCTGCTGAGTATGCAGTTTTTACGCATCCCAAGAATAGTGTATTTTCCATCTACGTTTGGTTGAAAAAATTCGTGTACAAGTTGATCCTCAGAATTCAAACCCGTGTTGTTGAAGGGTCAACTGCATTGTTATTTCTTCTCAACACTATTTGGGATGCCAAATATCACAATTTACCAGCAATATCATCTGAAGAGTCTTCTTCATGAGGTACAGTAGGCCTTTTACTTCTTTTGGCTTTCTCAGGTAAAGCTTTACTTGGATCTTTCACCCGCATCTGTTATTTACTGAAGGGACTGAGGGAAAAAAATTCATACATTTGAGTCTTCAAAATTAAAATTTTATATTTTATGTAATGCATATCAAAATTGAAATGACTTCAATTTTAACTGGTCTGGGATATTAACAGAGGAAGAAGAAGGGAACATCAGTTGAAATGAAATAAATCTTTGTTAAATCAGTATACACATGATATATTCCACTGGCTTTTGCCAACTATACTGTTACTGACTAAATGTTTGTGTCCCCACCCCAAATTCACATGTTGAAATCTAATCGCCAAAGCGATGGTACTTGAAGGTGAAGCCTTTGCGAGGTAATTAGGTCATGTAGGTGAGCCCTCATGAATGAGACTGGCCTCTTATAATAAAAGCTACCTTTGTATCCACATGAGGATATACAGAGAAGATGGCAAAGATGGCCATCTATAAACCAGGAAGAAGGCCCTCACCAGATACTAGATTTGCCAGCACCTTGACCCTGGACTTCCCCGCTCCCAGTACTGTGAGATATAAGTCTGTGTTGTTTAAACTACCCAGCCTATAATAATTTGCTCTAGCGGGCTGAACCAAGACACAGCCCCTAAATATAAGATGTCCAGGTGAATGATCAAAACTAAAGTTGTCATCAACGGAGTAAGTGTTGCTTCTGGATAATGAGTTCTCTTCACCCTTTCCTCCCTTCTGCTAGCAAGGAAATAGTAGGAGCTGGATGAGCCATACTGGATCAAAAATGGAAGCTGTAAGCCAAGCACAGTAAAGTCACTCTACCTGTGCTGTACGACTAGCACCAGAATATTAAGAGAAAATTAAATTTCTATCTTTTTTTTTTTTTTTTTTTGAGACGGAGTCTCGCTCTGTCACCCAGGCTGGAGTGCAGTGGCGCGATCTCGGCTCACTGCAAGCTCCGCCTCCCAGGTTCACGCCATTCTCCTGCCTCAGCCTCCAGAGTAGCTGGGACCACAGGCTGGACTACAGGCGCCCGCCACCTCGCCCAGCTAATTTTGTGTGTGTGTGTGTGTATATTTAGTAGAGGCGGGGTTTCACCGTGTTAGCCAGGATGGTCTCCATCTCCTGACCTCGTGATCCGCCCGCCTCGGCCTCCCAAAGTGCTGGGATTACAGCCATGAGACCACGTCTGGCCAATTTCTATCTTTTTAAGCTACCACATTTTGCGGGGGGGGGGGGGGGGGGGTTCACTCTAGCTTTTTATCATGAAAAATTTTAAACATCTACAAAAGTTAAAAGAACAGTATAATGAACACTCATATAAATTTAGATTCCACATTTATTAATTATTATTATTATTTTAGAGACGGGTCTCGGCTTACTGCAACCTCCACCTCCTGGGTTCAAGCAATTCTCCTGCCTCAGCCTCCCTAGAGTAGCTGGGATTACGCTTGGCGCATGCCACCAGGCCTGGCTAATTTTTTTTGTATTTTTAGTAGAGACGGGGTTTCACCCTGTTAGCCAGAATGGTCTGGATCTCCTGACCTCGTGACTCACCCACCTCCGCCTCCCAAAGCGCTGGGATTACGGGCATGAGCCACTGTGCCCGGCTATTATTATTTTTTTGAGACAGAGTCTCACTCCAATTGCCCAGGCTGGAGTGCAGTGGCCTGATTTCAGCTCACCGCAGCCTCGACCTCCCCAGGCTCAGGTGATTCTCCCACCTCAGCCTCCCAAGTAGCTGGGACTACAGGTGCACACCACCACGTCCAGATAATTTTTTTGTATTTTTTAGTAGAGATGGGATTTCCCCATGTTGCCCAGGCTGGTCTTGAACTCCTGGGCTCAAGCAATCCACATGCCTTGGCTTACCAAACAGCTGGGATTACAGGTATGAAGCATGGTGCTCCACCAATTCCACACCTATTAACAATTTGCTATGTTTGTTTTTATCTAAATATCAATATGTGTGTATATAGAGACACATATGTATGTGTGCGTTTTATATATATATATATTTGTTGTTGTTGAACTGTTTGTAAGTTGTACAGATCTTGACAGTTCATCCCTAAATACTTCAGCATGTATCTCTTAAAAATAAGTACAGTCTCCTATATAACAATGTAATCATATCTAAGAAAATTAATAATTTTCTAATATCATCTCATTTTCCATCATATTCTAATTTCCTTATTTGGCCCTAAATTGTCTTCTATAGCTGGTTTTTTGAAAAAGATCCTATCAAGGTTTGCACTTTATATTGGTTGTGTCTTTAGTATCTTTTAATCTATTAACAGAACAGTTCTTCAACCTTTTACTTGCCTAAGACTTTAGCTTTTTAAAGAGATAGGGCCAGTGCATGAGTCACCTTGAGGGTCTTGTTAAAATGAAAGTTCTGATTGAACAAGTCTGGCACAAGACCTGAGATTCTACCTATCTAAAAAGCTTAAAACTGAAGCCACTGCTGGGGGCCCACAGAATACTCTTTCAACAGCAAAGTTGTATAATGTCTCACATTGCATTTGTCTCTTTCTTCATGGTATTATTTACCTCTATCCTTTACATTTCTTAAAAATTCAGTTAATTATAAAAGATTTTAGATACAAGCTAAGCATTTTTTAAAACCACTATATTTTGGAGTCTCTGTTAGAGTAGCTTAGCCTACCTATTACTCTCCTGCCTGGTAGCTAAGCAACATCACAATTTTCATGGTTGCTGACTTACTTTTCAATGATCAAAGTAATGAATCTTTCAATTCAGTACTAAATTCCAAATCTTGATTTATTCATTCCATATTTCACAATAAGGGAGCTTTCAAGTTTACCATTAAGTCCAACGGTCATCACTACTGAACTAAGTTGCAATAAATTAAGGGCTTCAGGGTTAGGACCATGTAAAAAGCCTCTGAGTTCCTTGAGCACTTCATGTCTACCTTCTCCCTCCAAACTTCCTCATCTTCTCTCCCCTCCAGTTCCACCTTATAAAATCACTAATTTACGAATCCCCTTCTCTGATCGTAACTTCCCAGTTCTTCCAGCTTGCCTGATCAGACACTCATAATTTCCTATAGTGTCCAGGCTGACAAGAGGCTGCATCTCAAGTCCTTCCATGACCCTTACAGAAGGGTAGGGAGAAGCAGAAATGGCTAATGGAGAGCTGCTTCCTAAAGCAAGTCACATGGCACATTTAACTTCAAGTAGACATGGAGAGGGGTTGCCCGTGTATAAACAGTGCAACATTACATGTACCCAAAAAGAGGTGAACTGGAATACTTGTGCAGAGCCTTAAGGACGACATCACCTCTCTGGCAGAACCCAATCCTAGATGAACCCAATTAATCATTTTCTCCATGTCGGGAGAAAGTGTCTTAAGAAAGGAGACTAGGTCCATTATTATTCACTACACCTTCTGGTAAACCTACATACTATCAACAAAGCCACTTCAAATCTTCTTCACTTTCCTTAAACCTCTAACCCCTCCATCTCCCCACTTACTTATCAAAAACTGATCTAGTCGTTCACTAAGGGAAGACAGACATAAGCAGATGGCAAATTTGATCTTTCTATTCCCAAATTTACAAACCTACCTCCATCAATTTAAATTTGATGTCCTGAAAAGAGATAGGTATAACTAATAAAATACAGAGAAAATGGTCTATGAGAAACTGGTTATATTTTCCCGCTGTGATACAGATAAGCTCTTGATAAAGATGAGCATTAACACAGATAATGCTAGCAAAATAATAAACAAAACCAGGCATTTGACCTACATACTGTAAGCAACCTGTGCCTTTTTTCAAAAACACTGACTCAAACTTAACTTGGTAATGTAGAGGCAATTTCTGATGATTTTTCTGCCATATGTAATATGTCTAAACAGACAGAATCATTTGGTACAGTAACCCAGGATTCGGCAATCATGTATCTGCAGTTTTCCAATTTCCATTTAAGGCAAAAGGACAAATTTAAAAGTCCAATTATTAGAGCTTCCAATACTTTACATCATCAAAATTGTGTCTGGGCACTGGAGACTGGGAAGGATGGGAGTGGGGTGAGGAATGAGAAATTACTTAATGGAAACAATGTACATTATTCAGGTGATGGTTACACTAAAAGCCCAGTACCACTAGGAAATAGATCCTGTAACAAAACTGCACTTACATCCCTTACCTTTATACAAATTTACATAACTGTGGCTCTGGATCTCCGTGATCTCCCCCACATTTAGAGTTTTGATAGGATGCACGGGACTCAACATATAATTGTATTCATGGCTGACATTTATTACACAATGCAGTATGGATATACAGGCTCATCACAATAGAAAAAGACACAAGTGGAGTCTGGAGGAATCACGTGTAGGCTCCTTATGTGGTCTCCCTCCCAAGAGGGGTCAAACAAAACACACCCTTCCTCAACCAATGAAAATACAGCAACACGTATGCAACGCTTCCGCGCAGGGAAGCCCATCAGAGACTTGGTGTCCCGGATTTTTACAGAAGCTGGTAATTTCGGCGTAAAACGTAACTGTTCAGCACAAACCCAAAAATCTAAGTTCCCAGATGCCAAACAAGCACCAACATTGCAAGCAGTCCTTTCTAAAGATAGCAGTCTCAGGCCTGCTATGTTAACTCTTTTTAGCACAAATATGTTCTGGCCATTTTTCTCATGCGGTTTTCCAAACAATAAACTTTACAGTTTTCAACTTCACCATCACTTAACACCTGTCTTTTCTCTAAAGTAGGATGTGCAACCAAGTTGTTTAGAAAGCTGTTTTTAAACAGGCTATGCAAAAAGCCCATATCCTTAAGAAAAAGTCCTTTTTTTCCCACTCTTGGGCAATTATTTATGGGGGTTGGAAAGAGAAGAAAAAAACACTATCTCCTTTTATATACCAAGGTCAAAAAGATGAGCAGCATCTTATGGTTTGCTGTGTATCACGCTCAGTTCTAAGCACTTCACAGATATTAACCCACTCAACCCTCACAGCCACCTTAGGAGGTAAGTTGCTATTATTTTCCCGCATTTTACACTTGAAACTGAGAAAGAGAGGTTGACTTGCAGAGGTCCCAGAGCCAGTAAGTGGTGGATGGAAATGCGGACCCAAGCAGTCCGGCTCCGGAGCTCCTAATACACGACGCTTCCAGAAAGTCGGGGTTAGACACGCTTCCTCCGGTCACCAACACACACACTCCGAGGATGTGAAGAGAAATGCGCCGCGAGGAGGCGGACGGAAGGGTGTGGGGCCACCGCACGCCCAGGTCACCAGGGGACTCGGGCGCCTCCCAGGCGGCCCCTCGCCAGCCCTGACGCCTAGGGCTTCTCCCGCAGCCGCAGGGACCCGAAGCCGGCAGAGCTGCGCTCACACGGCCCTGGGTGACCGCCCGGCGCCCCCAGGGATCGGGAAGCCGAGGGGGGTGGGGAGCCTCTCTTCCAGCCTCGCCCACCCACAAGGGGGTCAAGGTCGCCGAAGCGAAGACCGAGAAACTGCGGCGACCATACCGCCGCTGCGACCACAGCTCCGCGTCCCCAACTCACCCCGCCCGTTCGGGCCGCCGCGTCTACAACCTGGGGAGACTGCGCCTGCGCGCCCGCCAGGCGCCCGGCAGAGGTGGGGCCTCGTCTGCCCACCCCCAGCCTGGCCCGGGAAGGTTCCAGGCGGCGCGCGCCGGGCCTGGGAGCGCGGGGAGGGGTGGAAGGGCGGGGCCGGCTTGCGTGGCGCCTGCGTTCTGCATGTCCTCAGAGCCCGGAGAGTCCCTGGTAATCTTAGAGTAATAGCTACCGACTAGCAATTTATTAGGATCCTGGGCCAGCGTGCGCACCTCGGATGTTCCAGGAGTCCGGCTTAAGTTCCACTTGTTGCTGGGCGCCTTCTGAAACAAACTCCGATTTCCCTCCGTTACTCTCCTCTGGACTCTTAAAGTCACATCTAACATTCGTCATATATTATTGTGCTTTTCTTCGCCATTGCTGTTGTCTTACCTGTCCTTCTCTCTTCCTAACTAGATGGTACATTTCTTCAAATACACCTATACCTCCTCAAAGCCCAGTTATCTATTAAAGTGGCCAGCACAGTGCATGTTTAGTAAAAGTAATTGGTTTGAAAATATTTTGTTTGAATCATGGATATTGCAAATGCCAACAGTGGTTATGGATAGGTTCTAAAAGTCTCCTGATCTTTCACAACTCTTCAGCCAAGGGACAGATGTGGCTTTAAGGATAAGACTATTGGCGTAGAAATCAGAAGATACCAGAGTTAAAATTTTAAATACTAAATTTTACTTTAAAAACTTTTTTTATAACAGTATTTACCTGTGGAGAATTTGGCAAAGAAGGTTGGTATTTGCTTATATCGTACTTACAAGGACCATTCATTTAACAAATATAATTGAGCACAGATATGCCAGGTGCTGTTATAGGTATAGAGGTACACTATCATTTGGGGGGTTAGGATAATTTTTTTCCCTAGGGAAAAAAAAATTCCCCAAATAAGAATAGGTTGTGTTTTTGAAGGCAAAAGTGTCTACTTCATAAATCAAAAGCTTTCATATATTTTATCATTGAATTTGATCTAGAACTTGGAGGAATAAGAACAAGCAAACTTGAGTAAATCTAAATAATTTGCATCTTAATTGTGTCACTGTAAAAGATTTTTTAAAATGTATTATAGCCGGGCGCGGTGGCTCAAGCCTGTAATCCCAGCACTTTGGGAGGCCGAGACGGGCAGATCACGAGGTCAGGAGATCGAGACCATCCTGGCTAACACGGTGAAACCCCGTCTCTACTAAAAATACAAAAACTAGCCGGGCGAGGTGGCAGGCGCCTGTAGTCCCAGCTACTTGGGAGGCTGAGGAAGGAGAATGGCGTTAAAACCCGGGAGGCGGAGCTTGCAGTGAGCTGAGATCCGGCCACTGCACTCCAGTCCGGGCGACAGAGCGAGACTCCGCCTCAAAAAAAAAAAAAAAAAAAGTATTAGATGTGGAAACCCAGTTTATGATTGATTTTTTAAAAGGGATTGAATTAGATTATGGAAATTTAGGTTATTTTCTTCATAAGAAAAAATTTAGAAATTATCAAATACCATACAATACTTAAATTTTCTTGGGAACGACAAATTTCAAATATTGATTTCCAGTGGATGTACCCTTAGCATAACCAAAATCTGCAGAGATTTCAACCTTTGTTTCAAAACTTGGCATAAATTAAGGAAAATTCTGTAACACTTAAGTTTTTATTTCTGATGTTCCTCATTTATCTTTTCACTTAATTGAATGTAAAATTTACTACTTGATGGATTATTCAAAGAAAGGAAATTATTTTTAAATGTTAGACAGTAAGTATGTTTTAGTGCTATTACAATGACATTATAAGAAAACATCAAATAAAAATATAGATTACCTTAAGATTATCTAACCATGTATTTTCCAAATAATGCTAAATATCTTAAATTTACCGTCATGTTCTGTTTGGAAATATGTGGAATACTTTGTTAAGATGTAGGCTATATATATTCCTCTTATATTTCTATCAAGTGTATTTTTTTCATTTTTTTCTTTTTTTGAGACAGATTCTCTCTCTGTTGTCCAGGCTGGAGTGCAGTGGCATGGTTTTGGTTCACTGCAACCTCCACCTCCTGGGTTCAAGCAATTCTCCTGCCTCAGCCTCCCTAGTAGCTGGGATTACAAATGCCTGCCACCACGTCTAGCTAATTTTTTTTTTTTTGTATTTTAGTAGAGACAAGTTTTCACCATGTTGGCCAGGCTGGTCTTGAACTCCTGACCTCAAGCAATACATTTGCCTCGGCCTCCCGAAGCTCTGGGATTACAGGCGTGAGCCACTGCGCCCAGCTCCTTTTTATCAAACACCAAATTGAACCAGATATCAAGTATATTTAAGATACACTCTTTATTGTCAAAGTAATACCTGCTAGTTTCTCATCTTCCCCTCCTTCCCACACTCCCATTTCCTCCTCTGTTTGCTGTTTTCTGATATATAGTTTTAGGCACTGTCTTTGTGTGTACACCATGCATTTGTACCATGTTTTTATGTGACTGCCTTTATGCTAAAAGATAACACAGCTTAGATTACAGTCTACATTCTCTTCTATTACTTGAATTTTTCACCTAACAGTATATGGCAGACACATTTTCATATTAACCTCATTTTTTTTTTTTTTTTTTTTTGAGACAGAGTCTTGCTCTATCACCCAGGCTAGAATACAGTGGCACGATCTCGGCTCACTGCAACCTCTGCCTCCCGGGTGCAAGCGATTCTCCTGCCTCAGCATCCCGAGTAGCTGGGGCAACGGGCATGTGCTGCCACACTCAGCTAATTTTTGTATTTTTAGTAGAGACAGGGTTTCACCATGTTCGCCAGTCTGGTCTTGAACTCCTGACCTCAGGTGATCTGCCTGCCTCGGCCTCCCAAAGTGCTGGGATTACAGGCGTGAACCACCGTGCTGGGCCATATTAGTCTCATTTTTTTGACCAGTTGCTTAAGTCTCTTGTGAATGAATGTATCTATTTTTTCATCAGTCTCTTGTTAGTGTACATTTGTCTTTGCTTACTAACGCAAATATTCTCAGTAAATAAACTATTCACTGTAGAAATGCGGAGTCAACAGATGTTCATTTAAAGTTTTGACAGAAATTCTTAAAAAAACAGACTCACATGAAAGGCCATATATTTCCTAATTTTTCATTTTATTATATTAGTCTATTATATGGGGACTTAAAAGTTGATTTTAAAAGAAATGGGTGTGAAATGACTTTATTGGTCAAAAATAAAAGAAAAAGAAATGGGAAAAATCCCAAGTCTCTTAAAAATTGTCTTCTTTCTGCCAGGCGTGGTGGCTCATGCCTGTAATCCCAGCACTTTGAGAGGCCGAGGCGGGTGGATCACTTGAGATCAGGAGTTCAAGACCAGCCTGGCCAACATGGTGAAACCCCGTCTCTACTAAAAACATAAAAATTAGCCAGGTGTGGTGGCTACTGGGGAGGCTGAGGCAGGAGAATCGCTTGAACTGGGAGCCAGAGGTTGCAGTGAGCTGAGATCATGTCAGCGTACTCCAGCCTGGGCAACAGAGTGAGACTCTGCCTCAAAAAAAAAAAAAAAAAAAGTCTTCTTTCCAATAGCCTTTCACTAACACATGAGTAACAACAAAAAATTAAATTAGTTGTTTGGGAATTAATGATTCATATCAACTCAGCACTAGTAAATCTTTTTCAGAAAAGTTAAACTATTTCTCCCCCTCTTATCCCATTTTAAGTCTTGCTTGAGTTATTCCTTAACAATGATGGAATAACTTGGACACAATGATCAAGATCACTAGGAACAACAATCAAGAATCTCTTTTGACAGATCTTTTTGCTGCAAGGACTCTTAAATAAACTAAGTTTAGCAGTGTGCTATATATGGAAAGATATACTTGTCTCCTCAGAAAAAAAGTCCTACGTAAAAATATTTTTAAAATAATAATTAGTCATGAGCCCTAAAAGAATAAGTGTTTAGTATTACTTCTCCTGCAAAAGCAGAAATCAGGTTAAATATGATTCACTGAGGCCAAGTACATTGTTTCCCTATCTTGTGTTCATACTACCTGTGATTTATGATGTATATTTAGAATGGGGATGTCACAGAGACTATATGAATCTATAGTATATAGTGATATCTTAGTTCAAAGTGAATCCACAAAGTAAATTACACAGAGACAATGATTAAGCTCCAAATTATTTGGAAAATAATTATAAATGATGTCATTGGTCTAGAAATCTGAAATTGCTTATAGCTTATTAAATTATTAATAACTGAATTTTTAAAATGCTTAATGAAATGATTCCTTGGACAGACACTTTAATAATGCCATTTAAACATGAATATTTTAATTTTTTTTTGAGATGGGGTCTCACTAAGTCACCCAGGCTGATCATAGTGCACTATAGCCTCATACTCCTGAGCTCAGGTACTCTCCTGCCTTAGCCTGCTGGTAACTGGGACTACAGGTTGGTGCCACAGCACCTGGCCAAATATTTTAATTTTTAACTGTAAATCTATTTGCAGTTAAATATAGCTTTTATTATGCTTGGGAACCAACCTGAGAATAAATAAAAAATAAGATTATGAGAAACTTTGTGTGGTAGGCTTAATAATGACCTCCTGCCCCAAAGATGTTCATGTTCTACAAACCTGAAACTTGTGAATATGTTACCTTAACTGGCAAAAGGGACTTCGAAGATGTGATTAAACTAAGTGTCTTGGGATGAGAAGATTATCATGGATTATCTCTGTGGTCTGAATGTAAAGGTCCTTATAAAAGAGAGGCAGCAGAGTCAGAGGAAGAGAGGGAGATGTGATAACAGAAGCAGGAGTCAGAATCAGGGATTTGAAGCTCAAAGCTGTTGGCTTTGAAGGTGGAGGAGGAGGCCATGAGAGCCAAGGAATGGTGGGAACTGAACAATGAGATCACTTGGACTCGGGAAGGGGAACATCACACACTGGGGCCTATCATGGGGAGGGGGGAGGAGGGAGGGATTGCATTGGGGAGTTATACATGATATAAACGTCATGCACATGTACCCTAGAACTTAAAGTATAATAAAAAAAAAAAAAAAATAATTTATGTATTGAGGGCAAGTAAAAATATCTATCAAGTAAAAAAAAAAAAAAAAAAAAGAAAAGACAAGTCAAGAAATTCTACTCTGGAGCTCAGAAGAAACACAGGCTTGCTGACACTTTGATTTTAGCCAAGTGAGACTTCTAATCTACAGAACTGTAGATAATAAACTTGTGTTGTTTTAAGCTAGTAAATTTGGGGTAATTTGTTATGGTAGCAATAGGAAACTGACACATATTATACAATAGTTGAACATAACCCTGACAAACCTATAGTCAAATATCATCAGTTCGTGGAGGAACGATGACAATATGACCTTATTTTAATGCCTACATCAGTTGAACCAGTTATTAGAGTTAAGAACAATTCTTAGAAAAGTTATCCATGTAGTCAGTCTGTTTTAAACAAATCCAATGTATGAAAATCATGTTATTAAGGTAAATTGGAAAAGTTTATTTACTTTAAATCTTAAATAATGTGTCACATTTTCTGCTTTCTATTTTTAAACTTTGTGTCACCTAAAAAATAATAAAAGCAAAAAAAGTAAGCATAACCTTTACTTTCTTTCCAAATGCCTTTAAGTTTTAAAGCAGTAATTACACCTTGCGTCACTACCCTGTTCGGCCGGTGCCTGGCTGGAGGGCGCCGGAGAGCCTGGAGCAGCGCGCCGGGAGGCGGGAGCAGGAGGAGGAAGAGCAGTGGGAGGTGGTCAATAGCGCGGCGGCCGCCAGCCGGCAATGGTGCTAACCTGGTTGCTGCTCCCGGCTGAGCGCAGGGCTGTCCTCGGGTGCGCGGAGGCTGCGCTCTGCGGTGAGCTTGGTGGTCACTGGGAAAAGGGAGAGGGCCTAACTTTGGATTTCAGGCAAGGGTTAACATTGGTGGGGGTGCTCGCTTCTTTAGACTTCCAGTTAAAAGTCAGACCCATCACTCTTGGCACCTGGGAATGTAACACCCACTAGCAGTTCTTGTTCGAAGATCTCGGGCTACCCGAACCTGTGGGCGCCCTGGGGAAGCAGGGAGAGAAGTAAACATTGCTCCAGCCGGGTCGTATGGGGAGGGCGTTTATATTGGTAGTGGTGCTTGACTGAGCAATACATGAAGGCCAATTTTGCAACTCAGAGGAGCGAGCAAGATGGCCAGTCCCTGCCCGCGAGAGTCGTAATGCCGAGCCCAGCCTTGCGAGTTACATTTGTGACCTGCTAGAGAGCAGCGCTCCGCGCTTCATGAAACAGCCACCTAGAACTATAACGTGTTAGAACTATAAAAATACCACCCCTCATTTTACCGATGAGCCAGCAGAAGCCAGAGAAGTGAAGGTGGTTACCGGAGGCGTTGGGTCTAGAACTCCAAGCGGTCCCTTCTTTTCGCTTTGCATGCTGCCTCTCCAGCACCAACTTTAATCTGTGGATGCAGCTACAGGGACCCAGCATTAACACAGCTTCCCCCCAGCCCCACCTATCTATTTTAACTGTTGGTAAGTCCTCTGTGGTTTAAGAGGTGCTTTTGTATGCAATTTTTTTTTCTTTTCTTCCTCTCTCGCTCACTCTCTCTCTCCTTTTCTTTTGTTTTTGTAGAGATAGGGTTTTAACTGTGTTTCTCAGACTGGTCTCGAACTCCTGGCCTCAAGTGATCCTCCTGCCTTGGCCTCCCACAGTGTTGGAATTACAGGTGTGAGCTACTGCTCCTGGCCACAGACTGTTTCCTTTCACCTTTATTAAAGAATCATTTGGTGGGGCGCAGTGGCTCTTGCCTGTAATCCTAGCACTGGGAGGCTGAGCTTTTTGAGCTCAGAAGTTCAAGACCAGCCTGGCCAACATGGTGAAACCCTGTCTGTAGAAAAAATTAGCTACTTATGGTGGCACACACCTGTAGTCCCAGCTACTTGGGGGCGCTGAGGCAGGAGGATCACTTGAGCCCAGGAGGTCGAGGCTGCAGTGAGCTGAGATCACATCACTGCACTCCACCCCACGTGACAAAGTGAGACCCTGTCTTAAAAAAAAAAAAAAAAAAGAATCATTTATTGAGCTCTGGGACTGGCGTAGTGGCTCACACCTATAATCTCGGCATTTTGGGAAGCCAAGGCAGGAGGACTGCTTGAGCCCAGGGATTCGAGACCAGCCTGGGCAACATAGTGATACCCCATCTCTACTGAAAAAGAAAAAGAAAAAAAAAAAAACCAGCATGGTAGCACACACATGTAGTCCTGGCTACCGGTGAGGCTTAGGTGGGAGAACTTAAGTCTGGGAGGTCTAGGATTCAGTGTGTCACGATTGCATCACTGCACTCCAGCCTGGGCCACAGAGCAAGACTTTGTCTCAAACATGAAAAAATCAACCATTTATTGAGCTCCTAAACTGCAGGCTTCCTGCTGATGATACGGCCTCTGTAGCTCAGTTCACCCATTTTTAGGGAAGGCAGACACAATCACCACACACAGCCCAGTCAAGTGACATTGCAGTGGAAAGAACAACTGACTCTGAGTTCTAGAAAGTATTAGAAAAAGGTACCTTTTTCTTTTTTTTTTTTTTTTTTTTTGAGATGGAGTCTTGCTCTGTCGCCCAGGCTGGAGTGCAGTGGCCAGATCTCAGCTCACTGCAAGCTCCGCCTCCTGGGTTTAGGCCATTCTCCTGCCTCAGCCTCCCGAGTAGCTGGGACTACAGGTGCCCGCCACCTCACCCAGCTAGTTTTATTGTATTTTTTTAAGTAGAGACGGGGTTTCACCGTGTTAGCCAGGATGGTCTCGATCTCCTGACCTCATGATCCGGCCATCTCAGCCTTCCAAAGTGCTGGGATTACAGGCTTGAGGCACCGCGCCCGGCCGAAAAAGGTACCTTTTTCATTTAAATAATTATGCTGTAATACAAAAATTAGCCAAGCTCTTGTAGTCCCAGCTACTAAGGAGGCTTAGGTGGAAGGATTACTTGAGCCTGGGAGATCATGCCACTTCACTTCAGTCTGGTCGCCAGATCGAGACCCTGCCTCAAATAAATAACATATAAAATTATGCTAGTGGTTGGGCACAGTGGCTCACACCTGTAATCCCAGCACTTTGGGAGGCCGAGGTGGGTGGATCACCTTATGTCAGGAGGTTCAAGACCAGCGTGGCCAACATGGTGAAACCCTACCACTACTAAAAATACAAAAATTAGCCAGGTGTGGTAGCACGTGCCTGTAATCCCAGTTACTCGGGAGGCTGAGGCAGGAGAATTGCTTGAACCTGGGAGGCAGAGGTTGCAGTGAGCCGAGATCACACTGTTGTACTCCAGCCTGGGTGACAGAAGAAGACACCATCTAAAAAAAAAAAATGCTAGTATTAAATGATTCTATCCTCATATTAAAACAAAACACAACATGTGGATCCTTTATATATCCTCCCCCTCCGACTCTTCTGCCTAGACATGGCTTGATACACACCCTTCTAAACACTTGTCTATGAATATACATAAATAAAAGTACGTAAAAATACTGTATATACAAATGTGATCTGTGCATACTTTTCTGCAGTTTTTTCCTAGGTATTCAGAAGCCTTCCATGGCGGCACATGTAACTCTCTTAACTGCCACATATATTCTACCATTTCACCAGTCACCTATTGATGAACACTTTGATTTCCAATTTTTTTGCTATGATAAAGTTGTTCAGTAATTATCATTGTACATACCATTTTGTGTATTTGTACAAATATTTTACTAAAATAGATATCTAGATGCGCAATTGTTAGATTAAAGGGGAGGTGGCAAGGGACATTTAACTGGGCCTTAAAGCAGAGTAAGAGTGTTCCATGGACAGATGAGGGAGAAAGATATTTCTTTGAGAATGAGCACTATGTATAAATCACGAAGGAAAGGCAGAAATAGATATTGATTGATTGCACTGTATATACATTACCTTACTTAAAGCTCATAGGTTTAAATGATAATAATATTCCTATTTTACAAATAACAAACTACATCCTAAAAATTTTAAGTAATTTCTGTAGGGTTACAGGGGTAAATGGGTAAGCCAGAATGTGAATCTAGGTTTATCTGACTCTAAAATCCCTCCTCTTTTCATTATAAAACTGTATTTAGAGTACACATGTACTTTTTTTTTTTTTTGGGAGATGGAGTCTTGCTCTGTTACCCAGGCTGGAGTGCAGTGGCGCAATCTCCATTCACTGCAACCTCTGCCTCATGGGTTCAATTCTCCTGCCTCAGCCTCCTGAGTAGCTGGGAATACAGGCACGTGCCACCACGCCCAGCTAATTTTTGTATTTTTAGTAGAGACGGGGGTTTCACCATGTTGGTCAGGCTGGTCTCAAACTCCTGACCTCGTGATCCGCCCTCCTTGGCCTCCCGAAGTGCTGGGATTACAGGCATGAGCCACTACGCCCGACCAGGAGCACACATATACTTTTGATGTAGCTGGAGGATAGGGCAATTGGGGCCTAAGAGGAGAAATGGGGGGAGGAGTGGATTTGGTAAACTGCTGGTAAGGGGTTGTTGAAAGGCATTAAGGAACATACTAAGGAGCTTGGATTCTATCCTGTGTTGTAATGCCGCAGTGAATATCCAGGTGATGTTAGGTTTACTAATGTGGAAACTGCAAAACTGGAGGTTATTCAAAGGTTAGGCTGAAAATGTGAAAATCAGGTGCAGTCTGTATTACTCTTGAAAATCCCTCTAGAGAACTACACATCATCTCTCAGTAAATCCTAAATAGCCAGTTTTTCTTCAGTATAGGAACAGATTAGTGTTTCTTTGAGCACAAGATCAAGTGGTTGATTTGCAAGTGGAGCACATGCTGTACATAAAAACACGC
This sequence comes from Trachypithecus francoisi, assembly GCF_009764315.1. Lineage (NCBI taxonomy): Eukaryota > Metazoa > Chordata > Mammalia > Primates > Cercopithecidae > Trachypithecus > Trachypithecus francoisi. The sequence goes on from NW_022681460.1 coordinate 43,171,102, forward strand.
ACTATTGGCTTTAAATAATTAGTGTGGAATAGAGGCTCATATCATGAGAGGCTTGAGGGAGCTGAAACTCATCAAACAAATAGGCTTGCTTCAGGCTTTTGCTCACTGAGTGGAAGGGCAAGAAATCTAGTGTTCACTGGTTATTTCCCCCATCCTCCACCTCCCAATAAGAGTATAATTGAATTATAGAAAGTTAAATATCAGTTAGATGACTACAAGAAAAACATAACTATCTTTGATCCACTTAAAGAAGTTACTTGCTGTCACTATCTTTCACAGTGGCTAAGAGCCAGAATCTTGAGTTTAACATAAATTATAAAATTACCATAGTTTTCCAGTTCCTAACAATGAGAAGCAGTAATGAGCATTATTAATTCAGCCTGCTGGCTCTTTATATTCTGGGAATTCAGAAAACAGCTAGCTGGATGAGAAATAGTTTGATTCCAGGTTAAGATCTAATCTTGTAGACACAGTGAATCAACTTTTCAGATCTGAAGAGGGTGAGGAAACCTGTATTTTTAAGTTTTGTTTATTGTGGTAAAATATGTGTAAAATGTGATTTTAACTATTTTGAATGTACAATTCAGTAGCATTAATTATATTCACAACCATCGACACTTTTTATTTCAGTACAAAAATTTTCATCACCCCAAAAAGAAACTCACCATTCCTCCTCCCTCCAACTCCTGACAACCTCTAACCTACTTTCTGTCTCTATGAATTTGCCTGTTCTAAATATTTCATATAAATGGAATCATATAATATTTGTCCTTTTGTGTCTGGCTTATTTCACTCAACATGTTTTCAAGGTGCATCCGTATTGTAGCACGTGTCAGTACTTCATTCATTTTTATGACTAACATTCCATTCTATGTATACATCACATTTTATTTATCCATAATCTGTTGATGAACACTTGGGTCGTTTCCACCTTTTGGTTATTGTGAATACATATGAGCATTAGTGTACAAGTATTTGTTTGAGCCCCTGTTTTCATTTGAGCATATACATGGGAGTGGAATAGCTGGAAACCTGTTCGTTTAAACCTTTATAGCTATTTGTCCATTTTTATGTTACTTTGCTAGCCATGAAAATGACAGATGAAAATAGAAAAGTATGGCTGGTCTGAAGGTAGTGAGTTACCTCGATTCATTGTCCAGTCAGTTACAGATCGAACTTGTTCTACTCTTTCCCTCCTTTTCACTACTGCACTTGACTAGTCTAAAAAAAAAAAAGAGAAATAAAACAAAAGAGTGTCTATTTTTTATAAGAAGATATGCTTTTTTTGTAACTTACTTTTGGCTTTTCTTAACTACTTAATACATGGAACTGCTGTTCATTTCTTTTGGCTTATGAGCCCTGCAAAAAATTACCAAGGCATTAAAAGCATTGTAAACCCAGAACGTTTGGGAACCTTAGGTTTATACACAATGTTCAACAACTAGTTTTTTAAATTCAATACTATTTTGGACAACTTACATTAAATGATGCATATCCCATTGTATAAATGTACCACTTACAACAGTTGCCTTATTGAACTTCCAGCTTATTGTAGTTTTCCAATGTTACAAAGAATGCTACCCACAAACATAGTTACATATATATATATATACATCTGTATTAACTCATACTAAGATTCCTGTAGGATAGATTCCTAAAACTAAAATTGTGAGGTAAAAAGGATATGCATACTTACAATGTTATTACAGCTAAATTTCCCTTCAAAAGTTTGTAACATTATACACTACCAGCAATGTAGGAAAGTACCCGTTTCCTCTTTCCCTCACCAATATTTGATATTATAAATTCTTCTAATTTTTACAAACCTGACAAAATAACAAAATTTTGTTTAGATCTTGTATTTCCTTAATTAGTAGTAGATCGGGCACCTTTTCACATTTTATTGGCTATTTATATTTCTCATGTCAATTCCATGTTCATATATTTTGACCATTTTTCTATGGGGATTTTTTCTTTTTCCTAGTTATTTGTATGAACTCTATTTTATTAACACTAACCCTTTGGTGTTTTTCTATGTCACAAGAATTTTCTTCCTACCTGTTACTTGTATTCAAAGTGTTCATTGTTCTTTTTCCATATATAAATTTAGCATTTTTATGAGATCAAACCTTTATGATTTCTGAGTTTTGTCATGTTTAGAATAGCCTTCCTATCCTAAGACTGAAATTATCTACTCATGTTTTCTATGAGTACTTTTAGGATATTAGATTTTAGGGCTGGGTGCTGTGGCTCACACCTGTGGCTCACACCAAGGTGGGCGGATCACGAGGTCAGGAGATTAAGACCATCTCGGCTAACATACATAAAATTAGCTGGCCATGGTGGCAGGTGCCTGTAGTCCCAGCTACTTGGGAGGCTGAGGCAGGAGAATGGCCTGAACCCGGGAGGCACAGCTTGCCGTGAGCCAAGGTTGTGCCACTGCACTCCAGCCTGGGCGACAGAGAGATTCCATCTCAAAAAAAAAAAAAGAAAATAGATTTTAGGTTTATATTTGGAATTTAAGCATAAGGAATGAGGTAACAGCCTACTTAGTGTTTTCTCCTACTTAGTTGGCCTGTTTATTGAATATAATGTCATTTCCTTATTAATTTACAGTGTTACTGTTAACAGATACTAAATTCTCGTATAAAGTATACTGTAAGTCTCTTTTCTGGACTCAGACTTTTAAACCTTTTCTTATACCAGCTCTACACTACTTAAATCAATTTTACTATATTTAATACTTTAAACAAAATTTGAAGCATACCTGTATAATGTACCTTTTCTGTTTTTTTTTTTTTTTTGAAACAAAGTCTCACTCTGTCACTTAGGCTGGTGGAGTACAGTGGTACCATCACAGCCCCACTGCAGCCTCCACCTCATGGGCTCAAACGATTGTCCTGCCTCAGCTTCCCTAGTACTGGGACTACAGGCTTGTGCCATCACATCTGGCTAATTTTTTTAAAAAACTTTTAGTAGAGATGGAGTCTCACTGTGTTGCCCAGGCTGTCTCCAACTCCTGGACTCAGGTGATCCTCCCACCTCAGCCTCCCAAAGTGTTGGGATTACAGGCATGAGCCACTGTGCCTGGCCTTATTTACCTTTCTTACAGTGGTCATTTTGTTGTGAAATACGAACATTATTACTTTTTTTGTTATTTTAAAAATCTTTTGGATATTCTTTTTAAAAAATAATTTTAGACCTGTAGAAAAGTTGCAAAAGTAAAACAGTTTCCTTTATTCTTACCAACTTCACATAGTATGACCATCTTACGTAGCGCAATTATTGAAATCAGGAAATTAGTATTGATATAATACTGTTAACTTATCTGCAGACTTTAATCTTTCTTGACATTGACACTTTTAAAAAGGGTACTAGTTATTTTGTAGATTTTTTGTCTGAAATTTTCTTCTAATTAGATTCAGGACATGAATTTTTTTGCAAGAATACTAAGGAAGTGATATTGTGTGCTCTTCTCAGGGCCTCATATCAGGAGGCACATGTTGTCAACATGTCTTGTTACTAGTGAAGTTATATTTGAATAACTAAAGTGTTATCTTTCAGGTTTCTCCCTTTGTAATTAGTATCTCATGGAAAGATATTATCTCATTTCTCATCACACTTTCACCCACTAGATCTATATCTATCAATGGTTTTTATCTGCAACAATTATTACTGGAGTGTTTGCCTAATGATTTTCTGTTCCCATCATTCCTTCTATATTTATTAGTTGGAAATTCCCATATAAGGAAGATAATCCCTTCTCCCAATTTATTTATTCAATTATATCCTTATATCAGTATGGACCCATGGATTTATTTTATTTTATGGGTTCCAATACCATATTATGTTACAATTGTTATATTATGTTACAATATTATATTACAATACCATATTATGTAACAATATGTTGGCACTCTGTATCTGCAGGTTTAACACCAGAGGATTCAAGTCAACTAGAGAGAAAATATTCAGGAAGAAAAACCCAAAATAACAATACAACAACAACAACAACAACAACAAACCCAAAAATACAATATAACTACTTACATAGCATTTACATTGTACTAAGGATTATAAGTAAACGAGATGATTTAAAGTACACGGGAGATAAGCATAAGTTATATGCAAATGCTATGCCATTTTATATAAGGGACTTGAGCATCCACAGACTTTGGTATCCAAAGAAGTACTGGAACCAATCCCCTTCAGATACCAAAAGGTGACTATATTTAAGAGATAGAAACAGTGCCAGGCGGGGTGCAGTGGCTCACGCCTGTAATCCCAGCACTTTGGGAGGCTAAGGCAGCAGATCGCAAGGTCAAGAGATCAAGACCATCCTGACCAACATGGTGAAACCCCGTCTCTACTAAAAATACAAAAATTAGCTGGGCATGGTGGCACACACCTGTAGTCCCAGCTACTCAGGAGGCTGAGGCAGGAGAATTGCTTGAACCCGAGAAGTGGAGGTTGCAGTGAGCCGAGATTGCGCCATTGCACTCCAGCCTGGTGACAGAGCCAGACTCCATCTCAAAAAAAAAAAAAAAAAAAAGAAAGAAATAATGCCATTAAGTACTTACAATTGTAGTATAAAATGTAAGGTCCCCACATCTAATCTATGTCTTAATATCTTTGCTTGCAAGGGGAAATGAAATAAAAATTTTCTTAATATTGTAACTTAGATTAAGATTTACAAATTATTTCCATAATTCAGTTACCAGATGCTGAATGTGTATTTACAAGCTCCCACCAATTAAGGGGCTTGGAAAGAGCAGAATATAGAACTGACACAAGGCCAATATCAAACATTCAGGGCAGCACAGGCTGCATCCTGATGCTCACAGTCAGGGGATACATGCATACATGGAAAAACTCCTCCTTTTTTTTGAGACAGAGTTTTGCTGTTGTCACCCAGGCTGGAGTGCAATGGCATGATCTTGGCTCACTGCAACCTCCGCCTCCCAGATTCAAGCGATTCTCCTGCCCCAGTCTCCCAAGTAGCTGGGATTATAGGCCCCTGCCACCACGCCTAATTTTTGTATTTTTAGTGGAGACGGGGTTTCACCATGTTGGTCAGGCTGGTCTTGAACTCCTGACCTCAGGTGATCCACCCCCCCTCGGCCTCCCAAAATGCTGGGATTACAGGCATGAGCCACCGCACCTGGCCTTTTTTTTTTTTTTGAGATAGGTTCTCACTGTGTCCTCCAGACTGGAGTGCAGTGACGTGATCTCAGTTCACTGCAACCCCACCTCCCGGGCTGAAGAGATCCTCCTACCTCGGCCTCCCAAAGTGCTGGGATGACAGGCATAAGCCACTATGCCTGGCTGAAAAATTCTTTTCTGTACTCTCACAACACTTTTGATATCAGATGTGTGGGAGATGTGTGGGTTTTCCAAAACCAAGTAATTCTCCAATTCTCTATGGACACTAACTGGATGTTCTAAAATTTTATTTTGAACTAACTACCCAGAGTTAGCACAGACCCCAAAGGCTAAGGGTTCAGTCCCATAAGACTGCCCCTACCTCAGATGCCAGTCACAAGTCCAGGCCTCCCACTCTTCTGACCAACTAGCTGTAAATTGGTTCCCTTGACCCCTTCCTTGGGTTTGATACTTTGCTAGAACTGCTCAAAGAAGTTGAGAAGAGAAACAAGTTTATCAATTTATTTGAAAGAATATAATAAAAAATACAGATAAACAGCCAGATGAAGAGGTACACAGTGGGAAGTCTAGAAGGGTCCCCTGCACAGGAGCTTCCGTCCCTATGGAGTTGGGGCGTGTTATCCTCCCAGCACTTGAATGTGTTCACCAACCAGAAGCTTTCCGAACCCCATTAGAGATATTTATGGAAACTTCATCATGTAGTCATCAGTTATTAACTCAGTCTCCAGCTGCTCTTACCTCCTGGAGGATGAGAATGGGGCTGAGTTCCAAGCTTCTAATCACAGTTGGGTCTTTCTGGTGACCAGCCCCCATCCTGAAGCTATCCATGAACCTACCAAGAGTCACTTCATTAGAACAAAAGAATCTATCACCCAGGAAATTCCAAGGGATTTGGGAGCTCTGGGTCAGGAAGTGGAGTACAAAACGAAATACATTAAAACAAAAGATGGTCCCAGCACCCCCCCACCACCATCACTCAGGAAATTACAAGGGTTTTAGGAGCTCTTGTATCAGGAACCAGGAGCAGAGGCCAAATATATATTTATTATGTCACTGTGCAAAATACATACCTAGAATACATCGTTTATTAAAGCAAAAAAATTGACGATAGTTAACTGACTGGAACAGGGGGGAAATTTGTTTAACCTATTATTTCCAGCTATTAATAGTGATATCACTTTGAAGTTGCCTAAATTGTTTATTTTTTCCAGGTTTGAAGTAAATAACGGGAAACCACCACAATTTTTATACTGCTATTTCTAATGATGTCACTTATAAGGAACTTGAAAACCTGTTGAATTCTAAAAATATGTTAATTGATGTTACAGAGACATGGGGAATTCTGGAGTATTGAAAAATCCCTGGGTCTATCAATATAACATGTAAATGACATGTGTCTTAAATTATTAAAAAACATATAAATAATTTATATCTAAAATCTAATTGAAATTCTTAACATTTTCTTTCAGTGGATGAGGTAGGCGAAGCTCTACAGATGAACCCAAGAGACTTCAAAGAGAAGTATAATGAAGTAAAGCCCTCCAAATCTGACCACCTAATGTTTTCTTGTTTAGCCGGAGTGAAAAGCAAGAAGGCCCTGGACACAGCAGTATCTCTGGGCTTTCACAGGTGTGTAGATGAAGGAAAAAATGGATTCATAAATGTATAATGCAATGTATCATATATATTACATTTTTATATGTCTATTTAAGAATTTCTTGTAATTATTGTCAGTAAGGCAGGATAGCAAAACTAAGGGCTTCTTTTCATCTTACTCAAAAGCAACACCATCTTTTACATAGGTGGAGTCTAAATTGTATAGTGAATAGCCATGGAATTATTTATCTCTAAATTTCCTATCAATCTTCTGTTATAAAGTACAGAACATGTTTATAGTGGCCGGGCGCGGTGGTTCACGCCTGTAATTCCAGCACTTTGGGAGGCCGAGGCAGGTGGATCACGAGATCAGGAGATCGACACCATCCTGGCCAACATGGTGAAACCCTGTCACTACTAAAAATACAAAAATTAGCTGGGCATGGTGGTGCACTCCTGTAGTCCCAGCTACTTGGAAGGCTGAGGCAGGAGAATCGCTTGAACCTGGGAAGCAGAGGTTGGAGTGAGCCGAGATCACACCACTGCACTCCAGCCTGGCAACAGAGCGAGACTCTGTCTCAAAAAAAAGTTTATAGCACTATTTGATGTATGTTTTCAGTGCTCAACACTATGCCAGAGGATAGGAAGAATGGGTAACCTATGAATTTTCAGAGAAGAAACAAGGAAATTGAATTTTTGGAATACAAGTTGGCTCTTTCCTTGTGTACATGCAGCCTAGGATAGTGGAATGAGCAAAATAATAAAAATCTAGTCCTGGCACCACTGATTATGGTAAGGGGGTTTTTGTATAAGTCAATTAGTTGTTGAATCATTTTCTCATCTGTAAATTGAAAATGGCACTCTCACCTGAGATAATGCATGTTACTTGCCATGGAAATATAAGTGTTGGGATTCTAGGAATTAATTTTTAAGTAGCTTAGTGTCATTCAATAGTATTCTAAAAGACCAGGTTACTTATATTACCTAATCATGTATGACGTTTGTGTTAGTATACCCTCTATTCATCAAAGGGGCTATGAGCTAGACCTGCAGATTAATACGCAGATGTGGCCTTAAAAAAAAAAAATCAATTAATCTGGGATCCAGAGAAGTAGGTGAAATTTGAACAACGCAAATACATCAACAGCTTCTAAAGACTTATAGCAATGTTATGACCAGCATGGTAGTTATGAAATTTGCAATTGAAAAAATTAAAATTGGGCCGGGTGCAGTGGCTCATGCCTATAATCCGAGCACTATGGGAGGCCGAGGAGGGTGGATCACGATGTCAGGAGATCAAGACCATCCCGCCCAACATAGTGAAACCACCCATCTCTACACAAATACAAAAAATCAGCTGGGCATGGTGGCGGCCGCCTGTAGTCCCAGCTATTCGGGAGGCTGAGGCAGGAGAATTGCTTAAATCTGGGAGGGGGAAGTTGCAGTTTGCCGAGATCGTGCCACTGCACTCCAGCCTGGCAACAGCGTGAGACTCTGTCTCAAAAAAAAAAATAAAAATTATGATTAATATGGGGATAATCAGAACAGCGGTTGCTGTTCTACAGGGAAGAAGATTAACTGGAAAAGGCAAGGAGGAGCCGGGCATGGTGGCTCAGGCCTGTAATCCCAGCACTTTGGGATGCCTAGGCAGGCAGATCGCTTGAGCTCAGGAGTTCAAAACCAGCCTGGGCAACATGGCGAAACCCAGTCTCTACAAAAAAAATAGAAAAAATTAGCCAGGCATGGTGGTGCGTGCCACCACTCGGGGGGCTAAAGCAGGAGGATCACTTGAACGCTGGAAGATCACACCACTGCACTCCAGCCTGGGTGACAGAGTGAGATCCTGTCTCAGAACAACAACAACAACAAAATTGAAAAGCAAAACAAAAAACAAAAGGCAAGGAGAGAACTTTCTAGGGTGATGGAAATGTTCTGTATCTTGACTGAGGTATTGGTACATAGGGATATACATTTGTCAAAACACACTGAACACTTAAATGTACATTTTTGGTAAGTGATTATACCTCAGTTTAAAAATAATGAAAACAAATGCATGGTTCTAGCATGGGTATATTCCTTTGGAGTGTTAAGTCCTACACTTATTAGTGTGCTCATGCACTGGTGGCAAAATAAACCTGTTTTCTCTTGTCTGTGCCTCTTTAGACCCATGTATTTTTAGACTCACTCATGCAGTCATTCTTGTAGTAACTATAAGGATTTGTTTTTTCCTAAATGAGATGGAAGGCCATTGAAGAATCTGGGGTGGGGATGCAATTTGATCACCTTGAACTTCTATTTCTGACAATGTCAGAAATATATATATGTCTGTCGGTGCATGTGTGTGTATGTACATATATATATACACACACATACACACACACATAGAAGAGCCATAATCTCAGGGAGAAGGAAAATTGTAGACAATGAACCAACACTGAAGTACTGGGCCCATCAAGGAATAGGATTCTGGGTAAATACATCAGGCTTTTAGTTGGAATCCCTGAAAAGCTATGCCCTAGAAGTAGAGGTGAACCAGAAATTCACAACCCCCACAAGAACTCAAAACAAGCTTTGAATCAACTAAATCCCTGAACGACTTAAGATGATCTTCCTAATATCTTAAGGGCCTACCAGAAGTAAATCCTCCCTAGAGAAAGATACCATCATCTAGCTAGAGCAGAGGTTGGCAATAATAAATCTTTTAGTCTTGTGGCCAATTAGGTTTCCGTTGCAACTGCTCAGCTCTGCTGTTGCAGCACAAAAGCAGCCACAGACAATACATAATGTGACTATTCCAGTAACTCTACTTATGGTCACTTAGGTTTGAATTTTGTTTCATGTGTTGCCAAATATTATTCCTCATTTGATTATTTTTCAATCATTTAAACATACAGCAAACATTCTTAACTTAAAGCCAGGCAAAAACAGGTAGCAGGTCAGATTTGGTCCATGGGGCATAATTTGTAGATCCCTGAGCTACAGCCACAAATTATCCTTACAATTTTTCACATACAATTTCACCTTACAATTTTCACACACAATTTCAGTATTCTACCAAAAATTACTAAGCACAGCAGTCAATAGGACTTTATGATTGAGAAACAATGAAAAAACAAGACAAGAGAAATGGATCTACAGAAGATCTACAGATGGGGAGTTTCCAGACACAGACTTTAAAGTAACTGTGATTAATATATTCAGTAACTTAGATGACAAAATTAAAATACAGTAACTGAAATTAAACACCCAATAGAAGGTAGACAGGTTTAACGGCAGATTAGACACGCCTGATGACAGGATTAGTGAAAATGGAGAAATCAGAGGTACATGTCTTAACATGGATGACTCTTACAATGTTGAGGGAAAAAAGCAAATTACAGAAACATATACAACATAGTTTTTTTTTTTTTTTTTTTTTTTGGACAAGGTTTTTCACTGTTACCAAGGCTGAAATGCAGTGGCAAGATCACAGCTCATTGCAACCTATACCTCCTGGGCTGAAGCAATCCTCCCATCTCACCCTCCAGAGTAGCTGAGGCTACAGGCACACACTGCCACACCTTGGTAGTTTTTTCACTTTTTGTAGAGACAGGGTCTCGCTATGTTGCCCAGGTTGGTCTCAAACTCCTAGCCTCAGCTGATCCTACTCTTCTGACTCCCAAAGCACTGGGATTACAGGCATGAGCCACCATGCTTGGCCAGTAGTTTTTAAACATACAAAATACTATATTATTATTTAGGCATATGGACATATATAATGTACATATAAATTATAAAAATAATAAATATCTAATTCTGAATGGCTTCCAATGGGGGAAAGGAGAGGAACACAATAGGCTTTAACATACAGTATTGTTGACAATTTTATTTAACATGTTTGGTAGGTAAGCACTTATTTTTACCTTTTGTATGCATGGGACAGGAACTGTTATCCCCACTTGGCTACACCTGAACAAGACTATACAATTATACCTTTGGATTCCTGGTTACCCCCCCTTTTTTTTTTTTTTAAGAAAAAACTTGATAATGTATTCTATTTACCCAAATAAACAAAGGGTTAATAAATTAGAATAATGTTATCTTCTATATTAGCTCAAACTTATAAACACAATTTTAGTTGTCAGTTATTCTGATATATTTAACAAATTTTATGTGTGTATATATGTGTGTGCATATATGTGTGTGTGTGTATATGTGTGTATGTGTATATATATATATATATATGTATTTTTTTTTTTTTTTAGATGAAGTCTCGCTCTGTCACCCAGGCTGGAGCGCACTGGCAGGATCTTGGCTCACTGCAAGCTCCACCTCCCGAATTCACACTATTCTCCTGCCTCAGCCTCCCAAGTAGCTGGGACTACAGGCACCCGCCACCATGCCCGGCTAATTGTTTTTCTATTTTTAGTAGAGATGGCGTTTTACCGTGTTAGCCGGGTTGGTCTCAATCTCCTGATCTCATGATCTGCCCACCTCGGCCTCCCAAAGTGCTGGATTACAGGCATGAGCCACCGCACCTGGCCTTTTTTTTTTTTTGAGACAGGGAGACAGGTTCTCACTCTTTCTCCCAGGCTGGAGTGCAGTGGTGCAATCTCCTCTCACTGCAACCTCTGGCTCTAGACAAATTATATATATATATATATTTTTAAACCGGGTCTCACTCTGTCTCCCAACTGGAGTGCAGTGGCATCATCACAGCTCACTGCAGCTTGACTTCCTGGGCAGCTCACGTGATTCTCCTGCCTCAGCCTCCTGAGTAGCTAGGACAACAGGCACGTACCACCACACCCAGCTAATTTTTCTAATTTTTGTAGAAGTGGGGTTTCACCATGTTTCCCAGGCTGGTCCCAAAATCCTGGGTTCAAGCAATCACCCTGCCTTGGCCTCCCAAAGTGTTGGGACTACAGGCGTGAGCCACGGCACCTGGCCTTATGCCAACAAAACTCTTAGAAGTAAAACTGTTATTAAGGTCTGTAGTATCAGAGACCTCAAAATGTGAATATACAGCATATGATTTAATACATCATTTAATAAATGTCTGTTTATTTCAATAATGGGAGAATATCACTTTTACTTTGATAATACAAGGGTAGATCAAAAGTTTTAGATATGTATGAGAAAAGCCAGATTACATTTTTAAATGCTATGTGTACTCTACATCTCTTTCATAATGGAATAGGAGGAAGATGTCCTGAAAAAACTGGCAATAGTGGATAGCCTCAGAGTTCTAAATCAATCAAAGTATCTCAGGTTTCTTTCATTCACATCATCTTTCTTCTCTGCTTATGATCTCAGTGGGGTTTCTTGGATTCTGAGATAATGTGCCCTTTTGCTATCTAGAATGTATATGCCATAGAAATACTGGCTAGAGGTAGTAAGATCAGCAGCTAATCTATGAGAAATTTTGTATGATTAGACACAAAAAATTGAATGCTTGTCTTACCATCCAGTAAATATATTTTTCAGTGCCCCCCAAAACAGCAATTTATTAATGGAAAAATATAATTTTATCACCACCACTTTTTAATGCTAAAAGTTTCTCCGGGAGCAAAGGATAAGAAGAAAAAAAGAAATTTTAATAAGGTATTGTTTTTTTTTTTGAGACAGAGTCTGGCTCTGTTGTCCAGGCTGGAGTACATTGGCTCAATCTCAGCTCACTGCAACTTCCGCCTCCCAGGTTCAAGCAATTCTCCTGCCTCAGCCTCCCAAATAGCTGGGACTACAGGCACACACTGCCACACCTGGCTAATTTTTTGTATTTTAGTAGAGATAGGGTTTCACTGTGTTGTCCAGGCTGTTCTCGAACTCCTGAGCTCAGGCAATCCGCTTGTCTCAGCCTCCCAAAGTGCTGGTATTATAGGCGTGAACCACCATGCCCGGCCAATAAGGTATTGTAATGGCAGAATGTGGTTGAAGTGAATCCAAATAAGGATAATAATTGTTCCTACTTCACAGTAAAGTTTTGAAGATTAAATCAGATAACACATGTCAAATATTTAATACTTTGCCACTATTTATTACTGTGTGAGTATGTACAATATGATACCTATTTGTAGGCAGCTGATATTTTGTGTTACTGTTTGCATTAATTTAACATTAATGGGTAAAGATGGCAGGTGAAAACTCCTAAACATATGGGGTAGGAATGGCAGTGACTCCTTACTGAAAACAAGAAGATAAAGTGAAACTGAATACTGAACAGTGAGCTAGCTTCTTGCCTTATTTCGTCTCAGAACTGACAGCCCAGCTCCTATTACCTGAGATAAGCTTTCTCTCCAGAAAAATTGACCCACCCTGAAGAAAAATCTTTAAAAAACCATGTTGGGGGTGTGAGACATGGCTAAGGAAAATGTTTTGCTGTTTTCTTACTTATAATGAAGCTCACCACTGAAAAGTCCTACCCATGTACGCAGAGATGTTCCAGTTAGCTTTCTCTGTGTCTCTCAAATATGAAGGATCCTGAGACAATTATGGCCAAGATTTTAACTTGAAAGACTACGACCAAACCAAACAGCAAAAAGGAACTTAAAGGAAATACAGGTTGAACAGCCCTTATCTGAAACAGCTGGGACCAGAAGTGTCTCCAATTTTGAAATATCTGCCTATATATGCGATATCTTGGGGATGGGATCCAAGTCTAAACAAAATTCAGTTATATTTCATGTACACTTAATACAAATAGCCTGAAGTTAATTTTATACAGTATTTTGAAATAATTGTGTATATGAAACAAAGTTTTGACTGTGACCCATCACATAAAATCAGATAGGGAATTTCCTACTTGTGGCATCATGTTGGCACTCAAGAAGTTTTGGGTTTTGGACAATTTGGATTTCAGATTTTCAGATTATGCATGTTCAACCTGTAGCGTTAATGCACGGAACAAAGAAAATTTTAAAACAACCAAAAAAACCTAAGTTAATATCCTTAGAATTTTGAGAAGCCATTGCACTCTCCAGAACAAGGTACTACTTAAAAGACTTGGATTACCAGCTAAGTGTCTCATGCCTGTAATCCCAGGGCTTTGGGAAATCGAGGTAGGAGGATCACTTGAGGCCAGAAGTTTGAGACCAGCCTGGGAAACACAGTGAGACCCCTATTTCCACAAAAAATTTAAAAATTAGCTGTGCAGCCATAGTCCTAGCTACTGAGGAGACTGAAGTGGACGACTGCTTGAACTCAGTTCAAGGTTACAGTGAGCTGTGATGGTGCCACTGCGCTACAATCTGGGTGACAGAGGGAGACCTTATCTATGGTGAAAGAAAAAGACTTGGATTCCCCATATCTTAAATGCAAGAGAAAACAAGGGGAAGTCCCAATATGATCAATTCTATTATGAGAACTGTGTTACTTGGACAGTAGTCAGTCCTGACTGAAGGCTGCAGAACTCCAACAAGTCTCCCTGTGATTTGGAGAATAAAAAATGACAAACGATTCTGATGATCAATTAATAGAAGATACAAATGAAGCTGAACAAATTACAACCAAGGCAATTACTACTTGCAGAAATATAAAAATATGATAAAGAAAATATAATCATGGTATGCTATAGAAGACAATATTATCTATGTATATTTATATATTAGATATGAATTTAACAAAAATTATACAATTAAGTGATGATGGGAGTAGAAGTCCCAGTGTAAGATCAGGTTAGGGAAGGAGAATAGGGGGAGAAGTATGAAAAGCAACATCTTCATCTTCCATAGCAGGGAGTTAGATAATATTTATATTTAAAAAAAAAAAGAAAAAAATGAGGGGAGTGTAAGCAGAGGCGGCAATATGGTAACATATTTGGAGGTTAGATGCCCAGATTTTTTTTTTTTTTTTTTTGAGACGGTGTCTTGCTCTGTCGCCCAGGCTGGAGTGCAGTGGCCGGATCTCAGCTCACTGCAAGCTCCGCCTCCCGGGTTTACGCCATTCTCCTGCCTCAGCCTCCCGAGTAGCTGGGACTACAGGCGCCCGCCACCTCACCCGGCTAGTTTTTTGTATTTTTTAGTAGAGACGGGGTTTCACCGTGTTAGCCAGGATGGTCTCGATCTCCTGACCTCGTGATCCACCCGTCTTGGCCGCCCAAAGTGCTGGGATTACAGGCTTGAGCCACCGCGCCCGGCCAGCTGCCCAGATTTTTTTAAATGCTTTATTTTTTAATAAACAGAGACAGAGTCTCGCTTTGTTGCCCAGGCTGGTCTCGAACACCCTACCTCAGTCCTCTTGCCTCAGCCTCCCAAAATGCTGGGATTATAGGCATGAGCCACCACGTCTGATCAAATGCCCAGATACTAAGAATTAGAATCTAATCCAAGCTCTGTCCCTTACTTAATCTGTGACTGGGTAAATTACTTAATATTTCTGCTCCAGAGTTTCATCATCTTTAAAATGATTGTTCTAAGAATTTACTTCATAAATGCAGAGAGCTTAGAACATAATTGGCACATTTTTAGTAAGTGTTCAAATAAAGGTAATTAAAACCTTGTCACTTGGAAATGTGGAAGTAAACAGCAGAGAAGTGACTAAAAGTTGAAAGTGGCTGCCTCTGGAGAATGGGAATGAGAGGTAGGGAGAATGGGATAGGGATCTAACATTTTCTCTATGTCTTACAGTGACACTGTCCAATAGAATTTTTTTTTTTTTTTTTTGAGACAAGAGTCTCACTCTATTATTCAGGCTGACGAGGCCAGAGTGCAGTGGCATGATCTCAGCTCACCACAGCCTCTGCCTCCCAGGTTCAAGTAATTCTCCCACCTCAGCCTCCTGAGTAGCTGGGATTACAGGCAACTGCCACCACGCCTGGCTAATTTTTTTATTTTTTAGTAGAGTGGGGGGTTTACCATGTTGGCCAGGCTGGTCTCGAACTCCTGACCTCAGGTGATCCACCTGCCTTGGTCTCCCAAAGTGCTGGGATTGCAGGCGTGAGCCACTGCACCTGGCCCAATATAATTTTAATGCAAACCATTACATGATTTTAAATCTTACACTTAAAAAATTTAAAAGTAAAGTGAAATTAATTTTAATGTTTTATTTAATCCTATGTATCCAAAATATTTAAAATATGTAATCATTATAAACAAATTAGAGATTTTATATTCTTTTGTTTTGTACTATTTGAAACCCAACATATATTTTTACATTTACAGCACATCTCAATTCACACTAGCCACATTTTAGGCGTTCAATAACCACAAGTGGCTAGTAGCTATCACACTGGGCAATGCAACCTATGGTAATATTTGATTTTTAAAAACAATACATATCATCAATGGCTATTAAATCATAGAGAAACCCAGCCATTTTATGTCTCCTGATTAAAAACTACTACTTCATTTGTACAGTGGTCTACCAAAAAAAAAAAAAAAAAGACAGAAAAAAGGAAGCAAGCAAACAAGCAAGCCTGAATCTGATCAAGCCTATAGATTCAATCACCAATTTACAGAAAATATGGAGGAGAAAATAACACAATAAATGGCATGTCAAGGATGCAATCAGCAAAATCCAGATGGTAGAGACTCTTAGTAGACAAGCAAACCAAAAACAGAAATTTAAAAAATGTGACTGAGAAGGAATTCATGAATTTAAAAAGACATGGCCGGGTGCAGTGGTGCATGCCTGTAATCTCAGCACTTTGGGAGGCTGAAGTGGACAGATCACTTAAGGTCAGGAGTTCCAGACCAGCCTGGCTAACATGGCAAAGCCCCGTCTCTAATAAAAATACAAAATATCAGCCAGGGGTGGTGGCATGTGCCTGTAGACACAGCTACTCTGGAGGCTAAGGCAGGAGAATCACTTGAACCCAGGAGGCAGAGGTTGCAGTGAGCAAGATTGTGCCACTGCACTCCTGCCTGGGTGACACAGAGAGACTCCGTCTAAAAAAATAATAAAAATAAAATAATAAAAAGACAAAAGATTTGTCAATAAATTGTAATGTGTGATCCTTATTTAGATCCCGACTAGAACTCTTTAACAATTTTTATACTTGTGAAATAACTGAAAATCCAGTATTATTTTTACTAATTCTTTTTGAGGCACAATAATACTTTTAGTTTTTTAGAAGAACTATTATTTATTAGGAATACATGCTGAAATATTTATGAGTAAAATTATATGATATCTAGGATTTGCTTCAAAATAAGATGGGGGATGGCAAATTGAGGAAAGTGGGTGCAAGTTTAGATGAAATGAAATTGGTCATAAATTGATAACTACTGAAGCTGGATGATAGATACATGGAGGTTCCTTACACTACTTTACTCCTGTATGTTGTTTTAAATTTTCCACAATAAGAGACTGAAAACAAAACTATGAGGCATGGTATTAATTTTAAAAATAAAAACTTAAAAGACTATAGGTCTTACCTAAGCCCAACATTAATTCCTTCAGACCTGAGGAGAGCTTTTTTTCTTATTAAGCCTAGGAAACCTATATATGTTATCAGTCTTGACTTTACACATAGTCTCCCTTTCCAGCTCTTCTGATACCCTCCATCAGGAATAAATTTTCTATTTAAAATCTGTTTATAAATGATTTGAAATTACCCCCTTGACAACCTATAAAAGGCTTTAACACTTAACTAAAGGAAGAATTCTCAAAAAACAACATCAGGCAAATTCAAACAGATAAATTCAAGACACTAGTCGATACAGCTGGAGAAGTTACTTTTATTCTTGCAGTTTTATACTAGGAAATCAACATTTAATTTAATAAGCCATCATCCACAATTGATTAAAAATGTTTAATCCTTAAATTGTACATCAATATCCTATGACTCCAAATTTTATTTATTACTCTCCTTCAAGTCTGAAGAAAATGATTAATTTGCTAAGTTCCACAGACAGTACAGTCCCACTGACATAACATTTAGTATGATGTCCTACTCTCGTATTAGAATTAAGGACAGCCAGTATCAAACTGGCCTGAAACCTGATTGTGTTCCTGGTTCAGAATACCTGTAGTAAATTTGTAAATCCACACCAAGACACAACATTAAACTAGGGTGTATATATCTTATAAAAAACTTTTCACAGTAAAAATCAACATTAAAATTTTACCAAATTCCAACATTATGGGTTTTGAATCCAATTAAGCTTTCAAAATGCCTGATTAGCTGTGAATTAATTATAAATAACTTCATGTAGTTTGCCCAGCATTTCAAAATGGTTATGGACTATAACGTTTAAAATGTCAAAGTATGCTATACATATTGCACTTTTCTGCTAGGCTGGGCTAGTATCTTCCATGGCAAGATCCTCAAACTATTGAGTAAAATATACTTTTAAATCAATATAGGTACTTGATTAATTTCCCTGAAATTATCAACATCATCACCAAAATCTTCCAGGATTTTGTAAGATTTGATTCCTTAAATACACTTTTAAAGTTAAACTTATGGAGGGAAAAAACCCCTCATATATTGACTGTAAATTTTACGTCCTTTTTTGGTCCCTCAACGACCAAAGAGAATTTTAAACAAATTATGCTTCATGTTTCCTGGCTTAATAAAAAGCTACAATTTTTATTATCCAAATTAAGAAATATTATACTAATCAAAAGCTATTAATTTTGAAATGTCTATGTATGTCTGTCTGTAGGTCCCCTTAGAACCTTTCCAAACATTTATAATCAAGAGATTTTAATCAATTATGTACTAGAATCATATTAAAGAAAAACTTATTTTGCAAAAATAAAATCACTTTCCAATATGCTTGACAGAAACAAGCTATTCATTTTCATTTGTGTTCCACTGAAGACATTACTGAAATCTGTCCAATGGTTTATTTCCAAGTGGTCCACTACGGAATTCTTCGGAATGTTTTAAGATTGGCTGTAGCTAGAGTTCTGACTTCCATTTGGACCCTGCTCTCCTTCACTGTTCAAATGGGGAAGAAAGAGATTTTATACCAATTAAAAGATCCATTTTTACACCCTGATAAGCCTACTGACTTTAAAATTCATTATTCTGTGGCACAACTATACAAAACAAAGACATTCCTCATTATAAGACACGTGAAAAATTAAAATCCAGAAGACTAACATTTGGTTTTATGTTTTTATTCTTATATAACTTTGTGCCCTCACACATAACAAGCATTCTGGAAGTTAGTGTCCATATATACTCAAAAACTTTAAACCAGGGTATGGGATTTCATTGTTATTACAGGTATCACTCAACATAGAGATTACAGCTTCTTCTAAACAAATTTCCTATAAAATTAAATCTTACATATAAAATCCTATTCCTACTATTTATGAAAAACAAGAAGTGTTCTTCAAAAAAAAAAAAAAAACCAAAGCATAATAAAATCATACATAAATATGGCAAACCTTTATAAGTCAGCAAGAAATATGGTAATTTCCTGGAAAATGCTGAATACTTAAAATAAAAATGCTGAATACTTAAAAATAACTAAAACTGAAAATACCAGTAACTTTGGCAATAGGATTATTGCCTTATCTTGTCCACCATCATCTTGCAGCTTCAGGCCCTGCCACTAGTGGAGAATCACTCAGGGAATTTCTGCAAAAAATGCATCCAAAGGTAGCTGTTTGAATGACTGCCTTAAACAGCTCCTTGAATAAAGTATTAACTGTTTCCAAATTGTGACATTAACTTGTCAGTAGCAATCCATAAATCTATCTTGTTATATAACAATCATTTTTCTAAAGAAACAATTAAAATGGATGGCATTTCTTTATTTCCCTTCTGACTTTTTCTCCCTGACCCAAATGAACTGATACACAGTGAGGGCAGAGAACCACTGAACTAAATGAACAGATCTTACTTAAAACACACACACACGCACACACACACAGCCACCCACCCAATAACAACAAAAAAACCCTCTTAGCACAGGTGATTCATTATTAGCAAAAATATATTCTTATGTGCTGTGGATCTTAGGGTCACTTTAAAACCAAAATTCTTTATCTTTACAATATCAGATCATTCACTGAAATTTTTGAAAATTGCTACTGAAATTTATAAAACAGGACAATAGCTGGCAGTGGAAAAAAAAAAAAAAGATGGCACAGAGTCAAACTGACATGAAACTACTATAGTTCTGAATTCTGCCCTGAATTTCGGATGAACTTGCCTAATTCTATCAGCTTTAAATTTATGGTATATGACCATATGTTGAGAGATACCTGTAATATACCTTCACTGCATTAGGAAAAGTTACTAATCAGATTAGTGTTTTTTTTTAATGAGACATTTTCAATCAAATCACAAATTTAAAAAATAAAATTAACATGGATCATGAAGTTTTGGAAGAAATGTTTTAAAAACTGTAAAACAACATAATCTAAGAAAAATATGGTAAGTATGATATATAATTAAATGACATCAATAATTAAAGTCTACAAAGTACCTGTTTGGAGGTGGTTTTGGTTTCGGCATCTTACTAAGAATGGTTGCCATCTCTTTTCTCTCATCGAAATTCTTCCACTGCTCATATAGTTTTAAAATAACCCTGATTATTTCCAAAATCTAAAAGAAAATATTTGAGAAGTTCTCAGTGGCAAAAACAAGCAACATGTATATAAAGAGCACACATCACTTACTACACAACCCTCAGAAAAGAGTAGTCTCTGTCCTTAAATCCTGATAAATTTGAAAGCAGTATTTTTCACCACAATGCTTTTTAGGATTTTCCTTCTAGCCTCTCATTTTTCAGCATGTGTCCATTGTCCATTCTTATCTATCTCTGCAGTTGATTTCCTTCCATCTGATGATATCTTTTAAACTGAAACATACTAAGAATAAAGGTTCTAATCATGAGGGAATATACCATTATAGAGCACACTCCTCTAGTATAAATTATTTTAAACAACTTAATGGGGGGGTAGTGCACAAAAGATGTTTTGATTCTCTGTTAACTACACATACATTAAGGTGTTCAAAAACTGGCAGCTACAAATTTGAAATAACTAGTTTCTAAATTAGCCGTTTTTTCCCACCTGAGTAGAACCTAACCTTAGGATTAATTTTAATGCATCTAACACTTGGGCACAAAAGCTAGAAACACAGCAAAAGCCACTTTGCCAGGAGATAGGCTATGTTACAGTAGTATTCAGTGGTTACCAGGGAGCTTTTAAAATAATCCTGGGAATTAGAGGCTACTTTGCAACCAATCAAACCAAAAGTTTACCATTCTGTTTAATCCTAACCTGAAAAGAGATACATAGCTTAAATAATCAGCATTAACTCTTCCTACCAAATGGAGTCTTGCTCTGTTGCCCAGGCTCACATGCAGTGGCATGATCTTGGCTTACTGCAACCTCCGCCTCCCAGGTTCAAGCAATTCTGTCTTAGCCTCCCGAGTAGCTGGGAGTACAGGTGCATGCCACCACACCCGGCTAATTTTTGTATTTTTAGTAGAAATGGGGTTTCACCATATTGGTCAGGCTGGTCTTGAACTCCTGACCTCAGGTGATCCGACCACCTAGGCCTCCCAAAGTGCTGGGATTACAGGCATGAACTACCACACCCAGCCCATATTTCTTAATATTTTGTAACCAATAATCTTCTTAGCCTGGTGGACATCATAAGATTTTAGGCTCATGGTAAGTACATATGACATTAATTTTTAAACATTCAAGTTTACATACAACTAACGGAATTTTACAGAATACCTTTTCCATATCCACAGAAAGCTCAGCAAACCATTGCCTGGCATCTTTCTGCTGTACAACACAGGCTACATGTAGGCAAGCTGAAATGAAAATGAGAGACAACTATCCATGTTTAACTGCAAACACAGAATATGATCTAACAAAGATTTTTCACTAAAAAATTTCCTGTGTATTTTCCAACACTCTTTAAAAAAATTAAACAGCTACATATGAGAGTTACCATTGACCACCTCAACAATGTAATCCGAGACAGAAAAAATTACTAGAGTAATTACATCAAGTTCTTGACATCTGGTCCTCACTGCGTGCTAGTCACGGTGCAGTTGCCTTGAGAGTCAGGCAAGTTAAAGAGGAAAAACATTCAATGAGGAGAATGGAAAAGGGAAGTTATCCCTGAGTAGTGTACAAAGCAGCAGTTAAACTGCACCCAGAAGTCAGTGCGACAAAACAAAACAAACAAAAATGTCAATTAATACACTAGGTTTTAACAATGTTGACTATGTTTCCACATTTCAGTTAAAAGCAGTGTTGTCTCGCCTTTTTTCTTCCTTTTCATTATTAGCATATGATCAAGTTATGTGAAAGTTGGGCACATCCTTACAGAATTCAGTGTTGTAATCAAATAAAGGTTAGAAAAAAAAGGTAATATACTGTATACAAAATTAGTTATATATGTTATATACAATATAAACTAACAAAAGAGAACAATCTACATCACAACTTTGCCTAAAACAATTTCTACTGAGCAGCCTGGATATACTGAACCGACCCCAGCTTAAGTTATACTCCTTGGTCTGGTTATCCATATGTCTTTGCTAAGGATGACATTCTAGGCAAATAGCAACTCAAATGTGAACTGACACACTGGTTGCCCTAAGTCAAACAAAGCTATGAGTAAGGCTTAGGTCTAGAAGGGGTTAAAAAACTAAAGGACTGAAATGATAAAAACAGGAAATTAAAATACAGTGGACAATGCTATTAACATGGGCATGCATAGAGTACACTGGAGATCAAGAAAGCATCCTAAACCCAGACTGAGGTGATGCCGAAAGGGTGGGGGAGGGTCACTGAAGAGGAGATATCTAAGCCAAGTCCTAACAAAAAATGAGAAGGAAATAGTATGTATATCAATTGGGAGATGAATTCGGCTGGCTCCAGGTTTCTCAAACTTGGCACTACTGACATCTTAGGTTGAACAATTCTCTGACACTGTCTTGAATACTACAAGATGCTTGGCAGCATCCCTGGCTTCTACGCACTAGATGCCAGTAGCACCCTACCCTAGTTATGACAACTAAAACCAAACATTGCCAAATGTCCCCTCGGGGCAAAATTATCCCCAGGTGAAACCACTAGCTTCACAACAGTTTGGAGGATAGATAGGCTCTCTGAGGATGGGAGTGCTGTAGGCTAACAAGCCAGTTAGGAGACTGCTGTGGTAACATGGATAGAAATGAGATGACTATGAGATTACAGAAGGAACAATCGAGATGAAGGCACAAAATGTATTGGTAAACAAGTACACGTGGGTATTGAGGGAGATGAAAGGGCCTAACTGCTGGGTTTCCAAGTAAGGTATATAACTCGTGCTATTCACCAAGCTGGCAAAGACATTAAAAGGAGGAACATATTTTGGGGCAAAGTGATGAGCTCAGTCCTCATCATGAGGCTGAGGTGCTGCTGGGATGCCAAGTGGAGCTATGTAAAAGGAAGATGGATATAAAGAACTGAAAAGTGGCAAGATCTTGGCTAAATAAAGAAATTTAAATGTTTCAGCACATAAGTGATAGTAGAAGCCATGAATCTCATGGAAAGTACCCAAGAAGAAAACTGCAGGGATGGCAAAGATGTCACACATGTTGTTATCCCTTCCTTCCTACCTATAGAGATCCCAGTATTCGTACCTGCTAAACCCAGACACCACTTCAAAAATCCTTTCAAATCCAGTCCTTTCAGGGAGCTGCCAGTAATACAGAAGTATAAGTATAACCTATTTGTCAGCCCTGATGTAAGAAGGCCGAACATTTAAGGAATAATTAACAACTGAACAAAGACAAACCAATGGAAAATAAGAGGGGAAAATCAAGAGGATGGAGTTATAAAAATCAATAGAAGGGGCTGGGCACGGTGGCTCATGCCTGTAATCCCAGCACTTTAAGAGGCCAAGGAGGGTGGATCACCTGAGGTCAGGAGTTCAAGACCAGCCTGGCCAACATGGTGAAACCCCATCTCTGCTAAAAACACAAAAATTAGCCAGGTATGGTGGTGCATACCTATAATCCTCCTGTAGCTACTCAGGAGGCTGAAGCAGGAGAATCGCTTGAATCCAGGAGGCAGAGTTTGCAGTGAGCTGAGATCACACCACTGCACTCCAGCCTGGGAGACAGAGCGAGACTCCATCTCAAAAAAAAAAAAAAAAAAAAAAAAAAAAATTAAACAGAAGGAAAAGGAACAAAATTAACAAGTGCCCAATGTATAACAGGCATTATTTGGTGCTGTACAAGCTATCTCATTTAATTCTTCAAATGGCTCAGTGGAATTACTAGTATTCTCTCCATTTTACAATTAAGGAAACAAACACGGAAAGGTCAGATAATTTTCCCACAATTGTAAAGGAAGTAAAGTTTAAGCCTAGGACTATCTGACTCCACCCATTACAGTACTGCTTTCCACAGACAGTAGAATGAATGTATCTAACTTCTCCTCCAGCCAAGCATTAGGGACCACAGATGCTCCTTTACACAACCTCTGAGTACTTGTTTGGGCTCAAGATATGAAAGGCCCAATTATTTTACATGCTACAACTAATATTAGCTGGCTTAATTCTGAACTTTTCCCTCTAAAAAACAAATATATTCTATTCAGACACTGATTAAAACTATTTTGAATGGTTTCAAAAAAAAAAACTTACCAAAAAAAGGGAGTAGGGGAATAATAATCCTGATTTGTGACAGTTGCAGTTCATATTATTGAAAGTTCACATGCAAGGATTAGTCTATTACTTCGTGGAACATAAAAACACAAAGTACAATAGGGTGAAATTTAGGATGACCTAAATAGGTTTATAACTAATTTAACTAATAAAGGCACACCATGCTTACATACCTAAAGCTATCATGAAAGGAGGATACAGTAGGCAAAGATCCGTTCTGTAGGTATCATTCACTATCCTCCTATAGAAATGTAAATCATATTATTACTGAAAGCAGAACTACCTCATCTGGTTGTACATTTCCTCCAGAGAGGGCCAGATTTCCCATCTTTGCACACATTTATTTCCTTTTATATTACTGAAGCACAGCTATAAAAGTGAAAACATCAAGGCAAAAGGATGGATACATGAATGTGACAACAAATAAGCACATATCAATGAATAAAATTACAGCTAAATATATTTTAAATTTCAAAATCTCATAACAAATTATAAACACATTTTTCTAATTTTTTAAAAATCAGGAAAATCAAATTAAAAAAACAGAAATTATACAGTAAATTTATATGTATGTTGCATACTACCAAAAAGTATTCTGATTACTTTAAAGATAGCTTCAGTCTTAATTTTTATGTTAACAGTCTGTGTTTTGTATAAAATTAAATTTTAATAGGTATATTTATGGAACAGATAATTTAGGATTGTTTTCATTTTGGCATTTACACCACTATAGTTATTAAAATTCAACAAGTGGTATTTTGCTCAACATAAAATATCTTGGGGCAATAGTTTAATGACTTTAAAAATGCCGGACTTCATATTTAATTGTCAACCTTCCTATCTAATAACACGTTACACTATTAATAACTTCTGTTCTAATTACCATGCAAGGGGAAGCAACATGTCTTCTTGGCCCATGTCCTGCACATACTGGAGCAAAGGTCTATAAGGATGATACACTATCAAGCAACAATCCTAGAAACAGTTTAAAAAATGTGTATGTATAAAAAACAGATTTATTACAACACAAAAATGTTATCATTACCCAACTGATTTGTAATTGTGTATTTCAAAGTGAATTTCACTAACTCATGCTTGCTTCCCTTTTATTCTCTTAAGCAAGCAGTATGACAGCCCTAAACTCTACTATAATAGTGAAGGCAGTGCTCTCTCTGGAATATACCTTGATAAATCGGTTGGCAGTCAGTCAGCATCCATTCATTCCCTTAGAGACTCAAAGTGTCACATCTGCAACACACTGAAACCTCTTATTAGCCTATAAATCCATAATTCCCAACTGGAGGAGCAGAATTCTGCCAAAGACATAATCTATCTTTAAATAACACTGCACGCACACACAAATTGTGCACATAATTTACGGTGGTTTAATGTCCTGACTTGTCTGTTTGTAATCCTTTCATTATAGTTACTTACTATAAAACAAAAATTTTCTCATCCCTAAGTAGGATATACAAATTATTTTACAGGCATCAGAGAGACTCTAGATGCTAATATAAATAGGCTACCATGATTTCACCATCACATATCAGGTGGATGGTTTTAAAATGTACCTCCCTAAAATACTTTCTTTAAATAATTTCCAACTTCATTAAATTTTAAAAATGTTTTAATCGATTAATCACAGAAGATTTACTTACCATTAGTTCTAAAAGATAGAATTCACATTCTAATATCTGTTGAAAACAAAGATTATCAATGAAATGTTAATATGAAACCAAATTAGATAAGTCCATCCACTTAATCTAACATAAATTACAGACATTATAGTAATTATTAAAAATTTTTACTAAGAAGTTTTAAAAATCCAAACAATAAACATAGTTTATATTAAAATAAATATCTGCAATAAAAAATTACTATATTATACATGCAATTATGATTATAAAGATTTTAATCCTTGTAAAGAAAAGCCAGCTTCTCACAATCATTCTTATTACTCACTTTTATTTAAAATATCCTGTAAAACCATCAGATTTTCCAGTATACTTTGTAATACAATTATTTCTACTTCATTAAAAAAATGTAACTTAAATAAACAAATCCCTTGCAAGGTGGAAAAAGGACATACCTATTAAAATGTCAATGAAAACTCACCTTATATTTCATATTGTTCCATTAGTTTTTAATCCCAGCTGAATAGTAGTATCACCTGGGAGCTTTTACACAGTACCAATGTTGGGAGCCCCAAGCCTGAAAATTCTGATTTTGTTGTTCTGGAAAGGATCCAACATCAGTATTATTTACAAGTTCCCAAGGTGATTTAATGAGCAGCCAGGGTTGATAATCACTACTATGAAGTATTTTTTTAAATGGTAAAAGTTATTTAGCTTTAATTTAGAATAATGTCTGTATTTATGTAATATTTGAAACTGCCATTTCTAGGAAACTACTAAATTTAGTCTAATATAATATAGAGCTAGTTTATATATAGCTTTGATAAGTGTTCTATTTTATACCATATACTTACATGATTCATCCTATAAGGAAATTCCTTTGGAAAGGCATATGAAAACCTAGTTTTTACTGCAGAAGAAAAACCAAAAAACAATTTAAACTGAGAAAATGGGAAGTGCATTAACTCAAAATTCCTTTAACAGAGCAGAATATTAGCGGGTAGAGCAAAATTATTTTCAGTAGGAATTCTTGGCAATACTTAGGGACCCAGATTTTTATTTATTTTCAGGGAAGGGGAAAGACTAGGTGGCATGACACCCTACACAGCTTCAATTTTATATTTACTACCTTGAGAAAGGTTCTGATGTTTAAAAAAGAAAAATATCAGGAAAAAAAAAATCACTGGCTTTTATATTTCTAAAATCTTTTTAGCTATAGAATGGTATTCTTCTGTTTTCCAGTGATTGAGCTTAGAAGGAACACGGGGTTACATATATGTTTACAATATATACAATTGGTAAAAAATATACATATAAAATATCGGGAGGATAGTACACCAAAAAAATGTTAACAGTGGTTATCTGTGAGATTTAAGAACTTTTTACTAATCTGCACTTTCTAAACTTTTTACAATGACCAGGTATTTATCAAAATATATATTTTAATAAAAGCATTAATATATGTGCAAAGGTCTCTAGAGTTTTTTTAAACTCTAGAGTAACACAAAGTTACTCAAAGTAGTAGTAGTAACACACAAAGTGGTACTCTATTATCTATTACTTTATTGGTTAGTCACTAAATAAAGTACAAATGAAAAAACAATGTTAACCATCAATCCCCCATCTCTTTAAAATGGTGTGAGCATATACATATAAGTACTATTTGAGAAATTGTATTCAAGCCATTATGACACATTTAATTCAACCAAGTATCTACTGACAGGTCCTAAAAAATGTTTGGTGTCAGCTTCCATTTGTACAAAGCCCAAGTGATCTCACCTGAAATTAAAAGAAATTCCATTTCTAGCCAGGCATGGTGGCTCATGTCTGTAATCCTAGCACTCTGGGAGGCCAAGGCAGGTGGATCATCTGAGGTCAGGAGTTTGAGACCAGCCTGGCCAACATGGTGAAACCCCATCTCTACTAAAAATACAAAAATTAGCCAAGTGTAGTGGTGTGCGCCTGTAGTCCCGGCTACTTGGGAGGCCGAGGCAGGAGAATCCCTTGAACCTGGGAAGTGGAAGGTACAGTGAGCTGAGAACACACCACTGCACTTCAGCCTGGGTGACAGAGTGAGACTCCATCTCAAAAAAAAAGAAAGAAAGAAATTCCATTCCTTCTATGCAGTATATTTTCAAAAAGATTTGTTTTGCAAATTAAGTGCCCTACAGCTAATTTAGATGCATAATATCTGCCAGGATTTGAAACCTAGAAAAATTTAAACTTGACATTAGTAAATTTATAATCTTTCCTTTCTGCTTTCCTTTATTTAAATTAAGACGTACCTATTAAGGTTTCTGAGTTTTACAAATCCTTGTGATGTAAAGTATACCAGCAAAACAGGTTCTTATATCATGGTAGACAATCAACAAAGTAAAATTATCTCTGTATATAAAACAAATCTACATTCCCATCCCCTGGACCTGGACACTAACACCTCTATTGAGAATATATTTACCTGATACTGTTACAACATATCTGTTACTCCACGCTAAAACTGCTCTGCATTTTTTTCTATCTTTTAATCCTTTTCTTCCAACTTGGAGAAAAATACCTCCCTCCTCTCTATTGTTTGTCTTACCACTTATACATTTGTTATCATCTATTCAATAGATAACTCCTATTTTTTTTCATCTTTAACCTTTCCTCCTTCAGTAAATCTTCCACCACATACTGATATGCTCAAACTTCCCTTGAAAAAAGCAAAACAAACTCTACCTAATTATATTCCTCTGCCTTTTATTTTTGTGGACTCAAAAACTGAGATCATGCACAATTCTCTTATACCCACCGTTATAGACTTGCCAGCCTCCAGAAGTGTGAGAAATAAATGTCTGTTGTGAAAGCCACCCAGTCTATGGTACTTTCTCATATTAGCCCAATTGGACTAAGACATGCCTTCACCCAGCTTCCCCTACTACTAACATCTTACATTAGTATGGTGCATTTGTTACAGTTACTGACCCAATATTGAAATGTTATTATTAACTAAACTCTGTACTTTGTTCAGATCTCCTTAGTTTGTACCAATGTCCTTTTTTTATCCTAGGGTCTCATCTAGGATACCACATTACATTTATTTGTCACGTTTCCTTAGACTGTTTGGCTGTGACTGTTTTCTAGCCTTTCCTTGTTTTTGATGACTTTGACAGTTTTTAGGAGTACCAGTCAAGTATTTTGTCGAATGCTCCTCTACTGGAATTTGTCTGATGTTTTTCTCATTAGACTAGAGAACATGGGTTTTTGACAGGAAGACCACAAAGATAAAGTACCATCTTCATCATATCACATCAAGGATACATGATATTAATGTGATTTATCACTGTTGCTACTGACCTGGATCGCCTGGCTAAGGCAGTATTTGTCAGGTTTCCCCACTGTAAAGTTACTTTTCTTCTCCCTTTCCATAGGTACACACTAGCAGGAAGTTAACATATATAGCCAACACCTTACGAGTGCGAGTTATGCTCCCTCTACTTCAGGGCAGAGTAGCTACATATATCATTTGGAATTCTTCAGCATGGAAGACATGTCTCTTCTCCTTCATTTATTTATATCAGTATGGACTCATGGATATTTAGTTTATACTTTAAGTTATTACCCAATGCTATTTTTAAAATTTTGATGGTCAAATTATTTCAGTTTTGGTCAGTGGGAGCTCTCTTAGTTGGCTCCTATATCCTTTTGACATATCCTCATCAATGTAGGTTTTTGTTTTTCTTGTTTGTTTTGAATACTTCTTTATTACTGGCATCATGAAATGGTCCAGGTCCATCTTGTGTATTTCTTGCCCCAGTCCTAGAATCAGCCATTTTCTCCAAGGAGCCCTGGTACCTTTTATTGGAGAATTTTATTAGAAACCGAGACATGGGTACTAGGTGAGCTCACTGCTACTGGGATGTCATTGCTTATAGACTCTTTCAGCTGAGAAAGCCAAGAAATACACACATTAACCCATTTATATACACATATCTATAAGTATTTCTATATGTAACCATCCATATTGTATTAAGGTACACGAGTTCATGCTGTTTCCAGCCCTTTGTTTATCTGTAAATTCCCATTCCAACAATGAGAAACCTGGCTCTCAAACATTTGCTATTGATTTACATAATTGTTTAATTCCCATATACATGTATAACATTATCAGAATTGTTAACTTGTACACCCATGGGTAACAACTTTATCAACCAGAGTACAGTGCTTATGTGTAGTTCCTTTTGCCTTTATGCTTACACTCTAATCATTTCCAGAGCTACTTATGTCAACACCTTTCCCCCAATTCCTTTCACTGAAGTCGTTTCATATATTTGTAATATAGTTAGACTATTCCTTTCTCAGCACCTACTCACTTCTTAATTCCTTGCAATCTGGCTTCTACCTCTACCCCCACATTGTTAATAACACTATGCTCTCTCTCAAAGATCTGTTTTTTTCTTTGGTTCACATCTTTTTCTATGCAGCATAAGACATTGTGCAAGTCTTTTATTTTTATTTTTAGAGACAGAGTCTTACTCCGTTGCCCAGGCTGGAGTGCAGTGGCATAACCATAGCTTACGGCAACCTTGAACTCCTGGGCTCAGGCAACCCTCCCACTTCAGCCTAGTTGAGTAGACAGGACTACAGGTGAGTAGCTAGGACCACAGGTGTGTGCCACCATGCCCAGTTAGTTTTTCTTTAATTTTTTGCAGAGTTGGAGTCTTGCTATGTTGTCCAGGCTGGTCTTGAACTCCTGTTCTAAAGCAATCCTCTTGCTCCAGCCTCCCAAAGTGTTCAGATTATAGGCAGGAACCACCATGCCTGGCCTGTGCAACTCTTAAACGTTATCAAATTCCAAATTTCTACTGCTGGCCTCACATTTTTAAGAGGATGTTCTACTGACATATTTATGGTTATAATGTCAAAGATTAAATTTAATTCTTTTAAGAACTCACTTATTCTCTTTTTCGGTACCACCTACAGCTCCCCAGTCCCCAGGCAAAAAACCTCAAAACACATTTCTGACTCTTCTTAAATCCCTTCCTTTTACAAGTCCTGCTGACTCTATTGCTCAAATCTGGCTCGTTTGTTCTTCTTGCTGGCTGCTAGTATTAGTTTAAGCCTTCATTAGTGTTCACTGGGATGACTTCAGCAACTTAAAAATTATTTTTTCCACTTTAAACTTGTTAGGTTTTATTTCTCACAGCACCCTGTGGTAAGTGACAGCACTCAATACAGTTTGCAGTTTCACTGTATTTCAGAAGGTTTTTGTTTATAAATTGTATTAAGATACACAAAACTTTTGCAAAACAAACTCTGTACCCATTAAACAATCACTCCCTATACCACCCTTCCTCCAGTCCTATCATTCTACTTTCTATCTCTATTAATTTGACTACTCTTAAGTATTCCACGTAAGTGTAATCACACAATATGTCTTTTTGTTACTGGCTTATTTAACTTACCATAATGTCTGCAAGGTTCATCCATGTTGTGGGATGTAAATAACTTCAAAATTTGTCTAACTCTACCTGCCCTCTCCTCCAATTCATCTTACATAATTCTGTCAGAGTTACCTTCCTAATGTACAATACTAGCATTACCCTCATGTGTAAAAATAAATAAAACTGGCCAGGCACAGTGGCACACTGTGGTGGCACACACCTGTAATCCCAGCTGCTAGGGAAGATAAGGCAAGAGAATCGTTTGAACCTGGGAGGCAGAGGTTGCAGTGAGCCAAGATTGTGCCACTGTACTCCAAACTGAGTGGCTGAGCGAGACTCTGTCTCAAATAACTAACTAACTTTCATTACTGTCAATAGAATAAAGTGCAGATTCCTTCATTTAGCATTGAAGGCCTTCTTCTATTAGCTGATATTAGTCAGGTAAGGATTTTTCCCCACTATTTCCTTACTCAACATACAGTTAATCTAACTCATGAGCTTTCCCTATTTGACTAAACTATTCAATGTTCTTAGACTGTCTATCTTCTGCATTTCCCCAGTTCAACTTTCTTCACCAAATTCTACTTAATCCTTTCTGGATTCATGAAGCAACCTTTTCCCACCCAAAACATTCACAGCATTCTCTGTAACTCTCTTATATTATTTATTTCCTTCTGTATTAATATTTTTATGTGTCTGTCTTATTTTTTTTGTCCTTAAATTCCTTGTATTTTATCTTGGTACCAATGCCACTGCACTGGTACAGTGTTTTCCAGTGATAATGATGTTGTTGTCATTGAAGATGATGATGATGATAGCCCCTAAAGTTTACTGAGTATTGTGGACCAATATATGTCCCCCTCCAAAATTCATACGTTGAAGCCCTAACTCCTAGTACCTCAGAATGTGACTGTATTTGGAGAGAGGGCCTTTAAAGGGATAAGATTAAATGAGGACAGGCTGGACGCAGTGGCTCACACCTGTAATCCCAGCACTTTGGGAGGCTGAGGCTAGTGGATCACAGCGTCAGGAGCTCAAGACTAGTCTGGCCAACATGGTGAAACCCGTCTCTACTAAAAAATACAAAAATGAGCTGGGCATGGTGGCACATGCCTGTAGTCCCAGCTACTCAGGAGGCTGAGGCAGGAGAGTCACTTGAACCCGGGAGGCGGAAGTTGAAGTGAGCCAAGATGGCAACACTGTACTCCAGCCTGGGCAACAGAGCGAGGCTCCGTCTCAAAAAGAAAAGAAAAAAAAAGATTAAATGAGGACATAAGAGTGGGGCCTAATTCTGTAAGACTACTGTCCTCACATGAAGAAGATGGCAAACCAGGAGTGTGTGTGCTCCGAGAAACATACATGTGAGAATAACCAGACACCTTGATCTTGGATTTCCATGCTCTAAAACTGTGAGAAAATACACTTCTGTTGTTTAAGCCACCTATTCTGTGGCATTTTGTTACAGCAGCCTCAGCAAAGTAACATACCAGGCAAGGCACTGTTCTAAAAGCTTTATAAATATTAACTCATTTGGTCCTCATAACAACCCAACAACACAGGAATGGGTTTGCACATAGATATTAATATCCACCCATAAGAATGACATAATAGTCATTAGAAAACAATATAATAAAATTAGGAAACATAATTTTTTGTTTACTCTTATAAGATAAAAAGTCACCGAGTTGATGTTTTTGGATTTATTATTACTATCCATTTTAACATTAAAAGTATTATCTTTATAACTTTTTTAAAAAAAACCTTTTTTAGCTCGATTTTTTGCCAAATACACTAGACATAAAGGTATCCTCAGGAAATTTAATAAAGCCAACCAATCTGTCATATGTCTCATAAACTAAAAAAAAAAAAAAAAAAAAAAAAATTATGTAATCTGGAGCTTTCTTTAGAATTACATCCTTAAAGCAGATATATTTTTGCACTTACATACAGAAGTAGCAGCAGCAATCAATCTTGTATTTGAAACTACTCCAAATTCCTAAAGAAAGAAAAGCAGGTACATGTTAACCCAATGAATCTAAGGGTATCTGAACTCTATTCAAAACAGGATTTCCTTGCTCCCCTGTTTACACTCTGTTCACCTTCTACCCACTTGACGCGTGAAGTACTTAAACCCCTAAATGTACAGGTTGATTACCGCTTATCTGACATGCTTAGGATCAGAAATTTTTCTGATTTAGGAATATTTTGCATTACACTGGTTGAGCATCCCTAATCTAAAAATCTGAAATCTAAAATGTTCCAATGAGCATTCCTTTGAATGTCATGTTGGCGCTCAAAAAGTTTTAAATTTTGGAGCATTTAGGATTTTCAGATTAGGGATAATCTGCCTGTATTACCTTTCCCCCAAATTGCTACAACTTAAGACAAATTTTAAAATAAGTTTGTAATTTAATAACAATAAAAAGTACCAAATTAGAAACCAAGTCTTAAGATTACAGTGTCAGTTTTAGGACTTAGTTTCCAAGAAGATTATTTACATTCTATACTTAATTGCAAGAATACTAAGTATGTTTCCTATTCAATTCAACCTATACTAACAGATACTTCATGCCATTTTATGATAAAACAGTCGAATCTGTGAATAATATAAACCTTAATTAATAGAATTCCAAAGTCAGTTCCCGTTTCCTCTTTCAAATGAATAACCACCATTGTGAAAATACTAAAACTTACTATGATCCACCTTATATATACTATTTCATCTATTGCCTAAGATTCCTAAAGCCTTCACTTCATTTTAAAATAAAAAATCAAGAGTTGGTTTCTTATCCAACAAAAGGAGCTAAACTAAAAATCTATTTAAATACCTTCAGCCTACATCCTTATCCTGTGTAGGGGAAATGTATGTATAGTAACATATTTGTTTTACATTTAAACCTCCAACTATAGTAACTGAAAAGAAAAAGTAAAAGCCTGAGACATGTTCTTAAATGAGATTTCTATACAATTTCCATAAAACTAGAGAAAATACAGAAAGATTTGGTCACAGAGACTAAAAAAAAAAAAAAAAAAAAAATGCTACCACCAAATCTGAAAGACTACATTCTCTTTCATTCTCTTTCTCAGGAATAATTTTTTTTTTTCAGATGGAATCTTGCTCTGTTGCCCAGGCTGGAGTACAGTGGCACAGTCTTGGCTCACTGCAACCTCCACCTCCTGGGTTCAAGCAATTCTCGTGCTTCAGCCTCCCTAGTAGCTGGGATTACGGGCATCTGCCACCACATCCGGCTAATTTTTGTATTTTTAGTAGAGACGGGGTTTTGCCATGTTGGTTAGGCTGGTCTCAAACTCCTGACCTCAGGTGATCCACCCGCCTCAGCCTCCCAAAGTGCTGGGATTACAGGTATGAGCCACTACACCCAGCCTAGGAATAATTCTTTATCCAAAACTCAAAGGGAAAACTTTCATTTGGTAAATCACATCACAGAGTTCTACTCAGTAAATCAAATAACAATATTTAACAAATAAGATAGATTAAAATCCTCAAATTAATCTACAAGATTAAATGTTTATAAAGATTTTTTGTCTTGGTCCTCCATACTGCCTGTGCTTAAGAGACTTAAAATTAAATTATTACATAGTAATATTTAAATAAAATCAAATATTATGTATTAGAATTATTAGAATCAGAAAACTCAATCCATAAGGACCTTTAATAAACACTTTCTTTTCCATTAAAGAACTTAACAAAAACAAAGCTGATTCTACCACTCACAATTAGAAAACATAAACTTCTAGAAAGCTTGTCTTAATATTATTTCTAACAGAGTCAACTGTCATTATTTAGGTAATAGTTGGGAAAGATGTCATGGATATTCTTAAATCATGGCTAAAACAAAACTAAATGAAAGTAGGTACCAAAAGGAATATAAACTTACTAGGTAAAAATCACATTCAGTATTCAAGAATACAACTCTAAGAATACAACTCTAAGACATTATCCAAAAATAGAAACATAATGCAAAGATTTCACACCACCAAAGACTACATTAATTATTTATGAAAAACAGCCAATATCTGCTATTATTTTCTGGACTTTAGCTGAGCTCTTTTGAAAATACTACAAAAGTAAAAAAATTGAACAGAAATTCAGTCTCTGCTGCAAGTTCCTATCTATCTTCTCTCCCTCACCTAATTTCTCTACGCTCACAACCTCAACTTTTACTTGTTAGAATCTATATAGCTATAGCTTCCCCTAATCCTTGCCTTCCTTCTGGCTTGGTAGGCAGCCAATCATCAGGATGATGGGAGGGAAGACAGGAGAAGATAAGCATATGGGTGAGAAGCATAAGGGACATTCTCAGGTTATGGTAGGCAAGCTGTGGTACTTACTGAATACTACTCAGTGCCAAACAATAAATGTCTCAAAGGCAGCAGAGGAAAGTAGTTAAGAACACAGGATTGCTAAGGAGACTCCCACGGTTCAAACATGGGCTCTGACACTTACTAGGCATATAATCTTAAGCAAGTTCTTCAACTCTCTCTGTCTCAGTTTCCTCATTTATAAAATGGGAATACTACCACTATGCATTCCAGTTTGTTACGAAGATTAAGTCAGTTGGTACACAGTAAGTGCTGTATGTGTCTGTTAAGTGAATATATAAGGATATGTATATATTTCTTTGATTTTGTACAATTTTAGTATTTTGCATACATTACCATTTATTAATTTGACATAGGCAATGTGAAAACTGGGGCAGATTAACCAACATACATTGACTATACTTTGATGAAGAACAGAAAATTGTTTTATACCTCTACTTTGGATGCCAAAAACACACATGTAGGAGCCATTAATACAGGATCTATACTTTTCAGAGAATACCTAAAATATGATAAAACAAAGTTAAATATCATTCACATAGAAAACACACTGGGAAAAAATCAAGATAACTCTATGGCAGACACATGATTCATTTACACTGTGCTAAGGTTCATCAACATTAGATAAGAGTTCAAATAAATAAAATAAAATAAATAAAATAAAAATAATCCTACCTGGCATAGAATCTCTTGAAATATACCGTAGCAGTGGCAATAACTTGTTGTCTTAATTTAAGATGTTCACCTAATGCTTGGATAACTAAAAGGTAAATAATGAAATTTTAAATGTATCTTCTGGTATCATTATAATATTAACATTGAACAGTAACTTCCAATTGGTTAAATCATAATTATGTTTATTTTTAACAAATGAAAAAACCTACACATGCTCTATGTGAGTCACAGTGGTCTAACACTAGGATTTGCAAATGTGTTAAGAAATATATAGGTATGCATAAACAATAACAAAACAACAACAAAACAGAAATTGCCCCACAGCAAAAAACTATTCATCCATTAAGGAAGTTGAATAAGTATTTCCCCTCTATCTTCTAAATATTTTTAATGCTTTTCATATTATGTTTAAAATAAATATAAAAAGAAAATATTAGACACCTGTGAAACTTGTTAATACTACCACTTTTTTGTTGTTTTGAGACAGAGTCTCATTCTGTCGCCCAGGCTGGAATGCAGTAGTGCGATCTTGGCTCATTACAATCTCCACCTCCCAGGTTCAAGTGATTCTCTTGTGTACCACGTCCAGCTAATTTTTGTATTTTTAGTAGAGTGGGGATTTCACCATGTTGGCCAGGCTCATCTCAAACTCCTGGCCTCAAGTGATCCGCCCACCTCTGCCTCCCAAAGTGCTAAGATTACCACACTTAGCTTTATACGGCTCACCAAAAAAAAAAAAAAAAAAAAAAAATTCATAATGAATCCTCAAAAAAAACCAGAGAGATAAGTTTACAAAATAGTTAACTGAAAGTTAAAAAAATTATGTGACAAACCTACTACATGTCAGAGTAAAGATATATCCCTAAATCTTCTTCCCTTCAAAGCAAAGTTCTAAGAGAAATGACCACTACAGGATGCCAATCCAAAGAATCATTTATCCTCAAAGTACTTTGCTTTAACCAACCTTGAACTGGGTCTAATAACTATTACAAAGCCTTAGGGAGATTAGGTAACACTTCTAAATTGTCTTAAGTGCCTGTAATATGTAAAATTCACACAAAAAACTTTATTTGGATCACTAAAAAGAAACAGAAATGAATACGTTGTAAAAAGAACACCTGTATAAATAAAAATGTTAAGTATGCACTAAAACAGTTTACAAATTACCACACAAAAACATTTTAATTCAGAGGTAACCAACTATACAATCTCAAACAATTTTTTAAAAAGTTTACCATTTGTAAAAAATATTTGTAACTTCCAATATTCTTCCTCTGAGAGAAACTTTAAATCCTTTTGGCGCTCCTTCAACAGATCTTGTTTATCCAAAATCCATTGCAAACTAGAAAAGACATGTTACAGAAAATCAACAAGCAAGGTCAGGGAAAACACTCTAAGATTGAACACATTGTTCACATTCTGAGAAGTACAAAGAGCAAAAGTAACCTTAAAGACAATTATTTCTCACATTTCTTGAAATGTGACTAATAAGAATTATCTCACTAATAAATGTAAATATGTCCTGAAAAAAATTCTGCTCTAATCTTTTCCTTCTTCCTCCTTAGTCTGTTACCAGCTTGTATTTCACTGATTCTGACTCTGGTATCAAGATATGTCTTACAATCTGTGATGCCTTCGTGTTTTAATTGGCAGTATGTTTATTCTTTCTTAGTGATATAAGATAACGGTGGAATTATTTGGCACCAATTGATGATGGCTTAGATTTGAGGAAGTATAGTTTTTCAGCTGTTCATGTGTAACTATGGCATTTAATTTCCTTACTTCACAAATCTAATTATATTAAAAACTGCCTCAGAATGTGTTACACTGATAGCCTCCTCCTCTTGCCTAGTCAAGTGTGCTATTTTTAACCAGAGATATGAAATTGACATGACTCAAAGAAAAAACTATCTTGAACCTGTGTTTGTCATTCAATATGTATTCCAAGTCTTATGTCAATTAACTTGTTGTTCAGCATTCTTTCATACAGCTTTATGGATGGATCATTATTTAGCCAATCTCTACTGATGGAAATACAGGTTATCATTTTTCACCCATATTTTCTAATACCCTTAAGGGCTTTTTTCCTTCAATTTATGATCCATCTGGAATTTATTTTGGTACGAAGTAGGGATCCAGCTAAAATTTTGTCAAATGCTTATCCAAATGCGCTGAGGTATTTCCTGATTTATAATTCTATCATTATACTAGGATCTTCTTTATAATTTCCTATTTTTTCTTGTTCATATGCTGTGCTATTTTAAAACACAGAAAATTAAGTAATTAATAGCTGGTATAAAAAAAATACTGCCTTGCTACTATTTCCTGAATGATATTCTTCTTAATGAATATCTTTGTAATTCTCCTTGCCATATTTGATTAATAATATATTTGAAATAACTTCCCAGAAGTAGGATTAGTGTTGCCGGTAATTTATTAATTAAACATTGTCAGTTTACCCTCCAAAAACATTATACCAATTTCCATTTGTATTAACAGTTCATGAGTGAATCTTACAATATTTAATCCTGGCCGGGCACGGTGGCTCATGCCCGTAATTCCAGCACTCTGGGAGGCCGAGGTGGGCCGATCACCTGAGGTCAGGAGTTTGAGACCAGCCTGACCAATATGGTGAAACTCTGTCTCTACTAACATTACAAAAATTAGCTGGACGTGGTGGCGTGTGACTGTAGTCCCAGCTACTTGGGAGGCTGAGACAGGAGAATTGCTTGAACCCGGGAGGTGGAAGCTGCAGTGAGTTGAGATCATACCACTGCACTCCAGCCTGGTGGACAGAGTGAGACTCTGTCTCAAAAAAAAAAAAAAAAAAATTAATCCTATGGGTTACTGTCACTTTTAAATATTTTGCAACTTAAAGGCAAAGTAGTATGTCAGTGTTTCTTTTCTCTGTAGTTTACTTTTGAGGTTAAACATCTTTCTTGTCTTTATTGGTCATATATAGTTCTTCTTTTGTACAATGTTAATTCTAATATGACCATTTTTCTAATGGTATTACTGATTTTTTTAATGATTAAGAGATTCTTCTCATCTAAAATTTGTACAGTATGAATAATCACTTGTTTGACAAATAAGTGCAAAATTTCTCCCAAGTTTAAATATCTCTCAGTATTTAATTATTTGTAATACAGAAATCTGAATCACTTACTTAAATCTACCTTTTACTTTCATGTTTGTCAGGCATAGCAAGGTCTTTCCTGATTCAAAATGATAAAAAACAATTCACCCATATTTTCTAATACCCTTAAGGGCTTTTTTCCTTCAATTTATGATCCATCTGGAATTTATTTTGGTACAAAGTATAAAGTTGGGATCCAGCTAAATATTTTGTCAAATGCTTATCCAAATGCACTAAGGTATCTCCTGATTTATAATTCTATCATTATACTTGGATTTCTTTATAATTTCCTATTTTTTTTCTTGTTCATATGCTGTGCTATTTTAAAACACAGAAAATTAAGTAATGAATATCTGGTATGAAAAATACTTCCTTGCTACTATTCTCCTGAAAATTTCTGACATTCTATCACAATTATTATTCTAAGACCCAAACTTAAGAAGCATTATATCAAGTCCTAAAAAAGAATATCCATTCAAATTTTGTGATTGCATTACATTTAAAGATCAATATAGGGAGAAATGACATTTTACCAAGAATTCAAACTTTATTAAAATCTGTATGTGCCACTATGGACTTTTAAAGTTTTCTTCCTACAGGTTCTGTATATTTCTTTATATTTTTCCCTCTGTATTTTATATTTTCTGTTGCTAATGTAAATTATATTTCCCTATCCATTTTTAAAAAGCTTTTATTTTTGTATTTTATAACTGGTCACCTTATTAAACCTTTATTATTTCTAATAACTTCTCAATTAACTGAGTTTTCTCATTAATTTTATTTCCACATATTGATAATTTTGTCATTGTTTTGTCATTCTTTCTATATCTCCTTTGTATCAACTGTATTCACTAGTATACTGGTAAAATCTTAAATAGGCACCCTAATTATCTCAATGTTTCACCACTGCTGATGCTTTGATATGTTTTTCATGTTAAGGAAGCATCCTGTTTCTGTTTTAGTAAGAGCTTTGGTCAAGGATAAATGTTGAATTGCATTAGTTTTTTAATACCTTTACTGCTTCATTGACTATATTTCTATAATATAGAAATCCATATATTTCTATATCTATTTCGATAATAAAATCTATATTCTATTCATATCTATATTTCTATAATAAAATCCACTGTCACGTTTTATACTTTCAATGTAAAATGAATTTGGTAATAATTGA
Organism: Trachypithecus francoisi; assembly: GCF_009764315.1. Taxonomy (NCBI): domain Eukaryota; kingdom Metazoa; phylum Chordata; class Mammalia; order Primates; family Cercopithecidae; genus Trachypithecus; species Trachypithecus francoisi. The sequence goes on from NW_022681460.1 coordinate 43,211,807, forward strand.
TTTACAATGTTTGCATCAGTATTCAAAAGTGAGACTGTTTTTAGTGTTCCCTTTGCTAGATTTTTCTGTAAGTGTTATCATGGCTTTGTAAAGAGAAAGCTTTTCTTCTTTCTGTATGAAATGGAACAATTTCAAAAGGAGATTCTCTTGAAAGATGGAAAGTATTTACCCATGAAATAAGGCATAGCTCTTGGGTAATATTCTTAACTTGCTTTGGCTTTCAAATTTAAAACCCTGGAGATAACCCAAAAGTACCCCTGGGTTTACTTTTCTCATTCCTAATTTTGTATTTTTGTATCATTCCTTTTCCCCCTGATTTAACTAGCAGTAGTTTGGTCTACTGTTTTTGTTTAAGAATGATCTTTTATAATTTTTTTCCTTTTAATATATTAGCATCAGTGTTATCTATTTTAAGATCTTCTTCCTGTTTCTTTAGGCTTATTTCATGTTTCCTTCTTAATATTATTAAATAGAATATTTCTATTATCTCTCAATTATTCAGGATATTGATTTTGTAATACATTCAAGCTTTGGTTACATTCCATATATGGTAATATTTATGATGTTATTTTATAGATATTAAGTAACTGTATTTTCAGTTTCCTTTTTCACACAATAAAGTATCCACAGTTAGTTTTGTAGTTTTTATTTTTGTTACTCCTTCATTAATGCATTCAATCAACCCAGCAAATACTTAGTCCCCTTCTAGTTCATTCTGGTCACAGACTGTGTTTTGTTCTACTTCAACTACATTGTGGTTTGCTAATTAATTTCATCCCCACAGAGTCATTTTATGTTTTTAAAAAGATAAATTTCATAAATTTCACAAACATTTTATGAGTTTTCTTCACAGAGCTTTGTATGCAGGATAAACTAAAAAAATTTAATACTGCATTTCATCAAATTTAAGATTACATCTAGGATTCATCATTATTTCATATGCTATGAAAGAAACTGCCATGCTCATTTCAAAGATGTTAAAGTGTGAAAATATGCATCTTAGAAGCATGAAATATAGCATATTTAATGTCAACTGCCCTCTTTCACCAAATTCAGCTAAAACAATGGCCTCTCATAATCTTTTCGTTTGTTTTTCCAGAATTGTCTTGTCTTCCATACTTGTTACCTTTTCCAGATGAGAAACTCCATGACTGCTCAAGGGATCTGAGCAAGGCAAAGTGATCCCTTCTTTTAGGAGTATTTGAATTGGGAGAAAAGAATAGTTTCAAAGAAGTACACTTAACTTTGTAATTATTTTATATTTGAAAAGTGAAAAAATGTTTTTATAATGCTATGAATAAATGAAAGCATAATGAGAACACCATTGAAAAAAGGTAGGTGCTTTTTTTTAAGTTGAAAAACTGACAAATCAACAGTCAGCTACTTGTCAATTCTCTCAGCTTCTTTCAAAGTTTATCAGAATATCTCTTCTCCACTACCTAAATTTTTTTTTCAGGAGCTCTAACTCCAATACCTAAACTTTCGATACTTTAATTTTGCCCAAACAATATTTCAGTGTGTGAAAACAATGCAACATATATATATATACACACACATATATATACACACACATACACACACATATGATCAGTTGTAAAGCCTCTTTAACATGTCATCTCCACAGAATCACTTTACAGCAAGAGGAAAACCTGCTTTTCCTTAAATAGGTTACCGAGTTCATTGTTTCCTTTTTCTCCTTGCAAAGGGCTAAAAAATGTACATCAGGAACAGATCCTATTCACAGAATCGAAATTTAAATTACTTACTAACGCTTTCTTAGCATAAAAAATTATACTAAGATACCTTCTTTGTCAAGTTCTGTTCATCTTTCAACTATACAGTGGAAAGCCTACTCAATGTTCAATTAACCCCATCACGCACCTTCCTGCCTGCTTAAACAAATGTATTTAGGGATAAATGTTTTCAATATTATTCTAGCTCTCACATAGTCACTGACAGAAACAAAAACTTATTCATGAAAAAGGTTAAATAGGTAAACAAAATCACTGGAAAAATACGCCTTTAAAACAAAATATAAGGCACAGGCTAATGAAATGGATAAATTTAGAGGGCACCTGCCCTATACCTTATCAATATAAAACTCCATCTAGACATAAAGTACTGGCAAGAAGAGGTTAGTAGGCAGAAACAAGCCAGACTCTCTCCTCTCTTCAGAATATTAAATCCACTCAAGATACACAGTGAATGACAAAAGACCACGACGCCGATCACCCGAAGAAATCCCAGGCAAAAGCACGCCACAACTGTCCTGAACAGGTGGCCTCACAGTCTTGAGCTGAGTCACACTTCCCGTACCTGTGCCCACTCTATCCGACCCCCCGCGGCCTAGTTACACCAAAAATCCGAAATTAAACTCCGAAACGTTCCTTCCTGGGAGACTAAACTCTCTCTCACCCCTCCCCCTCACAGATCCTTCCCTCCCCGAAACGGGCTGGGGGCGGGGAGGGGAGTCGCCTCAGAAAAGCGCATCTTGCTTCTGGCCGCTGCCGTCTCCCGTGAGGACCCCGGCACTCGGAACTGAGCCGGGATCCAGGCCCAGGGGAGTCGGAGGCCCCGTCCTCACAGCCCCCCAATAACCGGCCCCAGGTGAGAAGACGGAAGATCACTTACTAGTGGGAGCTCTGCCAAAAGTTCCCTGCCATGGAACACAGCTTGCCCTGATAAAAAGCACCAGCCGGCGGAGCGGCCCGCGGAGCGACCATAGACCCAGCCCGTCCGGTAACCGCGCTCCTCGATCAAATCAGCTCGGCTCGACTCCGCTCCGCGGCGGCGACGGCGAAAGGAAGAGGATGGCCCCCTAGTCTCCTTCACGCCGGCCGACAACACTCAACTGTGCAAACCCGTTCCTATCGACAAAAGTTCCGGCCCGCGGTAGCGGAGGGAGCCGGCAGGGAGGTGCCGACCTGTGGGGGCGCTGAGATAGAAGAGAACTAGTGCTCACGAGAGCTCACGGCGGTTGGAAGACTCTCGCGAGAGCGTCTTGACGGTTCTCGCCGGGGGCCCCCGGCGTTAGTCTTCTGTCCTCAGCACTGGAGTTGCTTGAGTAGGGGTCTAACCTGGGCGAAGTGGCTGAGTTCCGGGGTTCTATTATTACCTCTTCCAGGACTTCAAAAACAGAACAATGGCATTGTAATAAAATATAAGATTTTGTGACTTATTTTACCTGTGATTGGAAAGAGAAATAAATGAAGATGACTTTGTTCTCACGGATCAAGTTTTTTTTTTTGTTTTTTTTGTGGTTTTTTTTTTTTTACTTTATTTATTTATTTATAGACGGAGCCTTGCTCTGTCGTCCAGGCTGGAGTGCAGTGGCGCGATCTCGGCTCACTGCAAGCTCCGCCTGCAGGAGTTCGAGTGATTCTCCTGCCTCAGCCTCCCTCCCGAGTAGCTGGGACTACAGGCGCGCACCACCACGCCCGGCTAATTTTTGTATTTTTAGTAGAGATAGGGTTTCACCATGTTGGCCAGGATAGTCTCAAACTCCTGACCTCGTGATCCGCCCGCCTCGACCTCCCAAAGTGCTGGGATTACAGGCGTGAGCTACCGCGCACGGCCTATTTTTTACTTTTGAGACAGAGTCTGGGTCTGTCACCCAGGATGGAGTGCAGTGGCACAATCTCGGCTCACAGCAACCTCTGCCTTTCGAGTTCAAGATATTCTGCTGCCTCAGCCTCCTAGATAGCTGGGATTACGGGGATTACAGGCGCGCGCCACCACGTCCATCTAATCTTTGTATTTTTAGTAGAGAGGGGATTTCGCCAGGCTGGTCTGGAACTCCTGACCTCAGGTGATCCATTCGCCTCAGCCTCCCAAAATGCTGGGATTAACAAGGGTGAGCTACCAGGCCTGGCCTGGATCAAGCGATTTTTTTTTTGAGACAGACTCTTGCTCTGTCGCCCAGGCTGGAGTGCAGTGGCGCTATCTAGGCTTACTGCAACCTCTGCCTCCCAGGTTCAAGCGATTCTCCTGCCTCAGCCCTCCAAGTAGACGGGACTACAGTCGCGCACCACTACGCCCTGCTAACTTTTGTATTTTTAGTAGAGGCAGGGTTTCACCATGTTGGTCAGGATGGTCTGCATCTCCTGACCTCGTCATCCGCCCACCTCTGCCTCCCAAAGTGCTGGGATTACAGGCGTGAGCAACTGCGCCAGGCCGCGATCTTAATGGAGTTCTTTTGGAGTGATAAAAAAAGTGCAAACTTACAGAGCAGCAGAATCACCGGTTTTGCAGAACATCTAAAAACATTCATGCATATATGTATGCACATGTATGTATATGTTTGCACCAAATAGAAACATACTGCAAAAACCATAATTTAATTTTACAAGATGAAATGTTTTATATTTTCCATTTCAATTTCATTGTAGCAATGCATTTGTTGTAAAACTTCTAATTATTTTTCTAAATAATTGGACACGCCAGAAACTTGTTTATAGACGATCAGCATCTGAGGCAACTTAACACAATATTTTTCACATTGTGGATGGAGACCAATTAGGGTGTGGTAAAATTAAGTATAATCATTTTCCTAAATAGAACAGAAAATACTAGGTAAATCAGAAATAGCAAGGATATTATATTAAATTTGGTTCAGTTATATATGTGTGTATATATATACACACACACACACATATATACACACAGTCAAGATGTGAAATGCATTTATTTGTACGTGAGAATTAGTCTGTGCCAGGTGTGGTGGCTCACGCCTGTAATCCCAGCACTTTGGGATGCCGAAGTGGGCAGATCACTTGAGGTCAGGAGCTTGAGACCAGCCTGGCCAACATAGTGAAACTCAGTCTCTACTAAAAATACAAAAATTAGCTGGGTGTGGTGGTGCGTGCCTGTAGTCCCAGCTACTTAGGAGACTGCAGCACAAGAATCGTTTGAACCCAGGAGGCGGAGGTTGCGGTGGGCAGAGATTGTGCCACTGAACTCCAGCCTGGGCAACAGAGTGAGACTCCAAATCAAAAAAGAAAAAAGAATGAATTAGTCTGGATAAGCTACACTAGGTGAAATTGTGGTAACACCTCCCCACCCCCACCCCTAATCAGCATAGCTTACCATGAAAGTATTTTACATGTCATAGGTCACTCCCATAAAAAGTCAGCTTGCTCTCCTTGATGGTTGTCTTCCAGATCTGCAAGAATCTAATATTTATATATCTTTCAATTACTCCATCTTGATGGTCTTTACTTCTAGGCTTAAAATCTTTCTAGAGAGAGCACAGAGGACTCATACTAGCTCTTACCCAGTGTTAAGAGCCTTAAAACAGAAACAACCCAATCACCTTCTCTCATGTGCCATTGACCAGAATAGACACATGCCTCCAGTTTTTAACGGTACTCCCAGCACTTTGGGAGGCTGAGACAGGCGGATCACAAGGTCAGGAGCTCAGACCATCTTAGCCAACATGGTGAAACCCCGTCTCCACTAAAATACAAAAATTAGCTGGGCATGGTGGCGCATGCCTGTAATCCCAGCTACTTGGGAGGCTGAGGCAGGGGAATCACTTGAACCTGGGAGGTGGAGATTGCAGTGAGCTGAGATCATGCCACTGCACGCCAGCCTGGGTGTCGGAGTGAGACTCTGTCTCAAAAACAAGAAAGCTGAGAAATGTAGAGGAGTGTGTAGTATACCTGATGAACACTACTGTCTGTTACACTGTAGATCACAATAAAAAATATTTAAAAGGCACTACCTTTAGAAACTCCAGGCCGTGGGCTATTTTACAGACTCAGGATTTCTTCAACTCTCTCAGGGTTTGTTTGTTTTTGTCAGCCTGGCATCCAGAAGTTAAGGATACTGCAACGAATTAGTATTACTAATGTTTTATATAAGCGATCCTATTACACTACACTTTGTTACTGTTACTGGACTAGCATTTTTTTTGTTTGTTTTTTTTGAGACAGAGTCTTGCTCTGTCACCCAGGTTGGAGTGCAATGGCTTCGGGCGATTCTCCTGCCTTAGCCTCCCAAGTAGCTGGGAATACAGGTGCCCGCCACCATGCCCGGCTAATTTTTTTTTTTTTTTTTTTGTATTTTTAGTAGAGATGGGGTTTCACCATGTTGGTCAGGCTTGTCTCGAACTCCGCACCTCAGATAATCCACCCACTTCAGCCTCCCAAAGTGCTGGGATTATAGGCCACCATGCCCTGCAATTTTCTTTTGTACCTAATTCTGCACTCTTCTTCCCACAAAACAGTGAGATCCTTCATCTTTGTATTTCCATTAGTTCAGGGTATAATGCATAGTAGGCATAGCAAATACGGGTGTTTAAATCTCTTGTAGAATTTGGGGGATGTGCTTTGATATAACATTATGGATACAAAATTATGCTGAAAAGTGAGTACTACATTTAGAATACAAAAAGAGCCACAACTTACCACAGCTGTGGAAATTCAGGTCCTTTCCTTCTGTGAACTCTTTTAGGCAATTTACCATAAGTGCTACATAGAACCTCTTCCTGTTTGTGACCTGGTTTCTGCTTCTGCCAAATGCCCTGCAGCTCCCAGTGCTCATGGGGGCTGTGCAAGTCAAAGGCCTGGAGCTTAGGCTTCCTTAGTTTCAGAGTAAATTGCTTTTGAGGCCATTCTATAAATGTAGGTTGAACTAAATTGACTTGATCCAAAAGCTAACTTCATTTAAGGATATCTCTAGTGGAATACAGAAATTTATGAAAGCTGTTAAAATGCATAGATATCCCAGCTTACCTGGATGCAAAAAGATCATGAGCTATCTAGTAGATCTGCCTTTTTTCACTGATAATTTTTTAAACTTTTCTTTATAATTTTATGAGTATTGTTTTTCAGGCCTCACTACCCACTAATTTAAACTTGATGAAATAAATTAATGTTGCCCCTTCCAATTTTCAACTTACCTTGTGCTTTTCAAACAGGGATGTGTTCAATAAATTCTTTTTAAAAAATGTTTATTTTTCATTTTTGTGGATACATAGTAGATGTATATATTTATGGGGTACATGAGCTATTTTGACACAGGCATGCAATGAGTAATAATCACATCAGGGTAAATGGGTATCCATCATCTTAAGCATTTATCCTTTGTGTTACAAACAATTCAATTATGCTCTTTTAATATTTTAAAATGTCAATAAATTCTTGATGCTAGTGTTCACGCTCTTGTGACAAGAAAGCGTTTGTCTTTTTCTTCTTACAGTGCTTTCTCCAGCAGCATGAATACTATTTGTGGTAAACTAGGAGCTAGAAGATTAGTGGCTTTATTAACCTCACTTAGTTAAATAGAGGCAAGAATACCTGGAATCCGATTCTTCTGATTCACAGTGCAATAACTTTTTTACCCAACTAGACAGCTTCAACAAAACTACTATGACTAAACTGCTGTAAGCACATTATTCTAAGTTTGTAGTACAAGTTTTTTTCTTGAACACAATTATTAGAGATAATCTCATTTTTTAATTAAAGTATTATCATAATTACTTTGCTTTGTTATTAATAGTCCTTATTGTGAAAAACATCCTCTTCTTTATGTAGTCATCCCCTGTACTTCCCTTTATTTTAGTTCTGGTATACCTGTATTTGTTAAAGATTAATACACTTCTAAATTATGGAAAAGCATCTTTGTTTTGTGCTACAAGAGAATAGCATAGAATGGGTAATTTATAATTGTCAACCTAGATAACAGAGAGAGACTCTCTAAAATAAAATGATCTTTATTCAGGAATAGGGCATTGCAATAGGAGTATGTGCGCCCTTAGTAAACTACATGGGTATTTAAGGAGGTAAGGGAACACAAAGGTTTTTAAAGAAAAAATGAAAATGATTACATCATTGTTTTGAGATAATTTAGCCATGGCTACAAGGATCAATTACAAAAGTGACACCAGTGATAATACAGAAATGTATTAGCTCATGGGTTCTTGAGGCTGAGAAGTCCAAGACTGAGGGGCTGGCATCTGGTGAGGGCCTTGGGCCTTCTTGCTACATCATCCCATGGCAGAAGGACAAAGAGAAGGTGAGAGAGAGAGAGAGAGAGACAGAGAGAGAGAGAGAGAGAGAGAGAGAGAGAGAGAGAGAGAGAGAGAGAGAGAGAGAGAAAGCGCACAAGATAGGGCCAAACTTATCCTTTTATAAGGAAACCATTTCCAGGATAACAGCATTAATCCATTCATGAGGGCAGAGGCCTCATAACCTAATCACTTCTCATTAGGCTCCACCTCTCAACATCATGGCATTGGGGATCAAGGTTTCAACATATAAACTTTGAGGGATATATTCAAACAATAGTATAAAGTGTATTCGTTAAGAACTCAGTCTCTAGCCTGACGAGGTTCAAATAATAGCTCTGCCACTTACCAGTTGTCTAACCCTGGTCAAACTACTTAGTCACTCTGAGCCTCAGTTTCTTCATCTGTAAAACAGGGACAATTATTGGTAAGTCATAGGGTTGTGGTGAAGTTTAAATGAACTTAAATGAAATTAGAATAATGCCTGATACATAGTAAGAGCTCAATAACTGTTAGCTTTTTAAATTATTATTATTTAGAACAAATCTAGATTCTGTAACATGGACTCTAAAGAACTGTTTTCAGAGATGAGGAAGATCTCTTTGTATCTAGCTTGATACAAGGAGGAACGTGCTCTGTCTTTTAATACAAGCCTTTGACGCTGTAATGCAGTTGTATTCTGCAGGGAACAATAATCAAATACATTGGGTTACAATATGCCAGCTTACTCATGCCATTAGATATTTGTTCTGCCCTTTTCACTCCTAGATTTGGTGTCCCCAGACATTTGGAGGGATTCCAGAATTCACCTTTCATTTTTGGTTAGTCTAGAATGACCTGCAAGAGAACAAAATGTATCAATAAGAAATCTTAGAGCCAGATCTCTGCAATCCTATTGTCTGGAGATTCCCAGGATCAAGAAATGGCCCACAAAAAAGATTTACCAGAACAAGAAGTGTCCAAATAATTGGTGAACACCAATCAAGAAGATCCAGCTGGGGAAGCCTGTCTGGATTGTGATGTAACTAAAAGTTTACACCAAGTTATTATATTTGTTTGCTTTAAAAGATGATATTAAGAAAGGAAAATTTATGGAATCCACAAATAGAGGTCAGAAAATCATATTTTGGCAGGGTGTCTGTGTTCATTTCCCATTGTTGCTATAAAAATTTGCCTTATTTTACAGTTCTGGAGGTCAGAAGTCCTAAGTGTCATCCTTTTCTTTCACTGGTGTGCCACAGCAAGATGGTGGTACAGTTTTCCAAGAAGAAGTTTGTCGCTGATGGTGTCTTCAAAGCTGAACTGAATGAAGTTCTCATTCAGGAGCTGGCTGAAGATAGCTACTCTGGAGTCGAGATCTGAGTTACACCAACTAGGACAGAAATCATTACCTTAGCCACCAGAACACAGAATGTTCTTGATGAGAAGGTCTGGCAGATCAGGGAATTGACTGCTGTAGTTCAGAAGAGGTTTGGCTTTTCAGAGGGTAAAGTAGAGCTTTATGCTGAAAAGGTGTCCACAAGAGATATGTGCCATTGCCCAGGCAGAGTCTCCGTGTTACAAACCCCTAGGAGGGCTTGCTGTGCAGAGGGCCTGCTATGGCGTGCTACGGTTCATCATGGACAGTGGGATCAAAGGCTTCAAGGTCATTGTGTCTGGGAAACTCTGAGGACAGAGGGCTAAATTCATGAAGTTTGTGGATGGCCTGATGATCCATAGCTGGGACCCTGTTAATACTGTGTTGACACCACTGTGCACCATGTGCTGCTCCAACAGGGTGTACTGGGCATCAAGGTGAAGATCATGCTGCCCTGGGAACCAGCTGGTAAGATTAGCCCTAGGAAGCCCCTGTCCGACCACATGAGCATCGTGGAACCCAAAGATGAGATACTCTCCACCACCCACATCTCAGAACAGAAAAGTAGGAAGCCAGAGCCACCTGCCATGTCCCAGCCAGTCCCCACAGCATAACAGGGTCTCCTTAGCAGCTGTGTCTGGAGTCTGGATGTTGTTCTGTAAGGAACTTTAATAAAATCTTGTACAAAGACAGAAAAAAGTCCTAAAGTCGTAGATGCATCTCACTATGCTAAAATTAAGGTGTCAGCAGGGCTGTATTCCTCTCTAAAGAATCTAGAGGATAATCTGTATTCTTGCCTTTTCCAGCTTCTAGAGGTTTCCACATTTCTTGGCTCATGGCCCCCTTCATCTTCAAAGCCAGCCATGGCCAGTTGAGTCTTTCTCATATTGTGTCACTCTAAATTGTACCTCCTTCTTCCACATTTAAAGTACCCTTGTGATTACTACCCTGGGCCTACCTGGATAATCTAGGATAATTTTCTTATTTTAAATTCAGCTCACTAGCAACCTAAATTCCATCTGCAACCTTAATTTCTCCCTGCCATGTAACATAACATACTCACAGGTTCTGGAGATTAAGGTGAGGACTTCTTTGGGGACTATTATTTTGACTACTATAGTGTCTTCAGAGTGTTCATCAGCTCTAGTCCACAGACTTAAGTATCTAGGCTCTTCAGCATGTATGTTCTTAAGATACAGTGGATGCATCAGATTGTTATAACTTGATAGCACTAACTTCAACCAACTTCTATTGATCTAATTTTATACTTATGAAGCAATCTTTGAATAATAATTTGGTTTCCCACATTAATTTGCCTATGGAAATATAATGCTATGAGCAATAAAAAAAGTATTTAGTCAACTGGTAATTATCTTTATAAATCAATTAATTTGTTTTTTTTTCTTTTTTTTAACTCTAATCCCATAACAGATTATATATTAGGTTTTTGCAGGTTTTTGTTTTTTGTTTTTTTTTTTACAGATGAGGTCTCACTATGTTGCCCAGGCTGGTCTCAAACTCGTAGGTTCAAGTGATCCTCCTGCCTCAGCCTTCAAAAGTGTTGGGATTTACGGGTGTGAGCCACTGCGCCTGGTTGGGTTTTCAATGTATGAGTTTCTATGAGCTTCATCAATGTGTTTACACCCAAGAGGTAGACAAGACTTAGCAATCTGGCAGCTCATGTTTCTGAGTCTGCAAAAATAAAGACCAGATCTGCAAACTCTGGGGAAGTCTATCTGTGTAGTGGTCTTCTGAAATGATTGATTTTGATGTACTTTTCAAACTAAAGCTTAGAATGGATCTCACTTCCTGGCTATAAACTGGATACTCCCCTAACTTCTTTCATTACGTTATTTATCTCTGCAGCATTGGTCAATTCTCTTCCTTGTTTTTATTCATTTTTTTTCACATCTGCATACTATAATTGAACTTTTCTGGTGCAAAGTAACTTCCATAAATTTACAGTTCATTAAAAAAAGAAATGTGGATTGGCGCTAGAATTGTAACTAGAAAACTGTCCGGAATTGAGGCATACTTCTTTTTGTGTATTTCCTGTTTTCCTTTTCCAACTGGCCTATACTATGTCCCCATTCTGTATGTTTTCTGTCTGCTTTGTAGTCTCTGTATGTAGTCTCTGCATTGTAACTTTAGTTTGTATGCTCTTAGTTTTTCTCTTCGTCATGAACTTTCAGCCTTAATTCCATTCTGCCTCATTCTCTCCTTATTTCCTTTGTTTATATAGATAGAGGTTTCACACACACACACACACACACACACACAAAGTGTCTAGGGCCCCATACAACTAGGGACAGCCCTGATGAGAACAACCATAATTGGCTTAGGATGGTTGGTGGTCCTCAATCTTGACTGTGCTTTAGACTTACTTGAGGGTGCTCCTAAAACAATCTTTTTCAGACTTGACTTCCAGACCAAATTTCTTCTGTAGAAGAAATACACATACAAACATATTTATATACCTGTGTACTTATTTATATCTAAGGAAGAAGAAATAAGTAGAAGAATATACATCAAGACATTGAAATGATAACGGGAACAACCACATGATAATGAGAAACAACTATATTAGGGTACTCCAGAGAAACAGAACCAATAGGAGATTATATATATAATTGGCTCATTTGATTACAGAAGCCGAGAAATCCCACAACCTGCCATCTTCAAGCTGGAGATCCAGAAAAGCCAGTGGTGTATTTCCAGTTCAAGCCTGAGGACTTGACAACCAGGAGCACTGATGTCCAAGGGCAGGAGGAGATGGATGTCCAGACTCCAGAAGAGAGAGTGAATTGACCCTTCCTCTGTCTTTTTGTTCTGTTTAATCATGCAACAGTTTGGATGATGCCTACCACATTGGTGAGGGCTATCTTCTTTACTCATTCGACTGATTCAAATCTCTTCCTACTATGTCCTTTTTCTCTTCCAGGAGAAAAAACTTCATAGCCTCACCTAGCGATAATGTTCTACCAGTTACCTGGGCATGCTTAGCCTAGTCAAGTTGACTCCTAAAACTAACTATCCATAACAAACAAACAGTATAGTACTTTAACCCAAATAATAAAACAAATATACCTGGATCTATGCTGACATACATATGTAAATATATGATTAAGTAAATAAATAAATGGGTAAAAGATAAATCTTCCTTACTAAAGAATTCCAAATAATACATGTAGAAGTTTCCCCTCCAGAGATGTAACTTAAAGCTTCACCCCTTGAGTATGGGCTGAATTTAGTGTCTTGCTTCCAAACAATAGATTTTGTAAAGGGAAAAAATAGTAACTTTACAGCAGAGACCCCTGGCACACACTACCTGAACAAAGTGATCAAGGTTAGCCTCAACAGTGATAAGTCATGTTGGTAGTATGTATTCCTGACACAATTGATAAGAAGAGAACTTTACCTTTACCTCTGTGGTCTTCCTCTTAAAAGTCTGTAACCCTATAAGTAGTCATGAGAAAAAAAAACATCATCAGACAAACCCAAATTTAGGGACATTATATAAAACATCTGACCAGCACTATTCAAAAATATCCAGGTCATCAAAAACAAGTAAAGACTGAGAAACTGTCACAGACCAGAGGAGAATAAGGAGACTTAATGGCTAAATGTAATGTGGTATCCTGCATGGGATCCTGGAACAGAAAAAAGACATAGTAGGAAAAATTGGTGAAATTTGAATTAACTGTGAAAATTGATTAATAGTCATGAATCAATAACACTCTCTCAATTTTAACAAATGTGCCATAGTTATGTTAAGATGTTAATATTAGAGGAAACTGGGTAAAAGACATACAGGCACTCTCTGTGCTATCTTTATAACTTTTCTGTAAATTTAAATTAAATTATTCAAAAATAAAAGGTTTGATATCGTTTAGATATTTGTCCCTGCCCAAATCTCGTGTTGAAATGTAATCTTCACTGTTGGCGGTGGGGCCTGGTGGGAGGTGTTTGGGTCCTGGGGGAGGATCCCTCTTGGCTTGGTGCTGTCCTCATGATAGTGAATGAGTTTTGATGAGATCTATTCCTTGTAAAGCGTGGCCCTCCAGCCTCCACCTCTTGTTGCTCTTCCCGCTATGTAATGTGCAAGCTTCTGCTCCACCTTCTGCCACGAGTAAAATCTCCCTGAAGCCTCCCCATAAGCCAAGAGATGCCTGCTCTGTACAGCCTGCAGAACCGTGAGCCAGTTAAACCTATTTTTTAAAATAAATTGTTCAGTCTCAGGTATTTCTTTATAGCAACACAAGAGTGGCCAATACAAAGTTTACTTTAAAAATATACTCCAGGCCAGGTGTGGTGGCTCATGCCTGTAATCCCAGTGCTTTGGGAGGCTGAGGTGGGGAGATCACTTGAGGTCAGGAATTTGAGACCAGCCTGGCCAACATGGTGAAACTAAAAATACTAAAAATACTCTCTACTAAAAATACAAAATTAGGTAGGCGTGGTGGCATGCACCTGTAATCCCAGCTACTTTGGGAGCCTGAGGCAGTAGAATTGCTTGAACCTGGGAGGCAGAGATTGAACCGGGATCATGCCACTGCACTCCAGCCGGTGACAGAGTGAGACTCTGTCTCAAAAAAATTTATATATATATATGTGTGTGTGTGTGTGTATGTGTATATGTGTGTATATATATGCGTATATATGTGTCTGTGTATGTGAGTTTATATATATTTATATATATGGAATATAGATATATCTATATTTATTTACATATATATTTATATATATATGTGGAATATAGATATATATATCTATATTCCAAAGATGCTGAGGTGTGGGTTGGTACAGCATCTCACTTGCCTGAGTCTGAGGGCTGCATTGATTCCCGTTTAATTTAGGCATGGGCAAGTGACAATTCTAGCCAATGCCATAGAGGGGAAGTCTGCTGAGAATGTATGAGCAAGGTCTTAAAGTATTTGGAGGAAAAAAAATCAGTCTGTTTTCTGCTACTGATTGTTGTGTCTATAGTGAGCAGTTCTGGGGGTGATTTTGTCCCCACTCTCCATGGGACTTTTGGCAATGACTAAAGAGTGAAGACACTTTTGCTTTGTGTAACTGTGGGGAGAGTGCTATGGGCATCTACTGGGTAGAAAATAGGGATGCTGCTAAACATTCCACAATGCATAGGACAGGCCCCCATAACAATGAATGATTCAGCCCCAAATACCAACTTCCAAAGTTGAGAAACTGCTGTATGTGATCACTGTTGTGTGGCAGATGTGCTATGACTGTGAAGACAAGGCTGAGGATGACAGAACCAAAGCCCTCGAAAAAAATTAGTTCATGGTGACAATGTTGAGGAACCATTGAATTAAACAACCTCTCAAGTGCCTACACCTGGACTTTTTTTTTTTTTAGTTGATTTGGCAGGTGAGTTGTTACACACTCCTTAGTGGATTCCAACTTCCATGGTCACTGTCCTGCTTGGACTCTTTTTAGGTGAAAATAAATTTCTTTATTGTTTAAAAACGCTGTTGGCATTTATTTGCAGACAAGAGCATTCTGTAAAAGCAAATTTTCTGTAGCTATGCTGTTTGATAGCTTTTTACTCAGTAGAACTGCTTTCAAAATTGTAGTCAGTCCTCTTAGGCCTTGCCAATACTTTATCAACTAAGTTTATGGAGTATTGTAATTCCTTTGTTGTCATTTAAACAATGTTCACAGCATCTTCACTAGGAATAGATTCCATCTCAAGAAACCACTTTCTTTGAGCATTTATAAGAGGTAACTCCTTATCTGTTCAAGTCTGATCATGAGTTGCAGCAATTCAGTCACATTTTTAAGCTGCATTTCTAGTTCTCTTGCTAGTTCCACCACACCTGCACTTCCTTCCTCTACTGAAGTCTTGAACCCCTCAAAGTCATATATGATGGTTGGAATCAACTTTTTCCAAACTCCTGTGAATAACATATTGATATTTTAGCCTCCTCCCATGAGTTACAATTTTTTTTAACACTTTAACTTTTTTTTTGTTTGTTTTTGAGACAGAGTCTTGTTCTATTGCTCAGGCTAGAGTGTAGTGGCACAATCCCAGCTCCTGCAACTTCCACCTCTTGGGCTAAAATGATCCTCCCAATTCAGCCTCTGAGTAGCTGAGACTACCGGTGCATGCCATCATGACCAGCTAATTTTTGTATTTTTTGTAGAGATGGGGTTTCACTATTTTGCTCAGGCTGGTCTCGAACTTCTGTGCTCAAGCAATCCATCCACCTTGGCCTCCCAAAGTGCTGGGATTACAGGTGTGAGCTACCATACCCAGCCCACAAATGTTCTTAATGGCTATGACAAATGATGAATCCTTTCTAGAAGATTTTCAATTTACACTGCCACGATCCATCAGAGGAATCACTATTTATGGCAGCGACAGCCTTAAGAAATATAGTTCTTAAAAAATATGACTTGAAAGTAAAAATTAACTGTGTGATCCATGGGCTGCAAAATAGATGTTGTACTAGCAGGCATGAAAACAACATTAATCTCCTTATACATCTTCATCAGAGCTCTTGGGTGACCAGGTACATTGTCACAATTAGCACTAATATTTTGAAACAAATCTTTTTTTTTAAGCAGGAGGTCTCAACATGGGCATAAAATATTCAGTAAACTATGCTGTAAATAAACGTGCAGTCATCCAAGCTTTGTTGTTTCATTTATAGAGCACAGGCAGAGTAGATTTACCTAATTCTTAAGGGCCCTAGGATTTTCAGAATGGTCAGTGAGCATTGGCTTCCACCTAAAGTTAGCTGCATTAACCACTAACAAGGGAGTCAGCCTGTCCTTTAAAGTTTGAAGCCAGGCATTGATTTCTCTCTAGCTATGAATATCCTAGATGGCATCTTCTTCCAATAGAAGCTGTTTCACCTACATAGAAAATCTATTGTTGAGTATAGTTACCTTCATCAGCAATCTTAGGTAGATCTTCTGGATAGCTTCCTGCAGCTTCTACATCAGCACTTACTGCTTCACCTTGCACTTTTATGTTTTGGAGGCCACATCTTTCCTTAAATCTCATGAGCCAACCTCTGCTAGCTTCAAACTTTTCTTCTGCAGCTTCCTCACCTCTCTCACCCTTCACGGAATTAAAGAGAGTTAGGGCTTTGCTCTGGAGTAAGCTTTGGTTTAAGGGAATATTGTGGCTAGTATGATTTTCTATTCAGACCACTCAAACTTTCTCTGCATCAGTAATAAGGCTGCTCTGCTTTCCTATCATTTGTATGGTCACAGGAACAACTTTTAGTTTTCTTCAAGAACTTTTCCTTTGCATTCACAACTTGGCTAATGGTTTGGTGTAGGAGGCCAAGCTTTGGGCCTGTCTTGGCTTTCCACATGCCTTCCTCACTAAGCTTACCATTTCTAGCTTTTCATATAAAGTGAGAGACTTGCAACTTTTCTTTTCATTTGAACACTTTCACTTTTCACCCTACACTTAAGAGGCCATTGTAGGGTGTAGCTGACCTAATTTCAACATTGTTTTGTCTCAGGGAATAGGGAGGCCAGAGGAGAGAGGAAGTGATGAGGACTGCCAATTTGTAGAGCAGTCAGAACACACACATTTATCGATTGTGTTTGCTGACTTATATGAATATGGTTCACGGAGCCCTCAAACAATTACAACAATAACACCACAGATTACTGATCGCAGATCACCATAACAGATAAATGGCACCAATAGACGTACTCAACACAGAGTTGCCACACACTTTCCATAGTAAATAGCACAATATCTCTGAAGCACAATAAAATGAAGTGCGGCTGTAGAATGCTGGAGCCAGGAAGTAATTCCAGACTGTGTGCCTAGAGTGTGTATGTCTTCTATATTGTACTGATAGTGCCAAGAAGGAACAAAGGGGGTATGTGTCAACATTGAATATATTAAGGACCAGCAAATAGCACACTTCCACAGGCCTTCCTACTGTGCTGAGCTACTAATAGGTCCTCAATAGATATTTATTGGTTAAGTTTAAAAATTTTTTTCCTGTTGCGGAATGGTGCGCAGAACGCTGAGCTGAGTATCAGACCCAGATGCTAACAAGGGCTCCTCTATTAACCAACTATGTGGCTTTGGATAAGTAACTTATCTGAGGCTCATTTAAAAAATTAGAATAATAATAACTGCTAGGCCTACTTCCTAATATTGGGATTACATATGGAATTCTTCAGAAAATGTGATTTTTTAAAAAAACAAATGAAAAGCTTTACAGACTCAAATTCTAAGTTCAAAGAGGCCCACTAGACAGGGTACCACACTTCTGAAAAAAACAGCTCAACCTCTTAATCACAGACTGTAAACCTAATTCCATATCCAAGTAAAAGTCTGGCTAACAACTCAGGAATCTTTCATTTGGTCTTACTTCTCTGAACTTATTTTCCTGACTTTTTCATCTGACTCCATCATCCCTCCACCCAAACTAATCAGTTTCCTTTACAAAGTCATTTTCAGGAGCTGAAGTGAAAAAGTGTGCCTCCCAGAGGTTAGACTCTCAGGGGCATTCTATTCAAAGAACATAGGAAGAAACACTTTGTCCTTTTTCTGTTACCTCAGGCCTCACAGGTCTTTTTCAAAGCCAGAAGCTAAAGTGGCTTAAGAGAAAGCTAGAAGTATTGGGGTAGTAGTATTCCCACTTCAGCGTGAGGTTGTCAGGATGTACCTGTTTTATGATTCTAATTCGTTTGATTGGCAGTCCTTGAACTAAATTAAAAACAGATAAAAGTTCATATGATTTAAACTCATGATACTTCTTTGTGAAAAGGGAAAATGGGACATGTCGTTAGCCCTAGCATATTTTTTGTGATGAGGCTTTTACTATGTTGCCCAGGCTGGCCTCAAACTCCTGGATTCAAACTATCCTTCCCTGTAGGTGGAATTACAGATGCATGCTACCATGCTTGGCCTATGGGCTTGTTTTTAATCGTTGGACGGTCTGGGTGCCCCTTTCACTTTATTCTTTTTTTCCTCTCTCACTTTTTTTCTCTCTCGCTTATTAAGTCTTTGTCCTCTTGGGGTCCTCTTCCAAAAGACTGAAATTGCAGGTTACGTTTATACCTAAAAGATCTTCCTGCCTAGGCAAAGAGAAAATATACTAAATTCCATAGAAAGCAGGTAATTTGTCCACAGGACACAGAGCTGATCACTGTGGAAAATCCCTGCAATCACACCTTCCATTCTCTCTCCCTCTTTCTCTCCTTTGCCCTTACTCTCTCCATGTGAGGTGCCTGCTCCCCCTTCACCCTCCATCATGATTGTAAGATTCCTGAGGCCTCCCTAGAAGCTCAGCAGATGCCAGCACCATGCTTCCTGTAAAAACTGAAGAACTGTGAGTCAACTATACCTCTTTCCTTTATAAATTACCCGGTCTCAGGTATTTCTTTATAGCAATGCAAGAACAGTACCTTATTCTTTTCCCATCCATCCAAACAACTGGAAATTAAGCTTCCTGAGGCCAGAGGTCTTGCGGTGTTTAGGACATAGTGAGCGCTCAACAGACACATGTTAAATGAAAGAACCAATACTTTACTGTGCGCTGCTGTGTGCCCGGTATCGCTCTAGGAGCTGAGAGTAGAGGGGTAACGACTACCTTGCGCTTCCTTTGGAGAGAGACACTGGAGAACTAAAACCGACCCCAGCGCTAAGCGATTTGCCTAACAGAGGGAACGCCGGCTGAGACCAGCGCAAGGCGGGCGCTGGGTGGCGTGCGCGACTGCAAAGTCTGGCATGCCCAGGTTCTGCTCTTTGGGCTCCTGCTGCGTGAGCCGATCTGCAGATCCAGCAAAAGACCCGAGAGCGGCCAGATGATTGAACGCCAGATGATTCCTCCCTGAGGATGTGCCCCGGGCGTTCTGCCCTGGCTCCCAGCCGCCTCCCGGTGCTCCCGGGTTAGGCCTCACACACCTGTCGACCGCGTCGGCCCAGCTGCGGCCCAGGCCTGTGGGACTTCGGGGAGCGAGGCGGCCCCGGCCCCAGGCTGGGAACCAGAAATGTAGCAGGGCCTCAAAAAGAAACAAAATTCTTTCCCTCGGGGTTGCTGCTGCCGCACAACCTCGCCCAGCCAGCTCTGCGTATGGAGTGTAGATTCGGGTTGGAAGCCGGAGGTAGTGCATAGAGGGCAGCTTCAAAAGCCGAGGCTGCGCTGCTCGGCGCAGGGCGTCTTCCCTCGCGTGCCCGTGCCGGGTGCCGAAGGAACCTCCGCAAACTGCTTTCATCTCGGTGGGCCGGGGCAGGGTCGAATCGCAGCTGTGGGGGCTTCTCTCCAAGCTTCGATTTGAGCTAGATGGAGACAGAAGAGCCTGAGGTGCCCAGAGGCCAGTCTCACAGAGTCGGGGGCGGGTGGGGTGGGATCAGAAAAAGCTTGAAATTCCTCCGGTACCTTAAACCTAAACAGCTGCGAGAGCCCCAGAGGAGGAAGCTCAGCTGCGGCAGAGAAGCTGGAGGAGGGCTGGGACGGGGAGGAGTAGCCCTAGCAGCAACAGCAGCCAGCCCTGGGGTGTCCTCTCCCAGTGGTGTCCAGGGCCAGTCTTTGCCAGCCTACCCGTCCTCGGACGCCTCGGGAACGTACACACACCCTTTTGCTTAAGCAAGGCGCTCTGAAGCCGAGTTACGTCTGCCTGGCATCCCCAAACACGAACGGCCCTGCCATGGCTGTGAGCAAATTCAGGGGTGGGGGTATGAGGGGGGGACTAGCACAGAAAGAGTTAATCTCCCAAGAGGAATATACATCAGTACTCTCCTGTCACTTGCGTTTTATTTAATGGTAATGCTAGACTTCACCAGATATTTCAACTGACCAATTTCAACATTTTCACCTACAGAATTTCCTGGAAGGAAAATAAAACCTTCCTAACAAACATGTTTTCCTGTTTGTGCTTGATAATATTGTCCACTATGGACACAAGAAACCAGTCAACCATTTATAATCACAGTCATCATTTTGTGGTGCTTTTTCTTAGGGTATGAATACTTATATTGACTGCAGGCTTAGTTGAGCTATAATTGTAACTCTTTGACTAAATATAATTGATTTTACATGATTAAACCTTGTTAAACAAAAGTAATTGGGCAGATGGCACTCGCAGCTGTCGGGAGGCTGAGGCAGGAGGATCGCTTGAGCCAAGGAGTTTGACTCTCGCCTGGGCAACATAGGAAGATCATGTCTTTAAAAAAAAAAAAAAAAAAGGGTAAACGGTAAGCATGAGAAAAAGAGTCTTTCAGTCTTCCTAGTCTTCCACAAGGCAGTGACTGACGTCCCTCAAACCATCGACTTTGGTACATTTTCTCCAGAGGATCAAAACCTAGGCCTGACTCTGGCATGGAGCCTGGAACAATGCAAATAAATTAGACATCCTTTTCCTATGTATGACTGTGCCTTTCTTTGTCGTGGTCACCAGGTTCTCCAGACCTTTTGAAAACTACCTAACAGTTACCTTGCAGTACTCCTGAAAACACGGGGGAAGTTCATATTTGAGAGGCCTGGGAGGGGCTAGGATAATCCTAGTCAAGCCGGAGCAGAGCTGCGGCACAGTAAGTGCTCATTGCGTGTTCATGGAAAGCATGAATGATGCTGACACCAAGAGATCTGCTACCAAACTCTTACAGACGAATGTGAGCGCCAGGATCTCTTTTATTATTATTGATGTCATTATCATCAGTAAAAAACCATTTAATGAAATTATTTTAAAAGACTTCTTGCCTAGGGAGTCCAATACCAGATTGGTATGGTCACAGCGGGCACCTGCCTTCCTTCCCCTCCTCGTCTTCCTTCCGCTGTGTGAGCTTCGGAACCCTAAGGCCAGCTCACTGCGCATTGCCCCCGGCAAGTTAGCGGCGCTCCCCGAGGGGTGTGTGGCGGGTCGGAGGCACCAGGTAGGGTGTAGGGCGCGAGCGCGGGCGGGGTGCCCACGGACGCAGCAGCCTAGCTCCACCGGCTGTTGCGAGGCAGCTGCTGGCGCCCGCCAGGAGGCGCGTGGCCACTCGCACTTCAGCGCGCGGTTCTCTCTCCTCAGACTGCTTTCTAGAATTTGATATCCCAGGGCCACAGCGACAGAAGCCGATCTCTAAGAAGGCATAAGCTCGGCCTGAGACGTAGTGGGGAGACAGTGCAGGAAAGAGGTGAAATTCCAGCGCAGAATGGGGGCTCCGCGGGGCCCCGGGATTGAGGAGACAGGAGCGAGGCTTCCCTTTCCGTCCTCGCAGGAAAACAGCCTGACCTGCTGGCACGTCCACCCCCAAGAGGAGAGGGACCCCGGCGCGGCGTCCTTACCATCCCCATCCCCCACTCCCCCCCAACTCCCCACCAGCAAGACAGGGCTCTTTTCTTTCCCTGGGTGCCTGGCACAGGGGGAGAGGCCGGGCCTCGAGCTTTTCTGCACGCGAGCTCGATGGTCCAGCAGAGTCTTCTGGCTCCCGGGTAAGCAGCGTGGCGCCGCCCCAGCACCCAGTCCCCAGATTAGGGATTGGGACGTCAGTCATTGCCTCCAGGGTACTGACCTGGGATGGGGCCGCATATATCCCAAGCGTTCCTCTGTCGGTGCTTCCTCAGCGTCTGCGTTTCCACAGATGCCCGAGGTCAGACAGTTTCGCAAGGGGGCTGAAGAACCAAATGGGGAAACTGAAGGAGTCTCACAAGTTTATTCCTTTCCCACGTCTGTGTTTATCTAAGGGTGCTTTCTGTGCAGCTTTCTGAACTTGAGCATCACTTTGATGGAATGAAGTACAATCTTATGCCTTGAGCAATAATTTCTTGTCGGCGACGACCCATTTAATCACTGGAAAATCTAATTGCATTGCTCCAGAGAGAGAAGTCTTTTTGAGATTCCAGCGTTCATTGTAACATTTCTTGTATCAAGAATGTTGAATTGATTGTTCGCATTTACTTTCGGAAAAGGAGATAGAGTTGTAATGTCCTTACAAGTTTCTAACCAGTTTTAAAAAGACCAAACAATACTGAAAGGTAAATTAATTGCAAGCATAGGGGGCAAAGCATTAATTAGAAAAATTAATCAAAACACCCTCTCATTTCAATTCCCAATATGCAAGAGAAAGAAGCAAAGCAAAATATCCACATCTCACATTTAGGTTACAGAAACTATTGCCTAATTATTCAACTAAACACCTAACATTTCTTTACTCTTTGATGTGGATGTTGGTTTCTGTTCTCAGGTTTGTTTCCTCACAATTGATTACTGCTTTTCTAAGACTGTTATTCTCACAAAACATGAAAAGACAGAAATAATGGAGACGGTTTTCTTTTAGACACCGCTTTTAAGATGAAAGAAAACGGTTCCCATGTACCTCCAAAACACTTGCTCTCACATTTTCTTTTTTTCTCCAGAATTGTTTCACATTCCTGTTCCTAAACTAGTCAAAAATGAGGGTAAAGGAACTACCATGACTGACTTAAGTTAATCAAGATTCACCTCTTGGAGTTTGGAGGGACTTTGCATTCCCTAAAGCACCTGACCACTTTATACACAAACTCAGGGTTCTGCTAGCAAAAAACGCATGGGGATGATGGTTGTTGGGTTGATATCTTAATATCTTCCATACTTGTGATCAGTCACAATCCCCAATTTGTTGGCTATCTCTTGTCTAAATAGTTTACCTTCTCACATTTCTAGACCGCTGATCATAATGAATCAAGGCAGTCTCCCCCACATTTATCTTTGTTGTGTTTAACTATATTCATTCAGAGGAGGTGTACCTATCTATTATCTGTCACTGAATAACTAATTGGTTATTAAAACTTAGTGACATAAAACAACACTTTATTTGTTCACCATTCTGCAATTTGGGTTGGGCTTACCTGGATGGATCTTTCTCTAGTCTCACCTAGGCTCACTAAAGTGGCTATAATCATTTGATGGGGAGCTGAGGGCTGGACCTCTTGCTCTGAGTGGTCTTTTAAGAAGACTAGATCAGGCTTCTTCATATGGCAATCAATAGTATATTAAAAGGGGATAATGCAAATGTGCAAGTACTGAAACTTCTGCTTCTGTCACATTTGCTAATGTCCCATTGACCAGAGCAAGTCGTATGGCAAAGCCTACGATCATTGTGAAAGGAGATTATACAAGAGCATGAATACCAGGAGGTCTGATTCACTGGGGATGATTATGTAACAGTTTAATACAGGAAATTAACCCCCGAAGACAGAAAAAAGTCACTGGAAAAATTATGTGGAAATCAAAGTAGTCATTCTTATTGGCAATATTACACAACTTCTCTAGGCTGTGACTGAGTGAAATGTAAAAATGAGAGAATGAGAGTATCAATTCTACAGAATAAAATTTTTGCTATGCATGATTTGTTATATACTTTAAAAATTAAAAATAAGTAATTAAAAACTGAATTCATGTATGCTATGAGGGTAACAGAATTAGGTAAAGGATAAAGTTAAAGCATCTTTCTAGATATTTTTCATATTCAGATGCAACCAAGTCCTGTCCTGACTTATTCTCTGTCAATTGTTTTATTTTACCCAACATCATTGGGTTATAAAAAACAAAGTTAAGTTGTTGTTAAAACAAGAACCAGAAAATTGCCTTCAACTTGTCAACTTCATTAATTACTCGGCAACATATTCTAAAAAACATGTCCTTTCCTTTCTGGTCTAATGATGGAAGAGTAAGTAGCTTCTGATTGCTGCTCTGTGTCAAGTTTCTCTTTTTGAGGCAAGTAGGCACTGAAATGTCTGTCATTTTATCACAGAAGAGAAAGACTTTTGCTGAATTATATTTTTTCTTATAAAGTATTTAATCCAGATGCTGTCCTGCAGAATCCACCCCTCCCCATATTTTCAGTTATACTAATCAGCAAATCGTTCCATCTTTATCTGTTGCTCAAGTATAGAAACGTGTTTCTAATAGCTTCTCACTTCTTCCTTTTACTTTTTTTCTCTCCCGCCCCTTTATTATTTATTTCTCTCTACTGAATTCTCTTATTATTTCTTTATATCAAATCATCTCAACCCTCACATGACTCAAGATGAATCAGCTTAATTTTTTTTTAAGTCCTCTGCATCATCATCAGTGATAAAATGAAGAACCATATAATTATAGCCTTTGGTTTGACCTTGGAAACATGTATGGGTATCTCTTTCATGTTTAGTGACATGAACCTACTTCTTCTCCCTGCACTTGAAATATTTTTGCATTTGTTACTTTTTCCTTAGAAGCCTAAAATATATCACACAGCTGGTTTAAGATTAGGAATGAATAAATTTATCAATTCTGAAGAAGACAGATGCTATATGAATAGTTTAATATTCTTCATTAAACATCTACTAAAATATAATTAAATGTTGGGGTTGACAATATCCAGAATTCATACCACAGACCATGCTATTGGTTTGACTGTGTTCCCCAAAGTTCATGGGTTGGAAAGTTAACCCCCAATACAATAGTTCTGGGAGATGGGGCCTGATAAGAGGTGATTAGGTCACAAGGGCTCTGCTCTCATAAATGGATTAACGTTGTTATCATTATCCTGAGAGTGGCTTAGTTATTGGGGGAAAGGTCTTGTTGTAAAAGTGAGTTCTGCCCCCTCTGTCTCTCTTGCTCTCTTGAGAGCACTTTCTTGTCCTTCCACTTTCTTAACAACTAGAAGGTGCTTGCCAGATGCCAGTGCCATGCTCTTGGACTTTCCAGCCTCCAGAACTGTAAGAAATAAATTTATTTTCTTTGTAAATTACTCAGTCTGTGGTATTCTGTTATAGCAACACAAAATGAATCAAGACAGACTACAAATTCATAAATGCACAGCAATGATGTCCTGGATTCAAAGGATGTCTTATTTTTAAACATTAAATAGCAATTTTTGGAAGAATGTTCCTATGTTAATGACTTAAACATTTTTTATTCTCCAAATATTTTTGGTGAAATAAAATCAATAGTATCTCATTTTAAAAGGTATATTTATATATAAGCCTCTTAAATATAAAAATGAATACAAATTATAAGGAAATCTAAAAAGTTAATTCATTGATAACACACACAAAGTCAAAGCCCAAAAGGAAACAAACCAGTATCTTCCATATATTAGTAGTACCACTTCAGGATTGCTATCAGCCTTGAGTAAAAGAACTTTCTCACTCCCCCTGCCAAGTAGTGGTTTAGACAACAGAGTTTATTTTCACCTAAAAGAAGTCCAGCCATACGTAATCCAGGGTTGGTGTGGTTGTTCCATTAAGTCATCTGGGATCCTACTTCCTTCTGTCTTTCTGTTTGGCCATCCTCAGTACATGGCTTCTATACACAGGATCTTATCATGGACCAAGATGGCTTCTGTAGCCCCAGCCATCATGTCTGCATTTCAAGCATGAGGAAAGTCAAAAGAGGGCTGAGATGTCTCCTTAGTCTTAAAAGACACTTCTTTTTACATCATATTGACCAGGACTTACATAGCCACAAAGAGGCTGGGACACGCAGTCTTTGTTCTAGACAGCAATGCAGCTAGCAGTAATATAATACAATCAGCGTTCTATTAAAAGATGGAAAAAATGAATACTTGGGAAGCTAATAGAAGACTTTGTTACAGCGACTAAGGCAGTGTAGTGAAATTGTATCATGCTTATGAAGACCTTTCAACTATGACTGGGAATATCCTACCTTATGGCTCCATCCTTTCCCTATTTATAAATCAGATGCTCATTTTCTCAGCTTTCTTATTGCATATAGGACATAGCAATATGGCTTAGGTTCTAAGTCAGAAACTAACACCCGAGACTTTGATTTGGAAATAAGTAATGTGAAAAAGCAAACGCCTGTGTGGAATCCCTTTTTGTGAGGTCAGCAGCAGAGTATCAAACTTCTTGAGGCGGTAGGGGCAGACAGCCATTCTCAGAGACAGTCGGGTCTGTGTCCTGTGCCTTGGCTGTGGTGTCTCCAGTTGAGCCATCTTATGGCTTAATTTGGGTTTTCTTGGGGAAGTAGCCTTGAAGCCAGTATTTCTTACATTTGGATAGAATCAGAACCACCTCTTATCCCTTTCTGCTTCAACCCTTCACAGAGTTTTTGGTGTTTGTACTTGTATCAGTTTGCTAGAGTTGCCGTAACAAAGTACCACAAAACAGGGTGGCTTAAATAACAAAAATTTATTGTCTCACAGTTCTGGAGGCCAGAAGTTCAAAATCAAGGTTTTGATAAGATTGATTTCTTCTGAAGACTGTGAAGGAAAGATCTATTCCAGGCCTCTCTCTTTGCTTATAGGTGGCTGTCTTCATGTTCACATGACATTCTTCCTATATGCATGTCTGAATCCAAATGCCTCTTCTTATGAGGACACCAGTTATATTAGATTAGGAGTCACCCTAATAAATTCATTTTAATTTGGTTATCTTTTTAAGAACCCTATCTCCAAATAAGGTCACATTCTGAGTGAGGTACCTACTGGTGGGTAGGACTTCAACATGTGAATTTTGGGAGGAGAAAGTTCCACATTACCTCAGAACACTCACTGATCCAGACATGTCTTAGGATATTAAGTTAGGAGCACAGTATCCCCAAACCGAGGGATAATACTGAAGACTCTTCTCCTCCATGCTATCTTCCAAACATGACTTTGAGGCTTGAAGGTCAATGATGAATGTGGAATAACTTCACCGATTTGATTTTTTTTTTTTTTTTAACAAGGAAGGTATTTGCACAAATAAAATGAATTCAGGCCATTATAATTGACTTAAGTGCAGACCACTTTTGGTGGTTCCTATCCCAACTGAGAAGAGTAGAAAGAGTTTTATTCAATGCCACAGAAGTACCTTTTTTTCAAAATTGTGAAGCCTGTGGATTTCTTAGGTCTAGCAAGGTACCACTGTAGCTTTGAAGATTCCAGGCAGCTATTTAGATTGTACACCCTGCAACTCAGCACATTCTCTCTAGCCCATCCCTGGTATAGCTTCTTAAAAGATCACAGAAGCAAAGAACCTGTTTTTGCTTTTTTTTACCTCTCAGATTTGAGAGCATGTACACATACCCACTGACTGTCTCACATCTCTTCTCCCCTACTGGACTTTTAAAAAAAATCTTATTTTTGAATAACATTTTATTTTGAAAAGTTCCAACACATAAAAAATAGACAGAATATTGTAACGAATGCCCATGTACTTATCACTCACTCAATTGGATAATTATCAACTTGTGGCCAATTTTGTTTCATCTATACCCAGTGGTTCTCAACGGAGGGTAATTTTCTCCCTCAGGGACATTTGTCAATGTCTTGCACCACAATGGGGGAGGGATATTACTGGCATCTGGTGGGTAGAGACAAGGATGCTGCTAAATATCATACAATGACAGGACAGCCTCTACAACAAAGTCCAAAATGTCATTAGTGCTTAGGTTGAAAAATCCTGATCTATATACCTCTACTCATTGCCCTGTCACCTTAGAATTATGTGAAGCAAATCCCAGACATCATATTTCTTCTGTGAATATTTCAGTATGTATCTGAAAAATACGGATTTAAAAAACATAACCATACTAAAATTATTTCATTTAAAATTAACATTAATTCCTAATACCATTGAATATCTAGTCAGTGTTGTAGAGATATCAAGGAGGAATGTGTAATGACCTAGTCTCAAAAATCACATGCCGTCACTTCTGCCATATTCTCTTTGTTACAAGCAAGTGATTAAATTTTGCCCACATTCAAGGTTCTGCTTTTTGAGGTGTGAATTGTTAAATAATACGTGGACATATTTTTAAACCACCACACTCTTTAAATGTCTTTAAATGTATTGGTCTCCCCTCCCTCTGCCTTTCACCTTGCAACTTACTTGTTAAAAATAAAAATGATTTGTCCAGTAGAAGGTCCCACAATCTGTTTTTGTTTTGTTTTGTTTTTGCTGATCAGGTCCGACTGATTTGTTTATCATGTTCATCTGTCCTTTCTATTTCCTATTATGAGAACAATCAGATTCAGGTTTGATTTCATTTATTTGCTTGCTTGCTTGTTTTGGCAAGATTGTTTCACAGGAGGTGTTGCCTTCTTCCATTCAGAGGCACATAATATGTAGTTGTCTTGCTTTTTGTGCTGCTAGCCGTCACTGATGATCATTGCCTGGATTCATTATTTTACTAAGGGTTCCAAAACAATAATACTTGAATTCCCAAACTCTTTATTCATTTATGAGATAGAATATGTCTATAAAGAGAGGCTTTCCTTCATCAATTATTTGTTGCCCTGAGCTATGCATGACTGTATCTTACGTGACTGCCCTGGTGCCAGAAGTCCTGCTCCATTTAATTTATCATATACAATTCCTAGCCTAACAGTACAAATACATTATCGTAGGGCTCGGTAAATGGTGGGCATAGTATCATTATAAGAATATTATTAAGTAACATTTCTGAGTATGTCCTATGTCTTCAGTGCTCTGCTGAGCACTTGAGAAGTAGGTCTTTTTTATTACTCATATTTTACAGATAAGGAAACTGGAGAATAGAAAGGTTACCCTTGCTCAAGTTCACGTGGCTAAGTGTTAGAAGAAGGATTTGAATCTAGGCACTCTGACTGCAGAGCCCACTCTCTCAACTACTTGGATGTCCCGTGGTAACTTAATCATTTGCATAGAGAAGAACAGATATGTGACATCAAGTAAGCCCCTTAACGCAGTGAGATCAAGTGTAAATGGCCTGGATTTTAAACCCAGAATGACGTGAGAGGAATTCTGTCTCCATTGTTTACTGTATGACTCCAATAAGCTTCTCAACCTCTTTGAAATTTTCTCATTGGTAAAAGGTAGATAAAAAATTCTACCTCATAGTGTTGTATGATCATTCAACCTAATAGCCTGTTATGTGTTGGGCATTTAAAAAGTTATAAAAAATGTGTGTGCTCAATAATTAAAAGACAAATAACCCAATTGAAACATGGGCAAAGGACCTAGATAGACATTTCCCTAAAAAGGATATATGAATGGCAGAAAGCACACGAAAGTATGTCTGAGCATTATTCATTTAGTCATTAGGGAAATGCAAATCAAAACTACAGTGAGACACCACTTCATCCCTACTAGGATGGTGATAATTAAAAAGACAGATAATAAGTGTTGGCAAGGATGTGGAGAAGCTGAAGCCCTTATACACTCCTGGTGGGAATGTAGAATGGTGCAGCTGCTTTGGAAGACAGTTTGACAATCCCCCCAAAATTAAACAGTTATTATATGGCCAACCAATTCTACTCCTAGGTATACATCCAAAATAAATAGAAACAGCTGGGTGCAGTGGCTCATGTCTGTAATCCTAGCACTTTGGGAGGCTGAGGTGGGTGGATCACATGAGGTCAGGAGTTCGAGACCAGCCCAACCAACATGGCGAAACCCCGTCTCTACTGAAAATACAAAAATTAGCTGGGCATGGTGATGCACACCTGTAATCCCAGGTACTTTGGAGGCTGAGGCAAGAGAATCTCTTGAACCCAGGAGGTGGAGGTTGCAGTGAGTCGAGATTGTGCCATTGCACTTCAGCCTGGGCAACAGAGCAAGGCTCCATCTCAATAAAATAAATTAAAACAAAACATATATATATGTGTGTTTTTACACACATATATATATATATACACACACACACACACACGCACACACATACACACACACAGAGACACATATACACAAACACGTATACCAATGTTCAAAACAGCATTACTCATAATAGCAAAGGCCTATTAACTAATGAATGGAAAAATAAAATTTGAGATATCTCTACAATGGAATATTATTTATCCACAAAAAGGAATGAACTCTTATAAATGGATGAACCCTGAAAACATACTAAGTAAAAAACCTCAAAAGACCACATGTTGTATGATTTCATTTAGATAATGTCCAGAATAAGCAAATCTTTAGAGACTGAAAAACGCTGGTAATTGCCTAGAACTGGAGAGGCTGGGGATGAATGGGGAGTGGTAGCTACTGGGTACGAGCTTTCTTTGAGTGAGGGAGATGAAATTGTTCCAAAATTAGCTTGTGGTAATGGTTGTACAACCATGTGAGCTGTAAATATGCTAAAAAAATTTGTACACTTTAAATGGTTGAATTTTATGGCTTGTGAATCTCAATAAAACTATTTAAACAATATCTTTGTGTGTATGTACATAAAATTTACCTTTTGTAACCTTACCAAAATTTTAGATTGTGATTATTTATGTGTTGGAAAGGTTATCTGAATGTTCATCCTACTGTAAAATGAAGGATATATAAAATTCAACTATACTTTCAAGAAATTGAAATGTATCCTCATTTGCTCACGCATATAAATAACATGAGTATGGATAACATGAGTGATAGCGTTGCATCAGACACATAATTAGTGGTGACAGTAGAAGAACACACAGATCCTACTAGTGAACTTTCTAATTGCTATTTGAAGATGCTGGCTATGAACATAAATTTGGCTCTTAGTTGTGACAGAAGCAGAAAATTTTTATTGTTTGTTTATTTTGCTATCATGGTGATCACTGGATCAACTTCAACTGCTCACGGGTTCTCCCAGGGACTACCAAGGTATCTGCCAGGCCAGCTTCCTCTGATAATGCACTACTTTCCAAAAAGTTTAAAACTAGATTTGGGGGTAAAGGAAAATCCTGTGCCTCCTGAACACAGATTCACAAGTTCTTTCTTTATGAGGCGGGCTAGCCTGGGGGAGAAAGAAGGTTTTAGGAATTGAAGGAGAAAGAAACCATTCCACTCATGGCTTGACATGGTTGTGGGGTGGGGGGATCTTGTCACTCTGTCACATGGTCATCCCCTTTATCCAGAATCTCCTTTGTAGTTGGAGAACACAGCTTCTCACCATGGCTAAGCCCGTGGTTAGCAGGTGTTTCTAGAGTGAGTTTGGGAGACTAATTTTGCATAGGAATTTATTATAAAAATTGCTGGTTGTCATCTCTTTTTCATATTTCCACATTACCATCCTTTTATTTCTTCCCTCTTTTCCCCTTGCCCTCATACAGATTTTTAAAATATAATATCAAGAATAACTTATTATTAAAATTTTTTTGTAGACACAGGGTCTCATTATGTTACCCAGGCTGGTCTCAAACTCTCAAGCAATACCCCAGCCTCAGCCTCTTAAAGTGTTGGGTTTATAGGTGAGAACCACCACATCCAGCAAGAATAACTTTTAATTGGAAATATACTCTTATGGTACCAAATCCAAAATGATACCAAAAGTAGTATAGTGAGAAGTCTCTCTCCTATCCTGAGCTCAGACAACCAGAGTCTGTCACTTTTCCTGGGAACCAATATTTGCAGATGAATTAGAAAGAAAGAAAGAAAGAAAAGAAAGAAAGAAAGAAAGAAAGAAAGAAAGAAAAAGAAAGAAAGAAAGAAAAAAGAAAATACAGAAAAGAAGTATCTGCTTTCCCCCTCATTCTTTTGTTCAGTGTTCATCTGTCCTTTCTGGCTTCTCTGCTCCTCAAGGACTAAAAGAGGCTGTCACTTCTCTTTGCTTAGACAACTGTCCCAGCCTCAGTTCCATGTTGATTTTTAGGTTTTAAAAGGCCTTGTGGGCCGAGCACCATGGTTTACGCCTGTAATCCCAGCACTTTGGAAAGCTGACTTGAGCCCAGAAGTTCCATACCAGCCTGGTTGGAATCTCCAAAACATAAATAATAATAAAAAAAATAGCCAAGTGTCATGGCTCACACCTGTAGCTTCAGCTACTCTGGAAGCTGAGATGGGAAGATCGCTTCAGCCCAGGTGATCAAGGCTGCAGTGAACCATGATGGACCACTGAGCCATGTGAGCCATGATTACTCCACTGCCCTCCAGCTTGGGTGACAGAGCAGGAGGTTGGGGGAAGCTTTGTCAATTCAGCTCAGAAACCCAGCAGCTACTTCCAGGTGGAGATTTACCATACTATATATCTACACATAGTCTTAATGATATAAATACATATTATGATCGTGTTTAACATAGCATGTGTATACTTTACACACACATTCATATGTCAAAATACTTTCATTGATTTATTTGGGTGTGAAGTCTTCAACATACAAAAAAAGAGATGTTTTTGTTTCTTTTGTGACTTTTCCCCTCTCTAATTCGAGTACCAAATTGTTCTTATTATTGCTCCAAGAGAGGGTATGTTATTTAGGGTGGGTGTGGGAGGGTAGAGATAAAAAGAAATGTATCCAGGCTCTTTAAGGAAAAGAAAAAAGAAAAGAAGAAAAGGGGGAAACACCGTCTGGGAATCTCCAGAACATCTTTATTTCGCCTTTTAACTCTCCGCCTTTCTGATTAAAGAGTTCAGACCTGCTCCCCCGCCCGCGTTCAATTATTCCCCGGCATCTTTTCTCAGAAGCTGTCACCACCACTTGCAGAACCGCAGCCCCATCGTGAGCCATTAGCCCGGTTGTTTCCCTTTTCGCTTTTCTTTCCTCAGTTTCTCCTAGAAATCTCTATAAATCTCCCCTGGAGGAGGAGCGTCAGAGCGGGTGGAAGTCCGAACACAATGCAACCTGAGAATTTCTGTCACTCTCTGCATATGCTCCTAAGTGCTTTAATCCCAATTAGGGGCGGCTGACACACGGTCCTATTCATTCCCATCAGCTCTTGAATACATTTGCCTAGAAATGAACTTCACAAATAGAGGCGCTCCTAAATGTGCCCAACAGCAAGGAAAATCGAATTGAGTGCGGGCTCATTCGGCAGCGGCCGGCAGAGAAGCGCTGAATGTGAAGGTGCCCCGAGACATTGCAATTCAGCAACACGCTCGCTGACTTTTCTTTGCACCATGTCAACCGAAAGAACCAAGAAATAAGTTGGAGAACTCCGGTTAAAAGGCAACTTGAGAGGGATTCTGAATACTTTTATTGAGCCGTTTCCAACGGAGGACTTAAAAAACAACAAAAAAGGCACCACAAAACCCACCAGCGGCGTCCGGGCTGCGTCCTGGCTGCCACTTTGGAGACTCCCGGTCGCCGCTCATCCACCGGCCACGCAATTAAGGGGAAAATGGCCTCATCGCCGGCGTGTCATCTGGTGGCGTTCCCAGAGCCCATCGCCGCCCTATTCAGACCCGGCCTTAATGTCCCACCCGCGCCTCGGGGGCCGCGCAGCTGGTCAGAGCTGACCCGCCCGCCCGGCCCGCGCGGACACTGTCGGGGGATGCAGCCTAGGCCACCCCCGCCCGACATTCGGCTACTGAAAGCGGGGCTTGCAGGCCTCTCTCCGCTTTCCCCAACCTCCATCGTCTCGGGTCACTGACCCCGAGCTGCTCTCTGCATCCCCGGGTTCGCGACTCCTCCGGGCCCAGTTTCGGGATTCCGTGCCGACCGGGGAGGGAGGGGTGTTTGGTGAGTCACCAGCACCAGGGTCTCCAAGACTCAGCCCTCCCCACCCCCGCCACCCCTCAGGGCAGCTCACTCGGTCCCCGTGGGGACCTGAAACTCAAAGCCTATGAACAACGGTGACGAGCAGCGCAGGAGAAGTGTGGTCTGAAAGAAGCCGCTTGTCTCAGCGCCAAAGTCTTAAGGGGCTCCTTTCCTCTAGGCGGAGTCCAGTCAGGTCACACGTGCTCGGCGCCGGCAGCATTCCCAGCTCTTCGCTCATTCGCGACTATGCACCGGGCGGGGCCGACCCCTATCACTGCCGGGTCCGAAAGCTGCGCGCGGGCGGGACTTAGCTCTCCGCAGCCTGCCGCTCTGAGGGCCGGCGGCTGCTGGTGAGCATTCCAGCCTTGTTAGGACAACCTGTTACCGGAGCGGGAGCCTTGCCCGAGCGGTTCCACTGTGGGCAGGGAGCAGGACCGCCCCTAAACCGCTTTTCCCCCGCACCTCGGTGTAGGAGAGATTTC
The DNA here is from genome assembly GCF_009764315.1 of Trachypithecus francoisi. Taxonomy (NCBI): domain Eukaryota; kingdom Metazoa; phylum Chordata; class Mammalia; order Primates; family Cercopithecidae; genus Trachypithecus; species Trachypithecus francoisi. Next base: position 43,245,979 of record NW_022681460.1, read on the forward strand.
GCTTTAACAGGGCCTCTGGACGCCCATTTCAAGTCGATGAAAAAAAAAAAAAAAAGCCGAGTGGAATGTTTTGATTGAGTCTCAACATTGTCTTTGAATAAGGCTGAGACCATGTAATTAATGTGTCTTTTTAATAAGGGACAATACGGCCGTTCAAGCTATTTAATTTCATTTAATTTTCCATCCCATTTGCTGCACAGCCCGCTTTTACTTTTAACACCCAGCCTTTCACGGCCCATCTTGCTCCACTGGGCACATTAGATTGGTTTCACCCTTGCTTTTTAGGGGAGGAAAAATAAAAGAAAATGTGTTCCTTTTCTCCTTTGTGGACAATTTATTTCACTTGGGGAACTTCAACTCTGAGCCACAGGACAGAATAAAACTCGGCGAGCTGGTTTGAATGCCTCTGGCGCAGTCTCTTTCTTCTCGCGGGGCTGGGAACCAGTCACAATTGGCTATATTAATAAATAACTTTCCTCACAGTCGGCCTTTACATGGTCCTATTGATAAAATTGTTCGCGTGTCGTTCACGCTTTTTCACTCATTAAGGAGGGCCAGGGAGGCGCCCCGAACCCAGGCCCAGCGCTCGCCCCTTCCCGTTTGCAGTGCTGGTAATTTAAACTGGGTGTCATCCCGGAGTCGCCAGGCCAGAGGTTAGAGGGACATGTTCATGGCTTAAATTTATTGCCCTGACTCTTCGGAGAGGCTTCCTCTCCTCCTTCCCTCCCCCCGGCTTTTGCCATTCATGGGCCGCTGGATCAAAGGCTCCCTCTTCTCCGTCGAGGGCAGTCTTCGAAGCCCTCAGAGGCGCAATTGGAGGCTTCTGAGGAAAAATCAGTGGCAGCTACCTCAGAAAGTGACCTGGGCATAGTGTGGCTGCACGGTCCCAGAGGCCACAGTGTGTGGCCCTCCAGACCTTTCAAGCGACTCTTCTCTGCCTCAGCAGCCATGTATACACAGGCCCTGGAGTTGGCCCGAGGCCAGCCATCCGTGTGTCCTCTCAGGGTCTGACTTGAGACGTTAGACTTGAAACCTTTGGCCTGACCTAAATTCTCCCATTGGGCAAACAACCAGTTTTGGAGCTTCCAGAATGCACTCACTCTACAGATTGTTGTTACAAACGGAAGTTAACCGCGGAGAGGGAGTAAAGGGTCTGTTTGTATCCATCATTCCCATTTTACAGAGGAGGAGGCCGAACCTCCGAAGCAATCCACTAAAGGTTCCCTGAGTCTTGAGTGGGAGAGCACAGAGTGAATGATCCTGAGTGTCCCGGACATGCCCAGTGTGGTGAACATAGGTTTCGAGTGAGGGGCACCACACGGAGCTTCTCTGAAGACCTCCTCAGATAAACTGCTGAGTTGCAGGTGTCGCCACCTTGCGTCCTGCCACCCTTGCTAACCACAATCGCTCCAGCACCTTCAGCCCACAAAGCTTCGAGAAGCTAGCAGCGTGGGCGCTGCTGAGGGCCCTCCGCCCTTTTGTACAGTGGCTGGGGCTCTGGCGCTAGGCTTGGAAATACACCACCACTCAGGCCTCTCTTGGAAGAACTACATCGGGCTTGGGTGCTGGCTGCATAGGATTGGGGGAGCTGTGCCCAGAACTAGCAGCACGCGGCAGGTGCCGGCAAGAGTCACAAATATCTGATGAATTTGGTTACTTGGCTACTATTTATGAAAATAAATGTCCGCACGCTAATTGGAGGCTTCCCTAAAAGAAAACGGGGAGCTTTCCGGTTTAACTCTGAAGTACAACGTCTTGTTAGTTCACAAAGTAGCTGTAAGAAAGAGTTGTCCCAAACGCCCACCTCGCCCCCTTCTCTACAACCTTTAACAGATTGCGATGATTTCGTTTTTGTTTATTTTATTATTATTTTTTAATAGAAAAGTCCAGGTTGTTGGTTTTAGGGGAGTTAGTCCAAGGACCTCTTCCAGGAGACGTGATCAATAACCCACTGTTAGAACTTCTTCCTCTTCAACCCTGGGCCGCAGACCGGGGGCAGGATCCCCATTCGAAACTGTTGGTTTTGGGGTCGTTTCCCATTCTCCAGAGAAAGTGCAGGCCCGGGGTGTGCCCGAGAAAAGTGATGCACAGTTGACCTCGCCTTCTCAACTTGATCTGGAGGTTTCATCATATTTTGGGACGAAATGGGACAGAAGTCACAATTCAAGCAGTTCTAAATAGACGACTGGCCTGAACCCAATCCCCTGAAATGGTAATATGGTCGTTATTTAAAAAGTGTAGGTATTTTCTGGTGTTTTCCCATCAAGTACCTGCCTAATTTCTGTATGGCACACGCCAGAAATCAATAGAAGTTAACAAGTCCTCCAAACAGTCTCCATCTCTTTGTTTAATCTCCTTTACAATAAAGCCAAGGGGAGAGAATTAAAAATCTTTGAAGTAGACCAAGGCTCAAAGGAATCAGCCAAGTAGACTTAAAGTAGTCACTTATTTCCCAAAACTGGTTTGTCGGGGAACAATAAAAGGAAGTAAAATTTATGGAGAAATTATACAGTGGATTTGTCACTTAAAATATCGTAACTGTCTCGAGGACAATACCCCATGCTGAGGATTAATGGTCCCGCCGGACCTTTGATTCACCAGTGCCTTTTCTTCGCCCTTGACAAATTGGATTTTTAGGAATGGGAAGGTCGCCTGGACCATTGTGTGCTAGCCATTCAGAGGCCTCGATTATGCAGGGGGCTGAGGGAACCACTCCATGTGACCCTCTCGGGTAGGACTCTGCAGCTGCTTCGCAGCGCAACTCTCTCACCAAACTACGCGCCCTTGCGCTTGCGGTGCCAAAAGGCTCCCGCCCGGATTGAAAAGGCGCGGTGCATGCCCGCCCGCGTCACTCCGCGGGCGGAGGACGCACGTCGGGGCGCGGCTCCCTGGCTAGCGCGCAGCTCCAGCTCTGTCACTCGCTCCCTTCCGAGGACCTGGCGCACCCGAGCGCCTGCCTGGGGGCGGCGACAACAATGCACGGAGCCGCCAGAGCTCCAGCCACCAGCGTGAGTGCCGACTGCTGCATCCCGGCCGGCTTGCGCCTCGGACCGGTTCCTGGTACCTTCAAGCTGGGCAAGTACCTGTCAGACCGCAGGGAGCCCGGGCCCAAGAAAAAGGTATTGACCATTCAAACCTCCGCCCACTACTGTTCGCCTCTCAGTGCCCTGACCCGGGAAAGGGCTAGAGAGAGAAAGTGGAGGAAGGGAGTGATTGAGTCTTTACCTGCTAATTCTGCCGGGTGGAAGGGGACTCCTGTTATTCTGAGCAAGTAGCCTCTTTAACTGTGAGAGCTGGACGGGTCGGGTTGAGAGGAGAGGATGTGGCCAAGAGGGTACAGCCCTGGGTGGGGTGCACTGAGGGCTGTAGGTGCCGGGACCATCCGCAGCTTGTATTTACCCTCGCGCTCTCGGGTCTCCTCAGAACCCAGAAGCCCACCCCCGCACCCTGACCTCAGCTCTCTCTGCAAAAGCACCCTCTTTTTGGGGATGCAGGGCATCGAGAACCTTTCTTCCCTTCTGCCCTTCAATATGTTAATTTGAGGCGTAATTTTGCCTTAAAATAATTTAATTTTTTTTCCCGGAAAAAAAAAAATCTTTGGGAGGCTCTCAATTCCCAGAACCTCCTCAGATATATATTTTTTTCCCTTGCCGATGTCGGCTTGTGGGTTTGGGGTATATGGAGAGAGGATGAGCAAGGTGCTGGCTCTGACGCGGGCTCCAAGGGCGAGGGGCGCCCACCCGCGCGGGGCACAGGATCAGAGCGCCTGCAGCCGGGCTCTGAGAGTTCAGAGTCCCAACCGGCAGGCGCCAGGGCCAAACCACTAGCTTTGACTCCCACACCCCACACACCGTTGCGACCCCTGACCAGAGAGACTTAAAGCACTCGCCCGCTTTGGGGGCGTCCCAGGAGCCAAAGGTCGGCAAACAGCGACCAGGAAATGAAGGCAGAAGTCTGGGGTAGAAGGAAGGACTTTGGCTTCCTTGGCTTTAGCTTGCTTTGCTTGGAGATTTCTAGTAAGAAAAAGCTCCGGTGTCCAGCCAGAGGGACTTGCACCTCGCTCCTCCTGCAACCAAGCCCCCCCGTCCCTCGCCCCACTACAGTCTAAAGCAGGGTTTGGTGCCCACCGCGCATTCCTCTTTAAACGCGCTTTAATTGCTTTTAAATGGCCTGCCAGCTGCAGGCAAGCTTTTCCCCGCTTGGGCTTTGTTCTGAGACTTTCGCTGCAAGGCTCACAGGCACCTAGGTGCGATGCACACAGAATAGAGGAGGCATGAATTTTTTTGTTTGTTGGGGGACGCTCTGGGTCCTGGGACTGACCTAGAAACGTCTCTAACCTGGTGTTAGGGCTGCTCTCAGAACTGCCAGTGGGGGAACTGGGGTAATGTGTGGGGCACAACTTGGTACAAGATGTGCTTAAGCACTAAGGGAGGATGTTCTCAACATCCCTCCCCCCTCCCCGTGTTGCCAAGGTGGGGCGCAGGAAAGTGGTGGTACTGTTAGCATAGGTAGACTTTCCTCTTTCTCCCTCCCCCAAGCAAAGTCCTAAAGAATTCTCCTCCTTCCATAGCCCCTAGTGGTCTGGCCAAACCAAAAACAACCACTTTCCTGTGTTGGGTGGGGGTGGAGGATAAACTTTCTGTCTGGGTTGTGGGCCTTGCCAAGGTGTGGGAAGAACGACCGCTGCTTGTGTTGCAGGTGCGCATGGTGAGAGGGGAGCTGGTGGACGAGTCGGGGGGCTCCCCTCTGGAGTGGATAGGGTTAATCCGGGCAGCCAGAAACTCCCAGGAACAGACTCTGGAAGCTATTGCAGACTTACCGGGAGGACAGGTACTGCGGGCTTCTCTCCACACCCCCTACTCCCCACCACCAATTCAATCTACCTAACCATCCCTGCAGTGGCCAACAATATTAAGAGCAAAGTGCTTTAGCTAGACGTCTCATTTAAATGTCTTGACAACCCTATAAGGTAGATACTATTATTTTTCCGTTTGAAGGGTGAGGGAAGTGAAGTTCAGAGAGCTCCAGTAGCTTCTCCAGGGTCACACAGCATCAGAATCGGGATTTGAACCTTTCTTCTCAGTTGCTTTTTGACCAATTACCCAGGAAATGACAGAGAACTGTTCCATTCCTTGCATCCCAGATCTTCTACCGAGCATTGCGAGACGTCCAGCCAGGGGAGGAGCTCACAGTGTGGTATTCTAACTCCTTGGCTCAGTGGTTCGACATCCCCACCACGGCGACTCCGACTCACGATGAGAAAGGTACCCACTCCAAAAGCGTGGATGGGCAAGAGTCCAGCCCTCCTCCTCCTGTCTTGAAGCAAGTCCCTAGATATAGCTCGACCTATGTAAAATGGAATTCACATTCCCTGTATTTCAAGGCAAAGAGGAGAGGTCGCCACTGCCTCCTTAAAATCAACCATAAACGATAACAGTGATAGTAATCTGGCTCACAATGGCAGGGGAAAAAGTACACATTATGAACTTAATGGGGCCATCCTTTTTCTGATGCCTATTCAAAGAGACCATTATTTACTCACTTAAGATAAAAAAAAATTAGGCGGGGTAGTTCATGCCTGTAATCCCAGACTTTGGGAGGCTGAGGTAGGAGGATCACTTGAGGCTAGGAGTTTGAGACCAGCCTGGGCAACATGGTGAGACCTCTGTCTCTACAACAAAAAAATAAGTAGCCAGGTGTGGTGGTACATGCCTGTAGTCTTAGCTACTTAGGATGCTGAGGCAAGAGGATCACTTGAGCCCAGGAGGTCAAGGTTCCAGTGAGCTGTAATGTTACCACGGCATGCCAGCTTGGGTGACAAGTGAGACCCTGTCTCAAAAAATAAATAAATAAATAATAAAAAAGGAGCCTTAAATTGTTGTTACAGTAATTACATGGTGAGTTCCACAGAATATAACTCAAACCTGGAAAGCTTTTACAAAGTCCAAGGACATTTCTTCTCCACTGGCTTTCCAGGAGAACAGGGCATTTCTACAGCATTTTAGAAGTATTACGGTACTTACAGCTGGTCAGTTGGCAGGTACTGAGACCCTTCCATTTAAGTGGCATTTATTCACTTCCCTTTGCCTACTTAAATTGAATCTGGGATGTATCCCAATTTCTTCTCAGATTTATTTGATCCCTTCAAAGCCAAGAGCGGATTTATGCAAATTAAGGTGCAGTAACTAAACAGAAAAACATTTTAAAACCTACCCTTGAACACTGAAGAACACTTCCTGTGGAAAGAAGTCTAGGAGGTGCTAGAATAGTTAAGGTCTTGGAGACTTCCTTTTCACACACAAAGCTTCCATGGCTTTTTTTCCATGACAATTGTCTGTAATTTCTCCTAAAGACACATTTATTATTTAACATCAAAATAATGAATGCTGTGAAATATTAGAACATGCTGTCTTCCTGAATTGCCTGCTCAATCACATCCCTTTAGAAATAGGTTTAGAGAAATTAATACAAGTATGTGAATTAGGAAACACTTCATGAATAAGACAGAATGAAGTTTATTCAAAACAATGAGTCACTTTACTTTAAAGTATCATCGTCCTCTGCAAGTTGTTTATTTTGCATGTATAGTATTCAAATTATCCTAAGATAGTTTGTTCCTTGCATCACATTATATTACATTCTCTTGTCAACTTCTTCCAGTAAAAAGAGACATATAATAAAAGCCGCATAGTGGAGAACTCTCAAATCTGCCACTACAGAATTTGGAGGACCACTAACCTTGAGGAGCCAGCCATTTCCACACAGAACATCCTTTCTTAGGTAGCCCCAAATAGTACAAAAGCAACTGGAATAGTGGTCCTTGTGTTTTCCTTTCAGCCAATTGAGCTTATAAACATCATATGGTAACAGGTGTCAAAATAAACACCTTTTTTTTTTTTTTTTTTTTTCCTGGAGGTGAGAAGGCATGGGTGATTTTGAACCCTGACTTCCCCAGCTTGGAGAAGTTTGAACTCTTGACTACCTTAGAGTTACACGAAGAGGAGGCAGTCACTTGTTAAATGTGTTTGGTACTCTTGGCATGATTTAGATCTGAGAGTCTGAAGAACATGTCAGTTGGTTAGGATAACTGAAAAAAAGTATATATTAAACGTATGCTGCTTAAAGCTTGGAAAGAGGAAGAAATAAATAGGGATGGCTGCTATTCTCCTAATTCTAGCTAACTTCAGTGGGTTTCAATTTCGTAGTAAGATGGAGGAAAATACTGCCCCTTCACATTAAGAAAAAAAGTGTACGTGGCTTTGCATTAAGCTGAGTCATTCTGCGGCAGACTAGGAAAACTCCCTCTTTCAAAAGGGGTGATGAGAGACAGAAAGGCTCTGAAGTTAGATGGAAGGTTATTTAAGAGAACATACCCACCAAGAGAATCCAGGAGGTCTATTCTTTCTTTTTTTCAAGATTTCTTTTACATGAGTGTTCAGTACAAAGTAACAGAACATTGAAATGGTTTTATCTAAGACTTCTATAACAATTAGGATAGGGTCTCATAGGGAAATACTACTCTCCCATTTTTCTTTCTGCTCTCCTTGGAATATAGTGCTTATCACTTGAGTTTTCACAGGTGTTTCACAGGGGTGGGGGTGGGAGCTACTTGTGTTATGCAAACCCAGCAGTTAATATACATAAAGGGAAGAAGATCTGGAACTTTTCCCTATTGCTATTTCTGTAGTAATATTTCAGAAGTTTGAGCTGCTTGTATATGCAGAGGGGGAATTTAACTTTCCTGTTAAATTTTATGAGACTGATGTATATTTTGGATATTTCCTTGCGGTTCAACTAACTTCTTTCTCACAGACATCTTTCCCTTCAGTATTATCAACCAACCACGTTTTAAAAGAAACCCAACTGCAAGATCATTTCTCTCTACAGCAGTAATATGAACCTTTTAAGTGGAAATTAACTTCTAGTATGTGATCATATATGTGTCTCTTGGTTGTGTTCACAAACTCGGGCAAAATGAAAAAACTAATGCTAATAATACTAAACAGAAAAAAAGATTTGACACCAAACACATATGTAGTGCTTGGTAGAGAATTCTGCACTTATTAAAAGCTGAGTATCTATATTTATTTATCGATCTATATCATTTATATATATTCATATAATAAAAAACTAATATATTTTCTCCAAAGACTTTACTAAGCTTGGATTTGTGCAGCTATCTAGGAGTTAATTAATTACCAAGTGGCAGACAAGACAATGCAACATCATCCTTCTTAGATTATCATCATTCTTTATAGGGTATCATGGCATAAGATTTTTTTCTTTTCTCCCAGCAAATTAAATGGGGTTAAAGAGGAAATAAAGATACAAATAATTTTGAAGAATGGCAAATCATAGTCCCTATGTGGTCCTTCAGTTGGTCACGCTCCAGGAAAACCTCAGGCAAAGTGTTTAAGGCTGGAAGGGGGTGGAATGGGTGGGTAGGGGACACAAAAGACATTGTTCTATGAAAAGGAATGATTACATATGGCCTATACATACAGGATATTGTCTCGCCTGGTAATGAGGCGCTCACGACCATTAGATTGGTCTTTGTTCAGTTTATCCAAACTCCTTGACATACGCTACCTATTCCGCAAACGCCAACAGATGGGCCCAGGCACTGCACAGCCTCAACACTTGATTTAAAGCAACAGCTGCTCTTTGCTCTTACCCGATCAGCCTGCCTGAGTGCTGCCCTTCCAACGAAGATTTTGCTAGGAAGGCCTGGAGGAAGTCTTCGTTGGAAAGGTCCCGTCACCTTTTTTGGCCTCTGAGTAGTTCCAGAGGATGGAGACACTGATAAGGATTGGCCATTTGAGGTTTTTCGGGGTCCTTGATACAGTAGGGCTACCGAACTTATATTTCGCCCTCTCCCGATACCGCTGGTCGAAACTTGGCCTTTGCCTTGGGTGCACTGGCGCTTTCTTTTTGTCTCGCTTGTTCGCCTCTCACCGGGTCGCTTTTCCATTCTTTCTTGCCCAGGGGAGGAGCGCTACATCTGCTGGTACTGCTGGAGGACGTTTAGATACCCCAACAGCCTTAAGGCACACCTGCGTTTCCACTGCGTGTTCAGCGGCGGTGGAGGCGGCGCCTTCCTGCACCACGAACACGCGGCTCGCCAAGGCACCGTCCCAGCAGCTGATGGCCTCGGTCTCTCCCCGAAACCCTCCGCGTCCGATTTCGCCGCGCCTTCCCAGGCAGGAACTTTGCGACCCCACCCGCAGGGCCCGCCACCAGCTCAGGCCTGCGGTGCGCGGGAGGGCATCAAGCGTGAGGCCTCTTCTGCGCCCTCGGCCACCTCGCCGACCCCAGGCAAGTGGGGGCAGCTCAAGAAAGGCAAGGAGCAGCTGGACCGTGCCTTGGACATGAGCGGGGCCGCCCGAGGACAAGGGCACTTCCTCGGCATCGTGGGCGGCTCCTCGGCGGGGGTCGGCAGCCTGGCCTTCTACCCCGGCGTGCGCTCCGCTTTCAAGCCCGCCGGCCTAGCCAGGGCGGCGGCGGCCGCCCACGACGACCCCTACCGGGAGGAGAGCGGCAGCAAGCAGGGGGCCGGCCTCACCTTGGGCAGGCTGCTGGGCGGGGGCCGGGCGTGCGGGCGCCCCGGGAGCGGGGAGAACTCGGCGGCGGGGGGCGCGGGTCACCACCATCACCACCACGCGCACCACCACCACCCGAAGTGCCTGCTCGCGGGGGACCCGCCGCCGCCACCGCCCCATGGCCTGCCGTGCTCTGGGGCCCTGCGCGGCTTCCCTCTGCTATCGGTCCCCTCGGAAGAAGCGTCCGCCTTCAAGCACGTGGAGCGCGCCCCGCCCGCCTCCGCCGCGCTGCCAGGAGCGCGTTACACGCAGCTGCCTCCAGCGCCCGGGCTGCCCCTCGAGCGCTGTGCGCTGCCGCCCCTCGACCCGGGCGGTCTCAAAGCCTATCCAGGTGGTGAATGTAGTCACCTGCCTGCCGTCATGCCGGCCTTTACAGTCTACAACGGGGAGCTGCTCTACGGCTCACCGGCCACTACCGCTTATTACCCGCTCAAATTGCACTTCAGCGGGCTGCTGAAGTATCCGGAGTCCATCTCCTACTTCAGCGCGCCAGCAGCGGCCGCCCTAAGCCCCGCCGAGCTGGGCTCGCTGGCCAGCATCGACCGAGAGATCGCCATGCACAATCAGCAGCTGTCCGAGATGGCTGCCGGGAAGGGTCGCGGACGCCTGGACTCGGGGACGTTGCCACCGGCCGTCGCGGCGGCGGGAGGCACCGGGGGCGGCGGCAGCGGAGGCAGCGGCGCAGGTAAGCCCAAGACCGGCCACCTGTGCCTCTACTGCGGCAAGCTGTACTCGCGCAAGTATGGGCTCAAGATCCACATGCGGACGCACACGGGCTACAAGCCACTCAAGTGCAAAGTCTGTCTGCGGCCCTTCGGCGACCCCAGCAATCTCAACAAGCACATCCGGCTGCACGCAGAGGGCAACACGCCCTACCGCTGCGAGTTCTGCGGCAAGGTACTTGTGCGCCGCCGGGACCTGGAGCGACATGTCAAGTCCCGCCACCCTGGCCAGAGTCTGCACGCCAAAGCGGGCGACGGCCCGGGTGCCGAGCCCGGCTATCCCCCGGAGCCTGGGGATCCCAAGAGCGACGACAGTGACGTGGACGTCTGCTTCACAGACGACCAGAGCGACCCCGAGGCTGCGGGCGGCGGCGAGCGCGACTTGTAATAAGTCTTCCCGGGAAGGGGCGGGGCGAGGACAGAGGAATCGAGGGTCTATTCTCGTAGAAGAGGAACTCCTGGTGGTGGGAAGAGGGACCCAATGGGCAAAACTGTTTTTGTTTTTGAGAGGGCGCCAGATTTGGAACCGTGAGAGGTCCCAGATCTGGTGCTGAAACTCAGAGCAACAGTTCAGAGGTGGCGTAAATCCGGCCACCTGGACAGCTCGAGGGCGACCAGTACCTCCGTACCCCGGGCCTCTGGACTTCTTGAACGAGCTCACCCTGAACCGCCCAGGCGGTCTGCTCTTGGTGTTCAGGATCACGTCAATGCGAACGTCACAGCGCCCTCGAGGGCGCACATTTTAACTGCCACGTATTTTTAAGTTGTACTTTTCTGTGGAGGAAATTGTGCCTTTTGAAACGACGTTTTGTGTGTGTATTTTACATTAGCATTTCATTTCTTAGGCAAAACACTAGTCACAATTGGGTAGATGTGACATCCATATACTGATTTCCATTTTATCTGTTCTCATGTCAAAGACTACGCCTTGCCCTATTGAATATAGTGGTAGCAGGTGTACAAATTGGTCAAGTTGCAATTATTTATGAGAGAATAATGATAAATGTAAAATGTCTAAAGCATGAATCTAAGAGCACGCAATATATAATTTTAAAGAAAATATTCTATTTGGTAGAATACAAATGTGGTGTGTGTTGTTTTATAATGACTACTGTACAGTGGATATAGTATTTTGGTTTTGGTTCCAGATTGTGCAATCTTTAAGAAAAATAAAGATACAAACGAGAGTTTGTTCACTTAGTGATTTCAGCAGATATTTTAAACAAGTAGTTTAATTTGAAAACAATTTGCGAGGAGACTGCATAATAAAATAAATCATTGGAGACTTGAATAGTTTGACTATTCATAAAATAATGTTAAACAGTGTTGTATTATAAGAGGGAAATATGCCATTTTCAATATGTGCATTTTACAGGCTCCCAAACATCAGGCAAAAGAATTGTTTGCTAAAACCATTGTTAATCATGCTAAATGTTTTCATGTTTACTGAAAGAAGTTCATGACCTTCAAGAAGAAAAACCCCACATATTGTCAAAGTATGGAACAGTAGAATCATTATTTCTTGTCGTGTTCCATTTTGACAGAACTTTCCTTGGGAAGCAAAAAAGGAAACTTGCTTAGTGTCTTTTATGATTCATATATTTTATTAATTCAACAAATACTAAAGGAGGGTCTGTTTTGTTGGAAGTGCTGATCTATTTGCTTTACTCATAAGTTTCTTTTTCCCATGTCCTTCTTCCAATGGTCTTCTGCTGTCAGTATTGGTCTTATCTTACAGAAAAGAAAGCATACTCTTTAAGGTCACGGGGATGCCCATAATTAGAACAGCAAAATTAGAAGCAATGACTATATTTACTGGTTTTTAAAAAAATGCTAGCTAATGGGCAGATATCATAAAGAATATAATTTTGTTGACTAAAATTAGAAAGCACCCATCTTCATCCCCATATACATTCTGGGGAGGATTTCCCTGTGGAAAGTGGAGGCTCAGTTAACCCCTTAGCTAAGGGCAGGTACCTGAAGGGCCCATGTCCGCAGCACTTTTTCAGAGATCAGTTTGAAGATTCTGGTGAGTCACCCAAGGGTCTGGATGTGACACTGATAATTTAACTCAGTTAAAAATGCCCTTTATTTTCTGAATCCTGAATGATTTGCAAGTCTTTACCTTGTCTTCCTGTTGGCAACACTGCCTTAGTCACCTGGTGGCTGGCAGAAACATGTTCTGGCACATCACAGCAGGTGGGCATGGGTAGGGGAGGGCATGTGATTTCTATTGGTGGTGATCTGCAAGATTTCTTCTATGAGAAAATGTATGCTAGGAATTATAGGTTTTTAGTGGCAGCTGACCAGAAAATGTTTTGCTTTGTAAAAGAAAGCTAACAGAGAGAGAGAGAGAGAGAGAGAGAGAGAGAGAGAGAGAGAGAGAGAGAGAATCAACATGAAAATATGGTGACAAAAATACCATCATTTTTTGAGGACCTATACTGTGCCAGGTTCTTATGCTACTTTCAGCTCTTTCCATTCCATAGAAGAGCACAATTGACTTGCCCCACCAGGTTCACAGTTCGTCACACAGAACTAGAAGTGAATTCAAGCATCTGCCTGCTAAATCGGCTCCAAGAGCCCAGAGCTTCTTGGTGTCTGTTTAGTATTGTGGTCCTGCCCTTTGAAGCAATTATTGCTTCAAACCAAATCCACCACTATAGAAGAATATTGGAAAAGCTTTTCTGAAATCAGAGCATGTGAGTTCTCAAGGAAAGTGAGAAAGGCTGCCCAGATTTGAAACATGGGAAACATTTTATCAGCTATCACAGTATTGCCCCTGTCTCCCGTTTTCTGGCTCAGTACCAACTCCTGTAACTTATGAAAATAGCTCCTAAAAATAAATTGAAAATAAGCCGGTGAGAGTGGCTCATGTCTGTAGTTTCAGCAACTCAGGAGGCTGAGGCAGAGGGCTAGCTTAAGCCCAGGAATTCAAGGCTGCGGTGTGCTATGATCCTGTCTGTGAATAACCACTGTACTCCAGCCTGGGCAACACAGTGAGACCCCCTCTCAAAAAATAAACCTAAAATTAGTTTGGTTAAAGGATATACATTTAGAATTTAATAAGACAAAGGACCCAATATTCTGTTTCCCCTTTGTGAATTGATATCTTCTAGACCTTGTTAAAATAGATTCCAATACGAAAAAATTGAACAAAGAGTCTCTTAATCAAAAGTCATGTGTAATTCTCCATAGGTTGCCTCAAATAACTCATATATTTGTTCATGTCTGTGCATACTATCATACGTAATGCCATTATTCATTTTAATGACAAAGTCATATCAGCGATATACAATCAGGAACAATAGTATTGTTTATTTTAAGTGCCTCAGTTGAATTAGTGTTTCTCAGATTACTTCTTTCTGTCTCCAGTCCCCTTCTCTCTTCTCCCTGTCACCCACCATTCAATTCTTCTTATCTTGGTGACCACAACTGACTTTGAGCGTTATGCTAACGCCACTGGAAGTTTCTGGGATTCTAACTGAATATTTTGTACCAAAAAAATTAAAAAAAAAAAAAGATAGGAGGCGTATTCATTTTCTTTAGAAGTGAAAGACTCTAGATTGCTTGAACCTAGTTCGTTTGGGCATTAAACTGTTTTGTTAAGCTAAATACCTCAGACAGACCTGGGTTCTAGTCCTGCCTCTGTCACTTACTAGCTTTGCATCTTGGGCCATTTTCTCTATTGCCTCAATTTCCTCACTTGTAAAACAGGGTGAAATAAGCAATAGGATAGTTGTGAACATCAAGTGAGTTAACGCAGGCCAGCAGCTTAGATCACACCTGACGCATAGTGAGTTATCAAACGATATATATATTTTTGAAAACCCTAAACTCTAACAACTCTTTGTGTTTTCATTTGGAAGATATCAACCTAAGGAGATAAGGGTTGACGACCTTGTATAACACTAGCATCTTTTTGCAGAACACTCTCCTTGGTTTACTTCTAACCCCCAACTCGCACCAGCTTCAGTAAAAAAAGGCTTTTCATCCTTTTGCTAAGGAGAGACTTCTTTCAGAACTCTTCCTTCTCAGGCCATCTTTCCATTTTAAGCTGAGACAACGGTTCAAATAGTTCGTAGCGGTCAACTGCGTGGTAAAAAGAATTCTCGTTTGTTTTCACTAAATTTTGAAAAGCTTGGGTGGGCATTGAGAGATGAGCTTAAGCAGAAGAACGCAGGGGAGGTGAAAGCGTGTGCATGTCTTCCTGAGCCAAGCATAAGCTGCAACTCCGCAGGATTCTCCTCTGGGGAAAGTATATTTAATATTTAGACTCTGAGGGAAGGACGGGAGTGGCTAGAACTACAGTTTGGCGGAGTTACAGGAGTAGTGATGACACTGCTGGTGGGGGTCCCAGAGCCGAGAGGGCGGTGATTGGTTGAGTCTCGTTACTCCGAGCGCTCCCATTGGTGCATTCCTTGGAGCCAGGGTTGCTATTGGTGGCCAGTTGGCCACAGCGAAAGAACCCCGGGCCCCGTGACGGCCTCGCAGCTTGGGCTAGTGCGGCGGCGGCTAGGCAGAACGGGAGGTGAGAGTGAGGGCAGCATTCTGTGGCTCGGAGCTCCCTGCTCACAGCCCCCGGGGCTCACAGCCCCCTGGTCGCGCTCCCTGGGAACAGGGTTTCTGGGGTCTGGTTGGGGCAGAGGTGCGGGAGTCTCGCCGCGCTTAGGTGGACGGTCCAGGCGTCCTGCTGGAGAGAAGGACCGGGGAAGACCCGCGGTGCCTGGCAGGAGGACGGGAGAGTTTCAGGCCTAACTGGTCCTTGTGGAAACCGCCGGGCTGTGGAGGGGAGCTGCGGCACCCGCGCGGTGCGCTCTCGCCATCTGCCGCTTTCCAAACGGGAAGAGGGCAGAGGCGCTGGCGCCTACGCGAGGTCGAGAGTGACCCTTGGCCACCCAGGTGTGAGTTGTGAAGAGAAGACTCAACAGACGGCGGGGCCAACGTGTTTAGTTCCAGAAGGAAGCGTGGCGCTCGCTCTGGGCTCGGAGGCCTCCCTACAAAAGATGAAAGGAGGGCTTCTGTCATCTGCGACTGTAGTTTAATTCAAATTAAGCTGTTGTACCACAGACAACTTGTTAATGCCCTTAGCTTGCAAACTCTCCAAGAGTCCTTCAAAAAGGGACCGAAAGTGGGTGGAGTACACGTATACATGTAACTCCTCTGAAGACACTAACTTTGTTTCAAGTACATTTTAATTATTTAAAGTTTAACGTTTCATGTAAATGGCCAATAAAGACGAAATCTTGAGTTCATTAAAGAATATAAAAGTCATAGATTTTTTGGTAATTTGAGTTAAACAGATTAAGAGAAATGTTTTCAAGTAGAGCGAGGAAACTATTAAAATAAATATCCAAACGTCATGAGCGTTCTCTACTTTTTTCTATCCATATATACTTTTGCATAATTTGATATTGCAAGAAATGGCTATAAATACGAATTTTCTATTCTTAATGCTGGTAGTGCAGCAGTTTTCCTAGAAGTTACTTTAAGTAGAGAATGATTTAAAATCCAGCGTTTCATGGCAAGTTGTATTTGAGTGGGAGACACTTAAATCTAGTGATTTGAGTAGAAAGCCTTAGGTGGAAATGTCTTATGTGACAGGAGATATAGTGAAGATAGATGCAATAGCAGATGGCTTTACATAAGAACATAGCGAAGGTCAAAGATTGTTTTTAATCTTTTTTAAATTCCTGGAAAAAAAAGGCAGAAAGATAAGATTCTATACTTGACACTGAGCAGTTGATTCTTGAATTGTCACCTTAAGGGAAATGGAGACGTGACCAGGTCAGATTCAAGCTCTCTTGAGGGCATTGGACTGTAGCAGTACACATGTGTGAGCAACAAAATGCTTTCAGGTATGCTAAAAGTCAATCCAATGAGAAACAAGTCAACGTAGGATGTCGCATTTTATAAGCTGATTTGTGATTTTTCAGAAAGCATGAGAAAGAAATGCCTTAGTAACCAAGAGAATGTAGAGAAAAAAAAAATACATCAGAGGGTTTATGGGATAGGCTTTCAGAATTATTTA
The DNA here is from genome assembly GCF_009764315.1 of Trachypithecus francoisi. Lineage (NCBI taxonomy): Eukaryota > Metazoa > Chordata > Mammalia > Primates > Cercopithecidae > Trachypithecus > Trachypithecus francoisi. Next base: position 43,262,331 of record NW_022681460.1, read on the forward strand.
AAGCTAACATGCTGAAATGTGATCTCAGGGTACTGGCGTTGCCATCTATAGGTGTTTGTATATATTCTATGCCCTACATTGGTTTCTAAATCAATTTGTATATTATTGTCTTGAATTAGTAGTTTGAGACTTCATGATATTTATATGGGCCGATATTCTCCTCATAAAGTGGGAAAAAATAGCTTTGCCTCAAGGTTTCCTTGACAGCACTCATTTAATTGAATCTTCATTATCTCATTTAATCTTTATGACAATCTATTTTATAGATAAGGGAAATGGGGCTTGTTTCAATACCAAGCTATAAGTATTCCTAAGATTCATTCCTAAGTCTACCGTCTCCACTCCACAGCCTCATTCTCAACATACTATTAATGTATGTCCTCTTGTTCTATTTATTTATTTATTTAGGGCTCTGTTGTTGTTGTTTGTTTTTGAGATGGGTTCTCAATATGTTGCCTAGGCTGGTATGGAACTCCTGCGCTTGAGCCATCCTCTGGTCTCAGCCTCCTGAGTAGCTGAGATTACTAGGCACATGATACAACACCCAGCCAAATGACCTCTTTAGAACAGTGTCACCTGATGAAAGAAGTTTCCAGAAATTCAATTTGAATCCTTTGTAACTAGATCCAGTGAATGTTTTATAGGGTGATGATAAGGTGAAATGAAAGATAAGTGGGTTTCCAGGCTTTTTTAGCTGGAACCAGAGTTAAGTTAGAGAACACCTTTGGCTTGTTATGTATTTGAAGTCATTTGAATTCTGGTAAATCCCTGCAAGGCTGTGTCCAATGTAGTCTAGGCTTACTTGGTTTTGTTAAACAAAAAGATGTGTATAAGGATGGATCTAAAATGGCCCACCTGTGATCCTGAGGACCCTAGGAAGGAAGGTGTAATAGTTTGATTCTGTTGAGAATTTCAGGACTATGGTGCACAGCCAGAGAATCACCGAATTTCCAAGTCAGTACTTTAAAAAGTTCCCAGTTTCCTAGTATCCCATAGTATTGGAGATCATTTGTGGTGTGGTTTATTCAATGTTCAAACTCTTTTCACATGTAGCAGTCTGTATTCCTGGAAATCTGGGCCAGGCAGGGGGCAGAGGTGGGGCTGGGGTGTCTGAAGCTGCTCTGTTGATGACAGAGCTGAGGGTGATCAGAAAGAGGGAAACACAAGGGCAAACTCAAAACAGAATGCTAGGTACATTGTCATCAGGAAAAAGCCAGGCTGAGGGAGAATCCCTGCAGACACAAGGTTGCAGAATGGAGCCAAACTTGAATAAGATGGTTGAGATGCTCAGATGTAGTGGTTCATGCCCATAATTCCAGCACTTTGGGAGGCCAAAGCAGAAAGATCACTTTGAGGCCAGGAGTTCAAGACCAATCTTGGCAACATAACGAGACTCTTGTATCTACCAAAAAAAAAAAAAAAGGTTGGTTTTGCATTCTAAATAAGAAATATATTCACATTTTCAAAGACCAAAACTGTCTAAATAGGTATCTATCTAGGAGTCTTAATCCAATCTCATTTCTGTGCACTGCTGTCGACTCAGGTAGTCACCATGGGTAGATGTTCCATGAAGCTCACTGTCATGAAATCCTTATATAAGACCTTGATATGGTCTGCCTGTGTTCCTATCCAAATCTCAACTTGAATTGTGTCTCCCAGAATTCCCAAGTGTTGTAGGTGGGACCCAGGGGGAGGTAATTGAATCATGGGGGCCTGTTTTTCCCATGCTAGTCTTATGATACTGAATAAGTTTCAAGAGAGTTGATGGTTTATCAGGGGTTTCTGCTTTTGCTTCTTCCTCATTTTTTCTCTTGCTGCTGCCATATAAGAAGTGCCTTTTGCCTCCCGCCATGATTCTGAGTCCTCCTCAGCAATGTGGAACTGTAAGTCCAATTAAACCTTTTTTTCTTCCCAGTCTCAGTTATCAGCAGCATGCAAATGGACTAATACAGAACTGTACCTAATTCTGTGTTTTATTTCTTAAAGTAGGTCACCCAAATTCTATGAATTTCAAAACCAAAAAATCTGGATCTATACTTGTAATCACTTACTTTAGTTTCTTGTATGCATCTAATTTTCTTTTTATAAATACAAATATCCAAGAATGAATGTATTTTTATTTTCTTCCCTGTCTTAAATATTTAATATTCACTCTTTTGTATCCTGTTTTTTATTCAAATTAATATACTCTGGAGAAATTTTCCATGATAATTCAAAGAGAGCCTCCTCACTTTTTTTTTTGTTTTATTGCTACATAATACTGTATTGTGTAGAGGTAAAAAGATAGATTTTACCAATTCTCCTGTTGATGACCTTTGTTTGGGTTGTTTTCAATCTTTTATTACCTTAAAGACACTTCAATAAATAACTTGTGTTAGGTGATTTTGTAGGTGGGGTGCAGGTGTGTTTCAGAAGGTGTTACCACTTTGATTGCAGTGAGGAAAGAGCTATTGAGGACACTGAGCTGGCCAGGACAGTGTCAGAATCAGACCAACCTCTGGGAGAAGGATGACTGGCTGACTGTTCAACTGGTCCTTCTCTCCATAGTTGGAAAACTCAGAGTTACCTTTAGCTCTTGATCATACTCTGTACATAGGGAGACAACAATGGGGCCTCTACCCATTCTTTTGTTCTCTTCAGAATTTAGCAAAGGATCCTTGGGAGGCCTTAGCTATAGAACTTTAGTTCTCCACACCTAGCAATATAGAAGTCCTAATGTTGGGCTCACATGGGAAAAGAGTATGTCTTCGTGCACCTGCATTTGAACTTTTAAAGTTTTTTCCTGTGAACACTATCACCAAATTTTGATTTCCCAATGATGCATATTATTTAAAAATACCTCATGTAAAACCATCTTTGGGATCATGATTCAGACTTGTAACTGGATGACTGGAGCCTATGGTAAGTAGCAGGTACTGAGCACAACCCACATCAGCTGTAGAATAGTGACAAGCACTCCAGTAGGGAAACAAATGAATGCAAATGAGATGTACTTGGCCATGGAACAAAGATGAAAATGACATTCACTTGTAAATGAGTTTTCTGTGTTTGATGTAAACAGAATGACATGTATTTTGCAGGAAGACCTCTATGACCTTCGGACAGTTGTTGAATTCATTACATGAAGCTGCACATGTTTCTGGCATTTCATCATTATTAATGTATCTCATGATCTAAGAGTCTCTAGGTTTTTAATTTATTTAGAAATATTTCCACAATTTTCTGTCCTAGGAGATGATCTGAGAGTTAAGGTGAGATGCTTATCATTGAAAGATTAAATGCCCTGGAACAAAACTTGAATGTGACACTTTGCTCTTGGATAAGGAAACAGCTGATCTGACAGAATTCAAGAGCAAGAGGAAGACGATCAACTTCTCAGCTTTGCCATTTATAGCTAACCATGGTCCCCAGCCTAAGCATTTGCTCAAACATTAGATTTAGATTATTGATATGTGCCTTTCCTTTCTGAGCCTTGTACATCTTTTGACCCCATTTAAAATCTTCCCTTTTCTCTATAGCCTTCCCTGACTGTCCCGGCCCAATACTTTAATACATACATTAGAAATAGTAGTTATTCAACAAATATTTGAGAATTAGCTTATTAAACGCTCTTTATTTCTTATTCTGAACATTGATGAAGCACTGAGGACCCACTACATGCCAGGCACAACACTGGCTGTGGACATATGGATGATTAAGATGGTCTCAAGCCAGGTGCAGTGGCTCACGCCTGTAATCCCACACTTCGGGAGGACAAGATGGGCTGATCCATTGAACTCAGGAGTTTGAGGCCAGCCTGGGCAACATGGCAAGACCCCATCTTTATCAAAAATAGAAAAAGTTAGTCGGGCATTGTTGTGTGTGCTTGTGGTGCCAGCTACTCAGGAGGCTGAGATGGGAGCATTTCTTCAGCCCAGGAGGTGGAGGTCACACTCTAGCCTGGGTGACAAAGTGAGACCCTGTCTAAAAACAAAACAAAACAAAACAGAAAGATTGTCTCAAGCTGCTCATGGTCTAGTGGAGGAGGCAAACATAAGAACAGAAATTGATAACACAATGTGGTGGGTGTAGTAATGGAGGTGAAGACAGAGGAAGGGTACCTCCTCAGTCAGAGAGAGAAAGGTGAGGGCAGGGAAGGCGTTATATAGGAAAAGTCTTCCTAGAGGATGCAACACCTGAGCTGAGTCTTAAACAAGATGGATAAGAGTCATGTAGGTCATGGTTAAAAGGTGAAGGAAGGACATTTCCAAGAGACAGAATAGCATGAGCATAGTGAGTGGGGAAGCAGCGTGTATGTATTTGAGGAATTCCAGGCATTGCAGTGTTGCTATGGGGCAGAATGGCAAAGAGGCAGTATTGCTGAGAGATGAAGATCCACCTGTGAGGAAGTATGATGCAGTGGTTAAGAGAGTATGTGGGTTTTGGAGTTCAGTAGAGCTGAGTTTGCATCCTGTCTCTGCATCTTTCTAGCTGTGAGAACTTGGTGAAACTACTTAGCCTCTATATGCTTCAGCTTACTCATCTGTAAAATGGGAACAACAATGGCATTGTATTTAAAACATTCTTATGAGGGGTAATTGAAGTAATGTTTGCAAAGTGCTTAACTCAGGTAAACATTAAAAGCATGTTGGCTAATTGTTACTGAGAGACTGGAGAGTTGTGGGGGAGGGTGCAAGGGGATGAGGGGACATAAAGGGAGGGACTCTGGAAGGGTAAAGTTGGCACTAATGGCAGTTTTGCATTGCAAAAGGACTATTTTGGAGACGGGGGACTAGTTAGAAGACAGTTAAATTCAGCATTTCAGGTGACAGATGATGATGGATAGTGGTAACAGGGATGGAGAGGAGAGGATAGAGTTAAATATTTAGGAGGTAACATTGATGGGCTTTTGTTACTGTGTGGAGGAATGTGAGAAAGAGCACGGAGTCTAGCATATTAATGATAAGACAGGTATAATGTTCTCAGTAGTTTTGCACTGTGTTGATCACTATTGGCAAATGCACTGTGGGTCAAGATGATCTTAGAGGTGTTTGGTTTTGTTGGGAAATAAAACCTTAAAAAGAAATTGAAAGACCAATATATTTAAATGTATAGACAACAAAAGCTTATATTATCCCTCCATACAAACAAAACAAAAGTGAAATAATGATAATACAGCCTAAGAAAAAATCATAGCTTTGCCAAGAATAGAAGGTAATAGCGATATGTAAATAGTTCGTTAAAATTTATGAGAAGGTGTCATGATTCCAATAGATAAATAGCAAATTACAAGAATTAACCATTTTAATTATACTTTCAAATTCTGGCTCTCTAAGATCAGCCAGCTAGGTTTCATGTTCAAATATCATTGTCAAGTACTTCCTGTGATTTTGTTTGAAAAAAAAATTCCTGAGGCTGGGTGTAGTGGCTCACTCTTGTAATCCTAGTACTTTGGGAGGATCACATGAGGTCAGGAGTTCAGGACCAGCCTGACCAACATGGCAAAACCCTGTCTCTACTAAAAATACAACAATTAGCCAGGCATGGTGGCGTGTGTCTATAGTCCCAGCTACTTGGGAGGCTGAGGCAGGAGAATAGCTTGAACCTGGAGGCAGAAGTTGCAGTGAGCCGAGATCGCACCATTGCATTCCAGCCTGGGTGACAGAGCAAGAAAATAAAAATCCACTCAAAAAAAAAAAAATCCTGAATAAGTTTAAAAAAAGTTAACCAAGTTGCCAATAAACAAAGATGTAAATATCCCTATATATAAAAATTTGATAAAAATATAAGAAAATGCTAGTAATGTTCTAAAATGGACACAAACACATTTTGCTGATGTCACTAAAACCATTTGTCCAGCAACGTAGAAAACTTTTGCCAGGGACATATATATACACATATATTTTTTGTTTGCTGTGAAATTATAGTACTGTGGTCATGGAAGAAAATGTCCTTGAGGCACACTACACTATTAAAGGATAATATGTCATAATGACTAAGATGTACTTTAAAAGATTTCAGCAAAGAAAAAACACTGCTCAAGGAAGTAAGAGAGGACACAAACAAATGGAAAAACATTCCATACTCATGGATAGGAACAATCAATATTGTGAAAATGGCCATACTACCCAAAGTAATTTATAGATTCAATGCTATCCCCATCAAGCTATCATTGACTTTCTTCACAGAATTAGAAAAAACTCCTCTAAATTTCATATGGAACTGAAAAAGAGTCCGTGTAGCCAAGACAATCCTAAGCAAAAACAACAAAGCTGGAGGCATGATGCTACCTGACTTCAAACTACGCTACAAGGCTACAGTAACCAAAACAACATGGTACTGGTACCAAAACAGATATATAGACCAATGGAACAGAACAAAGGCCTCAGAAATAATGCCGCACATCTACAACCATCTGATGTTTGACAAACCTGACAAAAAAGCAATGGAGAAAGGATTTCCTATTTAATAAATGGCATTGGGAAAACTGGCTAGCCATATGCAGAAAACTGAAACTGGATCCCTTCCTTACACCTTATACAAAAATTAATTCAAGATGGATTAAAGACTTAAATGTAAGACCTAAAACCAAAAAAACCCTAGAAGAAAACCTAGGCAATACCATTCAGGACATAGGCATGGGCAGAGTCTTCATGACTAAAACACAAAAAGCAATGGCAAGAAAAGTCAAAATTGACAAATGGGATCTAATTAAACTAAAGAGCTTCTGCACAGCAAAAGAAACTATCATCAGAGTGAATGGGCAATACAGAATGGGAGAAAATGTTTACAATCTATCCATCTGACAAAGGGCTAATATCCAGAATCTACAAAGAACTTAAACAAATTTACAAGAAAAAAACAAACAACCCCATCAAAAAGTGGCAAAGGATATGAACAGACACTTCTCAAAAGAAGACATTTATGTGATCAACAAACATCTTAAAAATAGTTCATCATCACTGGTCATTAGAGAAATGAAAATCAAAACCACAATGACATATCATCTAATGCCATGTAGAATGGCGATCATTAAAAAGTCAGGAAGCAACAGATGCTGGAGAGGATGTGGAGAAATAGAAATGTTTTTACACTATTGGTGGGAGTGTAAACTAGTTCAACCATTGTGAAAGACAGTGTGACGATTCCTCAAGGATCTAGAACCAGAAATACCATTTGACCCAGCAATCCCATTACTGGGTATATACCCAAAAGATTATAAATCATTCTGCTATAAAGACACATGCACACGTATGTTTATTGTAGCACTGTTCACAATAGCAAAGACTTGAAACCAACCCAAATCCCCTTCAGTGATAGACTGGATAAAGAAAATGTGGCACATAGACACCATGGAATACTATGTAGTCATAAAAAGGATGAGTTCCTTCCCTTTGCAGGGACATGGATGAAGCTGGAAACCATCATCCACAGCAAACTAACACAGGAACAGAAAACCAAACACTGCATATCCTCTACTTCTAAGTGGGAGTTGAACAATGAGAACACATGGACACAGGGAGGGGAGCATCACACACTGAGGTCTGTCGGGGGTTGGGGACTAGGAGAGGGATAGCATTAGAAGAAACACCTAATGTAGATGACGGATTGATGGGTGCAGCAGACCATCATGGCACGTGTATACCTATGTAACAAACCTGCATGTTCTGCACAGGTATCCCAGAACTTAAGGTATAATAATAAAAAAAGCAAAAAAAATTGTTAATAATTACTGAACACAGGTGACAAAACTAGACTTACTGAAGTAAAAACAAAAAGAGCAATGTAGTGCACATGAGAATATGCATAGTCTAGTATGACTACTTTCATGTTTTGCATATTATTTTCCCATCATAAATAAAAACATTTATGTTTATATATATTTATACATTTTTATTGTATTATATATTTTATTATACATATTTATATACTTTTATTATATAACCATAATATGTAATAAAATTATGTAACTATAAATATGTACATATTTGTGCTCCATTCTTATAGTTCTGAGGATTTATTTTAGTGAAACAATTTAACAAAAGCATAAAGCTATATATACATGATTTTTCTCTGCAACATTAAATCATACAGCAAAAAAGCGGGGGACCAACTCAAGTATTCAAAATTAAAGTAGTGTTCTTTAGGGAGTATCAATATTATGGCACATTATAAAGTATTGTTAAAAATAATTATTAAGACAAAACAATGGAAAATTGAAAATATTAAATGAGAACAACTGACCAAAATGATTGTCTATTATGATTGTAGTTACTTAAGCATGCGTATTTGTATAGATTAAGACTGGAAAATAATATGCAAAACACGAAAGTAGTTGTACTAGACTGTGCATATTCTCATGCATACCATATTGCTCTTTTTGTTTTTACTTTAGTAAGTCTAGTTTTGTCACCTGTATTTAGTAATTATTAACATTTTTCTATTTTTCTTTGCTGAAGTATTTTCAAGTACATCTTAGTCATCATGACATATTACCCTTCAATAGTGTAGTATACCTCAAGGACATTTTCTTCCATGACTACAGCACTATAATCTCACAGCAAACAAAATGAATAGTTTTTAATATGATCCAGTACTCAGGCTACAATTAAATTTGTCCAATTTACATTTTCTTTCCAAAAATGAAATGATTTGATAAATCTGCCCTGTCCAGTGGGATTGTTTACTGCTGGGTAGAGTACTGCTGACTGGATCACAGCCCCTGGTGCCATGGTGGTGAGTGTCACTGGGCTGGTGGCCTGGGAGTGATCGGCCATTCGCCCTCTGGACCTCTCAGCATGGAGCCCTAAGAGGAGGAGGACAGCTGACTCTGAGATGGTCAGTTCCATCTGCAAGTAGAGTTGCCTCTTTTCTTCTGCCCTCTGCTCCTGGGAGCTGGGGGCACAGGCTGAGACCCTTGGAGCCAGCTGGCAGTGAGGAGTGGGAAACCAGCCAGCAGGTCTGTATTTGGGCTGAATAACTTTGGAACGTTGTCTTTGTCAAGTCAGTTGTGGAAGATCCCAAGATTTCACACAACCCTCCCTACTCTGCTTGGTGCTCCTAAACACCTGGCCTTTTTTTTTTTTTTAAAATGTCAATTTACCTTCTTTATGGTTTGTACAAAGAACTGTCTCTTCTTTCAATTAGTTGGATCTTCGGTATTAAATCAGGCCTTAAAAAGAATCTTCAATGTAGGATGTGACTAATCAAGTTATTAAGTCTGTGTTGTAAAAACAAACAAGCAAAACCAAAGCAAAACAAAAGCTAACCTAAAAATATTTTAATATGAAAGTTTTCCAAAACTCACAAAAGCGGAAAAAATGGCAAGATGAGTCGCCCAATGTTTTACCAGTCTCATTTCATTTACTTTTGCTTAAGTATAAATTCCTAGAATTGTATCATTTCACCTGTTAATAGATTACACCTGACAAAAAATGGACAGTTATTCTGATATCATCTAATACCTAGTCCATGTTGAAATTTCTCAAGTTATCTAAAAAATGTCTTTTATAGTTGAATTTGTTTGAATTTCAGTCTGAACGAGGGACACTCATTTGCATTGATTCATGTTTCTAAAGGTTTTTTTTTTACGTTTATAATGGCTCTCCTCCTTCCACCTCTCTTTTATGTGTTTAAGAAACCAGGTCATTTGTCCTTTAGAATTTCCATAATCTGAATCTGCTTCTCCACAGTGTTTATCATATTCCTCTACCCCTCACATTTTCTGTAAACTGGTGGTTACAACTAGATGATTGATTAGATTAAGATTTAGTTTCCTTTTTTTTTTTTTGGAGGGACAAGAATACTTCACAGGTGGTGCTGCATACTTTACATTGTATCCTTTCAGGAGGCATGTCATGTGTGTATGCTCCACTTTTAAGATGATTAAGATTGATATTGGATTCAGGTGTAATTATCATTGTTTCAACTAATGGTTTTGGCAACCATTGATGAAACTTGCTTAGATCTATTCTTTCATTAGGGGTGCAAAATAGTGGTTTTCAAATTCTAATATTTCTCTGCATTTGTTATTTCTTTGTGTTATCTTTTAAACTTCAGGCCTCTGTGGCTAGTTGCATTACCCAGTTCACTCACACTTCCCCTAGAAATGGGCTACGGTTAAGTTCTTGGCACAGTTGGAAGCTGGCGTCTATAAATTTCCCTTCTTCAGCTGTAAACTTTTGAGGTAATGACAATTTAGACAGTGTCAGATTTATGCTTTGGCATAGTTTTGATGTCTGTGTAATATGATTTGAGAAAAGCTGAAAGATTGGCCTATAACAATATTTTCCTCTTCTCCAGCAATGGTGTTTGACACCCCAACACTGGTATTCTCTCTCAAGGGCCTTCAGCTGACTTGTAAATTTTAACCAGGGTAAGGTATAATTTTATCTGGAAGAAGGGATGAGAGGAGCAAAGATCAGCACATTAATGAACACATTAAAAAGCAATTTAAAAAATGTGATTTTTAGTAGGTTACCACCAGTTCACTCCACATAGTAAGGCCTGGAGCACACAACTGAAATGTGTAGCTGGGAATGGAACATGGGTGTGTATTAGCTTGGATGAGGGAAGAGGGTTGCAATTGATACAGATAATGTGCATACTTGGGGCTTGGTTCAGCTTTTTATGTAGTGATTTCCAAGAATGAGGACTGTTGAGTGGGTAGAAAGCAGAGAAAGAAAATGTTAAAAGATGTGGGGGAACAAATTACCTCCTTAATACTTTCATTGAGGACTCCTACTTAAGCTCTCAAAGTAGCACAGATAGGAAAAACAGTAATCCATTTCCTATTTTTTTCTCTACTACTATGTTGATTGGGGAGCACAAAACAGTGCTATACTCTAAGTCCTAGTGGAGTTTTCATTAGAGATCAGCAGTCGTAAAGAACAAAATGTTCAAAGGAGGAATTTAAGCAAGACAGAGGGCTTATAAGAGTATGAGGGAAATAGGAGGAATCACTTTTTAAAGGCAAAGGATGACAGATTGATCTCTTTTGACAAAGAAGAAGTTCAGTTTGCTGTTTTACAGAAATAGACCATTTTCTCTTCCCACCTACTCAACAACCAGTTCTAATAAGGAAGTTTCAGTATTTTTATCTTTATGATAATTTCAGAAACAGTAGTCCATTTATTCCTAATAATGTTACTGAAAAATACCAGTAATTATGTAATGACTGCAGAAATCACATTTTTAAGTAAATGAAGAAGGAAATGATTTTTTTTATTAGATGTCCCCAATTTATATGTAATTACCAGGTATAAAAGAACCTTCCTGGTATGCTTAATAACTGCCTTTTGTCCTTGCATGAAAAGTCGAGGTTTTTTGATTCAAGGTTTTGTTCTGCTCAGCTTTTTTCTGGCTGGTTGGGGAGATAGAGGCAGCTGTTTTATGACATGTCTCACAGGCCTTCCTCAGACCAGGAAGCATATTGCTTTGGAAACCAGCTGGCCATGTTCTTCGCCTGTCAGACCCGATGCAAGCAAACAGAATTCAGGCAAACCAGTGGAAATCCGCCAGTACAGGGAGAAGTGGCTCTTGATCAAAAAACGTGATCACTTTAAGCCAACAATTTCTAATTACCTACAACTCCTCCACTGGTAGATAATAACATATAATATATAAACATGTATGGTTTTTTCCCCATTAACTTTGACTTCATTGGTTATTTCCTCCTTTATGAAACATCCTTTGAAAACAAGGCAGAAAATTGAAGACTGAAAAAAAAAAAAAAAAAAACCCAGCGCTTTCTTTTTCTATTTAGTGATGGGATCAGGTGGTTGTATGTCTGCTGTCTATACATTGCAAGAGAAATAATACATAGAATAATACTTTTCCTCTTAACTAAAAAAAATTTTACTTTTTTCTCTTTTCATAAATTTATTATACATTCCAGTCCAGAGTGAGACGCTGTCTCAAAAATAAAAGTCAAATAAAAGAAGAAAAAAATAAAATTTATTATAGATCTACAGTTATATTAGCTAACATTTTATTTTTGCATTTAGTATGTTCAAATCATATATCACAGCATTTTTATTAAATTCTAATATTTTAAAATATTTCACATGAAATAATGTGAAATCATGACATATAGATAATAGATAATAGATAATAGACTGTAATATCTTTGCAGATGTATATAAGAATTACTTATAAAAATCATTACAAATTATAAAGTCTTATTTATTCATTTGCAGGTTATTTTTATTTATCAGGTTAATGTCAGGTACTGTGCAGTTATTAGAACTACAAAGACATGGATGGCCAAGAGATGACTTTAGCTACTGGGCAGAGAAGTTATTGTGGAGTGAGGCAAGAGTGGAGTCAGAAATGCTATTGGAGAGGTTGTTAAGGAGTACAGTTTGGGAGAGGAACCAGGAAGGTAAACAAGGATTTTAGAAATACAAAGTTCAATGGGAGTGCAAAAGAAAAAGTGAATAACCAGTTTTCAACTCTGATTTATTATCAGAGTAAGATGAGAGAGGCTTTCATTTGTTCTGTGTGTGAGATGGCAAGATGGATGAATCCTAGAAATTCAGCATGCTTGTGCAGACAGTGCTTGGGAGCATGCCTACCTGATTCAGTGTGAAATGAATAGGTGACCCAGAAAGAGAATCTTAGCTCTACTTGGTCTGTTGTGACCTTGGATACATCATGATATCACAGAGTCACCTTGGAGCTGGGGGAGGATTGGGTTCATAGGTAGGAAGATGAGGGGGTGCTGATGAGGGTGTAGCAGGACAGAGGCATGGACTGTTATTTCCCATGCTGTTACCTCTGCTTAGAATTTTTCTTATTTCCTCAGTGTGAAAGAAAGGTCTAGCTCAAATGTCATCTTTGGTGAAGTCTTCCTGGATTTTCCCTGCAGTAGTAATTATTCCCAATGTATTTTGTACATACATATATTATAGTATTTATATCACATCTTAAATATTCATTTATGAAACTGTCATCTGTACTGAAATGTGAAAGTCTTCTAGGACTGAAACTCTGTATTGTTTTTAATATCTGCAGTGCCACTTATAGCAATAGGAATATAATAAGAAATTAATATATATCTGTTAAGTGAAATTAATGAATCAGTATGTAGTTGTTCTCACAAAGTTTTTTTCTACTGGATGGTGACCTTTTTGTTTAGTTATTTCTTTAACAAATAATAAGAATGGCAATTGATGTTGTAGATACTGTTCTATACCCTTTGTACACTATTAACTACTTTGATCCTCATCATTAATCCTGCAAGATAGGTAACACTATTATTCCCAATATTGTTGATGAGAACAATAAAGCTATAGAGAAAGTAAGCTATAAATTTATATTTGTTTCCAGTCTGCACTGTATTTATTCAACCAACAATTTTTGAGTGTCTGCTTTGTGCCAGGTACCATTTTAGGTGTTAGTGGGTACAGAGGTGAACAAAGTCCCTGCCTTCCTGGAGCTTACATTCTAGTGGCAGAAGACAAACAGGAACAAATACATACATAAGCAAAATACTTCAACTAAGTGTTATGCAGGTAAAATTAAGCGATGTGACAGGAGGGACTGGGGAACTTCTATGAATCAGATGGTAGGAGGGGCCTTTCTGAGGATGTGACACCTAACATGAAGTCTGATTGACCAGAGGAGCCAGACATTGGATATCAAGGGGAGGTTCTCTGTGGCAAAGGGCAAAGCTCATGCAGCAATGCTTATGGCAGCAACGAGTCTGGTGCTCCTAAGAGAGAATGGCCAGTGTGATGAGGAGAAAAGTAGTATGAGCTGAGGCACCTGAGGTAAACAGAGTGAGGAAAGTTAGGGCTCGCTCTATAAGTCAAGGCAAGAATAATGATTTTTGTTTTGAGCGTGGTGGGAAGCCATTAGAAGGCTTAAAGGAGGGTGGTGGTGTTTTAAGAAGATCATGATGGCTGTTGGGAGGAGAAGGTGTTGTGGAATGAGGCAAGAGTAGAATCAGAAAGGTTGCAGTCTTTGAAGGGAAAGATGATGGTGGCAGTAGAGATTGTAACCAGTGGTTGGATACTGGTGTATATTTTGGAGACAGAGTCTTAAGCACTTGTAGATGGATTTCATGTAGAAGGAGAAGGAAAGAGATGAATCAGTGTTGATTCTGGGTGGCTGGTGGTGGTGTTACTAAGAAGAAGAAGGCTTGGGGATGAGCAGCTGGGGAAATGGGCAAACAGGAGCTCTGTGTGATTCGTGATTTTTTTCCTGAAGGGCTCAGCAACAGCTCAGAATTAAGAGAATGTCAGTGAATGGATTATTCGACAGTTCAGTTTGCAAAGGGATTTGAGGAGTTGACAACTTTGCAGTTGCACGGGAAAAGAGTTTACCAAAGTGGTGGAGAAGAGGAAAGAGTTCTGGTGCTGAAAGTCATGATGCATTTAAAGATTGCATTTACAGTAAGGTGGGAAGAAGATTGAAAGATGTGGGGGACTAAGACATGGGAGTTTGAGATTTCAGATGTGAAACTTTTCTGGGTGTTGATAAGGTCCAAGCTGTGATCATGGATACGGATTGCTGAAATGGAGCAGAGGTCTTTAGGGTATAAATGTTAAGAAAATGTGGTATTGTAGAAAAAAGTTGTTTTTATTTTTTAAATGGAGATTGAAGTCCCAAAGAGTAATGGAAGAAACCAACGTAGAGGGAAGAAAGTAAACAAGTGCCAAGATCATGAGAGGCAAGATTTGGAGGCTGGTAGATGACAATCATGAGAAGATTTAGAGGGTGCAGAGGCATGGCATGCTTTTCAAAGACTTGTGTGCAAGTGGGGTTGCTTTGATGCAGAGGAGTGTAGAAGAATGTTGCTCCTAGATTCCTTATTAGAGGAAAGGGATTGTTCTTCAATAGGAAGGGCCCCCAGGGTGCTAGGTCCTAGTAGGTTTCAGTTAATTCTGTAAGTTCAGGGAACACTGTGTTGAAGGTTTAGAGTATAGAGAAACTTGTTGATGAAAGAATGTAGACCCAAATAGAGGAATAAAAGAGAGTAAGCTGTAGGAGCATAGCAGAAGACTGAGCCATGAAAGAGAGGTGGAAGGTGTTGGGGGTCAGAGCAATATGTGGGGAGGATGGACTGCCAGAGAGAACTGCCTCAGGACAGTGATAAGAGCTCTACAATTCTGCATAAAATTAGAAAACTTTGGGTTAAAACTATTTGTAACAACTTGGTAGGATTAAAATCCTAGTTTCATACTACAGAGTACTTATTAAGGTACCTCTCCAGTGTATTAGAGACAACACTGCCAACATATCTAATTTAACATTACCAGTAATGGGACAAACTGAGTTGTGTCCCCTGATGAGATGCACTTATAAGGACCCACCAGCAACCATGGAGCACTCTGGTCAAAAATATTTAACCTGAATCTAATCATAAGGAACAGGCTAGTTCAAACTGAGGAGCATTCTTTAGAAACAATTGGCCTAGATTCTTCCCAAATGTTAATGTTACCAAAGGACCAAAAAGCTGAAAAATAGTTTTAGATTAAAGGACATTAAGGAGAAAACAATTAAATCTAATATGTGATCCTTGATGGGATCCAGAATTGGCAACAAACAAAAAAACAATTAAAAAAATCCCTGAATTCCAATTATAAAGGATGTTATTAGGATGTATTAGTCTGTTTTCACACTGGTAATAAAGACATACCCAAGACTGGGTAATTTATAAAGGAAAGAGGTTTTACGGACTCACAGTTTCACATGGCTGGAGAGGCCTTACAATTATGGCAGAAGGCAAAAGAGAAGCAAAGGCACATCTTACATGGCAGCAGGCATGAGGGAGCAGGGAAACTCTCATTTATAAAACCATCAGATCTCATGAGACTTATTCATTACCATGAGAACAGTATGGGGGAAACTGCCCCCATGATTCAATTATCTCCATCTGGCCCTGCCCTTGACCTGTGGGGATTATTACAATTCAGGGTGAGATTTGGGTGGGGACACAGCCGAATCATATCATTGCACCCCTGGCCCTCCCAAATCTCATGTCCTCACATTTCGAAACCAATCATGCCTTCTTCCAAAGTCTTAACTCATCAGCATTAACTCAAAAGTCCATGGTCCAAAGTCTCATCTGAGACAAGGCAAGTTTCTTCCACTTATGAGCCTGTAAAATCAAAAGTAACTTAGCTACTTCTTACATACAATGGGGGTACAGGCATTCGGTAAATACACCCCTTCCAAATGGGAAAAATTGGCCAAAATGAAGGGGCTACAGGCCACATGCAAGTCCAAAATCCAACAGGGCAGTCAAACCTTTTTTTTTTTTTTTTTTTTGAGAAGGAGTTTTGCTCTTGTTGCTCAGGCTGGAGTGCAATGGTGCAATCTTGGCTCACTGCAACCTCCATCTCCCAGGTTTGAGCGATTCTCCTACCTCAGCCTCTTGAGTAGCTGGGATTACAGACATGTGTCACCATGGGGCAGTCAAATCTAAAGCTCCAAAATGATCTCCTTTTTCTCCATGTCTCACATACAGGATACAAGAGTTGGGCTCCCACAGCCTTGGGCAGCTCCGCCCCTGTGGCTTTTCAGGGTACAGCCCCACTCCTGACTGTTTTCATGTAATGGTGTTGAGTGTCTGTGGCTTTTCCAGGTGGATGGTGCAAGCAGTAGATCTACCATTCTGGGGTCTGGAAGATGGTGGAGGATGGCGGCCCTTTTTTCACAGCTCCACTAGGCAGTGCCGTTGTGGCGAGTCTCTGTAGGGGGGCTCCAATTCCACATTTCCCTTCCACGCTGCCATAGTAGAAGTTCTCCTTGAGGGCCCTACCCCTGCAGCAAACTTCTGCCTAGACATCTGGGCATTTCCATGCATCCTCTGAAATCTAGGCTAAGATTCAAAAACCTCAATTCTTGACTTCTGTGCACCTGCAGGACCAACACCACATGTAAGCTGCCAAGACTTAGGGCTTGTACCCTCTAAAGCAATGGGCCGAGCTGTATGTTGGCCCCTTTTAGCCATGGCTGGAGCTGACACAGGGCACCATGCTCTGAGGCTGCATAGAGAAGGAGGCGCTGGGCTTGGCCCATGAAACCATTTTTCCTCCCTAGGCTTCCAGGCCTGTGATGAGAGGGGCTGCCATGAAGGTCTGTGACATGCCCTGGAGACATTTTCCCCATTTTCTTAGTGATTAATATTTGACTCCTTGTTGCTTATGAAACTTTCTGCAGCTGGCTTGAATTTTCCTTAGAAAATGGGTTTTTCTTTTCTGTCACATCATCAGGCTACCAATTTTCTAACTTTTATGCTCTGCTTCCCTTTTAAACATAAGTTCCAATTTCAAACCATATTTTTGTGAATATATAAAACTGAATGCTTTTAACAGCACCCAAGTCACATTTGAATGCTTTGCCGCTTAGGAATTTCATGTGCTAGATGCCCTAAATCATCTCTCTCAAGTTCAAAGTTCCACAAATATCTGGGGCACGGGCAAAATGCTGCCAGTCTTTTTGCTAAGACATAGCAAGAGTCACCTTTATTCCAGTTTCCAGCAAGTTCCTCATCTTCATCTGAGACCACCTCAACCTGGACGTCATTGTTCAGATTGTGACAGGAAGTCCAGTGATTAGACTTAATATCACTATCAGCATTTGGGTCAAAGCTATTCAACAAGTCTCTATGAAGTTCCAAACTATCCCACATCTTTCTGTCCTCTTCTGAGCCCTCCAGACTGTTCCAACCTCTGTGTATTACCCAGTTCCAGAGTCGCTTCCACATTATTGGATATCATTACAGTAGCATCCCACTCCTGGTACCAATTTACTGTATTATTCTGTTCTCATGCTGCTAATAAAGACATACCTGAGACTGGGTAATTTATAAAGGAAAGAGGTTTAATGGACTCATAGTTCCACATGGCTAGGAAGGCCTCATAACCATAGCAGAAGGCAAAGGAGAAGCAAAGGCACATCTTACATGGTGGCAGGCAAGAGAGAGCTTGTGCAGGGGAACTCCCATTTATAAAACTATCAGATATCATGAGACTTATTCACTACCATGAGAACAGTATGGGGGAATTGCCCCCATGATTCAATTATCTCCAACTGTCCCTGCCCTTGACACGTGGGGATTATTTCAATTCAAGGTGAGATTTGGGTGGGGGCACAGCCAAACTGTATCACAGGACAATTAGGGAAATCTGAATATGGCTTATATATAAGATATATATCATATATAGACAATAATAGTGTTGGATCAATGTTCAACTACCCCATTATGATAATTTTATTAAGGTCATAAAGAAGAATGCTTTTTTCTTACTAGATGCATGCTAAATTATTGAGAAATGAAGTATTATAATGTATTCAACTGACTCTCAAGTAATTCAGCAATATCTATATATCTTGTAATATCAATATCAATATCTATACAATATATTAATGTCTATTTCTCTTTATATTTAGAGAGTGAGAAAGCAAATATTTAAATTTACCATTGTCAGTTTTAAGATGTCATCAAAGTAGAAAAAATTTCAATAATTACATTAAGCAAACATTATTAAATAATTTAATCAATTTAGTAATTATTACATTATTTTAAAAATTATTTTAAGAGCTACATTAAAACCAATCACAGAGCAGTATTAATTTTTGAGGATTGTTATAGTCTATTTCCAGCCCAATAATGAATCATCAGGACTAATGACATTAATACCACTACATGCCTTATTTTACATCATGGAAGTCATCCAAATGGGCTATGTGACAGAGAAGTAAATATACTTTATTATTTATGCAAATAAGTACTAATTGCTCATGCCAAAATACTTCCTTCATTAAAGAGGATAAAATAACTTTTCAGATGGACTTTTAAAAAGTTTCTTCCATATACCTATATTTTTCATGATGTCTTGGGTAGGAGTCTATAGGCAATATAGTGGAATTAAGGCCATAGGATGCACTACCTTGGCTCCTCACTTCCTTCTAGCCTTGAAAAGTAGAACAGTCACTAATTTACAGAATGTATGTTCTGTTCCTACTCTTAACAAGAAGGAGGGAGAGAGTCCCACAGGCAGCTGGTGTAAGCTCTAGATAAAAGGAGAATGGAGGTGGAAGCAGTGTAAACAGGTGCCTCAAAAGCTGTCTCTTTCTGGGCAGTGTTCTTGTTATAGGTACCCATCTTGTACCAAGAATACTACCCTGAGTATTAGATGACCAATTGTAGCTCAGGGGACTACATACAGTTTTTTTTTCCTTTAATTTTAAGATGTTCTCCCCGCTTAGTGGAAAAAGTGCATTTTTGAGATGCATTTTATCTTTGAGATAGAATCTGCCCCCGTGACCCAAACACCTCCCACCAGGACCCACTCCAGCATTGGGGATTACAATTCAACGTGAGATTTGGGCGGGGACACATATCCAAACTGTATCAGATCCGATGTGTCCCTAATTTCTTTTCTGTTTTAGAAAGCAGTTTACTAATTTGGCTGTGCTGTGAAAAATCCCTGAGAGGTTGTAGCAGTTTTACTGCTCCACGCCATCTGCATATCTCATCAGATCACACTACATAATCTCTTTGGGAAAAAGGATGATGGGGCAAGACCAAAAGGGCCAGGCTAAAAGATAAAGCCACCAAATAGCTTTACAGAGATGTCAGTTCAGCACATGCATAGGAGCATCAGGCAATGGAAGTGACATTTCAAACAACATGTCTTTTTCCCCTCCACACATTAAAAATGCTTCTATTAATTGAAAGCAGATAAAAGGTGAAATAATACAATGCACAGTAACTCATGTTAAAGCTTGCAGGTAAAAGACTGAATTCTTATGTGAAATAAATGGCTTTCCACTTAATAAACTGGAGTTGTTCCAAGGACATCTTTTCATTTACTGAGCAGGTGCAGATGAAGTTTTGAGAAACTTGTACAGTATTTTTAAAAATAAAACATTTAATTAACAAGCTTGAAAACAGTGGAGCACTTGAGGTGAAAAACAATTGTTTTATATCAAACAGTGCAAATCCAATTTGTGAATGCAACTGTATTGAAAAGCTTGAAAATATTAATGAATTGCTGTGGGCTTTAAAAAAGAAGTTTTAATTTTCTTTCAAGGTTTTCCCTTGAGACAAGTTCTAAGTCAGAAAAGATGTTCAAATGAATGCAAAAAAAGTATATTCTATTTGAAGGTCCAAATGCTTATCTAAAAGAAACAAAGATGAAAAGGGTAGAATATTTATAAGCATTAAAAAATAAACCAAATTCAAACACATCTCTATATGTGGATCTTTTTGTTAAGGTGGTTTGGAATTGCAGTTTCTATCATGACTGTTCCACAACAAATTTGGAAAAGTAATATAATATTAAAGATATATGCAGTTTCACAAGGGATTAAGCCATAAGGGATCTATGAAAGGTTATATATAAAAAAAAGAATCTTGAGAAAGATACTGTTTCAAGATAAGACAACTTTGGTCAAAGGCTTAAATTTCTTTTCATTAAGTTTTCTGTAGAATAATCCCTCCTGATTCCAGCGTTTTATAGAGAAAGATCTGGTAACAGCACATGCTGTTGGTCATACCAAATATTGCTCCAGGCCACAGTATTTGCTGGGCTCTCAGGTAATTGCTTATTTAGTGACTCTGGTCAGGAACCCTAAGCCGCATGACAGGGTTAGGTGTCCTGTAAGGCAAGCTGATAAATCCTCGTGATGACAGCCAGGTCTTTTGGCAGTGTCAAGAATTGACAGGCCACCAGTGCTCCTTTCCTTTGTGTCTTCAGTTTGGAAAAATGCAACAAATAAAAATCACTAAAGAGCTTCTGGGAAGGTCAGCCTTCACTGTGGGGACTTAATGAGATTAAAGAAAAACTTGATTTATTTCTCTTTCTTGACAAGGGCTTGTTTCCCAGAGGTAATCCTGAAGCCACCAGAAGAAAATTAAATGTACCCAAGATGATGTTCTCCAAGTTACTCACAGAAAAAGTCAGAACAGTGCTCACTATCTACAGAATCCTGGTTATTCTTTAGTATACAACCTTTCTAATGGCTATTATCCCCATCTCTTCATATTATCAAATAGGTTATAAACAGATAATGGTTGAATAAGAGATGATGCTCTAATTTTCCTTCTATAAAAACTAAAGAATCTTGATGCCATATGCTTAATTTTTCATGTCTTAAATTTTAATATCTGGACTTTTAGTGTATTAATTTTTGTTTAGTAAAAGAAAACAAATAAGCAAAGAGGGAAAAACAAGGCAATGAATAGAAAATAGAAAAAGTAACCAGCTTACTACAAAGCACATTGGCCTTCCATGCTATTAAATTACATTAGTTAACGCTCACACTTAAAAAGTGCTCAGTTTTCTTAAATGTGTGCTGCTATTACTGCCCTAAATAAATTCCTCATTAAGCTGCTCAGTTTCTCTTCCCTTGTGTTTCAGGGTTTAATTTTTTTTTCTAGACTAGTTAAGTGCAGTAGTGAGAAGGGGGGAAAGAGTAGCACAAGGAGTTTGATCTGTAACTGACTGTGAACAATTAATTGAGATAACATTATCTTCGAACCAGCCACATTTTTTTTGTTGTTTCTCTGTCATTTTGCTTTCTGATCCCTTGATTCTCTTCATTCAAACCATTTGCTTAATTATTTAGCCTTCTTAATTCTCACCCTCTTCCACTCTTCTCAATCAGCCTTTCATCTTTTTAGGGGTCCTATCACATCTTAATCTTTCTTACTGAACTTTTATTGGTGAAACTGTTATGTATTAACTGAAGCTACAGAGATTAAAGATAATTTCTACTTCCTTAAAAACCACAATATTTATTTTTTCTTCTGTTATATCATCAGAGGTAATGCAATACAAATATTACTAGTTTATGGTTTCATGTAGTATTTTTAAGTCCTTGCTACAATGTTATTTGCCATGTAGAAGAACTAGAGACTTTTAGAAACTGTAGTAACTCTTAACTAGAAATTAGAGGAGGAACTTTATAAACTAGTCTCCTCATAGACCCCTCACTAGCAGGACTTTTACTAATGTTAGATAATATAATGGAGGTTTGCCTGTGACATCTGGCAGAACTTTCATTCCTAGGGTTGATTTGGCTAAATCATTCCAGGCTAAGGGCTCCATTGAAAAGGACAATATTTAAAGATAGAGGAAAGAAGCATTTTGATCAACCACACATATAGGGGGATGTTAGAAAAGAATTTTGACAGGAATAATAGAAAATCATAGTAAATATATGTAATCTTGATGAAATTACTTAACCTCCTTATGCTTCAATTTCCTTACCTACAAAATTAGAAAGGTAGTAGTAATATTTGTCTCATAAGGTTATTGTGGTAATTAAATGAGTTGTTATATATTAGTGAAATATTTAGGTAAGTGGAACTTATTGTTAAATGTTAAAATAATGACAAATTTTACCATCATATCTTTCTTTGTGGCTGAGTTAAAACACATATGTATGTCTTCTCCAAAGAAGACATGCAAATGGCCAACAGATGTATAAAAAATTAGTAATCATCAGAGAAATGCAAATTAA
Source organism: Trachypithecus francoisi (assembly GCF_009764315.1). Lineage (NCBI taxonomy): Eukaryota > Metazoa > Chordata > Mammalia > Primates > Cercopithecidae > Trachypithecus > Trachypithecus francoisi. The sequence continues at coordinate 43,284,792 of NW_022681460.1, forward strand.
AATCACAATGTAAGGTATTACTTTACACTGGTTAGAATGACTTATCCAAAAGACAAAAGATAGGCCGGGCATGGTGGCTCATGCCTGTAATCCCGGAACTTTGGGAGGCTGAGGCAGGCAGATTACTTGAGGCCAGGAGTTTGAGACCAGCCTGGCCAACATGGTGAAACCTTGTCTCTACTAAAAATACAAAAATTAGCCAGGCGTGGTGGTACATGCCTGTAACCCAGTTGCTTGGGAGGCTGAGGCAGAAGAATCACTTGAACCTGGGAGGTGGAGGTTGCGGTGAGCCAAGATAGCGCCACTGCACTCTAGCCTGGGTGACAGAATGAGACTCTGTCTCAAAACAAACAAACGAGCAAACAAACAAACAAACAAACAAAACAAACGATAAATGTTGGAGAAGATGTGGAGAAAGGAAACCCCTACACACTGTTGGTGGGACTGCAAATTAGTACGGCCATTATGGAAAACAGTATGGAGGTTTCTAAAAAATTAAAAATAGAATTGCCGTTTGATCTAGAAATCCCACTACTGAGTATACAGTCAAACGAAATGAAATCAGTATGTTGAAGAGATATCTTCAGTTCCATGCTTATTGCAGAACTATTCACAATAGCCAAGATTTGGAAGCAACCTAATATTCCAACAATGGATAAATGAGTAAAGAAAATGTGGTATAAATACTTAATGAAATATGATTCAGCCTTAAAAAGAAGAAAATCCTGTCATTTGTGACAACATGGATGAACCTGGAGGATATTACATTAAGTGAAATAAGCCAGGTGCAGAAACACAAATACTGTGGGCTCTCACTTATATGTGGAATTTAAAAAGTTGAATCCATAGAATGATGGTTACCAGGGGCTGTGGGGAGGAGGGACTGCAGAAATATTGGTCAAAGGATACACAATTTCAGTTAGATAGGAGGAATCAAGAGACCCATTGTACAATATGTGATTATAGTATAAAACAATGTATTGTATTCTTGAAAATTGCTGAGTAGATTTTTAAATGTTCTCACCACAAAAATTGATATGCGAGGTAATGTATATGTTAATTAGCTCAATTTAGTCATTCTACAGTATGTGCATATTTCAAAAGAACATATTGTGCATGATAAATATATACAAAAAGAGTTCTAGTACGTAAATAACTCTAGGTCATTGTGCTTTCTTGATTTTATTTGACTGCCTTTTGTTGTAGATATCATTTTTTGTTGCTGTTAGTCAGTATTCTCTTGCTGCTCCTGATATACTGCCATATGTTGCATTCATTCACTCTATAGACCAACACCATCTAATAGCCAAATACGTAATTTATAATTTCCAGTAGTCACATTAAACAAAGTAAAGAGAAACAGGTGAAATGATCTTTAATAATATATTTTATATAACACAGTGTATCCAAAATGCTATCATTTCAACTTGTAATCAATATACAAATATTAATGATGTATTATATATATATATTTTTAAAATTCCAAGTCTTTGAAATCTGGTGTGTATTTAACTCTTGCAACACAACTCAATTGGAATGCTAAATTTTAGTTAGACACGTGTTATTTATTTAGATTTCATAAAATTTACAGTTGAAAAAGTGGATTCATGTATCCAAATTGTTTTGAGAGTATTTAAACGTTTCTCAATAAGTGAATTGAATAGCAGTGTATTAGTCCATTTTTATGCTGCTATGAAAAAATATCCAAGACTGGGTAATTTATAAAGAACATGAAGTTTAATGGACTTCCAGTTCCACATGACTGGGAAGGCTTCACAATCATGGTGGAAGGTGAAGGAGGAGCAAAGGCACGTTTTACATGGTGGCAGGCAAGAGAACGTGTGTGGGGAAACTACCCATTATAAAACCATCAGATCTTGTAAGATTTATTCATTATCATGAGAATAGCATGGGAAAAAAACTGCCCCCATGATTCAATTACCTCCCACAAGGTCCCTCCCATGACACATGGGGATTATGAGAGCTACAATTCAAGATGAGATTTGGGTGGGGACACAGCCAAACCATATCAAGCAGTTTTTAAATTAAAATTAATTAAATTAAAATAAAACAAAATAAAAATTCAGATCCTTAGTCTCACTGGCCACATTTCAAGTGCTCAGTAGCCACATGTGGTATGGCTGTCACACTGGTAAATACTATTACTGAATACCTAAGATGTATAAAAAGGCCTTAGGTAGAGATAAGTTAAAGACACATTGCCCCTCCCCTCTTCAAGAGTGGAGGAGTTGAGAGAGGTACAAAAAGACAGCAATAGTGTGAGAGCAGTTCTTTGTCTCTTCCTATAGAGTAATGTGACTTTATGGCTAAAAGACCTCTTTTTGTGATTCTTTTTGAGTTAGTGTCTATAACTGAGATCACTGAGGTTGCTGACAGTCTGACTTCTCCATAGGTGAGGCATTATTTTGTATTTGTCACATATCAAGGTTGTGCATGATTGTTGTAGTTGTAATGCTTTTCATGATCAAATAAAGCACTTTGCATTTAAACTGTGACTTTGATCAAATAGCTCCATATTTCCCTGTGTGGAATCAGATTTTCTAATGTTAAAATGTACATGTTTCTCAATTATTTGAGCTCCCTGTCCATATTGTTGTTAACCTCAGATTTCTGTCTCATTTCATCCCTTCAACTAACTAGCTTTTTCTCATTATTTTCTGCTATTGAGCCCAATGTTGCACAGAAAAGTTGATTTGTTAATTAGTTTAATCGCCTCTTCTTATAATGGTGGGGTAAGATTGGCGGAGGAAGCTTGTTGTCAGTCTATGCTACTGGTAAGCAGTAATTACAGATAATGATGCTTTTGTCTTGTGGTATTCTGAAGATTGTCTTGAACTCTCCCTTGTTGAATTAGCAAATGGACTGTCATGTTGAATTCTCTGGTTTCTTCCCCCAACTCATCCTCTACCCTCCACCAATGAAACAAAATTACAGCTTGTTAGGTGGAAGCTCATTTGAAGTCTCAATTTTCTTGAGTATTCAGCTCTCATGGGGAAGTGCCAGCTGCTCATTCGTGGCCACAGCACTTGCCTTTGGCTTAAGATTCCTACTTAACTGGCATCCTACAAGTCTTTGATTTTTATTTTGCTTGAAGAGGCAGCGGTTGTCTTGACAGCGGAGTTAAAGCTCTGTCCTTGTACTTTGATGCACATTGTGGTACAATCTAATAATCAAAGTCATTTGTCAAGAAATAGGGTGTTCACACTTTTCTCTGAAGAGATTGGAATAAACAACAGATTTTATGTGGATGTAAGCCAGAAAGGGCAGTCACCACCACTTTAAAAATGTGCCTGAAATGTACAGCCCAGAGTAGGTTTTAACTAAGACTGTATCTTTATATCAGCAGTTCTCAACCTGGGACAATTTTTATTCCCAGGAGATATTTGGCAATATCTGTTGACATTTGTGGTTTTCATGACTTATGAGGGGAGGGACAGCATCCAGCAGGTAGAGGTCAGGGCTGCTGCTTAACATCCTACAATGCACAGGACAGTCCTTCACAATAAAGAATTATCTGACTCACAGATGGCAATAGTGCTGAGGTTGAGAAACTCTACTTCATATTATTATGAAGGGAGCCCTGTGGTATATTTGATCCCTATCCTCAACAGTCAATTATTTATATGATTTGGGGGAATAATTGATTGAGTAGGAAAATTGGAATTAATTGCTAAGAGGATGGGTTTTCCATGTCCTGCTGGGGGGACTCCTTATGGAAAATAGAGAGGGAATAAAAGTAGAGATTAAAAACCTCTGTCCTCATAATTACAGTAGAAACTTATTTTTTACTGTTGCATGAGTGTAATAGAAGCAATATGCTAAACTCTACATGCTTCTGAATTACTGACAAATTCTCTAATAGAACCACATTCTTTTACCAGCAGGGAGAAATTACATGGTCCATAAATGTTATAATCAGATGTATTTTAGCCAAAGCCTGCTTGCTCCTTTCATATCTTGAGGTTAGACTCCATTTTTAGAAAATACTGATGTTGTAGTCTTGACACCAAATCCAGTCTTCTCAGAGGAACTTGGTGAGGCTCAGACGTTAATTTATCTAATCAAAGTAAAGAGTTTGTTTGAATAGACACAATTTCTAGTAGTCTCTTAGACTGAGATGGATCTAGCGTTTGAGCTAGGATCACCTTGAAGCTGACAATCCATTCTTTCCAGTATGTTTTGGATAGCATGCCATAAATACCAATTTATTCTTGACACAGCCTGTCATGTGAAAATGGGGTGACATATTTTAACATATTTATATCTCCATAGGCCAAGAAGAGAACAATGATAACTCTATAAAGAAGACATTTCTAACAACTAGAACTCTCTCTCAAAAGATGGTGAATTTTCTTTCTCTCACTGGGAATTTTTTGGTAGAGGCCATATGACCACATACAGATATTATTGCATCGAGTTGAAAATTGGATTTGATGATTTCTGATGGATTATAACTCTGAGGGCCTCTGATTTAATGATTCTGCAAATTTACCCTTAAGAACCTACAATTTTGCAGCCTCTCCATCCCCCAATTCCCCATTCTTCCACGTGCATTTCTCAATATTCATTATCGTCTCTGCAATCCCGCAAACAAGACCATTGCTGGCATCTTTTCTGCGCCTTGCACATGCCATGCTTTTTCAGTCTGCCACTCCTGGAATGTCTTCTGCTTTTCCTTCAAGGTTTAGCTCCAACACTACCTTTCATGAAGCCCTTTCCTATTGTTCTACCCTAAAATGTTTGTTTCTTTTCTTATTTCTCTCACATTTGTCATCTGGGTTATATTCATAGGGGGTTATAGTCATAGGGAATGTGTCAATGTTTTCATAAATGCACCAGCAGAAGACAAATTGATTTCTATTGTAATTTCTCTGTTTCTATGTTTACTTCTTATTCAGGAGTTCTTTATCTCTTCATAATTAGTGACATTAAGACCATTTAGCACTTGGTTATATGTTGCCTTATTTTCTTGCCTCTTTATACTAAGTTTTTGGAGTCATACATGTGCTTTGGTTCTTCTGTGTGTCTTTTACAGTGCTGAGGTTGTAGTAAGAAGGTAATAAAACACTGCTAAATTAAATGAAGAACAGTGGAACCCAGTAGCTCCACATGGTAAGCATGATATGCCAGTGATTCCACAGAATAGGGTTTTCTGCTGGAATAGTGTATGCCAGGCTGCTTTTGAGATGGTCTGTTCCCTTGTATGAATAATTCTGGGGAAAGTCATGTTTTAGTTCTCTTTCTCATTGTCTTTTAAGAGCAGAATAGGAACAATAGAGAGAGAAGACTAGAAATGGCTTAGAAAGAAAGGAAGAACAGGGCTGCCAATTTTTTTCTGAATCATAGCAACTTCCCCTTACTATTTCTTTCGAAAAAATATGTAACAATTTCAAAATGTCAGCCTCTACCTCATTTTACTTGTCTCTGTCTTTTAGTATTTTCAGAGCTAGAACCAAAGATGCCTCTGTTCTATGCTGAATCTTAAGCACCTGAGCCTGCTCTTCTAGAGACAAGGTATGTGTGTCAACATTGGCCCCAGAATCTTCTGCAGCTTAGAACTGGGTTACTTTCCTGGATTTTGGATTCAGGGACTGTTTTGCTATCTTCATTATTTCTTTCAGAGTCGACTTCAGCTGATCTCACAAGGAACTTGGTGTCCCAGGCACAACTCTTGAGTGCCAATATTGCCTCTTAGGTGAACCTCTCTCCTACCCAGTTTTGATCATGTTTTCTGATAAGTATCATAGTTTCCCATGTAGAATTATAACTCAGCCCTAAACCTTAGGCTGGTTAGATAGACCCTGTTGTTCTTCACCTTATCCTGTTGACACTATTCTCTTTCAGGTCTAGACCTTCCTTTGTATCGTCACCTACTTATTGGTGTGCAAGGAGAGTCAATTATTGTTAAAAATAAGGGTTACCATTTTTGGGGGAGAGGAATGATACAAGTATACCAGAATCCTATTTAGAAACCTTTCCCAGATTTATGGCATGGAAGTAGCATGCAATCTGGTTTTTAATCAGATGTCTATTGCCAACATAGTAAAACACACACTATGTACCAATGGAATTTAGTGCTATACTGAAAAAATGAAATATATTTATTTATATCTATTTTCATATTTCCTGTAACAGTAATAGAAAAACTTCCCTTTAGGTTTTTTTTTTTTTTTTAATCTCGCTATATAACTCTGTCTCAACTTTCTTGAATCTGATGTGAGGTTAGTCTGTTTCATGGCCTATACCACTGGAAGAAGCATCAGGAATGAAAAAACAGAAATGAGAAAAGGAAGCAGGAGATTTTATAGGTAATTACTATTTCTGTGATACTGTGTGGTTAAGTGATAACTCTCTTACTGCTTTCCCAGAACTCCCCTGTTGGTCCAAGGGGAGTTACTGTTGTTTCCGGGAGCTACTAGACTGACCACTTCTAGTCTTTTCTCCTTTACAAAATATAAGGACTCTGAGAATGGCACTCAGGTGTAAATGCTTTCAATATAATCAGAATAAGGAAAGCCAGTTATAATAAAAAAAAGTTGTGAATATTTTTCAGTTTTTTTAATGAGGAAATAATAGGTAATGCATTAAGTGAATTATATATTTTGAATCATTACTAATAGATAACAAATATTATATTTATCAAAGTTCCAATAGTTGAACTATTAATCTTAGAACCCTTGGCATATGAATGTTAAATTTTAAGTTTATTCTTAATGAATAGGGAGCTTGTCAGGAAAGCTATAATCCAATTTTCTCCCAACTTTTTATTTTTAATGAAAAGTGTGGCCAGGCATGGTGGCTCACGCCTGTAATCCCAGCACTTTGGGAGACTAAGGTGTGTGGATCACAAGGTCAAGAGATCGAGACCATCCTGGCCAACATGGTGAAACCCTATCGCTACTAAAAAACACAAAAATTAGCTAGGCATGGTGGCATGTGCCTGTAGTCTCAGCTACTTGGGAGGCTGAGGCAGGAGAACCACTTGAACCTGGGAGGCGGAGGTTGCAGTGAGCCGAGTTTGTGCCACTGCACTCCAGCCTGGTGACAGAGCGAGATTCCATCTCAAAAAAAAAAAAAAAGTGTACCAAATGTCAGCTTGTACACGTCTCACTGTCAAATATACTTTCCCGGAGAACAAGGATTGTGTCTTACTGATTTCTGGATATGTGGTTCCTAGCACCCTGCTGGGTACAATATGTTTATTGTATCAATGACTGTAAATGGTAAAATTTTTTCTAATTCTTTTGGTAGAATTTCTAATGTTAATTTTTATTTTTACAGATATGGAGTGGAAGATGTTCTCTCTTCATTGTGTGTTAAGTTGTTGTATTGAAAATTGTCACAGCCTGTTCTTGAAAATATTTTATTTAGTTCACTACTTTCAGTATGTAGGGTGAAACCAATCCAGCCATTTCTCTGAAATGTTAAGAATTTCTCTCTGAATGTCACTTTTTAGGTTTAACTGGAAGTCTTTTCTCAAGCCATGTTATTTTGGCTCTTGGCCCATAGATATTACTATGTTTTGTAGCGTTAAATCATAAAAATTTTCTTCAACTGAATGGCATAAATGGAACATACTTTAAAAAAAAATTTAAAGGCTTTCAAAGGAATCATTTGCACTTGAATGTTATTGCAGGATGACCTTCATAAAAGATCACCTACGGTACGTTCACAACATATACATACATGGAGAGTTAGGCTGGCAGAAGGAAAAAAAAACCCAAAACAAAAAAATCAAAAACTAAAAGTAGAAGGTTTTCCTTTCTGAACTTAAACATATTCTGTGAACAGATTGAAATTGTGCTGAAATGTATTTGTATATATCAGTCTACATTAGGGAACATTAGCGATCAGGATGAGTTTCTTAGAGACATTTGGTTTTGTGCAGAGCTTCTCAGTGGATAGAAACAGTGATTTTTAGTTTATTTTTCTGGTTCCTAGAAAAACTAAAATTTTATGGAAAAACTCCCTGAATTTCTTTTAAAACCTCTCTGAAAGGGTACTAATTATATCATTCCCTTGTAGGTGCTTGTAGGCAACTTATTTTGTGGAAAAAATTGTATTTGGGAGCAAGTTCTTGTTTTAACCATGCTATTTTCTTAACCTCAGATTAAAAAACAACTTTTAAAGTAAACAGTATACTACTTATACTATTGATAGTAATGCTATATTTTGTTTGAAAAGCTGAAAAATTATACACATATAAAGTAATTAAAAAACTTTCTTGTAGAAAATTTTAAAAATACAAGAAGTGGACAAAATAGTATAACAAGGCCCCATGCATCCATCTCCTAGCTTCAACAATGATAAACTCGTGGCCAATTTTATTTTATCTATTTAAGCCATTTTCAGAAAAATATCACTTTTCTGCTATTCATTCTTTCTTCAATTGTTTAATTATCTCATTTAACAGTAGTTTTTAAAAATGTTCTTATTGAGATGATATAGAATATTTAGGAAAATTTTCTCTCCTCCCTGTTCTCATTTATTTCAAGGGACAGGATAGTTGTATGCCTTGTCAAGACGTAGTTCAACTGGACAGGTGTGGCTGAAACCGTTCCTGTAGCTTCTTTTGGCTGCTCTTTGCTTTGGTGATATCCAGTGACTGGTACCTAGCTGTTTTGCCAAAGAGTAAGATTTGAGTCTGTAGGTGGTACTGAGCAACACACACAGCTTTAAAAAAATCCTGGCTGTCCTTTGCCCAGCTGCCTGTCTTTGCACTGAGAGTGAAGACTGGTGGTACCCACGTGGCCAGTTTGACCCTCAAAAACAAATGCACTGACCTTCAAGGAGGACACATGGAAGCATTTTGCATCAATCCCCTTTCTTACTTTTTGATCAAAATAATAAATGGGTAGAGGCCTTTGCTCTTAAGGAGACACTTCCTTCCTAAGCACTGTTTCTTTGTGTTTTGGCTATCTCCCTTGTGTGTGTACAATGGAGAGAATAGCTCAGGAGACCCTTTGGCCAAGCCTATTATGCTGCTATTCCATCTGTCTGTGGCAAACCAGAAAAAATCTGTGTTAGATCTTGCCTTATGGCAAATTCTGATCCACAGTTGCTGTTTTCCCACACTTACTTAAACTTCTTTGCACATCTACTGGCACAAAGGCCTGAGGGCCTCCTTCTGAGTGTGAGATACTTTTATATATCCAGGCCCTCTGGCCTTGCCTCTGGCAGATGCAAACAAACAAAAGCCTGTTTGAAGTTGACTTCCAAGGTTAGAAACTGGTTCGTGGCCAGAACAAGAGAAGGCATATTAGGATGGTATGTGTGTTATCACTCCTCTGGAGATTGGCAACATTTTGCAATTTTGGGGGGGGGTGTAATATATCTATTTTTATGTAATCTTTTCAAATGAATTAGTAATCAAGAAAGAGCCTCATTGGGGAAAGTGGCTGATTTTATTTAAAGACCTGCTTAAAAATGTAATGTGATCTGAAAATAGATGAATAATTTCAATAAGTTTGGAGGAGGTACTTAAAAATGAATATTGGGCTGCATATTATGATGGTACTTATAAAATAAGGAAAAATATAGGTTAATGTCTTTTTTCTCCTTTTTTTTTGAGATAGAGTCTCACTCTGTCCCCCAGGCTGGAGTGCAATGGCATGATCTCGGCTCACTGCAACCTCTGCCTCTTGGGTTCAAGCGATTCTTGTGCCTCAGCCTCCCGAGTAGCTGGGATTACAGTCACCCACCACCGCGCCTCGCTAATTTTTGTATTTTTAATAGAAATGGGATTTCACTATGTTGGTCAGGCTGGTCTCAAACTCCTGACTTCAAGTGATCCACCCACCTCATCCTCCCAAAGTGTTGGCATTACAGGCATGAGCCTCTGTGCCCAGCCTGTGTTTTTATTATAAATAAGAAACCATATCATGTAAGAATGCCTCTCTTTCCTATGGATAATATAATAGTTGTTAAAATACATCTCTTTTCACAAAAATTCGATTTTAAAGATACTATCCCTCTATTGGGGGAATGAGAAAACTGAACATTTAGTTATAAAAATAACGTTAACTGAATTTTACCAATTGAACAGAAAAACAGGAGAAATAAATAGATGTGATTGACAATCTCTAGACTTTGAAGGGAAATCAAATAATTAGGTAAATCCACTTTTTCTATATCTACAACCTAAATTTTTTCAGCTCATGTATCTTCTCCCAAAGTCAAAACCATTTTCATTAGAAAATGGAATTTCAGGCCAGGCGCAGTGGCTCATGCCTGTAATCCCAGCACTTTGGAAGGCAGAGGTGGGCGGATCACTTGAGGTCAGGAGTTCGAGACCAGTCTGGCCAACATAGTGAAACCCCATCTCTACTGAAAATACAAGAATTAGCCTGCTGTGGTGGTGGGTGCCTATAATCCCAGCTACTCGTGAGGCTGAGGCAGGAGAATCGCTTGAACCTGGGAGGTGAAGGTTGCAGTGAGCTGAGATCACACTACTGAACTCCAGCCTGGGCAACAGAGTGAGACTCCATCTCAAAAAAACAAAATGCAATTACAAATCCCAGAAGATGGGATTTGCCATCTAAAAGAAGACAAAGCAAAGAGTAATCAACTTTCCCAACCTAGTCTTTCTTCACTGCACTTGGCCTATAGATGGCCACCTTTGGGTTTAGTTCCATACCTAGACCATTTAGCTGTGGTAGGTGTGGCTGCATCACTTGACCTACATTGTGAGGCAACTTCTGTGCAATCAGTCCCAGTGACTGCTTTCCTTATGAGGGACCTTATGTGTGGCAAAACTTGGAAAATCAGAGTTGACTATAATATGTCTCTTCACCCTTTTGCCTCTGGGTCCTGGCTGCCGACATTCCAACCTACACTGCAATTTGCTATAATTTTTCCTGTGCTGCTGGTTTTTCTTGTTTCAGTTTTTTTTCCAAAGTAATTTATATGCCCATAATTTTCGTAGTTTTTCTATGGTCCATAATTTCAATTTAATTTAGTTTGGGATAAAACTAGATGGCCTATTTAAAAGTTCTGGTGCAGTTTTGCTTTCCTTCGACATTGCAATCTAGTCAAAAGATGAGTGACCAGATAATAGGTATTTGTTAAGATTTCCTTGGGAATTTTTGACATCAGTGTGTCTTGCTCTAATTAATTTCCCATTCTTCCTGCCCCAGGATGAAGGTCGCTTGATTACAGCTGGTTTGTCTTGACATACGCTACTTCTATTGGGGTTTTCTGGGAAGCTGGAAGCAGACCATGCCCACGGTTATTATGTGTTGTAAGGGATAGATGGTTGTGAAGCTAGCCTATGGTTTCAGGGTCTAGAGTATCTACTTCTTCTGTCACGAGCTGTTCTTCTGTCACGAGAATAGCTCTATTCCTGAGCTATTCTCAGGAATATTTAATCACCCTTCAGGGCATGTAGCCTAGGCTTTCCAAAGTATGTGCCATGAAAAAGGGTTTATAGTCAGAAACACTGGTAAAATGTTGTGTAACACATTATCCTCTTAGAGATTTATAATGCAAATTAACATAACGAAGGTTCTGAGAAGTCCTGCAGCAAAGAAGCATGCCTGTCTACAGATAAATTCAATATTTTCAAAATTTATTTAACCCTGAAACCCTACAATCAGCCTTATTTATTAACATTTTCTGGAATTTGTATTAAGAAATGCTCTCTTTTTTTTGGAATTCTGAGTTAACCTGTTTATTTTAATCACATTTAAAAATGGCTTAATTTAAAATGCATTTTAGAAAGCAAATATTCTCTCTACTCTTATGATGAACCTCATGCTGGGTACTAATTAGTCAGCAAAAAGAGTTCATTGTCATAGAGGTTCAAGGGAAATGTAAACTGTATGCTATTTTTGATTTAGATTGTCTTATGAAGATTTTTATGCTCAATGCTTTGAACCCTTGAGCCCTTTTGAAACTTTATTCTGCCTATTTTATGCAGAAGTAAGAATAAGTAAGAATGTGACTATGGCAGTGATTAAAGGTGGTAGTAAAGGAGCCAAAAATGAGATACTCTCTACTTCCCTTGATAAACCAGGCCTTTCAAATGGAAATTATACAGTTAGTAACAAAAACTGCCATTACCAGAAAAGTGTGGCTCAACATTCAGATCCCCCAGGACTTTACTGTGGTCCATACAATCCAGGGTCTTTCTTGACAAGAGTATATGTCCTTTCTGACAAGTTAGTTATGTAATCTTAGTGACCATTTTATCCCATACTGACCTCTTGTTCATCTTTATTATTTATGAATTTTTGTGAACTGGTTTTATTTTCAGTCTGTTTAGTTTCTTAATGTACTGGATTGAATTGATGCCATCAATTGGATGAAAGGGTTGGGCCCATTGTCCTCAATCCCTCCTTCTTCGCTCCCTTCCTTGTCAGCTGCCCACATGAGGCCTTCAGAACCTTTTTGGCCTTGCTCTGTTTCACCAGTTTCACTCTCATTCATGCCTTACTGCTTCTCCAGGTGAGTGTATAGTCCATGGATGTGCCCTGCCTCACCATCTCTGTCCCTTCTGAAGGAAAGGTTATTGACTCATTATATTTATGGAACAACTACTCTTTGTCCAGCATTGTGTTAGGAGTTGAGGAAATTAAGAAGATGACACAATTCCTGCACATTCAGAGCTAGATTTCTAGAAGGACACAGGCAAATAAATGGATCCACTTAACATAATATGATGTATGATGACAGAGGTAGCACAGTGTTCTGTGGGAGGTATGGAGACCAACCTAGGGCAGTCAAGGAAGGCTTCCTGGAAGAAATGACCTGACGTGAGACTTGAAGGACAAATAGAAAATAGCCAAATGAAGAAGATCATGGTATTGAGGGCAGGTTTTCCAGGCAGAAGGCAGATTATAGGCATAAGCATGGAAGTGTAAGGTGATAGGTAATTTGGTATTGCTGAACTATGAACTTTGAGGCCAAAGAAGTCAGGAAATGCATCCCAGTATCTTGTTCACACATAGACTCAGTTTAGGCTGGATGACTTCCTGAAGAATGGCATCCTTTATCTTTGCTGGGACCCAAGGGCAGCAAGGAGGAAAATCACCCTGTCACTAAAAATATCACATGATATATATAGGAAGCTGAGGGAGCATGAGTGAGGTTTTCCATTACCTTGGGATTTTTCCTAGTTTTTCTCTACCCTCTGTGTTTAAATAAGGTTTATTTTTGGTGATGACTAGTCTTACTAGACTAAACTAAGGAATGTAACTGTAATAGGTCTGTTGCTCAGCAAGTCAATATGCTGAGACTTCAGGTTGGAGCAGAAAAAGAGTTTTAAATATAGGACAGCCAAAAAAGGAAATGGGAGGAATCTTCAAATCCATCTATTCAAAAGGCTTAGGGTTAAGATTTTTTTTTTTTTTTTGAGACGGAGTCTCGCTCTGTAGCCCAGGCTGGAGTGCAGTGGCGCGATCTCGGCTCACTGCAAGCTCCGCCTCCCGGGTTCCCGCCATTCTCCCGCCTCAGCCTCCCGAGTAGCTGGGACTACAGGCGCCCGCCATCTCGCCCGGCTAGTTTTTTGTATTTTTTAGTAGAGGCGGGGTTTCATCGTGTAGACCAGGATGATCTCGATCTCCTGACCTCGTGATCCACCCGTCTCGGCCTCCCAAAGTGCTGGGATTACAGGCTTGAGCCACCGCGCCCGGCCTAGGGTTAAGATTTTTAAGGGTGTTGGAGTGAGCCAAAGTGTGGAGATCATCGGTTGGTGAGAGTGCAGTGTGAAGTTATGGGACTGGGAGGTGAAGAAACTGTATTCTCAGGCTGATTCAGTTCCTCAGTTGGGGGTCTTTAAAATGATTGGCATCAGCTGTTCTGCTAGAATTCAGAATCTGCTTTAGCAATTCTTAAGCAAAAGCCTTATGATTCTAACATCAGAAATCCTATCTATAGAAACATTGGGATGCAAATGGTCAGTGTCTAGTGCTACGGTGACTTTCCTTTACAAGGAAATGGGCCAAAGTGCAGCCTGATAAATGCTTAATTATAACTCTATTTCTATCCAGAATTTTTGTTAACCCTGTGAGGACAGCTTTAGGAACACCTGGAAAACACTGTCTCATAGTAAAATGTTGGACATAGATATCTTTATGATAGCACTGAGGTTGAAGTTAATATGTCATTTTTATGATTTAACTATTCAACTTTTTTTTTTTTTTTTTTTTTTTTTTGTGAGCAGGCACTGTCTTAGGACCTGGGCACACATTGATTAAGAAAACAGAGGAGATTCTTTCCTCCTTATCTTCTTGGAGCTTCTTGCCCAGTAGAGAAGAAAGATATTGAAAAGGTAATTGTCATTGTTTTATGTACAGTGTGGGATTCTAACTAGCTTGTGAGTAAGAGTATGCATAACAATGTTATTTTCAAATATAAGTGGACTGAGCACTTACAAAAGAAGATATCTGGAAAGAGTGCTACCCTTACCACTGGAATAAAAGCTAATACTCGTTAGTGTTGGGATTTCCTAGTAAAATTGGGCATATAAAGGAAGACTATCACTGAGCCAAATCAGTCTTAGAAATGACCATTATAGGGGTCAAAACAATTTGTTAATAGGAAATTGAAACATAAACTTTGTAAAAAGACCAACTCTTTTAACCAAAAGCTCCATCTGGGAATATTTCAACCAAGGGCTCCATCTGTCAGTAGGGGAGCTGCAGTGTGGCATCTGAGAGGTTAGGTAATTTTGCTAGAACCTCACTGACTGTGGCTTGTGACAAATGACTGACCCCTAAGGCCACCAACCCTGGCTGCCTGGTGCTTCACTTGGCCCCTGCTGAGTGGCTCCTATTCTCGCACCTCCGACCGGGCCATTCCTCTAGCCTAAGGCGGGTATTTTCATTATGATCCATAATCAAGTCGAATGGACTTTGTAATTGAATGAGCATCACACACTGGAGACTTTTGATGGGCTCAGCTCATCAGGATTTGAGGGAGACTGTGTGAGGGAGAAGAGGTAGGGGGGAGCTGGGCACACTTGCTCTCGCCTGTGCTTTGCTTCAGTCATTTGCTGAAACAAATCAGCAGCAAGAATCTGTTTTCAGAGCCCAAAACTATCAGTTTACTGTGCATGAATTATAAACAAAAATTTGTGTCTTTAGTAATAATGATGAATAAAAACAAAAATATTCCTGGCTGGAAGAATCAACTTGCTATGTATATATGCAATTTATGGAGGTAAACTACTTATCTCAGGATTCTTCTTCATGTTCTGTCATGGGCACCAACACCTAACTTGAATGAATGCGTACTCTGCCTGGGAGTACGTGGTCTGAACAGGAAAAAGGTGAGCCCACATGTCCTCATCCTCTTCCAGGCTAATTATTGCTCACATTTTCTGCTGATTGAATACTTAACCCTATTCATCAATGAATGATAGGACACTTTCCAGTGAGGCTGTTACATACAAAGTTGTGAACAATGAATGAGGTTTAATGCAGTGCATAGTTGAGGAGAGACAGAGAGAGAGAGAACGAGAGAGAGGATGTGTGTGTATTGTGTGAGGTGAAAGAATTTGTAATTGTTGGGTCAATGTAATTATCTTCTCTGGTGGACAAAACCTGTAGCGTAAATCATCCCAATGGAGGAAGAACCTTTAAAAATAATATCTGATCTAGGATGTGGGTTATATCTTGTATCTCAAATGTGTCTATCTAGATTACTGGGAATGAACAATGTTGTATTTTTTTTTTCATTTAGGGCCCTCAATACATGTTTATTAAATTACTAGAGTGCCAGCAGAAAATTAATTTCCTGCCTACGATCTACTTTAAGTACTAAGACATATGTTCAATAGTTAGGAAACACTTGTAGGGGAGGTGGCATGAGTAGATAGGAGATAGAAGCGGGCCTGATGGGAGAAGTAGGTTGAGGTGCTTCCATAAAGAGGCAGAGAGTTGCTTTGGGAACTTGCCAGAAAATGGATGCACTGGGAGGAAAGTTCAGACAAGTGTGAACTCGAGGACAGTTGGTGGATAGCTTCCATGTTAGACAGGTCCTTCAGGAAATAAGGAGCCACTGCAGGTTCTCCGTACAGAGTAACACAGCAGAGAGCACACAGTTTGAGGCATTCCACGGCTAAACAGTATTGACAAGATAGAGATGCCAGACAGGGAGTAGCCTGTCTTCTTGGCCTTTCACCAGAGCTGAGGTGATGGGGACTGACCTACAGGATGGCTATGGAAGTGAGACATCAGATGAAGGACTAGAAAAAACGTGAAGGATTAGATGTGGGGAAGATGGGAAAAAATGTGAGTAAAAAATCATTTCAAATTATAAATCATGAAGGTACAATTATGGTGGTTCACAAATTTCAAGAGTAACAAAGCCTTGCAAGCAAGGTGTTAATAAATGCAAAGGGGGTTCTTTTAAAATTAAATGAGTGCTTCAGATTATTACAAGAGTAGGAGACACATGACCTGTGACATGTGTTTTTTTTTTTGTTTGTTTGTTTGAATAGGGCCTTGCTATGTTTCCCAGGCTGGTCTGAAACTCCTGGGCTGAAGTGATCCTCCTGCCTCAGCCTCCCAGGAAACTAGGACTATAGGAACTTGCCACCACACCCAGTTGTTGACTGTTAGGATTGAGTCTTTCTTTGCTTTGGATCTGTAATGGGTGCAAGATATGCTCTCCTTTTCCTTGAAAATTTATCCTGTGTATCCATAAATGTAAAGTTGGAAAAACTGTTTTCTCAAGAGATATAGAATGCAGGAAACAAACTTCTGAGATTGTTCACATCAGTGCTAAAAAAATTCAGTATTTAACCAAATAGTATATTTAGTATCCAGACATGTGGTTTTCCTTTGGAAATCCCTGGTTGTGCCACCCTGCCAATAGAACTACAGAAGAGAATGCTTGCTGTTAGAAAGCAAATACAGAGGGCAGAAAAGGATTTAAGGATCCACAAAAACCTATTTAGGATCAGTCATCAAAATCTAGGATCACTCTTGTTTTGTTCTCTTATCACAAGAGATTTGAGCATTTTCTTGTGGTTTATAAGATTTGCTGTTACATTATTAATTTCTTATTGGGTAACTAGGAAGTGATTTCATCATGCATAAATTCCATTCATTTTGTACTACTCTATAAAACATATCATGTTTTAATTGTCAGTTGTTTGGAGTTGCAGACAGAATATATGTCATGGTTACACAAATAGTTACAACATACACTATATGCATCTCAGACTGGGTGTTCCAGGTCGGACAGAAGAGCAGGTGGTGATTTTCTTATACAAAATTTAATAGCCAATTCTTGTATCTATTCTTGCCAAAATGTCTACAGTCACAGAACTCTACTGATTGTCATTGCAATGTAAATTCATATATTGTAATATTTGTTTTGAAAATTTATATACTGGCTCACCATATGAACATGTTCTCATTGCCCACTCAGGGCTTTGAGCAATTTGCAGTCTTTTGTTAGCAGATAAAGGCCTTCAGAGCCTCCTATTTTGTGCCCCAAGTTTACCAGCTGCTATCCACTACTGGGCCTCATTAGAGGCCTGCTGCTCTGCTGAGAACTACACCACATGCTACACCCTCTCTTGTCTACATATTAGCCTGTTGCTGCTCCTTAAATTACCTGGTACAAAGGCTTGCTCTATTTCTCCACAGAGAGCTACCACTCCTATCCAGTCTGAAGAGGCTCTATATCATGATCTCTCAAACTAATTAAGGTTCGTGGGCAGGCCACAGGTTGCTATAGAGGGACCTTCCTGAAGGTTGATATTTTCCAGATTTTTTTTTTTTATTTTTTGGCAAAAGATTATTGCTGCTGTACCTTATGTTCAAAAGTCTGTTTTTAAAATTAAAAAATCTTCCTTGTTTTAATCTAGATGATGTATTTAATTTTACATTTCAAAAGTTATCTCCTGAGGAAAGTATAACATACTTTTAATTAAAAACATTCAAAATGAAAGGTTTAAAGTATTTTCAGGGAATGGAGTTAGTAAATATACTAGAAATGTATTTCCATGAAGGTTTATTGGAAATCATAGATTGTACCCAGTATTTACATTAATTGGGAAGTATCTTTACCTTTAAATAAAAATATCACATCTTTCTAATTTTTAAGAGGATTTGTTTGCAATTTCATGGTTTAAAAAATGACTTAAGGGGCTGGGTACAGTGGCTCATGGCCGTATTCCCAGCACTTTGGGAGGCTGAGGCGGGAGGATCACGAGGTCAAGAGATCAAGACCATCCTGGCCAACACAGTGAGACCCCTGTCTCTACTAAAAATACAAAAATTAGCTAGGCATGGTGGCGTGTGCCTGTAGTCCCAGCTACTTGGGATGCTGAGGCAGGAGAATCGCTTGATCCTGGGAGGTGAGGTTGCAGTGAGCCGAGATCACGCCACTGCCCTCTGGCCTGGAGACAGGGCGAGGCTCTGTGTCAACAACAACAACAACAAAAATAGTTAAATAGTGTTGGTTTCCTTATTCCAAATAACAACAACAACAACAACAAAAATTGTCAAGAAACTTCAGGATTTCTGGGAAGCACATTTTGATATTTTGGTTACCATTCAGAGAAAAGTGAAATTGCAGGTGTTCTATATTTTTAGCAAAATGGATTGATAAAGACCTGTTGGGACGAAAGACACATTACTAAATGATTATTCATTAAAGAAATATAGTTTACTTAGACTAGGTGTGGTGGCTTATACTTGTAATCCCAGCACTTTGGGAAGCTGAGGTAGGTGGATCACTTGAGCTCAGAAGTTCGAGACCAGCCTGGGCAACATGGTGAAACTCTGTCTCTACTAAAAACAGAAAAAATTATGTGGGCATGGTAGCCTGTGCCTTTATTTCCAGCTACTTGGGAGGTTGACGTGAGATGATTGCTTGAGCCCAGGAGGCGGAGGTTGTAATGAGCCAAGATTATGCCATTACACTCTAGCCTAGGTAATGGAGTGAGACTCCATCTCAAAAAAAAAAAAAAAAGAAATACAGTTTACCAAAAGAAATACTTCACATGGTAAACTCCTCTCATATATTAATATATAATCCAGTTAATACATGTTCTACTCACACATTGATTGTATGAAGCAAGACAGTTTGAGTTGGGTAGAAAGGTCTGGCTTATCAACCTGCTGTACCTACTGACATGTCTCCCAAAGTACTTCTTAACTGCACATTTTGTTGATCATGTAGCACTGCTTCTTCTTTCTTTACTTTCCTCTCTTGTTTCTTCTCTCTGTCCTTTATCTTTCCATATTTTATGAGAATCATATTTACTTGCTGAAATATAGCTTCAATATTTCCTCATCTGCTGATTTTTTAGAGAATTTGACTATTGGTGTATTTTACTGACCTTTTCTTCTGGATATCCCCTCATGCCAACGTCTCTTCTATGGTACTGCCTTCTGTGTCTGCCAGGCTGCTCTTCCTGGACACTTTCTTAGCCACTAAAAGGGAATGTGAATTATCTTGGCTCCTCAACTGGGTGTATTCCAGGTAGCTTTTTGAATGAAATATATGTACTTAAATTGTGGCTGTATACAGCAAGTATATTTGTCTATGAAAACTTAATAATGAGGACACCACTACCAAGCATTATGTCATACATGAGGTGGATTTCTGGTTACTAAGTCTATAACTGACTTATGGAATAAAGAAACCCGGAATCTACCTTATTTACATCTGTAAATAAACGAAAGATAGTAAGTGTATCTGTCTAGCATCATTCTTTCAGAGAGATGTTTTAAATGCTTTTGGGTAAGTAGGAAACTAAAGACTATTTAAATTAACTAAATAATACCATGCAAGCATTTTTTATGGGTGCAAATAAACACTTCTAAAAGTAACTATTGGACAGGCACAGGGATCATGGCGGCTTCAACTGTGATTTCAGTGTACACAGCACTTTACAAATGTTGTTGACTGAAATGAACTCTAAAGAGCATATTTCTAGGATCTGTTGGTGTTTTGTGGCATGGCTGGGTAGCTGAGGAGAAGAGATGGGGCATCTTCCTCTTGGACAATGGCCATAATAGATTAATTAAACAAATAATTACTAAGTACTTACTATGTGCCAGGCATTGTTGTAGTCTGTGCTGGAAGTACAATAGCAAAAAGACAGACATAGTCTCTGTCCTCATGATGCTCATGGACTGGTAGGGGATAGAGACAAATAAACAGAAAATTGCTCTCTGTGTTAATTAGAGCTACAATGGCAGAAAGGAAAGTGTGGTGAGAGGACAGATTGGTCCTGCAGGTAGTAGAAATCATCCATGTGTAGTCTAGACTAGAGAAACAAGCCTGGGGACTCTGGCTTTCACTCTCTTACTGGGGTTTTTGGACCTCGAAACCTTAACCTTCATCTGCACTTCTTCTGGAAATGGCCATTGCTGTAGTGATCTCAGGCTACCACTTAGGGACTTCTGTATTCTTTTTAGTTTACCAAGCCCTAAGGTGATTTTGTCTCTTTGGTATGTGTGTGTACACATAACACATAAGCTTTGCGAAACCATTTAAAAGTCAGTCGTAGAGATCATTAGACTTTGATATCCATCTTCTAAGAATAAGATTTCTACACAAATCATAACTTCATCATTTCTAAAATAATTATCAATAGCTTAATGAAGTTATCTAGTATTTAGTCCATTATTAAAATTTCCCCAGTTATTCTCAGAATGTTTTTATGACTATTTTTTTTTTCCTGGAATGAAGTTTCAATTAAAGTTCATGCACTAAAATTAGTTTTTATACCTTTCTAGTCCCCTCCCCTGCTAGAGGTAACTATTATTATTATTATCTTTCTGGTCTATATTTTTATACTTTTGCTACATATATATCTAAAATAGTATATAATATTGTTTTAAACTTAAAGTTTTGTTTAAGTGGTGTTGTATTTTATGCATCATCCAGCAGTTTTTTTAAAAACTCAACATTATGTTTCCAAGATCTACCCATGTAGAAAGCTATGCTTCCTGTTATTAAATAATTAAAAAGATATTTTGGTCAATGATTCTCTGTCTTGACTTTCAGGACTTTTTCTGGAAGGAAAACAATCTATTGAGCTGTACCACATGGCAGGTACTTTACCTACAGTATATAATTTAATCCTCAAACAAATCACCTTCTGATGGTGTTATCTTCATTTTACATGTAAGAACATGGAGATTCAGGAAAGTTATTTGCCCATAGCTATAAATATAGCAAGTAGAACAGTAGAAGATTAGAAACCAAGCTCTCCTGACTACAAAATGTAGGCTCTTTCCATGCTTTTGCTGTATCTAAGAGGAAGGATTGAGAAGAGTTTCCTACAGTTTCCTTTGCTCAGCTGACAGGTGCCCATATCAAAGCCCAGATTTCTGATTTCTAAGACTTATGATCCATAGCCTGGATAGCACAAGGGCAGAGGTTCTCTATGGCAGAGCTTCTGCCATATGGCGGGACACATTATGGCAAGGACACATTTTGCAGCCACATCCCAGGCTAATCACCTCCCAGTCCTCTCATACACAACCCCTTCTCTGCTCCCTCTGTCAATGCCACTGGAGCTATTCTCTCCAACATGGGAATATTCAGGTCTTTTCCTTCTTCCCACAGCTTTGTCTGTAAGACTTCATGCTCTAGTTTCTTTCCAGTGACCTTGAATATTGACTTTTCCAAGGTCTTACTTACTTGGTAGGATTGTTTTGGACTAATTGTCTGTAGGGAACTCAGGAATACAGAATAATTGGGAGTTGTGGTTGCTGGAATCTTGGTGGTCTTATGAAGACAGAAGGTGTAACATATATAACTCGTTATGTCAGTCTGATGAATTAAGGAGCAACGATACTTTTGTACTCATAAGTTTTAATAAGGAGAAATCTAGAAATTACAGGCTTCTGCAAATCCTAATACAAATATACAAATTTGGGCAGAACTGTTTTGGGAAAAAAATCTTCCTTCATTTTTCTCTGAAGTGGGAAGGTAAAGCACAATGCAGGTGGGTCTGACAGGCTTCAGTGGTCTGGTTTAGAGCCCACAATAATGCCAGCTTAGCCAATATATTTGATTAGATGAGATCTTGGGTTAAGTAAGCTCTCATAAATGATAGGGGTGGGGGAGTCCTTGATAATATAACCTCATTTTAGGTAGCAAAACAATGCCCCATGAAACAACCACAGTTTTGTTTCTCATTGGCAGAATGATGAGAGAGGGAGGACTAAGAGAGGGAGGAGGGCTGTGATTTGTTTAGGTGCCTAGAAAATTTGGAACAGGACACAAACCAAACCACTTGTGAACAGAATGCTCTGCTTGTTCCTGCTGAACCTTTGAACAAGATGTTGGCAGGGAACCCAGGTAGAGAGTACATGTGTGAGGGCCATTTGAGGGATGGTTGGGCACTGGAGGGTAAGCTCTGTTGCTGCTCCTGGTGGGAAGTTTCCTATGTCACTCCGTTAATGCAGATGGTACACAGAGGGGTTCATATTGACCATTTGCAACTTTATACTCAGGCAAAGATATGTTTTCTCTGCACACATCATTCTCTGCATGGGATAAGGTGCCTCAAGCAAAGTTGGAAAGACATTGGTTGTTCGAGCTATGACTATGACAGGTTCATTGGATTTGGATGGGAAACTGCACATCCCAATTTGTGAGACTTATAAAAATAACTCCTCTCTATACAAAATGCTTGTTTTCTTCTAGGCAGAATATCTTTTAGACCTGATTTAAGTTTTTGGATACCTAGAATCTGTTGGGAGCAAAGGTAAAGGAAGTGCCCCCACCAAACTTGACTCAATTCTTGACTTTTTTTAGGTTTGTGGAGAAAGATTGGCTAGTCAGACAAATTCCCAGAATGTTAGGTCATGATGTAGGGTTGCTAAGTATGACAGCTGTTGTGGCCGAATTGTGTCCACCCCCAAATTAATATGTTGAAGCTTTAGAGCTTCAACCTTAGTACCTCAGAATGTGGCTATATTTGAAGATAAGTCCTTGAAAGAGGTGATTAAGTTAAAATGAGGTCAATAGGGTGGGCTCCAATCCAGTTCGACTGGTGACCTTATAAGAAGAGGAAAATTGGATATAAGGAGAGAATCAGGGATGCTCATGTACAGAGAAAAGACCATGTGAGTACAAGATGGCCATCTGCAAGCCAAGGAGAGAGGTGTCAGTTCTTTTGATATGACACCACTGATCTTTTTTTTAGCTTCTATGCTATCTGATAGGTCAAGATATTCTAGGCTTATCTTGTTTATTTCCTGTCCTACACCTGGAGTCTTGGTGTTACTGGGTTGGTCATTGTTTTTAGGGCTCTGGACATCAGGAAGAAAGGCTTGTATTATAAACCCAGGCATTATGAGAGCCATGCAGTTCACATTCTGAAGTTTTGAAAAGCACTGTTCCTGGGGGAGAGCCAGGGTAGATGCTGTATGTTCTTTTTTTTTCTCTTTTGTTTGTTATTCCAGAGAAAATCTTGTTGAAAAAGAGTGACTCTAGTTAACTGGATGATCATCAATATAACCAATTTTACCCTTACATTTAATTTCTTTCAGAAAATTATTTAGTGATTTTATATGCTGCCTAATATAGTACAATGTGTGTGTAATCTTTAGGAATAGTTCCATCATTACAGTTTAAATAATTTGGTCTAATTTTTTCCACCATATTGCCATAGACATTTGGGATACAGTGGCTAAGATAATGTTTTGCATTCCAGTTAGCTCTGCAGTGGGGAAACAAATACCAACAACCATCACAATGCCAAGTGGTACATGTTCATGTACATGTGTGCAAAGTGCTGTCAAATCACTGAAGAATGAACACCCAACACTGCCTAGGGCTGGATCAGAGGAGGTTTACCAAGAAAGTAACAGACACAATTTTTCTTAAATGATAATTAAGAGCCGGGCGCGGTGGCTCAAGCCTGTAATCCCAGCACTTTGGGAGGCCGAGACGGGCGGATCACGAGGTCAGGAGATCGAGACCATCCTGGCTAACACGGTGAAACCCCGTCTCTACTAAAATATACAAAAAATTAGCCGGGCGAGATGGCGGGCGCCTGTAGTCCCAGCTACTCGGGAGGCTGAGGCAGGAGAATGGCGTGAACCCGGGAGGCGGAGCTTGCAGTGAGCTGAGATCCGGCCACTGCACTCCAGCCCCGGCGACAGAGCAAGACTCCGTCTCAAAAAAAAAAAAAAAAAAAAAAAAAAATGATAATTAAGAGTTTTGCAGAAGAAAACCCAGGAAAAGAATATAATCTATAAGCAAGTATGGCAGATGCTGTTGTTACCTACTAAATAGCCATTTCCCTTCCTCTTTTTCCTCTTCCCATGGTAAAGTCTGGAAATACCAGATAATTTGCCACATTTTCTTGCAGCCAGGACTGTCCATGCCAGACAATTCTGGCCAATGAGATATAAGATCAAGACTGCTGGGTTGAGGTGAGGGGTGCTTCTTGAAAAGAGACATAGAAAAATGTCCAAGAAGAGGCATCTTTCCTTCCCTCTTTCTTTGGATTCTGCTATGTGAGTTTATGATGTGGAGCTGAGGCAACCACCTTGTGACCATGAGACAATGAGCCTGAGGATGGGTATGCCAATCTCCTGAGGATGGCAGAAAGTGAGGAGGAAGTAAGCCAACTACTACAGCCTTTTGTGAAAAATGAAATCTACTTATCATTAATCCACTGCTGGTGAGAGATTCAGTTACTAACAATCAAAGGCAGCTTACCTGATTCAGTGTGGAAACTGTATTTTTGGTCACTAAATTTGACAAATAAGTTGTATGATTATGAGGACATACAGATAGAGACCAAATGTGGGTTAAAATACATTGGAGTTATTTCATCTCAGGATTTTATTCTTGAAGAATATTTTTCTTCTCTACTAAGTGAAGTAATTTCATGTCAAAATTATAGATGTCTCAATCCTCCACTGCAGAAAATTTCATTTCCTGAAGCTGAAAACTTCCAACATGTCAAGATATTTCTGGGACAAACAGCTTTTGGAGTTTCTCAAGTAGAAAGGGATGGGAATGTTGTC
The DNA here is from genome assembly GCF_009764315.1 of Trachypithecus francoisi. Taxonomy (NCBI): domain Eukaryota; kingdom Metazoa; phylum Chordata; class Mammalia; order Primates; family Cercopithecidae; genus Trachypithecus; species Trachypithecus francoisi. Next base: position 43,309,772 of record NW_022681460.1, read on the forward strand.
ATCCTATATTGTGTCACTTTGAAGGGTGAAAAACTCTAAGGTTTAGAGTAGGCTTGGCTCATTCAATGAATATCTCCAGCACTTTGCAACTGTTTCCCAGAAAAAGACTCTTCCTTTGCTTTAGCCATGGTGTTGTTGAAGCACTAACAGGTAGTTTGTGCAGACTTAAATACCAGACCTTAGCTCTGCCTAGTCACTAAAGATGTAATTAGGTTGCTGGGGAAACTTAAACATTTTAAAAACAAAACAAAGCAGAACAAAACAAACCTGTAATGGGAAATTATACAATACATAAAAGCAATACATATTTTTTCTTTAAGTATTTTGAGCATTTAATATTTTCAAGATGCTTTTCTAAGTTCTTTATTAAGTCATGTAGTTATAACAGTATGAATCATTATTAGCCCCACTTTACAGATGAGAATACTGAGGCACAGAGAGGTAGAGTAGTATGTCCTATTCACACAATTTAATTAGTGGAAGAGCTGGAATTCAAATCCATGAAGTCTAGCTCAAGAGGCCATCTTCTTACCTCTACATTCTTGCACCTCTTACTAAGGACTTAGGTTTAAAAGAAGAGGGTGGAGAAGCTCAGCATTTAAATGCTGGTTTTCTGAAGGGACGTTGGGGAGACCTGCTTTTCTCAAACTCCCCAGGCCTTTTCAGTTTGTTATGGCATGATTTTATTAATAACTGTCTTAACAGTTGGGCCTTCTTTCTTGAGCTGTATAGTGACACAGCTGTGTAGGAAGAGCAATTAGAGTTTAACAAAGACATGCTAATTGTTTATAGATGCATCAGGAAGAAAAGATTTTAGAAGTTATTGTTATGGTTATTGAAGGCAGGATGAGAGTGGTGGCATATATTTATGATATTTTTATCTGGTATCCCTAAGCTAAATGTACTGTCAATTACAATAGACTGCAAAATCTCTGTACAATCTTGTTTTGCTACAATTCTCAGAAATTACTTTGCTGTATACACAGGATGATCAGGTTTTTACACCTTAGAGAGAACAATGAAAATTTGGCTGTCCTTAAGGAAAATGGAAAAATAGTATATAGGTTTTCCGGAAAGAGAGAATTGTGCATGTATGTAGGCAGTTTTTGTCTGTTAGCTAATGACTGGGATGATATAGATTATGTGGAGATCCAGTGATGGAACAGAATCTCAAAATGCAGTCAGTGGTTGCTTACTTACTTATGCAAAAGTATGTTCTCTTCTACCTATATTTGTCAGGGCTATTCTGTGTATGATATATTGAAAGAATGGAAAAAAATTTGTAGTATTTAATTCCTAGCATGGGTGGTTGCTCTGAGATTGTTTTTAAGGAAGACTATTGGTCCTTTGGACCACTTCTAGCGTTCACAGTATCTTTGTGTGTGTTAAAAAAGGGGCACCCTCGGCTGGGCGCGGTGGCTCACGCCTGTAATCCCAGCACTTTGGGAGGCTGAGGCGGGTGGATGACCTGAGGTCAGGAGTTTGATACCAACCTGGCCAATATGATGAAACCCTGTCTCTACTAAAAACACAAAAAAATTAGCTGGGCGTGGTGGGAGACACCTGTAATGCCAGCTACTCCAGACGCTGAGGCAGTAGAATCGCTTGAGCCCAGGAGGCAGAGGTTGCAGTGAGCCAAGTTCGCAGCATTGCACTCCAGCCTGGGCAAGAAGAGTGAAACTCCATCTCAAACAAACAAAAAAACCCCAAAGAACAAGGGTGGGGGGACACCCTCTGAGCTCATAAATTGTACAAAGGTCCCCTGTTAGGGGGACTATTAGACAAAAGGTGCCACTTTGTATTAGTAATGACACAAGGCTTGACATAGTAAAGGCTGGATTTCAAAGCACATCCATTTCCCCTGGGCTGCATGCCTTTATTCCAGATGCAATTGACATAGCCATACATGATGGCCCTGGTAGTCCTACAAGTCAGTTCAATAAAATTATGAAAGGGCATGATTTTATTTACACTGGCAGAGTTACATAATTTTTACACTAAGATTAAGTTAGAGATACTATATATGTCTTCAAGAAAGAGGACATTTTTGGATACAGATACAAGTTTATAAGGTTTTATTTTAAAAAAACACATTAATAACAGTGTGTAATTTCTCAGATTTGTTGTTAAGACTTGTCCCTTACAAATAAGATCTATGGCTTAAAAAAAGTACAAGTAATCATCAAGTAGCTCTTGTATACAAGGCATTGTCTACTTGTTGAAGGTTTGGGAGAATGGGAATTAATAAATTTTGTATCATGGTTTTCCTTAATTGTTCCCATAGTTTAAGATGCCTTGGATCTAAATGAATTTTGTAAAATTCTTTAATTTTTTTTCTTCTTAACAGCCCTTAAATTAAGACTGGCTTAAGCTTAGAATTCTTGGGATATCATGAATTATTGTTAGTGAAAAGAGGGTATTGAAACTAGAATCTCTGCATTATAGCAAAAAGCTTTCTGCTAAGAATTTTCTTGTTCCATGCAACTTTACTTGGGCAAAGTTTTCAATACTTAGGAATATATATATGTATATACAATAATATACATGTTTATATATGCATTTATGTATGTTATTGCAAGTCCTTTATCAGAATGTTTTCTGCAATCATTTACTCCCCATCTGTGGCTTACTTTGCATTGCATTTAACATTTGAAATAAATAGCCTGTTATAAATGGAAGCTGAAGATCACTTGCATGATGTTGGAATTCATTTTAAAATGTTTTATTTTGGAAATGTAAAACTACACTCAATTTAGCGAATATAGGTTGATGAGCCTATATATATCCATTCTTGATAGTCGAAGAAGTCTGGTTTATTAACACATAATTTATGTACAGTAATATTCACCCTTTGGTGAGTTTTGACAAACATGTATAGTTGTATAATGTGTTCAAGATATGGAATATTTCCATCATCCTCAAAAGTTTATTTGTGGTCTTTTGTAGTCAATCCTTTCCCGCTTCCCCCAGGTGCTGGCAACTGATTTCTGTAGCTGTAATTTTGCCTCTTTCAGAATGTCATATAAATGGAATCAAACAGTATGCATTTTTGATTCTAGCTCCTTTCGCTTAGCATAATACTTTTGGGAATCATTTATATATCAGTAGTTCCTTCCTTTTTCTGTTAAGAAGTATTCTATTTCATGGATGTAACACAATTTATCCACTAGGTAGTTGGTAGATATTTGGATCCTTTCCAGGTTCTGGAAATCGTGGATAAAGCTCCTATAGAGATTTGTGTAATGGTGTTTGTGTGGATGTATGTTTTCATTGATCTTAGGTACATAGCTAGGGTACATATTACCACTGGGTTACATGATAGGTGTGTGTTCAACTTTATACGAAATTGGCACATTGTTTTCTAAGGTGGCCGTACCATTTTGTATTTTTACCAGCAATGCATGAAGGTTCTATTTCTTTCACATCCTTGTCAGTACTTGATATTGTTAGCTATATTTAAAATTAAATTTTAGGTATTGCAATAGGTGTAAAGTGCTGAGTGTGGTTTAAATTTTATTTCCCTAATGACTAATGATATTGAGCACTTCCCCCATGTACATAGTGCCTTTGCTATCTCTATTTTGGCGAAGTGTCTGTTTTTGCCCCCTCCTCATTTCTTTTTCTTTTTCTTTTCTTTTCTTTTCTTCTTTCTTTCTTTCCCTCTTTCTTCCTTCCTTTCTTTTCTTTTCTTTTCTTTTCTTTCGATGGAGTCTCTCTCTGTTTCCAGGCTGGAGTGCAGTAGCGCGATCTCAGCTCACTGCAAGCTCCACCTCCTGGGTTCACACCATTCTCCTGCACCCGCCTTGGCCTTCCAAAGTGCTGGGATTACAGGTGTCAGCCACCGCACCCAGTCCCCGCTTCCCATTTTTATTGGACTGTTTGATGTTTTATAATTGAATTCTAAGCATTCTTTATATGTTCTGGGAACAAGTTCTTTGTCAGATATGTATTTTGCAAATATTTTCTTCCACTTGCCTTTCAAGGAGCAGAAGTTTTGAACTTTGATTAAATCCAATTTATGAATTTAAAAAAATGGATTGTGATTTTGGTGTGATATGTAAGAAATTTTTGCCTCACCTAAGTCATAAAATACTTTTTGTATGTTTTCCTCTGGAAGTCTTACGATTTTAGGTTTTACATTTTGGTCTATGATCCATTTTGAGTTTACTGTTTTATATAGCATAAGGTAAGAGTCAAAGTTTGTTTATTTTTTTGCACATGAAAATCTGGTTAATTTTTTCAGTGCTCTCTGTTGAAAAATTGTCCTTTCCCTATTAAATTACTTTGGGATTTTTGTTGAAAATCCAGTTGGCCATATATTTGTGGGCCTATTTCTGGACTCTATTTCTTCCATTTGGCCACTGTCACACTGTATTGATTACTGTGGCTTGATGGTGAGCCTTGAAATCAGGTTGTGTGAATCTTGTAATTTAGTTCTTACTTTTCAAAATCACTTTGGAAATTCTAGAATCTCTGCTTTTCCATATAAGTTTTAAAATCAGCTTGTCAGAATCTACAAAAAAGCCTGCTGAGATTTTGCTTGGGATTGCATTGAATCTATGAATCAAATTTGGGAGAAATGACATCTTAACACCATTGCCCCTTGTGATCTGTGAACACAAATATCTCTCCTTTAATTTATGTCTTCTTTAATTTCTCTCCTTAACACTTTGCAGTTTTTAGTGGAGAACTCTTGTGTATATTTTGTTGAATTTACCCTTAAATATTCCGTGATTTTTAAAGTGATATTAAATGGTATTTGAAAATACTATTTTAATATATCATTACTGGTACACAGAAATGGAAATGAGTTTTGAATATTGGCTTTATATCCTGCAAACTTGCTAAACTCATGTCTTAGTTCTAGTAATGTTTTGTAGATTCATTGGGATTTTTTATGTAGACAATTATGACATCTGTGAAAATGATAGTTCTACTTTTTCCTTTCCAAACTGTATGCATAGTATTTTTTTCTTGCCTTATTTTGCATTGTCTAGGACCTCCAATACGTTGTTGAGTAGGAATAGTTAGAAAAAATTTGTGGTCCGGTGCGGTGATTCACGCCTGTAATCCTAACACTTTGAGAGGCTGAGGCAGGTGGATCACGAGGTCAGTAGTTCGAGACCAACCTAACCAACAGGGTGAAACCCCATCTCTACTAAAAATACAAAAATTAGCTGGGCATGGTGGTGTTCACCTGTAATTCCAGCTACTCAGGAGGCTGAGGCAGGAGAATGGCTTGAACTCGGGAGGTGGAGGTTGCAGTGAGCCAAGATCACGCCACTGTACTCCAGCCTGGGTGACAGAGCAAGACTCTGTCTAAAAAAACAAACAAACAAAAAACCAAAAAACAGTTGTACCGTGCTCCTGATCCTAGCAGGAATTTATTTAGTCTTTTGCCATTAATTATTATATTAGCTATAAATTTTAGTAAATTATCTTTATCAGGTTGAGGAAGTTTCCTTCTACTTTTAGTTTGCTGAGAGTTATTATCATGACATAATGTTGAATTTCCTCAAATCTTTTTCTTTATTGATTTTTAGCTTTTAGTCTGAGATATGCTGAGTTACATTGATTGACTTTCTAAAGTTCAGCCAATTTTACAGAACCAAGATAAGCCCCATTCTTTCATGATGCATTATCCTTTGCATGTGTGGCTGAATTCAATTTGCTAGTTTGAAAAAAATTTGGCAATGCTGTTCATTGTGGGATTTACTTTATCTGATATTAATATAGCCACCTACCTTTCTTTTAATGTATTTCTTAGTATATTCGTTTACATCCCTTTATTTGAAACCTATTTATGTCTTTATATTTATTGTACGTTTCTTAAATATAACATGTCTTGTTTTTAAATTCAATCTGATAATCTCTGTCTTATTTGAGGTGTTCAGATTCCATCATTTAATTAAGTCATTATTAAGTTGGATTTAAATATACCACCTTGTTAGTTGTTTTCTAATTGTACCATCTTTTCTTTGTTCATTTTTTCCCTGCCTTCTTTTGTAATTTCATTTAATCTCCAATACTGGCTTATTGTTTTTTTTTCCTAACAGTGGTTTTCCTATGGTTTATAATAGGTATCTTTACCTTATAACAATCTACCTTCAAATAATATAGTATATAATATATAGTGTACTTTTCATAGTATACTTCATTTCCTCTCTCTCCTCCTATGTGCTATTGATATCACATATTTTACTTCTATAAATGTTATGAGGCCCACAATACATTGTTTCTATTTTTTCCTTAGTCAATCAGCTTTTATTCATTTATTTTTAAATAGAGACAGGGTCTCACTATGTTGCCCAGGCTGCCCAAACTCCTGGGCTCAAGTGATCCACCTGCCTCTCAAAGTGCTGGGATTAAAAGCATGAGCTACTACTCTCAGCTAGATAGTTAACTATCTTTGAATTATGAATAATAATAATAATAATAATAAAAACAGAAGAAGTGGAGCAAGATGGCTGGATAGAAGCCTCCACTGATTGCCCTCCCTGCAGGAGCACCAAATTGAACAACTATTCACACAAAAAATGCACCATAATAAGAATCAAAAATCAGCGAGTGGTCATAGTACCTGGTTTTAATTTTATGTCACTGAAAAAGGCACTGAAGAGGGAAGGGAAGACAGTCTTGAATTTCCAATGCTATCCCTTCCCCATTCCCTGGCAGTAGCTATGTGGTATGGAGACAGAATCTGTGTGCTTGGGAAAGGAAGAGCACTGTGATTGTGGGACTTTGCATTGAAACTCAGTGCTGCTCTTGCATAGTGGAAAACAATATTAGGCAGAAATTAGCCAGCACCCGTGGAAGGAGCATTTAGATCAGGCCAGAGGGGAATTGCCCATTCCAGTGGTCTGAAGCTGAGTTCTGGCAAGCCTCACCACTGACAGCCAAAGTGCTCTGGGGTTCTAAATAAACTTGAAAGGCAGTCCAGGCCACAACGACCACAATTCTTAGGCAAGTCTTGGTGCTGTGCTGGGCTGGGAGACAGTGGGGGCATGCAATCCAGTGAAACACAGCCAGGACCACCACAGCAGTGCTTGTGCCAACCCAACCACAGGCAACACAGCTCTGGGAGAAACTCTTTCCCACTGCCTGGGGAGAAGAGAGGGGAGAGTATAAAGGACTCTGTCTCAGCCGCAGTAGGATTGGGCACCAGCCAGACTCCTGATGCCCTCATTCCAGGTGTTAGATCCTGGACATTTCTAGATAGGAAATGGTCTAGAAGGTCTGGAAGGAAACTCGTCCTGAAATAAAGGACCCAATCCTGGCAGGATTCATCACCAGCTGACTAAGGAGCCCTTGGGACCCTGAATAATTAGTAGTGGTAAACAGACAGTACTTGCTGAGGGACTTGGGTGAGACTCAGAGACGTATTGGCTTCATATGTGACCCAGCACATTCCCAGCTTTGTAGCTATGGGGAGAGACTCCTTTTATTTGGGAAAGGCATCAGCTTCTTGCAGCTTAGGTACCAGCTCTGTCACAGTATGGTAGAGCACTAAGTGAGCTCTTGGGGTCCCCGATTCCAGGCCTTGGTAATTGGATGGCATTTCTGGACCTGCTCTGGGCCAGAGGGGAGCCCAATGCCCTGAAGGGAGAGTCCTAGGCCTGGCACCATTCACCACAAGCTGACTGAAGAGCCCTTGGGCCTCGAGTGAACATCAGTGGTAGTTAGGCAGTACTCAGCATAGTTCTGGGTAGTAGTGGCCATGGGAAGAGACTCCCTTACTTGTGCAAAGGGAAGATAAGTGTGAGAAGGACTTTATCTCATGACTTGGGTGCCAGCTCAGTCACAGTACAACAGAGCACCAAGTAGATTCCTAAGGTTTCTGACTCTAGGCTCTGGCTCCTGAATGGCATCTCTGGACTCAGCTGGGTCCAGAGGGAACTCACTGCCCTGAATGGAAGGACACGAACCTGGCTGGCTTTGCTACCTGCTGATTATAGAGCCCTACGACCTTGAGTGAACAAAGGTGGTAGTCAGGCAGTGGTTGCCATGGGCCTTCGGTAAGCCCCAGTGCTGTGCTGTCTTTGGGTCTGACCCAGTGCAGTCTCAATGGTGGTGGCCACAGATATGGCTGTGTTACCTCTTCCCCAGAACCAGGCAGCTTAGCACAGAGAGAGAGACTTTATATCTTTGGGGAGGAAGTAAACGAAGAGAACAAGTCTCCACCTGGTAATCCAGATAATTCTTCCAGATTTTATCCAAGACCACCAAGGCAGTACCTCTATGAATCTGCAAGAGCTGCAGTGTTACTGGGCTTGGGGTGCCTCCTAATGCAGATATGGTTGCAGTGACCAAAAATTAATATCACAAAACCCAAGTCCCTTTGAATATCTGGAAAATCTTCTCAAGAAGGATAGGTACAAATAAGCCCAGACTGCAGAGACTACAGCAAATGCCCACATCTTTAATGCCCAGACACTGATGAACATCCACAAGCACCAAGACCATCCAGAAAAATATGACTTTACCAAATGAACTAAATAAGGCACCAGGGACCAATCCTGGAGAGACAGAGATATATGACCTTTCAGAAAGAGAATTCAAAATAACTGTTTTGAGGAAATTTGAGAGAACAAAGAGAAGGAATTCAGAGGTCTATCAGATAAATTTAATTAAGATATTGAAATAAATAATCAAGCAGAAATTCTGGAGCTGAAAAATGCAATTGGCATGCAGAAGAATGCATCAGAGTCTCTTAACAGTAGATTTGATCAAGCAGAATAAAGAATTAGTGAGCTTGAAGACAGGCTATTTGAAAATAGTCAGAGGAGACAAAAGAAAAAAGAATTAAAAGAGAATGAAGCATGCCTACAAGATCTACAAAACAGTCTGAAAAGAGCGAATCTAAGAGTTGCTGGCCTTGAAGAGGAGGTAGAGAAAGACAGAGGGGTAGAAAGTTTATTTAAAGAGATAATAAGAGGCCAGATAATAAGGTGGCTCACGCCTATAATCCCAGCACTTTGGGAGGCCGAGGAGGGTGGATCACAAGGTCAGGAGATTGAGATGATCCTGGCTAACACGGTGAAACCTCATCTCTACTAAAAATACAAAAAAAAAAAAAAAATTAGCCGAATGTGGTGGCAGGCACCTGTAGTCCCAGCTACTCAAGAGACTGAGGCAGGAGAATGGCGTGAACCCGGGAGGCGGAACTTGCGGTGAGCTGAGATCACACCACTGAACTCCAGACTGGGCGACAGAGCGAGACTCCGTCTAAAAAAAAAAAAAAAAAAAAAAAAAAGAGATAATGAGAGAGAACTTCCCAAACCTAGAGAAAGATATCGATATTTAACTACAAGGAGATTTTAAACAGTAAGTGGATTTAAGCCAAAGAATGCTACCTAAAGACATTTAATAATCAAACTCTCAAAGGTCAAGGATGAAGAAAGGATCCTTCAAGCAGCAAGAGAAAGGAAACGAATATCATAAAATGAACCTCCAATATATCTGGCAGCAGATTTTTTCAGTGGAAACTTTACAGGCCAGGAGAGAGTGGCATGACATATTTAACGTGCTGAAGGAAAAAACTTTTATTCTAGAATAGTATATCCAGTGAAAATATCCTTCAAACATGAAGAAGAAATAAAGACTTCCCCAGACAAACAAAAGCTGAGAGATTTCATCAACACCAGACCTGTCCTACAAGAAATGGTAAAGGAATATCTAAGGAAAGTGTATTAATAAGCAGTAAGTACTCACCTGAAGGTTTTAAACTCGCTGGTAATAGTAAGTACCCAGAAAAACAAAGAATATTATAACACTGTAATTGTGGTGTGTAAACTACTCATATCTTGAGTAGAAAGACTATAAGATAAACAGATAAAAAACTATAAGTTTTTAAAGACATATATCATATAATAGGATATAAATAGAAACAAAAAGTTTAAAAGCGAGGGGACAAAGTGAAAGTGTAGGGGTTTGATTAGTTTTCTTTTTGCTAGTTTGTTAGTTTCTTTGTTTATGCAATCAGTGTTAAGTTCTCATCAGTTTAAAGTAATGGGTTACAAGATATTATTTGCAAGCCTCATGGTATCCTCAAATAAAAAAACATACAACAGATATACAAAAAATAAAAAGCAAGAAACTAACATATACCACCAGAGAAAATCATGTTCACTAAAACAGGAAGGAGATAAAGAATAAAGAGAAAACCACAAAACAACCAGAAAACAAATAACAAAATGGCAGGAGTAAGTCCTTACTTATCATTAATAACATTGAATGTAAATGGACTAAACTCTCCAATCAAAAGACATAGAGTGGCTGAATGGATAAAAAACAAAACCCTCAAAGGATATGAACAGACACTTCTCAAAAGAAGACATTTATGCACCCAAAAGACACATGAAAAAATGCTCATCATCACCGGCCATCAGAGAAATGCAAATCCAAATCACAATGAGATACCATCTCACACCAGTTAGAATGGCGGTCATTAAAAAGTCAGGAAACAACAGGTGCTGGAGAGGATGTGGAGAAATAGGAACACTTTTACACTGTTGGTGGAACTATAAACTAGTTCAACCATTGTGGAAAACAGTGTGGCAATCCTCAAACTAGAAATACCATTTGATCCAGTGATCCCATTACTGGGTATCTACCCAAAGGATTATAAATCATGCCACTATAAAGACAAATGCACACGTATGTTTATTGCGGTACTATTCACAATAGCAAAGACTTGGAACTAACCCAAATGTCCATCAGTGATAGACTGGATTAAGAAAATGTGGCACGTATACATGATGGAATACTATGCAGCCATAAAAAAGGATAAGTTCATGTCCTTTGCAGGGACATGGATGAAGCTAGAAACCATCATTCTCAGCAAACTATTGCAAGGACAGAAAACCAAACACTGCATGTTCTCACTCACAGGTGAATATAGGAACATAGGAATTGAACAGTGAGATCACTTGGACACAGGGTGGGGAACATCACACACCAGGGCCTGTCGTGGGGTGGGGGGAGTGGGGAGGGATAGCATTAGGAGAAATACCTAATGTAAATGATGAGTTAATGGGTGCAGCACATCAACATGGCACATGTATACCTATGTAACAAACCTGCATGTTGTGCACATGTACCCTAGAGCCTAAAGTATAATAAAAAAAATTAAAACTATCTGTTGCCTACAAGAAACACACTTCACCTATGCAGACACATATATACTAAAAGTAAAGGAATTGAAAAAGATATCCCATGCCAATGGAAACCAATTATATAATGAGATAGGGGTCAGTTCAGCAAAAGGACATAATAATTTTAAATATATGTGCATCCAACACTGAAACACCCAGATATATGAAGCAAATATTTTTGGCGCTAAAGAGAGAGATAACCCCCAGTGCAATAATATCTAGAGACTTCAACACCCCACTTTCAGCAATGGACAGATCTTCCAGACAGAAAATAAAGAAATATCTGACTTAGGCCAGGCGTGACGGCTTACACCTGTAATCCTAGCACTCTGGGAGGCCAAGGTGGGTGGATCGCCTGAGGTGAGGGGCTCGGGACCAGCCTGGCCAACATGGTGAAACCCCATCTTTAATAAAAACACAAAAATTAGCCAGGCATGGTGGGCAGGTGCCTGTAATCTTAGCTACTTGAGAGGCTGAGGCAGGAGAATTGCTAGAACCTGGGAGGCGGAGGTTGCAGTGAGTTGAGATCGCACCATTGCACTCCAGCCCAGGTGACAACAGTGAGACTCCATCTCAAAAAGGAAAGAAAGGAATTAAAAAAGAAACATCTGACTTAATCTGCAGTATAGACCAAATAGATCTGATAGATATTTACAGAACATTTCATACAATTGCTGCAGAATACACATTCTCCTCAGCACATGGATTGTTCTCAATGATAAACCATATCTCAGACCACAAAACAAGTCTTAAAACATTTGAAAAAACTGAAATTATATCAAGTATCTTCTCTGACCACAATAAAATAAGACTAGATGTCAGTAACAAGAGACACCTACATCAACAACTAGAAAAACCTCAAATAAACTACCTACTTATGCATTTTAAGGAACTAGAATAGCAAGTGCAAACCAAACCCAAGAATAGTAGAAGACATGAAATAATAAAGATCAGAGCAGAAATAAATGAAATTGAAATAAAGAAAACAATACAAAAGATCAAAGAAATAAAACATTTCTTTGCAAAGATAAGCAAATTTGACAAATCTTTAGCCAGACTGAGAAAAAGAGAGAAGATCCAGATAAATAAAATCAGAGCTATAAAAGGAGACACTACAACTGATAATGCAGAAATGCAAAGGATTATTGTTGTCTATTGTGGGCAACTATATGCCAGTAAGTTGGAAAATCTAGAAGAAATGGACAAATTTCTAGACACATGCAACCTGCTAAGATTTGACCACGAAGAAATAAAAAAACCTGAACAGATCAGTAACAAGTTATGAGATGAAAGCCATAATAAAATGTCTCCAAGCAAACAAAAGCCTGAGACTCAATGGCTTCACTGCTGAATTTTGCCAAACATTTAAAGAAGTAATACTAATCCTACTCAAAGAATTCCAAAAAATACAGGAGGAAGGAATACTGCCAAACTCATTTGCAAACCTGGTATTACCTTGGTATCAAAAGCAGACAAAGAAGCATCAAAAAAGAAAACTACAGGCCAATGTCTCTGATGAATGTTGATGCAAAAATCCTCAGTAAGATAATAGTAAACCAAATTCAACATATATTAAAGAGATCATTCATCATGACCAAGTGGAATCTATCTCTGGGACACAAGGGTGGTTCAACATATGTAAATCAATCAATATAACATGTCATATTAACAGAATGAAGGACAACCACCATATGATCATTTCAGTTGATGCTGAAAAAGCGTTAGATAAAATTCAACATTATCTTCATAATAAAACCCTGAAAAAATTGGGTATAGAAGGAACATACTTTAACATAATAAAAGCCATGTATGACAGACCCACAGGTTGCGTGTCCCCACCGTGCCCAGTCTACTAGCTCTGGGCCCAGTTCAGTTGCATGACTCATGTAAATGTTGCAGTTCTTGTGGTCTAGACTGCCTTTCGAATTTATTTAGAGCCCCTGAGCACTTTAGCCCATGGTAGTGAGATTTGTGGGAACTCAGGTTTGGGCCACTAGAATCTGCAATCCCTCTCTGGCTAGGGCTGGTTTAAATGCTCCCTCCATGAATGGACATAGCTGAGTTTGTTCCGGTTTTCCTTTCTGCTTTAACAGGACAGCACTGAATTCAATCTTTCACAACTGCTGTGCTCTCCTTCCCCCCGCACACAGAAATAATCTCTGTACAATGCCACTGCTGCCAGGGGGTGAGGGAAGGGTGGCATCCGCAATTCAAGACTGCCTTTTCTACTACTGCAGCGCCTCTTTCAGCAATATGAAGGTAAAACCAACGCTGTGAGTGCTCACCTGATTTTTGGTTCTTACAAAGGTTTTTTTTTTTTTTGGTCTGTGTGTAGATAGTTGCTAAATTAGTGTTCTTAGTGTTCTTGCAGGGGCATGATCAGTAGTCTTCTATTCTGCCATCTTGCTCTGCCTTCCTATCTTCAATTTTGAAAGTTATTTTAGTTGTGTCTAGAACTGAGGATTGACTTTTTTCCTTTCAGCACTTTAAAGAGGTTTCTCCAGTGTTGACAGCTTGCATATTTTTTACGTTTGCTGCAATTCTTGTTTTCATTCCTCTATTTGTAATATTTCTGTTTTATTTTTCTCTGCCTGTGAGATTCTCTTTTTATCTTCAGATTTTGGTAACTTGACTATGATGGGTCTAAGGGTACGTGTGTGTGTGTGTGTGTGTGTGTGTGTGTGTGTGGTGTTATTTATCTTGACTGGAGTTCTCAGGCTTATTGTATTAATAATCTGTTTTCCTGCATTATTTTTGGAATATTCTTGGCCATTGTCTTTTTAAAAAATTCTATTTTAATTATGATAAAACATATAACATTAAATTTACCATCTTTACTATTCTAAAATATACAGTTCAGTAGTGTTAAGTATATTCACATTGTTGTGCAGTATATCTCTAGAACACTTTCATCTTGCAACACTGAGACTCTATGCCTACTAAACGCTAATCCCCTCTCTATCTTCCCCTCAGCCTTTGGTAACCATGCTTTTTCTTTCTGTTTCTGTGATTTTTACTACTTTAAATACTTCATATAAGTGAAATCATACATATTTGTCCTTTTGTGACTGGCTTATTTTGCTTAGCTATAGTGTCCTCAACTTCATTTATATTGTAGCATGTAACAGGATTTCCTTCTTTTTTAAGGCTGAATAATATTCCATTGTATGTATGTGTCACATTTTACTTGCCCATGTATCTGTTAATGGGCACTTGTGTTATTTCCAATCTTTAGTTACTACGAAGAATGCAGTTATGAACACAGGTATATAAATATCTCTTTGATATCCTGCTTTCAATTCTTTTGGGTATATGCATAGAAGTAGAATTGCTGAATCATAGATAATTCTATTTCTAATTTTTTGAGAAACCACCATACTGTTTTCCGTAATGGCTGCACTGTTTCACATTCCCACCAACAAGGCACAGAAGTTCCAATTTCTCCACATCCTTGTAAACACCTTTTATTTATGTATTTTTTTATAGTAGTCATCCTAGTGTCTGTGAAAAGTTTAATTTGAATTTCTCCAGTGATGGGTAATGTATAGCATCTTTTCATGTGCTTATTGATTATTTTTGTATCTTCTTTGGAGAAATGTCTATTCAAATTCTTTGTCCATTTTAAGTTGGGCTGTTTTCTTGTTGAATTTTAGGAGTTCTCTAGATATTCAAATCATTAGTCACTTATCAGATATATGATTTGCAAGTATTTTCTTTTTCTTTTTTGAGACAGAGTTTCACTCTTGTTGCCCAGGCTGGAGTGCAATGGCACGATCTTGGCTCACCGCAACCTCTGCCTCCCAGATTTAAGCGATTCTACTGCCTCAGCCTCCCAAGTAGCTGGAATTACATGCATGTGCCACCATGCCTGGCTAATTTTGTGTTTTTAGCAGAGATGGGATTTCTCCATGTTGGTTAGGCTGGTCTCGAACTCCTAACCTCAGGTGATCCTCCTGCCTCAGCCTCCCAAAGTTGTGGGATTACAGGTGTGAGCCACCACGCCTGGCCTGATTCTCAAATCTTTTCTCCCACTCTGTGGACTGCCTTTTTACTCTGTTGATAGTCTTTGATGCATAAAGTTTTCAAATTGTCATGAAGTCTACTTTGCGTATTTTTTCTTTTGTTGCTTGTGCCACTGGTGTTGTATCTAAGAAATCTTTGCCAAATTCAATGATGTAAAGATTTTGCTCTGTTTTCTCCTGAGAATTTCATCGTTTTGGTGTTACATTTTAAACTATGACCCGTTTGAGTTAAATTTTGTATATGGTGGTAGGTAAGGGTTGAATTTTATTCTTTTGCATGTGGATGTCCAATTTCCCCAGCACCATTTGTTGAAAAGACTGTCCTTTTCCCATTGAATGGTCTTGGCATTTTTGTCAAACATCCTTTGACCATATATGTGAGAGTTTACTTCTCTCTACTTTATTCCCTTGGTCCATATGTCTGTTGTTATACCAGTACCATATGGTTTTGATTACTTAGCATTGCAAGTTTAAAAAATCAGGAACTATGATGCCTCCAGGTTTGTTCTGCATTTTCAAGATTGTTTTGGCTACTTGGAGTCACCTGACATTTCATACAAATTTTAGAATGGGTTTTTTATTTCTGCAAAATTGTCATTGGGATTTTAATAAAGATTGCATTGAATTTGTAGAACACTTTGGGTAGTATTGACATCTTAACAACATTGTCTTCCAGTCCATGAAAATGGGATGTTTCTTTTTACTTATGTCTTCTTTAGCTTTCAGCAGTATTTTGTAGTTTTTATTTTAACTTAACCTCCTTGGATAAGCTAATTCCTAAGTATTTTATCCTCTTTGATGTTAATGGATATAGGATTGCCAATGGCAATCTTTTTTTTTTTTTTTTTTTTTTTTTGAGACAGAGTCTTGCTTTGTCACACAGGCTGGAGTACAGTGGCATAATCTCGGCTCACTGCAACCTCTGCCTCCAGTGTTCAAGCGATTCTCATGCCTCAGCCTCCCGAGTACCTGGGACTACAGGCACACGCCACTAAACCTGGATAATTTTTGTATTTTTAGTAGACATGGGGTTTTGCCATGTTGGCCAGGCAGGTCTTGAACTCCTGACCTCAAGTGATCTGGCCGCCTTGGTCTCCCAAAATACTGGGATTACAGAAGTGAGCCACTGTGACTGACCCTCTGATTGCAATCTTAAATAAAATTTTCTATTCACATTGTTCGTTGTTAGTGTATAGAAATGCAACTGATTTTTGTGTTGACTTTATATCCTGCTACTTTGCCCACTTGTTTATTGGTTCTAACAGTTTTTTGTTTTGTTTTGTTTTTTGCATGTGTGTGTGTGTGTGTGTCAAATCTTTAAGGTTTTCCATGTGTAAAATTATATTATCTGTGAACAGACACAAATTTTACTTCTTTCTTTCCCATCTGAAAGGCTTCCAAATATTTCTTCTTCTTGCCTAATTGCTCTGACTAGAACTTCCAGTACTATGTTGAATAAATGTGATGAAAGTGGGCATCCTTGCCTTGTTCCCGAATTTAGAGGAAAAGTATTCAGCCTTTCACCATTGAGTATGATGTTCACTGTGAATTTTTCATATATGACTTTTTTAATGTTTAAGTAGTTTCTTTCTATTTGTTGTTGTTGCGACAGGGTCTCACTCTGTCACGTGGGCTGAGGTAGAGTGGCGCAATCATAGCTATCCACAGCCTCAAACTTCCAGGCTCAAGTGAGCTGCCCACCTCAGCCTCCTGAGGAGGTGCCACAGTTGTGTGCCACTATGTCTGGCTAATTTAAAATATTCTTTAGTAGAGACAAGGTCTCACTGTGTTGCCTAGGCATTACCTTCTATTCTTAGTTTGTCGAATGTTGTTTTATAAAAGGATTTTGAATTTTTGTCAAATGCTTTTTCTGCATCAGTTGAGATAGTTGTGTGTTGTTTTTCTTTATTTTGTTTTTGTTGTGTATTTTACTGATCCATTTTTTGGGTGTTAAACCATCGCATTCCAGGAATAAATCTCACTTGGTTATCATGTCTAATCCTTTGAATATGCTGCTGAATTCAGCTTGCAAGTAGTTTTTGAGGATTTTTTGCATCAACATTCATAAAAATATTAGCCTATAGTGTTATTTTCTTTCTTTTTTTTACAATTAGATATGAATTTATTTTTTTAAAAGCAGAACATAAAATTATATAAACACTACAGTAACAAGTAAGAAAAAACAAATAATGAAGAAAATCCATATATGTGGGTCGTGGAATTACAATACAATTTTTAAATAACTTTCCTTTACCAATATGACATTTTTAAGACAAAAAATAAAAAGTATAAACTAGGCTGGTTGCGGTGACTAATGCCTGTAATCCCAGCACTTTGGGAGGCTGAGGAGGGCGGATCACCTGAGGTTGGGAATTCAAGACCAGCCTGACCAACATGGAGAAACCCCGTCTCTACTAAAAATACAAAATTAGCCTGGTGTGGTGGCACATGCGTGTAATCCCAGCTGCCCAGGAGGCTGAAGCCAGAGAATTGCCCTGGAGGTGGAGTTTGCGGTGAGCCGAGATCAGGCCAATGCACTCCAGTCTGGGCAACAAGAGAGATACTCTATTTTGGGGCTTTGTTTGGCTTGTCAGGGTAATGCCAACCTCAAAGAATGAGTTAGAAAGTGTTCCCTCAACTTCAGTTTTTGTTTTTGTTTTTTTTTTTGAAACGTTTGAGAAAGACTCCTATTAGTTCTTTTTCAAATGTTTGGTAGAATTTACCAGTCAAGTCTTCAGGTCCTGGGCTTTCCTTTGTTGGAAGATTTTGATTACTGATTCAATGACCTCTCTAATTACAAGCCTATTCAGATTTTCTATTTATTTGTAATTTAGTCTTGGTATGTTTTGTGTTTTTAGGAATTTGTTCGTTTCATTTAAGTTACCGAATTTGTTGGCATACACTTATAGTATTATCTTAAAATACTTTCTATTTTTGTAGATTTGGTGATAATGTCTCTTCTTTCATTTTTGCTTTTAGTAATGTGAGTCTTCTCTCTTTCTCTGGTCCATCTAGCTTAAGGTTTGTCAGTTTTGCTGATCTTTTCAAAGAACCAAATTTTGGTTTTATTCATTTTTCTCTATTTTTTTTTCTATTCTCTATTTTAATTTATCTTTTCTCTAATCTTTATTATTTCCTTCCCTCTGCTAGCTTTGGGTTTAGTTTGTTCTTCTTTCTCTAGTACTTTAATTTGTAAAGTTAGGATGTTGATTTGAGGTCTTTTTAGACATGTAAGCATTTAGAACTATAAATGTCTCCCTTGTCACTGCTTTCACTGAGTCTTATAATATGTTTTGGCATGTTGCATCTTTGTTTTCAGTAGTATCTAAGTGTTTTCTAATTTGCCCTTTGATTTCGTCTTTCATCTATTTGTTGTTTAAGACTGTGTTGTTTAATTTCCACACATTTGTAAAATTTCTAGTTTTACTTGTGTTACTGATTTCTAATTTCATCCCATTATGATTAGAGGAGATACTTTTTATATCAGCTATCTTTTTAAATCTACTGAAGGTCAATTGGTGGCCTAACCTTGAAAATGTCCTATGTTCTCTTGAGAAGAAAGCGTATGCTATTGTTGTTTGGAAGAATGTTTTGTATATGTCTGTTAGATATAGTTGATTTATTGTGTTACATCCTCTGTTTACTTGCTTATGTTCCATCTGGTTGTTCTATCCATTATTATGAGTGGAATACTAAAGTCTCCAATTATTATCATGGAACTATTTCTCTCTTCAATTCTGTCAGTTTTTGTTTCAGATATTTGGATGGTTTGCCAGTAGATGCATAATTATTACATCTTTTGCTGTATCAAAACTTTTATTAATATGTAATATCCTTCTTTGCTTCTTGTAATCTTTTTTGATTTAAAGTCTATTTTGTGAAGTGGGTAGGAGGGGCATTCCAAGATGGCCAAATAGGAACAGCTCCAGTCTGCAGCTTCCAGCGTGATTGAGGCAGAAGACAGGTGATTTCTGCATTTCCAACTGAGGTACCTGGTTCATCTCATTGGGACTGGTTGGACAGTGGGTGCAACCCACAGAGGGAGAGCTGAAGCAGGGCACAGTGTCGCCTCACCTGGGCGAAGTTTGTAACAACAAACTTCTCTGAGCTAAAGGAGGATGTACAAACTCATTGCAAGGAAGCTAAAAACCTTGAAAAAGATTAGATGAATGGCTAACGAGAATAAACAGTGTGGAGACGACATTAAATGACCTGATGGAGCTGAAAGCCATAGCATGAGAACTTCATGACACATGCATAAGCTTCAATAGCCAATTCAATCAAGTGGAAGAAAGGGTATCAGTGATTGAAGACCAAATTAATGAAATAAAACAAGAAGACAAGGTTAGAGAAAAATGAGTAAAAAGAAATGAACAAAGCCTCCAAGAAATACGGGACTATGTGAAAAGAACAAATCTACGTTTGACTGGTGTACCTGAAAGTGATGGGGAGAATGGAACCAAGTTGGAAAACACTCTTCAGGGTATTATCCAGGAGAAGTTCCCCAACCTAGCAAGGCAGGCCAACATTCAAATTCAGGAAATACAGAGAACACCACAAAGATACTCCTCGAGAAGGGCAACCCCAAGACACATAATTGTCAGATTCACCAAGGTTGAAATGAGGGAAAAAGTGTTAAGGGCAGCCAAAGAGAAAGGTCGAGTTACCCACAAAGGGAAGCCCATCAGACTAACAGCAGATCTCTCAGCAGAAACTCTACAAGCCAGAAGAGAGTGGAAGCCAATAGTCAACATTCTTAAAGAAAAGAATTTTCAACCCAGAATTTCGTATCCAGCCAAACTAAGCTTCATAAGTGAAGGAGAAATAAAATCCTTTACAGACAAACAAATGCTGAGAGATTTTGTCACCACCAGGCCTGCCTTACAAGAGCTCCTGAAGGAAGAGCTAAACATGGAAAGAAATAACCAGTACCAGCCACTGCAAAAAGAGACCAAATTTTAAAGACCATTGATACTATGAAGAAACTGCATCAATTAACAGGCAAAATAGCCAGTGAACATCATAATGACAGGATCAAATTCACACATAACAATATTAACCTTAAATGTAAATAGGCTAAATGCCCCAATTGAAAGACACAGACTGGTAAATTGGATAAAAAGTCAAGACCCATCAGTATGCTGTATTCAGGGGACCCATCTCATGTCAAAGACACACATAGGCTCAAAATAAAGGGATGGAGGAAGATCTACCAAGCAAATGGAAAGCAAAACAAAAACAAAAACAAAAATAAAAAACAAACAAAACAACAGCAACAACAACAAAAGCAGGGATTGTGATCCTAATATCTGATAAAACAGACTTTAAACCAACAAAAGAGACAAAGAAGGCCATTACATAATGGTAAAGGGATCAATTCAACAAGAAGAGCTAACTATCCTTAATATATATGCACCCCATACAGAAGCACCCAGATTCATAAAGCAAGTTCTTAGAGACCTACAAAGAGACTTAGACTCCCATACAATAATAATGGGGACTTTAACATCCCACTGTCAATATTAGATCAACGAGACAGAAGGTTAACAAAGATATCTAGGACCTCAACTCAGCTCTGCACCAAGCAGACCTAATAGAAACCTATAGAACTCTCTACCCCAAATCAACAGAATATACGTTCTTCTCAGCACCACATTGCACTTATTCTAAAATTGACCACATAATTGGAAGTAAAGTACTCTTCAGCAAATGTAAAAGAACAGAAATCACAAGAAACTGTCTCTCAGACCACAATGCAATCAAATTAGAACTCAGGATTAAGAAACTCACTCAAAACCACACAACTACATGGAAACTGAACAACTTGCTCATGAATAACTACTGGGTAATTAATGAAATGAAGGCAGAAATAAAGATGTTCTTTGAAACCAATGAGAACAAAGACACAACATACTAGAATCTCTGGGACACAGCTAAAGCAGTGTATAGAGGGAAATTTATAGCACTAAATGCACACAAGAGAAAGCAGGAAAGATTTAAAATCCACACCCTAACATCACAATTAAAAGAACTAGAGAAGCAAGAGCCAACAAATTCAAAAGCTAGCAGAAGGCAAGAAATAACTAAGATCAAAGCAGAACTGAAAGAGATAGAGACACAAAAAACCCTTCAAAAAAAATCAATGAATCTAGGAGCTGGTTTTTTGAAAAGATCAACAAAATTGATAGACCACTAGCAAGACTAATAAAAAAGAAAAGAGAGAAGAATTAAATAGATGTAATAAAAAATGATAAAAGGTATATCACCATTGATCCCAGAAATGCAAACTACCATCAGAGAATACTATAAACACTTCTACACAAAAAAACTAGAAAATCTAGAAGAAATGGATAAATTCCTGTAGACATACACCCTTCCAAGACTAAAGGAAGAAGTTGAATCTCTGAATAGACCAATAACAGGGTCTGAAATTGAGGTAATAATTAATAGCCTGCCAATCAAAAAAGTCCAGGATGGGATGGATTCACAGCCGAATTCTACCAGAGGCACAAGGAGGAGCTGGTACCATTCCTTCTGAAACTATTCCAATCAATAGAAAAAGAGGGAATCCTCCCTAACTCATTTTATGAGGCCAACATCATCCTGATACAAAAGCCTGGCAGAGACACAACAAAAAACGATTATTTCAGACCAATATCCCTCATTAACATTGATGCAAAAATCCTCAATAAAATACTGGCAAACCGAATCCAGCAGCACATCAAAAAGCTTATCCACCAGGATCAAGTGGGCTTCATCCCTGGGATGCAAGGCTGGTTCAACATATGCAAATCAATAAATGTAATTCATCACATAAACAGAACCAATGACAAAAACCACATGATTATCTCAGTAGATGCAGAAAAGGCCTTCAACAAAATTCAACAGCCCTTCATGCTAAAGACTGTCAATAAACTAGGTATTGATGGAACATATCTCAAAATAATAAGAGCTATTTATGACAAACCCACAGCAGATATCATACTGAATGGGCAAAAACTGGAAGCATTTCTTTTGAAAACTAGCACAAGACAGGGATGCCCTCTTTCACCACTCCTATTCAACATAGTGTTGGAAGTTCTGGCCAGGGCAATCAGGCAAGAGAAAGAAATAAAGGGTATTCAGTTAGGAAAAGAGGAAGTCAAATTGTCCCTGTTTGTAGATGACATGATTGTATATTTAGAAAACCCCATCATCTCAGCCCCAAATCTCCTTAAGCTGATAAGCAATTTCAGCAAAGACTCAGGATACAAAATCAATGTGCAAAAATCACAAGCATTCCTATACACCATTAACAGACGAACAGAGAGTCAAATCATGAGTGAACTCCCATTCACAATTGCTACAAAGAGAATAAAATACCTAGGAATCTAACTTACAAGGGATGTGAAGGGCCTCTTCAAGGAGAACTACAAGCCACTGCTCAACGAAATAAAAGAGGACACAAATGAATGGAAGAATATTCCATGCTCATGAATAGGAAGAATCAATATTGTGAAAATGGCCATACTGCCCAAAGTAATTTATAGATTCAATGCCATCCTCTTCAAGGTACCAATGACTTTCTTCACAGAATTGGAAAAAACTGCTTTAAAGTTCATGTGGAACCAAAAAGAGCCCACATTGCCAAGACAATTCTAAGCAAAAAGAACAAAGCTGGAGGCATCACACTACCTGACTTCAAACTATACTACAAGGCTACAGTAACCAAAACAGCATGGTTTTGGTTACTGGTACCAAAACAGAGATATAGACCAATGGAACAGAACAGAGGCCTCAGAAATAACACCACACATCTACAACCATCTGATCTTTGACAAATCTGACAAAAACACGCAATGGGAAAAGGATTACCTATTTAATAAATGGTGTTGGGAAAACTGGCTAGCCGTAAGTAGAAAGCTGAAACTGGATCCCCTCCTTACACCTTATACAAAAATTAATTCAAGATTGATTAAAGACTTAAATGTTAGACCTAAAACCATAAAAACCCTAGAAGAAAACCTGGGTAATACCATTCAGGGCATAGGCATGGGCAAGGACTTCATGACAAAAACACCAAAAGCAATGGCAACAAAAGCCAAAATAGACAAATGGGATCTAATTAAACTAAATAACTTCTGCACAGCAAAAGAAACTACCATCAGAGTGGACAGGCAACCTACAGAATGGAAGAAAATTTTTGCAATCTACCCATCTGACAAAGGGCTAATATCCAGAATCTACAAAGAACTCAAACAAATTTACAAGAAAAAAAAAAAAAGACAAACAAACAACCCCATCAAAAAGTGGTCAAAAGATATGAACAGACACCTCTTAAAAGAAGACACCTATGCCACCAACAGACACGTGAAAAAATGCTCATCATCACTGGTCATCAGAGAAATGCAAATCAAAACCACAATGAGATACCATCTCACGCCAGTTAGAATGGCAATCATTAAAAAGTCAGGAAACAACAGATGCTGGAGAGGATGTGGAGAAATAGGAATGCTTTTACACTGTTGGTGGGAGTGTAAATTAGTTCAACTATTGTGGAAGACAGTGTGGCACTTCCTCAAGGACCCAGAACTAGAAATACCATTTGACCCAGCAATCACATTACTGGGTATATACCCAAAGGATTATAAATCATTCTACTATAAAGACACATACACATGTATGTTTATTGCGGCACTATTCACAATAGCAAAGACTTGGAACCAACACAAATGTCCGTCAATGATAGACTGGATTAAGAAAATGTGGCACATATACACCATGAAATAATGTGCAGCCATAAAAATGACGAGTTCATGTCCTTTGCAGGGACATGATGAAACTGGAAACCATCATTCTCAGCAAACTGTCACAAGGACAGAAAACCAAACACTGCATGTTCTCACTCATAAGTGGGAGTTGAACAATGAGATCACTTGGACACAGGGTGGGGAACATAACACACCAGGGCCTATCGGGGGGTTGGTGGCGTGGGGAGAGATAGCATTAGGAGAAATACCTAATGTAAATGATGAGTTGATGGGTGCAGCAAACCAACATGGCACGTGTATACATATGTATCAAACCTGCAGGTTGTACACATGTACCCTAGGACTTAAAGTACAATAATAATAATGATAATAATAATGTCTATTTTGTATGTCAGTATAGCCACCAGTGCTCTCTTTTAATTACTATTTGCATAGAATGTCTATTTTCATTCTTTCACTTTCAATCTGTTTGTCTTTGGAGCTAAATTGAGTCTTGTAGATAACATTTAGTTGAATCGTGTTTTTATCCATTCTGCCAATCTCTGCCTTTTGATTAGAGAGTTTAAGCTATTTACACCTAAAGTGACTACTGAAAAGGCGTGGCTTACTTTTGTCATTTTGCTATTCTTATCTAGCTTCTAAAAATTCCTGTTTCTGCATTACAGTCTTCTTTTGTGTTTAGTTGACTTTTTTTGGTAGTGAAATGTTTAAATTCCTTTCTCATTTTTTGTGTATATTCTATAGCTATTTTATTTGTGATTACCATGGAGATTACATTTATACCCTAAAGTTATAACACTAATTGGAATTTATATTAACTTAACTTCCATAACATACAAAAACTCTGCTCTTTTACAGCAGCACCCCCACTCCTTTTAGTTGTTGATGTTACAGAATTACATCTTTATACATTGTGTGCCCCAAAACATAAACTGATAATTAATTTAAATGCATTATTTTCTTAAATTATGTAGAAAACAAAATATTTTACAAACCATTGCTACAATAATATTAGCTTTTATAATTTCCCAAGTATTTATCTTTATTCAATCTTTATTTTTTCATACAGGTCTGAGTTACTTTTAGTTACTGTATAGTAACCTTTTTCAGGGAATGTCTAGAGTAATAAACTCCTTCAGCTTTTCCTTATGAGAAATTTTCTGATTATTTTATTGAGGATCCCTGGTATATGATGAGTTACTTCTCTTTTTTTCTTTTCAGGATTTATTTTCTCTTTCTCTTTGCCTTTAAAAAGCTTGATTACAATGTGTATTGGTATAGGTTATTTTTTGGTTTTTAGTTGATTTTACTTGGAGTTTATTGATCTTCAGGGATGTTTACATTCATGACTTTCATCAAACTTGGGACATTTTCAGCTATTATTCCTTCAAATAATCTTGCTGTCCCATTTTTTTCTCCTTCTGAAACTCCCACAGTGTGTATGTTGGTTTGCTTGTTGACATCTCACAGGTCCCTTAGGCTCTGTTCACCTTTCACCCATATTTTTTAATTTCTCTTTCTCAGATTTGATAACTTCCTTTGTCACACCTTCAAGTTCATGGATTCTTTCTTCTGCTTGTTCAAACCTGCCTTTGAATATCTGTAGTAAATTTTTAATTTTAGTTATTGTACTTTTCAATTCCAGATATTCTTGGTTTATTTTTAGCTTTTCTATTTCTTTATGGATATTTCCATTTTGTTCGTTCATTATTTTCTTGACTTTCCTTCCTATCTTCCTTTAGTTCTCTGAGTATCTTTAAGATAGTGGTTTAGTTATTTTAAAGTCTTTGTCTAGGAGATCTTCCATTAGGTCTTTAAAAGATACTTTATATTGATTTGTAAATGGGCCATACTTTTCTGTTTCTATGTATGTATTATGATTTTTTTTGTTAAAAGCTAGACTTTTGAATCTAATAAGTTGACTTTCTCTGCCTTGTATCTCTGGTTGGCCCTAGGTCAAAGAGAATTTCCTGACAATCAGCTCTTGTACACCTGCATCACTAAGTGGGGAGGTCTCCAGTTTTCTATTCTGCCCCCAAGCTTTCTTATCAGCACCTGCTAGAAGTCTATGAAAAAATCTTATCAATAAATGTAACCTTTCTCCCTCCCACCCTGGGTCTGGACCTCCTAGCTATGCGACACTGTCATGCTAACCCACAATTGGCCTTTATGAATTAAGATTCTAGCTAAATTCTTTTTTCTTTTTTTTCTTGAGACAGTGGCTCTGTCACCCAGGCTGGAGTGCATTGGCATGATCTTGGTTCACAGCAACCTCTGCTTCCTAGTCCCAAACTACCCTTTCACCTCAGACTCCTGAGTAGCTAGGACTACAGGAACACACCACCACACTCAGCTAATTTTTGTATTTCTTGCAGAGATGGGGTTTTGCTGTGTTGCCCAGGCTGGTCTTGAAGTCCTGAGCTTAAGCAATCTACCTGCCTGGGCCTCCCAAAGTGTTGGGATTACAGGAGTGAGCCACCTTGCCAGGCCTTTGCTGAATTCTTACCGATTTATGTGGCAGTTCTCTCCTATGCTCTGCCAAAGGTAAAATTGTTTATGTGTTCTGTTTCTCTTTGTTGGGGTTTGTTCTTCTTTAGAATTCAGTTTGCTTTAATTGCAACCTCTGATCCCTTGTTGGGATAAACAAAAGTTACGTTTTTGTAGATTATCAATTTTTTCCACACTGTTAGTGTAGAAGTGACATTCTCTTGTGTTTCTATAGTCTAAGCAATAGTGAAACTCTCCAGCGTTTACTTCTTTTTTCTTTCTTTCTTTCTTTTTTCCTGAGGTGGAGTCTCGCTCTGTCACCCAGGCTGGAGTGCAGTGGCATGATCTTGGCTCACTGCAACCTCTGCCTCCCAGTTTCAAGTGATTCTCTTGTCTCAGCCTCCCAAGTACCTAAGATTACGGGTGTCTGCCACCATGCCAGGCTAATTTTTTTCTATATTTAGTAGAGATGGGGTTTTTCCATGTTGGCCAGGCTAGTCTCAAACTCCTGACCTCAGTTGATCCATCTGCCTCGGCCTCCCAAAGTGCTGGGATTACAGGCATAAGCCACCACGCCCGGCCTCCAGCATTTACTTCTAATGCTTCACTCATTCAGGAAATATGATTGAATTTATACTGCTAAGGCACCAACTGGGGATAAAAGGTGACTAATAAATAAGTGAATATGATTTGGAGAAAAAATTGACAAGAATTAATGATAATTTAGATGAAAGGATGAAGAAAGACAAGAGACCAAGAAAGGTGTGAGATGAGAAGGTGGGGTGGGGGGTGGGGGTCAATGAACAGTGAGAAAGCTGTAGGCCAAGTAATTGGTCTGCATGTGGCAGAAGAGTTGTAAAGAGGAGAGCTGTGACAAAGTGATCTTGGAACGACTGGCTGTAGTCCAAGGGAGTAGTATTTGTATCAAGATTTTTTGAAGGGCACAGTTTCTGGTAATGACAATGTCTGCAGTACAGTCATTAGAGTGGGTGGCTGTGGTATTGGGGAAAAAAAGATCATTTGGATGAGGAAAATAAGAAACTTAGAGGCCAGAATGTTTATGGTTTGCCCAAGTGGGTGTTGAAATCACCACTGATGATATCAGAAAGAGAATAAGGGAAGAAGACTGTAAGCCATGAGTTAACATTTTTTTTTTTCTGAACAAAAGGGTTGAATGGAAGGTTGATAGGGGCAGAGCTGAATGCTTTGAGTGTCAGAGAACAAGGAGTTTGCAAGGGCAGGGAAGGAAGGGCCTAGAAGTGACATTTAGGAACAATAATACTGTTTTCTGTTACAATAATACTTTTATCTGTTAGTGAGGTATGTAGAGCTTTGGAGAAAATAACTGCGCTCTTAGGAGGGCTATAGGAGAGGCAATGTTCTCAGAAGTAGTTGTCAACTTTTGGTTAGGGCAAAGAGGTAAAAGGAGACGTTTTGAAAATGATTTGGCATCCAGGGGAATCTGTTTTCGTTGTTGTTGTTCTTATAGATGAGTGTATTGTTCTTATGAAAAGTAGGCGTTCATAACATTTTAAGTGTTACAGGCATGCTCCTTCCATGGATTAAAATAGTAACCAGAACTCTCTATTTGTATCTCTGATGTCTGTGTAGTCGGGCTTAGGGGAGTCAGGTGAGAGACAGAGAGCCAGTCCTGGACACAGTTCCCTGTTTCTCCTGAAGCAACGACATTTTGTGCAGGCGCCATTGTGAGCGTTTCTGTACTAAGCCTTGGGCTCATGGCCACCTGATGGCAAGACAAGCCTCCAACAGCATGGCGGTGACATGGGCTCCAGGTTTTATTGCGGCTGCAACAACCAGGTTGCTAATTAGGCCCAATTGTGAGAATAGTTTTTGTGCTTCGGACACCTGTCCACTAGGAACTGGACTGAGACCACCAACTCATTTCCCACAGGTCACGGAACAGCTGTCAGATGGTATAATTTGGTCTAGTTCATTTGGAGCTGTTTGCAGAAGCTCTCTGAAGCATTGTGCTCTACATAATGTGCATGATTAATGCTTGTTTATTTGGATAATCCTGTGTTGTAACTAAAGTGGTGGCCTATTTTATGCCAGTTATAATATGCCATTCCATTCATGAGACGGAGTTCCATTGAGGGTATGAAGTACAGCAATAATGTTCAATCTATTTATTGGGGAAGCAACTCATTGCAGCCATTCTGCAAGCTGCTTGCTCCATTTGAGTGATGATTCTGTGCTTAACTATTCTGAGGGAGGGATCTGGGCTCATTTCTATTCTGAAGGGTAGGTGGGAAATGAATTTGAAAACAGTGGTCATTTTGACAGCAGGGATGTTTTACTCCAACTGCCTCTTCTAGGAGGAAGAATGTGGCATGTTATCTGTCCCTAGGGAAAAAACCTTGCTGACTTGTCAATCTTCAATCTTACTGCTAGCCAAGTGCAGTGTTGGAAACCTTGCCTTGTATGCCCCAGAGGCTGTCCCACCGCCTCTCCTTTCCTGCCACATACACACAAAGGCTATTTTTTGCAAACAAGAAAGAGCTCTGAACTAGAAATTCTGATTCAAATTTTGCCTCTGTCTCTAATTGAGTATGACCTTGGACAGATCACCTAGGTTCTTTATTGTGTGTTTTGCAAAATGTTGGAGCTGCTTAGGTCCTCTCTTGGGTCCCTTTAATTTCATTATCCCATGGTTCTGTGATTATATTTAATTAGTATTAAATATACATGGCAGCAACTTCCTGAAAGTTGTTGCTTATTTATTGTCATGTCCCCAGGTGCTTGCAGGTTTAGAGGGAGACAAGCATATTTGTGATATTTATAGATATTTTGTCCACATGTTAGGCAAAAGTATATTTTTTGTCTATTTTGTTTTCAGTGTTTGTGCCTCTTCCTTCTTATCACTAATCTTTCTCTTTTGCTTTTTTGCCTTCCTCTCTTCTCAGTAAACTTGCTGATATCAGTTACTTAGAGCTTAGTGAGAATTCGAGTTAGTGCATTTCTTCTCCTGGTGTTACATATTTACATGTGTAAATGTTATACATATTACCTCTGTAATTTATTGAATGCTGACCATATGCCTAATCGCTGTGCTAGTCACTTCCATTTGTTACCTGACTTAATTGGCATAGCAATCTGGAGAAGGAGGCACTATTATCTTCATTTTATACATTTATTTATTTATCTACTTATTCTTTTTTGAGACAAGGTCTCGCTCTCTCACCCAGGCTGGAGTGCAGTGGTGTGATCTGAGTTCACTATAACCTCCACCTCCCTGGCTCAAGCAACCCTCTCTCTTTGGCCTTCCAAGCAGCTGGGACTACAGGCACATGCTACTATGCCTGGTTAATTGTTATTATTATTATTTTTATTATTTATTTTTTGTAGAGACTGGGTTTTGTCATGTTGCCCAGGCTGGTCTCAAACTCCTGGGCTCAAGCAGGACCTCCCATCTTGATCTCCCAAAGTGCTGGGATTATAGGCATGAGCCACCGTGCCTGGCCATTTTATACATTTAGAAGAATTTAAAGCGTAGGTAGTTTAATTAGAACCCAACTCTGTCTTATTCCACATTTCCTATTCTTAATCTCCACAGTGATGTCAATTGTTTTCGTTGTTAAGGGGCTTTCAGACCGCGGCCTGCAGTTTCGGTGGGGTCTGTGGAACTCTGGACATCAACTTTATAAACCGCTGTTTTCCAAATACTTTTGACTTATGAATCTCTTTCACAGTCACTTATAATCTGGCAAATCTCCTTAAAATTAAAAAATTTTTTGTTGTTGTTTTGCATGGATATTCCACAGAAATGGTTTTAAGCAAAAATGTTTTTATTTAGAAGAGTATATTTTTAAAATTTGGATTATAAAATGCATGTAAGATTCAACTCAGATGGCTTCGTATTATAAAGACAAATTTTGAAATTTTTAAATATGTATGTACATGTGGATAACTTTAATTATGTGACAAGATTATTTACTGGCAAAATAATAAATATAAAAAGTCTAACTTAATTTTACTTTTTTTATTATTTTAACTTTTATTTTAGGTTCAGGGGTACATGTGCAGGTTTGTTATATAGGTAAATTGTGTGTCATGGGGCTATCTTAATTTTAAAGCATCAAATACACAAAGCTACTTTTATGACTTTTTTTTGTATTTTGTATTTAAAATAATTTAATTTACTTTACCTAACAAGAAATAATACTTTTGGTTGCTTTCTATAAGCTTTCAAATCTAAAGAGTACATTTATATTGTGGTCAGACTTTATTTCTTACAAATGCAAAGAGAAATTGGTAAGTACAATGTTTTATCCTTTTGATTTGTTTTTTAAGTTTTAGGGACACCTTAATATGTTATTTGAGAATTATAAGCAGATGGTTGCAACTTACTGATTAGGTAAAAAAAATCTTCGTAGAATTCACTGAACTATTTTTGTTATTATGCTCCTCGTATTAATTTGCTGTATACAATGGTAGTGTCCCTTATAATTAATTTTTAATTTTTAATTTTTGTGGGAACATAGTAGGTGCATGTGTTTATGAGGCATATTAGATGTTCTGATACAGGCATGCAATGTATAAGAATCATATCATGGAGAATGGGGTATCCATCTCCTCAAGCATTTATCTTTTGTGTTACAAAGAGTCCTATTATACTCTTTTAGTTATTTTAAAATGTACAATTAAATTATTATTGACTGTAGTCACCCTGTTGTGCTATCAAAGAGTAGGTCTTATTCATTCGTTGTTTTTTTTTTTTTTTCAGTTTTGCTCTTGTCACTGAGGCTGGAGTGCAATGGCACCATATCGGCTCACCACAACCTCTGCCTTCCAGGTTCAAGTGATTCTCCTGCCTCAGCCTCCTGAGTAGCTGGGATTACAGGCGCATGCCACTATGCCCAGCTCATTTTTGTATTTTCAGTAGAGATGGGTTTTCACCATGTTGGCCAGGCTGGTCTCGAACTCCTGACCTCAGGTGATCTGCCTGCCTTGGCCTCCCAAAGTGCTGGGATTAGAGCATGAGCCACTGTGCCCAGCCAGTGTTATTCATTCTTTCTTTTTTATTTTTTACCCATTAACTATCACCGCCTCCCACCTACCCCCTCACTGCATTTCCAGTCCCTGGTAATCACCTTTCTACTCTCTGTCTCCATAAGTTCAATTGTTTCCATTCTTAGAGTCCACAAATAAGTGAGAAAATGCAATGTTTATCTTTCTGTGCCTGGCTTATTTCACTTAACATAATGATCTCCAGTTCCATCCATGTTGTTGCAAAGGACAGGAGTACTATTGTGTATTGTGAGTACTATTGCAAAGGACAGGAGTACTCCATTGTGTATATGTACTACATTTCCTTTATTCATTCATCTGTTGATGGAAACAGATTGTTTCCAAATTTTGGCTGTTGTGAACAGTGTGGCAACAAACATAGGAGTGCAGATATCTCTTCGACATACTGATTTTTTTTTCTTTTTGTTATGTAGCCTGCAGTGGGATTGCTGGATAATATGATAGCTCAATTTTTAGTTTTTTGAGGAACCTCCAAACTGTTCTCCATAGTGGTTGTACTAAATTGCATTCCCACCAACAATGTCCGAGAATTCCTCTTTCTCCACATCCTTGCTAGCACTTGGTGTTGCCTGTCTTTTGGGTATAGGCTGTTTTAACTGGGATATCTCATTGTAATTTTGACTTACATTTCTCTAATGATCAATGATATTGAGCACATTTTCATATGCCTGTTTTCCATTTGTATGTCTTCTTTTGAGAAATGACTATTCAAATCTTTCCCCATTTTGATTGGATTATTAGATTTTTTTTCTTACAGAGTTGTTGGAGCTTCTTATATATTCTGGTTATTAATAACTTGTCAGATGGGTAGTTTACAAATATTTTCTCCCGTTCCATGGGTTGTCTCTTCACCTTGCTGATTGTGTCCTTTGCTTTGCAGAAGGAAACCACTTTTTAACTTGATGTGATCCCATTTGTGCATTTTTGCTTTGGTTGCCTGTGCTTGTGGGGTATTGCTCAAGAAAGTTTTGCACAAGTCAATGTCCTAGAGATTTTCTCCAATGTTTTCTTGTAATAGTTTCATAGCTTAAGGACTTTGATTTAAGTCTTTAATCCATTTTGGTTTGATTTTTGTATATGGTAAGAGACAGGAGTCTAGTTTCATTCTTCTGCATGTGGATATCCAGTTTTACCAGCATCGTTTGTTTAGGACATTGTCTTTTTCCCAGTGTGTGTTCTTGGCACCCTTGTCAAAAAACAGTTCACTGTAGGTGTGTGGATTTGTTTCTGGGCTCTCCACTCTGTTCCATTGGTCTATGTGTTTGTTTTTGTGCCAGTACCGTACTGTTTCGGTTACTATGGTTCTGTAGTATAACTGAAGTCAAGTAATATGATTCCTCCAGTTTTGTTCTTTTTGCTTAGGATAGCTTGGGGATATTCTGGGACTTGTGTGGTTCTATGTACATTTTAGGATTTTTTTTTCTATTTCTGTGAAGAATGTCATCAGTATTTTGATAGAGATTGCATTGCATCTATAGATTACTTTGGGTAGTATGGACTTTTGATTCTTCAGTCCGTGAACATGAAATATCTTTCCATTTTTTTGTGTCCTCTTCAATTTCTGTCATCAATGTTTCATAGTTTTCATTATAGATATTTCACTTCTTTGGTTAAGTTAATTCCTAGGTATTTAATTTTATTTGTGGCTATTGTAAATGAGATTTAAAAAAAAATTTCTTTTTCAGATGGTTCACTGTTGGCATATAGAAATGCTACCAATTTTTGTATGTTGATTTTGTATCCTGCAACATTACTGAATTTGTTAATCAGTTCTAATTGTTTTTTTGGTGGAGTCTTTAGGTTTTTCCAAATATAAGATCATTTCATCTGCAAACAAGGATAATTTGATTTCTTCTTTTCCAATTTGGATGCTCTTTATTTTTTTCTCTTGTCTGATTGCTGTTGCTGGGACTTCCAGTAGGATGTAGAATAACAATGATAAAAGTGGTCATCTTTTCCATGTTCCTGATCTCAGAGAAAATGCTTTCAATTTTCCCCCATTCAGTATAATAGTAGCTGCAGGTCTGTTGAATATGGTACTTATATTGAGGCATGTTCTTATACCCAGTTTTTGAGGGGTTTTATCATGAAGTGATGGTAAAAATTTCCATCTGATTTTTCAGCGTCAAATGAAATGATCATATGATTTTTATTCATTCTTTTGATATGACATACTACATTGACTGATTTGAATGTGTTGAACCATCTTTGCATCCCAGGGATAATCCCACTTGGTCATGATGAATGATCTTTTAAATGCATTGCTGAATTCTGTTTGCTAGTATATTATTGAGGATTTTTCATCAATATTCATCAGAAATATTGGCCTATAGTTTTCTTTCTTTGATTTGTTCTTGTCTGGTTTTGGGATCAGGGTAACTCTGGCTTCACAGAATTAGTTTGGAAGTATTCCCTCTTCTTCTGTTTTTTGGAATAGTTCGAGTAGGACTGCCATTAGTTCTTCTTTAAATGTTTGGTAGAAATCAACACTGAAGCCATCAGGTCCTGGATTTTTCTTTGCTGGGAGAGTTCTTATTATTCCTTCAATCTTGTTACTTGTTATTTGTCTGTTCAGGTTTTGGATTTCTTCATGGTTCAATTTAGTATGTTGTATGTGTCTAGGAATTTGTCCGCGTCTTCTAGATTTTATAATTTATTGGCAAATGCTGCTCACAGTAGTCAGTAATGATCCTTTGCATTTTTGTGTTATCAGTCATAATGTCTCTTTTTTCATCTCCGATTTTATTTATTTGGATCTTCTCTTTTTTTCTCAGTCTGGCTAAAGGTTTGTCAATTTTGTTTAACTTTTCAAAAAAACAACTTTTTGTTTCATTGATTTTTTTTTTTTAATTTCAACTTCATTTATTTCTGATCTGATCTTTCTTTCTTTTCTTCTACTAATTTTGGGTTTGTTTTGCACTTGCTTTTCTAGTTCTTTAATATGCATCATTAGATGATTTATTTGAAATTTTCCTTCTTTTTTGATGTAGGTACTTATAGCTATAAACTTTCTTCTTAGTACTGCTTTTTGTTTTATCCCAGGGGTTTTGGTATGTTGTGTTTCCAATATCATTTGCCTCAAGAAATTTTAAAATTTCCTTCTTAATTTCTTTGTTGGCCTACTTGTCATTCAGAAGTACATTGTTTAATTCCCATGTATTTGTATAGTTTCTAAAGTTTCTCTTGTTATTAATTCTAGTTTTATTCCATTGTGGTCAGAGAACATGCTTGATGTTATTTCAGTTTTTTGAATGTTTTAATATGTGTTTTGTGACCTAACATATAGTCTATTCTTGAAGATGATCCATGTGCTGAGGGGAAGAATGTGGATTCTGTGGATGAAATGTTCTATAAATATCTATTAGATTCATTTGGTCTATAGTGCAGATTAAGTCTGATGTTTCTTTGCTGATTTTCTTTCTGGAAGATCTGACCAATGCTGAAAGTGGAGTGTTGAAGTCTCCAGCTATTATTTTACTGGGGTCAATCTCTCTCTCTTTAGCTCTAATAATATTTACTTTATATATTTTGGTGCTCCGGTGTTCGTTGCAAGTATGTTTAAAATTGTTATATCTTGCTGATAGATTGACCCCTTTGTTATTATATAGCGACTTTCTTTGTATCTTCTTATAGTTTTTATGTCAAAATCTATTTTGTCTGATATACATACAGTTACTTCTGCTCTTTTTTTGTTTTTTTCTCGGCATGGAATATCTCTTTTAATCTTCTTATCTGTAGTCTATATTTGTCCTTATAGGTGAAGTGTGTTTTGTGTATGCAACAGATAAATTGGTCATGTTTTTTAAATCCATGCAGCCACTCTATGTCTTTGAATGGAGAGTTAGTACATTTACATTCAATGTTACTATTGGTAGGTAAGAACTTACTCCTGCCATTTTGTTATTTATTTTCTGGTTGTTTTGTGGTCTTTCTTTCCTTCCTGTCTTCCTCTTAATGAATGTGATTTTCTCTGGTGATATGATTTAGTTTTGTGCTGTTTACTTTTTGTGCATCCATTGTATGCTTTTTGGTGTGAGGTTACCACGAGGCTTGCAAATACTATGTTATAACCCATTATTTTAAGCTGATAACAGCTTAACATTGTTTGCACAAACAAACAAGCAAACAAACAAACAAGCAAAATGAAAACCAGTAAAAACTCCACATCTTAACTTTATCCCCTGCTTTTTAACTTTTTTTGTTTCCATGTTTTTTGATCCTAAAGCTCACTTTATTTTATTCCACTATACTAATTTCTTTAAAAAACTTTTATTTTAGATTCAAGGATACATGTGCCTGTTTGTTATATAAACTTGTGCAATGGGGATTTGATGTACAGATGATTTTGTTACCTAGGTACTAAGCCTAGTACCAAATAGTTATTTTTTTTCGGATTCTCTCCCTCTTCCCACCCTCCACCCACAAGTTGGCCCCAGTGTCTTTGCTCCTTTGTGTCTAAGTGTACTCAGTGTTCAGCTCCCTGTTATAAGTGAGAACATGCAGTATTTGGTTTTCCGTTCCTGTATTAGTTTGCTAAGGACAATGGCCTCCAGCTCCTTCCAGGTTTCTGCAAAAGACATGATCTTGTTCTTTTTTTTTTTTTTTTTTAATATAGCTGCATAGTATTCCATAGTGTATATGTACAACATTTTCTTTATCCGATGTGTCATGATGAGCATTTAGGTTGGTTCTATGTCTTTGCTATTGTGAATAGCACTGCAGTGAACACTCATGTGCATATGTTTTTATGGTAGAATGATTTATATTCCTTCAGGTATATACCCAGTAATCGATTGCTCAGTAGAATGGTAGTTCTGTTTTTAGCTCTTTGAGGAATTGCCTCACGGCTTGCCACAATAGTTGAACTAATTTACACTTCCACCAACAAGTGTTTCCTTTTCTCTACTACCTTGCCAGCACCTGTCATTTTTCTACTTTTTAATAATAGCCATTCTGAGTGGTGTGAGAAGGTATCACATTGTGGGTTTAACTTGCATTTCTCTAATGATCAGTGATATTGAGCCCTTTTGCATATGCTTGTTAGCCACATGTATGTCTTCTTTTGAAAAGTGTCTGTTCATGTTCTTTGCCCACTTTTTAAAGAGGTTGTTTGTTTTTTTCTTGTAAACTTGTTGAAATTCCTTAAAGATGATGGGCATTAGATTTTTGTCAGATGCATAGTTTGCAAATTTTCTCCCATTCTATAAGTTGTCTGTTTGCTATGTTGAGTAAACAGAGTTTTTGCTGTGCAGAAACTGTTTAGTTTAATTTGATTCCATTTGTCAATTTTTGTTTTTGTTGCAATTGCATTTGCATGAAATGTTTGCCAGTTCTTATGTCCAGAATGGTATTGCCTAGGTTGTCTTCCAGGGCTTTTATCATTTGGGGTTTTACATTTAAGTCTTTATCTATCTTGAGTTGATTTTTGTATATAGCGTAAGGAAGGGTCTGGTTTCAATTTTCTGCATATGGCTAGCCAATTATCCCAACACCATTTATTAAATAGTGAGTCTTTTTCACATATGGCTAGCCAATTATCCCAGCATCATTTATTAAATGGTGAGTCCTTTTCACATTGCTTGTTTTTGTGAGCTTTGTTGAACATCAGATGTTTGTAGGTGTGTGGTGTTATTTCTGGGATCTCCATTCTTTTTGTACTATCTAGGTCTTGAAAAGTTGTTGTAGTTGTTATTTTTGACTGGTTAATTGTTTAGCCTTTCAACCTAGGATAAGAGTGGTTTACACACTATAGGTACAGTGTTATAATGTTCTGTGTTTTTCTGTGTACTTAGTATTACCAGTGAGTTTTGCAACTTCAGGTGACTACTTATTGCTCATTAACATCTTTCTGATTAAAGTACTTTCTTTAGCATTTCTTGCAGGACTGGTCTGGTATTGATGAAATCTCTCAACTTTTGTTTGTCTGGAAAAGGTTTTATTTCTCCTTCATGTTTGAAGAATATTTTTGCTAAGTATGTTGTTATAGGGTGTTATGGTTTGGCTCTGTGTCCCCACCCATGTCTCATCTCAAATTGTAACCCCCATGTGTTGAGGGAGGGACCTGGTGGGAGGTGATTGGATCATGGGGATGGTTTCCCCCATGCTGTTCTCATGATAGTGAATGAGTTCTCATGAGAGCTGATGGTTTTATGGTGTTTGGAAGTTCTTCCTTTACTCTTCTTTCTCCTGCTGCCTTGTGAAGAAAATGCTTGCTTCCCCTTTGCCTCCTGCCATGATTATAAGTTTCCTGAGGTTTCCCCCACCATGTGGAACTGTGAGTCAATTAAACCTCTTTACTTTATAAATTAGATATTTCTCAGATATTTCTTTATAGCAGCATGCAAACAGACTAATATAATTAATTGATACCAAGAGTTTGGGGTGTTGCTATAAAGATACCTGAAAATGTGGAAGCAACTTTGGAAATGGGTAACAGGCAGAGGTTGGAACAGTTTGGAGGGCTCAGAAGAAGACAGAAAGATGTGGGAAAGTTTTGAACTTCCTAGAGACTTATTGAATGGTTTTGACCAAAATGCCAATAGTGATATGGACAATGAAGTCCAGGATGAAGTGGTCTCAGATGGAGATGAGGAACATATGTTTAAAAGGGATGCAGAGCATAAAAGTTTGGAAATTTTGCAGCCTGACAATGTAATAGAAAAGAAAAACACATTTTCTGGGCAGAAGTTCAAGCTGGCTGCAGAAATTTGCATGAGTAACAAGGAGATGAATGTTAATCCCCAAGACATAGGGAAAATGATTCCAGGGCATGTCACAGATCTTGGAAGCAGCCCCTCCCATCACAGGCCCAGAGGCCTAGGAGTAAAAAATGGTTTTGTGGGTTTAGCCTAGGACCCTGCTGCTGTGTGTATCCTTGGGATTTGGTTCCCTGTGTCCCAGCCACTCCAGCTCCAGTTATGGCTAAAAGGGGCCAATGTACAGCTTGGGTCATTGCTTTAGAGGATGCAAGCCCGAAGCATTGGTGGCTTGCACGTGGTGTTGGGCCCGCAGGTGCACAGAAGTCAAGTATTGAGGTTTGGGAATCTCCACCTAGATTTCAGAGGATGTATGGAAATGCCTGGATGTTTAGGCAGAAGTCTGTTGCAGGGGCAGAGCCTTCATGGAGAACCTCTGCTAGGGCAGTGCAGAAGGGAAGTCTGGGGTTGAAGCCCCCACACAGAGTCTCTACTGGGGCACTGTCTAGTGAAGCTGTGAGGCCACCACCCTCCAGACCCTAAAATGGTAGACCCACCAACAGTTTGCACTGTACATCTGGAAAAACTGCAAGCACTCAACATCAGCCCATGAAGGAGCTGCCCAAGGCTGTGGGAGCCCACCCCTTGAATCAGTATGCCCTGGATTTGAGATATGGATTCAAAGAATATCATTTTGGAGCTTTAAGATTTAATGACTGCCCCCTGGATTTTGGACTTGCATGGGGGCCTGTGCCCCTTTGCAAGAAATTGTTTTGGACAATTTCTCCCATTTGGAATGGGAGCATTTATCCAATGCCTCTACCTCCATTGTGTCTTGGAAATAACTAACTTGCTTTCCATTTTACAGACTCCTAGGTGGAAGGGACTTGCCTTCTCTCAGATGAGACTTTGGACTTGGACTTTTGGGTTAATGCTGGAATGAGTTAAGATTTTGGGGGACTGTTAGGAAGGCATGATTGTGTTTTGAAATATGAGGTCATAAAATTTGTGAGGGACCAGGGGTGGAATTATATGGTTTGGCTCTGTGTTCCCACCCAAATCTCATCTCAAATTGTAATCCCCAGGTATTGAGTGAGGGAACTGGTGGAAGGTAATTGAATAATAGGTGTGGTTTCCTCCATGTTTTTCTTATGATAGTGAATAAGTTCCCTTGTGATATGATAGCTTTATAAGAGTTTGGAAGTTCCTACTTTGCTTTTCTCTCTCCTGCTGCCTTGTGAAGAAAGTGCTTGCTTCCCTTTCACCTCCTGCCATGATTGCAAGTTTCCTGAGGCCTCCCCTCCCATGTGGAACTGTGAGTCAATTAAATCTCTTTCTTTTATAAATTACCCAGTCTTGGGTATTTCTTAACAGCAGTATGAAAATGAACCAATACATAGGGTTAAGGTTTTGTTCCTTCAACACTTTAAATGTGTCATTCCACTCTCTCCTGACCTGTTAGGTTTCTGAAAAGCTTGCTGCTAGATGTATTGGAGGTCTATTTTATGTTGTTTCTTTTCTCTTGTTGCCTTTAGGATCCTTTATCCTTGATCTTTTGGAGTTTGATTATTAAATGCCTGAATGTGGCTTATTAAATGCCTTCTTTGGATAAAATCTGCTTGGTGTTCCATAACTTTCTTGTGTTTAGATATTGCTATCTTTCTCTAGGTTGGGGAAGTTCTCTCTTACTATCCCTTCAAATAAACTTTCTACCATCTCTTTCTCTATCTCCTCTTTAATGCCAGTAACTCTTAGATTTGCCATTTTGAGACTATATTCTGGGTCCTGTAGACATGATTCATTGTTTTTTATTCTTTTTTATTTTATCTCCTCTGGTTGTGTATTTTCAACCTGTCTTCAAGTTCACTAATTCTTTCTTCTACTTGATGAGTTCTGCTATTAAAAGACTCTGATGAATTATTCAATATGCCAATTGCATTTTTCAACTCAGAATTTCTGGTTGATTCTTTTTAATTATTTTAATCTCTTAGTTAAATTTATCTGGTGGACTTTTGAATTCCTTCTCTATGTCCTCTTAAATTTCTGTGTTTCCTCAAAACAGCTATTTTGAGTTCTCTTTCTGAAAGGCTACATATCTCTGTCTCTCCAGGATTGGTCCCTGATACCTTCTCTAGTTCATCTAGTGAGGTCTTGTTTTTCTGGATTGTCTTGATACTTGTAGATGTTATTCAGTGTCTGGACATTGAAGAGTTAGGTATTTATAGTAGTCTTCATAGTCCAGGCTTGTTTGTACTCATCCTTCTTGGGAAGGCTTTCCAGATATTCAAAATAACTTGGCTGTTGTGATGTAAGCTGTATCTGCATTAGCGAACACCCAAAACCCAGTAACACTGTGGTTCTTGCAGACTCATAGAAGTACTGCCTTGGTGGTCTTGGACAAGATCTGAGAGAATTCTCTGGATTATCAGGCAGAAACTTTTTTATTTCCCCTTACTATCTCTCATATGAACAGAATCTCTCTCTGTTCTGAGCCACTTAAACCTGGGAGTGTAGTGACACGAGCATATCTGTGGTCACCACCACTATGACTGCACTGAGTCTGACCTGAAGCCACTGCAGGACTGGGTCTTGCCCAAGGCCTGCTATAATTACTCCTTGGCTACTGCCTATGTCCACTCAAGCTGTGGGGCTCTAAAACCAGCAGGTAGTAAAGCCAGCCAGGCCTGTGTCCTTTCCTCCAGGGTAGTGAGTTCCCCAAGACCCCAGGCATGTCTAGAAGTGTCATCCTGGAGCCAGAGACTATAGTCAAAAACCTTAGAAGCCTACCTAGTGTTCTATTGTACTACAATTGAGCTGGCACTCAAAACAGAAGATGTAATCCTTCCACCCTTTCCTTCTCTTTCCAAAGGCAGAGGAGCCTCACTGTATGGGCATCACCACCAAAGGCCCACAGGGAGTACCACCAGACTGTTGCCAATGTTCCCTTAAAGCCCAAGGGCTGTTAGGTCAGCTTGTGGCGAATACTCCCCGGCCTGGTACTCACACTTTGGGGTGGGGGGTTCCCCTCTGGCCCATGGCAGGTCTGGAAATGCTGTTCAAGAGCCAAATCCTAGAATCTGGGACCCCAAGAGCCAGCTTGGTGCTCTATCTCTCATGGCTGGGCTGATACCTAAGATCCAAGACAAAGTCCCCCTTACTTTTCCCTCTGCTTTTCTGAAGCAAAAGGAGTTTTGGCCCGTGGACACTCAGCTCAGATAATATGCTGTTTCTCACCTGAAGCCAGCAAGTCTCAGACTCAGAGGCTTATCTCAGTCCCTCGATGTAGTACCTGGGTATTGCTGCTGTTTATTTAGGGTCTGAGGGCTCTTTGGTTAGCAGGTGATGAATGTTGCCAGGACTGGGTACTTCCCTTCAAGGAGCAGATTCCTTTCTAGCCCAAGGTGTGTCTAGAAATGTCTGGGAGGTAGGGCCTGGAAATGAGGCCTGGTGACTCTGCCTCATGCCGTATTCTCCTGTGGCTGAACTGGTATCCAAGATGTGACCCACTCTTGCCTCTCCTTTCCTCAGGTGGGAAGGAAGGGGTCTCCTTTGGAGTCAGGAGATGTGCAGCCTAGGGTTAGCAGAGGGGTGATGTCAGCACTCCCTTAGCTGCCTCAGTTGGTATCTCAGTAGGTCATGTGCCCCACCAGTCCACTGTCTCTGGGCCTGGTTGAGCCTTAGGATTCACCTAGGTGTTGTAGTCCTTGTGGCCTAGATTGCCTTTCAAATTTATTTAGAGCCCCAGGGCACTTTAGCCTGTGGTGGTGAGGCTTGCAGGTGGTGAGGCTTGTGGGAATTCAATTTCCAACCACTGGGATCTGTGAATGCATCCTGGGTAGAGCTGGTTTACATACTCTCTCCTTGGGCGGGCATCAGCTGAGTTTGGTCTGGTGTTCCTTTCTGCTATAACACGACAACACTGAGTTTAGTGTCTCACAACTGCTAGCTCTCCCTCTCCCCGCAAACAGAACTGCTCTCCACCCCATGCCACTGCTCAGGGAGGGATGGCATTGGTAATTCAAGCCTGTTTTTTCTATCTCTTCAGTGTCTCTTTCACAAAGTTAAAACTACGTACTGTGAGTGCTCACCTGATTTTTGTTTCTTACGAAAGTGTTTTGTCATGTAGATAGTTGTTAAATTGGTGTCCTTGCAGTGGGGGACACAATTGGTGGAGTCTTCCATTCCACCGTCTTGTTCCTAATTATTTTTTTAATGACTAGTAGTTAGTTATAAATTAAATAATACATGACTAAGAGTGAAAGCACCCAAAATTGCATAATAGTCAAATCCTTAAGGTAGCTATTGGTTTTAGCTAAATGATAAATGATGAGGTAACTAGGACTTCAGCAACACTATTCACTGTTGATCTTGCTCATTTGACATAAACCCCCAGGTTCTCACACCATTCAGTTTCACTGGGAAAATGATGTAGATATTTCATGCATCATTATTCTTGAAAAACAGAAACAGAATTGATGCTATTATTGCCTTTAAACTTTTAGGGATTTGAAAACTGTTGACTGGGAAGCACAGTTGTAGTTACCACATATTTTACTTATGTGTAAAGTAGACTTGCTGCACAGGCTGCTGTAAGATTAAAATTTGGGTATAGGTGTGGAGAGTTTTCCAATTTTCCAATTGCCTTTTTACCTTCCTCATTTTCAGTCAGCTTACATCTTCCACAGCAGTAAGGAGGAAACTGGTGAAGTAGCGCCAGTTGTAGTCAGTCTTTTCCTTTCTGCAGCCTAGAAAGCCCAGGTTGCATCCCTGCTGCCCAGGTGTCTGCTGGCCTGACTTCATTAGGCAGCCCTTTTTTCTGCACATGCTCTCCCAGTGGCCTCTTTATGCTTTCCTGAGTGACAATCAAACTGATTCTGAAGAATATGCTCATAGTCATAAATGTGAACAATTGTGAACAAAGATCCCTCCTTCTTTCTGAGTACAACAGGTTTCTGAGGACAATATTTTATTTTTTTTGAAATGAACACATTATAATTGTACATATTTATGGAGTACAGTTTGATGTTTTGATACATGTATATGTAGTATAACAATAAAATCAGGGTAGTTAGCATATTCATCATCTCAAGCATTTATCAACTCTTTATGCTGAAAACATTCAGAAGCTTCTCTTCTAGCTATTTTGTAATATACAATACCTTAGTGTTAACCGTAGTTCCTCTACTGTGCAATAGAGCCCGGAACTAATTCCTCCTATTTAATGTAACTTTGCACCTATTGATCCACCTCTCACCATCCTCTTTTCCCCCCACATCTTCACAGTCTCTGGTAATCACTATTCTGTTGTCTACGTCTATGATTTCAACATTGTTTTATTATGTTCCACATAATAATGAGATCATGCAGTATTTGTCTTTCTGTGTCTGGCTTATTTCACTTAATATGGTGTCTTCCAGTTTCATTTGTGTTGTCAAAAATGATGGGATTTCATTATTTTTTATGGCTGCATATTATTCCATTATATATATAATATTATGTGGAATTATATATATAAAATGGTATACAATTCATTGAATGAATATACTATATCCATTATATATACATGCATTATATATATGGTATACTATTAAGCCAGAAAAATAATGAATGGGTAAAGAAAATAGGACATAAATACATATCAATTCATTCATTGTAGCAAACTTAGATTGATTCCATATCTTGGTTGTTGTAAATAGTGCTGCAATAAACATGGACTGCAAATATCTCTTCAGCATACTGATTTCATTTCCTTTGAATATGTGTTTAGCAGTGGGATTGCAGGACTACGTGGTGATTCTACTTTTAATTTTTTGAGGAACCTCCATACTGTTTTCCACAATGGCTGTAGTAATTTATAATGCCACCAACAGTGTGTAAGAGTTGCATTTCTCAATGTCCTTCCCAATATTTGTTTTCTTTTGTCTTTTTTTATACTAACTATTCTAACTGGAGTGAAAAAATATCTCATTGTGATTTTGATTTACATTTTCCTGATGATTAGTATTGTTGAATTTTTTTTAATACATCCATCAGGCATTTGTGTATCTTTTTTTTTTTTTTTTGAGACAAGATCTCTGTTGCCCAGGCTGGAGTGCAGTGGCATGAACATGAATCACTGAAGCCTTGACCTCCTGGGCTCAAGTGATCCTCCCACCTCAGTTTATCAAGTAGTCATAGGCACATACCACCACACCTGGCTAATTTTTAAATTTTTTTGTAGAGACAAGGTTTTACTT
Organism: Trachypithecus francoisi; assembly: GCF_009764315.1. NCBI lineage: Eukaryota > Metazoa > Chordata > Mammalia > Primates > Cercopithecidae > Trachypithecus > Trachypithecus francoisi. Next base: position 43,354,164 of record NW_022681460.1, read on the forward strand.
TGTTGCCCAGGCTGCTCAAATTCCTAAGTGCAAGCAATCCTTCCTGCCTTGACCTCCCAAAGTGCTGGGATCTCATGGGCGAGCCACTGTGCCCAGCCTTGTGCATCTTTTTTATTTCAGAATGTCTGTTAGGGTCTTTTACAAATTTTTAAAGTCAGACCATTATGATTATTATTGCTATTGAGTTGTTTTCTTTTTATTTATTTGTTTAGAGACAAAATCTCACTCTGTTGCCCATGATGGAGTGCACTGGTGCAATCATAGCTCACTGTAGCCTTGAACTCCTAGGCTCAAGTGATCCTCCTGTTTCAGTCTCCTGAGTCACTGGAACTACAGGCACATGCTATAGTGCCTGGATAATTCATTTAGCATTTTTTTTGTAGAGATGGGGTCTCCCTTTGTTGCCTCCCAAACTGCTGGGATTATAGGCATGAGCCATTGTGCCCAGCCACATTGAAGTTTTAAAAATATATTTTGGATATTAATGTCTTGTCGGAAGCACAGTTTGCAAATATTTTGTCCCATTCTGTAAGTTGTCTCTTCAGTATGTTAATTGGTTGCTTTGCTGTGTAAAAGCTTTTCAGTTTGATATAATCCCATTTGTCTATTTTTTGCTTTTGTTGTTGTGCTTTTGAGGCCTTATTTAAGAAATCTGTGCCAAGCCCAATCTCATGAAGAATTTCTCCTATGTTTCCTTCTAAGAGTTTTGTAGTTTGGGGTTTTACATTTAAGTCTTTAATCCATTTTGAGTTGATTTTTGTATGTGGTGAGAGGTAGAAGTCTAGTCTCATTCTTCTGTGTATAGACATGGAATTTTCCTGGCACTCTTATTGAAGAGACTGTCTTTTCTTCAACATGTATTCTTGGCACGTTTGTTGAAACTCAATTGGCCATAGAAGCATGAAGTTGTTTCTAGGCTTTGTATTCTGTTTCACTGGTCTATGTGTCTGTTTTTATGTCAGTAGCACATTGTTTTAGTTACTATAGTTTTACAGTATAATTTGGAGGCAGGTAGTATGATGCCTCTAGCTTTGTTGTTTTTACTCAGGATTGCATTGGCTATTTGGAGTCTTTGTGGTTCCACATGAATTTTATTTTATTTTATTATTTTATTTCATTATTATTATTTTTTAAGATAGAGTCTCACTCTGTCGCCCAGGCTGGAGTGCAGTGGCATGATCTTGGTTCACTGCAACCTCCGCCTCCCGGGTTCAAGCAATTCTCCTGCCTCAGCCACCTGAGTAGCTGGGGATTATATGCACGTGCCACCACGCTTAGCTATTTTTTTGTATTTTTAGTAGTGACAGGGTTTCACCATGTTGGCCAGGCTGGTCTCGAACTCCTGACCTTATGATCCACCCACCTTGGCCTCCCAAAGTGCTGGGATTACAGGCGTGAGCCACTGTGCCCGTCCATGAATTTTAGAATTGTTTTTTTCTCTTTCTGTGAAGAATGTCATTGGTATTTTAACAGAGATTGCATTAAATCTGTAGATTGTCTTGTGTAGTATGGCCATTTAAACCATATTAAGCCTTCCAATCCATGAACACAGGATATCTTTTCATTTTTGTGTCTTCTTCAATATCAACGTTTTATTGTCTTCAGTGTAGAGATCTTTCACCTCCTTGGTTAAGTTTAGTCCTAGGTATTTTAGTTTTGTTGGGTCTATTATAAATGAAGTTGTTTCCTTGATTCTTTTTTTAGATAGCTCACTACTAGCATATGGAAATGGTATTTATTTTTATATGGTGATATTATATCCTGCAATTTTATTGAATTTGTTTATTAGTTTGAACTGTTTTTCGGTGGTGTCTTCAGAGTTTTCTGTATAAGATTGTCATGTGTAAACAGTACCAATTTGAGTTCCTCCTTTGCAATTTGGATGCCTCTTTTTTCTTTCTTTTGCCTAATTTCTCTGGCTAGGACTTCTAGTATACTGTTGAGTAGAAGCGGTGAAAGTGGACTTTCTTGCTTTGTTCCTGATCTTAGAGGAAAATCTTTCAGCTTTTCCCTATTCAATATCATGCTAGCTGTGGGTTTGTCATATATGGCCTTTCTTGTGTTGAGGTACATACCTTCTGTATCTAATTTGTTGAGAGTTTTTATTATGAAAGAATATTGAGTATTTATTATTTATTTATTAAAATAGAGCTGGGGTCTCACTATGTTGCCTAGGCTGATCTTAAACTCCTCACCTCAAGCAATCTTCGTGCCTTGGCCCCCCAAAGTGCTGGGATTACAGGTGTGAGCCACCATGCCTGGCCAGGAATGTTGAATTTTGTCAAATGCTTTTCCTGCATCTATCAAAATGATCATGTGGGTTTTGTCTTTCAGTTAATGTTGTGAATTACATTTATTGATCCACGTACGTTGAACCATTCTTGCATCCCTGGGATGAATCCCACTTAATCATAGTGAATGATTTTTAATGTGCTATTGAATTTGATTTGCTATTATCTTTTTGAGAACTTTTCCATCTAAGTTTATCAGGGGTATTTGTCTGTAGTTTTCTTTTTTTTGTTGTGGCTTTGTCTTGTTTTGAATTAGGGCAATGCTAGCTTCATAAAATGAGTTTGGAACTATTCCTTCCTCTTCAATTTTCTGAAATAGTTTAAGGAGAATTGGTATTATTTATCGATTAAATACTTAGTAGAATTCAGCACTGAAGCCATCAGGTTCTGGATTTTTCTTTGATGGAAGACTCTTTATTACTAATTAAATTTTCTCACTCATTATTGGTCTGCTTAGATTTTCTACTTCTTGATAATTTAAACTTGATAGGTTGCACGTGTCCAGAAATTTATCCATTTCTTCCATGTTATCAAATTTGTTGGTATATAGTTGATCATAATAGTCTCATAATCTTTTGTACTTCTGTGTTGTCAGTAGTGCTGTCGTCTCTGGTTTTATTTATTTGAGCCCTCTTTTTATCTTAGCCTCGCTAAGGTTAGTTGATTTTATTTATCTTTAAAAAAAAAAAAAACTCTTCATTTCATTGATCTTTTGAATTGGGTTTTTAGATCTCTATTTCATTTGTTTCTGCTCTAAGCATTATTATTTTCTTCCTTCTACCACCTTTGGGTTTACTTTGTTCTTGTTTATCTAGTTCCTTGAGGTGCATTGTTAGGTTGTTTATTAGAAATCTTTTTCTGCTTTTTGATGCAGGCCTTTGTGCTATAAACTTTCCTCTTAGAATTGCTTTTGCTATATTCCATAGGTTTTGGTATGGTGTGTTTCCATTCTTGTTTGTCTTAAGGAATTTTAAAATTTCTCTTTGAATTTCTTCATTGACCTATTTGTTATTTAGAAACTTTTTTTTTTTTTTTTTTTTTGATATTGTCTCCCTCTGTCACCCAGGCTGGAGTACAGTGGCATGATCTCGGCTCACTGCAATCTCCGACTCCCAGGGTCAGGCAATTCAGGCAATTCTCCTGCCTCAGCCTCTCAAGTAGCTGGGATTACAGGTACCTACCACCAGGCCCAGCTAATTTTTGTGTTTTTAATCGAGACAGGGTTTCATCATGCTGGCCAGTCTGGTCTCGAACTCCTGACCTCGGGTGATCCGCCCACCTTGGCCTTCCAAAGTGCTGGGATTACAGGTGTGAGTCATTGCACCTGGCCAGGAACATGTTTTTAATGTCTATATATTTGTAAAGTTTCCTAAGTTTTTTTGTTGTTGATTTCTAGTTTTATACTATTGTGTTCATAAAAGATACTTGATATGCTCTCTACCTTCTTAAATTTTTTAAGAGTTGTTTTGTGACTTAACTAATGACCTATCCTGGAGACTGTTCCATGTGCGATTGAGAAGAATGTATATTTTGCAGCTGTTGGGTGGAACATTTTGTAAATGTCTGTTAGGTCCATTTTGTTTGTGGTACACTTTAAGTCCAATGTTTCTTAGTTGACTTTCTGTTTAGATAATCTGCCCATTGTTGAAAGTGGGGTGTCCCCTACTATTATTGTATTGGAGTCTATCTCTTCCTTTAGATCTAATAATATTTACTTTATATATTTGCATGCTCTGATGTTGAGTGCATATATATTTATGATTGTTATATTCCCTTGTTGATTTGATCCCTTTATCATTATATAATGACCTTCTTTGTCTCTTTTTACAGTTTTTGACTTAAAATCTATTATATCTGATACAAATATAATTACTTCTTCTCACTTTTGGTTTCTGTTTGCATGGAATATCTTTTCCTCTCTCTTCACTTTCAGTCTTCAATGGTGAGGTGATTGTCTTTAATGGTGCGGTGAGTCTCTAGTAGGCAGTAAAATGCAAATGCATTTTGTCTTTTTGAGGACAACTTTCCTAGAACTTCTGTACTCTTTCACTCTGTTCCTCAGACCTCTGTGTAGGTATCTCCTTGGTTTTCCTTTCACTACTATCCTGGGATTGTTTTTATTCTCTCTTAAGTTTTTCCTGGGTAGTATGTCTTCCTGTTTCTTGGTTCACTCCCTGATTTTGGAGGAGCACATTTTTCAGTAGCTTGCTGAGAAAGTGCATGGGAGGTATATTTTTGGAAACTTGCATGTCTGAAAGTGATCCCCCCTCCCCATACTTATTGATATTTTGTCTGGGTGAATCTAGCTTGGGAATATTCTCCTCTTAGAAACTCAAAGTACTTCTTTATTATTCTTTAGTTTCCAGTATTACTGTTGAGAAATCTAATGTCTATCTAATCTTTAATTTTTTGTCTTCAGGCTTATATATCTTTTGGTTTCTAGTGTTGTGAAATTTCTGACTGATATGGCTTGAGGTTTTATTTTGTTTTAAATCATTGTGTCATGCATTTAGTAGGTCTTTTCAGTCCAGAAACTTTTCCTTTCAGTTTTGAAAATTTTTCCTAAATTATTTCTTTTATTACTTTCTTCCCCTCCATTTAACATATTTTATCTTTCTGAAACTTCTATTATTTGGAATATTGGATCTCTTGGACTTTAATCAGTTCTTTAATATTTTATTCTTTTACTCTTTATTCTACTTTGTGGGAGATTGTTTTATTTTTGAATTGCAGACTTTCTGTGAAAGTTCATTTCTACTATCATGATATTTAATTTCAAAAATGCTTTACTTGTTTTCTGAATCTTGTTACAGCATCATACTCTTGTTGTGTGAGTACAATATTATATTCTCTTATTTTTCTGAGATTAAATTAAAGGTTTGTTTTATTTTTACATTTATTTATTTATTAATTATACTTTACGTTCTGGGATACATGTGCAGAATGTGCAGGTTTGTTACATAGGTATATATGTGCCATGGTGGTTTGCTGCACCCATCAACCCATCATCTACATTAGGTATTTCTCCTAATGCTATCCCTCCCTTTGCCCCTCATCCCCCAACAGCCCCTGTGTGCAATGTTCCCCTCCCTGTGCCTGTATCTCATTGTTCAACCCCCACTTTTGAATGAGAACATGTGATGTTTGGTTTTCTGTTCCTGTGTTAGTTTGCTGAGAATGATGGTTTCCAGCTGCTTCCATGTCCCTGCAAAGGACATGAACTCATTCTTTTTTATGGCTGCATAGTATTCCATGATGTATATGTGCCACATTTCCTTTATCCAGTCTATCATTGATGGGCATTTCGGTTGGTTCCGAGTTTTTGTTATTGTAAATAGTGCCGCAATAAACATATGTGTACATGTGTCTTTATAGTAGAATGACTTATGACCTTCGGGTATATACCCAGTAATGGGATTGCTGGGTCAAATAGTATTTCTAGTTCTAGATCCTTGAGGAATCGCCACGCTGTCTTCCACAATGGTTGAACTAATTTACACTCCCACCAACAGTGTAAAAGTATTTCTATTTCTCCACATCCTCTCAAGCATCTGTTGTTTCCTGACTTTTTATGATTGCCATTCTAACTGGTGTGAGATGGTATCTCACTGTGGTTTTCATTTGCACTTCTCTAATGACCAGTGATGAGTTTTTTTTCATAAGTTTCTTGGCCACATAAATGTTTTCTTTTGAGAACTGTCTGTTTATATCCTTTGCCTACTTTTGGATGGGGTTGTTTCTTTTTTTGTAAATTTGTTTAAGTTCCTTGTAGATTCTGGATATTAGCCCTTTGTCAGATGGATAGATTGCAAAAATTTTCTCCATTGTATTTATTAAAAGATATTTCTTTAATGTTGTCACTGTTTCTTCTAAGTTCCTTTGGTTTCTGGTGTTCCTCAATATCGGATGATCCTCAGTAGTCCTCTCATATTTAAAATGTGGGTGCTACATAACTGCTTAGAAGATCTGGGTCTGGAGGATAAAGCGCTTGTGAATTTTTGGGCTTAACTTCTAGGTGATTTAGTTCAGCTGTTTTTCAAGGGGAATCTTTATGATCATCTTTAGGATTTTTCTATGGGTTGGTCTCTGGAGAAGAAGTTTTCAGTCCACTGTCTAAAGGATACAAACCTAGTTGTCAGAATTCTGGGGACTGAGTAGAAGAAGGGGCTGGAGATCTCAGCTTTCAGTATATAGACTTTAATTTAATCCTCTGTTTTGAAGAGGTACTTCTAAACCCAAGTCTTTCATGGTGTGCCTCAGAGTGGAGTTTCTTTTATTATCTTATCCTACCTTCAAATAGGGTGGGAAAGAGACAGGCCCCAGCTGCATGGAATGAGAGGGGACTCCAAACTCTAACTTCTTCCTAAACTGAAGTAAAGTAGCTACCTGGTTTTAGCTTCCTTTTTTTTTAAATTCCACTTTCATAGATACCTGCCCCTGTAATTTCTGAGTTATGTCTGGAGTTCTATGAAGCAAATCAGTGTACAGCTTGGTTTCCCCCACTGCTGACATAGGTTTCAGCGTTCTCCAGTCTGCTAGTTCACTTAGCATTCACCCATGTGCTTTCCAGCTTCCAATATTTTGTTGCTATGTTATCATCTTCTGTTGTCTTTGCTTCATGGGTTTATACTTAAAAATATTCCTTCACTCTCATTTTAATCGGGTTTCAGACAGAATAGAGGTAAATGTATACATTCAAACCTCTATCTTTAATCAAATGCCTGTGTTTTTTCTTTTCGTATCTTGCAAAATTTCTGAAATATGATGCTTACTTTTACATGTTTAACATTTTTATATTTAAAGCTAGCTTTATTTTGAAATGAACAAAACAAGTTATCTTGAGTACCCTTCCAGAAATATTCTTTATGTATACAAGCACATGGGTAGTGTTTTTACACGTAAAATTCCTCTTCAGAAGTGCAAGATTGGTGTCCTTTTTCTGGCTAGGGAAAGAAAAGCAATAGCAGGATGAAGACTGATGAAAAAGGAATTGATGAAGAAAGTTGTTGAAAAAGGAATTTCTGATACAGGTATTGGACACTTCTCTGTCTCCCATCTTATCCTAGCTGCTGATGTGGTGACCAGATCTGGGCAGGCTTCAGCCAGCCTCACTCAGTACCTCCCATCGGTGCCTCACCTCAGGCCTGCACTAGGAACACCGCTTGCTTTTTGTCTGGGGTTTCTGTGACACCTGCAGGTAGAATATTTTATGAAATCCTGTCGTACAGGCAAATGCAACCCTTTTGGGAGAAACCTTGCCCAGTGGTGACAGGAACCAATGAATAACTATCCCATTCTCTCTTGTCCCAGTCAGGTTCTGAGATATCTTCTCAGTCGTTCCCTCAGGATTGAGGAAAGTATAGTGATGGCCAACTATGGACCCCTCCTGAGAGAGACTTTCCCTCCTATATTAACTACCTTTTCCTTCATTCTGCAACCTGGGATCACTTCTCAAATAAACTGCTTGCGCTGAAGCCTTTTCTTCAGGTTTTGTTTTCAGAGGGAACCCAGGCTAAAATGATAAATTAAAAAGTCTTTGTGGTATGACTTTATGATGCACTTTAAATAGAAACCAGTGCAATCCTAGTGTGAGAAAGAAGCAATGCATGAAGAGCTTGGGGTTCTTTCTCTGATCATGGAGCTCCATGCCAGCTCATTTGCAAGCACACTGGCCACTAGTTATCCCAGAGTAGCTTCAAACAAGGTTTTGAATAGGTAACGTATGTGCATGGTACAAAGTGTAAAAGTACAAAAGTAAATTTAGTGAAAGCAAGATTTCCTTCCCTTCCTCTCTCTCCCAGCCCCTCGGTTTCCTTTGCCAGAGGCAACAACTGTCTCCAGTTTTTTGTATATCTTTTCAGAGAGATATTCTATGCAAATGAAAATACATATATTCACTGGGCAAGTATTTATTTATTTATAGAATGAATATATATGTACATATGAATATATGCCATTTTTTATAGACATGGTTGTATACTCTATTCTGCATCTTGCTTTTTTCATTTAAAAATATCACCTGAGTAATTCTGATTAATAACAACTGATGGGCAAACTTCTCTAATGCTGACAGCGATGACCGTCTAAAATAATTACAGCCTTCAGGGAACCTATACTTTTCTGATACTTTTTTCTTACTGGGGGATCCTGAGATCTAGAGGGAGTCTACAGGGGAATAGTTTTTGGAAATTAGGTGTCAGGTAGGGATTAGATCCCAGTTTCCTTTAGGTAGCTAGGTGCACTTCCTGGGATCCTTAGACCATAGAGGCTCATTCAGGCTCTCCTCTAGGATTCACCTTACAGGGGACTGAACCCTGAACCCTGGAAGCCCTTCTCTTCTGGAACCCACCCACTCAGAGAGAGTTAGGTAGGGTCAATCTTTCTGTCTCCTTTCTTTCACCATCTTCTATCTGTGTAGTTATTCCTTCAATGTAAACATATTGATAAATCAAAAGTTGACACTTGAGACCTCTCTACAAATAAATATTTTGCAAATTTAATGCATCGAATTAGTAAAGTGAATTCAACTGGCTCTTAGACTTCCAATTTTCTAGAAGTTAATAGAAACTTTAGGGATCATTTGAACCCCCAAATAAGACAGTTCCCTAAGATGTATTCTGTTTAGTTAGAGCAAAATCCAAGACTTGCATTTAGGTTCCACTAGATTGCAAGAAAGGAAAGCTATTACTATTATTATTTTTGACACAGGGTCTTGCTCTGTTGTTCAGCCTGGAGTGCAGTGGTCATCATAGCTCACTGCAGCCTTGAACATCTGGGCTCAAGCAATCCTCCCGCCTCAGCCTCGTGAGTAGCTGAGACTATAGGGGCATGGTAGCATACCCTGCTAATTTTTTCAGTTTTTGTAGAGACAGGGTCTTGCTATGTTGTCCAGGCTGGTCTCAAACTCCTGGCCTCAAGTGATCCTCCTACCTCAGCCTCCCAAAGTGCTGAAATTATAGGTGTGAACCATTGCATCGAGGCAGAAAAAGGTATTCTTAAGGCAGGTGATTTTTTAAAAGAAATATGACAAAATATATGTATAAACCTGTTAAAATTTATTGGTATAAATAATATACCACAAATCTTTGAATAAAGATGGTTTCTGTGCTACTACTACTGTCTTAACTCCATTTGAAAGTTTACTATGCCCTTTCACCTTATCTTTAGAAATTACCTTCTATAATAGAATGAGACAAAAAAAGACATATAGGATTTTATTCTTACTGTTATAAAAGTAATTTTGTATAGTGCTTTACAGCTTATAAACTGTGAATAATATCATTTAATACTTATAACAACCTTGTATGGCATGACAGCTTGTAGTTTTCAAAGGTTGAAGGTATATATCTCACTCCCAAGCTCTTCTTATAATTCATATGTTGACATTTCTCCTTGAAAAGGTGGGATAGACCTTTGTGACTACCTAGCGATGGAATGTGTGAAAGTGACACAACTTGATTTTCAAGGCTGCATCATAATGCAGCTTCCTCCTGGCTTGCTCTTTCAGGCCACACTCCTTTAGGGGCACCACATAAGAAGTCTGGTGACCCTGAAGCTGCCATGCTGGAAAGACCAGAAGGAAAGAGCATACAGAGATGCAGGGAGATGCCTGAGGAGCCCTAGTGGTTCCAGCTGCCAGATCTTCCAGTCCTTTCAGCCCAGATGCATAAGTGAAGGAGCCTTTGAGAGGACCCAGGCAGTCTCCACTTACTGCAACCTCCCAAGGGACCCTGAGTTAGAAATGCCCAGTTGAGCCACTCCTAAGTTTTTGAGAATTTAAAAACTATTGTTGTTTTAGACCACTGAGATTTGGAATGATTGTCACATAGCCGTAGTGATAATAACATGGTGTTATTATTATTTCCACTTCACTGTTAAGAACCTTGAGATTCAGAGGCTGACTGATCTTCATCAAGTGGCAGGGTTGAATTGTGCACACATGTGTTTGGCTCTAACTCCCGTGTTACTTCTGCTCCTATCTGCTATGGGTTAAAGTGTGGTCACGCACACAATGTAGATCTCCTTTTTTTGATTTTTTAAGGATCCAGTTAAATATGCTTGGAGTGATGACTTCTTTCCTTCTAGATTCCTAGGATTCTGGTTCACCCCACCCCTCTACCTGCACCACAGCTATTGAAGCCACTGTTGCTCTGCTCTGTGAGCACTCATCTCTCAGGGTTTCCTTCTTACAATATTATCTTTGGCTCACCCATGTCTCTGGCTTTAATCAAGCTTCAGAAGCCATGTAGTGGCACTATTTTAAGGCTGTCATGGGGGAAGGCTCTTCCTGAAGGGAAGAGAAACATTTTGTTGTGTTATGTGGGCTGCTTATTTAAACCCATGATAGCCTGGCACCTGTGTCCTAGTGAAACAATTCAGTGAGCTTGTGAGTGGGCAGAGAGCCAGCGTAGCAGATGGTCATGGGAGGAGGGACCGTGCACGGTATGATCATCAAGTGTGCTTGCCCAGGGCACGAGTCCCTGCCTGAAAGGTCCAAATGCCTGCCCTAAGAGCTGAGGTCTTATTTTTACAGGGAAGCCTGAAATAGAAAAAAAAAAATGCTGGGGAAAGATGAAACAACAATAACGTTTTCATTTGAGCTGGAAACACAGAGGGAAATTAGCTGTGGTAAAGAAGATCTTTTGAGAGCTGAAGAGTCATAAGGCACTCACTGTGGAGTAGTTTCTCCCTGGGTTGAGAACAGTTCTCTATGAAACTAGAGTGTGTATGTTCACTGTATATGCACAGAAGTTGTATCCCATAATAGCTTTACCAATTAGGATGATTCTGGAAGTACCTGAGGTAAGAAGAGGCCAGTGTCTATGGCTCACTTGTTTGCAATCAGGAGATGCGGCAGATGAGCAGGCAGTTAGCCTGGAAGGCTTGCTGAGACCCTGGTGGTAAACACTGTGTTGCCACATCCCCCTTCCTTTTCCTCTGGCAATCCAGAAGCTCCCTAATTCAGATCTGCCTAACCATCTTCTTCCCAGAAATGCTAACCCCATCTAACATTTTTGGATTTCATACACCTATAATATTGTAGACATTACCAATGGATTTTTCCTTAAAAAAAGGGTTTAGCCTCATTTAATCTACACTAGCCATTCATTTGTTCATTCATTTTCCCTGGCAATTATTTGTTTATTTTCTCTCATATTGTAAGATAATGTGTTTCATGGTAGTAGAGATATACAGATGATTAATATCCCATCTCAGAATTCAAAGGTTTTTCCACTTAAGGAAGAAAAATAATGTCAAGGTATATATGAAGCAAGATGCAAAAGTGCTACATGAAAATTAGAAAAAAAATGGCATGGGGGGTAAGAGGAGAAAAAGAGAAACAGATCACTTGCACTATGTTAGTGACTTCAGCTATGCTTGTAGGAATAGATAGTGTTTAAAATAGACAGTGGCTGTTATTGCTATTAAATATTTCTCCTCATGCAGTACATGTATACTGGATAACATTGAGAAAATACAGATAATCACAAGAATAAAATAAAAATTTCCTTTGACTTCACCATCATCCATAGGCAACCATTCTGCCTGTTTTGATGTCAGGAGCTGTCCACATGAGAAGCAGCTGGATTACAAATTGGTAATGGAGAGTGAATGTACTTGTGATGTTTGATTTGGGGCTAATATCTGAAGCCACAGTTTGTTTCTCTCCTCAGCAACCTAATACGCAGGACATGTATTCCCCGATCAGATGACCTATGAAACTCTATACTTTTGTTAGTTGTTACAAATAAAAATCTAGGACTCTCGAAGGAAATTGAATGATTTTATATTTCAAGTAAGTCAGACTCAAATATGCCTTCCAAATTTAGTAAAGATTCATCTTGCTGTTTTGGTGTGCCACAATAATAGACAGAAACAGTTTTATTAAAATGAATAAGATAATGATAATGATAAAGATTAATAAATATTTATTAAAATATTTTTATTAAAATTAAAACAGTTTTATTAAAATGAATAAGATAATGATAATGATAAAGATTAATAAATATTTATTAAAATATTTTTATTAAAATTAAAACAGTTTTATTAAAATGAATAAGATGATGATAATGATTAATCAATATTAAATAAGTGCCTAATAAATATTAAATTATTCCCCAATGAGTATAAAATTCCCTTTCTTCTGATAACATAGTTCTGTATCTCCTGCTTAGATTTACTGATTTTCCTGACTGTAGCAGAGTAAAGATACTCAATTCTGGCTGCATTTTAAAAATAAAGACTGAAGAAGTTTCATTCATCTGATTGAAAAATTCTTTTTCATTCCAAGTAGAAAATTTTAAACTTTAAGGAAATGAGGCTTATTTTTTCTTTATACACAACTTAAAAATTATTTCATTTGAAAGTTAGCACATAGCTTTTCCTCTACTTCTTTCTTTTTATGAAAAATTCAGTACTCAACCTTTTATGTGGAGCACAGCAAGGAAGGCATTATAGGTGTGGGGCAGGGGCAGTGGCAGCCTGGCATAGGAATTAGAGCCCAAGCAGGGTGAGAAGAGCATCCCCTCAAAGGAAGAGCCTGGCATGTGATATCAGAGCCAGATCCAAGCCCTCAGCTTACCAAATAATTTCAAGAATTTAACTGAGATGATGCAGCCTTATACTATGTGTGGGACAATATTCCATCTCTGTTTTGTGAAGTTCTATGTATTTTTTTTGTCCTGAATGAGTATAACCAATGAATTTTTTCAGTAGAGGACGCCATCCATGTCATGGCATACCTATGTCACTGAGAAAGTTGGCTGCAGTTGAATTCTTGACTGCAAAGACTGTGTGCAATGGCAGAGCCATGGCACTACCTCATGGATGGCCTAGAACGGGTGTATTGTGTTCCTGGGGAGGAAAAAGCAAGCCATAGTTGTGAGTCTGGTGAAATAGGCACTGAGCAGAACATATTAGCCAAATCTATGGATGTAAAGTATCTACTATCTGCTTACTGGGTGGTGTCAGTAATTCCAATACTACTGAGTATAAGGACCTTAATGGGTGATGCCATGGCAATAAGGCTGTGATAATTCACCATGAGATGCCATTTGTCCTTTCCAGTTTTAAGACTAGGCCAAATTGGGTTGCTGTACTATTGAGAAATGAGGAAGCAGTGGGGATAGTCACATCTTCTCTAAATAGGTCTTGAATAATGGGTTTCAATCTTTGAAGGCCCTGTTTTAATTTATACTGGGCCCTAGTAACTTTTAACCAGAGATAGTGGGGAGGTTCATGGACCCCCTTTTTATCAAGCATTTCATAAGTGCCAAAAAACTTAATTTAATTTTAATTTATTACTCATTGGGTCAGAGTTTCCATGCCCATCATGGGATATTTTATAGCAATGAGGGCTATGACTATGTGGAATTAAGATTAAAGTGAGGCATACCTGTTTGTCTTCCAGTTTATGTTCAATGACTCCCCTAAGATTATAGAGATAACCTTGTTTAAATTCATTGGATCCCCAGGTAAAACTGTAATTTGAGCTCCAGTGTTGATTAAGACCATGAATTTTTGCCACTTGGTGCATCTCAGCAGATATTAAAGTTAATTCAGAACCTACATTATGAGGCGCAAAAGCCAATCAGTCTCCTTTTATTTTTTTTGTTGTATAAATTCTTTTAATACATTTTGTATTTCCAATTGGGACCAAATTAATTGCAATGGTTCTAATTGTGGACCTTTGTTTCAGGTTTTTGTTTCTCCCACTTGCATCTCCCTACCTCCCTCCCTCTCTCTCTCTTTTTCTTTTCTTTTTTTTTTTTTTGTTACTGGATATAATTTGGTAGGGGAGGTGGATCCCCTCTCCCTGCTTTTATTTACTGTATAAGTTTCTTCTTTCAGAGTCTCAAATTAGTTTTCTCAGAATTAGGGGCTGCCCATGGATGTGGCTGCATTTTTGGATTAAGGCCCCTGGATTTAAGTTGGGTTTGAATGAACTCTATGACTGTGCCATGGGTACCATGGGTGATTTTCCTGTAACCATGAGGATCAGGATCATTTTAGCAATAAAGGCATAGGCAGTAGCAACATAAAGACATTTCGTAGGGCTCTGGTGAGCAAGCCATTTTTGAAAGTGTGACGTCAGCATGCCTTGTGATGACTGCTCTTTCTCCACACAGCGATGATGCAGTGGACCCATATACTGCACAGGTAATTGGTCTTTTCCTGGATCCCTCTACAGAGTAGGCAACAACAGTGGGTTGAGACACACAACCAAAGGTCACAGGGTAATAGTTGTTTTCCAGAGTCTAATGTCAGTCATGGCTTATGCTGGAATCAAGTCAAAGTATTTAAACTGAGATGTACAGATAAGTGAGGCCAAGGCATATGACCCAGGGCAATGAGAACCCTAGTCCCATGCTCTGTCCCCAAATGCCAATTATAGAAATTTCTGACTTAGATTGGTTGGATCTAGAACAGACTCTGTAGGACTCAGCAAATGCAAGACGAAACAGCACAGTCAGTTAGCAAGCCAAAGCAAGGGAAGAAAGACACCCTTATGGTAGTGGTCATTACTCAGACACACTGCTCACAGCACCAATTAATGTTACCCTGCAGAGGTGGGATGGACACCTGCCTCTTTGGATGTCAAGAATGACGACACCACACATACATCAAGAGAGTATGAAAAGATTTATTGCTCATATAATGAAGCTTTTTGGAAGATGAGGGCAGATTCGTAGGCAGATCCAAAAATGGCTTGAGAGTGCAGGGAAAGGAGACTGGTTTGTGGTTTATTGTGGTTAAAGGTTAAGGCTGAGGTGAAGGTTCCCACATGTGGGTTGGGGTTTGTGTTGTTTGAACTTCCCACCAGTACCAAAAGAGGGAGTTTATCAGCTTACCCAGAAGTAGACTGGAAGGGGAAGAGAGTGTCCTGGAGCTTGAAAACTCTGTAGACAAACATCAAAAATTATAGATACAACCACAATTGGAAAGATAGATTTACAAGGAAACATTATATATGACCCTAAGACAATAATTATGAAAAACTAGAGAAAATGAATTATTTCCTAGGAAAACACTAGTATTGATTCCCCCCAAAATATAAAATCACGATGGACCAATCACTGTGGAAGAGATCAGAAAAGTAAAGATCTATCATTACAAAGGCACCAAGTCCAGACAGTTTTACTACTAAGGACTAGCCTACTTGTAAAGATCAGTTAACTCCTAGATGAAACTAATTTAGAATTATAAGATGACAAAAATTACATAAATGCAAAGTCATTGAAGAAAAGGTTACTACCAAACCTAATCCAGCAGGATAGTAAAAGAACAATCACTTCATAGAGTTTACTTCAGGAATCAAAGAATGGTTCAAGGTTAGACATCTAGCAATAGAAATATTCATACCAATGAATTAAAGGAGAGAAACCATCTAATTATTTCAAATTACTTCAAATATGATAAAATTGAATAGTTACTCCTTATAAAAACTGTAGGAGTGGATGAAAATAACTAAAACACAATAGCGATGAATTACCCACAGTCAATAAAAACTACATTAATTGGTGAAATACTTGAGGCTACTTCTATTAGTAATTAAACAATGAATTACTTATTAATTAGTGCTTGTTTAAAATTCACATTTCTAGTCCCTGCTCCCACAGTTGAGATTCTTAATCAGAAGGTCTCCAACAGAAGGGAGCTCAATTTTCAAGTAACACTATTACATAGCATTGACTTAAAGATTCTTTAGTCTTTAAATCTGCCACTCACAGTATTCTTTCAAGATTAGACATGAATTGGTAAATATCACAGATGACAGCCACTATTGCCAGGTTCTTAAGTGGGAAAATATGAGATGTTAGGTCTCTCTCTTTTTTTTTTTTTGAGGAGGTCTTTCTTTGTCACCTAGGCTGGCATGCAGTGGCATGGTTACAGGGCTCACTGCAGCCTCAACCTCCCAGGTTCAAACAAATCCTCCCACCTCAGCCTCCTGAGTAGCACATGCCACCATGCCCAGCTAATTTTATTTCTTGAAGAGATAGAATCTTCCTATATTGCCCAGGCTGGTCTCGAGCTCCTGGACTCAAGCAATCCTTCTGTCTTGACCTCCCAAAGTGCTGAGATTACAGACATGAGCCACAGTACCTGGCCTTAGATGTTAGGTCTTTATGGGAGAAGCCAAGATGGAGGTGAGATGTGATAGGTAGTGAACAGAGACAGAGCAGGTGGATGCTGCGTGGGGTGCAGGGAGAACTATGGGCCAGGAGGCAAGTGGGAAGGGATGGCTTTGTGTGAACAAAAAGTAGAGAAATACATGAAATAAGTAGGAAAATTTTTAGAAGTCCAATTCAAGAGTCAGAATGGTGGATAGATGACGAAAGGTGGTTGGTACATCTCTTTTTGCTTCAGGAGTGAATGGTTTGACAAAATTCTTTAAAAATCATAAGTTTATCATAGTCGATGCAAATCGTAAGTGCATTGCAGTCCAGGGGCTTCTGCTTGGCAATAAATTCCTCTAAAGTCATTTTTGAAGGGATGAGTCTTTGAGCTGTTGCCAAGGCTAGAAACAGTTTCTACTCTTGCTTTGATGTCTTTAGTGTGCTAACATTCGAATACAATATTTCAGATGTGTGGGGAATGCAGGAAGGGATAGGGTTGGGTATTGTGGTCACAGGAGTGACTGGATTGGAGCTGATGATACAAATGTGCCACTTCTTTGGGGATTCATGTTTTAGAGCTGTGTTTCTCACGATCCAGCTGTATGAGAACAACCTTAGATATTTCGTGAAAATTGAGCTCTGTTCTGTTGCAGACCTTATTGTTAAGAATCTCAAGGGTGGCAGCAGGGAATGGAAATGTGAATTCTAAACAGGTTTCTCAGGTGTGTCCTAAGCACCCTCAAGCTTGAGATACTAGGAGAGAGAAACAGCAGAGCAAATGTGCTCAGAGTGTTTTTTGTTTAAAATCTTGCTCCTTCACATTGTCTTTTTATTATGCTTTTATTTGATGTGTCTTATTCATAAAACACTTTTAATTTTATTATTATTTTTTAATATAGAGTGTCACCATGTTGCCCAGCCTGATATCTAACTCCTGAGATCAAGCAATCCTCCTGCTTCGTCCTCCCAAAGTGCTGCAATTATGGGCGTGAGCCACCACGCCCAGCCACAATCTATTTTTGATGATAACAAGGAGTCCAGTTGTGTAATGTTCTTAGTCTGGTGTCAAATTTGAAGAGATGACTTGTAAACATTTGGCTACTCGACCCACACTGCCATCTAGTGAAATTTGTATAAATTACAGCCAGCTGTAGCACAAGTACTTTAGTGTTGGGGAGTTTAGGGCTAGGCAATTCATGTAACGATGCAAATGAATTCACTTTCTGAATAGATGTGCTTTCACAATGATTAGTCTCACTGTCAGGGGACTACAGCTATTACATTACAACATTGCTTTGTAAGTATTTAGAATTTATTTGTTGGCTTTTTTCCCCCTTACATATTTTGTGTCTGTCTGTCCATTCTGGTGGTGGTTAGTTATAATTTGTTCAGAACATTATGAATAAGAACCCTAAGTACTCTCTAAAATTTTTACCTTTAATAAATATGAGTTTTCATTGAAGTTGAAGACATTTTATGAATAATTCCTTAGATACTTTTTGTTAATTTAAAGGGAAAAAAGGGAAAAAAACCCCTCATATTAGGACATTTTTGAGAGAATACGTGTTAGATTTTAATAAAATTGAAGCATATGAATTAATATTAGCATTTACATATTGTATAAGAAACATGTATGTTTTAATAAAATTTACTATACTATTACAGTATTAGTATCAATTGAAAATCTTCTAATATATGTTAGTAGTCAGTTGAATAAGGTACTGAAATATTACAGACCCATAAACTTAGTATTGTCTTATGGTTCATGAATAAAAATAATTATAGTTATTATTTAAGCTTTGTGAAAATATTCATGTATATGGTTACATAGTCATATTTACATATACATAATTATCCTATTACTGTCAAAGTATATGTAATGAAATCACAAGTGTACTTCATTACTCTTACATAATTGCAGGTTCAGATATATAGTAACAAAAGTATTTAAGTTTTATAGATAATAAAATATAACAATCTTTTTCATAAGCCATTTGGAACTAATAGAGATTGCTTTAATGATAGCTTATATTAAGATCTGCGGGTGTGGTGGCTCAAACCTGTAGTCCCAAAACTTTGGGAGGCTGAGGCCAGTGGATCACTTGAGCCCAGGAGTTCAAGACCAGCCTGGGAAAAATAGTAAAACCTCATCTCTACAAAAAATACAGAAATTAGCCAGGTGTGGTGGCACACGCCTTTAGTCCCAGCTACTCAGAAGGCTGAGGTGAGAGGATTGCTTGAGCCTGGGAGGCCAAGGTTGCAGGGAGTGGTGATGGTACCATTGCACTCCATTCAACCTTGGGCAACAGAGTGAGACTTTGCCTCAAAAAAAAAAAAAAAAAAAAAAAAAAATCTGGCTGTGATTAGGTTAACATTAAAAAAGTTTTGGATAAGAAAAAAGGGGTAAAGAATCTTAACAGGGGTAATGGGATGAATGGTTCTCACTTCTTTATTTTCTTGAAATAGTTGAAATCCCAGGAATTGTATTTTTTTTTTCTGATTTTAAAAGGATCACACACTGACAACTTGGTTTTGTTCTCTACGTTTCCTGACACCTAGAAGATCACTTGGCACATTGTATGTGCTTAATAAATATTAGCTGATGAACCCAGGAGGCGGAGGTTGCAGTGAGCCAAGATCATGCCACTGCACTCCAGCCAGGGTGACAGAGTGAGACTCCATCTCAAAAATAAATAAATAAATAGTAAAACAATTTAGCTGAGTGCATAAACAAATAATAAATGTTCAATATGGAGCAAGACTCCCTAATTTAATGCTGTAGAGATAATCACTGTTAACAATTTGCTGTATATTTCTCTAAATTTTTAAATGCGTATGTTAACCTGTGTATTAGCTTAGAAAAAAAGACTATGTTCTGTATACTTTTGCAACATTATCTTTTGCTTAGCAATATCTATGCCAGTAGTAATATCTATATTTACCTCACTTATTGGACATATAGTATTTAATTATATGAATATGAATAAGTCATCACATATCTAGTCAGCCTTCCTCTGGGACATTTGGTTTACTTCTGGTGTTTTTTATCTCCAAATATGAACTATGGTGTAACAAACATCTGAGTAAATGTATTTTCATGTACAAAAATCTGTGTGTACAGTTGACTCTTGAACAATGTGGGAGTGAGGAATGCTGATCGCCGGGCCCCAACCCCAGGTCCCCGTGGAGTAGAAAATTCATGTATACCTTTTGACTTCCCAAAAATGTAACTAATAGCCTACTGTTGACTGGAAGCCTTGCTGATAACAGAAACAGTCATTAACACATATTTTGCATGTTATAGGCATTATATACTGTACTCTTGCAAAAAACTAGTGAAAAGAAAATATTAAGAAAATCATAGAGAAGGGAAAATATGTTTACTATTCATTAAGTGGAAGTGGATCATCATAAAGGTCTTCATCCTTATCTTCATGTTGTAGGATGAGGAGGAAGAGAAGGAGAAGGAACTGTTGATCTTGCTGTCTTGGGGTGGCAGAGGTGGAATAAAATTCCAGTACAGGCTGACCTGTGCAGTTCAAACCTGAGTTGTTCAAGGGTCAACTATATATATGTGTGTTTGTGTGTGTGTGTGTGTGTATAGACACATGAATAGACATGCTATTGTTCAACTAGAGGACATATTCATGAAAGTGGAATTGCTGAGTCAAAGGGAATGCCCATTAAAATAACAAATTTTGCTAAACTTCCCTCCAAAAGTATGTAACAGTATGGGAATCCCTTTCCTCCAACACTTTTGCCAAAAGCAAATAGAAATTTATCTTAATTGACATAGAAATGAATGGAATGATTATTATCTATCTGATGAATGACATTTCTAATCTGAATATTCTGTGTTAAGAAAAAAGTACCTGATAAGAAGGTGCTTAGCCTACTTTATAGGGATTTATGAAAATAATTTTTCCATGGTGGACTAACTTTTAAATTTATATTGTGATTAAAGTTCCTTATTATCAAACAGTTTTTGGTTGTTCAAGTTTTAAATAATGTAAGTTTGAAAACTCCAAAATATAAAATAATCTATGGGGCTCATGTTGTTTCAAAGATTACAGTAATTTATTTTGCACATCACTTTTGAAAACCTAAACCTCTCAGTATAAACATAATAATTTTGCAAATAATGTTTAGTTTATCTTTAAGTAGAATATGTAATTTCATGGAGAAAAGTTTTGCATTTTATGAAAATAGAGTAATCATTAAGTAGAAAGGCATCAGTCTCACTTCGCAACCTTATTAAAAATCAGTAACAACAGTAACACATATACTTATTTCTGCTGCTAATTTTTCTAAACATTGGACAAATACATTAAATTGTAAAGAAAAAAGGAAAGATCAAGTAAGACTTTTCTGGTGTGCTTATTTTCTTGGTCTTGCAGTTTGGTGAGAAGGCAACTGGAACATTTGCATGTTGTATTGCATAATGAGACCAACACAAAATGATTGCAGCTCATGTAAAAGACAGGGTGGCATGTTTTCAGTTTTAATGGGGACACTCAGAAAAGTTCCAATTCTTCCTGACATTTCTTATAGCCAAATAAACGTGGTCTAGGTTGGAGTGTCTATTATGAAAATAAGAGGAGAGCAAGTCAATTATATTTCAATGACTGAATAGCCAGGGGTCCTCATTAAAATGATCAGAAAGATTGTAGTGTTGCTTTCCTCTGTGTAGCCACTGATTAAATTGTATAAGAATGACATGGCCTTTTGGGGAGCAAGCTAGAGAATGTCTTAGTATCTGGAGCCAGAAATTGTTGACCCTTTTGAGAGAGAAATGTGTGCTACCTTAAGACAGAAAAATATTTTTTCTCTTATTGGATGACGAACTTTGGAATTAGGTATATGAAATTAGTTAAGGCTATTGTATAGAAGCTTTAATTTGTGCTATGCTGTAAGAAAAATGCCCTTGAATAAGATAATGATGAAGATACATCTCTTTACATTTATCTCAGTCAGTTAGATCTATTTCACTAGAGTAACGTCTACGATGCAAGTGAATGAGTGTTTTAAAAATATTTAGTTTATGATTTCACACTATTCTTTTCCTTTTCAAATTTCTACTTATCTGTTTGTGTGTATGTGTATTGGGGGAGGAGATTAAAGTCTTCTGAGGAAAATTATCATTGTTATTTCTTTTTGACTCACATGCAAAGAGACAATACAGTTTAATATTATTTTATATAGCAGTACAGCTTAAGAAGAACAAACCCATTGCTTAAGAGAACAGCTTGACTTTCTTGTTTTTTTTAACAGGTGAAAATAACAGCACCAGATTCTGCAAGGTCTCCGTAGTCAAGATTCCTATGTAACCAAACTCCTTAAGTAGGCATCTTGTACATGTTAAGATCGGAAGGCCCGAGAGCCTTCGGTAAGCAGAACTTTTAATACTATATATATATGTATTTTCTTTTAATGAGAAAAGGCTTACAAAATTTACATCTAGGCTCAAGCTCATTTTATAAAGCAACTGAGTTTTTAGTTTTCTCATAGCAATGAAATGAACTATGATTTTGTTTTCTGATATTGTCTTTTTTCAACCCATCAGTTGTATAAATCGTATTTTAATTGATTACCTATGATTTGCCTAACATTTTAAGAGGAAGATGTCAACATTATAACCACAAACAGCACTAAGACAAAAATATATCAACCTCAGTTGATGTGTTTCAAATAAGTAAAACAAAATTCCATTCAATAGTCGTATTAAACTAATTATTCCAAGATTTCTTTATGTGCATGTGGTTATACAAACTCTTCTTTTCTCTCTTTCTTTCTTCTAGCTTGACTCTTTAACTCAGTAAAAATACTAAAACCCATTTATTAATCTAGTTGTGTCACAAAAGGAGAACTGTAGCCAAATTTTATTCTGAATCAGGCTTCATAGCATCATTTATCATTAAAATTACCTAAGATAAATGTTCAATATTTAATATTATGTTATGAATATCATCATTCCTTATGATGGAGTTGGGGTGGGCAGTTACAGATTTCAAGTGATTTAAATGTTTTTAGATTGATTTTCCTGATACTAGTCAATGAAAGTGCAAGTCAGGACTCTTTAATGTTATAATGTTATAATTTCACCTTTACTAAATAACCACACTGCAGAGTTGACTACACTATCAAGCAGGTTTCAAAATAACAGTTTGAGAAAAACAGGATTATCATGATGTCTTTTTTTTTTTCCCCTGGTGGCTATTCTGACATGCAATTCACTGTGAAAGAAAGAATATAATGGGTTACAGCCTGGATTAAAGGAACCCAATTATGTGCCTCTCAAATACACCAGAGTTTAGCAGTGCCCAGATTTTATAATAGTATCATTCTGCCCTGTAGTTTTCATCTAATTTATGTAAAATAAATTAGATGAAAATCTGTAAAATGTGTATCCTTTCTGTATTCAAAGGGAATAAAATGTCTATATAAAGCATTAAAACAGGTTTTCATTTTTATATCTACATTAAACAGGATCTCGCATGGTATGCAACATCATGTGAGTAAAGGTAAGAGACATGATTTAGTGTTAGGCCAGTGCCAGTGTTCACTAGGAAATGTGAGAACTGCCTCGTGAATACATGAGAGAGAGAGATTGGGGAAGTATGTAACTCTATCACAAAACAACAGCATTTCAGGGGGATAAAATAATATAATGCAGTAACTGTGAATGCATGCATGTTCAGACACTGTAAATATTGTTATGTTGCATTACTGATGGTTGGTAATCATTGCTGTCTTGTTTACTGCTCCTTTGAGTCATTTTTCCCTTTCAAGTCCACTGTTAGGGATTCTGGTACTCAAAAGTGTGCTGTGGACATCAAAAGGTTCAGAGGCATTGCTCCATGCTATATTTCATTTTCAAGAATAGAAATTCAAGGCAGAAGCGTTCTTTCATAATGATATAGTCAAATAAGTTTTGGAAACAAATAAGTTAAATAGATTTCTGAATTGTGGGATTTCTTAAAGATTTAAATTTTCTAATGAGCATTTTTATTCTGGGTAAGACATTTAGATTTTCTGAAACATATTTAGCCTTGGACTCCTTTACTTTTTCTTTTATCCTTTTTTAAGGAACAAGTAGTTTTTGGTATGCAGTTTGGGAGGCTGAGGTGGGTGGGTCACGAGGTCAGGAGTTTGACGCCAGCTTGACCAACATGGTGAAACCCAATCTTTTCTAAAAATATAAAAATTAGCTGGGCATGGTGACATGTGCCTATAATCCCAGCTGCTCAGGAGGCTGAGGCAGGAGAATCACTTGAATCCGGGAGGTGGAGGCTGAATTGAGCCGAGATCACACCATTGCATTCCAGCCTGGGTGACAGAGTGAGACTCTGTCTCAAAAAAAAAAAAAAAAAAAGATCATTAAGTTTACTATCTCAAGTATTTTCAAGTTTTTAACAGTGTCATTCAGTAGTGTGAAGTGTATTTACATAGTTGGAAAGCATATCTCCAGGACTTTTTCATGTTGCAGAACTGAAGCTCAATACCCATTAAAAATCACTCCTCATTCTCCCTCTTCCCAGCTTCTGGTGCCTGGGAAGATTTTTAAACAATACATATCTCAGAGCTTCTCACCTCCAGAGATTCTGATTTAAGTTTTCTGGGGGTAAATGTTTTTGAAGATCTTCAGGTAATTCTACTGTACAGCTGGATTTGAGGATGGTTGAATATTATGCTTTTTATGTGTTTATTTGATTTAACCCAACACACTTATTAAGAGCTGGGGACTGGGGCTAGAGCAATATATGAGCTACAATCCTTGCTTTCTGGGAGCACAATCCACAAGGGGGACAGACTAGAAAGCAATCAGTATACCTGGTGAGAAGTGCCGTGGTGGAGCATTGAATGGGGACCCCAGGTAGCAATGAGGAGGGAGTGACTATCCAGAACAATTTCTCCCTGAGTTAATGTTTCGAATAACCTGATACTGAATACTGGCAGAGCCTAGAAAAGGAATTTAATATACCAGAGCCACTGTACAATTTTAATTCTGAGATGAAGGAAGACTATATTTACAAATATACTTTGGACACATGTTTTTGAAACTAAGTTTTACACACTCATGGCATTTTCTACTCTTGATACTTTTTTTTTTTTTTTTTTTTTTTTTTGAGGCGGAGTCTCGCTCTGCCGCCCGGGCTGGAGTGCAGTGACGCAATCTCGGCTCACTGCAAGCTCCGCCTCCCGGGTTCACGCCATTGCCATTCTCCTGCCTCAGCCTCCTGCGTAGCTGGGACTACAGGCGCCCGCCGCCGCGCCCGGCTAATTTTTTGTATTTTTAATAGAGACGGGGTTTCACCGTGGTCTCGATCTCCTGACCTTGTGATTCGCCCGCCTCGGCCTCCCAAAGTGCTGGGATTACAGGCGTGAGCCACCGCGCCCGGCCTACTCTTGATACTTTTGTAGGCTTTCTATACATGTGGTTGTTTACTTCTTTCTCAAATTTAAAAACACTTAAATTTTTTTATTATTCTTAATGTATTATTTCAACATATCTTATACCAATAAGTTCAATTCCATGCTAAGAAATAAACTATGGATATGATTACTAAGTTAAATGAAAACTTACTTGTGTTTGATACAGTTTCTTCAGTTATATAGGTGATGAAACTGGAAAAAAGGAAGTACTATTCTAACTTAATCTAATACTTTAATTATCTGTTTTTCCTTTTAATACCTTACTTGACTTTTAAACGTAATATTGTATTTGTCTCCAAATGTTAAAGATTTAAAATTTGGGGATAATTTACAACATATGAAATTATGTCCTAAATGTTCTCACTGGGAAATTAATTTGCCATAAAAAGGGGCCATAACTATCTCAAAACAACTCAGTTCCAACAATGAGCTTTCCATCCTGGCTATCCTTAGAATAATTGGCCTTTTAGTTGATTTGACTAACTGACAACTGAGCCACTAGTAATTACCTATGGCATGCTTTACTTTTGATTTTATATTAGAATACTCTCCTAATGAATGAATGTATAGTACTTTTAAACAATCATATTTGACTGTATTTGAATGCTTTGCTCTTCATCCAGATAATTCTCTATGGAAATATGTTCACACATCAATAACTACAGAGGAGGCCTTTTAATTTAATTAAAAGAAAAGCAGCACATCCATGAGACCTCTTTATGGTTAAACAATTGTGACTTAAAATAGTATATTAATTTTATCAATTTACCAGGATATCATTTTAACTTTATGACAAGCCTTCAGGTTTATTTAGGGGACAGTCACAATCCATAATATTGTACTCTTAATAACTTATGCTTTACAGTGTTCTCTAGTATACTGCGAATTCTAACCATTGGGAATCTTTTCTTCATTTGAGATAAGGGTTTTTCTCAAAAATCATTAGATCCAAACTTAGCCTTGTGGTTGGTCTTAGCTCAATAGAAATGTCCTGCAAAGTAATCTATGGACATGTAATATTGGCTAAATAAAAAATGAGGTAAGTTGATTTGAAGAAAAAGAAGAAAATATTGGGCTATTACTATTTGCAGTGATTTTATTTTATTGTTTTATTTCACCAAATATTATTGTATTTGGCTATTTAATAGCTCTTTAATGTTGGTTTGTCACAAGTGATTTTTGTGTTAAGAATGCAATGTTTAAGAAAGGTTGGTACCCGGGAAGATATTTTAAATTTTGGTAAATGTATTTTTTAATCAGTTGAGATCTAGTTCTTGACAGACTAACAGTAATGGTAGATATAAGAAAACAACAATTTTGCAGATATTCAGATGTTGTAGAGTAGGCAAGTGACAAAAGGTACTATTTGTGAGTTTAAAAATCACAGAAGGTTCTGTATAAATGGCCACCACAATTGTTTTGCCTAGTCTTCCCTCATGAGAGGTTATTTAAAAATTTATATATCAATCATAATGATGTGTATACTATTTTTAAGTTTTAAAGTTGTTGAACAGATACTAAATGGTCATGTTGTTTTAAGGTATTCTTTGCTAAGAGTATGCATACATTTATAGATTTGTACAAACATGATGATATCTATATCTGTATATGTACGTGTATTAACGTGCGGCTTGATATTTTTAGTATGTTATTAGGCTGTGCCTTATGACAACAAATTTTAAATATGTTTATCATATCGTCTTACTACAAAGTTGTCTTTGAAGATGTGTATAACTAGAAAAATTATGGCATTCTTTATATTTATTCAATTTTAGAACTTTAGAATGTGTAACAATGTTCTCTGCATGTATTTTATTGTATTTTATGGTTCGTAGGCTCTTGGGGTTGGAAAGATTTCCAATCAACTAATCCAGTGGTTCTCAATTAGGAGTGATTTCCTTCCTCTCAGGGGACATTTGATAATGTCCAGAGATATTTTTGATTGTCACATCTGAGGGCGTACTACTGGCATTGAGTAGGTAGAGGTCAAGGATGCTGAGAAATAACTTAAAATCTACAGGATCATTCTCATAGCAATTATCCAGTCGAAAATGTCAATTGTGGTGAGATTGAAAAACCCAGACCTAGACTAGCTACCTATCTCTTAAGTAGCTCATCTTTATTGTAAAAAATAAGTTCCAGTATTTAGAAAATCACTATGTCACAGTTATACTAAATACTAGTGGATGTTTATCTGCTTCTTTTCTTAATATTATATGTACATATATACATGAAAGTGTTATGCATTTGTCTGAGATGGAAAGCAATAAAATGTCCAAGAAAATGATTCTGGATGAATATTGCTTTTCAAGGTAATCACATTAGAGGACTAAAAACCTATTCTAATTATGCAACTATCTCAAAACATTTCTTGATGTGTCTTTAAACAATTATATAAAGAACACAAAATTGATTATATCTTATTTCAATAGAAAAATTGGTACTGATTCAATAACTTGTTTAATCAAATTTGGTTGTCAAAAATGCATGGCTTTCTCTAACTCAAATCCTCTTTCAAAAGACTCAGATTTGTCACTATCAAGGAAGAAAAAGTATTCCAAATTATTGTTCCAAAATATTTTCTGTAATTGCAAATTGTTGTAATAAATGTAGCATCTTCAGATAATTCTGTGTAATGCTAACAAAATTTGGATTGTGTAGGTTCCGAATATGGCTTTTAAAAATCTAATTTAATTTTGTACTTTTCATTTGTTCAAATATTCTTTATGTAAATACATAAGGCTATTTGTATTTATGCTCATATCCTATTTTATACAAACAAATTTAGTGTTGTTTTATACCTGAAATTTAAAAGTAAGTTTTTTTAAAAAAATTACAAATTGTTTGTGAACTCAATATTTATGATCTTTGAAAAAAATTTAATTGTAATGATCTCAAATGTTTCATAATCTATGACAGAGTTTTTTTCATGGTCATAATCTTAGTTTTGAGTTTCATATGTTCTAGTCCTTAAATAATACACAAACAAATATACACAGAAAAAAGAATTTCTTATAGGATAGTTGAGAAATATAGATAAAAACAACAGATGTTAATTTTTAAATTAATTTGATTTATGTCCTTATGCTTATTGGCAACTTGAACAATAGGTTTCTTAAATCTAAAATTGCTTTAAAATTATATTATTTACTAAAATAATCAGATTATGATTGCATATACTGGTGTTCAAATATCCAAGAAATAAAAACATCTAAGTCTTCTGTCTTATAAACCAAGATATAAATTCTTGAGTTGGGGATGAGTATTAGGAGCATGCCAGTTGTTACACAGTGATCACTGAATTTGGTATCTGAATGTGAATAAATTTTTTACTTTTTATTAGTATGTTCTGGCCTTGAATAACAGCTTGTGAGTTTCTTGATGACTTTCTAGAGGAAAAAATTATATTATAGTGTTAATAGGAAATTGAATAATTTAAAAATAACATAAGATCAGTATCTGAATATACTGTATGCATGCATGTGTTGAGTCTAAATGTGAATGTTGTCATGTTATCACAGTCTTCTTGGTTTTTACATCTAAAATTCAAAAAATAGTAAAATGATTTTAAGTTCCATTAGTGTGTGGTAATTTATGTCTAGGATTATCTAAGTAATCTAAGTATATAGCTTTTAGACTTTAACACATCTATATATTAAGAATTCTTAGGAGGGAAATAATAAGTATGAAAGAGACATGAAATAAGTGCAATAAACACTTCATGAAGTTTAAGTACAAATGCATATTTTTGTTTCTAATATTTATTAACAGGGATATATATAGAAATTCTTGGTATTGAACTGTAGTATAGCAGTTTGAAATAAAAATATGAGATATCACAACAAAAATTTTTGTGAAAATTATCGTTGAGATAAAAATACTAATGAATTGGTAATGTAAAACGAAACCATCTGTAAGTGTACAGGAGGTCAAACTAAGCAGTTTTTTGATATATTTTCTTAAAATCTCAGGCAGTTTTAACCCTTCTGTGGGAATATCAGATATAAAAAATGGTAAATTAGGATGATTGTAACAGTTTTGATTTTGGTGTGTGAAGTTGTTTTAGGAAAAAAATAGAAAGAAAGGTGTGATGGAGAGAAAACTGACAAATCATTAAAGAAAATGTTAAAATCTCCAGATTATTGTTCATGTGGGAGAAATCGCTGGAGAAGTTGTGAACATTCAAAGTCCAAGTGGAAACAGAATTAAATCTCTGGATGGTCAGTTAAATCATTGTCTTGTGGGCCAATAGCATATGTGGGCTGAGTAGTTTTCTTTCCCCCACTGGTTGTAGGTAAATAAGATGAAAGGCAAAAATTGTACCATAATTATTTTCAAGCAATTGAGATATTTGAAGTCAGAATCCAGAATGATCACACTTTTCACTTTACATGAACATGCTTTTCTTCTAGTATAGACACATATATTATTTGAAAGTCTACCATGACCTACTTTTTTGTGAAACCTTGAATTTGGAAAATGAGAGATAATTGTGGAATTACAGAAACATTAACATTATATAGACTATGCTAACAGTAATCAAGCAAAGCAACTTTGGAAATAACCATTAAAGTGGTATATCAGAAACTGACTTAAAATATTTGTAAGAAAACATAATATATCCATTTCAGCTTCATTGATTATGTTCTATTGGTCCACTAATGATCACTTTCCAAAACAGTAGAGGAGGCTTCACTTGCTCCTTTCGTGATAGCTGATCATTTATTTCATTCATCTGTAGATCTACTTCGGTCAATATCTGCAGGTCAGAAGTTGGCTCTCACAGTGTATTAATGTATATTTGTATTTCTAACAACATCATTACATGTGATCATTGTGAAATAAAGAAATGTCATATTTATTATCCAAATACGTACTATTAATATCAAGGGCTTACAAGAGACGACCATTTTGAGATTTATCCTTTTGGCGGAAAACACACACACACACACACGATAGAAAATTAAGGTCACTTTTGCATTTCCTAAAAATGAAAAATATCTAGATTTTCAAAACAACAAAAATCCAACTTTTTATATATTTAAAAGTATAGAAATCATAGGACAATGTATTTTCAGAGTTTTAAAGAGCCTGATCCAATCCTCCATCTGGTGTTTATATGCCCACAACAACCCTACAAGTGAGAAGTTTTCTGGTCTTTGCTTGAACACTGCTTATGAAAAGGAATTCACAAATTCCTAATTGCAGATCATTTCATTTTGGGGCACTTATTTATAACTTTTTAAAACTGAATCAACTATTATTGAAATATTAAGCATGCACTCTTAAGACATTAACATTTTTTAGGCAAAGGAAGCCCTGAGTGAGTGAATGTGATGTATTTTCACACATGAAAACACCGGGCAATCAGGGTACCAGTCATAATTTCCATTTCCAGGAGCCCCATGAAGGATTTCTATTTAGACTGAGTTATTTTTCTGAACAGAGTTGTAGAAATAGCATAACATTTTTGTGTACTTCATGCTTCTGCTCTCATTTGTGAGAGTTAGCTGATAATTTAATGAAAGTTTGTGAACATTAATTTATGGTGGATCACATTGTTGCCTTGTTTTCAATGATTTGTATCTTAAACACAACGTATAACACATTTGCTCACAATTTTAAACAAAATTCAAATTCCCTGCACATAGCCTGATAATTTATGTGAGCATTACACAAATTTTTACGTTTATACATTTTAATGTAGAGAATTTTGAAATACTATCATGAAACATGACTCTTTTTGACCTTTATATCTCACACCATGAGATTATTTTATGCTAAATGTATGTCTACTCCCCTAATTGAAATTCATTTTTTATGGTAAAGAGAATTCAGAAATTTGATCCCTGTGTTATTAGATAAATGGGAGTATCTTGACATATAATTTTATTTTTAAATGTAAGTTGCTTTTTTTTTTTATTATACTTTAAGTTCTAGGGTACATGTGCACAATGTGCAGGTTTGTTATATATGTATACATGTGCCATGTTGGTGTGCTGCACCCATTAACTCATCATTTACATTAGGTATATTTCCTAATGCTATCCTTCCCCCCTCCCCCTACCCCACAACAGGCCCCGGTGTGTGATGTTCCCTTTCCTCTGTCCGAGTGTTCTCATTGTTCAATTCTCACCTGTGAGTGAGAACATGCAGTGTTTGGTTTTCTGTTCTTGCAATAATTTGCTGCTTCCAGCAAATTTCCAGCTGCTTCCATGTCCCTACAAAGGACACAAACTCATCCTTTTATATGGCTGCATGGTATTCCATGGTGCATATGTGCCACATTTTCTTAATCCAGCCTGTCACTGATGGACATTTGGGTTGATTCCAAGTCTTTGCTATTGTGAATAGTGCTGCAATAAACATACGTGTGCATGTGTCTTTATAGCAGCATGATTTATAATCCTTTGGGTATATACCCAGTATTGGGATGGCTGGGTCAAATGGTATATCTCTTTCTAGATCCTTGAGGAATCACCACACTGTCTTCCACAGTGGTTGAACTAGTTTACAGTCCCACCAACAGTGCAAAAGTGTTCCCATTTCTCCACATCCTCTCCAGCACCTGTTGTTTCCTGACTTTTTAATGATTGCCATTCTAACTGGTGTGAGATGGTGTCTCATTGTGGTTTTGATTTGCATTTCTCTGATGGCCAGTGATGATGAGCATTTTTTCATGTGTCTGTTGGCTGTATGAATGTCTTCTTTTGAGAAATGTCTGTTCATATCCTTTGGCCACTTTTTGATGGGGTTGTTTTTTTCTTGTAAATTTGTTTGAGTTCTTTTGTAGGTTCTGGATATTAGCCCTTTGTCAGATGAGTAGATTGCAAAAAGTTTCTCCCATTCTCTAGGTTGCCTGTTCACTCTGATGGTAGTTTCTTTTGCTGTGCAGAAGCTCTTTAGTTTAATTAGATCGCATTTGTCAATTTTGGCTTTTGTTGCCATTGCTTTTGGTGTTTTAGACATGAAGTCCTTGCTATACGATTAATTCCAGATGGATTAGAGACTTAAATGTTAGACCTAACACCATAAAAACCCTAGAAGAAAACCTAGGTAATACCATTCAGGACATAGACATATAATTTTTATGTGCAAAACTGTGTATACAAATCAAATAATATCTGTATGTTCTGTTTACTAGCAGCATTGATTATGTTGAGGAATATTTGCGTGCACTAATGCATCTTTATCTACACACTGGCTCTTGCACTGCTATACAGCTCCAACTGCATTGTGGCATAACAAAAGTGTTCAGTGTCGAACATTTTAGTTCATCTTCTTTTTTTCCCCTTCACATTTGGCTGTGTAAAGTCTTTTGTTTCATGGGTTGATCTAATCCTAATTTGTTAATTATAGGACAGTGAATTTGGCTCTTTATTGAAGAACATCCATATGTGGGTAATGTTAGTTTCCCTTAGAAATATTGATCTCTGTTGGGTTAATGTTTTCAGTATACTGTAGCATATGGTAGTATCATAGCAAAACTAAAATTAAAATATCAATACAAAAAATGGTGCAAAACGCACAGAGATAGATGGTTGTATTAAACTTGGGATTCATTATCAAACAAAATCAAAGAATATGTGCATAGCAGTGTGTTACCAACATAGCATAGGGAAGGCAAACAATAAAAATTTCAGACCTCAGATTTTTTTTTTTACTGGGCATATTTAGAAAACGGCAATGAAATTTTCATGAAACCCTTCTATTTGTTATTTAAACAGGACAGTCCTTATAATTCTTGCCATTATATTTAAGGTAAAGTAATATTTAAAAAAGGATATAATATTTTTATTTTCCCAATGTTTTTACTTTGAAAAATATCAAATATAAAGAATAGTAGAATGAACACCTGTATTCACCTAAATTTAACAATTGTTAACATTTTGCCACATTTGAGCACGGTCATTGTCTCTATCTCTGTTTCTCTCTCCCCTCTGTTTCTTACTCTCCCCCAACATGTATAAAATATGTGTTTACATATAACTTTTTGCTGAACCATTTGAAAGTAATAGACATCATGACATTTGGTCTTTTCAGAATAATAAAATTCTCCTGAAGAACCTAAAAATTATACTTAAGAAATGAACAGTAATTCCACAAAACAATCTATTTCATATTTTAATTTCCCCATTTGGGTCCAAAATACCTTTTATAGTTATTTTTATTTTTTTCTGATCCAAGGTACAATCAAGACTCATGCATTGCGAGGATAAATATTTTTTTTTCCTAAGTGATCTTCATTGGGAGAACTAAAACAAATTTATGTTAAACTCTAAGTGAGGTGATAATTTGTTCTCAGATTTTGAACCAATTATACATTTGTATCTTGATTTTTATAATACGGTGTGACCTTTGACAGTATAGCAAAATTTTACTATTTTTCATAACATCTTTGGACTAAGCACAAAATTACCCAGCAGAAGGGTGACGCATATGGAGCTGATCACAGAACAATGGCTTAATAGAGTTAATCGTGTGACCTGCCAGAAGCTGACCTCATTTCAGAATTCCATTGGAGCACGATACATCCAATTCCACATAGAATATGAAAAACATGCTAACATTCATGGTAGTTCTCATTTTGACTTTGATTTAAATAATCGAGTATAATGATTCTATACCTTTCCAAATATTTCTGCTGCCATTAATACATGTAAAAAGAGAAATTGTTAAATATAAGTCTGAAATTGCATGTATTTTATCATTAACTTTGCTACAACATTTGGGTACTGTTCTCCCAGGGATATTATGAAAACACCTACACTACCTTCTATGTTCCTAATCTCAGTTGTCTTTTTACCCCACTTCCACAAACCTCCCCTCGGCATGATGGTCATGAGGAGCACATTAGAGTAAAAGTTTGAATTTCTTTGTGAGAAAGCCATTTTCATCTTTCAAGTCCATTTCTGCCCCTCAACTACTGTGTTGAATGCTGCTGCTTTCATGACCATGGGTTTGGTGCAATTTTGCCTTCCTGTGAACTTGCATAGAACTTCATCTTTATATCTGTTAGGGTCCCATCACATCCTCTCCCAATTATTTCCATAGACATTATCATGCTTTTATCATGTTTCCTGCCCTCATCTTCCACATTGCCTAGTAAGGAATGGGGTCACTGAGTACCTACTGTGAGCTGCTCTCTGCTGGGACTTGTATGCATTGTCTTATTTAATTCTAATAACCGTCTTACATAATATTATCATCCCCATTTTACAGGTAAAGAAGCAGGAATGGAGAGGTGAAGTGGTTTGCTAAAGATTGTATATATAGCTGATTAGCAGCGCAAACAATTTGAACTCACATCTCTTTGACCTGACCAACTTTCATATTCTTTCCATCACAAAAATTTGCCTAGGCCAAGCCCTTACCTATACCTGGTGCTCAGAAAAACTGATGGAAGTAACTGACAGATGAATTTTCCCTTGACTTTTTTTCCTGAATGCCTTACTCTGACTCACAGCTAATAAAGCAACTCTCTCCACATCTGAAGAGAGTTAGCAAAGGAGACAGGCCTGGCAGGCACTGCTGTCTTGTGTTCTTCACTAGAAGGCATGACTTGTTTTTAGGGCACTGACAAGAAGAAATGCAGTGCTCTTTCTGCCTGCTCTAGATGCCAGGCCTCTGGCAGCCAGGCAACTATTTGCTCAGTAAAGATGGTTTGTGGACCCAGGCTTCTAATTCTCTGAACTAATCACTGAGCCAAATAGAGCCTTAATAACACCGTCTATTTGTATTTCCCTTGTAGCTGGCAACATACTTTCATACACATCTCTCTGGACCCTCACAACCTCCCTCAATGGGTAAAAAGAGTAGCTAATTAGGCTACTTTGTGTTTCTCAATTGATAATGCCTGAGCTCATCAAAAGTTTGTGACTGTCATTGTGAGATCATGATTGCTTTATACCTCACATGTCTTACAGGAGAAAATTAATCACTTGAAATCATGTAGGACAACAATAACACTGAAAACAACTATAAATCTAGTTTTTAATGTTTCCTTCCCCCAAATAACTAGGATGCTGCTTTGGCCAATTCTTGAATTTTTTTTTCCTCTGCTTTTCACTTGCCAAAGATCTGTCTTTACCACTCATCTGAACTATTAGCCTCTCAAATATTTTGACTGGTTTCCAACTGGAACTGAGCCTATATCCAACATCATTATCCATCTCTTAATGAAGGGGATACATTCTGGAAAGTTCCTCATTAGATTATTTCATCATTGTGTGATAATCATAGAGTGTAACTAACACAAACGTAGATGGTATAGCCTACTATACGCCTGGGCTATATGGTCTAGCCTATTGCTGCTAGGCTGCAAACATATACAGCATGTTACTGTACTGAATACGGTAAGCAATTGTAACCCAGTGGTAAGTATTTGTGTATCTAAGCATATCTGAATGTAGAAAAGATATGGTAAAGATACAGTATTATAATCTTATGAGACCACCATCATATATGTGGTCTGTCATTGCCTAAAACATTGTTATAAGGCACAAGACTGGATCTTTGAAGAGTATCCTTGATGTCCATTTCATCACCTCCAATCTCTCCCTGGACCATACCATTTTGACTTTTTCACCAGCACCCACTGAACTCTTTCAGCGTCTACCTGATTTCCAGGTCCAATTGGGTCTGCTCTTGCTCTATCCTATTTGAGTATTCCATAGCATTTGACACTTTTGATTACCCTTTGATACTTAAAACTCTCTTCAGTTTCTGGAACACAACTTACCAGTGTTTCTTTTTGACCATTCTTATTTTTTCACAAGTTCCTTCATTGGCTCCCTTTTTAATCCCTGCACCTGGGAATAGATGTTGGTATTTTGCAGGTTTTTATTCTAGGATTTGCTCTCCATTTTATATCTTTTTTGGAGAATCTTACTCATACTAGTTACTTCAGTTAATACCAATGGTAATTACCTTCAATTATTTATGATTATTTATATATGTGTGTATATATATGTTAGACTCTTGTTTATCACTTATTTATTTAATCATGAGGATGTTGGTTATTGATATAACTGCTAGGATACAGGAGTAGATAAGATAGACATGGTTTTTCCTTTCACAGATCTTAGTGGGAGGAGATAGTTAAGAAGACAGAAATAATAAATGCTATAAACAAACATACAAGAAATATCTGCTAGTGACAAGTACTGTAAATAAAATATAGCAGAATGATATGGTAGAGAGTGACTGAGGCAAATTTACAAAAGAGTTAGAAAGAGTTTCTTTGAGGAGATAATATTTAAACTGAGACTTGAATTGCAAAAAAGAGCTAGACAGGCAAAAATTGGGAGTAAGAATGTCCAAATTTTAAGAGATGGCTAGTGTAAAACTGTTAGGCAGAAATGACTTGGTGTGTTTAAGGAACAGAACATAAGGCCCCTATGGCTGGAGCATAGTGAGCTAGGAGAAGGCAGTAGGGCTGAGGTTGCCAAAGTAGGCAGGGGCTAGATTTAAGCTAAGAAGATGTAGTATTGGAGAGTTTTACAGAAATTTGACATTACTTTCATATTTTTATTATAGTTTACAAAAGTATCAGTCCATAGAAAATTGTGGGAAAAAAACCCTGATTCTTTAACACAAATATTTTGAGAAACACTGTTCTAGTAGATGGTTTTATTAAGATAAAAGGGCTTCTAAAAATGTAAGAGCATGGTCCTACATCAGCCTGATGTGCCCAGAGTACGAAACATTAGGTTTAGAGGGAGAAATATCCATCTTGAAAAGGACTGTGAATCCACACAATCCTTTTGGCACATGGAGTTGAATGGACTCAAATATATAGAAAACCCACAATATTTCTGAGATGTTTGTATTAGCAAAATCATATTAGTAGTCTCTGGACTAAAAGAAGTCAGTACTGTTAGAGATGTGTCCCCAGCATTCTACAAGTAGGATGCTCAGCTGCTCAAAAAGGACGTATTCTCCAGTGCCCTACTCAGAATTTTCCAAAGAGGATACGGAAAAGAATGAACTGTCTGAAGTTCAGAATCAAGTGCATGGAAAACAAAAGACTAAGGAGCCACTCAGAGGTAGAATAGAGTCTAATCGAGAAGTATCCTCAACCTTCAAGGTAAGTAAACTAGACATTTGCCAAGTGATATGTCAGAATTTTTATTGTCTAGTGATTGCTATGTGCTTTCTATTCTTCCTGTTTCAAAATGGGAGGATTCATGTGATATGTAGCTCCTCTATTGTATATACAATGTGTGAAAAAGAAAACTTGTCTTTGTAATTCATAGCTCTCCGGAGAAACTGCAACCGATGATGTAAATCTTGATTTTTGAGCCTGATGTTGTAATTTTGATGAATTATTTAAAGGTCTTGGATGTGGGGGAATGTATTTCGTATGTGGGAAGAGCGTAAAACACATGAAAAAGAGATTGGACTTTAGTAGATAACTATTACAGTAATTCAAAAATGTCCACTCCATGTCCACCAGTGCCATAGAAGAAGTGTCCTTCCCCGTCTCTGACTTTGGGCTCAGCATGACTGGCTTTGGCCAATGAGATGTTAGCTGATATGACACACAAAAAAAAGGGTTTGAAATGTCCTTGTGTGTCTCTGCTGTTCTGCTCAGAAGAGCTTCCTTTGGGTAGGTAGCTGCTGCCCCTTCATTCTGGAGCTCTGAAGAGTACATGTGATACAGACCACAGCCCAAGCGGTCTAGTGGAGGAAATGATGCTTCTCCCACTCATACTTGAAGTTCTTTGCCAGACTCATTATAATATAAAAATTATGCTCATAAACTCCATATTTTCATAATAATAAAACTCCTAAGAAGCTTATAAAATGAATAATTATAAAGAACAGTTTGAAATATGGATTCATATTTGCCAATAGTAAAATGGACCTTGACCTAAGTACAGAGCGCTCCTTAAGATATTAGCTAAATAAATGTTTCATAACTTTATTGAGTTGTAATTGGCATAAAATTAACTGCACATATTACTGTACAAGTTGATAAATTTTGAACTGTGTATAAACCTGTGAAACATCATTATAATCATGCTAATTAATGTCCATTACCCCAAAAAGTTTCCTCCTTCTACTTGTTATCCCTCCCCTTCACCTTTCCCTGCCCAAGCCCCATGCTTAGGCAAACACTCATCACTTTTTGTCAGTGTAGATATTTGTGAGTATATAGTTCTCTAGAACTTATATGAATGGAATCATACACTACTCTTTTTCTGGCTTCTTTCACTCAGCATAATTATATTAAAATTCATCCACTTCATTGTATGTATCAAAAGGTCATTCTTTTTATTGCTGAGTGGTATTTTGTTTTACAGATATACAATTTATTTATCCATTTAGACATTTGACTTGTTTCCAGATTTGGTCTATTACAAATAAAACTACTATGAATATTCATGTGCAAGTCTTTGTATATATTCCTTTTCTCTTGGGTAAATAACCTAGAAGTAAAATTTCTGGATCATATGGAAGCTGGTGTTTAGCTTTTAAAGAAACTGTTTTCCAAAGTGGTTGTACCATTTTACATTCTTGACAGAGGCATATGAAAATTTTCATGTTCTTTCCAACATTTGACATGGTCTTTTTAATTTTAGCTGTTTTAATAGGTATGTAGTGATATCTTATGTGGTTTTAATTTGAATTTCCTTAATGTCTAATTTGTTAAACCTGAGTTTACTTGCTATCTATATGTCTTTCTTTGGTGAAGTGTTCAAATCTTTCTCCCATTTTAAAATTCGGTTGTTTACGTTATTATTAAGTCTGGAGAGTTATTCTGAATATGAATCATTCATTAGATATATATTTTCCAAGCATATTCTCCC
The DNA here is from genome assembly GCF_009764315.1 of Trachypithecus francoisi. Classification (NCBI taxonomy): domain Eukaryota; kingdom Metazoa; phylum Chordata; class Mammalia; order Primates; family Cercopithecidae; genus Trachypithecus; species Trachypithecus francoisi. Next base: position 43,392,819 of record NW_022681460.1, read on the forward strand.
AGTCCATGGCTTTTCTTTTCATTTTCTTGACATCATTTTTTGAGATTTTTAATTTTGATGAAGTCCAGTTTATTCACTTTTTCTTTTATGGATCATGCTTTTGGTCTTTTATTAAAAAATGACTAAGGTCACACGACTTTTCCCCCTGTTTTTATTTTTAGTGGAAATTTTACAGTTTAAGGTTTTGTATTTAGATCTATAATCTGTAAGAGAGTTAAGCACCTATATGTTGTAAGGTATGAATAAATATGGATTAATGTTTATTTTTTGCATGCAGATATCTAATTGTTCTATTACCGTTTGGTGAAAGGACTATCCTTTTACCACTGCATTGCTCTTGCATTTTTGTAAAAAATCAATTGTTCACATAGGCATAAGTCTATTTCTATACTCTGTATTTTTATTTCATTGGTCTATTTGTCTTTATACTATTTTGGCTATTGTTGTAGTAAGTCTTGAAAATGGTCATATTAGTTCTCCAATATTGTTCCTTTTCAAAGCTGTTTAGCTAAAACATGTATTCTATATATTTTGTGTGTAATTTGCATAAATTGTGTGTATTTTGCATTTCCATATACAGTTTAGATTGAACTTGTCAATTTCTGTAAAAAAAATTTGCTTACTTAGATTTTGATTAAGGTTGCGTTAAATCTACAGACTAATTTGGGAAAAATTGATATCTTAACAATATTGAGCATTGTTAAGATATAACCCATGATTATGGTTTAATTCCTCATTTAGGCCTCCTTTAATGTCTCTGAGCAATATCTGTAGTTTTCAATGAACAGGTTTTGCACAACTTTTGTCAGTTTTATCCTTTAGTATTTCATATTTTAATGGCTTTGTAAATGGCGGTTTAAATTTTTCAAATTTAAATTTTTCAGGTGAAATTTCTCAATTCTTTATTTCACTAGTACAGGCAAACCTTGAAGTATTGTAGGTTCAGCTCCATACCATCACAATAAAGCCAGTGTTGCAATAAAGTGAGTCACACAAATTATTTTGTTTGCTGGTGCACATAAAAGTTATGTTTATATTATAGTCTAGTAAGTGTGCAATAGCATTATGTTTAAAAACAGTGTACACAGTTTAATTTTAAAATACTTTATTGCTAAAAATGCTGACACAGAGATATGAAGTGAATACGTGCTCTTAAAACATGCTGATAGACTTGCTCAATGCAGGGTTGCCACAAGCCTTCAATTTGTAAAAAACGCAATATCTGTGAAGTGCAATAAAGTACAATAAAACAAGATTAACCTGTGTATATAAAGCAGTTGATTTTCCTATATTGAACTTATGATCCTACAACCTTGATAAATTCATTTATTACTTCTAATCACTTTTTGGAGAGGCCATTTTACATAGACAACACAGTATCTGCAAATACAAACAGTTTTACTTTTTGCTTTTTAATCTGGATGCCTTCTCTCCCTTCCTCTCTCCTTTCCTTCCTTTTTTTTTTTTTTTTGGTTTTATTGCACTAGCCAAAACCTTCAGTACAATACTGAATAGAAGTGGTGAGAGAAAATTTCTTTTGTTATTCCTGTATTAGGGACTAAACATTCAGTATTTTCCCATTAAATATAATACAAGCTGTAAGTTTTTTGTGGATGCCCTTATCAGGATGAGGAAGTGCACTTATTTCTAGTTTTCCAATAGTTTTAAAATAATCAAGAATGGATGCTTTATATGTCAATACATACACACACATATACAGCCATGTTCAATCAGTTAATATGCTAAATTTATTTTTTAATTTTTGAAGGTATAACCAACTGTGCATTCTTATGATAAACTCCATTATGATGTATTTTCTTATTATGTTGTTGGATTCAATTTGCTAAATTTGTGTAGAATTTTTGTGTCTCATTTCATGAGGGATATTGGTCTGTAGTTTTCTTTTTTGGTAATGTCTTTGTGGTTTTGATAACAAAGTAATGTTGGTCTTATAGAATGAATTGGAAAGCATTCCTTCTTTAACAATATTCTGGAAGTGTTTGTTTATACTTTCTCCTTAAATGTTTCATGGAATTCACATTCAACTCATCTTTTGGGGAAGATTTTAAACTACAAATTCAATTTTTTTTAACAGAGCTATTTAAATTATGTATTTATTCTTTTACTTTTTAAATTTTCATTCAACTTTTTTACTGAGATATAACTTGCATCCTACAAAATTCACCTTTTTTAAAGGGTACAAATCAGTGGATTTTAATATACACACTAAGTTGTACAACACTCATCACTATCTACTTCCAGAACATTTTTATTACCCCTAAAAGACACCCTATATCCATTATCAGTCAGTTTCCATTCCTCCTTCCCCTCCAACTTTTGCAGATCATGAATCTATTTTCTGTCTTTATGGATTTACCTATTCTGGAGAGTTCATATAAATGGAATCATACACTACGTCGCATTTTTCTGCCTGTATTCTTTCACTAAGTGTAATGTTTGCAAGGTTTATTCATATTTCAGCATGTGTCTGTACATCATTCCTTTTTATGACTGAATGTTTCATTGTATGGATATATTATATTTTGTTTATCCATTCATCAGTTGGTATGTGTTTGGATTGTTTCTTCTTTATTTGGCCTACTGGTCTCTAAAGCTCCATTCATTTTTCTTTCTTTTTTTTTTTTCCTGCTATTCTTTATATTGAATAATTTCAATTAACCTAGCTTCAAGTTCACTGATTCTTTTGCCTGTTTAAATCAGTTGTTGAGCTTCTCTGGTGAATTTTTCATTATTGTTATTGTACATTTCAACTATGGACTTTCTATTTGGTTCTTTTTCTTAAGAAATAATTTTTACCTCTATTGATGTCTTGTCTTGATGGTGAGACATTGTTTTTCGACTTTCCTTTAGTTCTTTAGACATGTTTTCATTTAATTCTTTGAACATTTTTCATATAGCTGATTTAAAATCTTTGTCTAGTAAGTCCAACATCTGGACAGGAATAATTTCTACCCATCACTTTCCCTCTAGTTCCCTGTGTATAGGTCATACATTCTTGTTTCTATGAATGTCTTGTATTTTTTGTTGAAAACTATACATTTTAAATAATGAAATGAGATAATTTGGGAAATTAGATTCTCTTCTCTCCAGGCTTGCTGTTATTGCTGCTTGTTTAGTGGTTTTATGAACTAATTCTGAAACAAATTTTATTCTTTGTCAAGTATGTCCTCTGAAATCTCCAGTCAGGTTAATTAGCAACTAATGATCAAACTGTGATTTTTAAAAAATGCCTGGAATCTCTTATCTTTACTGAGAGATTCTGTGTGCATGTTGGGGTATAGCTTTATCACTCAGCCAGGGAATTTGCAGTTATGTCTTCACGTTTACTTCTTGTTGTGCAGAGTCTCTCTCAAATCTTTCCTGAACATGCACACAGCCCTGGGCATGTGCACAGCTTTACACATGTGCATGACCTTCTCGATTCTCTGGCCTATGGCAAAGCTTTTCAAAGCCCCTTGTGTTCGTTTGCTAAGGCTGCTATGACAAAATGCTGCAGACTGGGTGGCTTAAACAACAGAAATTTATTTTCTCACAGTTCTGGAGACTGGGATTCAGGATGAAAGTGTTGGCAGGTTTGTTTTCTCCTTAGGGCCCTCTTCTTGGCTTTCAGATGACCACCTTCATTAAGTTCTCACGTGGCCTTTTTCTCTGTATGTGCACATCCCTGATGTCACTTCTTCTCCTAAGAAAACCAGTTATAATGTAACAGGGCCCCTACAATGATGACCTTATTTAAACCCAATTTTGTCGTAAGGGCCCTATCTCCAAATAGAGTCACATTCTAAGGTACCAGGGGTTAGGACTTCAACATAAGAATTTGAGGTAAACACAATTCAGTTTCTAACACCCCTTATGGACATATCATTCTCCAATTTTTCCTATTAAGCTTTTTGGATAGCATATTGTTTGCCCCAACTATAATCTACCATGTCAGGCAGCCATGATATCAAACAATCGCTGCTATTTTTTTTTTTTTTTTTTTTTTTTGACAAACACCAGGTGAGCTCTGAGTCAAGTCAAATGAAGACAAGCCTCATGAGTGAGGTCTCCAGGGCAGCACCAGGCAGGTAAAATAATAACACTTCTCTGAAAAGAGGCCTTTAGAGAGCTCCAAACCTATTCTTTTCCCTCAAGTGACTTTGTGATTGTGGTCGTTAGTTTTCAAGACTACAGCAGAACAAGTTGGAGGTGGAGGAAAATAGAGTAAGTTTAAATGCCACAAAACTCACTGCTCTTTCTGATATTCAGTTATTTTGCATAAATACTCTGAAGACTATAGTAAGTCTTTAGTTAATTTCTAGAGCTCTGAAATGTTAATTCTGAAATGTAAATTCTTGCCAGTATTCTCACTACTTTTATGGAGGAGAGGATTTTTTATTTTATTATTTTATTTTTAATTTTTTAAAATTATACTTTATGTTCTAGGGTACATATGCACAATGTGCAGGTTTGTTACATATGTTTACATATGCCATGTTGGTGTGCTGCACCCATTAACTCATCATTTATGTTAGGTATATCTCCTAATGCTATCCCTCCCCGCTCCCCCTACCCCACAACAGGCCCCTGTGTGTGATGTTCCCCTTCCTGTGTCCAAGTGATCTCATTGTTCACTTCTCACCTATGAGTGATAACATGTGGTGTTTGGTTTTCTGTTCTTGCAATAGTTTGGTGAGAATGATGGTTTCCAGCTGCTTCCATGTCCCTACAAAGGAAACAAACTCATCCTTTTTTATGGCTGCATAGTATTCCATGGTGTATATGTGCCACGTTTGCTTAATTCAGTCTATCATTGATGGACATTTGGGTTGATTCCAAGTCTTTGCTATTGTGAATAGTGCTGCAATAAACATACGTGTGCATGTGTCTTTATAGCAGCATGATTTATAATCCTTTGGTTATATACCCAGTAATGGGATGACTGGGTCAAATGGTATATCTCTTTCTAGATCCTTGAGGAATCACCACACTGTCTTCCACAATGGTTGAACTAGTTTACAGTCCCACAAACAGTGTAAAAGTGTTCCCATTTCTCCACATCCTCTCCAGCACCTGTTGTTTCCTGACTTTTTAATGATCACCATACTAACTGGTGTGAGATGGTATCTCATTGTGGTTTTGATTTGCATTTCTCTGATGGCTAGCGATCATGAGCATTTTTTCATGTGTCTGTTGGCTGCATAAATGTCTTCTTTTGAGAAGTGTCTGTTCATATCCTTTGCCCACTTTTTGATGGGGTTGTTTGTTTTTTTCTTGTAAATTTGAGTTCTTTGTAAGTTCTGGATAGTAGACCTTTGTCAGATGAGTAGATGCAAAATTTTTCTCCCATTCTGTAGGTTGCCTGTTCACTCTGATGGTAGTTTCTTTTGCTGTGCAGAATAGTTTAATTAGATCCCATTTGTCAATTTTGGCTTTTGTTGCTGTTGCTTTTGGTGTTTTAGACATGAAGTCCTTGCCCATGCCTATGTCCTGAATGGTATTACCTAGGTTTTCTTCTAGGGTTTTTATGGTTCTGGATCTAACATTTAAGTCTCTAATCCATCTTGAATTAATTTTCGTATAAGGAGTAAGGAAAGGATCCAGTTTCAGCTTTCTACTTATGGCTAGTCAATTTTCCCAGCACCATTTATTAAATAGGAAATCCTTTCCCCATTTCTTGTTTTTGTCAGGTTTGTCAAAGATCAGATGGCTGGAGATGTGTGGTATTATTTCTGAGGACTCTGTTCTGTTCCATTGGTCTATATCTCTGTTTTGGTACCAGTACCACGCTGTTTTGGTTACTGTAGCCTTGTAGTATAGTTTGAAGTCAGGTAGCGTGATGCCTCCAGCTTTGTTCTTTTGGCTTAGGATTGTCTTGGCAATGCGGGGTCTTTTTTGGTTCCATATGAACTTTAAAGTAGTTTTTTCCAATTCCATGAAGAAAGTCATTGGTAGCTTAATGGGGATGGCATTGAATCTATAAATTACCTTGGGCAGTATGGCCATTTTCACGATATTGATTCTTCCTATCCATGAGCATGGAGTGTTCTTCCATTTGTTTGTGTCCTCTCTTATCTCATTGAGCAGTGGTTTGTAGTTCTCCTTGAAGAGGTCCTTCACATCCCTTGTAAGTTGGATTCCTAGGTATTTTATTCTCTTTGAAGCAATTGTGAATGGAGTTCATTCATGATTTGGCTCTCTGTTTGTCTGTTACTGGTGTGTAAGAATGCTTGTGATTTTTGCACAGAGGAGAGGATTTTTAGAAGTTCTTATTCCCTCATTTCCAGTGACTTCCTATGTGTATTTTCTGGAGTGAGCTTTTATAGTTTGTGTCTTTCAAATAATATGTAATATGTCTGTTTCATCTATGTTGTCAAATTATTGAGATAAAGTTGTTTCATATTCTTCCCCTATTATCCTTTTTATATTAGAATTAGTAATGATTTTAATTCTCATTCCTGTCTTTCTTATTTTTGTTATTGTTCAATGTAGCTGGAGGTTTCTCAATTCTTAAAAATATTATATTCTCAAAGAAGCAGACTTTTGCTTCACTAATTTTCTCTATTCTGTTTTATGTGTCTTGATTTCTGTTGTAATTTGTATTTTGTCTTTTCTTTCACTTAAATTAGGGTTTAATTTGCTTCTTCTAGTCTCTTTAGGTAGAAGTTGAGATCTTTCTTTTTTCTAGTGTAGGTAGTTGTTGGTTTAGCTTTCCTCCATGTACTACTTTAGCAGTGTCCCAAACTTAGATATGTTGTGTTTTCATTTATATTTAGTTTAAAATACTTTCTGATTTCCATTTTAATTTTTTTCTTTGACCTCTGGGTTGTTTAGAAGTATATTACTTAGTTTCCAAATGTTTGAGTATTTTAAAAGACATTTTCTTGCTATTGATTTGTAATTCCATTGTTTTAAGGAGTATACTTTATCTGATTTGAATCATTTTATATTTAACAAGGCTTACATTATGGCCATTATGTTAGTCCATTTTGTGTTGTTATAGAGGGATGCATGAGGCTCGGTAATTTATTTAAAAAAGATGTTCACTTGGCTCACAGTTCTGTAGGTTGAACAAGAAGCATGGTGCTGGCATTTGCTTCTGGTGAGGACCTCAGGAAACTTTTACTCATGGTAGAAGGTGAAGAAGGAGTAGGCATGTCAGATGGTGAGAGTGGGAGCAAGAGGGAAGGGAAGAAGTGCCAAGCCATTTCTTAACTATCTATTGTGAACTAATAAAATGAGGACTCACTCATTACCATGAAGGGTGCACCAAGCCACTCATGAGGGATCCGCCATCATGACCCTTTTTTGGTTACTGTAGCCTTGTGGTATAGTTTGAAGTCAGGTAGTGTGATGCCTCCAGCTTTGTTCTTTTGGCTTAGGATTGTTAAATCCTACTGTGACCCAAATACCTCCCAATAAGCGTCACCTCCAACATTGGGGATGACATTTCAACCTGAGATTTGGAAGGGACAAATATTCAAGCTGTATCAGTTCTGACTATGGTTTATCTTAATAAAAGTTCTGAGTGCATTTTCAAAGAATGTGTTTTCTGCTATTGTTATGTGGAATTAGGTGAAGTTTTTTGTTGTTTGAAATCTTTTTACCCTTCTTGATTTTCCTGTCTACCTGTTCTTCCAGTTACTGAGAGAAGTGTTTTGAAATCTCTGACAGATTGCAGGGTTGTCTATTTCTTCTTACAGTTTTATCAGTTTTGCTTTACGTATTTGGAAACTATTGTTAGATGTGTAAATGTTTAGAATTTGTATATATTCTTGATCAATTGACTGCTGTATGCTTTTTGGTTAGCATATTGTTTGCCTCAGCTATAATCTACTGCGGACCCTCTTTATCTTTGGTAGCATTTGCTGTTCTGAAATTTATATTGTTATTATCACAATAGCCACACTGGATTTATTTCCATTAGAATTATCATGATATATCATTTTGCTTAGTTTTACTTTTTTTAAAAATTTATTTTATGTTTGGAAGTACATGTGTAGGTTTGTTATATAGGTAGACTTGTGTCATGGGGATTTGTTGTACCAATTATTTCATCACCTAAGTATTAAGCCTACTACTGATTAGTTATTCTTCCTGATCCTTTTCCTCCTCCTACCATCCACCTTCTGGTAGGCCCCCATGTTTGTTTTTCCCTCTTTGTGTCCATGTATTCTCATCATTTAGCTCCTACTCATATGTGAGAACATGAAGTATTTGGTTTTCTGTTCCTGCATTAGTTTGCTAAGGATAATGGCCTCCAGCTCCATCCATGTTCCTGCAAAGACATGATCTTGCTCCTTTTTATGGCTGCATAGTATTCCGTGTATATGTACCACATTTTCTTTATCCAGTCTACCATTGGTGGACATTTAGATTGATTTCATGTCTTTGCTATTGTGAATAGTGCTGTAATGAACATACATGTGCGTGTATCTTTATGAGAGAACAATATATATTCCTTTGGGTATATATCCAGTAATGGGATTGCTAGGTTAAATGGTAGTTCTGTTTTTAGATCTTTAGGAATTACCACACTGTTTTCCACAATGGTTGAACTAATTTACACTTCTACCAACAGTGTATGAGCATTCCTTTTTCTCTGCAACCTCGTCAGCACCTGTTATTTTTTGACTTTTTAATAATAGACATTCTGAGTGGTGTGAGAAGGTATCCCATTCTGGTTTGGATTTGTATTTCTCTAATGATCGGTGATATTGAGCTTTTTTGTCTGTGCTTTCTAGCTGCACATATGTCTTCTTTTGAAAAATGTCTGTTCATATCCTTTGCCCACTTTTTAATGGGATTTTTTTCTTGATAGATTTATTTAAATTCCTCATAGGTGCTGTATACTAGATCTTTGTCATAGGCATAGTTTGCAAAAATTTTCTCCCACTCTTTAGGTTGTCTGTTTACTCTGTTCAGAGTTTCTTTTGCTGTGCAGAAGCTCTTTAGTTTACCTAGATCCCATTTGTCAATTTTTGTTTTTGTGGCCAATTGCTTTTGGTGTGTTTGTTATGAAATCTTTACCTCTTCCTGCATCCAGAATGGTATTGCCTAGGTTGACTTCCAAGGGTATTATAATGTTGGGTTTTACATTTAAGTCTTTGATCCATCTTAACTTGATTTTTGTATATGGTATAAGGAAGGGGTCCAATTTCAATCTTCTGCATATGGCTAGCCAGTTATCCCAGCACCATTTATTGAATAGAGACTCCTTTCCCCATTGCTTGTTTTTGTCAACTTTGTCAAAATCAGATGGTCCTAGGTGCACGGACTTATTTCTAGGTTCTCTCTTCTGTTCCATTTGTCTGTCTGTTTTTTGTAGCAGTACCATGCTATTTTGGTTACTGTAGACCTGTAGTATACTTTGAAGTCATGTAGCATGATGCCTTCAGCTTTGTTCCTTTTGTTTAGGATTGCCATGGCCATTTGGGCCTATTTTTGGTTCCATATGAATTTTAAAGTAGTTTTTTCTAGTTCTGTTCTCATTGGTTTCAAAGAACTTCTCTATCTCTGCCTTAATTTCATTATTTATACAGGAGTCATTTAGGAGCAGGTTGTTAACTTCCATGTAATTGGGAGTTTGGTAGGAATTGCACTGAGTTTTTAAACTGCTTTGAGCCGTATGGACACTTGTATAATACTGATTTTTCCTATCCATGAGCATGGAATGTTTTTCCATTTGTTTGTGTCATCTCTGATTTCTTTGAGCAGTGTTTCATATTTCTCATTGTAGAGCTCTTTTGCCTCCCTGATTAAAGTATTCCTAGGTACTTTATTCTTTTTGTGGTAATTTTAAGTGAGATTGCATACGTGAATTGGCTCTTGGCTTGACAATTATTAGTGTATAGAAATTTTAGTGATTTTTGTGTGCTGATTTTGTGTCCTGAAACTTTACTGGTTGCTTATCAGCTTACAGAGCTTTTGGACCAACACTATGCAGTTTTCTAGATATAGGATCACATCATCTGCAAACAGGGATAGTTTGACTTCCTCTCTTCCTATTTGGGTGCTCTTTGTTTCTTTCTCTTGCCTGGTTGCCCTGGCCAGAACTTCCAATACTACGTTGAATAGGTGTGGTGAAAAAGAGTATCACTGTCTTGTGCTGATTTTCAAGGGAAATGCTTCCAGCTTCTGCTCATTCAGTATGATATTGGCTGTGGCTTTGTCATATATGGATCTTATTATTTTGAGGTATGTTCCTTCAATAACTAGTTTATTGAGAGTTTTTAACAAGAAGGGATGTTGAATTTTATCAGAGGTTTTTTTTCTGCATCTATTGAGATAATAATTTGGTTTTTGTCTTTAGTTCTCTTTATGTGATGAATTACATTTATTGATTTGCATATGTTGAACCAACCTTGCTTCCTGGGGATGAAGCCAACTTGATCATGGTGGACAAGCTTTTTGATGTGCTGTTGGATTTGGTTTGCCAGTATTTTATTGAGGATTTTTGCATCAATATTCATCAGGAATATTGGCCCAAAATTTTCTATTTTTGTTTTATCTCTGTCACATTTTGGCATCAGGATGATGCTGATCTCATAAAATGAGTTAGGAAAGAGTTTCCCCTTTTCAACTGTTTGGAATAGTTTCAGTAGAAATGATAACAGCTCCTCTTTGTTCCTCTGGTAGAATTCAGCTGTGAATCTGTCTGGTTCTGAGCTTGTTTTGGTTGGTAGGTTATTTATTATTGCCTCAATTTTAGAACTCCTTATTGGCCTATTCAGAGATTCAAGTTCTTCCTGGTTCAGTCTTGGGAGGGTGTATGTGTCCAGGAATGTATCCATTTCTTCTAGATTTTCTATTTTTTGTGCATAGAGGTGTTTATAGTATTCTCTGATAGTTGTTTGTATTTCTGCAGGGTCAGTGGTGATAACTCCCTTATCATTTTTGATTGTGACTATTTGATTCTTCTCTCTTTTCTATTAGTCTAGCTAGTGGTCTATTTTGTTAATTTTTTCAAAAAACCATATCCCGGATTAGTTGATTTTTTAAAGGGTTTTTCGTGTCTCTATCTCCTTCAGTTCCATTCTGATCTTGCTTATTTCTTGTCTTCTGCTACTTTGGGGTTTGTTTGCTCTTGGCTCTCTAGCTCTTTTAGTAGTGATGTTAGCTTGTCATTTTGAGATCTTTCTAACTTTTAGATGTGGGCAGGTAGTGCTATAAATTTCCATTTTAACACTACTTTAGCTGCAGCCCAGATATTCTGGGATGTTGTCTTTTTGTTCTCATTGGTTTCAAAGAACTTCTTGATTTCTGCCTTAATTTCATTATTTATACAGGAGTCATTCAGGAGCAGGTTGTTAATTTCCATGTGGCTGTGTGGTTTTGAGTGTTTCTTAATCTTGAATTCTAATTTGATCATGCTGTCTGAGAGACTGTTTCTTATGATTTCAGTACTTTTTTTATTTGCTGAGGAGTGTTTTACTTCAAATTATATGATCAATTTTAGAGTAAGTGCAATGTGGCAATGAGAAGAAGCTATATTCTGTTGTTTTTGGGTGGAGGGTTCTGCTGATATCTACCAGGTCCACTTGATCCAGAGCTGCGTTTCAGTCCTGAATATCTTTGACTTTATCACGACACATTTCTGTCTCGATGATCTGTCTAATACTGTCACTGGGGTGTTAAAGTCTCCCACTTTTATTGTGTGAGAGTCTAAGTCTCTTTGTAGGTCTCTAAGAACTTACTTTATGAATCTGGGTGCTCCTGTACTGAGTGCAAGAAGTACAAGCTCTTCTTGTTGAATGGAACACTTTACTATTAAGTAATCCCCTCTCCCCTTTTATTTTTGGACCTTTGTTGGTTTAAAGTCTGTTTTTATTGGAAACTAGGGTTGCAACCTCTGCTTTTTTCTGTTTTCCATTTGCTTGGTAAATTTTCCTCCATCCCTTTATTTTGAGCCTGTATGTGTCTTTGCAAATGAGATGGGTCTCTTGAAGACAACATACTGATGGGTCTTGGCTCATTATACAGCTTGCCATTCTGTGTCTTTTCATTGGGGCATTTAGCCCATTGACATTTAAGTTTAATATTGTTATGTGTGAATTTGATCCTGTTATCATGATGCCAGCTGGTTATTTTGCAGACTTGTTTATGTGGTTGCTTCATAGTGTCACTGGTCTGTGTACTTCGGTGTGTTTTTGTAATTGCTGGTAATAGTTTTTCTTTTCCATATTTAGTGCTTCTTTCAGGACCTCTTGCAAGGCAGGCCTGATGGTAATGAATTCCCTCAGTATTTGCTTATCTGAAAATGATCTTATTTCTCCTTGAATTATGCAGCTTAGTTTGGCCAGATATGAAATTCTGGGTTTTGGGAGGCTGAGGAGGGCAGATCAGTTGAGCCCAGGAGTTTGAGACCAGCCTGGGCAACATGGAGAAACACCATTTCTACAAAAAATTATGAAAAACTAGCTGATGCGGTGGTGCTGCACATCTGTAGTCCCAGCTACTTAGGAGGCTGATGTGGGAGAATAACTTGAGGCTGGGAGATTGAGGCTGCAGTGAGCTATGATTATGCCACTGTACTCCAGCCTGGGTGAGAGAATGAGATGATGTCTCAAAAAAAAAAAAAAAAAAAAAAAAAAAGAATTTCTGTGTTGGAATTTGGAATTTCTTTTCTTTTCTTTAAGAATGTTGAATATTGGTCCCCAATCTCTTCTGGCTTGTGGGTTTCTACCGAGAGGTCCGCTGTTAGTGTGATAGACTTCCTTTTGTAGGTGACCTGACGTCTCCCTCTAGCTGCATTTAGCATTCTTTCTTTCATTTAGGCCTTGGAGAAGCTGATGATTATATGTCTTGGGGATAATCTTGTTGTGAAGTATCTTCCTGGGGTTCTCCGGATTGCCTGAATTTGAATGTTGGCCTCTCTAGCTAGGTTGGGGAAGTTCTTATGGGTAATATCTTGAAATATGTTTTCCAAGTTGCTTCCATTCTTCCATTTCTTTCAGGGGCACTAATGAGTCATAGATGTGGTCTCTTTACATAATCCCATATTTCTCGTAGGTTTGTTTATTCCTTTGTGTTCTTTTTTCTCTATGCTTGTCTGACTGTCTTATTTCTTAAAGCAGCTCTTCAAGCTCTGAGATTCTTTCCTCAGCTTTATCTATTTTGCTTTTAATACTTGGGATTGCACTATGAAATTCTTGTATTGTGTTTTTCAGCTCTATCAGGTTAGTTACATTATTTCCCATCTGGGTTATTTTGTCTGTCAGATTTTGTATCATTGTATTGTGATTCTTACCTTTTTTTGAACTGGGTTTCAATGTACTCCTGCATCTCAATGATCTTCATTCCTATCCATATACTGAATTCTATTTCTGTCATTTCAGCCATCTCAGCCCAGTTCAGAACCCTTGCTAGAGAGGCGGTGTGGTCATTTGGAGGAAAGGAGGCAGTCTGGCTTTTTGAGTTGTCAGAGTTCTTGCACTGGTCCTTTCTCATCTTTGTGGGCTGGTGTTCCTTCACTCTTTGAAGTTGCTTTCCTATGGATAGGTTTTTATCCTTTTATCCTTTTTGATGACCTTGAAAGTTTGATTCTAGTATAAGGTGGGTTCAGTTGGTTGGCTTCATCTGTAAGAATTTAGAGGCCCAAGGCTCAGCTCCCAACTGCATGCTCTAACTTTGGGTGACTTGTATCTGGCCTTGACTCTGTTCTCTGGCTCCTTGAGGTTAGAAACCTACAGTGGTCGGGGGACAAGGTGCTCTCAGACTACTGGTCACTACACTTTGATGGGTGGTGGCAGCCAAAGTGTTTTATAGAGTGGTGACAGCAGCATCTATCCTTGTTCGCATGTCTTAGCAGCAGCGGCAGTGGCAGAGCAGCAGGGCACACACTCGTTGGCTGCAGTGGGGTGCTAGTGGGTGCTGGGGTGCCTACCCCTGTGCAGACATTCACAGCAGCAGTGGAAGTAGCATGGCCTGGGGTGTTTGGGGGCGCCTGTTGGTGAATGTGTGTGTGGTTACAATGGTGGTGTTGCTAGCACAGGGGTGGAGAACTGGCAGGGGCGGGTCTGTGTGTGCCTTTTTCTCTAGCTGTATTTAGCATTCTTTCTTTCATTTAAAAAAATGTAAGGGAGGGTCTGCTGTTTTTCATGTCTAGTTTCACTCTGGTGGCAGTGCTGGTTCTGGGGTGGGGAGCTTGTGTGGGTGGGGCTGGCTGGCTCTGTGTCCACCAAGGCTATGACTGCAATGGTTGGTATAGCAGGCAAGGGTGAGTGGGGTGCAGTCTCACTGGAAGCAGAGGCAGGTTAGGGTGCACATGCATATGTGCACTGGTGGGGCAGGGAAGGCAAAATCCACCCATGCACACACAGCCCAGCAATGCAATGTGAGAGGTGGCTGTGGACCCAGGGAAGCTGTAGTGTGGGGAGAGAGTGGGTAGGCTGATGTGTGACCACAGTGGCTGGAGTTGGAGCTCTATGCCAGCACAGGAGCTGTGATGTGGACCCCCAGGGCACCAGATGCTGCATTGCAAGCAGATGTGGTCAGGCTGGGCCCTTGGAAAAGGCCAGCAGACCAAGGGGTGCTTGGGTCAGACTGGCCCTGCAGAGCTGAGGTCGGACAGTTCCCCTGGGGCTAAAGTCTCCTATGGGAGCAAGCTGAGCCTTGGGGAATGGGTGTCCCTGGTCATGCTTTGCTACAAAGCTCCTGCACCAAACCCTCTTGGCTCTACATTGGCTGGCATGCTGCCCCTACCACTTCTCTGAGCAGTTCTCCCTGCTAGCTCAAGCGTCTGTAATAGTCAAGGAGTCTCCTCCTGCCAGAATTCCGGAGGCCTGTGGTGAGAATGGGTTGCTCCTTGCTGGTTCAAGACACCCATTCCTCTGGAGTCACTGGGGGCCATGAATGAGTCCCATGACATGGTAGCCCCATGCAGGGTTCCCACTTCAGCTCAGCTCCTGTGTCTTCCCTCCATCTACTCCCCGCCTTCCCTCTGAAGATCTGTTAGGAGTGCACCAGCCGTCCTGTTCCCTCGGTAGTAGCTGTTCCACCTGGCTGCATCTAATTGTCCATCTTGCCAAGTCCCTCTGGTTTTACTTTTAACCTATTTGCGTCTTTATATTTGAAGTCTGTTTCTTGCAGATAGCATATAGTTCGGTCTTATTGTTTTAAAAATCTAATTTGAAATCTCTGCTTTTAATTGGGATGTAGACTTTTTACCTTTAATGTAATTAAATGTAATTATTGATATGGTTAGGTTTAAATTAATTTCTCTGTGTTTGTTTTCTATTTGTCCCATGTGTTCTTTGTTTCCATTTCCCTTTTTGGCTGTCTTCTTTTGGATTAAAATAATATTTTTATATTTCGTTCATTTAGTTCAGTTTTTCTGTGTTTTAATAGACAGTTTTAATTTCAAACAGAAAGTATATATGTCAAATGTTAGATGGACAATTTAATTGACCATAATTGTCAAAATTGCTGGTTATTAATTTATTTTTAGTTTTGGTGTGTGAAAATGTAAACCTGCACAAGTGCCATGGTCAATTACAGCATATTTGATGTGACCTAATTAGTGCTGTGAGGAACCAACACACGGAAAAGCAAATGGGGACACATGCTAGGGACAAAACTGAACGTGATGTGAATACTAATTTTGGCTTTATATTGCTTTATTCATTAAAAACCTTCTTCTGTTAAAGAAGATAAAACAGAACCAGACAGTTGTTGAATGCTTATGTGGCAGGGGCTGTGTAAGGTCCTTTCATGGACATTTATTTAATCCTCATGAGTCCTTTCATGAGGAAGGCATAGTAGCCCCATTTTACAGATAAGGAAACAGCCTCAGTAAAGTTAACTGAACTGCCCAAAGCTATATATCCTGTAGGAAAAGGCTGGGGTTTAAATTCAGCTTTCTGACTCCAAAATAACCTCAGTATATATTTTTTTCAATGTTAGTCTTACAATTCCATTCCCCAATCCTTTTTTTTGAAGGGAATTCTCACAGAAAGAAAACAAAAGAAGTGTATTTTTAAAGAACTTAGGTATTAGGTAAGATATCGCTCACCATTCCTAGATAGGGCATCATGAAAATAAATCACAGGTTTTTTTTTTTTTTTTTAAATACTTATATTCGTTAGAAAGTCTGATATGATTTGGCTGTTTCCTACCCCAATCTTATCTTGAATTGTAGTTCCCATAATCCCCATGTGTCATGGGAAGGACCAGGTGCAGATAATTGAATCATGAGGGCGGTTTCCCCTATCCTGTTCTGATGGTTTTATAAGGGACTTTCCCCCTTCACTCTGTACTTCTCCTTGCTGTCCCCATGTGAAGGACATGTTTGTTTCCCCTTCCACCATGATTGTAAGTTTCCTGAGGCCTCCTCAGCCATGCTGAACTGTGAGTCAATTAAATCTCTTTCCTTTAAAATTACTCACTGTCAGGTATGTCTTTATTAGCAGTGTGAGAACAGACTAATACAAAGTCCAAAGTTTTTCTCTGAGTGACAAGTGCTAGTATGGTACCAATATCACACTTAGCCAGATGGTTTTTTCAGAGTTGCCTGTTTTGGGTGGGTTGCTGGGCCTTTTGAAGTTAACTTGTCTAGATCCCAGGAAGAAAAAAGCACCTAAAGTACATAGCAGGCTTTAGGTATCTGACAAATTTTGGAGGGCACACAGCGAGGTTAAAAGGTGTTTTTTTTTTCTTTTTATGGAGGGAGTTGGTTGTGACTAGAACTTAGATACAACAACAACAACAAAAACCCCAAACCCCCCAAACCCTTGACATCACAGTTTACAAGATGAAAGAGCAAGAGGAACCCCTCAGATATGGTACCTTAGACCTGAAGAGAATGTTACCTGACCACCCAGGACATTGCCAGTGAGAAAAAACCTGTGTATTGAACATCCAAATCTATCTTCATTTCTTCCTGACCACATTCTTCTCCTAAATCCCCCATGACATTAAAGAAGAAAAGGGCATAAACCTACAAGGGCAAAGAGACAGAAAGGATAACCACAAAACGCTGGATGTTGACAACAGAGACCTCCAGTGAAATGACCCAGATATTTAAATGAGGGTTGTCTCCACATGTTTTAATTTTGTTTTTCGGTGTCTCTCTCTTAAATATGGGCATGCAAGAATCAGTCATTTGAAGAACGTATGACAGAGACCAGAACATATAAAAAGAAAAAAGAAATCCTGAGAAAAAGAGATAGTGCAGGGAACAGAGTAAACTTAAACTACAGTTAATATTTTCAGGTTAATATTTAATCTGACATTAACTATAAAATAATGAAACTAATATTTTAATTTCATCACTGAAATAGGAACAAGATGCTATTAAGAAAAAAAGGAAGATTCAGGGAATAAGAAAGAGTTCCTCTTGGGAAAAATATATAGAAGTAAAAATTTCACAAGATGGATTGGATGATAAATTTGAGTACATTTTGGGGTAAGGAAAACAAAAAGACAGAAGGATGGAAAATATGAGAGAAAAGAACAGTAAAAAAAAAACAACCGGGGAATATGTATAGAGAGATAGGCCCCAGAGGACCCCAAATTCCAGTCGCTCAAACACCAATGTGTGTGGAAAGCAGCTGAATGTTCCAGCCCTTCCCTCAACCACAGAAAGTGCTATGGGAGTGGCCGAGAGTTGATGTCCCTAGTTAGGAGTCATGTGATTGGAAGAGTTGGATGAAGACTGGGTGGCCTGAGGCTTGAAGGTTATACACAAGGGTTGAAGACTTTAGCAAAGATGCAGTGAACAAAGATGCTGTGGCCCAGATCTAATCAGGAACCTCAATGGAGGCCAGATAAAGCAGAGGCTACAATGGAGCCTGTCTTAGTATGGTTAGGCTGCTATAAAAAACCACCACAACTGGGGTAGATTATAAACAACGGAAAGTTATTTCTCACATTTCGGGAGGGTGGAAAGTTTATGATCAAGGCAGATTAGGTGTCTGTTGAGGGTGTGCTCTCTGATTTATAACTGGCACCTTCTTGCTGTGTCCTTACGTGGTTGAAGTGATGAGGGATCTCTTGGCTTCTTTAATAACTGCATTAATCTCATCATGAGGGCTCTACCACCATGACATAATCACTTCCAAAAGCTTCACCTTCTATTATCATCACCTTGTGGGTTGTTATTTCAACCTAGGAATTTGGGGGGTACATAAACATTCAGACCATACCAGAACCACATGCCCCTCCGCAAACCCTCATGTGGTCATTGCCATGGAAACTGCTCTACAATCCAGATGCCAAGAGGGGGAAAAGAAGGAGCAGGAGCCAGGAGCTGAATGGGAGTGGGAAGAAACTTCACAGTTCAAGTTTACACTGGAAGAGACTGGTTGACTTTGAATTAGCCAACATAAGTTTTTTTGCTATGAGGTGGTAATGGGCACTTGGGAACTGAGTTAATTTAATGATAGTGGTATAAAGAATGTAACTTTCTGTCTACCCAACTTTTTCCTTAAAAGCATACTGCTTACATAATCAATAAACTTAAAAAAATACTATGGGTATCATACATAGATAATTAATAGAAGGTAATCTTCCTTCTTTCCAATAACAAATAAGCATTAAACATTTTCTTTTCTTTTCTTTTTTTTTTTTTTTTTGAGGCGGAGTCTCGCTCTGTCGCCCAGACTGGAGTGCAGTAGCCAGATCTCAGCTCACTGCAAGCTCCGCCTCCTGGGTTTACGCCATTCTCCTGCCTCAGCCTCCCGAGTAGCTGGGACTACAGGCACCCACCACCTCGCCCGGCTAGTTTTTGTATTTTTAGTAGAGACGGGGTTTCACCGTGTTAGCCAGGATGGTCTCGATTTCCTGACCTCGTGATCCGCCCGTCTCGGCCTCCCAAAGTGCTGGGATTACAGGCTTGAGCCACCGCGCCCGGCCAAACATTTTCTTCTAATCAGTATTCTACCTAAATATTTACCAGTTCAGACAATTAATTTTAATATTCAGAATACATGAATACACATACATCATGCACCACACATTGCTTATGGTATAGTTTTAATCAAACAGTTATTATGTGCATATTACCATGTAGTTACTAAAAACGAAATAAATGGTCCTTGGTTTCAGGAAATTTGTGACCAAGACGTTAGGCAGTAAATAATTTCTAAACAAGAGTTGCACACAGTATGACTTCAGAGGATGGAGAGAGTTTCATGGGTGTGGATATTCAGAGATACTGAGTAAGGGACAGGGTACTTGAGTTGGACGTGGAAGACCAGAGATCTGACAAGGAACGACAAACTGGCTTCAGTAAGCATGGCTGCCTGGAAGTCTCTGTTGACACATTCCGGGGATGTGTCTGGTTTCAGTGGGGAGAGTGCTATGGAGAACCAGTGATGTCCTCTGTGGGCAAGAGAGGGAAGCGGGCTAGGGACAGGATATATGTTGGCATTGGTCCTTGAGATAGGCAGAGAGGTGAGGGGCAAGCATTCTATGTAGGTGATATTGGAGTGACAAGAGAGTGCAGACCAAAATATGAACGGCGCCTTCTGGATCCACCAGAGGATTTCATGGAGTGGAGTAGCTGATGATAAGTGAGCAGGGGTGGGTCAGGGCCAGATGGAAAGAGCCCCTGAAAGCCAAGTTAAGAAGTTAATCTATTATCTGTAGGTAATGCAGAGTAATTGAGATATTTTTTAATGCAAAAATGACATGCTCAAAATGGGAGCAAGTGGGATGAGTGGAGTTTCAAGATCAGAAAATAAGACCTTGCAGTAGTAAGAAGAACATTTAACTTGCACACCAAATAATTGACAAATTTGAGTTCATTTTGTATATCTTTGAAATCTTTCTCATTGAAGTGTTCAAAATTCTTTAACACCAATTCACTAGAATTTCAACTCATCCGTCTTAACTACTGAAAACAAACTTCTGCTCTTACCTAACTGTGTGGCCTTAAAAAATTGCTTAATTTCTCTGGGGTTTAGATTTCTTGACTGCAGAATGAGCTGAAAAAAATATTATTTATAATTCTCTCTCGGTGTCATATTTTATTTAGTAACATTGGTAACTAACTGGTGACTTGGTTTCCTTTCTAACCACTGCTTCAGAAGTAGTTACCTCTTGAATAAATTTACTCATTGCAATGAAAAAGAGGAAAGTTTATTTACTTATTAATACATGCGCTCATCTCAATTACCATTTGTGATATTTATTAATTGAATCCTTAATGGGACCTAGATCTGAAATGGTAGTAAGCCTACTTGGGGACATTGTTTTGCGTCTATCTATATATTACTCATTTCATAATTTCTAAGCAAATTTGAGAAACATGATTTGTTAAATCCAGATCAATATTCAAATACAACTTCATTTCCTGGCACATGCAGTGGAGACCAAATTGTTTCCCCTACTTTCTGTATTCCATTTCCATACCTCTATTACTACAAAAGTGGAAGCATTTATTTTGCAAAAGGTTTGCCAGATAACTAATTATAACATCAAGTGGGGTGGTGTTCAGAACAGTCTGAGTGATAAATAATGAGAAAAAATAATCCAATAATTATTTAAAGTAGTGGGTGTTAGCATCTACTCTGATCTGATGATGGTGGTAGCTGGGAAAGGCTTCAAAGTAACAATACACATCCAGCCATTGATGATATTTTATTCTTCTATTCATAGTTTATTTCATTACAAAAGTCCAGTGGATTTAGTCTGTTTTTCAATTACCCTAGCCACTTACTTACGGGTATTGTGCACGGCTGTTTCACGTGTGCGGCAGGCGCTCTGCACTATTATTCTGGTCAACAAAAGACAATTATTAAATTCTAAAAAAGCTCTAGATGGGACTGCCATGACAATAGGCATAGGTAATCAGAGGTATAATCACATTCTGCTGGAAATCGGTGCCCATAGAATGAACAGGAACATAGCGCAGTCTTTGAAGTTCATTTTCATGTAAACATCAAATGGTGCTGTGAGGTTTTTTGCCACAGGTTTGAAGTGTAAATATGCATCATCAGCTCAGGGTCAAGAAATGACTTGCGATTCTCAGTTTTAGTGTGAATATATTTGCAAAATACATCATTTTCCAGTTTTAGGGCCAAATCTATTAAGGATATTGGAATATTAAACCTTTTCTGTTTATATAATAGAAACACATCATGATATTCCTTGTGACACAGGTGGGTTTAATATGAATTGAATCATATGCTCAGTGAAAGAGCAACTCAGAAAAATAGCCAGATAACAGGCTGGAGCTACATGCAGGTGCTGGCCCTGTGTCCTACCATGAGGTGCTGCAAAAGGCTTGTGTCACTCTGTTTCTGAGGAAAAACATTTTAGAAGCAGCTGTGCTGTGGTATTGTCAATGGCTAGGATGACTCTTGTGTTCAGTGAGAGTTTGGGGTTATGAGGTAATTCAAAGGTGATTTTTTCATACTGAAAAGTAACAGTGGCAGATTTTAGACTGTGCCATTGTTGCCGGGAGTTACAATAGTCCTAAATAAGTATGCACTGAAGAATTCCATAAACCTCAACTACCTCAAAATATTTCCTTTTACCAGCCTTCCACAGAGTCTTTTATCTTCACTGTCTGAGCCATTTCTTTAAGGCAGAATTTCTCAGCCTTGCCACTACTGACAATCTGGGCTAGATAAGATAATTCTTTGTTGTGGGGGACTGTTCTGTGCATTGTAGGATGTTTAGCAGCATCCTTGGTTTCTACCCACTAGATGCCAGTTGCATTTCCCCATCCTCTAGTGGCCAACCAGAAATGTCTCCAGATGTTAAATGTCTCCTAGGAGCAAAATCCCCCTGGTTAGGATGTACTGCTTTACGAGACTTTCAGGCATTCTAAAGAGTTCCTGTTAAAATGCAAACTGTTATCACGTAGGAAAACACACGGTTTGTGGAATACCTTACTATTTGCTGCCCACTTTTCTAGCATAAGAGCAAGGCCAAGAATGGGATATGAGTCAAACTGATGACTGGAATTAGGAAAGTCCAGGGCCTGGAGAAATGTCCAGGATGAGAAAAGTATTGGTGGTAGAACACTGTATCAGGGAACTTTGTGCAGCTTAGATATTCAGCCAGGCGCAGTGGCTCACACCTGTAATCCCAGCACTTTGGGAGGCCGAGGCCAGGAGTTCAAGACCAGCCTGGCCCACATGGCAATACCTCATCTCTACTAAAAATACAAAAATTGGCAAGGTGTGGTGGTATGCACCTGTACTCCCAGCTACTTGGGAGGCTGAAGGAGGAGAATCACTTGAACCTGGGAGGTGGAGGTTGCAGTGAGCTGAGATCGTGCCACTGCACTCTAGCCTGAGTGACAGAGCAAGGCTGTCTCAAAAAAAAAAAAAAGAAAAGAAAAAAAATTCCGTGAGGGTGCCAAAGCAAGAGAAGCAAAGCAAGATGGCAAACATGGGGAGAATAGCATGACAAGATGGGAAGAGTCATTCAGGACGCCAAGGGGAACTTTTGTATTGGAAGCCCTGTACAAGGAAGCAAACCAGTGTCGGTCAGTTTGTAGAGTTAATTTTGCTGTAACCGAGCAGACATGTTTAAGATGATGTCTGTCAGAGGAAGGGAGAGCTGAGAGAGTGGAGCAGGCAGCAGTTTGCTCTGAGTGAGAGGTAGGTGCCAAAGAAAGAAGGTGTGCTGACATGGAGTCCTTTCCTCTGGAGGATGTAGAAGCCTGGAGTCCAAGTGAGGGCAGGCAGCCGACTTTCACACAAAAACATATGTCTGCGTGTTGCTGTGGGTGGCCTGAGTTTGTGGTGAGCACAGTGGGAACAGATTCATCCTTTCTGGTGTGCTGATTAAAATCCTGGTATTTGAAAGTTTGACACACATGCACACAAGAAAGAATGAGAACCACTGGGAAAGAGGCTCCAAAGCAAAAACGGTGTATTTCAAAACATCTCCTTACTAGTTGTGCATGGGAAATAGATTAACTCAGGATTTTAATGAGAACAACCAAGAAATACTGATTTTCCCCTTCATTTATCCTCCTTCTTACCTTAATTATTCCCGTTTTTAAACTCTATTTTAGAGATACGGGCTTGCTCTGTTGCCCTGGAATGCAGTGCCATGATCATAGCTCACTGCATCCTCGAAGTGGATCAAAGTGGCAAGGATAAAGTCCTACACAAAACAAAAATGCAATGATTTCTGACCAAGCCCTTGTACATAATATGTCTTTTTAACAAAAGTATCCATCAAAGTGATGTAAATATCCTCAATAATCTTGATCTTTTCAATGCAGCTCAACCAGCTGCTGAAAGGCTGTGGTGGCTCCCGGACAGATTCTGTAATCAAAGGTTCTGGGACCCCCTCTATCTCTTGCTCTGGGGCCAGCCACAGCCCTGGTGCTCAGGCCACAGAGCTTTCTCTCTTTCCACCTGCAGGGAGGAACCTGGGAGAATCCCCTCCCATCATTAAGTCTGTGGGCAAGTACAAACCCATTCATGCGTTTTGAGGAACAAGTGAACCATATTAAAGGAGGAAAGAGGGAGGGGTGATTAAGCATCTTTCTATCCCTTTCCACAGCCGTCTGCCCTTCTTTGGGTCTCTCTTTTTCACCCCCTTTGGGTCTGAACTTATATATTGCCATGAATAAGCAGATCCCAGGACAGGATTTTAAGGTCATTGCCCAATATAATTCATTAATTTGATATTTATATATTACTAATAAGATATACCTCTATAAGAAGAATGCCAATCACATTGTAAAT
Source organism: Trachypithecus francoisi (assembly GCF_009764315.1). Classification (NCBI taxonomy): domain Eukaryota; kingdom Metazoa; phylum Chordata; class Mammalia; order Primates; family Cercopithecidae; genus Trachypithecus; species Trachypithecus francoisi. The sequence goes on from NW_022681460.1 coordinate 43,416,473, forward strand.
AAATTTTCTTTTGATTATGAAAGCAAATCAATCTCCTTCAAGAGAATTTGGATGTTAAAAAATGTGCAAAAAGATGATGAAAATCACCATATGGAAATAATCAATATCAATATGTTGCTATCTGCTTACAATATGTGTGTAATTTTTATAAAAATTAGACAAAATTAATTTTGTATTTTATACTGAACATTAAAAAGTCTTATATCATTTTTAATGCTTTATATTTTATTATTCTGTATAAACATATTGTAATTTATTTGATCATTTTCCTATCTTTAGACACTTAAATTGTATCCATTTAAAGTATATAAATATATTAATGGAGTTTTTGTTGATATATTTCCTTTTTATTCATCTAGTTGAATACTTGATATTTTTCTAAATACTACATTTTAATGTCTACCTGAATAATATACTTCCATAAATTATTATATAATGTCCCCTTGATTTCAGGATACATGTAGTTTGTTGTTTTCAACATACAAAATGAGAATAGTGCAGGGAACACAGACAGGTAATACTAACAAAGATTATTTAGTTGTTATCAGAGTTCCACCTACTGGTGTATTTTAAAATGGCATAACACAGACCTTTTGATTAGCATCAATGAAATTATTTAAAATATCCCTGTTGCTTAAATTATTTTAGTCAGCATTAGGATAATAGATAATAAGAAAAATGTCACGGCTTTAGATTTTCTTTGTTAACTTCTTAAATCAATAAAAATTCCAGTATTTATAGTATTTCTACAGGTTAAGAAATGGAAAACCTCATTGTTAACTATATATAAATAAAATAGAATAAATAGACTAACAAGGAAATAATACATTAAAAACATATTGAAAAGCTAGTAAGATATTTATGGTGAATGAAGACACCTAGCTCAGACAATTTTATGAATAAGTTCTAACAAATCTTTAAGAAACAGGCAATTTTGGCTGGGCACATTGGCTCGTGCCTGTAACCCCAGCTCTCTGGGAGGCCGTGGCAGGTGGATTAGACCAGGAGTTCGAGACCAGCCTGGCCAACATGGTGAACCCCCGTCTCTACTAAAACACAAAAACTAGCTGGGCATGGTGGTGGGCACCTGTAATCCCAGCTATCTGGGAGGCTGAGGCAGGAGAATCGCTTGAACCCGGGAAGCAGAGGTTGCAGTGAGCTGAGATCGGGCCACTGCACTCCAGCCTGGGCGACAAAGTGAGACTCCATCTCAAAAAAACAAAAAACAAAAAACAAAACAAAAAAAGAGAAATAGGTAATTTTATGCTACTTAAACCGTTTTATAGAATAGAAGAAGTTGGATATTATCGCTCTGATTTTATAAATCTAATAAAATGTAATATGGAACTAAACAAAGACGTATCTCAAGAAAGAAAACTCTGCGTCAATCTAATTTAGGACATAGTTCTAAAATTTTAAATAAAACATTGATATATGGAATGCAATAATTGATGTAGTCTTTGAATAAAAATCATATCAATTATCTAATATTTCATAACATACCGCTCCAAATTTTAGAGTCTTACATCAATAATCACTTATAAGCCCATGCTGGCAATTTGTGGCAGGATCAGCTGGGCAGTTCTGCTAGTCTGACTGTGGGCATTTGCGTGGCTGCAGGCCACACTTGGGGCTGGCTGGCCCACAGTGGTCTCCCTTACACGTCTGACAATTGGTGCTGGCTGTTGGTTTGGTCTCTTTCTCCATGTGGTTTCTTTTCTTTTCTTTTTTTTTTTGAGACGGAGTTTCACTCTTGTCGCCCAGTCTGGAGTGCAATGGCATGATCTCGGTTCATTGCAATCTCTGCCTCCTGGGTTTGAGCGATTCTCCTGCCTCAGCCTCCTGAGTAGGTGGGCTTACAGGCACCCGCCAACACACCTGGCTAATTTTTGTATTTTTAGTAGAGACGGGGTTTTGTCACATTGGCCAGGCTGGTCTTGACCTCCTGACTTCAGGTGATCCACCTGCCTTGGCCTCTCAAAGTACTGGGATTAGAGGCATGAGCCACCGTGCCCAGTTTAAGTTTTGCCTCTAGGCTCTTTTATATGGCAATCTCAGGACAGTAAGAAGGTCAAGAACAGGCGCTGTAAGGCCTCTGGAGCCATAGATTTGGAAGTTACATATTGTAATTTCCGCTGCATTTAATTAGTCAAAGCAAGTTACTGGGGGGCTCAATTTAAGGGCATGGAGAAAGAGGTTAGTTCTTAATGGGAAGGATGATGATACCAAAGTGTAAAGGGATATCCATACAGGGATGAGAGGAACTGTTGCAACCATTTTTGAACACAATCTACTACTATCCTTAAGTAAGTTAATTTTTGTAAATACTTAGAACAATGACTGGCACATAGTGTCATATAAGTATTTACCAAATAAATAAGGAATCAACTACAGTTAATTTTAGGAAAACAAAGTTCACCATTAGAACAATCCACTGATTATGGTTTTCTAAAAAGAAAAAAGTCTACTTCTCAGAAAGGAGACCAATATAGACAATATAAGTAGGTATTCTTCATTAAATAATTTCACAGCAAAAAGAGAATCAATTGCTTTCCCAATTTTTTGAGTTTCAAAAACTTAAGGTGACTTCAAGATGGCGTATCATATGATCTTCTCCACTCCATTCCAGAGACACAGGAATAATTGAAAAAAGTATTAAAAAAATTTTAAAGTACGAATATGAGCTTAAGAACAAGAGGAAGAACAGTGGACCAGGAATGGATAGTGGTGAGTAGGGACAAACTGATGTTAGCACTGGACAAGGACTATAAGCCACATCACTTGCGTTGCAGCTAGAAATGGACCCATGCTTGTAGCTCCAGTGGAAAGAGAGGCATATGAGTCAAAATGGGGAGGATGGTTAAGCTGCCTGTGGGTGGAGACTTTGAGACTGTTTTGCCTGTAAGGGGCAACAACCCCAACTCTCTAACTTGGTCAATATCTGGGTAGCCCAGAGGGCCAGGCTTAGGCAACCTCAAAACCACTCCAAGAGAAACACCTGAATGAGGTGAACACCCTCATGCAAGATAAGAGCACAAAGCAAAATTTCAGAGCACACAGAGAAATCCATGGTCATCAGAGGTTACCATGGCAGCAATTTTTCTTGGGGATAGATTTCCTTCTGATGACATCCTAAAAGTATTCATTTACTTCTTATTCAATAAATATTACTTATTCAAAAAGCATCCATATGTTCCAAGTACAAGTTGTTCTAGTGACTGGGAACAAACAGTGAACAAAGCACACAAAAGTCCTTCTCTTCATGGAGTTTATGTTCTGTTAGGAGAAAGATGAGAAAAGAAACAGTTTGAGAGTAACCTGGATAGAGTGTAGCTGGTTAGGCAGATGACAGATGGATGATGGCTGAGACACAGATTCTCAAGCCCCTGAATCCTGTCCTGTTCCAGATGTCCATTCTCTCACAAAGTCTGAAACACCAGTCATTTTTCCTTTTTTATTGAACTACACAAATAAAATGAAAATGAAATGAAATTTAGAGAAAGTGTGCTTTGTCTTCTCATCTTTGTTAAAAGGAACAAGCTGGCAGGACAAAGAGCCAGGAGAAAAAGGATTCATGTTACATAAGGAGAGTAAAGGGCTTTCCAGGTGGGCCAGAGAAGAAAACAAATTAATAATTATTCAGGAAGCATAGTGATTAAATAAAGTTGGGGGATTAGCATCTAGTTTTTGTTTGGTTGTCTTTTTTTTTAAATTTTAACTTTTAGATTCGGGGGTACATGTGCAGGTTTATTACGTGGGTATATTATGTGACAGCATCTATTTTTTAGTCAGTTTTAGAGCATCTGCATATTTGTCTAGTTTTTAAAATAAAAACTTGTGCTCATGAGATTTCCATTTCATTTATGCTCAGCCCAGGTGTGTACTGGGCAATCACGTTTTCCTTTTTAAATTATATCTGAACTTGAAGATGAATAGAGAGAAGGTGGTCCCAATGGCAGGATGCTTATGTGCCCGCTTTCTCTTCCCTTGTTATCATCTTGCTCTAAACTTTTTCCTTTGGAGAAATCACAGTTTAATTATTGCCTAGAATTACTTTTTCAGAGGAAGATAATTGAACTTTTTTGACTATTATTACTACTCTCTCCTCTTTCTCCTTCTATGGCTTAATCTGAGATGGGCAGCTCTTAATATTTTTTTGAGTGTCAAATACCCTATTTTGAGACTTTGATTACATCTATGAATTCATAAAATACATACATGCACATAATTATACATATTTATGCATACAATTTTTTATTGCATTCTGCCTAATTAAATATATCCTTGGGAGATAGGAAATGAATCTCTGTCCTAGGTAGTTTCTCTTTCTTTGGTCACATCTTTTAACATTGAGGTTATCGGAGAGTTGTCACTGACTGTCCCTTTTTATTCTAGGCCTTCACGATCACGAATACACAGTGATAAAACACTAAGAAGGAGGGCTGCCGAGGAGAGACAAAAATGGGAAGAGAATGGAAAGATGTTGTAGGCTTAAAGAGGTCAGGAGGATCAAAATCATAAAAGGCCTTGACTACTAAGATAAAGAACTTGCCTGCATTATGAAACTCAGGGGACGTCACTAAGGATTTTCTACTGTCAATGCTTTTAAATCTCTCCTGTAATACAGAAGACACACAGACAAACATTTCTAGCCCTAACACCTTCTCTATGCGTAAAGCCCTATATTCATTGCTGAATGCGCATTCTTCCCTGGCAATACCAGTGTGTAGCGTATTGAAATGCATCCTGTTTTTTCCCAACCTTACCGGGGGTACCACCACCCCTTCAAAGTAACGCAAGCTGGAAAGTTGGAAATTAGCATTGATCCTCTTTGCTAACCCTGTCTAACCAATCACCAAATAATTTTGATTGTAACCCATGCATATCTCTTCATCTACTCCTTTCCCTTCTTTTCTACTGTTATTGCCTTAGTTCAAGTCCTCAGCCTCTCTTCTGAATTATGGCATTCAGCCCCCAAATAGTCTTTCTGATCCTAGTTCAGCCCTGCTTCCAGTTTTCCTTGCACACTACTATTAGAATTGCCTCTAAAATGTGAATCCCATGATGTTACCCCCACTACAGAAAATCCTTAGTGGTGTCATAACTTTTATAGTGAAGGCAAGTTATTCATCTTGGTAGGTATGGCTTTTTACGATTTAGCTTGTCCTGACCTCTTTAAGCCCACAATATCCTTTCATTCTCTTCCCATCCTTGTTTCTCCTGGGCAGTCCTCCTTCCCGATGTTTCATCACTGTGTGTGTATTTGTAGCCCCCTAAACAGGCTGAGCTCTCTCACACATTTGGGTTTTTACATGTCGTGTTCTCTTTGTCTGGAATTCTAGTCGCCCCCTCTATACTTACCCATTGTGCAACTTCTTTTTTAAGTTTTGAGGTTCAGCTTAATCTCCTCTGAGACTCTTCCTCTCTCTCAGGTGAAGCCTGATGCCTCTCACTTCTGCTGGCTTCAATACTGCGCATAGTTCTATAATTTTACTGTGTTGTAATTATTTCCTTACTTAATGTCTGCCCTATGAGACTGACAACCTCTTGAAGGCAGAGACTGTCTGCCCAACGTTTCAATTTCCCAGGACTTGGCACTGTGCCTGGCATATAATAAGAGTTCAGTAAATATGAAATTGAATTAAACAGCCAGCACTATAAGATATTGGCTTTGTGGAATGTTCTTTATATAAGGTCAGGGTTCTGCTCAGTTCCTCAGTAAGCTTCTGTAAGAGCAAAATCGATTTCTCTGTAGCCCTATCACTGCTTGTATAAGAACATATAGCAGAATAGACTCATTCATTCACTCCAATCAACATCTCTGTGTTTTGCTGACAGGACAACTTGCCCCTTCTTGTTTCATTTACGGGTGTTGTCAATAGCTAAACATTATGTAGTTTAGGAGCAATCACTTCAAATAGCTGGAGAGATAAGGCTTGATAATTTTTGTGAAGGATTTATTATTTGAACTATACAAAACTACTGTGAAATGTTAGCAAATAACTGAGCCTCAGGGAGTAATAATTATTTTCATTCTACGATTGCAGATGATGTAAAATAAAAGCAACATAAATTGAAGTTTTAGATACTAATATAACATAAATAGGCAGCAGGATTAGAATAAAGTCAGCCAAACAATTTTCTGTCCTCAAAAGCTAACAGGGGGTGATATAATATTTTGGACCCTTTTGCCTTAGATGTGATCTCTAATTTTGTTAGAACCAATTACTTTTGGCATTTCTGCTGGACAAATTCCCCAGTAGAACATATTGCTGAAGTTTATCAACCTTTTAATCTATGCTTGTAAACCCACCTCTGAGAGTTTTCTTAAACACCGTATGAACGATTTGATATAAAATGTTACTGTCTCAATTGTGATTGATTCTGTATCACTATCCATTTTGTTTGCTATGTCTAGCTGTACTGTTTCAGTCAAGAGCACTATAGACTGAGTGGCTTATAAACAACAGAAATTTATGTCTCATAGTTCTGGAGGTTGGAAGTCTGAGATCAAGGTCCCAACACAGTTGGGTTCTCTTTAGCCCCCTTCTGGCTTGCAGACTGCCAACTTCTTGTTTCCCCACATGGTGGAAAGAAGGACAGAGCTCTCTGGGTGTAAAGTCACTGATCCCACCATGAGGACTTCATTCACATGACTGAATCACTTCCTAAGGACCCCAACCCTAATGCCATCACATTGGGGGTTAGAATTTCAACATACAAATGTTTAGAGTGGACACAAACATTCAGTCCATCGCATATACTAAATATTCTGGAGATTTCACAGTGTTCTCTTAAAATTTTTCACAGATGCAAAGTCCTTTTGGATTTAATAATGAGTTTTTCCTTCTATGCCACACTGGTAGTAAATGAAAGCAAAGACAGGTTAAAAGTGAGTGGAAATCAATGTCTTACAGAGTTTAAACTCTTTCCTTTAGATACTTTTTTAGTGAAAAAGGCAGGGAGGGAAGCTAAATTTTTATATTCTTAGTGATAGAGATGTTATAAGCTCTAGATAATTTTTGCCTACATATAAAAGGATTTATGTTCCTCTCCTCTCCTCTCCTCTCCTGTGACATGCTCAGGCCTCAAGACCCAAGAAAGAACACTTTGCTCCTGCTAACTCACCTTTGCCTCAGATGTGATCTTTAATTTCATTTCTTCTTTGGAAAATCTTCAGAGTATCTCCTGATTAATTTTTCTTTAGGAACTACTGATTTTCATGGTCATTTTATTGGATTTGAGTGATTTTGCATATATGTGGGTAATTTTAAGTGGATACCAGACATTGTGAATCTTATGTTTTTGCATGCTGAAGTTTTTCGCAATACTTAAAATATTTTTGACCTTTGTTCTGAGATGCAGTTAAGTTACTTGGAAACAATTGGATCCTGTAGAAGCCTGCATGTAAGATTTCTAGAATAGCCTTTCATCAGGGCATATTTTGGCCCCCTGCAGTAATATCTGTTGGAGGAATGCTTGATGCTCGTGTCTTAGGAGATCTTTCCACTCTGGCTGGGGTAGGGGGTACGTAACTATTTCCAGCCCTGTGAGATCTTGGGGAAATTGTTCTGTCTCTTCCTTTCGAGTGTCTTGGTTTCTGGGAAACCTCACACACACATGCACTGATCACTACTTAGTTGAAGATTCTAGGGGAACCCTCTGAGGAGATTCCAGGGAAACCCTTTGATAATCCCAGAGTTCTCTTCTCTCTGGTACACAGCCCCATGAATTCTAGACACCTCGGCCTCTCCGAAGTTTGCACTCCGTCTCCTCAGCTCAGAGAGACGAGCGGGCTCTGCTGGGGAGCCTTGCCCTGAGTTGCAGTCTGGAAACTCTGTAGGCAGTGAACTGTGGCAATACTTCAGTTAACCTCGTATGTTTTCTGTCTTTCTGGGATCACTGTTGTGTGTTGCCTTTTGTCCAGTGTCCCGTGTCCATTGTTTCATACATTTTGTTTGTTTTCAAAATTGTTTAGGGTGTGAGGGTAAATGTCCCAATTACTGTATTATGACCTGAAATGAAATTTATCCAAGTGGAAAATTTTGCATTAGGAGTTCTTACTGAAAAAGTATAGTGTCATGGTCAAGAATATCAGACCTTTTTCAAGCTACCCTATATTCAAATCTTGATTCTTTCCCAGTGGCTTGGCCAAATTATATAACCTCTCTCTGCTTTACTACCATTACTAAAAACATTACCATTGCTAAAAACATTTTCTAATTCTTGTTGTCATTGACATTACTTTTAGGGATGTGACACATTTATTATCTCATTTTTTTCATCTGAAAATGAGATTGATTTTATCTGAAAATGAGATAATAAATGTATCACATCCCTAAAAGTAATGGCAATGACAACAAGAAATGGAAAATGTTTTTAGTAATAGTAGCGCAGTTGGAACAGGCATGTAAACTTCCCAGATTTTTGAAAGATAATAATCATTTATTTAAATTTAGAAAAAATTGTTAATAAATCATTTATATTACAAGTTGAGTATTCCTTATCCAAAATGATTGGGATCAGAAGTTGTTCTGATTTTGGATTTTATAATATTTGCATTACTTATCAGTTGAGCATCCCTAATCCAAAAACCCAAAATCTGAGATGCTCCAATGAGCATTTCCTTTGAGCATCATGTTAGTGCTCACAATTTTTGGATTTTGCAGAATTTTGGATATTGGATTTTCAGATTATGGATGGTTATGGATAATCTGATTATGGATTAATCATGGATTATGGATGATTATGGATGCTCAACCTGTATTTCCTATGTCAAATCTTGTATACTTGTTGAGAAAACAAAAATTTACTTTAAAGGACAGTCTATTTTCTCACCGAGGGTCACAAAACCCATCATTTTGAATTTTAGTAACTGCATAAGGATGAATAATTCTTTGCTTTCAAAAACTTTCAACGAGACAACCAACTATTATGGAACCTGCTGCATTCGGTTATAATGTATATAAACATGGGAATGATAATATTTCATATTTGCTGTGTAATAGCCTCACAATCTCAGTAATAAATCTTTGTATCCATGATCATGGATCTGCCGCTTGGATGAGGATTGGTTGATCTAGGTTTGGCTTGGCTGGGCCAAGCTGGACTGCAAGTTCAGGTGTGTTAGATGTGTTTTCTTTCTGAGGTCCAGGTGGAAGGGGCAGCAGCAACTTGGGGTTTGCCCTCATCATGATGGATCCCAGGATGGCAAGAGATCAAACCAAACCAGGTAAACAGACTTAAAGCCTCTGCTCTTGCCTCGTCTGCCTGCATTCATTGGTTTAAAAAAGTCACACGGTTAAACCCATTATTGATGGATTGTGGAAGAACAGGCTGCCCACAATAGGAGGCACGTGGCAAAGAAAGTAGAGGTATAATCTCCTGCAGGTAGTAAAAATTGGAAAATAGTAATTCATTGTAACAGGAATTTTTACACAGGCTAGAAAAATATTTATTTCAAGATGATATGCTTGACTAGTTTAGTGTCTAATTTATTTTATTTTATTTTTTATTTTTGAGATGGAGTCTGGCTTTGTTGCCCAGGCTGGAGTGTAGTGGTGCGATCTCGGCTCACTGCAAGTTCCGCCTCCCGGGTTCACGCTATTCTCCTGCCTCAGCCTCCCGAGTAGCTGGGACTACAGGCACCCACCACGACGCCCTGCTAATTTTTTGTATTTTTAGTAGACACAGGGTTTCACTGTGTTAGCCAGGATGGTCTCGATCTCCTAACCTCATGATCCGCCCGCCTCTGCCTCCCAAAATGCTGGGATTACAGGCGTGAGCCACCGTGCCCGGTTGTTTAGTGTCTAATTTAATCTGGAAAGTACTTAGTGTGGATTTTCAAGTGTCGAATGTGGCTGAAACAATGCTATGTTGTTCATCAAACCTATTTCTTTTTCCTTTTGGGCATTTAGATAAACTGCATTTTTCAACCTTCCCTGTAGGTAAGTGGGACTGTGGAACTGAGTTCTGGCAAATGGAATGTGAGCAGGAGTGATGTACACTCCTTGCAGGCCTGCTTGGCGCCTATACATTTCTTGAGATCCTCCGCATTTCCCTCTTCCCTTGTCTTCTAGTTAGACGCTGAGGATTTAGGGGATGACTTTAAGATACTAGAAGAAAGTGCTGAAGCCACCAGAGGGAAGCAGCCCAAGTCCCTGAATCACCACATGGCAGGTTTCCTGTTGGACAACTGTGTGAACTGTGACATAAGAAATAAATCAATTGTCTAAGCCACTGAGATTTGGGGATTGTTTATTACAGGGCTTAGTCTACACAACTTAAAGATCACGAGGTCGTGAGTTGAATCAGAAATGTTCATAAATCTTTTAGGCTATGGATAGGGACAGCATCTTAATTATCTTTTTATTTTTTATACTCAGCATGCATTATATTTAAGAAATGTATTGCATTTTGCCTTATCAAGGAAACACTCAAACCAACTAACTTCAGGGAGAAAGTGTCATTTCTGCATCTCTTGAAACTTCACAGTGTGTAGAAATGGCTGTACCATATTTTTCCCACATAATGACCATAAATCTGAAAAAATCTCAATCCAGCTTTAGCCTTTCCCTACCTTTTGGTCATAGTAATTATACTTTCAGAATCAGAAAGATAACTTGTCCATGAGAATGACAGAATATTTAGAATCTGGATTGTCTTGAAGAATCACCATATGTTTAGCAAGGTCTTTCGTTTCATACCTCCAATAGGTTTTAGGGATCATTGCCATGGTAGTCTTTGAATTTCTTTTGGGAGAATTGATAAAATGAGCCAATGTCTACAGATTCATTATTGGTCATTAAAAACAAATATTTTTAATTCCAAGAATAGGGTAACTTCATCAACTCATGCAAAACTTCACCAGGACTAGCTGTAGGTAAAATTATAAGATGGACTTAGTTTGTCTTTCGTATCCTTCTACATTCCCTTTAAGCATATTTCTCCCTTTCCTAACAATCCTAAGAAGCAGGCTATTCATGCTTATATACCAAACAATTAGATTATACCTCATAGAGATTCTTCAGGAATTTTTTTTTTTGAGTTGGGGTCTTGCTCTGTCACCCAGGCTGGAGTGCAATGACACAATCGTAACTCACTGCAGCCTTGAACTTCTGGGCTCAAGAGAGATTCCCATCTCAGCCTCCCGAGTAGCTAGGATTACATGCACACACCACCACACCTGGCTAATTAAAAAAATTATTATTATTATTATTATTTGTAGAGAGGGGGTCTCCCTGTGTTGTATAGGCTGGTTTTGAACTCCTGGTTTCAAGTGATTCTCCCTCCTCAGACTTCCAAAGGGTTGGGATCACAGATGTGAGCCACCATGCCCAGCCTAAATTATCTTTATATCTTGCTAAATTATTTATTTAACAAACTCTGTTAATGTTTTAACTATAATCAATTTCCTTATCAGTTTTAATATTTGAAAGCTCTTAATAGTTCTAAAACTAACAGCTTACTCAATTATCTTTAATTATTTCAGGAGTTTTCTAGTAATAAATATACACTTGGAAGTCAACTCCCTGATATAATTTTGACATATAAAACACATAAAGAGATTTTTACTTCAATCTCTATCTAAAAGGCTTATCTATATTTGAAAGTAAATATACAGACAATAATTATAAATCAGAATGGCATGACTTGCAACAATTACTGATATTGTCATGCTGACTACACATATTGACCTATGTCATCTTATGATTATTCACCAGGCACAAATTCAGGGATAACTGAAATGATGCTCAAGTGAGCATTTGGCTCTTTAAACTTCCAAAATCTGAAGCCAAGGCTGAAGCCAAAAATTAGATTTTTGGCCAACTATCAAGGATGATCAATGCATCTTCACAGATTACAAATCATCTACAGTAAATCTTTACTTAATGTCATTCATAGGTTGTTGAAAACTGGGACTTTCAGCGAAACAACTTATAATGAAACCAATTTTGCAGTAGGCTAAATTGATAAAAGCAAGAGTTACATTCCTATGGCCTATTTATGGTCACATAAATATCACCAAACTTCTAAATAATGACCAAAACACTTCTAATATTAAACATTGAAATAAATGTGAGTTATAAATACATTTAAGAAAGACTGACAGAAACAAGACAATTATTTACTCGCTTATTCCAGTCAGAGTCGTGGGTGGTCCAAGCCTATTTCAGCAGCACAAATGCAAGGGGGAAACCTGCCCTGGAGAGGGCGCCCTCTCATGGCGGGGTGCACTCATACACATGCCACACTCGTTCAGACTGGTGGAGACACACCAATGAGCCACACATATAGATCTTTGGAATGTGGGAGGGAACCGGAGTACCTGGAGATCAGCCCATGAAGACATGGGGAAAATGTGTAAACTCCACACAGACATTTGCCTGGCCAGGAATTGATTTTTCTTCTTCCATCAACGTTAGAATGAAATGATGTTAAACCAAACAATCTTATTCAAAGACCTGCTGTATCTGAATCAGGTAGTTCAGCATGAAATAGTGATCATACCTTTGTTGAGTCAGCCAGAAATAATTTTCATTTCTCAGGGATAAAGAGATAGAACAATCTGTTCCCTAAAGAAAACTCTTGCAATGTTTCCTGGGCTAGTATTGCTTGGATTTAAATGCAATGTTAAAGTTTAAAGATTAAGTGCTTTAACTGGCCTCCTTTGACTGCTATGCATAATTAAATGCAATGATACTTTGAAGACTTGGGTGGGAGAATCACTTGAGGCCAGGTGTTTGAGACCGACCTGAGCAACAGAGTGAGAGCCCCCCCAATCTATAAAATACAAAATACAAAATAAATAAATAATTAAAGGCAAAAAGATTTTTAAGAGCTGGTATTATCCCTTCCACAACCTGAAATTTAAAATAATCTTTAGTCTGAAAACTTAATGTGGCTTTAAGATCCGAGTTACCACAGTTAGATACATGATCTCCTTGTTATTCAGAAAATTGCCTTTAAGGACATAAATATTTATCTCAGTAAAAGCTCACTATTATTAAGTCTTAAAATTATTTATTAAAATGTGATTGATCTGGTAACATTCTTTTGTTGTCATTACAACCAGCATGTGGGCATAAGTGACAAAAGGAGCAATGACAAATAAAAGTAATTGATTTTATTTTGCTTTTCTAACCACAGTATTGAGACAGTGCTATAGTTATTATGCATAATAAAAATAAGTTAAAAAATAAATTGACCATGTGACAGGTTTTTGGTAGATCTTTAACAAATATCAAGTTGATAAATCTGACTGGGATGAGAGTGTCAAATGGTCTTTGAAACTGCTTTTTGTCTTGTATAGGCCTGGCCCACAGAATAGGAATTCCCACTTACTAGCTGGTGACAAAAGTGCTATATTTAAGGGCAAAGTCTGGATTAAAACCTATGGAAAAAATTGTGAGTGAAGTTATTTAGTCATGAAATAGTGTTATTAAAGGGGATTATACACATTTTAAAATTTTGCTTTAATGAGATCATAAATGCACAAAATAAAACAACTATGGCCTTATTCCTCAAATCATTTTGGCTTGAATAGCTGCCTTGAATAAAGATAGTAAAAGAGTGTTATATTTGCAGAACTCTATTTTCATCTATAAAATCATTTTTATCTATATATATCAGTTATATAGATGAAACTGGAAACCCCCCCCAACGTCTAACAATCAGATGTGGCATATGAGGTCAGCTGTTGACCAAAAGTTAGCCTCCTTGTTGGTATTATAGAATTTTTTTTTTTTTTTTTTTTTTTTTTTTTTGAGACGGAGTCTTGCTCTGCCACCCAGGCTGGAGTACAGTGGCCGGATCTCAGCTCACTGCAAGCTCCGCCTCCCGGGTTTACGCCATTCTCCTGCCTCAGCCTCCCGAGTAGCTGGGACTACAGGCGCCCGCCTCGTCGCCCGGCTAGTTTTTTGTATTTTTAAGTAGAGACAGGGTTTCACCGTATTAGCCAGGATGGTCTCGATCTCCTGACCTCGTGATCCGCCCGTCTCGGCCTCCCAAAGTGCTGGGATTACAGGCTTGAGCCACCGCGCCCGGCGGTATTATAGAATTGACTCTGGTGGTCCCTTCAGGGACTAATGTACCCAGTCTCTCTTGCATCAAAATATTTTCATGCGACTGGTTCTTGCTAATGGCATAGAGTGGAACTGATGGGTGTTAACTTCTCAGATAAGGCTGATTAAGTTGGTGTGACTTCTCCAAACTCTTTCTTTCCTGTTGGCTGAGTGCATAGGGCTTCTTGGCCTGGTCAATAGGCGGTGTTGCATTGTAAATGGGAGAGTGCATGATCTTGCTAGGGACCAGCTGCTACTTACTTGAGCCCGTTGTTGTCATGTGACTTTGTAGGACCAGTGGAGCAGATTTTGGCATTATTCAAGAAAAGCTGAAAATACAGATTTTTATTTGAAATGCTCCTACTTACATGCCAGACAAAACAGTCAGTGAGCCATCAGTTTGCAATCTCTTATTGAATAACTTGAGCCCTCTGTAGATTAATTGTAATCATACATTACACATTATAAAGGTATAAAGTGCTTTCACACACATTGTTTCTTTAACCTGTAAGAAAGCTTAATTTGGTGAATCTTACTATCTTCATTTAAAGGTTCAGAAACTTGTACTCTTAGGACTTCCTCAGAGCCATATGCTGCAGTTCTATCTTTACCTCCATTTCTATCTCTTCATGCCTCCTATGCTCAGGTAAACTACCCATGTTCCCTTGAACTTGTCAGTACGTTCTTGCTACACTGCTCTTGCTATGGAACCCCCTTCTTTGAATTCCTTTCTCTGTACAGATTTCCCTACTTCATTATTTATTCTCTACTTTCTACCCATGCTTTAAGACTAAACTTAAACATCTCTTCCACATGAATTTCTTAGCTAGCTTTGTGCTTCCTTCTCTGTTGGTAGTTCATAGGTCATATTTTGCTGAAATTGTAGCTGCACACATGAGTCTTCCTAATAAGATTATAAACTTTTGAGATCAGGGAGCAAGTCTTATTTCTCTTTACAATATCCTATGATATCCTTATCAATCCCTGAACAACACGGGCATCCAAAAATATTCATTGAATCAAAATTTCCACCTATTCTCAATAGCACAACAAGATTATACACTTGTTGTCCAGTCCATGATGTGAGTAAAGCCTTAAGTTAGACTTAATAAACCCTCTGAATCAGCATAACAAGGAAACATATTCTCATCTACAGAAAGGGTAAAGGTTCATCCTTTGAGCTGGAGGACAGCTGCAGTCAAGTCTCAGATCTGGTGTAAATCAGCAATGAATGATAGCTAGATCACATCTCTTTCACGAATAGCTGGCTAGTGATTACCATTGACAGACTTTGCTATGGCTTAGTTTCTTCCTTCAAATGTAAATCAAGATTTTCAAAGAGTTTCTTAAACAATTTCTTAAGGAATATACTTTAATGTTGCAAAGAGGCCTCAGCCAATGGAGCATTTTATTTAAGCTCTTGAAAAGATAAAGAGGTAAAATGCAGTTAGACATTTTCATGCTACTAGTGAGTCAGAAAAAAGAAGTCACTGTCCCTCAAACAGTGAGATGAAAGGAGGTTTATCTATTAACTGGGGCTAAAGTACGGTGCAGTATTCATTCCCATCAATTCTCATTGAGAATGAGCACAGAGAATGTTCAGAGTTGCATTTCCTAGTTAGTGCTTTCTTCTTATTTTCAAACTGCTTCTATTCATTTCTGAATGGCTAGATATGAGATACTTTAGGCATGCTAATTCACTGTTTTTCCCCCAATCTATTTGATGTCTGCAAAGAACTATAGATGTATTTTGCATTATGTTATTAACTTGAACTAGTCAGGAGTTAATGAAGAAAGCTATAAAAAAGCCAATGTTTTTGTTTTGAACCAATTCATGTTAATTTATGTGCTTCTGACCAGGTTAAAAGCCCTTAGTACATGTATCATTAAAATAAAAATTCATGAACCCATACAACCTGGACAGAGGGATGAATTGAGAGGAGAGGTGGTGGGAAAGTTGCAGATGTTTATAATAATTAATTTAATATTCTGAGTTGTGAGATAATTTCTTAACAAGTCAATTATTATGGATTAGATTATAAAGATTTATCCTTTGATCCTCAGCTATCTTCTGCCTTAGACTGTGTTCAGCATCTCAGTGGGAATCAGGGAATTCTTTTTTTTTTTTTTTTTTGTATTTTTAGTAGAGACGGGGTTTCACTGTGTTAGCCAGCATGGTCTCGATCTCCTGACCTTGTGATCCGCCCGCCTCGGCCTCCCAACTTGCTGGGATTACAGGGTTGAGCCACTGTGCCCGGCCAGGGAATTCTTGGTAGAACAAAACAAATGTCTCTCCAGCCATCAGCTTCATTAGCAGCACAAGCTGGCTTTGAAATTAGCTTCCAAGCATAAGGAAAGCCTACTTTCAGGGTTTGACATAAAGTAAATATATCTAATATAGTCTAACATGGAAATTTACAGGAGCCAGACTGGATAAATTAGTAGGAAACCCAATAATTTTTGATCAATGTACATTCACTGAAAAAGTAGTAAATAAAGAAAACAGTCTATTGCATTTAACTAAATGTTTGACAACAATAAGTTTTTAAAAATAATTATTTCCCCCTCCAGACTTGTGAGGCTGACAGACTGGGATTGGGATCCCCTTCTGTTCCCACCTGCTAAAGGAGTCAGGGCAAATTACTGTTCATGTTTTCATTTCCTTCCATGTAAAATGGTGCTACTAAGACCCCAGTGGTCTCAGCAGTAGCACTGAAACTGGCATACTGGATACACTTCACAAATAATAGCTATTAATATTACTATTATGTTGTTACATACCAAATATAAATAAGACATGATAAAAGTAAAAGTAAATGTAATCCCACACATTGATATAAGCTCTAGAGACATTTTGGTGTATTTCCTTCTGACCCTTTTTTCTATACGTATTTGCACAAAAATGAGATTACATTGTACATGTTGCTTTTTTCTCACTTAAAATATTAGTAGTACCTTTTGATACCATTATATATAATAGACAAAGTTTTTTAAAGGAATTTTATTCATTATAACTTTTTGTGAGTAAGTTTGGGATAACATGTCAGGGTTTTAGAACTTTCATTCTCTTGGGTAACAAAAAATTCTAGCTGTAGGAATAACTAGGTAGGAGCTGTCACTGATGGCTGCAGCCCAGTCAACAACATCTACTTCTTTTCATCAACAAGCAGTTACAAAAAATGTGGGGTGATGGTGGTGATTCTTGAGAACAAGGAAATTTGTTTTTCTGTACTTTGAAAACTAGTTTTTATAAATAGCTAAATGACAATGAAAATCTAAAATACTGGGTTTTTCCTAACCTGAGACACAAAATTATACTGAAAAGCCTAAGGAGGATGTTAAAGATGAGCACAATGTTGCCCTGTATATCTGATCTAATCCCAGGACTCCTCCTCTATTTCCCATAAGGCCAATTATCTCATTTTCCTTTATGCCCTTTCTTGCGCTGCTTTTGCAAAGGAGGGTGCACCTGTTTTGGTGAAATAAGAATGGCATTAGAAGACTCTCTATAAGCAGGGGAAACAATGTTAATCATATGAGACCCTTTAAAAATGTGGACCACACTGGTTTATTGCTACTGTACTTTAACCCCACTCTTCTATATTCTGCTTTATGATGCTGGGCTGAGACCCTGAAAACTTTTCTCCTTTGCTAGCCTCTGTTACATACTGGCACAGGGGGCCACTCAAAGAGTCTGGAAGTAGGGACCTGCTTCTCCCTGTTCCTTTCAGTGTCACCACAGTGATGGTTCTTCATGCTGGCTTTGACTGTTGTTCCATTACAGTAGTACTTTCAGAACCAGCCTAAACACATGTCCCCACCTCCCCTGCCCTGAGATGCCAGCTTTCCCTCCTCAGAGATCTGCATGCCAGCTCCGTGAGGGTCCCTCCTTCAAGCTTCCACATTTTTGTAATTCCAGTCCATTCCCTTTGTTCCTGCAGTCCTTGGGGTAGTAGCTGCTCATTGTCGTTACTATCTCTGTGATACCTCAGTATGGCCCCCTTTTCGTTTCCAATTCTCCAATACCTAGTTAACTGTTCTTTATGTTAAATTCTCCCCAGTAAACTCTCTGGTGTATTTCTGTCTCCTGATGGCCCTGGCTAATGCGAGGACAAATACCAGACTGGCTTTGCCATTTCTTTCATACTTTTAGAATATGTGGCTCTCCTGCTTCTCTGGTGCTTCCCAACTAGTGGTCGAAGACTACTGGTGAGATGCTAGGTTAGCATAACACGTACTTAGAATTTAAAGTGGAATTTACTCCCAACAAGATTTCAGCAATTTGTATTTCTGTGAATTGTATTGTGTATGAATATATAATAATACAGTATCTGTGAATGTAAATGCCTTAGAAATAGCAGACTTTTGTTTCATTTTTAGTGAAACTCCATATAAATATACAAAAAGTCGCTTTCCAAAGGATATGAAATCCATGTTTTATTTATGTATTTATAAAAAATTTAAAGAGCCTCTTGCCTAGTTTTGTATGGAAAACAACAAACAAACCATCTTCAAACAAACAGTTATGTTTCCTCATGGGATTTAAAATAGAACATCCTGTCCAATAGGCTTCTTTAACCTAAAGTTATCTAAAAATGCTAAATAAGCTTCTTCAAAACATAAGCTTACTTCACTTAGGAAATGGCTCTCCTTGAGTACAGAATTATTGGACATGAAAAAAGTTTCTAATTACTCCTGAAAGAATCTCTGAAAAGCTAAGATCAGTGAATTGGATGAGAATTCTATCTGCCACATGTCTTCTATTTTTCACAGGAAAAATGAAAGTAGCTTTTTTTTTTTCTCTTTTTCCCAAGCACTCTCGATCTCTGAGTCCTTCCCTCCCTGTCTTCCCCAATCCCTTGATTCTACAGCAGATTCTGTATTTAGAAAGAACACATGGACTAAGAACAAAACAAATTTGACTTTCATTTCCACCAGTTCTGTTGGTAAATGTGGGTTACGGCTGCAGCAGCCTGAAATGACTCCTGTGCCTCTCTTCCCATATTCGCTAGGAATTTCTGAAGTTTACTCTCTTTCAGGTGCTTGGTAAACTGGGTTTGTTGTTTGCTGACAGCTGGGTTGGAGTGGGACTGTTACGGATTGTCAGAGAACATGGATGGACAATGGTGCTGGGATGGACACTGCAGAGAGAGGAGGGGAGGCATGGGGTTAGGAAGGGACAGCAGAGAGGCAAGGGGCAAAAGCAGGCTTGCCCCTTGTCTTTTGGTCATTTCAAACCATTCTTTCTTCCCAGTAGAACTAGGGATATTAACAGTGTGTGCCCAGCTTGAGGGAAATGTGTGAATTCAGAGGCACATCCAAACTCCAAAGGGACACACTGCTGTTTACAGAGAGTCAAGGCTTTCAAATGAGCTGTCCTTTTTCCAAGGTTCCAAGACATCAATTTTTAAAAAACATGCCTTTGTGCTGTTTTCATAGTAGCTTAGGCATGTTATTTTCCTCTCTAAAATGAGGTTGTTAGCACTGAATGGATCCCAAGATTGCGATCTTTATTTAGTGAAAGGTCATGGACCAACACCTGGATTGTTTCTACCATTTTGTTTCAATTTATATGTTCTGATAGTTTTCTTTTTATTCTAATTCAAGGTTTAGGCTTTTTTTTTTTTTTTCAACGATCATATTCTCACAACTGCTTGTTTAGGGTTTTATTGGTGCTGATGATGCCTGAATTTGTCTCTGATTCTGAACTCTTTCCTGGGCACAACTCTTTGATTCCTTTGATGATGTGAACATGTTTGCTTGCACATCCCAGCACTGCTTTCAACTGAGCACATGTAGCATAGCTCTTCACTAAGACCGGTCTCTCCCTAATGTCCATGTTTCTGCAAACAGCACCACAGTCACCAAGGCCAGGCTTACCTTTCTCTTCACTCCCATGTTCAACTGGTCACTCAGTCCTTGTACATCTACCTTGATTGTTTCCAGGTTCTTGTTCTCCATTCTCCCCAGGATTCGCTCATTACCTAGATTGTCCTAATGCCTTCTTACCTGGTCTTTCTATTTCTGGTCTCTTACTTCAAATAGTTCTGCTTTTTATTTCGAATTAATCTTCTAAAACATCACTTTCATTGTTTCTTGCCTCAATTTTAAAATTGCCAGTTCCCCCTTTTTCCTGCAAGACGCCTCATCTAGATTTTAAGTTCCTTCATAGGCCATCAAGTTTTTCAAATTTACGGCTAACCACTCAATCCTCAATATAAAGGCTCTATCCATTTAGAAGAAGAGAACCAAGCTAAAAAGCTGGGGGGAAGTTAAGATGTGATTGAAGTTTGATAGAAGATCGTGTGTGTGTCTGTGTGTGTGTGTGTGTATTCATTCCCTTTGGGTGTTCCTAGATCTACTGAAGCTTGTATTGAGAAGTCCATTCTAGGATGTTTTACATTTGAGTCCCTGAACATGACTTGTTCAGCTACATGCCTTAATGAGTCCTTATTATCTTCTCCCTTCCCCTCTGAGATTATTTCCGTTAATTGTATCACCAACCTCCTCACTATCCAGCTAGAAACCAAGCCATCCTCTTTAAGTTGTCTGTGTCTCTTACCTGTTACCTCAACCACTTGTTGCATCCTGGGTTATTTTACTACACAACATCTCTCACATACATTGCCTCCTGTCTGTTCATTTGTGCTGTCTTTCAAAACCTTCCATTTTTCTACTTTAATCTTTTTCAGCTAGATTTCTGGCTCATCTTGTATCTATGGATAAATTTGTTCCCCACTCTTGCGTTCTGTACCATACCCTGTTTTCAGATTTGTTTTCATAAAACTTCTACTCAGACCCCATTGCTTGCTTTTCAGGGAATTCTCACTGCCTGAAGAATAGAATCCATACTCCTGGGATTAAAGTTCTCCCGCAGCCCAAGCCTGTTATCAGTGGTGAATCTGACAGGTCTGCTGCAAACTCGATCCTTGCCTCCTTGAAGGAAAGAATTTGGCTGAGGAGCAGAAGTAGGCTTCAGGTAGAGGGAGAGACGTAGGCAAATTTTAGAGCAGGAGCGAGTTCATAAATAAGTTTTAGAGTGGGAACAAAAGGAAATAAAGTACACTTGGAGGAGGGTCAAGAAGGTGACTTAAGAGATGCAAGTGTCCTGTCTGGCCCTTGACTTGGAGCTTTGTACATTGTCGTGGTTCCAGGGTTTATGTTTCTTCTCCCTTGATTCTTCTCTTGGAGCGAGCTGTCTGCATATGCAGTGGCCTGCCAGCACTTGGGAGGGGCCACATGCACAGTGTGTTTACTGAAGCTGTGCACTTTAGAGGTGTTTTTTCCTTACCAGTCTAGTGTTCCTAAAGGTGGGTCATGTACTGGTTAAACGCTGCCATTCTGCCTCTTAGCGTACATGCGTACATGCTTGAGCCCACTCGCCCAGCTCCGGAGATCTTATCAGGAAGCTGCTGATCACCAGCTTCAGGTGTTTACTACCTACTGGGAGACTGTCTTTCCCTCGTGCTGGCCCTAACCAATTATTATTTTACAGTGGCTGTTTAACAGCCACCTGACCATCACCTGGTGGTTGCCTGACATTCCTGGGGGTGGGGCCTCTCCTGCCTTGCTCATGTCTGCCTAATTACCTCCTCTAAGAAGTCTGCCCTAACATTCCTGTCCTATCTCCCATGACATTCCTGACCTAACTAAGAAATGGGCGTAATTTCTTGAACATGCCCTATATGTTTGCTTGTGCTATTTCCTCTGCTTGGATCTCTCTTTTTCCCTTCTGTGCCTGACATAATGCTACCCTTTTGGGGCCCAGCTCAAATATCACCTCCTCCCTATACTTTCTATCATCTCTTCCTCTGTTTGAATATTGAACTGTTTGAATATTAACACTCTCTTAACTGTGACAAGCATAGAATTTTCCGTACACAATAGTTGTAAGCATTATATATAGATGTTATCTGAGCTAGACTTAAAAAACTACCACAGGGCAGAGACCTACCTTAACCATCTGAACATCCCCAGGTCCTGGCATAGTTCCTTACACGTAATCACTGGATATGTGAACATGCTCCTGCCTTGACAGCCTTCCTCTTGCTGATCCATTTTCCTGGAACTCTTGCTTTTAACCTCTCTGGGTCTCTAAATACTTAAAGACTTTAAAGGATCAATTATAATTATTTGTTTCAGACAATTTCTTCTTAACTAGTAATCTTATCTGTGAATATGTATATTCATTGCTGTCTGTATTATTCTCTTAGAACTTAACAAATTGCTCCTTTGTATTATTTAAAATGTTTATTTTGGGTATGATGGGCAGCAGGTGAGGAGGGAGGTCACAGTTTGAATTTAAATGCAATTCAGCTATGTTCATTTAAATCCAGTGGGAATTAGGGGTGGCTATGATCATACCAGAGGTCTATTATCATAAGAACTGCTGTTTATCTTGGGTGATAACCTATTCTAAGAAAAAAGTCATGCTGAGCTTGACCCAGGAAGAAAGCTTTAGTTGTCAAGGGCGTGAACTTGATTACAGCTTGGGTATTATTTAAAATCACTATGTGGTGTGTGAGGACTTCTCTTCGTCTTTGGAGGTATTCATGGAAGCAGTGGAGTTCTGTAGGAACAGACACATTGTGAGCACAGGCAAACCACTCCTTGGCAACTCCTGGAATAATGAAGGGGCACTTTGCTGTGGGCAGTGGCCCTGTTTGAACAGGATGAGAAACCTGTGAAATTTGAGATATTATACTTTACATGACCTTCACATGAAAGCCTGAGAAACTCAGGTTGTGTTTTGTGTTGTGTTTTGTTATTCCACCAAGACAGTTAGCTTCCTCAAAAGCAACACCCCATCTAATCCCTCCTTTCTTTCCCATTGATGTGGCTCTAATTTTGACTTCCACCATTTCTCATCTGGATGATCACAGGAGCTACTGTTTTCTAGCCTCTGTTCCTACATTCCACTAATTCATTCTCCTCAGTACTGCCAGAAGTTTCTTTCTAAATGAAAATCAGCTACTTCCAGTTCAAGTCAGCAGACGGAGGCTGCATTTACTTTTTCTTTCCCCCAAATTACTTTTGAAGTGATGAAAGAAATATACAACTAAAACATAAACCCATCACAGCAATGATACTGTGGTCTGTATATCCATGTCCCTCCAAAGTTCATGTGTTGAAATCCAACCCACAATGTGTTTATATTAAGAGGTATGGCCTTTGGGAAGTGACTAGGTCATTGAAATGATTTGGTTGTGTGTCCCCACCCAAATCTTATCTTAAATTGTAATCTCCATGTGTCAACAGAGGAACCTGGTAGGGGGTGATTGGATCATGGGGGTGGTTTCACCCATGCTCTTCTTGTGATAGGGAGTTCTCATGAGATCTGGTGCTTTAAAAGTGTTTGGCAATTCTGTCCTCACTCTCTTTCTCTCCTGCTGCCATGTAAGACATGCCTTCCATTCCCTTCACCTTCCACCATGATTGTAAGTTTCCTGAGGCCTCCCCAGCCATGTGAAACTAAGAATCAATTAAACCTTTTTCTTCCATAAATTACCAAGTCTCCAGAAGTTCTATATAGCAGTGTGAAAATGGATGACACAGTCATGAATGGGATGAGTGCCCTTATAGAAGAGACCCAGGTGAGCTTACCTTGACTGCCACCATGTGAGGATGCTGCAATAAGGTGAGAGGGCAACTCTCACCAGACACCAGATCTACTGGTGCCTTGATCTTAGACTTCCTGGCTTTCAGAATCTTTGAGCAATACATTTCTTTTGTTTATAAATTACTCAATATAATGTATTTTGTTATAGCCACCAGAACAGGCTGACACTAATGATAACAGAAAGAGTGTCACAAGAAGAGAAGAAATATTGATGAATTTCTGGAATGTACAAGGCAATCCATTCAGGACTGAGATATTTATGACACAACAAAGCAAAGAAAGAAACTTCTGAAAAACTGTTCAATTGTAATAGATGATAAATTATCTTAAAATGTATTTTTTTTTGATAAAAAGTAAAAGTCACATTGAATATGCTTGATTTAGAAGGTACTGTTTTCGAAAAAAGAAAGTGAATCAGATAATTTTGTACTGGTCATCATAGCCTGACCACATAAAATATTTTGATTCCTAGTAGTATCTAAACTTTGTCTTTCTAAGCAAATACAGCAGCTGATTATAATAATCAGGCCCCTATTTTTCTGAGTGGATCTTAGAAGTAAATGCATTAATAAAAAGTCAGCTTCCATTCTGATGCAGAGATTGGAGGGAGGCACCTGCCAGGGGTGGCCCTGCTCTGGTGAACTGTGGGAAGGGCAAAGGAACCCTGGAGACAGACTGAGTTCTCATGTAGGGTGAAACTACAGTGGCAGTTGATGCCTTGGGGTTCAACCCAACCCTTTAGCCTTTAGCTGAGCAGGCAGATGTCTGGCTCTGGAGGTGTCCTGCCCTGGGTGACTGGAAGGGAGGGTTAAGATATGCCACTTTAGTTTTTATCTTCCATACTTTATGAAAAGCTCTCTTCAACTTTTTTTTTAATAGTGAAAAATATTTGATGACAAAAGTTGGAGTTAAAATTAAGTGAATCAAGATAGTACAAAGAGAATAGTCAGTATAATTTTAAGACATATGATTTCACCTATATAATTGAGATTATAACTGTAAATGCATTATTGTACTGTGCTTTATTTACTTAACCTTTGATCATATGCATTTCCCCAGATCACTGTGTATTTGTAGTTTGACACACATGACACCATTCTTGCCCATACACACACCTAAATATGGGTTAGGGGACAGAGCCACGTAGAAGGTCATGATAATACCAGTGATTTTATTTTCCATACTATGTACTTTTCTGTATTTTCTAAATGTTTTTTCTAGTCAGGAATCAAACAATGCAAAGTAACTTTTAAGATAAAAGAATCAATCTTTCCAGAAATTTAAGTGATTGTTTTCCTTCTATGTTCCTGCGTTCACATTTATTTCTAAAACAACAGGTACTACTTTAATCACGAAAAAAATATTTTTTAAAGAAGAGAATAAACTAAAAGCAAAAATTGTTGTTATGTTAAAAGTTCATTCTTATGAATATAGGTGATTTTTCCCCCTCATCTTTTTAATTGAAAGTACAAGAGACTTTGTTCTTATATGCTAGTATATTTGTATAGTATGTGTGGTATGTTCTTATACACTAGTACTGCAAATTTTCTAAACTAGTGTAGAGTGCTTTTTATGAAAAAACCTTATTTTTTAAAAATAAACTTCATGATGTCTCACTACGGTACTATAGAATTTCTCTCTCTCTTTTATTTTCTTTCTCTTTCTTTCTTTCTTTCTTTCTTTCTTTCTTTCTTTCTTTCTTTCTTTCTCTCTCTCTCTCTTTCCTTCCTTCCTTCCTTCCTTCTTTCTTTGTCTCTCTCCTTCCTTGCTTCCTTGCTTCCTTCCTTCCTTCCTTCCTTCCTTCCTTCCTTCCTTCCTTCCTTCCTTCCTTCCTCTCTCTCTATTTCTCTTTCTTTTTCTTTTTCTTTTTTTGACAGTCTCACTCTGTAGCCAAGGCTGGAGTGCAGTGGCGTGATCTCAGGTCACTGCAACCTCTGCCTCCTGGGTTCAAGCGATTCTCCTGCCTCAGCCTCCTGAGTAGCTGAGACTACAGGCACATGCCACCACCCCCAGCAAATTTTCTGTATTTTTAGTAGAGACAGGATTTCACTGTGTTAGCCAGGATGGTCTTGATCTCCTGACCTCATGATCCACCTGCTTTGGCCTCCCAAAGTGCTGGGATTACAGGCGTGAATCACTGCACCCACCTACTATTTCTTTACTTTCCAGTTTTAGCTTTAATTTTTTAGCTTCTGTTAATATTTAATTTTTTTTACCTTGCACGTTATTTAAAAATAACAGTGTTGCCCTCCATCAGAACCCATACAAGCATAACATATGCATTTATATATCCATGAAGATATTGCTCCCTTTTTAGCCAATTTTTAAATTTTAGAACAGTTTTAAATTTAGAGAAAAATTGTAAAGTTAGTACAGAGATTTTCTGTACACTCCACACCCAATTTCCCCTATTATTAATGTCTCGTATTCATATGGTACATTTGGGACAATTAATAAACAAAGACTGATACATTATTATTAACAAAAGTCCACACTTTATTCAGATTTTGCTAGCTTTTGCTTAATGCCCTTTTTCTGTTGTGGGATGCCATCCAGCATATCACATTACATTTAGTCAAGTCTTCTTGGGCTTCCTGACTGTAATGGTTTCTCAGACTTTTTTCTTTTTGATGACCTTGACAGTTTTGAGGAGTACTAATTAGGTATTTTGTCAAAAGTCTCTCAATTGGGATTTTTCTGATGCTTTTCTCATAATTAGACTGGAATTATGGGTGTTTGGGAGGAAGACCTTCATTAAATCATATCTGGAGTACATTCTACCTGTAAGACTTAGTACTCTTAATGTTACCCTTGATCACATGCCTTGAGGTAGTGTTTGTAGGTTTCACAATGTGAAAGTACTCCTTTTTCCCTCTTTTCATGCTGCACTCTTTGGAAGGAAACACTTTGCACAGTCCACACTTAAGCAGTAGAGATTTGTGCACTCCTCAGGTGTGGACTTAAAGAGTATCTACTGTCCTTTGGTTTTTCATTGTGTGTATCTCTCTATTTTATTTGAGGAAGGAATATATAGGCTTAACATTATGAATGTTTAAGTTGGGAAATCAGGGGCATGTGTTTAGGTCAGCAAGACACTGTTGAGTATTTATGTTGTTGTAACCATGAGAGTGAAATGAGTCAACAGTACGGAGTTTGGACAAGTAGAACAGAGAGTATGTAGGAGATTGAATTGTGTATGTCCCACTCGAGGTCTCTCTCTCTCTTTCTCTGAACACACACACACACACACACACACACCCACACATACACTATCTCTCTCTCTCCTCTCTCTCTGTCTCTCTTTCTCTCTCTCTCTGAATTGTTTTGAGGTCAAGTTGCAGAAATACATCTCCTTTATACCCTTAAAATATTTTAATGCTTATTTCCTAAGAACAAGGACAATCTCTTATATAACCACAATACAATAATCAAAATAAGGAAAATAACTTTGATATAGTGCTATTATCTGTTCTACAAATTGTATTCAAATTTGGACAATTGTCCTACTTATGTTTTTCACAGCAAAAGAAAAAATTTCTGGTCTGGGATTCATAGCAGGATTACATGTTTCGTTTAATTGTACCTCACTCTTTTAAAAAAAATTTGTAGAGACAGGGTCTCACTATGTTGCCCAGGCTAGTCTTAAACTCCTGGCCTCAAATGATCTTCCTGCCTTGGCCACTCAAAGTGATGGAATTATAGGTGTAATTGCCTGGCCAATTGTATCTCTTTAGTTTTTTTTAGAGTAGAAAACTTCCTTAGTTTGTCTTCTATGTACCTCAGATTGGTTTGTGCGTTGCTTCCTCATGATTAGATTCCGGGTGGATGTCCAATTGACTAAAATATTTTATTAAAAAATTAATCTTTTCCTCATTTGTTTGAAATGCCAGATTTTTCATCTACTTAATTCTCATATGCATGCAGGAGCCTGTAAGTATTGTTTTCATTCAGCAATAAATATTTCAGCTCAATGCTCTGCATTTCATTTGCACAAAGGCTTCCCATGAAAGTAAAATGTCAAATATTTTATGTTTCTCAATCACTAAACTCAGATTCTAATACTTGTTTAACTGGTCTATTGCATAAGCTGGATTTGGTGAAGTACAAATAGAAACCCTATCCCCTTCTTTCTCCTCCTCCTTTCTCCCTCCTCCCTCCTCCTCCTCCTTCTTCTTCTTCCTCTTCCTCTTCTTTTTGGATAATATATTGGTCAGATTCCATAGCTTTTCAGATATTAGGAAGCCTAGTCCATTCTGATAGGGATGCTTCTCACATTTCCCAACTCAAGCCGGATTCAGGTTCAGAAACCTGGAACAGCTTTTTGGGAAATAAAGCATGGTGATGGCAGGCATGATGGTTCATTTTTGGTGTCAACTTGGCCAGATTAAGGAACCAGTTATTTATATATGCGTCTGTGAAGGCATTTCTAGAGGAGATTGGTATGTGAGTTGGTGAACTGAGTGGGGAAGATCCCCACTCAGTAGGGAAAGGCAGAGGAAAGGCAAATTCCTTCTCTCTTTCTCCTAGAGTGGGGACATGCTTCTTCTCCTGCTCCTGAACATCAGAACTCCAGGCTCTTTGGCCTTTGGACTCCAGGACTTACATCAGCAGGGTTCTCACAGAATTATACTATAGGCTTCCCTGCCTCCAGGACTTTCCGACTTAGACTAGGCCATGCTACTGGCAACCCAGTATCTGCAGCTGCAGGCAGCCTATTGTGGGACTTCTCAATCTCCACAATCCTCTGAGCCTGTTCTAATGAGTCATCTCTTCTACAGCTACATATCTATATCTATATCTTTTTTTTTTTTTTTTTTTGAGACAGAGTCTTGCTCTGTCACCCAGGCTGGAGTTCAGTGGCACAATCTTGGCTCACTGCAACCTCTGCCTCCTGGGTTCAAGGGATTCTCCTGCCTCAGCCTCCCAAGCAGCTGGGACTACAGGTGCCATGCTCGGCTAATTGTGTATTTTTAGCAGAGATGGGGTTTCGTCATGTTGTCCAGGCTGGTCTCAAACTCCTGACTTCAGGTGATCTGCCCACCTCTGCCTCCCAAAGTGCTGGGTTTACAGGCATGAGCCACTGCACCTGGCCTGTATCTATATCTATCATCTGTCTATCTATATCATCTACATCTATGTGCCTTTGATTGGTTCTGTCTCTCTGAGGAGCTATAATACAGCTGGTTTCTTAACTCTTTCTCTACCTCACTCTTCCATTAGCAGGTAACCCTCTGCCTCCTCTAGGGCTGGACAAAGTGAGTGGAAGGGGGAAGTCTCACTTGCTCAGTGTAATTGGAGTCCAGTTCTTCAGCTATGGCAGGGGCTCCTTTGGCTCTGGCACATGCTCTTTTGCTTATGAGGCACTGGAACCTCCTGCTGCCCCATTCCTGAGAGGATGATGTACCCTCCAAATGAACACTCTTTTGCTTCTACTAAATCCAGTTTGCCTTCTTGAACAGGGTCTTTTCCAGTCTCACTCTGGCTGACTACTTGTTCTATGATCCACTTATTCTGTGGACAAAGTGCAGTGTCCTGCTCCTGGCTGTGGGCGGAAGCACAGCCTGGCCCGCTGCACCCATTCCACTCTGGCTGCCACCAGAGCTGTTCTCTAGCTGAGAGTCAGACGCAACATCAGGTTCTCCTCGAAGCTCTGGACCCTGCACACTTTCCAGAGCCAGATGCTCTCCCACTGCACCAACGAGTATGTTAGGAATAAGAAAGAACTGTAACCGTGACAGAGAAGAGATTTAAAAAAGCACTATTTATACAGTTTCAAATGAAAACAAGTTGCATATCTATATTGAGTAAAATTTTAAAGAAAATTATAATTTTATGAATGTTAACTAAAGAAGTAGAAAACAGAATTCTATTTGTTCTACAAACCATTGGGAAAAAATGAAAAAGGTAGTCCAATCTCAGATTTAATCCTTTATTTTTATAGTGCTGAAGATCCACCCATCCTTGAAGGAACAGGAAATTCCTATGCCTTGTCAACTGCACCAGAGCACAGAGGAAAAGATGGAAAGATTCTTAGTACATCCTCTGAGATCCCCATACCCTGATGCCAGTAGCGAAGCACAAGACAGCTGCCAAATCAATATCACTTATAAAGATGTAAGAATCCCGAGTAAATCATTAGCAACTTGGGTCCAGCACTGTATTACAAAAACTAACATCATTATTCAGGATTTATTTCAAGAACTATAGTTCAGTTTAGGGAATATATCTATATTCTGTTATTACTCTATAAATAGGTGAAAGAAAACTATAACATCATTTTGAGAGACTGCTATTATACAAAAGAATTAGGCAAGATTCGCCACCACTTTTATACCACTTCTTTGTTTAAAAGTTTTATTAACTTGAATTTATTTTGTGATGGAAAACCTATAAAATTTTTTAAAAAGAAAATTTAATCTGATTATATTACCTAATGTACAGATGATAATTTTTTTTTTACTCCCAGTATTTCCCTTCTGTCTATTCAAGTAGGGAGTAGCACATTCTCAGGATAAAAAGAAGAAAAGACATTTTCCTGTCTGGCTGTTGTTTGCAATTACCAGGCCCACTGAGGGGAGAGGGAGGTCTTGATGGGAATATCTAAGAGAAGGGATAAGTTTTCATCTTGGCTACACATTAGAAGCCTTTGGAGAGTTATAACATAATCGTCCCAGCCACACTGCACACCAGTTAGGTCGGAGTTTGCAGACGGTAATTGGGAATATGTATTTTTTTTTCTTTTTTCGACAGCTCTCCAGGTGACTCTGTAAGGAATGTGACTGTGCTTTGGTCAAGGATAGGCTGAGGTAGGATGTTTACATCCTGCGTGACTCAGCAAGTTTAGAGGGCAGGCATATAACTCCACTTGTTATTACAGCTATGTAGCCATAAAATGGAAATGTCACCACTTGGTCCTTAGCCACTATTGTCTGTAAAAGGTGTAATTGCCCTGTTGACACTGTGCAGGCACTGGTGCCCAGAGAAAGTGAAAGAGCCAGAGCTGTCCATCTTTGCAGATGGACAGAGGGGAGCCAGGACACAGCTCGGCTTGCTAGTGGCCAGAGAGAAAGAGTTAAGCGTCTGACTCTGAAGGCAAGGGAGGGTTGGCCACGCAGCTGTGTGTGGGGGCCGCCGGACTAAGCAGCCGAGACAGGGCGGACAGTGTGAGAAAGCTGTTGATGAGAGCTGCTGCTGAATAAAACCTTTCACCTGTCTACGGCCGCCTGAGTGTTTTTTCTGCTCATTCGCTCACTCCCTCCAGACCTCAACATGACCTTTGGTGTAGTCATGAACCTGACAGACTCCGATGCATGGCTAAGGTTGATGACTATTATTCTAAGAAAAATAAGAAGGGAGAAGCATTTTTACCTGACTTAACAGCAAGATTCTGCAGGGCTGAAAAGGGAGAGAGGGCTACGCTTTCCAGAGAAACGGAATTCGGCTGTGCTTCTGGCAACATCCCAGAGAGGATGGCTGCATGTTACCCTTTCTAGGGAAGTAAGACTCAACGGGCTTGGGGAGGTTTCAGCTTCATGAACAATTCATGTATCTCACACTTGGTTTGGAAGCAGTAGGGACGACATACATCTTGATAACTCAGTCAAACAGGTAACCAATGACAAGATGCATATCATCCCTTCCATGTTTTCTCTTCCTTCAAAACTGCAGACGCCCCAGAACCTTCACAGGACCCTGAATTGGGGGGTTAAAGAATCCCTACTTAGGTCAGGCACAGTGGCTCATGCCTGTAATCCCAGCACTTTGGGAGGCTGAGGCGGGCGGATCACCTGAGGTCAGGAGTTCAAGACCAGCCTGGCTAACACGGTGAAACCCCATCTGTACTAAAAATACAAAAATTAGCTGGGCGTGGTGGCAGGCGCCTGTAGTCCCAGTTACTCCGGAGGCTGAGGCAGGAGAATGGCATGAACCTGGGAGGCAGAGCTTGCAGTGAGCTGAGATCTGGCCACTGTACTCCAGCCTGGGCGAGAGAGTGAGACTCCATCTCAAGGAAAAAAAAAAAAAAAAAAAAAAAGAATCTTTACTTATTAGTAAATTCCACTCCAGTCTGGTGAGGTGGTGGCCAAAATCAATGGTAGGTGGATTTGTAGAGAACAAATAGATATGATATTTCTTGCAACACATGTAGATCTTATTGTTTATAAGCGGAATGAATCAAAGCGCCATATTCACACACCTGAGGACAACACAAAGGCAATAAATCAAATATTACCTCTAATTCCAAGAAAACTCATTTTAATTTTCCTGCCATTTAG
Source organism: Trachypithecus francoisi (assembly GCF_009764315.1). Classification (NCBI taxonomy): domain Eukaryota; kingdom Metazoa; phylum Chordata; class Mammalia; order Primates; family Cercopithecidae; genus Trachypithecus; species Trachypithecus francoisi. The sequence continues at coordinate 43,448,428 of NW_022681460.1, forward strand.
TTGTAGAAACACAGTTCCTGGATGCTTCCATGCAAAACACAGGATGTGATAATCCTAACAATGACAGCAATTCAGTGTGATTCACAAAAATGGAATGCAACTCTTATATGGGCCAACAAAGCAGGACCCAGAACGATTGCTGAATTAGCAAAGGGCTCCATCTGCTGATGGTTTATGCACATAAGAGCTGGACAGGAGTTCATGTTAGTATTTGTTTTAGGCAACATTCCTGAAATAATGGTTATGGCATTTCTTGTTCCGTCCTCAGGGAAGAGTAGTACAGCTCAAGTAGCTCACTTGAGCTCCTACTTGAAATGTGGTGAAATGAAGAAGAGATGGTGGTCTGTAAGTTATTAGAAGCAGTGTTTCTTTCTTACTCTTTGAAAAGTTTCCTACCGAGGTAGGGGCAGGTGCTGAGAATTCCAGTTTGCAAAGCCTCTTATCAAGAGGCTTATTGTGAGGAAAATGAGATACATCATTTGCCCTTGCAGTGGGAGGCTCTTTCTCTGGGTGAGTCTAATTTGCTGAAAGAACAAATCTTGTCCTTCAGATACTATTATATGTGTTCAGTGGTTCTTCACTTTTTCATCCCAGTTTAGGAGAGTTCATCTATCATACTAAGATTATTTATGGTATAATTAGCCCCTTGTCCAATTTTTCAAATTTTCTCAAATGGTTTTCAGTTAGAAAAGTTAGATAAGCTTGAGATAATCAAATTGAATTGATATGAGCAAAGCAAAGCAAACAAACAAACAAAAAGCAAAACAAGACAAATTTTTTAAAAATCAAGGTTTACCTAGCCTGTGCAATGTTATTGAGAACTAATATATTATTTATATTAGACCTAGTGGGTTTGCCTTATTTAGAACCTAATGAAGCATTTTTTACAATTTATATAATTGAAATACTATATACTAAAATATGTGATACCAAGGGAATTTTTATTTAATTTGTTGCTATGTCATTAAAGTTCCAAACACCATAACCATGGTGTTTTATATTTCTTTATTAAGGAATATAAATGGCATTGAATAATTATTTTCCCAAAACATCAGCTAAGACCTATAGATACAAGAAATAACTTGATCCTAATTTCTTAAATTTCTAGGTAGCTGCCTCAATTTCAGTTTTCTCCAATTGTTAATGACTAACCCTCTAGAATTTTGTTGATTATATATGCAGTCTAATGATTTCTGTTCAAGTTTGTTTCCTCCTAGGCACGATTCCAGTGCACCTGTGAGAGACCCTTTATTTTGATAAACCCAAATGTACTTAAAAGTTGGAAAGCTATACAACTGTAATTTGAAGAAGTGGTCTATGCTTGAAGGGCTGTTGTTAGGAAGTGAACATTCCATGAGAGAGGCAATTTAGGAAGCAATTGATTTTGATATTCTTTAAGGCAAGAAAAAACACTAAGCGGGTTATTTTTCTTCTTAGAAAAAGGTATTGAATGATACCATTCATGCGTGAAATTTGAAAATACCTGCTAATAAGCCTTTTGATTTCTGACTCAATAGACATTGGAAAAAATAGTTTCTACTTGCTCCTTCTTGGTTCAGTGTTTCATTAATGTAAAACAATTCATGTGACATTGATCCATCAATGCTATTCAATATAAGATCAAAGGTCAAAGTTCAATTGGAAATTGTGCTAAGCAGTTTAGAACCATTTTGAAGAAGTGAGTCTTATTTTAATGTGTAATTAGTGGATTTATCACAGTCCAGATGCTAATCTAGTTTCAAAAGTAAATAAACTATTCATTCAATACAAATAGTTGTATTTTAGCACTTTTCTACCATGTCCTAGTGAGGACAAAAAAACCTTTAATTTAGATTTCAGTTACTCATGAATATTACCAAAATGTTAACCTCTGAATGATGCCTGCTGGCGGCATGCTAAGAACTAACATGGAGCTGTGACGATCTCCATGTCTGACAGTTTCAGTTTTGATTGAAAAATCTGAAGGCAAGGCCTACAGTGAGGCCATTTCCGTATGTTTAGCTACAATGATAGTTTGTTTATATGGGTATACGACTAAAATGTTTCCTCAGCAAAATTCATGTAAGAGATGAACATATAGATCCTTATCAATTTGGAAATCAATTCAATTTAGAAAAATGTTGCCTTTGATATAACTCTTTATATACACACACATACATATACACATACATACATACATGAACATAATTTACATATATTTGTTTTATATATGCATATATAAAATTATATATGCATATATTTAACAATATGGCAAGTTTTATCTGAAATGCTAGAAGAGTGGTTTTCTGTTTCAATGAGATTTGAAAAAGAAATATGTATATATGAATGGTAAGTGGTCTTTCTTTGCTTCTACAACTGCTTTTCTATTCCTCCATACTCCCCAAAGGAGGTGCTAATCTGACCAGATTTCAGGACTTGGACTGGGTCATATTTACCAGAGGCATGCCGTGTTGAAAGAGAATGTGTCCCTGTTCAGCCTTCCCTTCTCTTCCTATTGCTTTCAGACCAACGACCCCTTTGGCCCTAACTATTCCTGCTCTTTTTCCTCTTGCAAAAACATTTAATTATTTATTTAATTTATTTTTTGAGACAGGGTCTCCATCTGTCGTCCAGGCTGAGTGCGGTGGCTCAATCATGGCTCATTGTAGCCTCGAACTCCCAGGCTCAAGTTATCCTCCCACCTCAGCCTTCCGAGTAGCTGGGACTACTGGCATGTGCCACCACATGTGACTAATTTTTTATTTTTTTTTAGAAGGAGCCTCGCTCTGTCGCCCAGGCTGGAGTGCAGTGGCGCCAATCTCAATTCACTGCAACCTCCGCCTCCTGGGTTCAAGTGATTATCCTGCCTCAGCCTCCCGAGTAGCTGGGACTACAGGTGCGTGCTATCATGCCCGGCTAATTTTTGTAGTTTTAGTAGAGATAGGGTTTCACCGTGTTAGCCAGGATGGTTTCAACCTCCTGACCTCATGATCTGGCTGACTCGACCTCCCAAAGTGCTGGGATTACAGGCATGAGCCACCGTGCCTAGTCACCTCACTAATTTTTGTATTTTTTACAGAGATGAGTCCTTGCTATGTTACTCAGGATGATCTCGAACACCTGGATTCAGGCAATCCTCCTGCCTTGGCCTTCCAAAGTGCTGGGATTATAGGCATGAGCCACCACGCCTTGCCTGCAAAAACACTTAGGTGCTTGGGAATTCTTGCTGCTTCAGGCTGTGGTTGATGATAATATCGAGATTTAATAGGGGGAGGGAAGCCCTGCTTTAGCTCAATACCTAAACCAGGCACTTCAGCCCAGAATTATTATAGATCCCTATGCTGGGAGCCCTCGCCACTCAGCTAACTGAACAAGAGAGTGACAATTCAATTTTCCATCAACCTGGAGTGAGAAGGATTGTGTTGGCCAAGGCAGGATTGATTTCCATCCTTGGAATGTAATACCGTTAAGGCCTCACTTGTGCTTTCAGATGAGCAAATTAATATTGTGATTTTGTTAAAATAAAAATCTAAGACTTTTTTGTGAAAATATGTTTCTTTGCTTCTAGATTATCACCATAGCTTAAACTAAATATCTCAGATAGATACTAAGTAGCACTAAATACTAAACCTTTGTGGACTTAAGTACTAAAGCAGATGTATTCAGATTAATCCCTTGACTTTGAACAATTTTTTTTTAAATATTGATGTTGCAGATGTGTGGGATAGTGTGCCACAGAGATGGATTTTCATGGATGCTGTCTGCAGTATAGTTTCCTATGATTTTATTATTTGTATTAGTGGGTATTGTAAAAAGGTGAATAGTAACTTCCAATTCTGGTAATGTAATGGAATAGTCAAAAAATTCTTCAACCATGAAATGCTGCAAAATGCTGGATCAAACATAAAAAATATAATTTGAATTCATGGCTGAGATAGCAAACATTTAAGAGGAAACTGAGAGCAAAAACTTGAATTCCAAGAAGTAAATAGTCTGGGCATAGTGGCTCATTTCTGTAATCTCAGCACTTTGGGAGGCTGAGGCTGGAGGATCACTTGAGGCAAGGAGTTTGAGCTCAGCCTGGGCAACATGGCAAGACAATGTCTCTACAAACAAAATAATAAGTTAGCCTGGCCAACCTGGTGATGTGGGTCTGTGGTCCCAGTTACTCTGGCTGGAAGTTGAAGAGGGAGGACCACTTGAACCTGAGAGGTCAAGGCTGTTCTGAGCTGTGATTGCATCACTACACTCAAGTCGGGGCGACAGTGAGACCCTGTCTCAAAAACAAAACAACAACAAAAAAAAGGAAAGGAGGCCGGGCACGGTGGCTCAAGCCTGTAATCCCAGCACTTTGGGAGGCCGAGATGGGCGGATCACGAGGTCAGGAGATCGAGACCATCCTGGCTAACACGGTGAAACACCGTCTCTACTAAAAATACAAAAACTAGCCAGGAGAGGTGGCGGGCACCTGTAGTCCCAGCTACTCGGGAGGCTGAGGCAGGAGAATGGCGTAAACCCGGGAGGCGGAGCTTGCAGTGAGCTGAGATCTGGCCACTGCACTCCAGTCCGGGCGACAGAGCGAGACTCCGCCTCAAAAAAAAAAAAAAAGGAAAGGAAACAAAACAAGGAAAGAAAGAAGAAGGAAAGAAAGAGAGAGAGAAAGGAAGGAAGGAAGGAAGGAAGGAAGGAAAGAAAGGAAGAAAGGAAGGAAGGAAGAAAGAAAGGAAAGAAAGGAAAGAAAGAAAGGAAAGAAAAAAAGGAAAAAAAGGAAGAAAGAAAGAACGAAAGAAAGAAAGAGAGAGAAAAGAAAAGAAAGAAAAAGTGATGTTGCTCCAAGGTCACTTGCTTATTCTGAATGGGCACTGGCTTTGATTTAGCAGGCAGTTGAAGCCACAGGTAAATCAGGGTCTCAGGTCCTGCAGGCAGGTGCCTAGTCCTACTCTGCACCTTTTTCTTCTCCCTGTCTGTTCTTTTCATAGGCAGGGTAATCATACACTGCTTCTAGAATATTAGTCTTCAAAATATTTTGAAGATTATTCATTTCACCTAAATCTTTTGTTTTGTGGAAGAGGATAGTGGGGCTCATAAAATATCAATGGCTTATTAATGTCAGAACCAGGACAATAATCCAATTTTGTTTTTCTAAGTTCAGAGTCCCTTCTGCTCCACTACTTTGTCTTTCTCTATTAGCCTTTTCATCCAAAAATGAAATGATGGACATTTGTATGTGAGTGTGCATGCAGATGAATCTTTTGGGACAGAGGCTCAAAGAGATGATAGAGTACACATTTAACAGGTTTTGAGATCTAAGTTGATGTGAGAGACAGAGGAGGGCTTTAGGACCTTCCTGGGCTGCTGAGGCTGTTACTTCCCTCTCTAGTTCTCCCATGTCTATGGAAGATGCTCCTTCAGCTGATCCCTTGGAGCTACAGATTGGAGGAGGTGGTACTGCTCCTTTTGTCAGCGTACTTTCAGCAAATAGAGTTTTTGGCATTTATTTCGAGTTCTCTAACCATCATGAGATCGCAGGGCTGAAGCACTGTGGTCTCCTTTTCCCAGGACCACCCCTTTAATTGTGAAGGCCTGTGTTAAATATGACAAGAGTCCTAGTGGCACACTAGCCATCACTGTGAGCCAAAGGCCTCCCCAATCTCAATTCCCTTCTGAAGTTTGGGTGCTCTGACGTGGGTCATGCAGGGCTGGGAAGAGACATTGGGCCTTTTGGGCAGGCTATAAGGTAATGTCCTTTCCAACTGAGGTCTAAAAATGTAATTCAATATCTATTTAGTAGGGGGTAAGAAAAAGCAGACTTTTCTATTTAAAAATGTATCAGTAGCAGACTCACCTATGAATTTATTTCTACTGACAAAAGCAGAGTCAATATTGTTAAAATACTCAGTCAAATGTTTACTCTTTCTTTCTTTTTCTTTCCAGTTTTCTGTTGCAGTTTTCTGAATGGGACAACTTTTGGGGAAACATAGTAATAGATTCCAATTCAAAAGAAATAGGCTACCTGTTCCTGATAAGTAGTAGCACAATAACATGCAAATATTTACTTTGAGATTTTTACTTGAATGCTGACTATGAATAAACCGTTATTCTTTTTACAAAACTACCCAACAGAGATAGCTTGATCCAGGATGGTCTTTTATTTTTAATTTTAAATATACATTTCAATTATTTTTCCTCATTTGTTGGTGCTGGCTACTTTCTGGGGATAACTAGTGCAGAGTAATAGAAGAAGAAGAAAGTGGTATGAAGAGAAAAGGGGCTTTAGGACTGTCCATAGAGGATATTTTGAGGAGTGATTGGTCTAGAAAATTCAAGGGCCCAGCCAGGTGGTTCATATCCAGGTGAGACCTGAGGTATGAAAAGATTTAAGAAACCAGGGGAGATCTATCAGGCAAATCAGAAAGAATACCAGGATAGATTACATATTTTTTTTTTTAGACACAAACTTCTTCCTGATAGTAAAATTTAAAAGAAATGGGTCCTTTTACAGGGAAAGTGAAGATAATATTTTTAAAATACAATGAACAACACAAAGCTTTTATAATAGTATTGGAACAAATTCAGAAATTTCTTTCACATAGCCATTTATCGTATTACCCAGATAAAAATTGAGAGCATAGGATTAGGATGTAGTTGTTTGAAAATGTTTCTTGTGGGGAACAAATTTAGAGACTCCACCTGTAGAGCTCAACAATAATGTAAGCGGTAATGAAGATAGTTATAGAGAAATGGATAGAAAATTCCTTAGATTCTTTTCCATGAATATCACTGGCTTTGAACAGGAGCTGGATATTAAACAGTAGAAGTTCATCTTTCTGGGGTGATTTTGGAGCACTAGTGTTCCTAGGTGACTACTGTGGTTTAACTGTGTCTCCTAAAATTTACTGTTGGAAACTTAATTCCCCAATGCAATAGTGTTGAGAGGTGGGACCTCCACGAGGTGATTAGATCATGAGAGTCTGCCTCATGAATGGATTTTATTCCATTATCTCCAGAGTGAGTTAGTCATCAAGGGAGTGGGTTCCTGATAAAAGGGATTAATTTGGCCCCCTTTCTGTCTCATGCATTTTTTCTTGCCCTTCTGCCATGGGATGACACAACATGAAGGAAGGACCTCACCAGATGCTGGTGGCACACTCTTAAACTTACCACCCTGCAGAATTGTGAACCAAATAAATTTATGTTCACCATAAATTACCCAGTCTGTGGTATCCTGTTTTAGCACAGAAAAAGGACTAAGACAGTGTGTATTGAAGAATATCCATTTATTTTGTAAACCAAATGATCAGATGTACAAACGAAATGATGCATTCCACTGAGAAATCTTCATTCTTACCTGGATGACTCAATCTCTGCAAAACAATGTTCACAGAGGTGTTCCTTCCTTCTCAAGAAACAACTTTCAATCGACTTGTAGGAAAACTTAATTTGTCCCAAAATATTATGCCAATGAATACAGCCTACATTATTTTAGGCTGTAAAACCATAGGGAAAAAACTCTAGAAAATATTCTCATTGTGCGTTTGTTTGTTTGTTTGTTTATTTATTTATATTTATGTTTGAGACAGGGTCTCACTCTGTCACCCAGGCTGGAGTGCAGTGGCATGATCTCGGCTCACTGCAACCTCTGCCCCTTGGGTTGAAGTGATTCTCGTGCCTCAGCCTCTTGAGTAGCTGGGATTACAGGTGCATGCTACCATGCCCTGCACGTTTGTTTTTTTTTTTTTTGATATTTTTATCCTAGTCACTAGACCACCAGGGAGTCACACTTTTTTGGTATTTTTAGTAGAGACAGGGTTTCACCATGTTGGCCAGGCTGTTCTGGAACTCCTGACCTCAAATGATTCTCCCACCTCAGCCTCCCAAAGTGCTGGGATTACAGGTGTGACGCATCATGCCCAGCTTTATTTATTTGTTTAGAGACAGATTCTCCCTCTCTTGCCCAGGTTGGAGCACAGTGGCGCTATCTCGGCTCACTGCAACTTCCTTTTCCCAGGCTCGAGCCATCCTCCCGCCTGTTTCCTGAGTAGCTGGGACTACAGGTACATGCCACCGTGCCGGACTAGGTTTTGCATTTTTGTAGAGAAGGAGTTTTGCCTGTTGCCCAGGCCAGTCTTAAACTCCTGCACTCAAGCGATCGGCCTGCCTCGGCCTTCCAAAGTGCTGAGGCGTGAGCCACCATACCCAGGCTTGTAGTACATTTATTTGACTTGCATGAATCACATTACCAAACTTGTATGTGACATATAAATATTTAAGAAGCTACTAATTTGGAATTTGGGATAATTTTTAAAAAGATAGGGCAAACTGTTATCTAAAATGGTATGACCTAACAATATTAAAAGTGATTAATACTTTAAATATTAAAAGGATAAATGTCAATTACCTCAAAAGTTTGTATACCTACATTTCATACCAATAATTGACATGCCTTCCTCTTACCTCCTCCTTGAAAGTGAACCATGTACAAATCAAAAGTAAATGGCTAATATGAAAATTACGCAGGCTTGGGTGTGGTGGCTCACGCCTGTAATCCCAGCACTTCAGGAGGCCGAGGTGGGCGGATCACAAGGTCAGGAGATTGAGACCATCCTGGCTAACATGGTGAAACCCCATCTCTACTAAAAATACAAAAAATTAGCCGGGCGTGGTGGCACGCACATGTAGTCCCAGCTACTCGGGAGGTTGAGGCAGGAGAATCGCTTGAATCTCGGAGGCAGAGGTTGCAGTGAGCCGAGATTATGCCACTGCACTCCAGTCTGGGTGACAGAGTGAGACTCTGTCTTAAAAAAAAAAAAAAAATTACACATTTGCCTTATCTTTTCATTAAACAGGTTCTCAGTAGACCTCTAGCAAGCAACATCTTGGATGGAGGTATTTTCTTAAACTAATGAATGTTAATACTTTGAAGTATAACATTGATGTTTCTTAAAAATATGCAATTCAGAATTTTTACTTTTTCTTGTAGGTATTTTCTTGGTTAACCATAATTCCTCTTACCAGTACTTTAGCTCTATCCTAGAAAAACTATCTAAATTCTTAGAATAGCCTCCTAGCCAATCTCTCTGACTCCACTCTCCATCCCAATGTAATTTATTGCTCACAAATTTTTCTTAGATTATTACTTCAAAATTTGTCTTGTTTTACAGCTTTATTGAAAAATGATTGAAGTACAATTAGGTATACATATTTAAAATGTGCAATTTGATAAGTTATAACATATGTGCACACCAACTAAACCATCATCAAAGGAAAGATATCAACCTATCCATTACGCTCCAAAGATTCCTCATGCCCTTTTGTCGTCTTGCACCCCCCATGTCACTCTTACCTTCTAGGCAACCACTGATCTACTTTCTGTCTTCTGTCACTGTAGATTAGTTTATATTCTCTCGATCTTATAAAAATGGAATCATGTAGTATGTACTTTTTTGGAGTCCATATTCTTTCACTCAGCGTAATTAATTTGAAATTAATTTATGTCATTGCCTGTATCAACAGGTCATTCATTTTTATGGTTGAATAGTATTCCATTGTATGGATATGCTGCCATTTGTTTATTCCGTCACCTGTTGATGAAGATTCGTGTTGTTTCCAATTTTGGGCTATTATAAATAAAGCTGTTATCAACATTCATGAACATATATTTTTTTCCTTTCCTCTAGTTTATTTTGTTCCCACTCCACCTCTAAACAAAGTGGATACAGTTAAAAAAACTTTTTGACCAGTAATTTATTCTGTTGTTGGAATTAACTAACTGATAGAAATGGACTGTTTAATTGGTATCGAGTAGACTTATAGGGACAAAATGACTAAGCTGCTGAGCTCCAACAGCCAACTTTGTGAAATTCTTGAGTGAAGTTCTTATTTGCAAACACAGAAAATTTATTTTCTGCCCTTTTTCATAGAACCTACCCATATCTTTCTTTTTATAAAATAAATCTTTTACTTAATTAGTATCCAAATGACCTCTGTGATGGTTTATTTTATGTAACGACTAGACTGGGCTAAGGGATAGCTGACAAAACATTATTCTTGGGTGTGTCTGTAAGGAGGTGTCTGGAAGAGATTAGCATTTGAGTTGGTAGACTAAAAAAAAGAAGATCATCCTTATCAATGCAGAGGGCATCATCCAATCCCTTGAGGGCCTGAATAGAACAAAAAGGTGGAGGAAGAGTGAATTTGCTCTTTGTTTGAGCTGGAATGTCCATCTTCTTCCTTCAGACTTTGGCACTCGTGATTCTAGGACTTTTGAGCTCTAACTGGCACTTCCACTATTAGCTCCCCTGCTTGTCAGGCCTTCAGGCTTGAACTGGAACTACACTATCTGCTTTCCTGGGCCTCCAGCTTGCAGACAGCACATCATGGGACTTCTCAGTCTCTACAATTGTATGAGCCAATCCCTCATAATAAATCTCTATCTATGTATCTCTAGATATTCTATTGGTCCAATTTCTCTGGAAAACGGTGTCTAATACAACCTTTCATCATGAAAAGCTTTCATATGCAAAGTATTTTTTTTTTTTAACTTAAAGAAATATGTTGGCCAGGCATGGTGGCTTATGCCTGTAATCCCAACACTTTGGGAGGCCGAGGTGGGAGGATCGCTTGAGTCCAGGAACTCAAGACCGGCCTGGGCAACATGGTGAAATTCTGTCATTGTCATTACCAAAAACAAAAACAATTAGCCACACGTGGCACATACCTGTAGTCCAAGCTACGTGGGACTGAGGTGGGGGAATCACTTGAGCCCAGGAGGCAGAGGCTGCTGTAAGCCAATTTCACAGCACCATACTCCAGCCTAAGTGCCAGAGGGCCAGAACCTGTCCTAAAAAGAAAAGCAATATACTGTTTGGGTTTTTTAATTTCATAATCCTTCTAGCCAACTATTAGACATATTATTTTTACATATTTGTGAATCTGGTTTTTTTTTGGATAGGAAACTACAGAATTTCTAACATTGATTTTGCTAATGCATATTTAATAAATATCTTCAATCTCTTAAGTAATGTTAAACCTCAACCTTTGCTCATATTTCACAGGGGAATAATGCTTTATGTATTATGCCTACTTAAAGAATGTCTGGCAAAATAGTTGAGCACATGGTTTTCAGCTAATAACAACTGCATTTGGGGCTTTTAAGATAGCTTTTGAATCCAAGTACTGTGTAATTAAATTAATAATTATAAAACCTACAAGATTTACATGCAAAATGAATTTAATTCTAAATTTCATTTGTGATTCTACAAAATTTGAATTGCCAAGAAGGAAAAAGTCAAGCCAACTGGCAAAACAGTCTTTCAAAATATTTTTAAAATGCGATTTTTAATATTGTGCAAATATAAATGGAGAGAGGAGATAAACATGGATTCTATAGATCTATCCTGTCCCTCTATTCTCAGTTTAACTCTTTACTCCTGAGGCTTTGTCTGAGCCTCTTCCTTTATTCTGCACAACTCTCTACTCATTACTTTCACAGCATTTTTTCAATTTGCAATTACATATTTATTAATTTGTTGCTTTGTTTATTAGATAAAATCTCACCCTTGGGTTTGGGAAGTGAAATAAGCAAGGTTTACCAATTAATCTAATTAACTGGCATCCAGAGTGGATGGGGCCAAATTAGACATATGCATAAGAAAGAGCCTTTGGGATCAAACGGTGGATGAGATCAGGGCTCTTGACACAGCCGAGGTACTTGACATTGTAGGTACTACTGATTACTTGGAAGAAGGACTGTACAACTAATACACAAGCCTGTTCTTTTCTCTTGTTTTTCCCTCTTTTTTGAAGGCATTTGGAAATAGAATAAATTTGATACCAAAGTTAATATGCTACCTTATCATTTTTCTCAGGATGGCAACATCAGGCCTTTAACTGCGAAACAGCTGAATTCCTTTTGTCTGAGCAAACACCATTATGTGAAATAGTTCAGCTTTAGGCATAGGCATATATAGCAAGGCATGGGTAGGCAGCACTGATTGCCTATCCTAAATTGTTCCATTTTATTGTAGTTTAAATGAACCCCAGGCCAAAGAGGAACTTGGATTTTGATCTGTCCAAAGCCTCTAGAGTCATCTCACCCTTTCACCTCATATGTTTTCATACTGGCTGTGAACTGGAATACTATCTGGGTTGTGGATTTCAGGGACTCAGACAGTGTATTTGATCATTGAGAGTTACTGGAACTTTATTAATGAAGAGAGAAATAGAGAGAGAGAGAGAGAGAGAGAGAAATGGGGAGCCTTATTATACAGAAAAGATGTCATATTGTTGTGACAGAAAAAAATCTCAAAGAATTTTACAAACCATTGAGTTGAGACAGAAATTTGAAAGATCTATGCTGAAAATATTGTCTACAAGAGTCAAGTTTATTCAGAGACAGTGGAGACAATGGTACACTTATAAAGAAATGGCTTTAGGTCTTGCATCAAGAAAAAGTGGAAGATGACAGAAGAAAGGTACATTGATTGCAAAACAATGAAGAAGAGAGGGACCATCTCATGAGATAGATTGCACCCTTAGAGGGCAAGGTAATCACAGATGGAAGGGAAAAGAACATATGTGCATATAAAAATGTTCTTAATGTTAGAACTAAGCAAGGAGTTTTTGTTGTCTTTATATCACTGAGTCTGGACTAGAACTCAATGAGATTTAACTAGGAAGGATGCAAGATTCTAGAGAATAAACTAGGAGGACTCCCCGCTGAGGGGCCCAGATATAAGAAAGTATTGAAAGGCACTCTTGAAGTTATAGGGAGGGAGTCAATAATAAGAAAAAGTGGGAGAGCTCGCCCTTGATAATTGGGACAGCCTCTAGAGGTTATACAAGATTTGGAATATTTGATATTGGAAGCCTGGGAAAGTAAGTGTAAATGACTTCAGTCATTAGTAATGGAGTGTTAAAGTGTTGTGGTTAGTACAGGTGGAGAGGCAGGGTTCTCTCATGCCATAGGGAAAAATGATTGGGAAATTTATGGTGACATGACTCTTGGAGAAAGATGCAATGATTTTTGTATTTAATGGCAATCAGACAGCATTCCAAAACATTGAGTTCAGACATGGATTAGGAGTCTGAGTAAACTGATGGATAGTTTACTTCTATGTGGGAATTAGCCTGTTCAGGGAAGGGGAAGATTGGCAGGATTTGTTGTGGCAGATATGGAACCCTTTCATCTCATCTCGCTTTCTATAAGTAATTGAAACAGGCAGAATCTGGAGGTAGACATTAGGAAAAAAACAACAACTCCTGGGCCAGAAAGCGAAGATTACAGAGAAGAATGAAAGGAAGGCATTGTAACCCAGCAAACAATAATTGTTCTACACCAACCAAGAAAAAAAAAATGCCAACAGCTGGTTTAAAAATCTCAAAGCATATGGGATTTTTTTTTTCTCAAAATTTAAAAGTCAGCTAGGTGTGCCTGAACTGACTTTGAGAACAACTGAAGAAAAAAGGACACAACAGTGAAGTAAGAGAATTGGTAGAAGGCGATTAAAGGCAATGCAGCCATTGAGAGTGTGTATGGTATTCAGGGGTTGGAAGATTTGAAACTGGCAGGATGATCTTGCTGTCTTTACTGGACCCTAGAAGCCCAGGCTATGGGAGCGTAGGAAGACACATTGTTGGCTCAGAAATATGTTGGATGTTGTGATAGTTATCTGTGGCTGACATAACAAATGACCACAAAACGTGTAGCTTAAAATAACAGAAATGTATTCTTCCTGATTCTGGAGGCTACAACTTAGCTTAATAACATCTGCAAAGACCTGTTCTCCAAATAAGGTAACATTAAGCAGTTCCTAATAAGGAAGTAGATATAACTTTCGGGGAGCTACCATTTAATTCACTACAGGCGTGATTAGGATTCTGTTTCCTGAATCTAGGTGGTAGGCTTTTCTTCTTGTCACTGCTTTCTCTAGTGCAAAAAGTACATCTGATCAGAATCTGTATTCTAGAAGTAGATTTAGCTCTCCTCCAATCTTTTTGTTTTGATTTCTTTGTTCTTGACCTTTTATAAATCAGGTCAGCTTTTGTCCCTCTAAAGTGGTCATCTTGGATTTGGAGGAAGAGAGTAGGAAGCCTCTGCTGGGATAGCATTCTACATGGGTCTCTCATTTGCTTGAACATTTTGTGAGAGGAGCACTGACTATATTTCATGGATTTTGTAAGCTGGAAAGCCTTGGAACATAAAGATAGTGTCTCCCTCTGGAGCAGAGGAAATGTTGATTTGTTGTTTGGTGTAATAAAGATGTCTTCCTCTGGGGCAAAGTTTGGGCAGGTTTGCTTGCAGTTGTTGTGAAAGAGTGGGGTCCTCTAAGCTTGAGTTTCCTCAGCTGTGACACAACCCACTGTGTGAGTAGCATCCACCTGGCTGATTTATGTTGCCCCACAGGACTTGGGGACAAGGGGAACCATGAAGCTCATGATGTTTGCTATGCAGTGAAACAGTAAATTCAGTATACAAAAGTCTTATATCTTCTGCCAGAATCCATGGAACTGTAGCAGACGAACTTCTTAGTTTGCAGCTACAGATCATTACGTTTTTAACAGTCTCTTTTAGGCCTCCTACTGCAAGCTGAATTCACTAACTTGGTTTTTATCAGAGGAGCCAGGTTTTGAGTGCTTATTCAATGATTAAAATAGTCAGTTCTGATTATCATTTGACTATCACTGCTATGTGTGGGCTTTTTCTATCAGAACTCTGGGGAAGAAGGGGTTAGTGGCAGGGTTTTGGACAGGACATCTGCCATATGGGAGAGTGGGCAAAAAATTTACTGTAGCAAGTTTAAGGCTGAATAGGGAATCTGTGCAACATAAATAAAAGTGTGAGTAAGTGAAGACATATGTACCAGTGGGTTTATTGCAATATGGTTATAATAGTGAAAATCTGGAGTCGGCATGAATGTTGATCAAGAGGGTTGAATAAAATACAGTACACTCATGCTATGGAATATTATGCAGCTATTAAAAAAAAGAGGAAAACCCATATATTTGGTCTCAGAAGATATCCTCAACACATCCTGAAATGAAAAAGAAAAGTTAAGGTATAATAAACATGGCCTGTTCCTTTTAAGGACTGTGTATATTTCTATTTATATACACAAAACAAGAACTTCAGGAAGATGTGGGATAAATTGTTATAGATAGCATTTGTTACTTTTCTAGTCAAATTATTAAAATAGAAAAGAATAGGAGAAAAGGGTTAATAGGTTTTGCATGAGTGGAGGCTGTTACTTAGAGAGCTTGGCCATGGAAGGAAGGAAACGGGTGTGTACTGAGGGAAATACAGAGTTCGGGGAAGTTGGAGATTTTAGTTTTTTAAAGATGGGAGAGAGAGTATATTTATGGGGAAGTAGCCACTAGAAGAGAAACCCACTTTTCCATCTGTTCTATCCTCATCCTTTCACCCATCTTTCATCTCATCCCTCTTTGCACTCTTCCTTCCTTCCTCCCTTCTTCCCATGGCAATTAATAAGGGTGAAAGGTGTAGAGTATATAGAAAAAAAAAACCAAACATGAAGTCTTTGCTTTTGCGGAGTTGCATTTTACGGGGAGACAGGAAATGAACAAGTTACCAAAAAATAACATCATTGCAGGTAGTGCCTAGGGTGTGAAGTGCCCATGAAGCAGGATGAGGAGCAGATGATGATAGCGGAGGTCATGTGGGGAGACTTGAGAAAGTCTCAGGGTGGCTGAGAAAGGCCTTTCTGAGGAGCTAACATTTCAGCAGGGACTGAATGACATGGTTTTGTAAAATCTGCAAATTTGATAGAGGATTCCCAGCAGAGGGTTCAGGAAGTACAAGGCCTGAGAACAAGCTTGTCATGGAATGATGATGCAGGGAATGTGCAGAGGTAGGCCGGGGCCACTTTTGGAGTGGGGGAGTGCTAGGTTGTGCTATGGAGCTCTTTCCCCTGGGATGGAGTGAAGTGAGGAGGGAAAACTTTGCCTTTTAACAGAGTGTAGTCTGCACTGCCTACGCATTCCATGGGAGTCTTTTGTTAACAGGTGATCAAGTTCTGGAAATGGGTTAAAAGTACATCCTATTTCCACAGCACATTCTCTCTACATGGTGACAAAGACGCTTTGCTGGGCCAAACTTTATTTTATTTTATTTTATTTTTTGAGACGGAGTCTCACTCTATCGCCCAGGCTGGAGTGCAGTGGCCGGATCTCAGCTCACTGCAAGCTCCGCCTCCCGGGTTTACGCCATTCTCCTGCCTCAGCCTCCCGAGTAGCTGGGACTACAGGCGCCCGCCACCTCGCCCGGCTATTTTTTTGTATTTTTTAGTAGAGATGGGGTTTCACGGTGTTAGCCAGGATGGTCTTGATCTCCTGACCTCGTGATCCACCCGTCTCTGCCTCCCAAAGTGCTGGGATTACAGGCTTGAGCCACCGCGCCCGGCCTGGGCCAAACTTTAGTTAAGTTTCTCAACCTTCTCCTAGGCCTATCTGTGTGCTTCTGGCAAAAATCTACTTTTAGCCAAGAACCCTGCTAAGTCAGTTTGGCAAGAACAGTCCCCTCCCCTCTGGACATCAGATTGGGTTCCTCATCCTCTACCATTGCCCAGGTAATCATCCCTCAGTTCCAATCACCCTGGACTGGCTTCAGCAAGAATCCTGCTAGGTTGGTTTGGCCAGAATTCCCCTAACCCCGGACGCTTCCTCTTAGTAATTTTCCATCCACTGACCCTCATGCTGTTCCTTAGCTATGAATTCTCACTTGTACATACTGTATTCTGAGTGGAGCCAAATCTCACTCCCCAGCTACAAGACCCCATTGCAGTGGTCCCTGTCGATATCATGCTGGTCCTGAATAAAGTCTCCCTCACCATGCTTCAAGAAGTATCATTGAATATTTTTATCCTTAACAGTGATTAAAGTAAACATTCTGCCTTTGCAACTTTTGTTTTTCTTTTGCTCCATGTGTCTTGAAAGCAAACTGTATAAATAATATTGTGTCAATTTTATTTTGGTCATCTGATCAGAATTCTTTTTCTCCTGTAGTGTAATTGATATGAAAAGCATGTACTGTAATTTAAATGCAAATATCTCCTTGGGTCCAGATACATTTCCCAAAGTTTGAAAGTGGAAATTGCTTCCCAAACAAAGCCAAAAGTGTATTTAGGATTAATGTGCACATGTGGAGCTTATACAACTGTATCAGCATCATTGCTTTCAGCTTCATTAAAAATGGATTAATATTCCAGGGTGTTTGAGATTAGTTTCTATTGAAGGTCTGCATGCTTCACAGTGTTACACACTCACCTTTGAAAAATCTTATTATTTCTTTCTAAAAAACTGGGATTTCTTGGTGGTCCTCACTAGAACAGTGCCTTAGGATGAGTAGGGGCTTCCACAGGGTTCCTTGTAAACAGGGGTTCTTGTTGAAAGGTGGGGTGCTTCACAATGTGTCCAGCAGCCAGGAATGATACACAGCATGGGGGTTGCATGATACAATCCTTACATTCAAATATTGAGAGCATGAAGAATCATCTCAGCCAACAATGCCTGCAGGAATGTTACAGATCTTCCAGGAGGTTTTTTTTTTTTTTTTTTTTTTTTTTCTGAGGTGTTGGTGCTGTTGGTAGGTAGCTTTGAGAAGTATCTACTGTTATCTATAACATTTTTTCAAGCATTCTTATTTCAAGTGTTCTTGTAACAAAGTACCTGACTTATGATGAGACTTTACTTTAACATGGGCTCTGGTTTTCATGCAATGCTTTTCCAGATAAATAATCCCAAGTACATTATCGATACAATGCTGTTTGGACTTATAACATTCCAGATGCTGCCAATGAAGATAACATTTGTGATTATCCTGTTTTTTGAGTAAGACTTATACAAGACAAATTAATTATGCATTTTCTTTTTTTTTCTTCTTCAAATGCAATCACACTCTTTTTACTACCTGATACCACCTGCTTTATAGCTCCAGGGGAGAAGAGTTAAATTCCATTCGAAGTAAGCCTACAAAGCTTCATATTATCATGCAAAGGCCTCAGCTGCACAGCAGCCTAAGCATAGGGTCTCTATGACACCTGGGGGTGCTCTAGGCAGGCACAGTGTTTACTAGAGTAATACAGACACTTTGTAGAGTCTGGAGAGAACCCAGACAAGAAGCTACCCTTTCCTTTCAATAACCCAGAATTCTATGACTTTTGCACTGAAGCACAACAGAGACAAGAGAACCCACAAAATAGGAGTACTGGGTCCAGCTCAGCACACCCAGACGCAGCATCCTGAAGTATCAGGAGGTGCAGAAGATATTTTATAGATCCCTGCAGCAGAAAATACAGGACTACAAACCACTCTGAACTTAAAATATCGAATTTGAACAGATGCAGGTGCAGAGACAATGTTTATATATGAATTCTTTAGAGACAAGAATTCTTATATGAATTCTTATTCATAATAATTGCGGAGATATCTATATACAAAAAAGTGCTCATAGCATTGCAAATCAAATTGTAGCCCAAAGGAACAAAAGAGTGTCAGTGGGAAATGCAGAATTTGAGTCGTAAAGGAAGTGAAACTCAGGACAAGAATGAAGCAGGAACACTTTCCTTAGCTATCTGGTTAAGAGTTGTACAAATTCCTGTTGTGTGGTTTGTTATATGTGTAAATGTGCTAAAGTGAACTCTTTAGTACACTACTGTATTGCATTCTTCCATAGTGTGTACTTAGACATTTTCAAAGTACCCCTTTGCTGTCTCCATAAAGTGTCAAGTTAATGAAACCTTTTTAGGTGTGTAAAGAATCTGAATTGGGTGGATTCAGGTTCAGGTGCTCAGAGTGGGTGTATATCTCTAGGTTAATTAACTGAAAGTGAGCTCATTGAAATTAATTACTCAGAAATTGGTTTGCCAAAAGACATTTCACCAAATGGTTGATTGGCAAGGAAAGCATGTCACAGATGGTATAAAAGAGGGTGTTATTTTTAAGAATTTGTTTTAAATTGGTCTATTCTCCATCTCTTAATTCACATATTGTCAGCTACCTTAATCAAATTAATACTTCGTATATGTTTCAGTATCTTAAAATTGCTCACTTTTCTGACATGGCAATACTGCACATAGCTGCTATTTCATAGGCCTCCACAGCTCCTGGTGTGGGTGCCCAGGCGGTGGTGACATCACTGGTGCAGGGAAGCTGAGCAGAGAAGGTTGGTGGGGGAGATTCAGGAGTTTCATTCATGGGGTGATGAATTTGGGTTTGGGCAGAATGATGACATTTGTGTTGTCTTACTGCTGTGTAGGGCCTTTTCATTTTATTTTGTGTTGAGGAAACACACAGATGTAATTTTCACAATCTTTTGTAATTTGATATAGCATTCCTTTCATATAGATGGGAAGGAAATTATATTTTTCCCTTTGTTGGAACTCTTAGAATTTATCATTTTTATTTTCTCTTTTTTCTCACACAAAGATACATAAATCTTAATAAGGAGTAACTCAAATGCATATAACATTGCATTGTTATCTCCTTGATTTTCTCTGAAATGTTGGTGTATATTCTCATTTCTTTCTGTTTGTATTTAATGTATTTATGTGAATGTGCTAGGTAAGGTAAAGTACTATACAAATGTGGCCTATAATTACCTCAGATGTTACTCACATTTAACAATTACCAGTCAATCAGATAATAACAAGCATTTACTGAATTCTTTCAAAGTTCAAAACATTTTATTAGGTACTTGGGATTACATATAGAGCAATAGACATAGCCCAAAACTTCAAAAAATAAAAACTTTGTTTAATTTTTTTATTTTTATTATACTTTATTTTATTTATTTATTTTTATTATTATTATACTTTAAGTTCTGGGGTACATGTGCACAACGTGCAGGTTTGTTACATATGTATACATGTGCCATGTTGGTGTGCTGCACCCATTAACTCGTCATTTACATTAGGTATATCTCCTAATGCTATCCCTCCCCATCCTTCCTCCCCACAACAGGCCCCAGTGTGTGATGTTCCCCTTCCTGTGTCCAAGTGATCTCATTGTTCAATTCCCACCTATGAGTGAGAACATGTGGTATTTGGTTTTCTGTTCTTGCGATAGTTTGCTGAGAATGATGGTTTCCAGCTGCATCCATGTCCCTACAAAGAACACAAAATCATCTTTTTTTATGGCTGCATAGTATTCCATGGTGTATATAGGCTACATTTTCTTAATCCAATCTGTCACTAATGGACATTTGGGTTGTTTCCAAGTCTTTGCTATTGGATACACAAACTTGTAATCAAAATAAATTATTTTTTGTCCATCGAGGCCTGAGATTTTTTAAGCCCTGAGTTATGGTCACCGGATAAGTCATTTACATGGAACTCAATAGAGTTTGGGGAGCACCCTTTCTCCTTTTAACATTCAGAGAGAAATACTCAGTTGCAAAACAATAGCTGGAGGCACACTGAAGTTGGATACCTATGGGGCAGTTTGGCAGAATTGGAATTAAAATTCTGTTAGACCCCAAGGATGATAATGGTAATCCAACTGAAGTTGCAATATAGACACTGATCTTTAAAACCAATTTGCCGACAAATTTCACTCGGAGACACCAGATACAGGTATTAGAATGATTAAATATTTATTGCTAAGAATAAGAGCCCAAAGACCATATTAAATTTGCTCTCTGTCCAGGAGATCAATGCAAAGCCTCCAAAATCATACAACAACAAGATACAATGGCCACTATTACCCTTATAAAAAAATCACATGCTCTGTGGATCACTTTGGAGGATCTTTAGGGGACCTCAAGCAAGTGTTTTCTAGTAAGTTATTTATTTATTTGAGTTGAGCATCCATTATGTGTCAGACACTGCTAGGTAGTGGGTTTTTAGGATGAATATGATGCACTCCTGCTGCTGAAAGGTTAAAGTCTTTGGGGGACAATCACTAATGAAAATAAGTCAATGCAAGGTAAGCATGGCCATCACAGGGACATGGATGCAAGGATATGGGACAATGGAAACTGGGAAAACTGCTTGCAGACTTGGGAAGTTGGTGAGGTAATGATTTTAAAAACACGAACTTCTAATAATTTGCTTATTTTTCTTTTGTTTTCACATTTGGGTTGTTTCTGAGGTTTGATATACATATTTCAAGGAACATATTTATGCATATACCTTTTATGAGTACTTTAGATTATTTCTTTTGAATAATCTGCGGAAGTAAAAGGACCAGGTTAAAAGGTTATGAAAAAAATTAAGTACCTTATACACATTTTCAAATTGTTTTTCAAAAGGGCTCTATCAATGATCACTCTCACCCAGTTATGTAGGAGAATACACATTTTAATAAATTCTTAACAACATTGGGTAGTATACATTTCAAGCTTTGCCAACTTAATAGGCAAAACTTTTAGTTCCATATTATTATTATTATTATTTTTATTTTTGAGACTGAGTTTCTCTCTTGTTGCCCAGGCTGGAGTGCAAGTGCATGATCTTGGCTCACCACGACCTCTGCCTCTCAGGTTCAAGCGATTCTCCGGACTCAGCCTCCTGAGTAGCTGGGATTATAGGCATGTGCTACCATACCCGGCTAATTCTGTATTTTTAATAGAGATGGGGTTTCTCTACGTAGGTCAGGCTGGTCTTGAACGCCTGATCTCAGGTGATCCTCCCACCTTGGCCTCCCAAAGTGCTGGGATTACAAGTGTGAGCACTGGGCCCAGCCTCAATATTGTTTTTAAAGTGTTTCTTTAAAGTTTGGGTTCAAAAGTATTTTCAATATCTTTATTAAAGTCAGATTTTCATGTAAAAAGCTCATCCAATTTATTTGTGCAGACCAGAAAATGTACATTGGAAAATGTATACAGTCATATAACAACCAACACAGACTTAAAACACTTCTGTTACTCCCAAAAGTTTCTTTGTGTCCTTTTGTAGACAGCCTGCCCTTTGTTTCTGGTTCCAGGAAACTACTGGTCTCTTTTCTGTCACTGTAATTTTGCCACTTCTAAAATTTCATATAAATGGAATCATATTTTTTTATAGTCTAATGTGCCTGCTTCTTTCACTTAGCATACTGTTTTTGAGCCAATATTGTTTTATTGTGTTTTTTAAAATTATTTTTTAGTTAAATACTTCTTCACATACTTTTCAATCAGTTGTTTGGAGGAGGTAATATTTAGTATTAAAGAAGGATGAAGAATTTCCCAAGTAAAGTTGGGGAAGAGAATTAAATATTGTAAAAACTATATCATATAAAAGCAAGCCTCATAAAAGGCTTGACAAATCCAGGGAATGGTACAAAGTTCAGCCTCCAGGAGTTTAGAGGATGTTTCTTGGGAGGATTGGAAGAGGAGATTACACCAATGGGGATAGATTGGAAAGGGCTTTAAGATGATGCCCCTTTTTCCCTTGTAGGCAATTGGGATTTCACAGAACCTTTAAGGAGGTCATTGGCTTTTTTCCTTGGTTTGAATATCATTCTAGTGACAACAAAGGTAGAAACGAATAGGGAGAAACTTGAATCATACAGAACAAGTTAGAGTCTATGCAGAAGATGCAATATTTGAGGAACATTTAGGAAATGGAATCAGCAATCTGGAAATAAAACCAATGTATAAGGATAGGAAGAGAGATAAATTAGGAATGATATTGAATTATCTAGTTTGGCAGACTGGTTGCATAGTTAATTTATTAGTTGTGTCAAAAATATTGGATGCAGACCACATGTAGGAAGAAAGATAACTAGTTCTATTTATACATTGAGTTTGCAGAGTCTGCAGTGGTTGGCACTTTGAATTTTGGGTCTAAAGCTAGGACTACAATTGTGGGCTAGAGATATAAATTTGAGAGTCGCTGGTTATTAGCAGGAAAATATATAGAATCATGCAATCTGAGTAGAGTGAAAATAGAAGGCAACAGAGGATAGAATCTTGGGCAACTTCATCACTGAAGAGCCTTACTGATTTAGTGCAACCTATAACTTGCTGAGAGGTCCTGATTTTGTGTTCCAAGACAACCTCCCCCATATTACCAAGGATAAATATGGAACAGTCTAAGCTCATCTTGATAGTTTCATTCCCCTTGTCAGTGACTGTATTAGGGTAGGGCATTTGGCCCAGTTCTGGCCAATGACACTTGAAAGGTAATAGGAAGGAACAGATCTTTGTCTGCTAGATATTGTTCTGTGTGGACTTGAAGACTAGAACAGTAGCAGTTATCTTGTGATCATGACGGAAGAGCAGAGACACACCTGACAAGCAAAGGATGTCAAGCAGAAAGATGAGAACCTGTGCGTTTTATGACGTCACTTGCATCAACCAATTCTGGAGCTGTCCAACCTAGGACCTGTTATGTGAGACAATTGATTTTTCTTTTTATTTAAGCCAGTTGAGTTGGAATTTATATTATATGAAGTTGAAAGTTGATTTTCCTTTTTATTTAAGCCAATTCAGTTGGCATTTATATTATATGAGGTAGAAAACATCCAAAATGATATATCATTCTAGGTAATTACATATGTATCATGTCTGTAAAAATTTATATCACTAATGCACAGTGCTCAAAACATATGGAAATGTCTTGTAAGTAAGATTATATTGTGAAACATCAGGGTCAGGGATAAATTAAGGCATATTATTGACACCCTTACTAAAATCACATATAGAAAATTATTTTATAATTGCATTTTAACTTTAATGACACCATCTACATGTATGAAATTAATTGCAATTCTTAATAGAAGATGTGATTTCTGTGGATAGATTTTCATTATTAAGGAAAAGGAACGAAACCCTTCACTGATGTATCATCATAATTCTTATTTCATTCCTCTGATGAGGTACTCTCAAGAATCGGGAGTGGGTCATTGCTTGAGTCAAATGTACTACCCTATGGGCACTTCATTCCTGTTAGGTGAAATCAGAATCTCTTGGATGAACAGATAGCATCATTTTTCTTGAGGAATACTCTAGATTGTGCACCCAGGACCTTCCTAAAGAAGTTTCCTAGGTGATATGAAATAAAGAATGAAGTGCAGTGAAGAAGATTCTATTAACAGCAGCTGCGACCTAAAATTAAGTGAGCAAAGCAGTTCTGTAAATCCTTGTTGAATAGACTAAAGGAGGTGCACTTGATACTTTTATAAATATGGCTTCTGCCACAAAGCCTGAGCTTTCTCAGCACAAAAGTTTCTGTAGATATGAGCACCTGTCAATACATCTATATCAATGTACTTTTACCAGGCACTTTCTTACTTTGTAGAAATCAAATCAGAGAGATATTAGGACATCAAAGCAGCTCACCACTCCAGATGGTTGATAAAGTCTGAATGCAGTCCTTTTCACCCTGTAGTGCCATTTTCTGCAACTAGCCCTAACTCAACAGCTGTACATGATCAAAGCAACAGAAGGGAATAGTTGACATATTTATAAACAGAACATATTTCTGAATACCCAGGGGCACAAGTGAACATCTGAAAATCAGTATGATATCAGATACCAGGACAAGAGTGAGTGCAAGGCATTATATTGGACATTTTTATTCTTATACGCACAGCATGTCTTGTAACTTACAGTAATTTTTAACCAATGATATACTCCAAAGATAATGAGTTTACTTATATTATCAGCAGAGGTGAGATGCCAATTTTTGACTGTGTATACACTCTCTGGACTGATCTTACTGATGGCTCTAGTTTAGATATGTGACCCTTCAAACTTCATGTTGAAATTTGATCCCCAATGTTGGAGATGGGGCTTAATTGGAGGTGTTTGGATCACCGGGGCTTGGTGCCGTCCTCGCGGTAATGAGTGAATTCTTACTCCATTAGTTCTCCTGATAATCCTTCCTCTCTCTGCCTCCCAGAGTTGGTTGTTTTAAGGAGCCTGGCACCTCCCTTCTCTCTCTCTCTCTCGTTCTCTCTCTCTTTCTCTCTCACTGTCTTTCTAACCATGTGATCTGCACACACTGGTTCCACTTGCCTTCTGCCATGAGTGGAAGATTTCTGAGGCCCTCATTAGAAGCAGATGTTTGCGCTTCTTATACAGTCTGTAGAACCACAGCAAAATAAATCTATTTTCTTTATAAACTATCCAGCCTCGGGCATTTCTTTTAGCAACACAAATGGACTAAGACACTGGTGGTGGTATAACCACTCAGAGGCCACCCTGTGCATCTTCTCTCTCATCTTCCTCTGTACTATTCAGATCACTTATGCCATTAGTTGCCAAATAAAGGGCTCTGAAGAAAGTCCTATATAGAAATCAGTTTTCTCAGACTTCCATGCAGAAGTGGCTAGACAATTTCTGCCCAAATGCAAAACATAACTTCAATGTGTTAAGAATGATGACGATTGTTATTTCAGACTTAAGCTGATTTCTTGGACAGATTGGAATAAATGCTCCTAGGAGGAAACTGAGACATAAAGAGCTTGGAGCAGATGGAGAGGAGCAAACCAGGCTCAGAGAAATGTGACAAAGTGAAGGTGACTGTGGGAAGGGCATACACAGGAAAGAGCAGGAACTTCCTTTGGACTTGTTAAAATCTCGGTATTGGCATCTCATTCCCCTACTACATTTTTTTCTGTCTTTTCAGCTCCTTCCCTCTAGGACTCTAACTCCAACAGTTCTTTTAAAAAATTATAACAGCTCCTCTAATCCATTGATTCTATGGTGTGCTGGTAAATGTTTAACAACCTGCATCCTGATAAAAATAAAAGCACCCAAATTTGGAACATTTGCTGACTTCTGGCATATAAATACTCCTGCCATGGCCAATTTAGACTATTGACCTGAAGTCATTGGAGACAGTGTTGGGTAGAGATATGGCTCTCCTGAGTAGGTGTGAGTCAGTTCCAGAACATTTCTGCAAATGAACCCATTACCTTTTCAGTGTCTCACCTCCCTTACCCACACCCCTCACCCCCACACTCCTCCACTCCCAGCTTGGCCCTCATTGCCTTCCTTACCTAGGTTAAATTTAGTGGGTCACCAACATAATCACGTCCTTGCATACCTCATTTCCGTGAAACATTGCATATTCTTCTTTATTGAACAGAGCTCATTGTGCTTCAGTTGTTTATGTCTCTGTTTTCCCATTAGACAATACATTTTGAAGAATGTATCTTTTAATTTTTGAGATCTTATTGCTTACCATATTGCTGAGCTTATAGCAATTGCTCAATGTGTGCTTCATAAATGAATAAATGACTAAATTAGAAAGGCAGCTTAGGAGGAAAATATGCTCAAAAAATGAAAACCAGGCAGTAAAATAAAAAAATTAATTTGGAGATAAAAAGAATATAAACATAGATAAAGAGAGAGAGAGAGAGAGAAGGTTAGAAATCCTGACTGTACAAGAGATGAAAGGATGCTCACATAACTAATTGAAAATTGTTTTCTTTCTTCCTTCCTTCCTTCCTTCTTTCCTTCCTTCCTTCCTTTCTCTTTCTTTCTTTCTCTTTCTTTCTTTCTTTCTTTCTTTCTTTCTTTCTTTCTTTCTTTCTTTCTTTCTTTCTTTCTTTCTTTCTCTTTCTTTCCTTTTTCTTTCTTTCTCTTTCTTTCTCTCTCTCTCTTTCTCTCTCTCGTTTTCTTTCTTGAGAATAGGTCTCACTATGTTGCCCAGGCTGGTCTCACACTACCTAGCTCAAGCAATCCTCCCACCTTAGTCTCCAAAGTGTTAGGATTACAGACATGAGCCACTGTGCCCAGCCTCGACTAACTGAAAATTTCATGATGTGGACTTGTAGGAGCACTAAGAACCTGAAAAAAAAGGGCACATTTACATTGTTTGAGGTGGAAAATATACTTTTAAGAAATGATAAAAACAGAATAGCAGTGAAACCTCCCATTTTTAATTTGCCCCCATATTATCTCTTGGTAATTCAGCATTTTTTTTAAAAGAGGTGGTGCTTTGCTCTGTCACCCAGGCTGGAGTGCAGTGGTGCTCACTGCAGCCTCTAAGTCCTGGTCTCAAGCAATTCTTCAGCCTCAGCCTTCCAAGTAGCTGAGACTACAGACACATGTTCCACCAAGCCCAGCTAATTTTTGTATTTTTTTTTTTTTTTTTTTTTTGCAGAGACAGGGTCTGGCTATGTTGCTCATGCTAGACTTGAACTGATGGCCTCAAGTGATCCTCCTGTCTCGGCCTCCTATAGTGCTGTGACTACAAGTGTGAGCCACCATATCCTGGTCTAATTCAGCATTTTAAAAGGACTTTGTTGATGATGTCTCACAATGATTAAGTTTGCAGATGACATATAGAGAGAATGGATGAAATATTGGAGGATGGCATTCTAAAGAGATGTCAACAAGTCTGGAGAATGACTTGATCAAAATAACAAGATATTTAACATGACATTTGTGAAGTCCTAGACTTAGAAGTAATAGTTAACTACACAAGGATAGAATAGCTTAAACAGCAGCATATGTTACAAACAAAAAAGGAAGATTAGTTAGCCTTCCAGTATGAACCAATGGTATAATCTGGATACCTAAAAACGTCGTTGCAATCTGGAGTTACATTTGTAAGTGTTAGTCATTTCTGCTTGGCTATTTCTAGCTTATTGTATTCCATTATGGTTGTCACATTTTAAAAGGGATACTGAGAGAAGCAACTAGCAGCTGAAGGGACTCAAGCATGTCATGAAAAGTTAAGCTGAAATAATGGCTTGGGGCACAAAAACATTTAGTGGACATATTGGGTATCTTCATTAATATCATGGGCTCACATATTGAAGATGCATGACACTTATTCTTTCAGGAAGAAGCTTATAACAAAAGGGGTTTCAACTTAATGTAAAGGCTGATCTAATATTGAGCTGTGTGAAGATGTACCTTCACTCAACTGCTCTGGAAGGCAGTAGATGTTCTACCCTAAAGGGAGTTTAGAGGTTGGACAATCACTTAGTGGAAGTTCTGCAGAGGGACACCAAGCTCTGCAAGGGGGATTTAACTAGAAATTGTAAATGAGACTCCCCACTACCCCTCCCAGCCTCCGGTAATCATCAATCTGCTCCCTCTCCCACCCCGTTGCCTCCCACTACCACCGATAGTGTGCTCATGTCCCAGATAGATCCCCACTTCACGTTGGTCCTGTGAGGCACGGAGCACTCTTCTTATGGCATCTGGAAGTAATAAAAGACCTCTGTTGGCATTCAGCAAGATGGCTGAATAAGAACAGTTCCAGTCCACAGCCCCTCTGGGATGAAGCTTCCAGAGGAAGGAGCAGGCAGCAATCCTTGCTGTTCTGCAGCATCTGCTGGTGACACCCAGGCAAACAGGGTCTGGAGTGGACCTCCAGCAAACTCCAGCAGACCTGAAAAAGAGGGGCCTAACTGTTAGAAGGAAAACTAGCAAACAGAAAGCAATAACATCAACATCAACAATAAGGACACCCACACAAAAACCCCATCCAAAGGTCATCAGTATCAAAGATCAAAGGTAGATAAATCCACTAAGATGAGGAATAATCAGCACAAAAATGCTGAAGTTTCCCAAAACCAGAATGCCTCTTCTCCTCCAAAGGATCACAACTCCTTGCCAGCAAGGGAACAAAACCAGAATGAGAATGAGTTTGATGAATTGACAGAAGTAGGCTTCAGAAGGTGGGTAACAACAAACTCCTCTGAGCTAAAGGAACACATTCTAACCCAATGCAAGGAAGCTAAGAAGCTTGATAAAAGGTTACAGGAACTGCTAACTAGAATAACCAGTTTAGAGACGAACATAAATGACCTGACGAAGCTGAAAAACACAGCACAAGGCTTTGTGAGGCATACACAAGTATCAATAGCCAAACTGATTAAGTGAAAGAAAGGATATCAACTTAAGTTGAAGAGCAACTTGAAATAAACTGTGAAGACAAGATCAGAGAAAAAAGAATGAAAAGGAACAAACAAAGGCTCCAAGAAATACGGGACTATGTGAAAAGACCAAACCTATAACTGATTGGTGTATCTGAAAGTGATGGGGAAAATGGAACGAAGTTGGAAAACACATTTTAGGATATTATCCAGGAGAACTTCCCCAATCTAGCAAGACAGGCCAACATTCAAATTCAGGAAATACAGAGAACACCACAAAGATACTCCTCAAGAAGAGCAACCCCAACACACATAATCATCAGATTCACCAAGGTTGAAATGAAGGAAAAATTATTAAGGGCAGCCAGAGAGAAAGGATGGGTTACTCACAAAGGGAAGCCCATCAGACTAACAGTGGATCTCTCTGCAGAAACCCTACAAGCCAGAAGAGAGTGGGGACCAATATTCAACATTCTTAAAGAAAAGAATTTTCAATCCAGAACTTCATATCCATCCAAACTAAGTTTCATAAGTGAAGGAGAAATAAAATCCTTTACAGACAAGCAAATGCTGAGGGATTTTTGTCACCACCAGGACTGCCTTACAAGAACTCCTGAAGGAAGCACTAAATAGGGAAAGGAAAAACTGGTTCTAGCCACTGCAAAAACACACCAAAATATAAAGACCAACCACACTATGAAGAAACTGCATCAATTAATGTGCAAAATAACCAACTAGCATCATGATGACAGGATCAAATTCACACATAACAATATTAACCTTAAATGTAAATGGGTTAAATGCCCCGATTAAAAGACACAGACTGGTAAATTGGATAAAGAGTCAAGACCCAAAAAAAAAAAAAAAAAAAAAAAAAGATTCAAGACCCACTGGTGTGCTGTATTCAAGAAATCCATCTCTCGTGCAGAGACACAAATAGGCTCAAAATAAAGGGATGGAGAAGTATTTACTAAGCAAATGGAAAGCCAGAAAAACCAAAACCAAAACCAAAACCAAAAACCAAACCAAACAAAAACAAAAAAGCAAGGGTTGCAATCCTAGTCTCTGATAAAACAGACTTTAAAGCAACAAAAATCAAAAAAGACAAAGAAGTGCGTTACATAATAGTAAAGGAATCAATGCAACAAGCAGAGCTAATTATCCTAAATATGTATGCACCCAATACAAAAGCACCCAGATTCATAAAGGAAGTTCTTAGAGACCTACAAAGAGACTTAGACTCCCACACAATAATAGTGGGAGACTTTAACACCACATTGTCAATATTGGACAGATCAACGAGAAAGAAAATTAAAAAGGATATTCCAAATACTCAAAATTAAAAAGGTCTTGAGCTCAGCTCTGGACCAAGCAGACCTAATACACATCTACAGAACTCTCCACCCCATATCAATGGAATATACATTCTTCTCAGCACCACATACCACTTATTCTAAAATTGACCACATAATTGGAAGTAAACCACTCCTCAGCAAATGCAAAAGAATGGAAATCGTAACAGTCTCTCAGACTACAGTGCAAACAAATTAGAACTCAGCATTAAGAAACTCACTCAGGCCGGGCGCGGTGGCTCACGCCTGTAATCCCAGCACTTTGGGAGGCCGAGGTGGGCGGATCACAAGGTCAGGAGATCGAGACCATGGTGAAACCCCGTCTCTACTAAAAATACAAAAAATTAGCCGGGCGCGGTGGTGGTCACCTGTAGTCCCAGCTACTCAGGAGGCTGAGGCAGGAGAATGGCCTGAACCCGGGAGGCGGAGCTTGCAGTGAGCCGAGATCGTGCCACTGCACTCCAGCCTGGGCGACAGAGCGAGACTCCGTCTCAAAAAAAAAAAAAAAAAAAAGAAACTCACTCAAAACCACACAACTACATGGAAACTGAACAACCTGCTCCTGAATTACTACTGGGTACATAAAAAAATTAAGGCAGAAATAAAGATGTTCTTTGAAACCAATGAGAGCAAAGACACAGCGTACCAGAATCTCTGGGACACAGCAAAAGCAGTGTGTAGAGGGAAATTTACAGCACTCAATGCCCACAGGAGAAAGTGGGAATGATCTAAAATCAACATGCTAACATCACAATTAGAAGAACTAGAGAAGCAGGAGCAAACAAATACAAAAGCTAGCAGAAGGCAAGAAATAACTAAGATCAGAGCAGACCAGAAGGTGATAGAGACATGAAAAACCCTTCAAAAAATCAATGAATCCAGGAGCTGTTTTTTTTTTTTTTGACAAGAATAACAAAATAGACCACTAGCCTGAGTAATAAAAAAGAAAAGAGAGAAGAATAAAACAGACACAATAAAAAATGATACAGGGGAGCTCACCACTGATACCACAGAAATACAGACTACCATCAGAGAATACTATAAACACCTCTAAGTAAATAAACTAGAAAATCTAGAAAAAATAGATAAATTCCTAGACACATATGCCCTCCCAAGACTAAACCAGGAAGAAGTCAAATCCCTGAATAGACCAATAACAAGTTCTGAAATTGAGGCAGTTATTAATAGCCTACCAACCAAAAAAAGCCCAGGACCAGATGGATTCACAGCTGAATTCTACCAGAGGTACAAAGAGGAGTTGGTATCATTTCTTCTGAAACTATTTCAAACAATAGAAAAAGAGAGACTCCTCCCTAACTCATTCTATGTGGTCAGCGTCATCCTGATATCAAAACCTGGCAGAGACACAACAAAAAAAGAAAATTTCAGGGCAATATCCCTGATGAACATTGATGCAAAAATCCTCAATAAAATACTGGCAAACCAAATCCAGCAACACATAAAGAAGCTTATCCACCACGATCAAGTCTGTTTCATCCCTGGGATGCAAAGCTGGTTCAATGTATGCAAATCAATAAATGTAATTCCTCCCATAAACAGAACCAATGACAAAAACCACATGATTATCTCAATAGATGCAGAAAGGCCTTCGATAAAATGCAACACCCTTTCATGCTAAAAACTCTCAATAAGTTAGGTATTGATGGAATGTAACTCAAAATCCACAGCCAATAAATATCATACTGAATGCCCAAAAGCTGGAAGCATTGCCTTTGAAAACCAGCACAAGACAAGGAGGTCCTCTCTCAACACCCTTATTCAACACGGTATTGGAAGTTTTGGCCAAGGAAATCAGACAAGAGAAAGAAATAAAGGGTATTCAAATAGGAAGAGAGGAAGTCAAATTGTTTCTGTTTGCAGATGACATGATTATATATTTAGAAAACCTCATTGTCTCAGCCCCAAATCTTAAGCTGATAAGCAACTTCGGCAAAATCTCAGGATACAAAATCAATGTGAAAAAAATCACAAGCATTCCTATATACCAATAATAGAGAACCAAATCATGAGTAAACTTTCATTCACAATTGCTGCAAAGAGAATAAAATACCTAGGAGTCCAACTTACAAGAGATGTGAAGGACCTCTTCAAGGAGAACTACAAACCACTGCTCAAGGAAATGAGAGGGCACAAACAAATGGAAAAACATTCCATGCTCATGGATAGGAACAATCAATATTGTGAAAATGGCCATACTCTCCAAACTAATGAATAGATTCAATGCTATTCCCATCAAGCTACCAATGACTTTCTTCAGAGAATTAGAAAAAACTACTTTAAATTTCATATGGAACCAAAAAAGAGCCCACATAGCCAAGACAATCCTAAGCAAAAAGAACAAAACTGGAGACATCATGCTACCTGACTTCAAATTATACTACAAGGCTACAGTAACCAAAACACCAGGGTACTGGTACCAAAACAGATATATAGACCAATGGAACAGAACAGGGGCCTCAGAAATAATGCCACACATCTACAACCATCTGATCTATGACAAACCTGACAAAAACAAGCTATGGGGAAAGGATTCCCTATTTAATAAATGGTGTTAGGAAAAGTGGCTAGCCATATGCAGAAACTGAAAGTGGACCCCTTCCTTACACCTTATACAAAAATTAACTCAAGATGGATTAAAGACTTAAACATATGACCTAAAACCATAAAACCCCTAGAAGAAAACCTAGGCAATACCACTCAGGACTAGCATTCGATCTATTTTGTTAACCTTTTCAAAAAACCAGCTCCTGGATTCATCAATTTTTTGAAGGGGTTTTCATGTCTCTATCTCCTTCCATTCTGCTCTGATCTTTGTTATTTCTTGTCTTCTGCTAGCTTTTGAATTTGCTTGCTCCTGCTTCTCTAGTTCTTTTAATTGTGATGTTAGGGTGTTGATTTTAGATCTTTCCCGCTTTCTCCTGTGGGCATTTAGTGCTATAAATTTCCCTCTACACACTGCTTTAGCTGTGTTCCAGAGATTGTGATACATTGTGTCTTTGCTCTCATTGGTTTCAAAGAACTTATTTATTTCTGCCTTAAGTTCCTAATATACCCAGTAGTCGAGCAGGTTGTTCAGTTTCCATGTAGTCGTGAGGTTTTGAATAAGCTTCTTATTCCTGAGTTCTAATTTACTTGCACTGTGGTCTGAGAGACTGCTTGTTATGATATCCATTCTTTTGTAATGCTTATCATGTCTAACACCTTTTCAGTTGGTTGCATTGGATTTTCTTAATATTATATCATTTGCAATAATGACAGTTTTGCCTCATCCTTTTGTTGTTTATAAATATAATTTATTTATTTAATGTTATTACATTGGCTAGAATCTTCAAAATAATATTGAATGGTGATAGCAGGCACCTTTTCCCTCTTGACTTCAATGATAATACTTCTAATATTTCATCAATAAGTATAAAGTGTTATATATATATATAATTTAGTCAATCTCCTCATACTAGTCATTTAGATTGTTTCCAGTTACTTATTTACATAAATCATGAAGAAGGAATATTCATGCTCATATCTTTATACATATGTGCAAGTACTTTTGTAAAATAGATTCCAGGTTTCTGGGTCTAAGAATTTACACATTTCAGAATCTGATGGACATTACCAATTGCCTGCTGTTACCATTCAACATTGCTCTGGAGGTTCTAACAAATGTAATGACATTTGAAAAGCAAGCAAACAAACATTTTTGTCAGTCATCTATCGCTGTATAACAAACCACCTCAAAACCTAGTGACCTACAACATCAATTCATCCTTTCTCACAATTGTTTGACAGTTGGATTGCCAGTTCTTCTGTGGGTCTTGGGGACAAAATGTGGTTGTGGAGAGGTGGCTCAGTATCAAAATTTATATGTCAAAAGTGAGATGTTTTAGTGCTTGTAGTATGCTTTTTTACAGGGAGGGAACAGTCACTTTTCTGTAACTGGGAGAAAGATGAGCTCACTGAAGGATCAGATATTCTGTGCAGGTTTTTCTTGGAGCCTTTAGTAACATACTTTCTTTGTCCATAAACCATGATTCCAGGATATGCCACACAAAATTCATCACTGATGCAGTCTGTGAACAAAATTATGATCCCAAGAAGACTGGAGATAAAAACTTTAAGAAGCAGCTGACGGTGTTTTACTTTGTAAAATGCAAATTGAGCATGATCAGAATGATCAGAGTTGACATGTTCTGACTTTCTACCAGCACAAAGGGGAGATGCTGCAACCATTAGCAAGGATTCATCTCCTCTTCACCCCAAACTTTGCAGTTATTGCTTAGCATGTCTCGGTCAGGTCCGACAGTATAACTTCAACACTTTTTTCCCAGATGGCTTCTATGAGTTTGGGTTGAAGAAAGCTACCTCTTCAAATTCTGCTCAGCTAAAGTGAGAAAGTCAGCAAAGAAAGAAGAGGTCAACGCAACAATGAAGTAATGCCCATCCCTTCTTTTTGCTGTTCTATATCCTAGTGTCCTTCAGATTTCAACTTGATATCAGCTATCTTCCATTAATTCATTATCTTATTTGTTCAATATATATTTATCAGTTGTCTACTTTGTCTACAAGGAAATTGTGTTAAATGCAGGGAATAAACAAAACAAAACAAAATTAAAGGCAAAAACAAATTTAATCCCTGGAGCTTACAGTTTAGTAGAGGAGACAGAAAACTAATCACTCAAAAAAATCTTGCTCAACTAAAATTATGAAGTAGAAGCCAAGAAAGCCTTTTTTAAGGAAGCATCCCTTTGTTGAGTTCTGAAGGAAGCACAGAAGTTGACTAGGCAGAGAGGGTTTCAGGCCTATGTACAAAGTGTTTGTGGTTGAGGGATGGCGACACTAATGTAGGACCCGTTCAAGACTGAAATGGAGAAACTGAGGGGGGCTGGCTGTGGTATGGAATGAAGCTGGAGAGATATAGATTGGGGCCTGAGTATGTGAGGTCTTATGTTAGTTTAAGCAGTGTTGTCTTTGTTTTAAAAGTAACAGAAAGTTATTCTTTCTCTTAGGCAAGGCTGCATGCTTTTGACCTTGTCTTGTAATTGCCTTTTAAATTATCCTTTCGCTTTCTCAAGAATGTATGCTTCACCTGGGCAGATTCTATGCCTTGTTTAATTTTGTAACTCCAGTATCTGGTACCCTGCCAGGCACAGAGTAATTGTTCAACAGTTTTGCTGAGTGAATGAATTAATATTAATAGCAAGACCTTCTTAGTGGGTGACCTGATGAGAGTTCTGCAGTCAGGGAAGATATAAAAGGCCGATGAATGTGACTCTCAAAGTAGATCAGGCATTGCCTACCTGTCGGTGAACGAAGCTGCATGATAAGAAGGCTGGAGGTAGCTAATGAATTAGGCAGAATATAAAGATCAAAGTAAGGCTTTGGACAGCCCTAACACTTTGGATAAATGAAAGCATTTCCTGTAGACCCTCCCTGTAGACAAGAAGACACTCTGCCAGGTTGTCTGCAGGGGCAAGAAATGGGATCTAAGACTTGACAAGTCAGGTAGACAGATCACCACTGCAGAGATGGAAAGACAACCTTCCGCATGTTTTCCAATATTTATGAAACAATTTGCCTTTGGTTTTGATATGATTGAGACAGACCCTCTCTACACCATTTATGTGACTCCGCATCTTCACTTCTTATTTATCATCTGTAAAGATAAGCCTCGGCTCTTTGTGTTACAGAGGTTATTATTATCAGTAGTAACAGTAGTAGCAACCATAGTAAGGTTGCAAGAAATTAAAATGTACTTATATAAACGACAGCTACATTTTTAAATAAATGGGGACATTCTAGCTGTGAGACTTCCCTGATCAACTGGAGAGTGACTCTCAGCAGGTCCCTTTAGTCCAGAAATTGCAGGTGAATTTTTCAGGGTGAGGAATTTTCCAAGGTGGGGTTGTCATTCTTCCAGACAGCCAGGACAGTTGTGCCTAGACAGAGAACAATGAGTCTGAGGTAGCTTATAGGACTTCGTGGACATAGCTAAGTCTCCTGCCAGAGGGGAGAGGTGGTGAGGTGTGCAGTGGGTGGTATGCCAGCTTTTTAGGATTGTGAGCGGCCACAGATGGGCTTTCCCGGGCCACACCCACCCCAGTGGAGTTCTCAGTGGTGGCCCACTGCACACGTGGAAGTCACACAAAGTCACATTTTGAGGAGAAATGTAAGAGGAGTTATATCAGATAGAATGCTCTGCCTAAAGATAACAGAAACCATAAGGCAAAGGAAGCTTAAACACGCAGGAAATTGTTCATCTATGTAACATGAAGTTCGGAGACAAGCTCCATACACTGGCTGACCTGGCCTCTGGCTGTGTCTCGTGGTGGTTCTTTCTGCTCTTTCTCCTCTCGTTTTGTCCTTAGAATGACTTTCCTTCAGATTGTAAGATGTCTGTTGGTAGTAAGGCTCTCCAATTCACATAGCAGGAAAGAGAGGAAATCAGTGACCACCACTGAATAAAAATTCTTCTTGTCAGTCTAATTGGGCCAATTTAGTTTAAATACCCACCTAAGACTACTAACAGCTTCCACAACACACAATAAAGAGTGTACAACACCATATAGGGAGCTCTTCGTCCATTAGCAGTCCATGTACACTGAGATAAACAGCCCCAAAGAAGGGTTGCCACTACCCTTTCCATAATTATTTATTAGTCAAGATCCCACGCTGTAACAGGACGAAATTTCTGAGCTCAAATTGGAGAATTCTATGGGAAGGACTCCTAGACTAAATGAAACTTTAGGTGGTGAGGAACTTTAAGAATATATTTCACCAAAAATAATAAAAACAGAAACAAAATTATTTAAAATTATATACATGTTGCTGATGCATTGGCTACAGGATGAGACATTATTTATTTAGATTTGCTTAATATACCTAAACGTTGATTAAATTTCTAGCAAAGAGAAAAATACTCCCAAATTATGCAAATGCTTCTCCTAAGCATATTTGACATATTAAGCAAGGAATGAAATTAAACATATATAAATATCAAATGAGTAATTTTAATGTTTAAGGAAATGTTAGACTTATTAGTTGAAGATGGCAGAGCAAAACTTGACCGCAAAAATCTTCCTTTCAGCAAACTCAGACACTGAAACAACACATAAGCACATCAACCCACGAACCAAGCAAACACACAAAAACGAAGCCAGAAAAAGTACCCCAATAACTAAGGTTTCCAGATTTAGCAAATAAAAATACAGAATAAAATTTGAATTTCAGATAAATGACAATTTTGGGAGTATAATTATGTCCCAAATATTGCATGAGTGTCCTGTATTTTATCTGGCAACCTGACCTACCTACCAATGGCAGGAAAAAGGAGGAACTGGCTGGTGGCTGTGAAAGAGTAAGATCAGAGTTTCTGAGAATTAGCAATCTTCCATGAAGTTTCCAACTCACCTTTCTCCAAACCATTATAAGGAAAAAAATGAACAAAATTCTAGAGCCTCACTAATAACTCCCAGCTTGAAAACAGGCAGAAGGGAGGGTGTAGGAAGCCCTTATTCCACAAAGGAAGCAAAACGTTCCACAAAGGCAGAATTCCTTTCAATCATTTCCATGATCCACTAGAGAGAGAATAGCCACTTGAGTTCACCATATTGGAGACCATAGTGGCTGGACAGGAGAAGAATGTCAGGATCATAAACAATGGGTTGAAAAATGAAATGACCTGAGGTCTGGGAGTAACTTCATTTCTTGGTGTGAGAGATGGGGCGGGGGTGAGGGTGGGAGTGAGTGGGTAGATGGGGACATAGATGAAGCAAGAATGGCCGTGTGTTTATTAGTAATTATTAAAGTCAGGTGATACATCCATGGGGTTATTTATACTAGTTTCTCTATCTTTGAATGTGTTTTTAGTTTTTCATTATAAAAAATTTAAAATTTAGCCAAATAGAGGCCCAATAAAGACAAGATATAACTACGTTTCTGAGGATGTAGGAGATGGGAAAAAGACTCGCTGAGAGTCAAGTAAAATGTTTTTACCTTGGAAACACATTTCATGTTCTATATTATGCACTCTCTGGTTTGGGGAGTCACAGCAGCTCCTGGAGTCACAGCAGCTCCTGGAGACGAAGCGGGAAGGGCTGACTCCCCGGTT
The DNA here is from genome assembly GCF_009764315.1 of Trachypithecus francoisi. Taxonomy (NCBI): domain Eukaryota; kingdom Metazoa; phylum Chordata; class Mammalia; order Primates; family Cercopithecidae; genus Trachypithecus; species Trachypithecus francoisi. The sequence continues at coordinate 43,486,657 of NW_022681460.1, forward strand.
CAGGCCTCATAGTGCATCTGAAGTCCAAGTACATCTGAAGATGCAGTAAGATAGGATGGTAGAATTGTGGACACGGATGTTAGGCCAGGAAACAAAGGAGAGGGTAAAGGCCAGCATGGCAATAGAGCTGCCAACAGCCGTGATTCTTCTCCCTTATCCAAGTTCTCAGCTTTAGGAACTCCAACTCTACAACAGTTACAGGACAAAACACACAGATATCAGAAACGTGGAAAGGAATCACAAGGAATTACCCACACTAAATCCAAGCTGTCTTCCCTATTCAAAAGCAAGATGATAAAATATCATGCCTGGCTCCTATGCAAACATACTGCAGAACAGCCCCTTTATCCTCCTCACCAAGTAAGTACTGAAGTATCAAATGCAAAACACAGATGAAAAGTCTATCCAGAAGTGAAGACCCAGTAAGAAATGTTCCTAAGGATGTTTACTAGAGAGTTCCTAAGAGCTTACTAAATACAAACATATTATTAAATAATAATTTAAAGATGAGATACTAAAACAGCAGTTGTGAGAAAAAAGGGATTTGCTGAGCTAAGGAAACAGATCAAGTACTAAAAATTTAATACCATTGCTGAATTAACAAATCAAATGAAGTAAAAGACGAAGAAACTGAACAGACATAGCTAAAAACTGGATGAATGATCCAGAAGAAAGGTTTAAGACAATTGCAGTGAATGTAGAGGGAAAAAGACAAAGAGATTAAGACATTAATTGAGAAAATAATAGATACGAGTGGTAGACAAAACCGAACCAACATTGAATTAAAAACCCCAACAAATCTAACAGACAATATGTTCAAAGATGACATAGAAGATAATTTGAACAATGGAATAATTGAATCTGGAAATGCAAATCTATTCTAGGAAAAATGGATTGAGGAAAATCAATAAGGAGATATATCCTTATTAAGGTATTGAATTTCAAGGATAAATAAAGCATTTTTCAGGCATTTAGATAAAGTAGGCAACTTATGAAGGTGAAAATCAGTTGTTGGAGTTTTCCTCAAGAATAGCATACCCAATAAATGAAGAATGTCAACAGGATTGCTCACATATGTTGAATTCACTTAAATGTAGGCTAAACAATGGTGAGAGATACAACTGCAAAAGGTAAATATTGTGAAAATTAATAAGCAAAAGTAAAAACCTTAAAAAAGACAACATATACCCATGAGAGGAAGATAAAGTGTGAGTATGCTAATTTCTTGCTCTTACATGAATTCAGTAGATATTGCCTACAAAAAAATGTTTGGCATTTTACTTAATGTCATCAAGGTATTCAGTGGAAGAACGAAAATGACAATTTGCCAAAGCAGGAGATAGACATGGGAAGGAAATACCCCATTAAGAGGAATAATTTATAATAAGGAGTCACAGAAACTTTATAATGTTTTAAAATAAGAAATAGAGGTATAGGCATAAAATTGAAAAATAAACTCCTAAAAGAGCTAAAATAGACTATAGCACATAACCTCAAGACAGAAATCACACAGACAAACCTTTAGTGACGTTGGTTTTGCATCACATGTTCAAGTGGGAGCAGGTGATGACAGGATGAGTCATATTCTGTCAAGTTCCTCATCAACTTTTATCTAAAAGAGTTCCATTCATTGAAGATCATCACCTCTTTGAGTTTAGTAGGAGTTGCAAAATGAAGTTGTTTTAACCTTATCATTCCTTTCACTTAAGTTAGGTGGAGTTCTTCTGTAAAAAAAAAATGCCTCTCATGAAATACGGCTATTTTTACACTGAAGTACCGTTTATTCATCAAAGGCAGAATATATATTTAACTCTTTTCTTTTAGTTGCCAAATTTCAGATTAAGGCGTTTGTGGGCTACTTTAATATATGATAAAAATGTTGTTTCCTTCTTTCCCTCGCTTTATTGTTTCTGATGGTAGGCTTTCTCTTTTTCCATTAGATGCAAATAAATTCATGGATTTTAAATTGAATTAGATTTTAAATTGAATTCATGGATTTTAAATTACATTTAATTGAATCAATTTGTTTTGATATTGATTTGAACAAATTGATGATACAAAATATTTGGAGACATCCAGGGAAATATAATTATTGACTAGGCATTAGATAATAACACATAATTGTTATTGAATTGTTAGCTGTAATAATGATATTGTGTTTATAAAATAAGTGCCTATTTTTAAGAGAGATTCATACTAAAGATTGAAGGCATATATGATACTTTGGATTTGCCTTAATTATTCAAGGAAGAAAAAAGAGGAGATAGAGAAGCAAATGTGGCAAAATTCTGACAATTTAAAAATATGACAGAAGGTAAGTGAGGGTTTTATTGTACCATTCTCGCTGCTTTTGTGTATACTTGGACATTTTCATAATACAATTATTTTAGAAGCTTAGATTTAAAAAGGAATGATCAAATACGTATTATTAATAAAGAAATATTATGATATATTAAAAAGGAAAAAAGCAAGATAAACAATGTTGTAAATTTTCGTGTGTGTGGGATATGACTAACAAGAAATAAGCTTAAAGCATATCCGTCATTCTCAATTGCGGCAGGTGGCCTGAAAATCAGATAGCCAGCAGATGGCGCTCTGCGCCCGTTTTATGTGGTGGAGAGCCCTGCGCCCGTCATTCCGCTTCCCGTGTTGATGCAAACCCTGAGCATTCTACCGTGTCAAAATCAACACTTCATGTTTTCATAATTAGCATTCTGCTTTTAGAAATGACCTTACTGTCCTTTTTTTTTCTTAACAAAGCAAAGCTGCAAAAGTTTATTAAGCACAGTATTACACTCTTGGATGGGGAGGGCAGACAGACCTCTCTGCGAGATGAGATCAGCCCCTACTGTCCGCTTGGATTTGGATTTTGTCTTCCTCAGTCCTGGCTCAGTTTGGGCTTGAATTCTGCAACGTGCTTCACATGACGTGGGGGATGAGTGATACCATGAAAGAACACTAGGCTGGGAGCTTGTAGTTCTGTACTTGGGTGACTTTGGGCAGATGTTTGACCTATTACAGCCTCAAATTCCTTGTTTGCAGACTAAAGTTGTGTACCAGATGATCACTAAGGTCCATTTCTTCATTCAAATTCTATGCTTCTGCTTCCAGCTTTCAGCCTACAGTTCTCTGGGGAGGGTACATAAAGGCACCACAGTAGTGTCTTCAATAAAGTCAAGTTAGAGAGAGGATAGTTGTCTCAGTCGGTTTTCTGTTGCTTATGACAGAATACCTGAAACTGTGTAATTTATAAAGAAAATGAATTTATTTCTTACAGTTACAGAGGCCGGGAAGTCCAAGGTTGAGGAGGCACATCTGGTGAGAACCTTCCGGCTGGTGGGAACTTGCAGTGTCCTGAGGTGGCACAGGGTATCTCATGGTGAGGGGGTGGAGCATGCTAACATGCTAGCTCACATCGGTCTTCTTCATTTTATAAAACCACCAGTACCACTCCCATGACAACCCATTAATCCACTAACCCATTAATAAGGGTAGAACCGTCATGATCCGGTCACCACTTAAGGATCCCTACCTCTCAATACTGCCACATTGGGGCTTACGTTTCAACATGTGTTTTGGGGGGGATATTCCAACTGTTGCACTAGTGGACCAAATGACTGGATAACAGAGGAAGGGAACAATTAACAGAGAGGAAGGGGAAGCAACAGTTAGAAGGAGAAGGTCAGCAAGCCTTGGAGATTAGACTCTGAACCTGAAGCAAATGCAGAGCTAGCTATGGCTTTTGACATGGTTTGGAATTCGTTTCTTCCAAATCTCATGTTGAAATATGATTACCAATGTTGGAGGCAGGGCCTGGTGGGAGGTGATTGGATCATGGGGTGGATCCCTCAGGAATGGTTTAGCACCATCCCCTTGGTGATAAGTGAGCTCTTGTTCTGAGTTCATGAAGGATCTGGTTGTTGAAAAGTGTGTGGCACCTGCCCCCTCGCTCTCATGCTCCTGCACTTGCCACGTGATGCACTGGTTCCCCTTTGCCTTCCACCATGACTGTAAGTTTCCTTAGGCCCTCACTAGAAGCAGATGCAAGCACCATGCTTCCTGTACAGCTTACAGAACCATGAGCCAATTAAACCTCATTTATTTATAAATTACCTAGTTTTAGGTATTTCTTTATAGCAACACAAGAATGGCCTAATACAGCTTTATTTAGCAAATGGCACAGGAGGGATTCAGGACCACTTTTGTCTCTATGAACCCTGGCCTTAGCTTCAGGCACAAAGTCCTTCACCTCCATGGAAGGTGGATTGTAAGAGCGAATGCAGTGCAGGCAGCAGTGTGACACTGCTCTTGCTTCTAGCTGCCAACAGCTCTGTGTCCATCTGCAGCCCTAGCCGCTGAGTGTCACTTTCTCCTCTGGTTCTGTCTTCTGTCAACCCCTCATCCAACATCTATGTCCCTCTCATTTACCTCTCATTTACAGACTAGCTCATGTTTAACTCTCCACTACTGTTGAATTTTGCTCCTCTCTTTCGTCTTCTCTCATTTATACAATTGTTAGAAAGGAATACCATAACAGATCAAACTGATATGCACCAGTTAAGGGATGGGAGGTTTAGAGCAAAGTGAAAAGATCATGTGGGATGTCAGTACAGTGTCATGAGAGCCGCGTGACCATATAAGTATCAGGTACCCAGCAGAAAGGTAGGTGGCATCTCAAAAGATTTGAAAACCTGTCTGTTCATGTTTCACTTACCAGATCAGATTCTACTTTCTCTGTAAAGCCTCCTACGCCCTCTGAAGTTTAAAAATGCTTATCTGAAAAACATCATTGATAATTTTTTTTAGCATTGATTATTATATTTTCATGCTCATGTTTCGTGTCACCGTGTGCTCTAGTACTCCTTGGGGATGGAAACTGCCTTGTTTGTATCTACTGCATCATTTAGTAGTCTTTGAACACAATAGTGCACTTCACTTTCAAGCATAAAAACAAACTTAACTTGGATTTACTTGCCTCTTGCTTATTTTAGCTTGCTTTCCAGCCTGTGAAAGTCACATTAAATTCCTGATTACTCTAGGATTGATCTCATAGTTTGAATATTTAAGTCCTTGGCACTTTTCTCTCTAATTTTTACTCTTTTGCCTTCCAACTATTTTGCATCTTTCCCTCAATTTCTTCACATGATGGAACTGGAAGTGAAAGGAGATGAAACCGATTCATTTTTATGTTGCTACTTGTAACTGGTAGACTTTGTAGGGTTGAAGTCGAGGGGAAGGTTGGAGAAAGAGGTGGCAGCTGCTGAAAATGAAGTTTCCAAATAATGGGTAGTTTGCTATTCATGTTCCTTTATGTGCTGGTTGAATAAGTTAGGATTTTAAAAATGCAGTTGGCATTTATGATTCCATTATTTCTCATTATACATCAGGTTGTATCTGTGTGTAAATGCAAAAGGTGTTGTGCTTTAATTGCCATTCTTCACTGAAAGAAGGGGCCAACCTCTGAGCCATATCTCAGAATGAGAATTAGCCTCATGGAGCACCTAGCATCTTATGGGGTGTGCAGGGGGCTCTGCACTGTTCAAAATGGGTCAGGAGGCTGGATGGAAAAGGAGGCAGTTGGCTAGAAGTAATTTGTGTGTTATTAGGTTATGGCTTTTGTGTTTTGAATCTGTGCTGCAAGTTATCTTGAAAAGGTTTCCCCCAAGCAGCAGTCAGAGGCCAGGAAAGATAAACCTCTGGATTTCACTGCTGGTGGAATCATAGACACTGGCCTCTCCAGCTGGGGTGCCAGATCACAGAATGCTGGAACAATTACTTTCTTTCTTATTTTCTTTTCCACTCGACAAATATTTGCATGACTATGAAACCCAAGAATCAGGCCCTCTAGATATTGAGAAAAGGATGCCTCATGCCTATTCCTAAGTTAGTTCTTTAAACTTGAAAATACTGTCTACTCAAGGCTGTGTCTGGAGCTGACTTTACTGATGGTTTTGGAGTCACAGAGGCAGTTACACCATAGAACAACATGTCAGAGCATACGACCACAGAAGACGTTAATTTTGAATGTGAACATGAAGTACACCGTCCTTTGCTTACTCATTTTCTGTTATTAGTAGCCTTTCTCTGTAGATTCCTCCCTTCTACCACATTACTCTTCCCCCATCTCTCTCCCCCTTTCTTCGAAACCCCTCCTTCCATTTTAGTGTTAGGACCTGGGAATTCCATACTTCTTCTTCATTATGCAGAGCAATTTCATTCTTGTTTCCAACTTTTCAGAAGCTCATATTTCTCTAAGCAAATGGTGTGAGGAAGTGCTTTGTTAACTAAAATGCCATCTTCTCCAGAGAACAAATCTAAGGAGGTAGACAGTTTTAGTTAGTTGTAGGCATGTGTGTGTATGTGTTTGCTGCATTTGCTATAGATAAAGTCTTATGACAGATATTTTAGGGTAACATTTTCCAAATTTTTTTGAAAGACATATGAAAACCAGAGTAAGAAATATATTTGACTTCTCAACCCATGAAATATATAAATGAATATATATGCCTGTACATTTACATTCACATATATGCAAACACACATATATTTTATACAAAATGATACCTTTATTAAAAGGACTATGTTTGATATTCTATTTCATTTATTTAAAAAAATACTAGTTCTGACCCTTTAACTTGATTTCATGACTTCTCATGAGCTTCAAACCTGAAGTTTATTATTTGGTGTGAGTGATATTACATATCTTGCTTTTAGAAACTAATCCTAAAAAGCTAATACAGCCTTAACCTTAAGTTGCTCTACCCATACTGGCTTCAAAAAACCTAAATCAGTATTTGAAAACTTCAGTGGGAGCTTTCATTCTGAAACTTCTCCAAGAGGTTTTTCAAAAAAATCTTTTTTTTTTTTTTTTTTAGATGGAGTCTCTCACCTCATTGCCCAGGCTGGAGTGCAGTGGCATGATCTCGACTCACTGCAACCTCTGCCTCCTGGGTTCAAGCTGTTCTCCTGCCTCAACCTCCTGAGTCACTGTGATTACAGCTGTGTGCCACCATGCCAGGCTAAATTTTGTATTTTTAGTAGAGACTGGATTTCACCATGTTGGCCAGGCTGGTCTTGAACTCCTGACTTCAAGTTATCCACCTGCCTGGGCCTCCCAACGTGCTGGGATTACAGCCATGAACCACCACACCCGGCCAAAAAATGCATACTTTAGTAGAATATGGCAGAAAATTTGGAAAGTAAAGTCAATAGAAACACAATCTGCAACTAACTCCCATCATGTACCCTGTTAACATATCATGATATTTCACTGCAGCATTTTTGCTATGCATCCAAACTAACTTCTTATTGCAAATCTTCTTCTTCTTTTTTTTTTTTTTAACTGAAAACCCCTATTGTTTTTCCTCACATGTCAAGGAAGACTAAGAACCTACATATAGGGTTCTAACCTATATGTAGCCTACCATGTATGCAGGGGGCACACTTGCACACACATACACACACACACTCTCTCTCTCTCTCTCTCCCTCCCTTTCTCACAGAACGGAGGAAAAACTTCACTGCCTGACTTTAATATTAAATCTCACTTTTCTCACATTTTCTATGTTTTCACACCTACAGTCTGGCTAATCTATTTTCTAGGCAATTCTTAGCAGGAAAAAAATGTGAAAGTGATAACTAGATTGTAATGTGTGAAAAAGCTCTCAGTACAGATCTGAATATATTTGGGAGGAGTAAGAATATACTAGATTTTCAGAAAATTAAAGATGTCATTTAAATAATAACTTTCCTATACTGGCCTTTGAGACTGTCTTCCCTATTACAATGGCTCAACTGTAAAGTGGGAGAAAATACTAATGTTATTTTTGAGGATAGCATAAGTCAGAATTAATGGAGTTTTCCTAGGCTCCTCCTGTAACTTGGGGGTCTAAATCGGAGTTGCTCTAGGATCATGTAATGTTAGTAATGTGTCTGGCTTTTCTTTATAATCAACAGAAACACCCACTAATGACCTATGCTCCCTTTTTTCAGAATATTTCCCACTTTCCATTTAGCTTATATAAGTTCTTCATAACTTGGGGCATTTATTTTGTTAGCTTTTTGTACTTAACAGGGGATTGGAATTTCATTTCTGAAGAGTAATATTTGCTGCTTTGAGCTCTTGAGGAAAAAATAAAAGGGGTTAATGATTTCAGAACATATATGTTTGAGTTAAGATAGAAAGTTGTAATTACAAACTGATATAAAGGGATAATAATTTGCAAATATTAAAATCATTAATATAAATCTTCTACGTAAAGTATCTTTTTCTTGCTCCTTTCCAGTTTTAGTCTAAGCCAACTAAGCTAATGCTGCCTTGGCAAGAGAGAATACTACAATACACGAGAAAGCTAGATAGAGACAGAGAGAAAGAAAAAAAGAGAGAGGAAAAATAAAATATATTTAAGTTTCTGTCTCCCTCTTTAACATGTCCATAGCCAGGTTTGGTGAACTTGAACACAGAGTTATTTAGGACAGTAGTGGAAGAGAAAGTAGGAAGAGAAGGGCGTCCCCTCCTGGCCCTCAGGGATGGTGAGAAGGAGACATAGAAAGAAGATAAGACAATGAAGGTAGCTCCTTGCTCCAGGCTTTGACCCAAAGCACAAATGATGTTTTTAAAAAACTAGGGAGTAATGAAGTTAGAGGGGATATACTCACCTTGTCTGGATCTCATGAAGGGTGCCCGGCAAGAACTACTGGCAGTCTCACAGAGTGAGGGAGTCAGATTATCTGAGTCTGGCTCCCTAGCCTCTCTGGTTTCCGGTATGGCATAGAGATTGATTGAGAGTCAGAAACCTGCCTTGGGCAACTCCACAGCCTTGTAGGGTCAAGGTGACCCCATGACAGAAGCTGGGGGTAGAGCACCCAAACCTAGGGGACAACATGAAGGATGCACGACAGATTTAGAATGGGGTTGTAGCCACTGAAAGCTGAGAAGAAGGAAGTTGAGTGTTTTAAAATGCAGTGTGTTAATAGAACATTTAAGGTATAGTAAGACCAACAGATCAGGAGACAGATGTCATTGAAAAGATAGTTTGTGAAGTTCCCAAGAGAAGGATGCATGCTGTACTGTGGTGGGGGCACATGGGTGAGAAATGGGCTTGGCCAGGAAGCAAGGGAGAGAGGAACTGGAGGAATTGTGGTTTCTGTGGGAAGGAAAAAGCAAGGCAGGGTAAGTGGGCTTAGGATTGGCTAGTTTGAATAATTTAGGCAAGCTCTGGAGCATGGAAGCTGTCCCTGGATGTCTGGTATCTGGCCCTGGGATGATGAGGTAAGGTTTGTGGTGTCTCAGAGTATAAGAATCTGATAAAGGAGGTGGTTGTGGGTGTGACTCTGGCTTGATCATTTTTTATTTGAATTCTCACCTCCCTCCCACTCTGCCCACCCTGGGAGGAAGATTCCTCCTCCCTAGGTGGGGAGGGGCAATGAGGGAAGTAGGAGGCCAAGGCAGGGAGATTCAGTCATATCATCAGGCTGTCCAGAACAAGGTGTGTCTGGAATATGCATACAGGGCAGATGTCAATGCATCAAGTCTACAGAAGCTAGACAGGTGTTTAATACACTGAGTCAGCAGTAATGTTCCACCAGGCCCTGGCCAGCTCAAGGAAGAACAGTCCACAGATTTACAGCTGCAAATACCAGCAGTGTATACCAGTAGAATGCTTACGGATGGACCAGTCAACACATCCAATATGTATGTCAGGCCAGCCTGGAACCTGCAAGGACCTGGGGGTCAACAAGAGGGTGAGGTCATTCATTTACTCATTCACTTAACAACTACTGTGAACCCAGATGTCAACTTGGCATGTGTAAACAAGGGAAAGGGCAGAATGAAAATAGACCAAGCACGATTTATCTTTTACCCTAAAGATAAATGATACCTAATAAAGGGTTGTTTTATTTATTAGATTGGACGATATGTCAAATGGGATTAGAGTGTAATCTAGTGGTCCCCAAACTTTTTGGCAACAGGGACCACTTTTGTGGAAGATAAGTTTTCTAAGCTCAGAGGGTTGGGGGGGGGCGGTGAGGTATCGCAGTGGAAGGGATGGTTTCCAGATGAAACTGTTCTACCTCAGATCATCAGGCATTAGATTCTTAAAAGGGACATGCAACCTAGGTCCCTCACATGTGCAGTTCACAATAGGGTTCGTGCTTCTATGAGAATCTAATTCCACTGCTGATATGACAGGAGGTGGAACTCAGGTGGTAATGCTCGTTTACCTACCACTCACCTCCTGCTAGGCCACCCGGTTCCTAACAGGCCAGGGACTGGTACTGGGTTGGGGACTCCTGGATTAGACCATTCCCTAGCACATGGGAGATTATGAAGGAGATCATATCAGTTAGAAACAACATGCACTATATTTTTGCTGAATAGTGGAGCTTATTGTGAGTGAATTTGCAAGATGATTACATTGATTACATCTGTTTCTCCCAACTCCTCATAATAGGAAGCTGGCTTGGATATTGTGTTGGAAGAGAGTTGGAACTAGAGGAAATGGAAATATGGGATTAGGAAAAGAGGCCTTTCTCTTTTCTTATTATAAAGGGTCATTTTAGAGCTAGGCAGACTTAGCTCCCATAATATTATGGAACTCATGATACCAATTAATTCTCCTAAGGCTTAGTGAGCTTGACCCATACTTACTTTCTTTTAGATAACTATAAGAACCCCCAAAAGCCCTAAATACTGAAAAGAGATTTGGATCATTCATTAAATTATTAACTATGCAGCTGCCTTCAATTTTCATCTTCAGGAATCATTAACCACTTTATTATTAACGATGGCAAAAATGGAACTAATTTTGCACAGTGGGATACTGAGATTAAGGCCCTGCCTTACCTGCTTTTTAAATTATAGTACCGCCAACAAATACTGAGTGCCTACTGTGGGCTAAGCATCATTTTAGATGAAGATTCAAGGGTAAAGAAGACACAAACTTGCCCTCAAGGAGTTTATAGCATGGTGAAGAATACAAAGGCAATTATCAAAACAGTGATGGAGAGAACTACTGGATTCTAGAGGGGCACATTCTTGGAAACTTGGGAACAGCTTTCTAGAGGAAGGGTGACTTACAGTGAAGAGTGAAAAGAGAAATGTGAAAAGACCTAAGGAGAAAGCATTTAGTTTATCTGGAGAAGTAAAAGGAGTCCTATTAAACTTGTACTACCACAATTAGTACTAGTATAAATTGGCTTCCATGTGCTATAGGACTGCCAAGAATATTCCCCAAATCTTGCACATAACTCACTCAACCATCTGCAATTTTGGGGACTGACAGGCTTATGCTCATATTTTAGCTTTGATATCTTAAAGAATTTACTCAACATCTCTGAGCCTCTGTTTCTTCGCCTGTAAAATGAGGATAATAACTTCTTTGAAGAATGATTATGAGGATTGAAATAAGTATGTGAATGTAATGTATATTTCCCTTTCTTATGTTCTTTAAACTGTTGATGGATTCCCTTAGCTTTAATGAAATTTGTCCTAATTAAGAGATATTACTAGATTTTACCCCACTTTTGAAGGTCATAGCAATTAATGGGAAGCTTTTTTTTTTGTGGGGGTGATGAACCCCAAAGAAAACTTCAAAAGTGAGGATTAAGGGAATGGATAAACTTCTTTCACAAATGATTTTAGCAGCTAAGATGACAATGTGTCACCTCAGATGGTTAAGTCATCAAAGGACAGAAAAGCTATTCTGGAAAAAGATCAGAACCAACAGGATGGAGATAACTTATATTTGGAAAATTCTTGGCATTTCATGACCAAGGAGGAAAGGAATAATTAATTACAGCCCTCTTTCCCTCCAAACTGAGATAGATCTTCAGAACCCTCAACACCGTGTTCCTGGCAGCCATTCCCAGTAGATTAGCACTCCTACAAGGGTTCTCTAGGAAGAAACTAAAGAAGAAAAGACTTCTTTGGAGGGAGAAAGACATTTCGTTTTCTACCCAGAGGTGTCCTTTTCAGAGATCCCTTTTCCCCTCACAGAGCTGAGGTCAGCCTCCACAGAGCACCAGCGAGGGACCTTCTGGATTGAGTTGCTGTGTTCCAAGCTTGATGGGATCAAACGTTGGAGCAGTCTAAGAAGCGCTTATAGGATGTAATGGGAAATTTTTGTTGTGGCTATTGTTTTTCTTGTTTTTTTTTTAAAACATTCTGAAGCCTAAGTTTTCTGCTATTAAACCAAAACCTGATTCAGAAATAAAGGCTCAAACAAATGTAAGGGAATTATGAAAGTTACAGAGTTGCTATATTTTAAATAATATTTTGTTAGAAAAAAATTTATAACCAAATATTGGACTATTCATTAGGGTAACAATTTTATAATTACATTAAAATATTCTGTCATGAGTGATTAGAACAGATGGCAAAGTCTTCACAGCCTGATACAGTTTTATAACCTGAGTTTCAAATGGATGTGGGTCAAAGTAATTCAATGATTATTACTCTGTTATTCCTCACCAAGGGAGTAACCAAGAAATTCTATAAAACCAGAAAGTAATAGAATCTCTTGCTGATCGTTTCCTGTCTTCATCTGTAAGAGGACTTGTAGTTATTGTTTTGCAGCTTATACATAGGAAACATTCACATTAAACAATCAGGAACTTGAGCCACTCAGGGGAAGTACTGATTATTTTTTTCTATTTTTTAGTGGAATTCATCATAATTTAATGTTTTATGTATTGGGAACAAGTGCAATGCTCCATATATCATACTACTATAATGAGATGCACTATATGTTACCATGCTTGCAGAAGCCATGATTTGATTCATCCCATTTGCCAGGTCTGGGATGTGGCAGGGAGCTTTATAACAGGTGCCCAGTGAAGCACACATGTTTTGTACAATTCATAATTTGGCCCTGGCCACATGTGTGTTCAGTGCTGTGGCCAGATTAGGCAAGTTGCTGCATAGCCATTTCAAACAAAAAATCCTATTAAACTATTAAATGAGATTTGTAACTTACCCAGCAAAGCTAAAAATGGAGAGTAAATTTTATTTTTGGAAACTGGTGGAACATTTACAAAATCAACCTGATTATTACATTTTTCTCACATGCTCGTTAGAAAGATGTTGATGTATAATGGAGGAATATATCTGTGTAGATATAATCGGTAGTCAGACCACTGCCTATTGCATATTACTTATACGTTAATTTAAGAATAGAAATACTAATTTTTAAAATTTTTAGTTGATATTTTCTGAAAAATTACCATCTTTATTTTTATGCTACATTTTCCCCCTTGTTTGCCTATAATTGTTCTTGAAGAATACTTGAATGTCGGGGGGGACTGGCCAGTGGGGGCCTCGGACACCATCTACCCAGCTCCGCTGCCCCTCCCGAGTCTTGTACAATGGTCACAGTCTGGTGGCCATGTGGGTGCTGTGCCCTCCCTGGTCCCCACTGTCCATATCTGTGGACTGCCCCTTCCAAAGACTCCAGGGGATGGTGCAGACTGCCCAACCCACTCCCCCATCACACAAAAAAGGCAATTCTCAAAACAGTGGCATGTTTGGTATTCCCTTTTTCTTCTCCCTCTCTCTCCTTCTGTCTCTCTTTCTTCTTTCTTTCTACCAACAAAAATTTCTTTAGATAAGTGCTTCTAGGTGAGGCTACAAATATGAATACATTGACATGGACACATGCTACTATAATGTGAGCCATGAAGTAATGACTGCTTTGAGAAGGTTACTATAATGTGCTTCTAGGATTCTCAGTATGCAAGGATTGTTCTAAAACTTGCGGGGTGGTGGTATCCTCTCACAGAGGGGACAACAGGCTGCTGCTGGTGAGGGCCAGGCAGCTGGGGATGCTCAGCGCAACTATGATGTTATGAACTCCTTATCATGCACCAAAGGAAGCAGGATGCCAGAACATTCCTTAATCTCTCAGACCCTTATTTTCTTCATCTCTCAGCAAGATACAGTTTTTCTTTCTAACAGTTATCACAGCTGTACACTAAATTGTGTGATTGCATATGCTATTATTTGCCTTGTATATCTAGCTCCTAGCACAGAGTCTTACATGGAGTATGGGGTCAGTAAATATTAGCTGAGAGTATGAATATGTGAACAATGGAAAATTACTAACCTCAAAGTGTTTTCATGATAATTAAGAATAAATATTTTTTGATAAATGCATACGTGAATATAAAATGCCTAGGGTGCGTCCTGGCTCAGAGGAGGCACTTGATAAATAAGTGGTTATGAGTTTCAGGTTAAATCATGCACGAATTATTTAAAAAAATATATATAAATTAACACTTTTAAAACTTCTGATTACTTTTTGTCTAACGTCATTGGTGGCATGTCAATGTCATAGAAGCCAAAGTTTTACCATGTGTTACTATTAGAGCAGGGTTTATCTTAAAAAAATAGGGAGACTTTTTAGGGATATTGGGTCTTTGACAGGTGCAGAAGTTATCTGGATTAAAAATAGAAATGCTTCTTTTATGAAGACATAGATTGACATCAAATATTCTGTAAATGAATCACTTTACCTTTCTAGTTAAAAATTTACAGCAATGAAAGCTCACATTCCTGTTGTACAGCTTAGTACAAAACTAGAAAATACATGCTTTAATGTAACTTTGGAGCATCAACCTCTATTTACTAAATCTCATGCACTTTGATTAAAAAATCTATTTGTAGATAGAACCATCACATAGAAAGAATATCAAAGCATTCTCTAACTGACCTAGCAACAGTTCAGTAATGATGACTGCCTGGAAAATTCTGTAGAGGACTGTCAACTGAGAACGTTCATCTGTCAGCAGCTGGGGAAAAAGCCCTTCAATCCAAAAGCAGAGTCGGGGCCACTATAGCATGGTGGACGGCAAGATGGAGGGTGGTTGGCCAGTGTGCTTGGGGGTGGGTGGTGGTGGCGGCTGATGATGGAGGGGTGCACTCAGCCACTGAGTCTTCTCAATGCTAACTTAAGGGGAAGAAGAGTAGGTTCGGTTTGGAAGGACGTAGATCCAAGCATACAACCTCAAAATAGCCACCTTCATTTTCACTCACCTTCTCATGACTGTTATTATCACATATTTTTCAATGCTGGGCCAGAATGGGGACTGACTTATGTCTACATCATTTGATCTTTCATTTACTTTCTAGTTCTCTCTTTCAGCTGGCTCCTTTATTGTGGCTTCTTTTTCCTCTTTCCTACAAAGGATTCCCAAGTGGTCTTTTCTCTGGTGATTCTTCTTTTTCTGCATTCCCCACTTTTTTTGGGGAAAGTATGATTTAGCCTGAAGGATCAGGGCTGGGAGGGGTGACTGGAACCCAGAAGGAGAGAGGGGTGTGCATGGAGGCCTTCTGCAAGGGCTGTGGCCAGCATGAGACAATCTCACAGGAAGGGAACTTGGGGAATAAACAGTGATCTCACTGTACCTCCCTGCCTCCAATCACCTGCTGGTAGAACCCAAAGGGAAGTCCAAGGGTACCATGATCCATATTTGTTCAGATCAGGCTTCTGGAGTGGATAGCAGAGCGGAAAAGGGTGGAGAGTAGATCTAAAGAGGCAAACAAGGTATTTGGCAAAACTCCCATATCTGTAGTTCTATCCTTAACTTCTTTCCTGGGCTAGAAATCTAAGGTATCCAAAATATCTTCCATGGAAACTAACCCTGTTTACCATCATTTTGTTTCTGTTGATGGAGTCTTAATTTCCACAATTCCTGAGGTTCATAACCCCAAAGCCTGCTTTGAGGTCAACTCGTCACTTCCACTAACAGTGAAGTTGAGGGAACAAGATGTACTACTTTACCTGCTTTTATATCTTCCGCAGCAACAAGTAATGTTTGCAGATAGTGAGCGTCTAAGATATATTTGTGGAATTTTCTTGACTTCACTTGCTCAGGGCTTATTGCTAAGTAGAATAACTTTAACCTTGGAGATGTTTATTTTTCACTTGATTGTTGAAAGGTTGCAAAACTGGGCAGCTGTAGCCAAAGGTAACAGCCCTGAAAAAACATCAGAGGGTAGGACAGACAGTGCCTGCTCAATCAGGATGGAAAGGGGAGAAGACAGAGGGAGCTTGCCTGATGTACTCACTAAGTGGTTGTTGAGTGAAGGTTTCTGTCGGCCAGTTATACAGGAGGGAGACTATTTGTTCTTTTAAAATGATTGCTTATGCATTTGCTTTAGCTTTTATTAATTATTTTAAGTATCTTTAACACCAGAGATATCTCACACTAGTTGCCCTAGGGCAGTTAAAAAGCATTTTTTAAATTGATAAAAATTATATACATTTATGCTGTACAACTTGATGTTTTGATATACACTATATACACTGTGGGATAGCTAAACCAAGCTAATTAACATATGCATTATCTCACTGCTATAGTTTAGATGTTTGACCCCTGCAAATTGCATGTTGAAATGTGATCCCCAGCATTGGAGGTGGGGCCTAATGTGAGGTGTTTGGGTAATGGGGGCAGATCCCTTGTGAATATCTCGGTGCCATACTTGTAATAATGAGTGAGCTCTCCCTCTATGAGCTCCTGTGAGAGCTGGTTGTTAAATGGGGCCTGGCATCTCCCCACCCTTCCTGTTTTTTGTCTCACCATGTGATCTCTGCAAACACTGGCTCCTTTTCACCTTTCGCTGCGAGTGGCAACCTGAAGCCCTCACCAGAAGCAGAGCTGACACCATGCTTTCATGTTCAGTCTGCACAACTGTAAATCAAAAACCTTTTCTTTATAAATTACCCAGCCTCAGGTATTCGTTTGTAGCAGCACAAATGGATTAAGACATTCACATACTTATCAACTTTTTTTGTGGTTAAGAACACTTAAAATACTTTTAGCAATTTTCAAGTATACAATATATTGTTATTAGCTGTAGTCACAATGGTATATAATAGATCTCTTGAACTTACTACTTCTCTTTTCAAACTAAAATTTTGTGTCTTGGACTAACATCTCCCTAATCCCCCACCCTCCTGTTGAGCCTCTGGCAACTACTATTTTACTTTCTGTTTCTATGAGTTTGACTTTTTAGGATTCCACATATAAGTGAGATTATGTAGTATTTGTCCTTCTGTGCCTGGCATATTTCACTGAACATAATATCCCTCAGGTTCATCCATGTTGTTACAAATGACAGGAGTTCTTTCTTTTTTAAGGCTAAATAGAATTCCATTATATATCTATAATATATATATATAATATATAATATATATTTTTCGATTTATTTATTTATTTATTGAGACAAGGTCCCACTCTGTCACCCAGGCTGGAGTGCAGTGGCAAGATCTTGGCTCACTGCAACCTCCACCTCCCGGGTTCAAGCGATTCTCTTGCCTTAGCCTCCAGAGTAGCTGGGGGTACAGATGTGCACTGCCATGCCCAGCTAATTTTTGTATTTTTAATAGAGATGGGGTTTCGCCATGTTAGCCAGGCTGGTCTCAAACTCCTGGCCTCAAGCGATCTGCTTGCTTTGGCCTCCCAAAGATTACAGGCATGAGACACCGTGCTCGGCCTGTGTGATTATTATTAACCTTAAAATTGTTGACACCGAGCCTAATGGATTTGGGGAATATATTGGGCTGTGTTATCAAAGCAAAGTTATAACAATCTGTTTCTGAATCAGCGTGAACTTGACAGAAGGGGTAGGTGGGGTAGGGGAACCATCACTATTGCTGATTCTCAACTTTGGCTACACATGATAATCACTCAAGGAGCTTTGAAAAATAGTGACGCCTGGGTCTACTCCTAGGGATCTTGAATTAGCTAGTCCTGAGATAGAACCCGATATTAGTGAATAAATACAGGTCCATTGTGTCTACATCCCTACCCAGGAGACTAGCTGCTGAAGGGACAAAGAAGCCTTTTGTTTAACACTTGGGATTTTTCCTTCCTTCTGTTTTGTCTTAGGACAGTAAAAATGCAACAGTCGATTTCTCTTAAGGCAATTACACAAGAAATTTATGATAATATGCCAAAGTTGAAGTCAAGGTGACTGCTTGGCTTATCATAGATATGATTGTGAACATGATGGCTCACAACTAAATGTGTTATAAAAATGAGTAACATCAGTAGGAAATGGCGTGTGAAGGACTGACTTATAATACAGATGTCCTGGATAAGGTATAGTCACTGCCTTCCATTGTTTATCATCAAGGTGGAAAGTGCGAAATCCAAAGCTCACAGATAGAAGCAGACAGTGTACGATAGTATATAAATCACTGTAAAGATGCAGAGTAAAGATAATACCCTATGTATAAAACTAATGATTCACAATCATTATACATGCATAGTCAATTCTTATCCTAGATAGATTTTTATGAAAACAAATATTTAATTCTT
This sequence comes from Trachypithecus francoisi, assembly GCF_009764315.1. Classification (NCBI taxonomy): domain Eukaryota; kingdom Metazoa; phylum Chordata; class Mammalia; order Primates; family Cercopithecidae; genus Trachypithecus; species Trachypithecus francoisi. The sequence goes on from NW_022681460.1 coordinate 43,504,978, forward strand.
CAAAATGCCACCAGATCTCAGAAGGAAAAGCCACATTCACCCTTGGACACAGGCAAGACCCTTAGGGTGCCTGACACCTTGGGACTACATTGCTGCCCACATGAACAATTCAAAATAAAATATATTTTAAAATATGATGCAAAATTTATATACATGCTGAAATCAAAATAACTTCTTTCTAGGTTTTCTGAGCATAAAACTCTAGATAAAATTCATGGTTTTATTTTATTTTATTTTATTTTAGAGATAGGGTCTTGCTCTGTCACCCAGGCTGGAGTGCAGAGGCATGTCACGGCTCACTGCATCCTTGACCTCCTGGGCTCAAGCAATCCTCTCACCTCAGCCTCTCATGTAGTTAAGATTACAGGCATGTGCCACCATGCTCAGCTAATTTTTAATTTTTTCTTTTTTGTAGAAATGGAGTTTTGCTGTTTTTCCCAGGCTGGTCTTGAACTCCTGGGCTCAAGCAATCCACCTGCCTTGCCTCTCAAAGTGCTGGGATTACAGGTGTGAGCAACTCTTCCAGCCATGATTTTACTTTATTAGTGGCCCTTCTTTGCTGATGTGCTGCTCAGTTTGGAACTAATCTGCCTACAGCGTAGCCTACACTGGGCCCACTTTCATGGTCCCCAAGGAGGATGGCATATCATTTCTAACTACTATGCTTGAGTTCCTGGAGAGCTGGGATTGTGTCTTGTTCATTTTTGAACGTCCCACAGTGCCTATTAACAATATTTATTGATTGAATTATGTACACAGCACCATTGAGTCTGAGAGTCTGAGTAATTTGCTTCTGAGTTTCAACTAAAACTCTCCATCTTTCAACATACAAAAAGTGCCTTCCAGTAAATTTTTTGGAACCAGTTTTATTGTCACCATGTTTTATTGTTTTGCAGTGCTGATATTCTAGGGATGAGGCCTCAGTCTTAATGATACAACTGTGATTCATTGTTTACTACAGATTAGTTTCTTTTAGTAAATGATGGGTGAATGTTGATTGATGGGGAGAGGGGAGGAAGTGGGGTGCACCAGAGGAGAATATATTCATCAAGATAAATAAACACCAATTTGTGCAGCCTCTCAAAACATGCTTTCTGAAAAGGACCTTTCTGGCATTGCTCCTCTATTTGCTTTCTGCTTCTGTATTTTAATTTACTGAAAATTCTGCTAGCCCAAACCTGCTTCCACCCACTGGAAAAACATTGCCTTTATAATGAAGAAAATTTAATGCCAACCGTGCCCTTGGAATTTCATGCATGCTGTTCATTTTGATGCCTGGCATTAAAATTAGCTTTTAGCTTTTATTTGAATTTGTACTATTGTACATATGTAATTTTCTTTAAAAAAATTACAATTTTGTTTTCCGAGAAAGCGACTGGTAGAAGAAAAGCTGCTTTGCAAATATTTGGTAGAATCCAGCCTTTGTAAATAACTTGCCTGAGAAAAATGCATGTTATTAGCCCTGCTTTCTCATATGTTTAAATAATATTTGCATCCTATACTTATCTGTGTCCCTGCAACCTACAGTTGAAGAGCAGTAGTTCCCAAACGCCAGACTGTAACAGTGTTTTCACTGACTCGCAATCAAATTTGGCAAATAAAGACAACGTTGATTTTTTTTTATAAGGCTATTTTTCAGTTTAAAGAAAAAGTACCCGTCATTCTGTGATTTTTGTTAGATATCCTTTCTTTCTTTATTTTGTTTATTTGGTTTGCTTTGTAGGGACAGGATCTTGTTCTGTTGCCCAGTCTGGAGTGCAGTGTCATGATCATGGTTGACTACAGTCTTGAATTCCTGGTTTAAACAATACCCTTGCCTCAGCCTTACAAGTAGCTGGACTACAGGCTGGTACCACCAGGCCTGGCTATTTAAAAAAAAATTTTTTTTATAGAGACAGAGTGCCACTATGTTGACCAGGCTAGTCTTGAACTCCTGGTCCCAGGTAATCCTCCTGTGTCGGCCTCCCAAAGTGCTCCCCAAAGTGGAATTATAGGTGTGAGCCACTGCTCCCAGTCTGAGTGCCCTTTCTTTCATAATATGATAGAAATAGGACAATGGTAGCTAGTTTTAAAAATGTTCTTGACAAAGTAAAAACATTGGGAAATGCTTCATTGTTTGTTTTATAAGCTACAGAAACTACTGTTATAAGAATGGCAAAGACTATTCCTGATTCAAAATCAGCAGTTACAAAAACAAAAATAAAAACTGATTATCCTCCAAAAGAAGTGTTTTGACCAACCAAATTGGGGGCAACTCGGTCCTTTCTACAGACTGGAAATACTTTCCAAAGGATTCTTGTAAGCTAGAAGCAACAGATAACATCTTTTGGACATAAGCCGTTGCCTAGGCTGATGGTAACCTCAGACCTAGCTGGGAACACACTCATGATTAACTGATGCTAGGGCAACAGAAAAATGGGCTCATATGTGCAATACAAGATCCCCTACTGGGGAAAGATAAGAACTTTCTAGGGGAAAACCCAAGTTATTGGTGATGGAGTAATATCCTACAAGTCAAACCGCAACTTTATAAGCTGAGTCCAGTTTCACATTGGTCCAGGATCTGGGCTGGATAAACTCCTTCCATATGACACTTCTGTGGGTGGCCCACTGGCCTCAGCAGTAAACAGAGTATCCATGGAGGGCAGTCTCCTGCATCTGATCACTTTCCACTCAATAGAATTCCTCCTGGGAGATGGTAGGTGGGAGGGTGAGTAGGAGAAGTGTGGAAACATTTTGATCAATAAGAAATTTCTCAAGCTTTTAACACTGCTTTTTGAAGAGGACTCTATTAGCATTGTTCACCTATTCATTTTCTTTGTTTAATTTCATGACTAAATCTTAGCAAAAAGCCTGCTCCTACACAAAGGACAGGCATCTTTCCAAGCCCATGCCAAGATGGTCACTGTCATCAGGCATTCACTGTGAAGGAGTCTGCCAGTTATCACCTGGTTGGTGCTATGCTGGGATGGGATTGGCAGGGAACAGGGGGATATTTGTGGTTTCTTGTGGTTCCTTCCATACCTTTTCAAATGTCCTCTCTTGTGGACCTACTGATGAAGTATCAGTTGTTCTACTGGGCTATGGTTGTCTAGGAAGATTTATATTATATTATATTATATTATATTAATATAGTTTCACTTCCTTTCTGGCATTTTCTAATTACTCTTTTATGATACAAATGGATATATTGATATACCATACATTTCTCTCTCTCTTCAGCTTTCTCATTTGCTTGTGCCAATCCCTTGTAAAATAAAATCCATCTGACTATGTCAAGAGAACAAAATCACGGCCATGAAGGCCTAGTGCTACTTTTTGAATGGACCTGACTTGAACTTTTCCATGCTGATAGGAAAAATCTGCCCCGCTTCTGCCCCTCTGTCACAACAGTAAACAGAGAGTAGCCATTCGAACTCCTTTGCACTTGCTTCTCATCGCCACAAGGAGCTTCCACTACAGTGACATCTCTTTCCAGCCTTCTCCAGCTCCCTCACTTGCTCCTTACCTGATTCGTGAGTTTAGATGGAAGCAAAGGAAATTGCTCCATTCAAACTCCCCAAACTCCCTCTCAAAACTGCTGGTCTGCAAAGCAGGTGTATTTGGGTCTGTCCTCAGTATATGGAAAGATTACTGGGTGAACTTTGCCCTTAAAGGGGTGCCCTCTGATTTCCAGTTCAACCTGTCATGGAGCAGGTAAGAATATTTCTGAAGCTGGTGTAAGGATGCCAATGGAGACCACTGATTTAAATCCATGTTCTCTAATCTGCTTTACCAAAAGTAAAGCTGACCTTTTGATCTCCATCTGTCTCTTGGTTCTTATTTCTCAATCAGTTCGAAACTTGACAATGGGATGTTATTTAATTGAGCCCTTAAATTCCAATACATGACCCCCACAAGCAACTTAACTTGTGACAGGTGAATAAATCATAGTTATTCACATGGTTCAATTTTCATGTCATCCATCTTGGAAACCTCATTTAAAAACTTTTGGACATACAACCTTGCCTCTAACCAACCTACTGGGGCCCTGGGTGTGCTTTCTCCAACTGAGCTACTACATGACCTAGATTGGTATAAATTGTTGTTGACACTTTTAAGCTGAAGGCTTAGAGCTGTCATTAGGGGACCTTGTTCCAGGGCCCAACAGATCCTGGCAAATGTACTCACAAAAGACGGTCTGTGGCTACAGGTGACCCAGCAGCTCTCTTCCTCTGTGAAATATTCAGAATGTATGACCTCCCACATGAGGTAATATTGTAATTCAGATAGCTACAGGAGTCTGTTTCTGTAGAGTGCTCTCCAATATCTCTGATTTAAAATGCACTTGACTTTTGCTTGCCATCATAACTTTAGCAGCCAAGCCAGAAGACCCTAAATGTGAGTAGCTTTGTGAGACTACACAAAATTCTGCCTGTATCCCCAAATCCCATTTGATTGATGTAAGGATTGTTAATCTTTGCAATTTTTTCCCTTATCATCATTTTCCTATTTCTACCTACAGCCTCCTAGCAGAACTCCATACTAGTTCCAACTCCAGGCTATCCTTCACCAGGCAGTCTGTCTAATGACCTATCTTTAATGGACATGTTATATTAGAATGTGTTTGGAAATCTAATGTTGGCTTTAACAAACAGGAGTTAGTGTCATATGATAGAAAGTTTGGAGGTAGTTGGCCGTGCCCATTGTCCACCTCTTTTTGCCCTGCTTTGTGCTCTGGGGAGTTGATCTCTAAGGAGTGTGTTACCTGTGCTCTCTAACTCCTGGACTTCGGATTGGGTTGGCCAGTAGATTGGGTTGGCCAACAATGGATTGGGTTGACCAGCTTTGGATTGGGTTGGCCAACAGCAGGGAGGACAGAGAAGTTGGGATATTTCTTTCCCTGGCTTCCTCTATGTTGAGCCCAGTTGGATTGTGGCTGGAATCTTTTACCTAAAACAGTTCCTATGGGAAATCCCTTCTCTATTTTCTCCTGGTTCAGGCCTTTTGTATTAATACCTTCCTCTCCTTCCCTTCCAAGCTTGAAGTTGTAATGACTCCTCACTATTGATGGTTCCTGAGGTTTCATTATTCCTTATTGGTTCTCCTCGGCTTGCCCACACTTTGTAAAGAGAGGCCCCTTATGAACCTCTGTTTAGTCACTCTTTGAGTGTTCTACCTGTTTCCTGCTGGTACTCTGATTGACGTGGCATCTGGTGGCATTGATTCAATAGAGCAAAACTATTATATCTGTGACATTTCTGTGATTCTCTTGGCCTTTCCTTGGTGGTTGCAATATAGATGCTACTGTACCTGTTGGTGTTACAGGCAGAAAGAAGGGGATGGGGGTACCAGCTGACTCCTATTACATTTAGCAGAAAAACAAAGGTCTTTTCTTCAGCCCTACGGAATCCTAGTGTGAGGGGCCACACAGTGTTTTTAGGATTTCCAGGGTGATAAGAAAAAGGGGAATCAACATTTACTAAGCACCTGCTATGGATCAAGCAATGTATTAGGTGCTTTACACACCTCACTGCCTCCAGTTGAAACAGGTACAGAGAGGTAAAGGGACTACCTTAAGGTTATTCAGCTCGAAACTGGCAGGTAGGGAATTTCAACATTGCTGTTCTTTCAGCAGCATTCAAACATTTATTCAAATGAGATCTTACGTGGAATAAAAATTAAAAACGATGAAAGCTAAGCCCCTCTAGTTAAGTCAGGGAAGGTACCTGAAGATGTTGAAAAGAATGCCCTGCCCTTACCCCATCCCATGGGGTGGCCTGAAGACTCTTCTGCAGAAATCCAGGGTTTGTTGGAACAGAGTTTGAAAACCAACACTTTCTACTCTGCTAGAAGCACACACAGAGCTCCCCAATAAAAAACAATTTGAACAAAGCAAATATTGGAAAAATCTTATTGACTCATCCAGTCCTTGACTCCATACTTCTTTTCTTTCAAGTCTATCTTTACTTTTATTTTATTTTATTTTTTTTTTGAGACGGAGTCTCGCTCTGCCGCCCAGGCTGGAGTGCAGTGGCCGGATCTCAGCTCACTGCAAGCTCCGCCTTCCGGGCTCACGCCATTCTCCTGCCTCAGCCTCCCGAGTAGCTGGGACTACAGGCGCCCGCCACCTCGCCCGGCTAGTTTTTTGTATTTTTTAGTAGAGACGGGGTTTCAGCATGTTAGCCAGGATGGTCTCGATCTCCTGACCTCGTGATCCGCCCGTCTCGGCCTCCCAAAGTGCTAGGATTACAGGCTTGAGCCACCGCGCCCGGCCTATCTTTACTTTTAATATGAATATTTATTTTTATTAATGCAATACACACACATTGTTTTGAAAAATCAAATAGTACTAAAATGCGTCTGGTAAAAAATATGCACCAAAAATCTGCTCCCTGAAGCAACCACTTTCTACAGTTTTAGCTTCATCTTGTGGCATTTATCTCCATATTTCTAAATATAATGTTTTTGTTGCTATTTCCTATTTCTTTTTTGATTATTGTCTACTGACTTTTTTTTTTTTTTTTTTTTTTGAGATGGAATTTCACTCTGTCACCAGGCTGGAATGCAGTGGCACAATCTTGGCTCACTGCAACCTCGCCTCCCAGGTTCAAGTGATTCTCCTGCCTCAGCCTCCAGAGCAGTTAGGACTATAGGCGCCTGCTACCATGTCTGGCTAACTTTTTGTATTTTCAGTAGAGATGGGGTTTCACCATTTTGGCCAGGATGGTCTCGATTTCTTGACCTCGTGATCCACCTGCCTCGGCCTCCCAAAGTGCTGGGATTACAGGGGTGAGCCACCGCACCCAGCTGTACTGACTTTTTATTGTGGCAGATTAAGTGTTTAGTTCTTTCATAATCCCCCTTTTTCCTTCTCCACCTATTTAAGGTAATTACAATTTTTATCAAAATCAGCTTTTACTTTATTATATTGAGTCAAACAATTCAGTATAATTATATTCCTTTTCTCGTACAGCTTCTCCTCCCTACACTTCAAGTTTGTATTTGAATCATGTTTCTATTTCCTGAGTTTTCCTTATATGTATGTATTATTTCCTCTAAACGTTCCAGTTTACTTGTAGCTGTTTTTTTATTCATTGTGTTTGTTTCTTTTTAAAAAACCTTCTTCCTTTTTGCTTTTATGTAGGCATTTTATGATTCCATTTTTTCTTCTCTCAGCATATCAATTATATTTCTTTAAATTTTTTTTAGTGGCTGCCCTAGAGTTTGCAATATACATTTATAAGTAATCTAGATCCACTTTCAAATAACACTATACCACTTTGTGGGTGGTATATGCCCAATTCCTCCATCTTATTCCTTATAGTATGGTTGGCATTTATTTCATTTATTCATATGCTATATCACCCAATACATTTTTATTATTATTACCTTGAACAAACAGTTATCTATAGATCAGGTAAAAATAGGAAAAATAAAGATTTTATTTTACTTTTTTTCCTTCTCTGACACCATTCCTTTCTTTATGTAGAGCCGTATTTCTAAACTGTGTCATTTCCTCCTCTCCAAAGAAGTTTGCTTTGGCATTTTCTTTTTTTTTTTCCCAAGACAAATCTACTGGTAACAAATTGCCACAGTTGTATTTGCCTGAGAAAATCTGTTACTTCTTCACTTTTGAAGGATAATTTCACTGGATACAGAATTTAAGACTGGTGGCTTTTTTATTTTTTATTTTTTATTTTTTTATTTTTTTTTTATTTTTTTTTATTTTTTATTTTTTATTATACTTTAAGTTCTAGGGTACATGTGCATAACGTTTATATCATGTATAACTCCCCAATGCAATCCCTCCCTCCTCCCCCCTCCCCATGATAGGCCCCCGTGTGTGATGTTTTTTTCTTTTAACACTTTAAATATTTTATTCTACTTACTTTTGGTTTTTGTGGTTTCTAATGAGGAGTACAATGTAGTTTTTATCCTTGTTCTTTCATAGATAATGTTTTTTTTTCCCCCTTTGGCTTCTGTCAAGGTTTTGTTGACTTTGGTTTTCTGCAGTTTGAATACGATACCTAGGCATAGATTTTTTTCAGGCGTTGGAAATTTATTCTGCTTGGTGTTATAAGTTTTTGGAATTGTGGTTTGGTTTCTGTGATCAATTTTAGAAAATTCTCAGCTGTTATAACTTTGAATAATTCTTCAGCTCCTTTCTGCTTGTTTCTTTTTCTGGTATCCCATTATGCATAGGTTATACCTTTTGTAATAGTCCCAGGGTTCTTGAATATTATCTTTCATTTTTTTCATTTTTTCTCTTTGAATTTCAGTGTAGAAAGTTTCTATTAACATAGCTTCAGGCTCACTAATTCTTTTCTTGGCTGTGTTCAGTCTCCTGATGAGCCCATCAAAGGCATTCTTAATTTTTGTTACAGTTTATTTTATTTCTAGCGTTTCCTTTTGATCCTTTCTTAAAGGTTTCATCTCTCTGCTTATATTACCCATCTGTTCTTGCATATTGTCTATTTCTTCTATCAGAGACCATAGTATATTAATTTTAGTTATTTTAAATTCCTGGACTGGTAATTCTAAATCTCTGCCCTATATGAGTCTGGTTTTGATGCTGCGCTGTCTTTTCAGATCCTGTTTCTCCTTGCATTTTACTATGACTTGTAAATTTCTGTTGAAGATTAGACATGATACTAGGAGTTGAGGTAGATCGGCCTTTAGTGTGAGAGTTTATGTTTATCTGGCTAGGAGTTAGGCTGTGTTTATTGTTTGCTGTAGCTATGGATAATACAGGCTTCAGTTTCCTCTAGAGTCCTCTTTTGTCTTCAGGTTTCCCTAGATACTCCTTCTTAAGTAAAGTCTGAGCCTTGCAGTTCTTTCTGCCATAATCCACTGTTATTATATAAGAGCCTGACTGATGTGATGGTAAAATGTGGGGAGAAGAAAAAACATTCTATATTTCTATAATTAGGTCTTGGGTTTCAGTGGACCTGTCCCTCTGGGCTTTGATCTTCATAAGTGCTTGTCACATTTGCCTGTCCCCTTTAGAAGAGACAGAAAGGCTATATGGGATTTTTCTCTCCTCTTTCCATGACAAGCTCGTGTGGCTTCTTAGAGGTAATATTCATCTAAGTGTGGGCCCCCTCAAGAAAAAAAAACCCCAAGAATTTTAAACTCTTATGCTAGCCCACATTCAACGCTTAGCAATTTTTTAATTTTACTTTTGAAGTGTTCAAATGATTACAGATTCCAGTAGCTTCTGATTCAGGTAAACTGATCTGTATTCTTTGTATTCACCTGTCTCTTCAGTTTTCAGGGTGGTAGTTTGCCAATTCTCTGACAGATATAAGAAAGATGGTTGATTTTCAGTCCGTTCAGGTTTTTTTTCTTCTTGTGAGGACAAGAATGATGACTTCCATGTTTCTTACATGTTGACATGAACATGGACGGCTCGGTATATCTGTAAAATAGTGCTACCTTGCAGTACTATTTTCCGTGTGTTCAGATATATCACGTAATCTACCAATTATGATTTTTTTTTTTTTTCTGGAGACCTCCCTCCTGGAATTTCATAGTCTCTGGACTGGAATGATTGCTCTCAGGCCTACTGCAAAACTGTAGTTCAGGGACTGCCTTCACTACCATTGTGAGAATTTTATTTGCCTGTCTTGAGCATAGGATTTTCTACTTTCTGGCTCTACGCTCTCATTTTAGGTGGAGCAAATTCTTCAGAATCTCCTTGGAAAGGGGCTCATAGGAAATACTTTTTTTTTTGGTCATTAACTATTGTAAATATGTTTTTTATTTTATTCTTCTGTCATACTGGATTCGCGATTAGGTACAGAATTATAGATTTGAAAAAATTTTTTCTTAGCATTTTCAAGACATTGCAGTATATTAATAAATAATTTTGCAAATTCTAATGCTAACATGATCCATGTTGCTTTTTATTACTTGCCCATTTGGAATCTACTAAAGTTTTTCTTCATTTCTGGTGATGTGAAAATTCAAGATGATGTACTTTGGTGTAGATTTCTTAAAAATTATTTTACTGGGCACTTTGAGGTCCTTTCAGTCTGGAAATTCACATGCTTCAGTACTGAGAAATGTATTGTGTACATGTTTGAACATTTTCTTCTCTTTTTCTTGAAACTGTTATTTGTCAGATATTGAAACTTGTGAATTGATCCTCTGACACTTATTTTTCTTTCCTTTTTTTTATTTTTTAAGATTTTTTTTGGAGATTTCTTTGACTTAATTGTTCAACCCTGCTTTTAAATTTTAGCTTGGGTATTAAATTCTAGCTTGGATACTGCTATTTTAATTTCTAAGAATTCTTTCTTATTTGCTGATGTGTTTTTATTTTAATAGACTATTCTTCTTGTTTTATTTTATTTTATTTATTTATTTATTTATTTATTTTTTTGTTTTGAGACGGAGTCTTGCTCTGTCACCCTGGCTGGAGTGCAGTGGCCGGATCTCAGCTCACTGCAAGCTCCGCCTCCCGGGTTTACGCCATTCTCCTGCCTCAGCCTCCCAAGTAGCTGGGACTACAGGCGCCTGCCACCTCGCCCGGCTAGATTTTTGTATTTTTTAGTAGAGACAGGGTTTCACCATGTTAGGCAGGATGGTCTCGATCTCCTGACCTTGTGATCCGCCCGTCTCGGCCTCCCAAAGTGCTGGGATTACAGGCTTGAGCCACCGCGCCCGGCCTATTCTTCTTGTTTTAAATGATGCAATATTTTCACTTCCACCTGAGGATATTATTTGTGATTTTTATTTTTCTTCTTTTTTCTGTATCATCATTATTTCTTTTTATTGTTTTCTTTTTTCCCATTTATTCAGGTTGGTCTCTGTTTTCCATGTTGAAAGACTTTCTCAGACATCTTGTACCCTGGCTCTAAATAGCTAAAGTGAATCTCACGTGCATGGGTTGAGTTTATTAAATAGCATTCATCAAAGGATAATTATGGGATGATTGTTTTTTAGGAGAAAACAGTAAATGTTAGAGTTTGTAATCATATCTCTGAGGTTGTATGACAGAGATTGTAAATGCTTACCCAATACTCACGTGCTTATCTAAATTTTCCATCCTCTTTTAGTTAGAGTGAGGTCATATGACTTGATTCTGGCCAATGAGATGTGGGTCAATTTGTGCACATCTTGCACAATCCTCAAGCTCCGTCTTTTCCTCCTGTAACGTTATCAGATTCTACATGTTCTAGATGTTTAGCTATGCTATAGAGAAACACAATCTGACCTGTTTCAGACTGATGAGAGTAAGAAATACACTTTTTAAAGGATTCATTAGTTGTTACATCAAGGCCTATTCTTTCTTATCAATACAGGCCAGTTTCTCCAGAAAATAACCTTCTAGTTCTCTGCTTGGGGAGAACATGTCAGATTGTCAGCGTTTGACAGCAAGAGTGGGGAGGAATAGATGAAGATCTTCTCTTGGCCACAAAGGTGGTGAAGCAAATTTAGGGGTGTGTAATTACTCATCATAAAAACTTTCATCATTTTCTTTTTCAGTCTTGTGCCTTGCCCCTGCATTACCAATTCCTACCTGGCCTTTCCTATGTCTTGCTGGATTTGCTTCCCTTTGTCCTCTTTCTCTGTAGACACTTAGGTTTCAAGCTTTTTTGTATCAGTTACCACTTTTCTGTCTGTTTTTCATTTTTTCTGTTTTAAAAAATATTGCTCACTTGCTATTCTTCTCTCTTTTAACTCTTTGTCCTTGTGTATGTACACAATTAAAAAAAATTCCTTCACTGAATTTTAATGGGGCTTCAGAAGAAAGAGGGCATAAAATGTGTGGTCAATTAGCCATGTTTATCTGGATGTCTTCCCTTTACTTCAATACTTAGGTTACCATTTTGGGGTTCAGGTGGAACTTCTTGCTCCAGATGTCATATTTCTGCTGTTTCCTTAAGTGGCTTCTTAAGGGCACAGCTGTCATTAACCCTCCTGGTCCAGACCTTGGACAAATCCTGATGCCCAAATATTCATTCCTTTAACCAAGCACATGTGTCTGTGTGGGAGGCTGTCCTCCGAGGGTGATGGCTTAGCCAATGATCCCTTTATCACTTAATATCTGCCTATTGGTCCAACTACCTACTCAAATTGCCTCCTCCTTCCCCCTCCACCTCTCCTGGCATATGTTATACCTAAATCTGACCAGATTTTACTCTCCAAAACTTTCATGCCTGTGCTATTCCCTCTGCCCCATTTTTTTTTACCTGGTGAGCTTTTACTCAGCCATCAAGACTTAACCAAGAGATACAACTTCTTTTTAGTCTTTGTGGATAGCTTTCCTGCTCTTACCCTCAGGCAGAGGTAAAATTTATCTTCTGTGTCCCAAATCATCTTTCATTTATCTTCAATATATAGCACTTACTTTGTTTTACTTTATAAACTGCTCTGTTTCAACTTTGAGGACAGTGACTTATTTGTCTTTGGGTCCTAGTGCTTGAAACTGTCTTTGCCAGAGAATAAGCACCTGACACATGTTGGTCGAAAGTACTCAGGACATGTTTCCTCCATTCTCTTGCTACTTGTGGGTAGATGTAAGTCTGAAACACCCACAACTCAGGGCTCTTTACGCTTTTCTTGGGGAGTTCTGGGAAGAGAGAAATTATGACCTTCAGCAGAAGCCATTTATTTTCAGCTGACACCTTACCCCTAATAACTAAAATCTTTCATGCTGTATGTAAGCCTATTTCCTCTGATTCAGCAAATTCTCTCTAAATATATCTAGATTTAGACTGGGCGCAGTGGCTCATGCCTGTAATTTCAACATTTTGGGAAACTGAGGTAGGTGGATCACCTGAGGTCAGGAGTTTGAGACCAGCCTGGCCAATATAATGAAACTCTGTTCCTACTAAAAATAAAAAAATTAGCCAGCCTGTGGTGATGCACACCTGTAATCCCAGTTACAGCAGGAGGCTGAGGTGGGAGACTAGCTTGAACCCAGGGGACAGAGCTTGCAGTGAGCCGAGATGGTTCCACTGCACTCCAACCTGAGCCACAAAGGAAGACCATGTCTATATATATATATATATATAATCGTTCAATCCCAGTAAGTTCCTCCTAGATCATGCTTTCCTTCTTTTTTTTTTTTTTTTTGCCATTCTTTTCTAGATCCTATAAAATAGCATTGTTAAAGTGAAGAAAAATACAAGTAAGTGAACCTGATTCTCTAGCTCTTTTAGAGAAATAGCCGTGTGTAACACTGGGTCAATCCTCCAAGCTTTATGCTGGGTAAAAGGATTACCCAGTCTTTCCACTAGAGTAGAAAGTAATGCATGGCACTTTTTCCCCAGAGTAAATGCTCCAGTTGAGTGCACAGTGGACATTGTCTTAGCAGGATGCTAACAGCTTCAGTATACCTGCTATGTTATTGCTTTGCTTTCAGAGAGTGATGCCTAATAGATCAAACCACAGGGTCTTAATCTTGTAGATCGAAAACTCAGTTTGCTCCAGCCCTGAGTCATGGTGAAATTAGAGTTCCACGCCTGTTGGCCTACCATTCATGTATCCCAAAGGCTCATATAGTCTGTCAGAGAATACTTTAGTGAGGACCACCATGTTAAGCAACAACAATGACAACAACAACAACAACAACAGCAACACTACAACTGCCCAGAAAACAAAGGACATGAAGGAAAAAAAGAAGAGCAAAAACTGTGCAAACAAACCTTTCTGAATGCTGGGTGGATTTCAAAAAAAGAGAAGATTTTACTTTTTTATGTTTATTTTTAGGGAATTAAAATTATATCCAAAAGGGAAAGCATGAAATGTAGGTAGTTACTAAAATAAAGCTCAAAAACTGAGATGCATTCAGATGACAGTCATATGACTTAAAAGGGGCAAGGTCTCAAAGAATAGCACTTGCAAGGAGTGGGTTCTGGGGAGACGGGTGTGTTTGTTTCTCACCTAGATGGATTCAAACTTTGAAAAACACCTACCAGCATTGGGGAGTTTGGAGTTTCCTAATTAAGATGATGCTATCAAATCAGGCATGCGATCATAAGCATTACCTGGAGTGTGGTTACAAGCAAGAATCCCAGGGCTTTCCTATGAACTTCTAAACAAGAATCTTCAGTGAAAGGTCCTGGGAATTGAGCTATCTAATATTTATTTATCTATTAGCTAGATGACACTTATGATTAGGAACTTTTGGGACACATCTAAATAAAATGTATGGTCTAGTGCTTTCCAACCAAGTGCAGAGCTATCTGACTGGGGAAGGGTGGAGGCCAAACAATGGGCTCCCTTGGGATGAGTGTCAAGAGATGGTAGTGAGGGCAGAGAGAACATCCTGAGTGAGGAGATGGGGATGCCATGAATGGCTTCAATGCAACTGAGGAAAGTGATTAGGGCTATGTTGAGGTCTTGCGTGTAAGACAGTGGATTTACTAAGGTTTCCACAATCACAGGGATTGATTTGAAGTGTTTGGAACTTGATGAGTGGAACTGTCTTTAAAGTGCATTTTGTTCCTACAGGACACATAAGCTTGAAATGGGAAAACAGAGCTTCTGCTGATAGGCCTACTGCTTTTTGAGTGCCTCAGTTGTCAAGGTATATTTGACATTTTTCTGGATCAAAAGATTCCAGAAATTGTCTACTTTTTATTTTTTCATTTTAAAGGTCATTGGCAATAGATTACTTGATCTGCCAACTTTTGAAGACAAAATAAAATTCCATCATGAAAAATTGATGGTTTTTTCTGTGCCTTATTGAAATGTCATATAGGTGTTAAGACAAAGATTAAAAATGCCCCTACTACAACTTGGCATATTAATGGTAGAATAATTGTCAGGCTGTAGTTACATGTCACTATGCTGCAGGAAAATAAAATAAGCTCATGATAAATGGAAAGAAGAATCAAACAAATATAGTATGGCAAATAAATACATTGAAGATCTCTTTTCAAATAGATTAAATAGGCATAGTACATAAACACAGATATTGGCCAACCAAGCTTGAAAATTTACTATTTACGTATGCTGTTTAGTGGTTTAGGATAATACTCACTTATTTTCTCATAATATCTTTAGGCCTGAGCATGGCATAACTGGATTTTTTGCTTACAAGACTGAAACCAAGATATCAACTAGGGGGCATTCTCATCTGAAGCCTGGGTCCTCTTCCAAACACAATCAGTTTGTTGGCAGAATTTGGCTCCTTGTGGTTGTAAAATTGAAGCCCTCAGCTGTAGAGGCTGTCCCTCTCAATAGGCAGTTCATGGGATTAGATATTTGCTCCTTGAAGGCCAACAAGAGAGCATTGTATTGTTTGAAGCATCTAATTCAGGAAAGGCCTGCATGTCCCTCTTTTTAAAAAATACATTTTACTGTATATACTTGAGGTATAAAACATGATGTTATGGGAGACATATAGACAGCTAAAAGGTTACTATAGTGAAGCAAGTTAACATATCCGTTATCTTACATAGTTACCAATTTTTTGTTTCTGTAGCAAGAGAAGCTAAAATCTACTCATTTAGCATGAATTTCATATACAGTTCAATTTTATTACCTATAGTCCTCATGTTGTACAGTAGATCTCTAGACTTGTTCATCCTACGTATCTGCTAGTTGTATCCTCTGACCTACATCTCCATGTTTCCTTGCCCCTCCTTTTCCCACCAATACTCCACTCCCCTGCCCCGCTAACCACTGTTCTCTGTCTCTATATATTTGAATTTTTTAAAGGTTCATGTGAAAGTGAGGTCATGCAATATATATATATATATTTTTTCCTATGGGCCTGGACTCCAAGAGCTCAAGTCAGGTCCACTTGAAACTTGGTCCAATTGAGCTCTTTAAAAGGGTACTGGCCCATAGGAAAAAAAAGAGGTTGTGAAAACATAAAATTATAAGCCCCATATATTTTACCTCAGCCTTGTCTAGAAAACATATTAGGGCAGAAACTACTAGCTTTAATGACTGTAAATGAAGAAAGTTGGACAAATGGTGACTGTTGACACAAGTGCTTTGGGAGAACAAGCACGCAGCTAGCCATCACTTACTGTTAGATGAGAACGTTAGTGAATACTTGCATAACTGTTACTACAAAGTTTAATTAATATTTACTTTAAAGTTATCCCACTTTATCATCACTATATATCATCACTATATGATATATGATTTATATATCATCACTATAAAGTTATCCTATCACTATAAATTTTGCTAATTAGAGCAAAGAGCTTTGCTATAGCAGTGAAAGATTCTTTTTTGTTTAATAGTTCTCCAAATTGTTGACATAACCTCTAGACTAGAATGTTTGCTATAAGAAACTACATTTACTAGAACACTGTTATATAAAATTATGTTCACTTAAGGTTGTAAGCTACATTTGGTTTTACTTATCAACTTTGGTATGTGTTAATTTACTATGGCATTACTAGCTTTGGTAAACTTTTTTTTTTTTTTTTTTGAGACGGAGTCTCGCTCTGTCGCCCGCGCTGGAGTGCAGTGGCCGGATCTCAGCTCACTGCAAGCTCCGCCTCCCGGGTTGAAGCCATTCTCCTGCCTCAGCCTCCCGAGTAGCTGGGACTACAGGCGCCCGCTGCCTCGCCCGGCTAGTTTTTTGTATTTTTTAGTAGAGACGGGGTTTCAGCATGTTAGCCAGGATGGTCTCGATCTCCTGACCTCGTGATCCACCCGTCTCGGCCTCCCAAAGTGCTGGGATTACAGGCTTGAGCCACCGCGCCCGGCCGGCTTTGGTAAACTTAATCTGTATAAAAGCTCTGTGAAAATTTTCTTAAAAATAGGCAGATAGCTGAAGGCATATTTCCTCATTGAAAATGATTCACAAGTAAAACACAAAAGTGTCTTGCACACTGATTTTAGGCCACAATTCAGAATTTGTTGTCAAGGTGAAATAGATTTTAAAGACCTAAGAAGGGTGAATGATAAGAGTGCGTGATTAACTGACAGTCGCAGGACATGCTCTGAGACAGCTTCTTGCATGTGGTGACTCCTGTGCCCAGGACCCCCACTCATGTGCCTGAGGCAGAATGAACTGACTATTCAGTTCTTGTCCTCACTGCCTAACTCATTGCTATGGGACTTCAGATAAATCTTTTAATATCTTGAAAGGATATCTCAGGTCTGGTGAAGTTCTGAAACACCATTCTTTGATCTCTATTTTCATGGGACCAGTAGAATATATTTGCGGGATAGCTAGGGTTTGAGATTAGCCACTGCCATGAAACAGTGGAACTAACTGGCACTTCCAGAGCATGAGATCACGATTCTGTTACTGATTACTTTCAAATATGTTTGACAGTTCAAAGAAAGGCAGTAATTGCTTCTCAAGACACTTAGCATAGTATCTGATTTCTCAGGCAGCAATGCTATTAGTTGCTAGTTATTTTAAACCAAGATGGACAAAAATATGTCTTTGGAAAATATTGCTATTTTATCAAACTTAAAAATTTTTTTGGCATTATATTTACCAAACCAAAACTTTCATGCCAAACTCCAAACACATTTAGACTTGGTTTCAATAGTTTCAGGGTCCACATATGTCTCAGAGATAATTTAATACCATATTTCATTTAATGTTCACTTGCACGTTCTGCCTTTGCTACACTTCCAAGTTAGCGTTCTGAATTGATTCAGCAGAATTAATCTTCAAACACTCTTGCTTCCTTCTGCCAGCTGGTCCCTTTGTAAGTTCTTTAGAGGATATTGGACTGGTAAAAATAAAGGTCTTACTTTGTTAAGTGGTTATCCTATCATAAGAAGATAAAAATAGACACTAGTCGATTTTCAGACCAATCAATTGAATCCCCTTGGGTATCAGTGGGCAATATGAGCCATTTAATAGCTATTGGAGAGTTATAAAACTAAGAAATAATTTGTTTGGGTAAAGTTTATCTCCTTGTAAAAGTGATTGTTTCTTATTATAGTATTTAAGAAGCTGGTTATGTAATCAGGGAAATATTTTTAGATGTGTTTGTAAAGCTGAAGTTTTGCTCTGCTGGCAAAAGAATCCACCCAAGTCGTCATGAGCAGAAGATGCTCAGCAATAAGCATTCAGTGTAGGCACTCTTCTTTTCTCTTTTTGTCAGAACTACCATGATACATCATGTGAAACAAATGCTTAAGATCGAATTGTGTTCTAAGTGGCCCCTTTGAAGTGACTCAAGTTACCTCCTTTTTAGAGGGAAAAAGCTCAGCATTAAGAATAATTCATTAACTTGCCTCCAACAAGTTTTTCTAATCATAGCAATACACATATAATAAAATAGGGATACTTTTGTATTCAGATGTCAAACCTTTCTTGGAGAAAAGGTTGGAAAACAGTGTAATGAGGGCGGGGGAAAGGAAAGTATCTCTGATACTATAAATCTCATAGGAATCTATAATTTTGAACTAAACATTTAGCTCATAAATTAATAAAATAATAAGGAACAAAATGGGAGAAGATGAGCAGTGACAATAAGTACTTTCTGTATTTGTCAGGGTCCAACATGGAAATAGAAACCACTTCAGGTATCTCAAGCAGAGAGGAATTAATGCAGGGAACCGGCTGAATACTTGTTGGAAGGATGGAGGAACAACTCAGAAAAGAGCATGTTACTCAGCGATGAGCAGTCACCTCTGCTACTGCCACTGCAGCCACTGCTGTTGGAATCATGCTGCTGAACTCCTGCTTCTGCTGCTGCCAGAGGAAAGAGAAGGTGAGGTATTTTAGCTGATTTGCCAAAGACTCTAGGTGAGATACATGCAGAGAGGGTTGGAAGAGTAATCTCAAGATGGACTGGAGGACAATGGCTCTGTATTTGCTGCAGACTAGGATTATGGAAGGAGGTACAGTCAGTTCTGAGACATTTTTACAGAAAATTGTTGAATTAAGGATGTTGTAGCCCACCTCAAGAGTTTGGGAAATTAATTCATTTTGAAAATATAATCAGAATGTATTCCAGTTCACCAGCATAGGGTGGTTGTATTTCCTTTAGATACAAAATACAAGCCCCCTCACATGTCTGAAGTCTACTGTTTTCTTTAAGTCTCTCTTATCGCATAATGCAAAGCTTAATTTTCTGGTCTATGAATTAGTTTTTGTTTTTCATCTGCTACAGCTGTTTAGGAGAGAAGAAAGCACAACACATCCTAAAGACTAACCTTGGTGACCTTGATCTGTCCTCTCTGCTTGTTTTTTTCTGCCTCCAGTATCTTTTTCTATGAAAATATCTCCTTCCTGTGCTATTCCATTCTCTTTTATATCCAACATATTGGTACGGAAGGCTGGGGTGGACACTACATATCCCTGATCACACTAGGGTGGATCTGGACCAAATACATTGACAACATAAAAAAATGCTAGTAATTTGAATACTAGCTTTCTTGTTTTTTGAAGGTGGTTGAGAAGCGACTCTATGTAGAAGGAAGGAATCAGCCATTTAAATTGGGTTGACTAATCAGTTAAATCAAATAACTACTTATTTTTCTCTTCACCACATTAACTAAGTGTTTGACAGAACAGAGTGGTTAATTAAATAAAACAGACACTTCAGCACTTAACTTTATCCTACACATTTGTTACTTAAAAAGTATTTTTAAATTGTAACCAGCGAATTACTGAAAATCGGTTTGCAAACTATTGCTTTGAAGAGCTTAATATTTGTCTAGAGAGTCACCTAAGACCTAGAAACTGGCTCGAAACGCAAGTCATTAGCACCCACATTTTCCTTATGTTCTTCATTTATCTATCAGCTTTTATCAACTCTTTAAAGTTCAATCATATCTTTTACCAGCATTTGGTCCTGCCTGTGTCTTCCTCCGGCTCCTACCCAGCTCCAAAGTTCTATTGGGTGATTGCAGTGCCTATCTATCAACTTCTAGATCTGTTCGGTATCACTTTGGTGGTGAGGGAATGAGACTTTTGGTCAACCATTATAGAAAATAGGAGCTATCACGTTCTCATGTGCCTAATTAAGAGGCCTTTCCTTGGTGCAGTCTCTGGGGTTGACTGTGGCCTTGAGGGTCTATTACAATTGAGGAAATCTTAGAAAAGAGCCAAATATGTTTAATTCTATTCCCTAAGCATACCTTCATGCCATCAAATGCTCATAGCACTTTTTTTCTCCCACTAAGTCTCTTAAGAATTTTGAGTATCTACACGTACTGAAGGAAAATTTCAACTGTATTTGGACCAAGATGCAAAATGCAGTTTATTGTATTTTCATCTCACAGTCATTCCATGAAGTTTGTAATTTACCATGTGGCTCCAAAACCAAATACATGGCACTGATTCATTGGGATTTATTGGTGAGACAGTGTGATATAAGCAAAGAGGATAGTCAGGAAAAGGGGGTATGCAGCGCTTGGCAGAAGCTATTTACTAAAGGTGAATAGGCACATGATAGGGTCAATAGTGGGCTTGGCTAATATCAGAGGTTCAATTAGGCAAGTAAGCCATGGTGATCAAGAAGCTTGGATTCCCAGATGTGGTTCAGACAAGCATTTGGCACTTTATGTCTAAGCCAAAGAGGTAGGAGGCAAAAGGAGTATGGTGATGGGAAATATGTGTGTATGCTTGGTGTGTGTGAGAGTTTTACATAAATAATTCATAATGCAGATAGTGTATTCCTAGATGACTGAGACTTAGGAGTAGAGAGAAGAAAGTTGAAAAGGCATGCTACATGGAGGGTGTTTTATGCTTTTTGAGTCTGTGCTTTGACCTGGTCTAAGTTGTTTTCATCAGAAATAAATCACTACTGACATTTCATTTTTAGTCACAACTCTAAAATCTTATTCTACGTTCTTGAAAAATCCTTGGTTTGGCAAATAAAAATTGGCAGCTACTATCTGTAGAAATCCATTCTCTTGAGGTAAAGTTGACAGAATCATTTAATACAAGCCCAATTCTCCCACACAGGAGAGTTGTGAAGATTAATGAAGCCATTTAAAAAAATTCTTTGACAGCATATTGTAGAAAAGCCTTTTTAGAAAAATATTATTATATCTAGATTTTGGTGATAGGGACGTAATCTTTTCCTAAATAAATTAGAATCTGGCTGTCTATCTATTCATCTCTCTATCTCTCTAATCTCTCTTCCCCAGAGGGATGTCTTTCACATGTATTTTATTTTTAACCTGGAGTAAGAAATATATTTTATATCACATACTAGTGTGTGCATGTATGCACACCACACCTGGGAACGTATATTGTATACACAGCTCTGTTCTGTTCTATTGATTAAGGGGGGAAAAGGAGGTAAAACAACTGGTTGAGCCACTAAATTGGTTTCATGGCTTTCTGGTTGCAACTTGTAGCTTAAAAAAACACTACTAGTACATATCCTAAGTAAGCAGATAAGCATTTAGAAATATCTATGCCAAAACCCTGTGTAGAAATTATTCAAAGCAGGAACTCAAAGCACAGGAATCAGGTAATTGTTTAACTAGGCTGGAGCTGTTTTCTTCAGGGACCTGGCGGGGGCGGTAAAAGCCTACAACAAGCTGCTTCTGAGTTCGCCCTAATTGAGCACTGACTCCCCCATGAGGTTTCTGATTGAATTTTTTTCTGTTTATTGCTGTGAGCAATACAAAAATTAATAGGCTAATTCCCATACCTGGTCCATTGGTATCTTTTGACAAATAATAACATTATTATTTAAATGAGTGTTTAAAGAGATTAAAGTTATTTTATATGAGTTTTTGCAGTTACATGCATATTTGTGCTAGACGATAACTACACACTTAGTTCTAGTCCTTCTTCCATTGTTCTACAGAAATCTAGATGACAGTCTATTTTCTGTCACCATCCAGCATTGGGAATCCCCAGAGGCCATTCAGACATTTGTTTGTGTTGGCATTGGGACATTTCCTCAAGTCAAAATGGAGAATATTTCTGCCTATTTGCTTTCACTTTTTCAAAATGACTGGCCAGTTTTGTTGAAATAGCCTGACCTTATACCTTAATAATCACCTACATGAAACTAACTACAGTCCCTGTTTCCTCAACTTAGGAGTTCTAAAAATCAGTATAGGTCAGGCGTGGTGGCTCACGCCTATAGTCCCAGCACTTTGGGAGGCTGAGGTCGGCGGATCACTTGAGACTAGGAGTTCAAGACTAGTATGGCTAACATGGCAACCCCCGTCTCTACTAAAAATACAAAAGTTAGCCGGGTGTGGTGGCACACGCCTGTAGTCCCAGCTACTCGGGAGGCTGAGGCATGAGAATCACTTGAATCTGGGAGGTGGAGGTTGTAGTGAGCTGAGATCATGCCACTGCACTTTGGCCTGGGTGACAAACTGAGACCCTGTTTCAAAAAATAAAATAAACTAAAATCAGTATAGCTCATACTGCACGATATGATTTTTATAACTTAAATTCTGGTTTCATTTTTAAAGTGCACTCAGTATTCAAAATCTCACACTGTTTCATAAACCTTTCAGCACAAATCTGTACAGGGCAGTGACATGCTGTTTTGATTATGTCTCAGCTCATTTATTTAAAAGGCCTGAAAGGTTGTTTCAGCAGATTTCCTGCAGGTGTGTCTGATTACCTGTGCTCCACTGATTCAGTAAGATAAATGGAAAATTTAGATCTTCATGAAATAGAGGCTTAAGGGAGAAATTCTGCAATGAATTGCCTTAAGAAGGAAAGGGTTCCCCATCTCTAGATGTATTTAATCATAGACTTGCTGACTACTTGTTTGAGACACTTTGGGAAGGACAGTAATGTAGAATTTCATAGCTTGTAAGGTCTCAGCCAATTGAGAAATTCTATGAGTTTAAATTATGTGAAAAGGTT
Source organism: Trachypithecus francoisi (assembly GCF_009764315.1). Taxonomy (NCBI): domain Eukaryota; kingdom Metazoa; phylum Chordata; class Mammalia; order Primates; family Cercopithecidae; genus Trachypithecus; species Trachypithecus francoisi. The sequence goes on from NW_022681460.1 coordinate 43,527,698, forward strand.
GTCATATTTAGCTTTCGGATCTATTGAATTTTCAGTGACAGGCACATGGACTGGCACCCAATATTCTAAGTTATCATTTGCAAAGTCTGGGTTCAGTATGGTAGCAGCTTCAGAAAAGCTTGTGCTGAATTTGCTCTTCAGCTTAAAAACTTCAGTCATTATTCTTTAGCCGTTTTCTTCTTCCTTTTCCTAGGGTGTCAAGCTCTACGTTTGCAGAAAAATTATTGACGTTTAAATATTAGGGAATCCAGATAACATCAGGCATGAACATTCTTTGAAGAATCTCTAATGGTTCTTAATCATTTTGGAATCACGGATGCTTTTGGACCCTGCCCAGAACAGTGCACACTGAATTTTACAGGCTTAGAGGATTCACCCCAGATTAAGAATCCTTGTAACGAGCAATATAAATGATTCCTGAAAGTATCAAAGACCCCAAACCATAAAATTACTAGAATAAAATATTGAGGAAATGCTTTAGGACACTGGTCTGGGCAAATACTCTTTAAAATAAGAACTCAAAAGCACAGGCAACCTAAGCAAAAATAGAAAAATGGAATTTTATCAAACTAAAAAGCTGCTGCGCAGCAAAGGAAACAATCAACAAAGTGAAGAGACAACCCGCAGAATGGGGGAGAAAATATGTGCAAACTACTTGAGGGGATGATGGATACCCCATGCTTCATGATGTGCTTATTTCACATTGCCTGACTGTATGAAAACATCTCATGTAACCTATATATATGTATATATATATACACACACACACACACACACACACACCTACTATGTACACACAAAAATAAACAAAATAAGTCTAGCGAAAAAAATATTTACAAGCTATTCACTTGACAAGAGATTAATAATCAGAATATATAAGGAGTTCAAATAACTCAAAAAAAGATCTGATTAAAAAATGGACAAAAGATCTGAATAGATATTTCTTGAAACAAGATAAACAAATGGCCAAAAGGCGTATTAAAAAAACCCCAACATCACAAATCAAAAGTACAGTGAGATATCATCTTGTCCCATCTCATCCCAGTTAAAATGGCTTTAATAAAAGAGACAGGCAATAATGAATGCTGGAAAAGATGTAGAGAAAGGTGAAACCTCATACATTGTAGTGAGAATATAAATTGGTACAGCCACTATGGAGAACAGTATGTAGGTTCCTTAAAAAACTAAAAATAGAACTACCATATGATCCAGCAATTCACTATTGCATATATACCCAAAAGAAAGGAAATTAATGTATCAAAGAGATACCTGCACTCCCAAGTTTATTGCAGCACTATTCACAATAACCAAAATGTGGAGTCAACCCAAGTGCCCATCAATGGATGAATGGGTAAAGAAAATATGGCATTTATACACAATGGAATAGTTTTTAGCCATAATAAATGAAATCCTGTCATGTGCTGCAACATGGATAAAACTAGAGGTCATGTTAAGTGAAATAAGCCAACCAGAGAAACGGAAATATAGTATGTCCTCCCTTATATATGATGTAATGAAATGTTATTATTATCTCTGGTTTCTGAATTAGGGATGATTTTTCTTTCTTTTCTTTTTTTGAGTTGTCTTTTTACAAAATTGACACATAGCAACTGTACATGTAAATGGGGTACATAGTGATGTTTTGGTACATATAATAGTGATCATCAGGGTAACTGGCATATCCGTTATCTTAAACACCTATCATTTCTTTGTATTGGAAACATTCAACACACTCCTTCTAGCTGTTGGAAACTATGTAATATACTATTGTTAACTATAGTCATCTTACAGTGATGTAGAACACTAGAACTTATTTCTGCTATCTAGATGTAGTTTTGTATCTTTTAACAAATATCTCCCTATCTCTCCCTTCCCCATGCCCTGTCCAACTTCCAGTATCCTCTGTTCTACTTTTTGCTTTTCTGAGATCAATTTCTTTTAGTTTCCACACATGCGTGAGAACATGCAGTGTTTAATTTTCTGTTGCTGGATTATTTCACCTAACATAATGTCCTCCAGTTTCATCCTTGTTGCTGAAAATGACAGTATTTCACTCTTTTTTTATGGCTGAATAGTATTCCATTGCGTATATATGCCACATTTTCTTTATCCATTCTTCTTCTGCTGGACATGTAGGTTGATTGCACATGTTGGCTATTAAGCATAGTGCTGCAATAAACATAAGAGTGCAGATGTCTCTTTGATATACTGATTTCTTTACCTGCGGCCCAGTAGTGGGATTGCTGGATCATATGTAGTTCTATTTTTAGTTTTTGTGGAACCTGCAAACTGTTCTCCACAGTGGCTCTATTACTTGTTTTCCAAATTCTCTATAGTGAGCATATTCTTATACGTTTTATAAAAAATGATGCTGTTATATTATAATAATTATATGGAAGAAAGATAGAAAGCATTCATGTAGAGAAGGCACCCGGTATTATAGAACCAGCCGTCTTTAGAATCTGTAGTTATTTAGCTTGATAACATTTGCAGGAATTTGATTCATTGAAAAAGAAGACAGAACTGAGCATTTTCCACTTGATACCTAATCTAATTTTGTAATTTTGAAAAGGTTATTCTTTGAACTTTCAAACATTCTTAAAATGTGCTAGGCATTTTTGAAGTTCAGAAATTGGTTTACAGAGGTGCAGGCTTTAAGTTAAGCGCTTGTATCATTTATTAAATACCTTTTTCATAGATTCACAGTAAGGCATTTGAAGCCATATTAAATCTTTTTATCTCATTTATTTATATTTTTTCATATGAAATCTTAAGGAATGCAAATTGGTCATCTTTTGGAAAATCCTAAACTCAAATAAAGGCAAAATGTCTGCAAGGATTTTAATGCATGAGTAATATGTCAGTGCTTTATCACTACATTTACAATAAAGAAATAAAAAGAGGAGGTTTAAAGAAATGTGAATGATAAACGTGCTTTCTCAGTTTATTTGACACATCTTTCTATTTGTTAACATCTAGATAGATATCTTTCCACATCCATGTGTAACTATGAACATGCATATAAATATGAATATAAATATATGCACAACACATGCACGCAAACACTCCTCAATATTCCTGAGACTATTCTTTGTCTCTCTTCCTTTCTCACTAATTCATTCCTTTATTTATTTCATTAACTGTTTCCTGAATACTTATTACGTAACAGATACTGAGGTACCACAGATAATAAGATGAGTCAGATGCATTCTGGATTTGAGAAGCTTACAATGTAATGGATAAGATAATTATGCAAGTAATATCACTGATTATACTACAATAGAGGGAGTTACAAAGTATGTAAGTACTAGCAAGAGGATGGCTAACCTGGCTCGCTTTGGGGGTAGGAATGAAAGGAAATAATATTTAAATTTGGTGTAATGAGTAAGGTCTGTTAGGTGAAGGGGAAAAAGCCCCCTAGATTTGTGAATGTATACCCCACGTGTATGACTGACCAATCTACAGGGTGAGTAGAGGTGAATGGTCACTGTGGCTCAACTGTGAAAGGCTTTGTACATCAGACTACATTGAAGCATCAATTCCATTGACCTGGAGCATGACTGTGATCAAGTCCCAAAGTGTGCTTTGTCTCAAGGCCAAGGATCATCTTGTTGTTCTTCTGTTCCAATTATCACAGAGTGCTCCTTGTAGATATATAATCAGTACCCCACTGTGCAGAAGGCAACCCTTCATTCTTGCTGAAGAAGTGCTTTAAGTAAGTCCATTTTTCTCTTCAGGTGTACCTTTTTCAGAATCAAATGGCAAACAGTACTCACAGTGCTTTCAGGAGACCTTCTTATTTGCAATGATCTGGGAATCCCAAACTCTTTTAAAAAGCAGCAAATACCTACTCAGACTGGCAACTGGGTCAAAATGTTAATTACTCTCCAACAGCTACATTTTTTTTTTCTCTCTTCATTTGCTCTTTCACCTCTTCAGAGACTGTAATCGAGTTTGAATTTTCCTTACTGCTGAGACTACTGTGGTGTTAAAAATAAGTTAGCCCTTTGCCTGTCTCCTGGGCACTTATGATGTCAGACGTCATTGGTTTCTCTCCTTTTTCAAGTTAATTACATTCAGTGTGAGTTTGAATTTCCAAATCCATCTGTTTTCCCCATCTCTGTAGGCAGTTTATTTATATCTACCCTTTTAAATAGAAAAGGAATAGAACAACAGCTTCCTCATACTTTAAGCATTTTCTGTTCGATGCTATAGCTATTTCTTTTAGAATAAAATTGCTGGAAGTGAATTTGTTTCACAGCTGCTAAGTACTGATGAAAAACTGCCCAGTGCAGCTTGAGTTTCTCTTTGTTGTCCTCTCCTATAGGTACCTATTACAATGTATAGACTTGTGTGTTAGCACTTTTAATGCTAACTGGACTATAAACTCCGTAAGGGCAGGAAAATGTTTTTTCGCCAAGCTGTATCTGAAACATATTTTATATTCATGCCATAGATATTTATGGAGCAGCTAGCATATTCAAATGGAATAAATGAATGAGTGAATGAATCAAGATTCATAATAACTGCATGCTTTAGAGGCTCACGATTTTTTTAATCACAGGGACTATTTTACTAATTTTTATTTACATGGATGCTACTTTGGTAACCTGTACTATAATACAAATCACCCCAAAACTTATGGGTTACAAAGCAAGAACAATTTATTATTTCTTACTGTTTTGTGGATTGATGGATGACTCATTTGTTGGTTACATCTGAGTCACTCTCATGGCTGTGAATGCTGGAGAGTCAGCGGGTCCAGAGGGTATCACCCACATGTCTGACAGTTGGTGCTGGCTACCATCTCGGGTACCTTGGTTCTCCTTCATGTGGCCTCTCAACCTCCAGTAGGCTAGACTGGCTTCATCATGTAGTGTTTCAAGCAGGTTCAAGAGGGCAAAAGTAGAAGGTTCAAGGTCCTTGAGGCCTACCTAGGCTTTGGAATTTACATGGTATCACTACTGCCATATTCTATTGGTAAAAGGAAGTTTCAAGGCAGTCTAGATTGAAAATAGACTACTTCCCAATGGGAGAAATTGCAAAATACTGTGACTGTTTTTTCAGGTAAGTATTTTTAAGTGATAATGTTGATAATCATGATAATGAAGATGATGAGGGTAATGACACGGACACTAAACGTATTGAGTATTTGCACTATCTAAGTAGTGTTTAAAGTACCTTAAGCATCCATGTCTCATAACAACAGTTTGAAATGGGTGATGTTATCATCTTCAATTTGCAGATAAGGAACTGAGAGTTAGAGTAGTTATTGAACTTGCTCAAGGTCTTGCAGGCACTAAGTAGCAACTTAGGGATGCAAACCTAGGTCTACTAACTTTATAACCCTTGGTTTTTCTCTTTTCTCCCACTTCTCCATATTCTTTATGCAATAACTAATCCCTGGTGTCTGTACTATACTTTTCCATGTCAACATCAATCTTGATTTTAAGGTATGATACAAAACTCTAAAGGGTTAATAATGAGATTATACAACTAGAAAAATTATTGTGTGACTGGGTTGCTAATAAGCAATATGGTTGAATGAGCACGTAGATATGTACACACTGTTAATTTCTACTGGTAGCCTGGTGTTGATAATTGCCAAAAAAGTGTGTTACATTCTTTTTCTTTTTAAGATTGATTTAGAAACAGATGGGCAGAAACTCCATTTAATGAATACAGACTGCAGCTGGTCCTTCTCCTGGGTTCTTATGTTAATCAGTAGCTTTCCCATTGGCTAGAAATCTCAAAATCATTTCGTCATCTTCTCTCTTTCTCACTCCACATAACCAAATTTATTTTTGAAGGTTTCTCCTATGTCTTTCCTCCCTTGCATTTCTATTGGACACAACTTTTTTCAGCTTAAAGTGTGTTCTATGGAACAGCAGCATCAGCATCACTTGGGAGCTTGTCAAAAATGCATAATCTCAGATTGCACCAAATCAGAATCTGCATTTTAACAATATCTCCAAGTGACATGCATCCACTGCGAAGGTTGAGAAGCATAGTGGATAAGAGCATCAGCCTGGGGTTGCTAGCTGAGTAACCATAGGTCAGTTACTTAACCTTTCCAAGCCCTGGATTCTTCATGTATAAGATATGGACAATATGGTATGTAGCTTTGACAGCTATGCGAGGATTATATGAGATTATACACAATGCCTGGTACACTGTATGCTCTCAACAAATGGTAGGTAAATGTACACACCTTTATTGTCATTGTGCTGGTTGAGACATTTCCTGGACCATTGTGATAACTTACTACGATTTTCAGCCTCAGGCTCTTCCCGTTCTTTTCATCACACACTCTAGTGCTAGCTATTTCTAAGACCACAGATTTGATTGTGATCCTGCCCTCCTCAAAAAGTTTCAAGACATCTCACTGCATTTATAAACCAACTTCTTGGCATGGAATCCACAGCCCCCTACTTTCCAAGTACAGCCTGAGAAAGAAAGATATGGTGAAAACTAGGGAAGGCCTAAGAGTCAGGAGCTTCAAAATGTTGCTCTTGTTTTGGCAACAAAAAGTTTAGTGATTTTGACTTATTACTTTGCCGTCTTTGGGCTCCAGTTTCCAAATCTATAAATTAAGTAGTTTAGTTAACAGTTTTTTAAAAAAAATATTTTCTTGTGTGCAGGATGTGCAGGTTTGTTACATAGGTAAATGTGTGCCGTGGTGGTTTGCTGCACAGATCAACCCATCACCTAGGTATTAAGCCCAGCATCCATTAGCTATTCTTCCTGATGCCCTCACTCCCCTCAACCCGCTGACAGGTCTCAGTATGTTTTGTTCTTCCCAATGTGTCCATGTGTTCTCATTGTTCAGCTCCCACTTATAAGTGAGAACATGCAGTGTTTGGTTTTCTGTTCCTGCATTAGCTTGCTGAGGATAACAGTTTCTAGCTCCATCCATGTTCCTGCAAAGGACAGGATCTCATTATTTTTCATGGCTGCATAGTATTCCATGGTGTATATGTACCACATTTTCTTTATCTAGTCTATCATTGATGGGCATTTGGGTTGATTCCATGTCTCTGCTATTGTGAACAGTGCTGCAATGGACATACGCATGCATGTATCTTTGTAATAGAATGATTTATATTCCTTTGGGTATATACCCAGTAATAGGATTGCTGGGTCAAATGGTATTTCTGCTTCTAGGTCTTTGAGGTATCACCACACTGTCTTCCACAATGGTTGAACTAATTTACATTCCCACCAACAGTGTAAAAGTATTCTTTTTTTCTCTGCAACCTCACTAGCATCTGTTGTTTCTTGACTTTTTAATAATTGCCATTCTGACTGGCATGAGATGGTATCTCATTGTGGTTTTGATTTGTATTTCTTTAATGATCAGTTGAATTTTTTTTCATATGTTTGGCTTGCCTGAATGTCTTCTTTTGAGAAGTGTCCATTCATGTCCTTTGCAAGGGTCTTACATCTAGTAAGTGACCAGGGTGGAACTTAAACCAAGTCTACTGACACTAGGAATTCCAAAGCCCAGTCAACACAACATTGAAAATTGGGGAGAGGAAACTCATTCCTTATTTCTTATTCCTGGAAATAATTTTGTCAATTGCTTGGGAATAGACTTACATAAGATATTTTAGATAGCTGTTATTAAAAAGTGTCTAGTATATTTGCCTGGAATGTTTTTCAGAGAAATAGCAAATGTATTCAGTTTTATAAATTAGGAAGAACAACATATTTAGTAAGCTACAGGAACCACCTGTAGTCTCAGTAAAAATTATACAGTGTTTTAGAAATGCTTTTTTCCCCGCTTTTGATTAAAGGGCTACTTTATACTTTCAAATAGGTTTCTGATAGAAGATAATACCCTTGAAGTAGCATCCCAGAATTACACTCCCAGTGATGGTGTGATGGGCCAGAGGTAGCTATTTATCCTCAAGAAGCTCAAAGCTCTATTTTCATAATGCAATGTTAAGTTTTTCTGTTGTTAAGGTAACAAGTTCTTGTGGTTTTGCTGCTATTGCAATACATTTAATTCAAAATTATTCCCATTTTCTCAATTCTTACATGAAAAAGGTAAACATTTTTTTGTGAGATATTTAATCAATTTTGACCCTTTGATATGATTCACTTTTGTCTTTAAATTCTGACATGAGTAGCAATGAAATCACTTAATGAAGAATCCTTTCATAAACTGATGAGATGAGTACATTTAGTCTTAGAAGAAAATGTCAACATAGTTTTTTTCCTTAATTCTGTGATGTGTGTTCCATGTGTGTTTCTGAGGGTATATCTATTAATGTGAATGTTGTGTTTTTACTCCCCAAAGCAGTCATTAAGTTAATGGTATATTTTATGAATTGTATTTTAGAATCAAGAAACCACTGTAGATTGTTCTCTGTGACACCTAAGTGGGTACAGTTGATCTACAGGAATCATAGGAGACACTGGATTTTCAGTTCTTGAGATGAGGTAATGTCTTAGGCATTAAAAAAATTTATTCTCAGTGGAGCTCAGCACAGTGCCTTGGAGATAGAGTATTCTGTAAATATGTGTTAAATGATGAATTTACAAACACAAGAAATCAAGATACCAATTAAGTATAGTCTTTTGAGTGGACTATAGCTACATCTAAACTAATTGCTAAAATGGCAAATGGAAAAATCTGATGCTACCCCTGCTAGGGTGATGTCATAAAGGAATTGTAACTGTACAGAGTGTAGCGCTTTCCTAACTTTAGGTGAGATAGGAGGCGTCTTGTAGAATGAACTAAATTATTGGTGTAGAGAGCTATCAACAAAAAACTGGGGGAAGTAAAAGAAAATCTTGTTCATTTCTCTATTTCGCTTTGGGCTGATACCACAGAGCTCTGTGAAGAGAATGGATAATTAATGTCTGCCATTCTGACAAGTAATCCAAGTAAATTCTGAGTCAGGTATTTCTTTAAAATTTGACAACTTTTAGAGCATAATTATACAATCTTCATTTACTCAGTAAACTGTTAAGTATTTGTAGCTATTATCAACTGTATCAGTGTTCCACAGGGACTATGGTTTGGTAGAAAGGACTCAGGGCTGGTTTGTAGCTGCTTTTTAGGTGTAGGTCTCTAGACACAAAATGAACTGTGTTAAAAATAATTTGGTTTAATTGTGGCTCATTTTTCTAATCTTTAACACTTGATAGTCTCTAAAGTATCTTTCAGATTCAAGGTTCCATGAGCCTGTGACATTATAACCCACAAAAGCAGTAATTTCTGGGACATAATACAAGAGTCTAGGTTACTGACAATTTGGTATGATAATGAGTACCTTCAAACTACTGGCCACATTTAAGACACATTTTACTAATTCTGAAACATTTGGTCTTTGTTCAGGAGAAACTATATCCATTAAGAGAATATAAAATCCCTTATAGAAAATCTTAAAAGTAGAAGCTACAAGCCAGAGGTAAATTAATATACAAGCAATTCTTACTCATTCATTTTTATTAATTGATGATCAAAGTTTAAATGAGGCACCTACAATTGAATAAGAGTAGAATAAGGATACAATTATTATTTGACTGAGTGACAAATACCCAAGTATCACTATTAACTTCATTTGAAAGTAAACCTGTATACATATCATGGCAAAACATATAAAACACATAAAGAGTCTCTATCAAACCACCTCTGTAAATCTGCATATAAATATGCTTATGCATAGAAAGGCTATATAAAGGGACAAAAATAAATTTATTAGTCACCCTTTTTATTTTCTACTTTGATTAAACTAAAGCTCCTTATGACTCTTAGTAAATATAATTTAAAATAATTCACTGACCAATTGTTTGAGGACTATTGGGAATGCTACTAGGAAAAGGTCTGTGGTTTAAAACTGAGTCTTTAAAATCATAATATTTTTCTGTATTAAAAAAGACAATAAAAGTAAGCAACTGCTCTTCAATTATCACATAATAAGATATTTCTGACCCATTGTGCTGGGTCTTCAGAAGTCAGTATTATTCACTGAGTCTGAACTGTTGCACCTTAGAAAAGTGAGAATGAAGACCCCTGAAATTGTGGCCATGACACAGCTTCTCATTGACGTTTTACAGGAGCATCCAGCTGCGTATGTAGGTCTCTAGACCTCAGCTATGGAAATAAAATGTTTCAGATGCTACCTGTCTCAGTGTGTATTTCTCATGTTGTTTACGAAGCCATTCATCCAGATACGCATTTAGATACTATCCAGTTCTGAAATTGTGCCTAAAAATTCTAGAGTAAAATAAATAGGGTTAAAAATCACGTCTGGGTTGATTCAAATACAAGTTTATCCAAACACAATTGAGATATAAAAATGGAGATCAGATATAAAAATGGTGAAGTCTTTTTCTATAAAAGGCTGATTGAAAATTGGTTTCAGATGTTTATGGAGTAAACAAATTTAATGTATTTAGATGAAGAAGGTGGATTTACAGACTTTATCCACAAACAAAATAACGATATTTGTCTTAGTGTAGAACCCAGGCATTAAATGCATTATTTGCTCTCTTAACTATATGTAAGTCTACAGAGGAAAATATAGATATAATGAATACCTATGAAAATTTAAGGGCTAATTACTTTTTGTACCTTAGAACAAACATGTATACTGTAACCTAAAGGGAATGTTTCTTGTTTTTTGTTTTGTTTTTTTTTTTTTTGAGATGAAGTCTCACTCTGTTGCCCAAGCTGGAGTGCAGTGGCGTGATCTTGGCTCACTGTAACCTCCACCTCCTGGGTTCAAGCGATTCTCCTGCCTCAGCCTCCTGAGTAGCTGGGACTACAGGCACGCACCACCATGCTCGGTTAATTTTTTTTGTATTTTTAATAGATACAGGATCTCACTATGTTGGCCAGACTGGTCTTGAACTCCTGACCTTGTGATCCACCCATCTCCACCTCCCGAAGTGCTAGGATTACAGGCGTGAGCCACTGCGCCCGACCAGGAACGTTTCTTAATGAGGCTTAAAGTCCAGAAGTAAAGTATTATTATTAAAGTGCAGATACCAGTTTCTACAGTTTGCAGGTGTCAGAACAAAGGTAATCCAAAAGGATGCTTAAAACATCAACTCGTTTCTATCAGACTTTAGTTCTCCTCTTGCAGAGCTACAGGAGAAAGCAAAAGAAACTCCAAGTTACTGAGTTCTCCAGTATAATAAGTAAAGGTTGTCAAGGTGGTGCAGTAGAAAAGAAACAGGCAGAGCTGAACATTAGCCTGGCTCTTAGATAGTTGTTGTAGCATTAGGCCTATCATTTCTCCTTTCTGAGCCTTAGTAAACAAAGGTAATAATACTTATTTCACAGGTTTGTTACATGTAATCTTACACATTGCATGTGTGCAATAAATGGTAACTGTTATTCTGAAAGGTAGGGCTTAGTTGTTGAAGGTATTAGATTGGACCATATAAAACTGACATTTTTGTAGATAAAAAATAGCCAAATTTCAGACTTCACTGTGAGGTGATACCCTCCTAGGAACCTTGAGGAAACTGTTACAGTGAGGCCACAGTGTGGAGGGCAAGGTCAGGTTCCTTGGTGAGTTTTGAGTCAATGGTCATGGATGGCCATTTTCATTAGTGACTAGTTTATAACATGCTGAAATAATATACGCCATCATGAAGCTTGGGTATCTTAGACTATCCCATTGCCTACCCACAATATAGATCAACATTTTACATCTTGTTAAAGTTAGCATATTAAACTCATTGCATTTGCATGGTTACACTTCTGTTCCATGCTGCTAAGAGTCACAAGTACACAAGAAGAATGGGCATAAACATATCGGTACACCTGCCCTTTCTAATAATACCAGTAAGATAATCATGTCTAGACTCATGGTGATCCATGTACTTTCCTAAAAGTGTGATTTCAGAGTGTTTCCCATATTTTTGATTTCCTTGTCAGTCACTCTCCTTTGGATTTGAGGCAGACGTTTCTGGAAATTTCCACTCAGCAGGATGTAGAGAAAAGGGTTAATGCTGCTGCTGGCATAGCTGAGACAGATGGAGAGGTAATAACCCACATAGAAGGCCAGTGTGGGCTGTTCCATCTGTAAGTTCACCAGTTGTATCACATGATAAGGGGCAGCACTTAGGATAAAGACTGCCACCAGCACCAGCACCATCTTTGTCAACTTCATCACTCTCTGTTTTGGTACGCTGGGATTGCAACTGCAAAGGAAACATTCGGATAGACAGGGTATAAACAACCATAGAAATCATGGGGCAATGTGTTCCTAGAATCTTTTGGACAGTTCATAATGGCTTTGCAGTGAAATATGAACCTCATTATTATATTTCTACTTAGTGCATTGTGATACATTCTTTTTTATTTTTGTTGAAAAACTTACAAAGTTTCCAAAGCTGGAACAATTTTTTGTTGTTGTTATTTTTTTTTTCTATTTTTTGTGGGTACATAGTAGGTGTATATATTTATGGGGTAAATGAGATGTTTTGATACAGGCATGCAATGTGTAATAATCACATCATGGAGAATCGGGTATCCATCCCTTCAAGAATTTATACTTTGTATTACAAACAATCCAATTACACTGTTTTAGTCATTTTTAAATGTGCAATTATTATTGACTATAGTCACCTTGTTGTGCTATTAAATGCTAGGCCTTATTCATTCTTTTGAACTATTTTTAAATACTCATTAACCTTCCTCACCTCACCCTCAGGCCCCTACTATCCTTTCAAGCCTCTGGTAACCATCTTTCTACGCTCTATGTCCATGAGTACAATTGTTTTTATTTTTAGATCCCATAAATGTGTGAGAACATGTGATGCTTGTCTTTCTGTGCCTGGTTTATTTCACTTAACATAATGATTTTCAGTTCCATCCATGTTCTTGCAAATGACAGTATCTCTTTCTTTTTTATGGCTGAATAGCACTCCATTGTGTATATATACCACATTATCTTTATCTATTGATCTGTTGATGGACACTTAGGTTGATTCTAAATCTTGGTAATTTATATAGCCAAGCTTTTCAACTTGATGTGATCCCATTTGTCCATTTTTGCTTTGGTTGCCTGTGCCTGTGGAGTAAGAAATTTTTGCCCAGACCAATGTCCTGGAGATTTTCTCCAACATTTTCTGATAGTAGTTTCGTAGTTTGAGGTCTTAGATTTAAGTCTTTAATCCATTTTGATTTTTGTGTATAATGAGAAATAGGGCTGTAGTTTCATTCTTCTGCATATGGATATCCAATTTTACCAACACCATTTATTGAAGAGGCTGTCTTTTTCCCAGTGTATATTCTTAGAACCTTTGTTAAAAATGAGTTCATCGTAGGTGTGTGAATTTGTTTCTGGGTTTTCTATTCTGTTTCACTGGTCTATGTCTCTGTTATTATGTCAGTACCAGGCCGTTTTGCTTACCATAGCTTTGTAGTATTATTCGAAGTAAGGTAATGTGATTCCATTAGTTTTATTCCTTTTGCTTAGGATATATTTGGCTATTCTGGGTCTTTTGTGGTTCCATATAAATTTTAAGATTGTTTTTCCTATTTCTGTGAAGAACATTATTGGTATTTTGATAGAGATTGCTTTGAATCCGTAGATTGCTTTGGGTAGTATGAACATTTCAACAGTACTGATCTTCCAAACACTGAATGTGGAATATCTTTCCATTTTTTGGTGTCCTCTTCAATTTCTTTCACCAATGTTTTATAGTTTTCATTACAGAGATCTTTCACTTCTTTGTTAAGTTTTTAGGTACCTAATTTTATTTGTGGCTATTATAAATGGGATTACTTTTTTATTCCTTTTTCAGATTGTTGACTGTTGGCATAAGGAAGTGCTACTGATTTTTGTATGTTGATTTTGTATCCTGAAACTTTACTGAATTTGTTTATCAGTTCTAATCGTTTTTTTTTTTTTTTTCCGGTGGAGTCTTTAGAGTGTTCCAAATCTAAAATCATGTCATCTGTAAACAAGGATAATTTGGTTTACTCCTTTCCAATTTGGATGTCCTTTATTTCTTTCTCTTGTCTGATTGCTCTAGCTAGGACCTCAGTACTATGTTGAATAACAGTGGTGAAAGTGAGCATCTTTGTCATATTCCAAATCTTAGAGGAAAGTCTTTCAGTTTTTTCCTCATTTAGTATGATACTAGCTGGGGGTCTGTCATATATGGCTTTTATTATGTTGAGGTATGTTCCTTCTATACCTAGTTTTTTGAAAGTTTTTGTCATAAAGAGATGTTGAATTTTATCACATGCTTTTTCAGCATTTGATATTTCAATTTGATATATTGAATTTAAATGATCATATGATTTTTAACCTTCATTCCGTTGATATGATGTATTACATTGATTGATTTACATATGTTGAATCATCCTGGCACCCCTGGGATAAATCCCACTTGGTCATGATGAATGAGATTTCTAATATGTTGTTGAATTTGGTTTGCTAATATTTTGTTGTGAATTTTTGCATGAATATTTATCAGAGAGATTTGCCTGTAGTTTTCTTTTTTGTTGTGTCTGTCTGATTTTGGTATCACAGTGATACTGGTGTTGTAGAATGAGTTTGGAATTATTCCATACTTTTCCATATTTCAGAATAATTTGAGTAGAATTTATATTAGTTCTTTAAATGTTTGGTAGGATTCAGTGAAGCCATTGGGTCCTGGGTTTTTGTTTCTTGGGAGACTTTTCATTATGGCTTTGATCTCATTACTTGTTAGTGATCTGTTCAGATTTTGGATTTCTTCCTAGTTCAATCTTGTTAGGTTATATATGTATAGGAATTTGTCCATTTCTTCTAGATTTTCCAATTTAATGGCATATAGTTGCTCATGGTAGCCTCTAATTATCTTTTGAATTTCTGCAGTATCAGTTGTAATGTCTGCTTTTTCATTTCTGAATTTATTTATTTAGACTTTCTCTCTTTTTTCTCAGTTAGTCCGACTATAAGGTTTGTCAATTTTGTTTAACTTTCAAAAAAACCAGATTTTTGTTTCATTGATCTCTTGTATTGTTTTCTTCATTTTAATTTCATTCATTTTTGCTGTGATCTTTATTCTTTCTTTCTTTTCATTTTTTTTTTTTTGTTTGTTTTTGTTTGAGACGGAGTCTTGCTCTGCCAACCAGGCTGGAGTGCAGTGGCCGGATCTCAGCTCACTGCAAGCTCCGCCTCCCGGGTTTACGCCATTCTCCTGCCTCAGCCTCCCGAGTAGCCTGGACTATAGGCGCCCGCCTCGTCGCCCGGCTAGTTTTTTGTATTTTTAAGTAGAGACAGGGTTTCACCGTATTAGCCAGGATGGTCTCAATCTCCTGACCTCGTGATCCGCCCGTCTCGGCCTCCCAAAGTGCTGGGATTACAGGCTTGAGCCACCGCGCCCGGCCCCTGTTCTTTCTTTTCTTCTACTAATTTTGGGTTTGGTTTGCTTTTCCTTTTCTAGTTCTTTAAGGTACATTATTAGACTGTTTGACATTTTTCATCTTTTTTGATGTAGGCACTTAGAGCTATAAAATTCCCATTTAGTACTGCTTTTGCTGTATCCCATAGGTTTTGGTATGTCGTGTGTCCATTATCATTTGTTTCAAGAAATTTTTCAACTTTCTTAATTTCTTCATTTACCCACTGGTCATTCAGGAGCATATTTTGTAATTTCCATGTGTTTGTATAGTTTCCAAAATTCCTCTTGTTATTGATTTACAGTTTTATTCCATTGTGGTCAGAGAAGATGTCTGGAATTATTTCAATTATTAGAATTTTTAAAGACTTGTTTTGTGACCTAACATATGTTTTATCCTTGAGAATGATCCATGTGCTAAGGAAAATAATGTATATTCTGCTGTCGTTGGATGAGATGTTCTGTAAATATATATTAGATCCATTTGGTCTACATTAAGTCCAATGCTTGTCGATTTTCTGGCTGGAAGATTTGTTCAATGCTGAAAGTAGGTTATTGAAGTCTCCAGCTACTATTATATTGGGGCCTATCTCTCTCTTTAATTCTAATAATATTCGCTTTATATATCTGGATGCTCCAGTGTTGGGTGCATATATATTTTAAATTGTTATATCCTCTTGCTAAACTGACCCCTTTTTATCATTATATGGTGATCTTGTCTCTTGTTATAGTTTTTGAATTGAAATCTATTTTGTCTGATATGACTATTCCTGCTTTTTTTGGTTTCCATTGGTATGGTATATCTTTTTCCATTCCTTTTTTTTTCAGTCTATGTCTGTCTTTATAGTTGAAGTGTGTTTCTTGAAGGCAATAGATCAACAGGTCTTGTTTTTTCACTCAGTCTGCCACTCTTTGTCTTTTGATTAAAGAGTTTAGTCCATTTACATTCAATGTTGTTATTGATAAGTAAGGACTTATTTCTGCCATTTTAAAATTTGTTTTCTGGTTGTTTTGTGGTGTTCTCTTCCTTTTTTCTTTCCTTCCTGTCTTCCTTTAGTGAAGGTGATTTTCTCGGGTAATACAATTTAGTTTCTTGCTTTTTATTTTTTGTTTATCCACTGTATGTTTTCTGAGTTGAGGTTGCCATAAGTTTTACAAATACTATCTTATAAGCCATTATTTTAACCTGATAACAACTTAACACTGCATAAACAAGCAAAAAGAAAATTAGTAAAATCTCTACACCTTAACTTTGTCCCCCCGATTTTTAACTTTTTATTGTTTAAATTTATATCTTATTGTATTATCTGTCTTAAAAAGTTGTTGTAGTTATTATTTTTGATTGGTTCATTGTTTAGTCTTTCAACTTATGGCAAGAGTGGTTTACATACCACAGTTACATTGTTATAATATTCTATGTTTTTCTTGGTACTTACTATTACCAGTGAGTTTTATACCTTCAAGTGATTACTTATTGCTCATTAATGTCCTTTTCTTTCTGATTGGAGTACTCTCTTTAGAATTTATTGTAAAGTAGATCTAGTGTTGATGAAATTCCTCAGCTTTAGTTCGTCTGGGAAAGTCTTTATTTCTCCTTCATGTTTGAAGGGTATTTTTGCTGGATATGTTACTCTAGGGTATACGTTTTTTTTTCCTTCAGTGTTTAAATACGTTATGCCACTCCCTCCTGGCATGTAAGGTCCAAAGTTGGAACATTTTGAAAGACCAAATAAATAGCAAAGTATTAAATTATGACTCAGTGTATGAAATAACTATATCAGTCTATAGTAATACAAATAATATTGAATAAAATGAGGAGAGAAGAGCCAGGCCTTCTTTACAGAATAACTCCAAATAATATAGGGATTCTTATATAGATACTCACCTTTCGGAAGATGGAGCTTAATTCCCATCTTCCTGCCTCCCCCTTGAAGGTAGGCTATGTTTAGTGACTCATTTCCAAAGAATAGAATAGCGAAAGGGATAAACAGTTTCATGGTGGAGAAACTTAGCAAACAGCACCTTAACCAGGTAATCAAGGCTAGTATCAACAGTGATGTAATGTAGCTATCATGTGACCCCGATATGCTGTGATGAGAAGAGTTGATTTTTTAAAATAAAAACATCTAAGTACAGTCTAATAATGATACAATATCAGACAAACCCAGATTGGGAACATTCTACAGGAGACCTGGCCAGTGCTCCAGACTACGAAGGTCATGTAAAATAAGGAAAGAGTGAGAAATTCACAAATCAGAGGATACTGGGAAGATGTGATAACTAAATGCAATGTACTATTCTGGATTGAATCTGGAACAGATTTAGGCCTTTAATGGAAAAACCAGTGAAGTCCAATAAAGAATGGAATTTAGTTAATGGTAATGTACAGAAATTTTCTTTGTTTTGGCAAATGTCCTAGGTAATGTAAGATGTTAACTATGGGAAAACTGAGTGAGGGGTAGTTGGGAAACCTCTATACTATCTCTGTACTATCTGTACTATATTCCTACTATCAACTTTTCTAGAAATGCAAATTATTTTAAAATAAAACATTTTAAAATTCACACATTTAATCATGTTATGTCATATTTAGGCATTTAATGGAAATTTCCCTGGGACATGAGAGTAACAGATGAACAAAACTTGTAAATACTTTAAAAAGCATGGGAGCTAAAAATCATTTGATTCCCCTGCAGTTTATCAGAGTAAGCACTATCATTCCTCCAATTTCTTGCATTTTGACGTGTATGAGATTTGTTTCATAAGATCCTCTTTAGCATTTCTGAGAAAAATGTCAGGAGCAAAATGATCTGATTTGGAGAACTGTTTTAAAAAGACTCAAGCATTCTCTCCAGCTGTTGGTATCTTTAATATTCCATATGATTTCATTTTAACCTTCTCACCAACTCAGCTCCCTGGGATACATTTATAAGCTATGTTTTTTACTGTGACTGTGGCTACTTCCTTTTTCTTCCCAAATGGAAGAAACAGTCTTACAAGTGTAAGACTTTCAAAGAATTCCAAGTAACTAGGTGGTAAAAAAATGTTGTGAGCCAACAGACTACTTACAAACCTTTGGTTCAAGGGTTTGCCACAATTTTTGAGGAATGGTGGTTAAATTGTTCACTTTTTTTAAACAAAAAATTTGTAAAATTTGTAAATTTGTAGTGTGCAGGGAAACCCAGCAAACTTGCCTTTCCAAAAGAAACACAAAAATATATTTACAATATAATGTTTAATAAATGTAAGTGTGTTTTTACCCAACAGGTTATATAATTACTGACTTATTCATTGAGCAAGTAGATTGTGGAATACACAACTGCAAGGTGAAAATAATTTAGATTTGTTTATGCAGTTTTAGAGACAAGTATCTTCACAGGTCCTTCTCAAGTTTACTGACTTTAGGTTAAGTCTTTGGTTTTATTTGCTCCTAAATAATCTTTTAATTTTAATAAAACCCATCTTTTAAAATTCAAATATTAATGGGACTTTTCTCCTCTAAATTAAAAAAATTGAAACACAAAAATTAACAGGTTGCACATAACATTAAAGATATTTACATATGCATGCAACTCTGCAAAATGTGCAATGAAAACAATTAAATAACTGTTAATAACAAAAATAAAATTATTCTTTAAATAGAATCTTGAGTTCCGTATGCATTTTAATGAAACCATTACATCAGTGATTTTTAACATTTGTCACTGAGAGATTCTTAAGCAGTTCATTTAGTACATGTCTTATTTTCCAAAAGTTCTTTCTATAGACATATATCAATGTCGACATGTCTAAGTGTGGTATGTTTCAAGTCACTGTTGCCTAAGTTTCTATTGTAGATGTCTTAGGCTATCTAAATTGTTCTTTTAACAAATAAAGCAAAATACGGCAAACACTTACCATCTGGCATCCTTATTCTGTTGATACATCTCCCAAGTATAGCATAAAATTAAAATATAGCACACCAAAATCAAGGGTAGAGGGAAAAAAAAAGTTGTTATCGTCAAATAAAGTGTATACCTGTAAAATGAGAGAGAGAGAGAGAGAGGGGAGAGAGAAGAGAGAGAACAACACTATTACATTAATTGGATTAGGAATTGGCTTTTGCAGTTTCCAAGGCATGATTCTTTCATTTTTCAGGGTCCAGGATAAAAGTCCTTGTGGATCTTTGGTTGCTTTATTGTAGAGAAGCCCTGATCTTCATTGTTCACCAATAACAATGCTTGTCTTTTCTCTAGCCAAACCCAGCTGTACTGAGTGCAGTATAGGTGAGGCTACCTATCACCAATCTTCAGTGTTTAACAATGACAGGCAACAGTATGTAACGTTTATTATATAGTAGGCACTGTTGTAAGCAATTTTTATATCTTTACCCACTGAATCAGTGAAACCCCATGAGTATGATGCCATTAGTGCCCCTACATTGTAGAAGAAGAAACTGAGGCACAGAGGGGTTAAGTGGCCTGCCAAAGATTACCCAAGCAGTAACTGAAAGAGGTAAAATTTGAACCCAGGATAGCCAATGCTGGTGGGAGAAGTAATTAATAAACAATCTTATCTATGTTTCTTTTAAACAATTTTCGCTGATGCATAATAGATGTACATCGTTTCAGGGTATATGTGATAGTTTAATACATTCATATAATTTGTAAAAATCAAATCAGAGTACTCGGGATTTATCTATCATCTTAACTATTTGATTTTTAAAAAATGCTAGAAACATTAAAATTATTCTCTTCTAGCTATTTTGAAATGTACAATAGGATATTTTAAACTATAGTCATCCTACTGATTCATCAAACACTAGGTCTTAATTCTTCTAGTAAAGTGTATCTTTGTATCCACTTAATCAACTTCTCTTCTTTACCCACTTCCTCTACCTTTCCTGGCCTCTGGTAACCACCAATCTACTGTCTTTATGAGAGTCACTTTTTTAGCTCTCACATATAAGTGAGAACAAGTGATATTTGTCTTTCTGTACTTGGCTCGTTTCACTTAACATAATAGCCTTCAGTTCTATTCATGCTGCTAAAAATGACAGGATTTCATTGTTTTTTATGGATGAATGCTATTCTATTGTGTATATATACCACATTTTCTTTATCCATTCACCTATTGATAGGCATTTAGATTAATTACATATTTTGGTTATTATGAACAGTACAGCAATAAACATGGTAGTACAGATATATCTTTGATATATTAATGTAGTTTCTTTTGGATATAAACTCAGACCTGGAATTGTTGGATCATATGGTAGTTCTACTTTATTTTTTCAAGGAGTCTTTATAGTGGCTGTAATAATATATATTCCCACCAACAATGTACGAATGTTTCCCTTTTTTCACATCCTTGTCAGAATCCATTATTGCCTGCCTTTTTGGTAAAAGCCACTTTAACTGGGGTGAGATGATATCTCCTTGTGGTTTTGATTTGCATTTCTCTGATGATTAGTGATAGCGCTTTTTGTTTACCCATTGGCCATTTGTATGTCTTATTTTGAGAAATATCTGTTCGGATTTGTGCCCATTTTTTACATTGGATTATTTGTTTTTTTTTTTTTTTTTTGCTATTGAGTTGTTTGAGCTCCTTATATATTCTGGTTATTAATCGCTTGTCAGATGGATGATTTGTAAATATTTTCTTCCATTCTATGGGTTGCCTCTTCACTTTGTTGTTTTCTTTGCTGTGCAGAAGCTTTTTAGTTTGAGGTAATCCTATTTGCCCACTTTTGCTTAGGTTACTTGTGCTTTTGAGGTCTTACACAAAAAGTCTTCGCCCAGATCAATGTCCTGGAGCATTTCCTATGTTTTCTTCTTGTAGTTTTCATAGGTTCAAGCCTTAGATTTAAGTATTTAATTCATTTTGAGTTGATTTTTGTGTATGGTGAGAGGTAGGGGTCTATTTTCATTCTTCTGCATATAGTGTTCCAGTTTTCCCAGCACCATTTATTGAAGAGACTGTCCTTTCTCCATTGAAAGTTCTTGGCTCTTTTGTTGAAGATGAGTTGGCTATAAATGTGTGGATTTGTATCTGGGTACTCCACTCTGTTCCATTGGTCAATGTGTCTTTTTATGCCAGTACCAGGCTGCTTTGGTTACTATAGCTTTTTAGTAAATTTTGAAGTCAGGTAGCATGATGCCTCTAGCTTTGTTCTTTTACCTCAAGATTGCTTTAGCTATTCAGGGTCTTTTGTGGTTCCACATAAATTTTAGAATTTTTTTTTCTGTTTCTGTGAAAACTGTTATTGGTAATTTGAGAGAGATTGCATTGAATCTGTACATTGCTTTGGCTAGTAGTGTCATTTTAACAATATTAAGTTTTCCAATTAATGAGCATGGAATATCCTTTTTTTGTATCCTATTTCTTTCATCAGGTATCTATGTATGTGTGTATTTTTTTTTTATCAGAGTTTCATAGCTTTCCTTGTATAGATATATTACTTCTTTTGTTGAATTGAATACTAGGTATTTTATATTCTTGGTAGCTATTTTGAAGGCAATTGCATTTTTGATTTCTTTGTCAGATTGTTCATTACTGCATATATAAATACTATTGATTTTTATACATTCATTTTGTATCCTGCAACTTTACTGAATTCATTTATCAGCTTTGATAGTTTTTTGGTGGAGTCTTTAGGTTTTTCTAAACATAATATCATGCCATCTGTGAACAAGGCTATTTGACTTTTTCCTTTCCAATTTGAATGCCCTTCATTTCTTTCTCTTGCCTAATTGCTCTGGCTAGGATTTCTGATATTATGTTGAATAGAAGTAGTGAAGGTGGGTATCCTTGTCTTGTTCCAGATCTTAGAGAAAAGGCTCAATTCTTCCCCATTCAGTGCAAAATTAGCTGTAGGCATGTCATGTATGCCTTTTGTTATTTTGAGGTATATTCCTTTTATAACCTGTTTGATGAGGGTTTTATCATAAAGTGATGCTGAATTTTATTGAATGATTTTTTGGCATTTGTTGACATAGTCATATGGTTTTTGTTCTTGGTGTTGTAAATGTGATGTATCAACTTTATTGATTTGCATATGTTGAACCATCCTCACATTCCTTGGATGAGTCCTACTTGCTCATGATATATGATCTTTTTAAAGTGTCATTGTATTCTGTTTGCTAATATTTTATTGAGGATTTTTGCATCTATGTTCATCAGTAATATTGGTCTGTAGTTTTCTTTTTGTGTGTGTCTCTGGTTGGTTTTGGTATCAGAGTAATGCTGGCTTTGTAGAATGAGTTTGGAAGTATTCCTCTTCATTTTTTTTGAAGTTTGAAGGAATTGATATTAATTATTTAAATGTTTGGTAGAATTCAGCAGTGAAGCCATCAGGTCTTGGACTTTCCTTTGGTGAAAGACTCTTTTTCAGCATCAGTCTCCTTATTCGCTGTTGGTTTGTTGAGGTTGTTTATTTTTTCATAGTTCAATCTTGGCAGGCTGTATGGGTCCAGGAATTTATTTATTTCCTCTATATTTCCCAGTTTGTTGGCATTTAGTGATGCATTACAGTTTCTAATGACTCTTTGTATTTCTGAGGTTTCAGTTGTTATGTTTCCATTTTTGTTTCTGATTTTGTTTCTGATTTTGGATCTTCTCTCTGTTTTTCTCAGTCTAGCTAAAGGTTTGTTGGTTTTGCATATCTTTTTGAAAAGCCAACTTTTCATTTTGTTGATTGTCTGTAGTTTTTTAAGTCTCAATTGTATTTATTTCTGCTCTACTCTTCATTACCTCTTTCCTGCTACTAATTTTGGGTTTGGTTTGTTCTTGCCTTTCTAATTCTTTGAGGTACATTCGTGGGTTGTTTATTTTTAAAGTCTTTCTACTTTTTTGATATTGGCATTTATCGCTATAAAATTCCTTGTTAGTACTGCTTCTGCTATATCCCATAGATTTTGGAATGCTGTATTTCAACTTTCACTTGTTTCAAAAATGTTTAAATTTCCTTCTTGATATCTTCATTGACTGATAATTCAGGAGCATGTTGTTTAATTTACATATATTCGTGTAGTTTCCAAGGTTCCTCTTGTTACTGAGTTCTAGTTTTAGTTCACTGTGGTCAAAGACACTTGCTATAACTTCTACTTTTTTGAATTTGATCAGGTGTGTCTTGTGGCTTGATAGGATTATTCTGGGGAATGTTCTATATGCTGTTGAAAAGAATTTGCATTCTGCAACAATTGGGTGAAATGTTCTGTAAATGTCAGGCCTATTAGGTCTAGCGTGTAGTTTAACTCTGCCGTTTCTTTGTTGATTTTCTGTCTGGATGATCTGTCAATTACAGAGAATGGTGTGTTAAAGTCTCTTACTATTATTGCATTGCAGCCCCTCTCTCCCTTCAGATCTATTAGTGTTTGCTCTATATATTTGGGAGCCCTAATGTTGGGTGCAGAGATACTTAAAATTGTTATACCCCTTTATCATTATATAGTGACCTTCTTTGTCTTCTTTTACAGTCATTGATTTGTAGTGTATTTTATCTAAATATAGCTACTCTTGCTATTTTTGATCTCCAGTTGTATGGAATGTCTTTTCCCATCCCTTCACTCTCAGGCTATGTGTGTCTTTAGAGGTGAAGTGGGTTTCTTGTAGGCTGCATATAGTTGAGTCTTGTTTCTTTATCAAGCCACTCACTGAATTTTAATTGGAAAATCGAGACTATTTACATTCAGTATTATTATCAGTAAGTAAAGACTTACTACTGCCATCTTGTTGCTTGTTTTCTGGCTCTGCAACTTTTCTCTCACTTTCTTCTTTTCTTACCATCTTCCTTTGTGGAAAAGTGATTTTCTTTGGTGGAATGTCTTAGTTCATTACTTTTTATTTTTAAAATCTGTTATGGATTTTTGCAATGTGGTTACAATGATGTTGATAAAAAACATATATATTACAAGTTATTCCAAAGAGATGATTATTTATCTTACATCACAAAGAAAATAATAGAAACAAAGAAGCAAGTAGAAAAACTACACTTTAACTCCATTCCCCTACATTTTAACTTTTAGTTGTTTCATTTTACATATTTTCATATTATCTGTCTCTTAACAGGTTGCTACAGCTGTCATCATTTTTGATAGATTTGTCTTTGGGCTTCATGCTATAATTATGAGTGAATTATATACCATAATTACAGTATTAGAGCATTCTGGGTTTGTTAATGTATTTAATTTTATCCAGGGGTTTCATACCTTCAAATGTTTTCTTTTTGCATATTAGTGTTTTTTTTTTTTTCCTTCCAACAGAAGAACTCCCTTTAGCATATTTTGTAAGACAGATCTGACGGTGGTAAATTCCTTCAGCTTCTGCCTGTCTGGGAAACACTTTATGTCTTCTTCACAGTCAAAGGATAGATGCAGTATCTTGGATGGCAGGATTTTTGTTTTTGTTTTTGTCTTTTTTCTTTAGCAGTTTGAAAATGTCATTTTACTCCCTCTTGGCCTGTATGGTTTCTAGTAAGAAGTCCATTTCCAGGTGAATTAGAGCTCCTTAACATGTTATTTGTTTCTTTTACTGATTTTAGAGTTCTATCTTTGTCTTTGACTTTTGAAAGTTTACTATCTGCCTTGGGATAGAGTCTTATTTGGGTTGATTTTGTTTGGTCTGATCTTCCCGTATCTGGATATTTACATATTTTTCAATTTTTGGGAAATTTTCTGTTATTATTTCTTTGAATAAGCTTTCTACTTCTTGCTCTTGCTCAACTCCCTCTTGAACACTAATAAGTCTTAGATTTGGTCTTTTGAAGTAATTTTTTCTGTATCTTGTATACAGTCTTCATTTCTTTTCATTCCTTTTTTTTCTGACTGTGTATTTTCAAATAGCCTGTCTTCGAGCTCACTAATTCTTTCCTTTGCTTGACCCATTCTGCTGTTGAGAATTTTTAGTAACTTTTTCAGTTCAGCAAATGTATTTTTCAATTCCAAGATTTCTTTTTTAATTTTTAAATTATTTCAATCTCTGTTAAATTTCTCTGATATATTTCTGAATTGCTTTTCTGTGTTATCTTGGAGATCACTGGGTTTCCTAAAAACTACTATTTTGAATTATTGGCCAGAGAGCTCACATATTGCTGTCTCATTAGGGTCAGTTACTGGTTCCCTGCTTTGTCCATTTGGGGAGATTATGGTTTGCTGTTTGCTGTTGCTTCTTGTAGATGTACATCTATGTCTTTGCATTGAGGATTTGCTATTTATTCCAGTCTTCTCTGTCTGACCTGTTTTGGTTTTTATTGCATGTATTTTCTTAGAGAGTCTTTATCACTAGGTTGTTGTCTCCTTTCGGCTCTAAGTTGTGCCTTAAGCCCAGGTTTGCTTTTGCTCTAGTAACCCATCGGTCACTGGCTGTCCTGAATGGGGGAGGTACCAAAGGAGATATCCCAGAGGTGTGGGAAGCCTGGCTAGGGGTTTGTCCAGGGGGCCTGCTGAATGTACCTCCTGCAGTGTAGTGGTATTGAATAGCCACTCTGATTTAGTGTCTCCTTTGGCTGAGCTACAGAGTAACTGTCCCACCTCCCTACTTTGTCTCTGCCTGTTCTCAGGGATATTTCTCCCTTCCAGCCCTTGTGATATTTCCCATAGGTTAAGGCAGAGACAGGTATTTTGTCAGGGAGCCCAAGGTGGTGGGAAAGCTGGTTGTCTACCTTGATCGTGTTTTTCTCAGTGTAGAAACTGTGAGTTGGGGGGAAATTTTTCATGTGTTTGGTGTCAAGCAGAATGGGGAAGAGGGGTGTCATGGATGTGGAAATCTGATTCTATTACAGTTGGCTTGGAGGCTTTTTCATATTTTTTTTCACTTCTCTGAAGCCTGAGGAACCGTCTCATCCTCATATTTGAGTTCTGGAGTTCTGGGATATTGCTAATGCTAACCTTGGTGCTATAGACTTGTTTTTGATTTTCTGAGGGCTCAGGGGGGCATTCAGTCAGCTTGCTTCTATGCTGCCATTTTGGAACTGGAAGTCCAGTCCTATCTATGTTGCACTGTTATGTTCTAAATGTTTGTGTTCCCTCAAAATTCCTATGTTGAAAACCTAACCCCCGATATAATGGTATGAGGAAGTGGGGTCTCGGGAAGTAATTAAGTCATGAGAGTGGAGCCTTCATGAATGGGAATAGTGTCCTTATAAGAAGAGACACAAGAGAGCTTGCTTCCTGTCTCTCTCTTTTGCCACATAAGGATAGAATGAAAAGTTGGCAGACTACAGCCCAGAAGAGGGCTATCATCAGAACTTGATCATGCTGGCACTTTCATTTCGGATTTCCAGCTTCTAGAACTGTGAAAAATAAATTTCTATTGTTTACAAGCCACCTAGTCTATAGTACTTTTTTATACTAAACTGAACAAAACATGCAAGTATATGAATTTTTTTTTTTACTAGATTAGTGGATTTGCAGGTCCTTTACTGCCATCCTTCTTTGGCTGTGTCCACATAATGCAGAAACGACTCATCTATTTGACAAGTTATGGAGTCGGAGAAAGGGATCTGCCGGACTGACTTGAGATAGCATATGTAAAAATATCTAACATAGTTATTGGCCACTGGTAGTTGCTCAAAGAATTTAATCATGAACTCCAATTCTATGTTCCAATTTCAAATTGAAGACTTTTAATTTCTTTATAAATTAAAATGCATAAAATGGCTACAGTAGTTGCATTAGTTTCCTAGGACTGTTGTAAGAAATTAGCACAAACTGGATAGCTTAAAACAATAGAAATTTATTCTCTCACAGCTCTGAAATCTAGGCATCTGAAATCAAGGTGCTGGCAAGTTTGGTTCTTTAGAAACTCTGAAGGCGAATCTGCTCTATGCCCCCTCCTACCCTCTCTGCTGGATTCTGGCAATCCTTGGTGTTCCTTAGCATACAGATACATCACTCCAATCTCTGCCTCTGTTTTCACATGTCTCTTTTCTGTGTGTCTCTGTATTTCTTAAAATCTGCTTCTCCTTATCAGGACAATAGTCATTGGGCCCACCTTAATCCAGCATTACCTTAACTTAGCTTGATTACATCTGAAAAAACCCTATTTCCAAATAAGGTCACATTCACAGGTATGGCGGGGGGAGCTGGTGTAGGATTTGAACATATCTTTATAGGGGACACAATTCAAGCAAACTGCAATTGCATACTGATGAGGTTTGAGTTTGAGTGACTCTGGAAATTCCTTACCTCCCTTGATTGCTGCATTCCCACTGCATCTGGCTGCTATGAATCTTTAAAATCCTATTTAAATATATTTGTGTCCACTGAGGTTACATGATTGAATTCAAAACCTTTTTCTAAAGGTTACCCTCTCCTTAAAAATCAAACTATCACCTTGATTGTATGAGTGAAGAAACCTAAGTGGAGATACTGGTGAGAACAGGATCCACAAGGATACTCTTTGAGGCTGCTCACATGTTGACAAGGAGAATGAAGTACTTCACAACTTAATTCAACTCATTTTTCTTAAGTTTTAACAACTTACCAGAGTACATCGTCAGGGGATGTCAAATCAAAAGCACAACTCTCGACACCGTCTTTAAATTTGATGACCTTCGAGTAGATCCAGACAGGCAATGCCAGGATAAAGGAAGCTGCCCAAAGGCCCAAATTGATCCGGATGGTCTTGTACCTTGTTCTCCAACTTGTCAGTCGAAATGGTTGGACGAGGGCAAAGTACCTGCAAAAGCAGTCCAGAAGAGTTTTGGAACAATCAATAAAAACACTGAGCTCCAAGGATGAAAGGTTCATGACGAGAGTAAATTATTAGCATTATTGTCCTCTCTGAAGCACACCTCTATCAGGGCAAAAGAAAGTTATATTTTTTAAGAGCTGCCTGGTATCCGTAGAGAAAACAATTCTTGACCCTGCAAGTCTGAATAAACCACTCACTGAAATAGCTGTTCCTTCTATGAACACACTGATAATGGCAAAATGCTGCAGTGCAAACTCTTTACAAAGGTGCTTTTCCTGTAAACGAGACTCTGGAAAACTTTGTCTCTGAATACGGATTTCCTCCAGCAGGAAATGACCCTTTTCCCAGCAAGATCTACTGACACAGAGGCAGGAAGGAGGAAAATGTGGGGCTAAGAGAATCCCTCAGCAGAAAGGGATTCAGGAACATAGAACAAACATTTTGCCCCGATGGCTTTATACTAAAGTCACCACGCTCATGGAGTTTCAGCTCACAGAAGTCACAGTGAGGATGAACAAGTGTGACTAGTATAGACAACGCAAATTCCTTAAGGAACTTAGGCTAGGAGCCAGAGGGAAGAAATGGGCTAATTTCATGGGGAAGCATTTTTCTTTTTTTTTTGAGGCGGAGTCTCGCTCTGTCGCCCGGGCTGGAGTGCAGTGGCCGGATCTCAGCTCTCTGCAAGCTCCGCCTCCCGGTTTTACGCCATTCTCCTGCCTCAGCCTCCCGAGTAGCTGGGACTACAGGCGCCGCCACCTCGCCCAGCTAGCTTTTTGTATTTTTTTAGTAGAAACGGGGTTTCACCGTGTTAGCCAGGATGGTCTCGATCTCCTGACCTCGCGCCCGTCTCGGCCTCCCAAAGTGCTGGGATTACAGGCTTGAGCCACCGCGCCCGGCCAGCATTTTTCTTTATTTTTTTCCTTTTCATTTTACAGCCAGGAAAAAAGGGGGCAATCATTAATCAAAGTTGAAATTCTGACATATCTAATATATTTAGTCCTCCAGCAAATCCAAGAATTTTTCAGAGCAAAATGAAAGCTGAAGCATGAAAAACAAGAGCTCAGATTCAGAAGGAAGGCCTATTTGAAAAAGCACAGCTTTGCTGGCGGCTGGGCGGTGGTGGAGGATAGTATCAGCAGAAATTAAACAAATGTAAAAATGGTTTTTATGGCCACTTAAATTTCTCCAAATTTTTGTAAAGCTACTTAATGAAGACTCACAAAAATAAAAAATTTCCTGTTCTCTTGCCCTTTCAATTTTGCACCAGAAGTAGGACATTTGTATTCAGTTAAGGGGCCTTTGGTTGCAGAGAGTGGTTTCTGGCCAGGGCTCCTCAGCTACCCATCCTCTGCACACTGCACATGCATTCCCTGTGGCTAAGGAGAGAAGGGCCTCTTTTCTCCCTGCTGGGGAAGTGGATGCCATAGTGACTGCATAGCAGCCCAGCCATCATTTTTACTGGAATTATAGGATGATGAAGTCACGGGATCAAGCAATTAAGGAATCTTCTCTGATAGCATCTCTCCCCAGCTGAAAACCTTTCAATGGTTTTCTATAAATTTTCAGAATTCCTCCCATGTTCCACAGGTCTTTTTTCCCACCTGGTTCTGCCTGCTGCTCAAGCTGGAGCCTGTGCCAGTCTCTCCCTTGACTTCCTCAAGCTCTTCCTCTTTCAAGGTCAGGCATATGCTGTGCTACCTGCCTGGCAGGATCTGCTTCTGATTCTTCCTGCCCTTCCTTCAAGACCCTATTGAATTGTCTCCCTCTTAGGGAAGACTTGTTTGACCACCCATTCTATACAAGGGACCATGACTGTAAAAGAAGATTATAGGGAGACTCTATTTTTCCCTCCTAGTGTGTTATCACTATGTGGAAATACACATTTACTTGTGGGACTCTTCACTTAATGTCTGTCTATGCCACTAGAATGAAAGCCCCACGAGGGCAGGAGCCTTGACTATTAGTTTAAGGCCACTGTATCCCCTGTGTCCAACAATCTCTGGCATATGGTTCATGCTCAATAAATACTTTTTGAATAAATGAATGAATAAATTGCAAATTTTGGCTCCTACTTACTCCTGATGTTTTAGAGAATTTATTTATGAAAGTAGCCACTAATGAAAGTCTAGGTAGCTTTCATTTGAAAGCAAACATTTTTAACATTTTGGATGTTTATATATTGTTTTTGTATGGCTATGGAGGTAGGAGCCAACTACTAGATATTCTACACACTTGCAGTTATCACTAATTAGGGAAAGCAAAATGAGTTATTGGAAACACTTGAAATGTATGATCCATTAAATTGGCAATTAAAATGATTTAAATATGTAAACGCTAAGGCATACTGATGGCACTGACATTTAGTTATGATCTTACAAAGCAAGCATCATTTCTCTTTTACAAAATTGCAGATTTTGTTACACTTTTATGAATTTAGTAGAGTTAGAATTACAAGAAATGTGAGGAAGGTAATGGTTCGGTTTTATAGCCTCTTCATTTGTTTCTTACCACCTGATTTTCCAGAGCGAGGGAAAGGAAAGGGCAGAATGTCTTAAACGTGAAACGAAATTTTAGCATACTATGTCCATTGGATTAAAACAAAACAAAACAAAAGACTACGAGTAAGATACACACGCATGCATGTGTGTACACATATACATACAGAGAAAAATCTGTCAATATTAAAAAACATACACAGTTTGTCTGTTCCAAGGCAGAAAATGCCCATTCACTTCATTTACAGTAAAAGATTTATGGGAGTATACCCCTCTTTTTTTTTTTTCCAAAAAAAAGGCAATATTCTCCTGCATCCAAGCCACAGTGTATAAAGAAGCTCGTATTATCCCCAAGAATGGGATTACTATTGGTATGGTCTATACTTTAGGTTGCTTTTCCATAGTGAGCCTGGCCTGTTCGAGGCCCTCTTCCTAGTATTGGAACCCTGACATGTTTATGGGGCTTTTCTCATGACACAGTCACAGTGACTGGCATCAGCTGAGCTAACTAGACCTATGCAGTATATTGATTTAAAGATGTGTGAATTATAAGTTGAGAAGAAAACTTTATATTTTGAAAATTCTCTTGCGAAAAAATAAAAGTATATTTAAAATTTTATCATTATTATTCATTTTTGTCACAGTGAATGATTTCTATGAACCTTGTCATTCTTTTTTTGTTCATTTAAAGAATGGCTCATCACTTCCCCACCCAAGAGTCCCATTTGGAAGGGTGAAAGAGGCAGGGTTCAGGAAGATTTCTGGACGGACCCAGGGAAATTTAACATACCCTTCAAGACATTCATTCATTCATTCATCAATATTTTTTTAGCACCTGAGTGCCAGGCAGTGTTACACACACATTTATGATATATTGATGGACAAAGACCTTGCCTTTGGGGAATTTACATTTGAGGTGCAAGGGAACTAGACAATAAATCACACACACACACACACACACACACACACACACACGTGATTTATGAAATATATTTGAATCAAAGGAAAAAGACAGTAGATCAGAGAAAGGAGGATTAAATGTGTTGGGCTGGGGTTGCGTTGGGAAGAAGGCAGATGGAGATTTTAAGTGGGTTGTTCTGAAAGACAGAGTATCACTGTTGGAAGTACTATGGTTGTCTTTAGGCCCCGTTTCTGCTTGAGGTGAACTGTTATGACCTGGTGTGGACATTCTGGCATCTGGATAATGCAGGGCACATCCTAGCTTGCATGCTTCCTAGACAGGCCAGAGATTGAAGCAGTTACAACTACATGCCATCTCTAGAGTCAGATGATTTGGGTCTGAACTGGATTCTACCACTTATTGGCTCAATAAGTACTCACTATCACCATTGTCTCCTCAAATAACATTAGCTTACATGGATGGGTGAAAGGGGCTATGGCACATTCCAGGACATAGTGGAATACATTTCTAATAATATAAAATGACAGCATTTGTATTAACCAATCACAATAATATTTGTGAAAGATGATCTTCTTGGAACTGGGAAATTGCTTCATGGTCATATAAGAACCTCTATTTACTCCACTGATTCCTTAGAGCTATGAGGCAATAGCAAGTGCATGAGACAGTGGACATGTCAGAAATAGCCTTGGACAGAGACTAAGGAAACCTACTTTAATTCTTGGCTCTGCTGCTAATTCTCTATGTGCTTCTAGTAGATCTCCTCACCTCTTTGGGCCTCAGCTTCCTTACTGTGAAATTTGATGGGGGGAATTCATTGTGGTTTCTAATATTTCATGGTTTTGTGATTTTTTTCTTCATGCAGTGAATTGCAAATAAAACTGAGTTGAAAAGAATGATTAGAAAAAAGGATATTTTTGTGTTTTATGTTTTCCATTAAAAATAGACCTCCTTGAAAGTTGAACAAAATATTCTTAAGTAATCAATCCTACAATGAAACAAGCAAAGGAAGAAAAGCTTTGCTGTTATAAACCAAAACTGATGTTGGAATTGGAATGAGCTTGGGGAAGCACAGGCACCTCTGAATTATATTAAGATATTTCAAAGTCCTTCACTTACCTGTCCACACTCATTACAGTCATGATGGCACTACAGGCAAATTGGTTACAAGTATCCAGGGATGTGATGATGGTGCAGAGAGGCCCCCCAAACACCCACTCTCCCCCTCGGGCCCACTGGTGAATAAGAAAAGGCATTCCAATGATGTGGACCAAATCAGCCACAGCCAGGTTGCAGATATAGATGTCAGGGACTGTTTTTTTCCTGGACCTGAAAGAGATAGAGGAAACTGAGGATTGACATTGAATGTATACAGACTATTCAATATATGCTACCTGATACAAATTTTTAATTGCCATAATGCATTTTAAATGTTAAAGGAAAACCTACACAAATGCATAGAGGAAATGCCTAGTCTTGTGTATATTTAAGCATTTTGAACTATTTATTTGATAACTTACTGTGGTGGTTTAAAAATATGTCCACAAAGTCTTTGACATTCCTTTCAATAGGTGTAGCCTAATTCCCTCTCTCTCTTTTTTTTTTTTGAATTCCCTCTCTTTGAGTGTTGACCTTATTAACTTGCTTCTAACAATGAGAATATGGCAGAAGTCACAGTGTGTGACTTTGAAATTGGGTCACAAAGCTATTGTAGAGTTTTCTCTTTGCTCTCTATTGGATTGCTCTCCCTGGTGGAAGCCTGCTGCCATCTTGTGAGGATACTCAAGCAACACTATGGAGAGGTCCATGTGGAGAGGAGCTGAAGCTCCAGTCAACAACCAGTCAGCACCAGCTTTCCAGGTATGGGAATGAGCTACCTTGGAAGTAGATCCTCCAGCTGCAGCCAAGCCTTCAGATGACTGTAACCCTGGAAGACAGCTTGATGGCAACTTTATGACAGATCATGAGCCAGAACCAACCAGCTAAGCTGCTCCTGAATCCATGACCACTGGACGCACATGAGACAGTAAACGTTTATTGTTTCAATCCTGTATGTTTGGGGTAATTTTTTATGCAGCAACAAGTTATACCAACTTTAATACACTCAGACAAAAGATTTAGTCTTTACTCATTCCTAGTATTTAAAACAGCTGAAGACTGAAAATAAATGATTTCTGTTGTCTAATGCTTTTTTTTTTTCCTGTTGCAGCTTAGGCCATTGTTAAGATTTCAACAATGACTTAGAAATATTCCAGTAAAATCTAACAAATAGCCAAGACTATTAATAAAGACCTGAGATCCAGGCAGAGAGAGTCATCTGAAAAGAGGGAGCTGGTAGATGGCACTGAGAATGATGTCATGTCTCCTGTGGGGAGCCGGGGTTGGGAGAAGTGATTTCAATGCTATCTAGAAGTGGCCTTCTCATCAGCAGGTGAAATACATTTCTGAGAACAGAAATTTAAAATTCAATTGGTTCCTATTTCAAGGAGCTGGCACATTCAATAATAAACAGGTATCATCTTTATCTGGGAGATGCTGTTCATTAATTCAACAAACATTTTGTTGAGCACCAATTACATGGCAGGCAAAGTATTGTGCTCTAAGGCTGTAAAGCTAAATCATGTATAAACCCTGTCATCAAGGAGCTTATAGTCTAGACATGCATAAATGATCACATTACAATTTGATGAGAGAAAACTAGAGATAAGTACAAGGACAAGAAGCACAAAGAAGGGGCCCTCTCCTTTTTCTTGGGCACAGTCAAGACAAGTTTCTTGGCAGATGTGGACAAGTAAGAATTTAAAGAGCATATAAGAACCAGTCCTAAGATTATGCCACAATTGCTAGTTTTCTCCTATTTCAGGGCTAGTGCTCTGCTGTTTGGAAGCTCGTGTGTGTCTTTATTATTCACTGGCTACAACTTCTATAGCCTGTGAACTTCATTTCTCAGCTGTCAGATTCTCATGTGAAACATCAGATTGGGTGAGGCCGTCTCTTCTCCAGACCTTGGCAGCACCCACTATGTGGGGCAGTTACTGCCATGAAGTCCTCATTCAGCAACCATACTGTATGCATTGTTGCTGCCACTGAAAAAACAGGTTGGTTCCTTGCCCTCAGGAACTTAGTGCCTCACACCAGAATGACCAAGAGGGAGAGGAGACATGAAGAAAAGATCATGTCAAACAAAAGACCAGCCAGCTGACTGTCCTTGGTCTCTCATCCCCTGTCCTCTCCAGGCCATTAGAGTGGGAAATGGAGAGGGAACAGGGAAGAGGGACAGATATTAGCAGTCAGATAGAAAGAGCTCCAAACTAAAAAAAAAAAAAGACAAAAAAAATCATAAATCTTAGTCTATAAATAGATGTTATTTGCATGTGAATTGGGATATAAACCATAAGCAGTTGCTTAGGTCTCAATTGCAGCAATTAGATCCATGGCCCTTGTTTTTCTCTAGAGGGGTACCTATCATTTACTGATAATGAATTATGGTAATTATATTGTGGGGACAGTGCAGGCCATTAACTGGCAATTAAAAAGAATTAAATAAAAGTGTGTCTCGATGATATTCTATATAGTACAAAGAGAATTCTGAATTGATAAATTTATCAATTCATAAATTGATAAATTTATCTGGACATAAGTTACTAGGGCAATATAAATAACATATTTATTATTGTCTTCTTTACTGAAGGCAACAGCATCGAAATTAAAAACAAATAGAAATTGTAAAATTTCTAACTATATAAATTATATCCCATTTTAGGTCTAATTTATCTTCAGATTTCCTATGTCAGACTTCATGAGATTTATGTTTCTTACGATGTAAACATTTAAAATAAAATACAAAGACTTGTGATAATTTTGGCTAACATGTGTTCCATATGGTTAAAGTGGTCATATCTAATGCTCATTAATTTGAGGAATGGCAAAATAAATTATGGTATTCTACACTACCACACTCAGTAGGATATGGCTGTTATAAGTCATAGTTTGAAAGAATATTTAATCAGATTGGAAAAAAAGAAAGAATACTCGTATATAGCATGACTCTAAATTTATTTAAACATTTGTTAAAAAATTTGCAGGAACAATATGTCAAGTAATCATAGTGATCATCTATTTGGTAGTAGTATGACTGATTTTTTTACTTTACTGTTTGCATTTTCTGACAATTTTTCAAAATTTCTATTAAAACCATGCTTACCTTTTGCAATCAGAAATAACAACATATGATATGGATTCAGTAAAACTAACAAAACACAACACTACACATGTAGGCTGCTGTGCTTGTCATTTGCTAGCCTGTCCTCAGGCCCCTTTGCCAACTGGCTTCTGATTAGGTTTGGTCAATCGGAAGCACTGGTGGGAACTGGAGAGTAAGGAGGAGAGGAGAAGCCAGAATGTAGCCCTCACTCCATGATCCAAGATACCAGTGGGGCTCCAGCTCCCACCAGGCAGCCCAGACTGTGAAGGGCTGTAAAACCTCTTTCTCCCTTTCTCCCTCCAGCTTGGGGCAGGGAGAGGAAGGTGGTGTTGGGGGGAGGGATGGGGTAGGGTGTAGAACTGGCTTCCTGCTCTTGTTAATCTCTGGGTTGCCTCACCATCCTGTCTGGCATTTAACTCTAGTTGAATTAAATTGCTATCATGAGCCAATGCCAATGGATTAGTAGTCATTTCCTGAAGCACTTTGCTGAGAAGAATTCTGAGTCCTCACACAGGACAGACCTATATAAGACAGATGCTACACAGGACAGACCTGTGTGATTAGAGATGACTGCTAAGGGTGAGAGAGTTTACAGTAGAGTCACATATTTGCCAACCCTTCCCTAGATAGATAGAGTGATATAGTGGAAAGATAACCTAATTGGGAATTTTATTTTCATTTCTACGCCCTCACTCATTGTGCCATTAGGCAAGCCACTCAACTTCTTTAGATTCCCAAGCCGGCTTAGCATATTGGCCAACTGGACCACAGATCTGAACAAATGTGGTTGCATGGTACTCTGGCATCTAAAACATATCTGTGCAGCCAAGGGTATGGGTCAATTCCAACAAAAGTCTGTGTATGGCTGACACTTGGAATGGTAGAGGGCTGGGTTAGAGGGAGCTGTTAGTTATTATTTAATCTGGGTCGGGAAAAAAGAGACCTGTGTTCTAAAACGTTTCCCATCCCTGTCAGCAACTGGAATTCTGCCATTAGACAGTATTCCTCTAGGTTAATACATTGTCCATCTTGTAACCTCTGTTTCATGATTTCATGACTTAGTATTAATTAGTTGACCTGACAGGGAGATGAAGGCAGGAAGTGACAAAATGGGAACTCTTTATTTTTAGAGGATAGGGCACCTTTTATAGAGACTCTGCCCACTTGAAGGGAATCTATCAGTAAACAGAAGGCAGATGTGTTCAGAAGGTGGATGTGGGGGTCTGATTAAAAAAAAAGTCAGTCCCTTTATTGAAGTACAGGTGATTCCCAGGGCCTGCTGTGCCTGTGGAGAATAGTTGAGTAATGGGGTTGAGTTCATTAATTGGTCTCCTGGGAACGCAAGAGGAAAATATTATAATTGGCTCAATTTTCTGCCTACCTTTTCTAAACTGGCTTCTTTTGACCTGCTACAAATTTAATGTACAACAGATTAGTGATGATCTGGCCTCATTATTTTAAAGTCACCCTCCTAATACACAAGTTGCTTCTTGTTTTAAAAAAAGGCACATAGAACATCTTATTCTTGAAGCTCCATCTTCCTTAAACATATTTATTTTATATATGTTTCTAGTCTTCATTTGGCAAAGTCAGAAATTGGTTCATTGCTTGCTTATGACTCTCAGTTCTATTGATGAACACTGGTTTTGATACAATTACTACCATAAAAGGAAAAGTCATAAATCTTGTTTAAATGTTATTTATTTATCCTTATTGTTACTGTAGTCTTAATATTTTATTTAATTCACCTATCTGTTCAGAAAGGAACAAAAGATCATGGCAAAGCAGGATGAAAACATTAATACAAATTGCCTTAAAATATTTAGAGAGCAATTTGCAAAAAGTTGATACATTCCTAGCCAACTAACTAACTAAATAAATAAATGTAAGTTGCTTTCAAATGACTTTTGAAAGATTAACAAATTTTTGGTGAGCAATTTGCAAGGAAAAGTGTTAAAATCTTAGCAAAAAAATTAAAACTGTTGTTTTAATTAAATGTTGTTCCCGATACTTTTTGAAAGATTAAAGTATTTATTTTAAAAGTTCCATTAACATTCTTTATCTAATGTATATTTTCTCACTTTATGTATAAAATGCTAATAT
Source organism: Trachypithecus francoisi (assembly GCF_009764315.1). Classification (NCBI taxonomy): domain Eukaryota; kingdom Metazoa; phylum Chordata; class Mammalia; order Primates; family Cercopithecidae; genus Trachypithecus; species Trachypithecus francoisi. The sequence goes on from NW_022681460.1 coordinate 43,565,454, forward strand.
GAAGAAATGATAGATTTTTCACAATAATGCAAACAAATTGGTCCACATAATGGCTCAAGTGTTTTTTTCCCTGGTTAAATGACGGTTGACTTTATGTTGAAAATCTGTTTCCATAAATCATAGCTCAGAATTTACTTTTAGAAGAGTTCACATTGCACATGTTTCCTTTTTTTCAACTTTGTCTCTGCATAAGTAGATGGGATTAAGCTGTTATCTACTGGTGTAAATTGAGGGGTCCAAGAAATTTCTCTGGTTCCAAACATCTCTTCAACAGCTTGTCACAAGGCCTGGAATCCCACACTGCAAAGGTTTTGCATGTAAAAGCCACCTGTGAAAATGCAAACATTTCAGAAGGGCTAAGACCTAACAAGGACTTGGTTTTTCAATGGTGGTACCAAGGCTTTTGGGTGTAGGACACACTATATGTATCTGTAGAAGAGCAGGGCAGAAATACTGGAGGCCATGAGGGAGAGATGGAAGGAGGACTGGGCAGGTCCAACAGGCAAACAGTGGGGAGCTAGAAATAGTCTCAATTATCTGGCTATTAACTCTCTACTCAGCACTACTGCCTCTTTGAGGCTCCCTAAGAATATTTGATTACTTCCATTTTCTTTCCTGGAACTCATCTGAGCCATCTTTTTTCCCGCAGTTGATTGTTTTTATTGTCTTTCTTGTATTATTTTTCAAATTATTCCATGAGTTAAATCTCATCTTCTCCACTAGAATATGAACTTTTTAAACAGATGCTGCTTTTTTTTTTTTTTTTTTTTTTTTTGTATTTTCATAAACCCTAGGGCAATGCAGGGCATGCAATAGGTATTTACTAACATATATTGAATTGACATTCTTCTAGTACTTAAAGAAAAGTTTAAAATGCTTGATATTCACAAATGGCTTTACAGGACACACTAAGGAATGCCTGAATTTATTAAGAGTAGAATCCCTATGTACTAAATAAATCTTCAGCTGTGACTGGTATAAAAAAATACCATTGATCCTCTACTTCTAACTGCAGAGATAGCGAAAATGAAAGTTTGAGAGAGGGCTGGCTGATGAGACGCCACCCGGGGAAGTGACGAGTTATGAATCTTCTCAGAGGTGATGAGCACCATCTGCATGACCATCCTGAGGGCTCCTTTTGCTCTCAATTAAGCCTGTGAGGATTCTTTTATCTTTATGGCAAATCCAACAACTGTCTCTATAATTTTGATGACCTCTTTGGTTTCACTAGCTGTGGAGGAAATAGCCTAGAATTTGTAATAAGATCTGAGTTCAATTGCCAGGATTGCTACTTACTAGCTCTGTCATGCTGGACCAGTTATTTACTCATCTGAGCCTCTTTTCTTAAATATATAGTACTGTATATATGATAGTACTGCTACATATATAGTACTATATAATGTACTATATATAATGTACTATATATAATGCACTATATATAGTGTATATATACTATATATATGTACTATATAATGCTATATAGTACTGGTATAATAATAGTACTGCTGTGCTTTTTAGTGTAGTATGTTCCACAAAAGTTTTTTGTGGTTATGTGTTAATATGATGCTGAAAACACCTATTAGGTAGTACAGGTTGGGCATTCTTAACTTGGAAATCCAAAATCTGAAATGCTCTAAAATCTGAAAGTTTTGAGGAATAACATGACCCTACAAGTGGAACATTCCACACCTGACCTCATGTGATGGGTTGCAGTCAAAATGCTGCTGCACAACACACAGCATTTCCAAGGGAAAAATGACCCTCCCAGCCCCTTTCAGCTGCTGTTGTTTCGCAGCTGGTGCAGGTGTTCTGGTGATATTACTGGGCTGCTTAGTTGCCCTGAACACATTATTTTTCACTGTATTAGTGGTATTAATGGTCACATTTTTTACTGCTAAGTACTGTTGTGTGAATAAGTTTAAGAAAGTGATTGTTTATTGGTTGGATGTAAATCTCGAGTCAGGAATGATGGTGATGCCAGAAAACCACAGATGTCCACATGGGTGGCTGAGAGAGTGATGACTTTACTATCTGGTGGTTTGGTTTACAAAAATTTGTCTCATGCATAAAATTATTTAAATTATTACATAAAGTTACTTTCAGGCTTTGTGTATAAGGTGTAAATGAGACATAATGAATTTTGTGTTTAGACTTGGTCCCTTCTCCAGGATATCTCATTATGCATATACAAACAGTGCAAAATCCAGAAAAATCTGAAATCTGAACCACTTCTGGTCCCAAGCATTTTGGATAAGGGATACTAAACCTACAGTCTAGAATATCTTTTATAACATATGAATATGCACAAACATTTTTTAAATGGCAATTTTAAGTATAATCAGAAACTAGGAAAAAAAGTTAACATCCTATAGTTATTAAAACTAGCAAAACTTACATGTGAAAATCAAGATAGCAAATATACCAAGTAGTTATAGGGCTTGTGTGCACTAATTCTGAATCCATTTTGTCAAGTCCCTAGAAAACAAATAATCAGTTCTTATTCTCCAGGTAAAACTTTAGTCTCTACTTGAGAGGAGGGAATTACCTGAATTAGGTGAGATACGTGGTGCCCAGGCAAGAGGTACTGGGGGGCAGATATCTCTCAGTTTGGTCTATATAGGCTGGTCTACACAAAAGGGAACAGCCCACTACCTATGATTCCCTGCATCTTCTGGTGATCAGATAAAGTTTCTCTTTTGCCCAAGTGAGTAAAAGAATCTCTTTCACCTGCCTAAACAGGTCAGCTTTTTAGGATAATTCTTATTGCTGGAAAATAAAATGTTGCATTGCAGTTTCAAATCTTACCCGGACCCTACCCTTAGAGATTGTGAGTTAGTGGGTCTGGGGTGAAACTGCGTATCAGGAGTTTTTTTTTTTTTTTTTTTTGATACGGAGTCTCGCTTTGTCGCCCAGGCTGGAGTGCAGTGGCGCGATCTCGGCTCACTGCAAGCTCTGCCTCCCGGGTTTAGGCCATTCTCCTGCCTCAGCCTCCCGAGTAGCTGGGACTACAGGCGCCTGCCATCTTGCCCGGCTAGTTTTTTGTATTTTTTTTTAGTAGAGACGGGGTTTCACCGTGTAGGCCAGGATGGTCTCGATCTCCTGACCTCGTGATCCACCCGTCTCGGCCTCCCAAAGTGCTGGGATTACAGGCTTGAGCCACCGCGCCCGGCCCGTATCAGGAGTTTTTAAAGCTCCCCAGGTGATTCTAATTGCAGCTAAGACTGAGAGTCATTGCCCTAAAAACTCACTGACCCAGCAGTAAGCATTGGCCTAGGTCTTAGCATGCTGAGATTTGCAACTGAGATGTTACCTAATGCATGATGAAATTATCTGTAGAATCTTCATTAATTATCTTAATTATCTTAAGCAAATATTTAAGAAATTGCATTTCATTAAGCAAAATGCTACAGGGGAAAGGATTCATTTAGGGACCTTTGACTGTAGTTTCCTAAAGTACGGAAGGAAAAAAAAAGGAGCCCTTACCTTATTATAGTGAATACAATGAGGATGTTGCCAACCAGCCCTGTTGAACAGATAATCCCAATCATGGAAGGGAGGATGACTGTATCTACAACACTGGCAGTTTGATAAGCAAACTCTTTATTCCAGGATTTGTTTGAAAGTTCGGCAGAGGTGTTCCAACAAGATGAGTGAAATGGATTCATTGTTCATGGACTTCCAGGGATTAAAGCTGTGAAGTAATAGGAAGTGATTTATTTAGTGAACATTCTCTCAATATAACTTCCTTTACCTAATTCAAATAATATTTTTTGGAACCTATTTTTTTTTAAACCAAGATTCCATGGAACACAGGATTCCAGGTTGAGTATGATTTGTCCCTGTTCATAGTAATCTCACAGATTACCGTAAGAGATAGGTAAACAGCAAGCTATAGAACGACATGAGAAGCACCATGAAAATCTTTGTATCTTACCACATCTTACTGTACTATATGCTTTGAGCATAGGTGATATTTACCTAGTATATACTGGTCCTGGTGGTTTACAGATCGCTGGTATTCTTATTGGCCTGTAGGTCTTGTTCATATTGGCTAGTATTCTTGTAACACTTTTGTTGTTAAATATATCCTCTCTGTCTGCTATAAAATGCGTGGGGTCTACTGAACTCAGATTGTTTAGGAATGGAATGGATAAGACTTCCTGATGTGATTATTGGACTATCCTGAAGCATGAGGAAGAGTTAGCTGAGCAAAGTAGAGTTGTGGGAAGGGAAAAGTGTTGTAGCCAGTGGAGGCACCATGTGCAAAGAAGTATTCAAGGAGAAATGCTCACTGCCAAAAAATAAACAAGTAAATAAAGCCAAATAGGACTAGAAAATTGTTTGCTTGATCATCTGTTTTGATAAAAGACATTTTAAAAATGCCATCTAAGTCTGGTGTTTGGTAATGATAAATTGGATTACTCAGATTAATCTTCCCACTGAAAATAAAATATGCTGGACAAAATATGTGTGTGTGTATTTATATTTATGTGTGTCTGTGTGTGTGTATACAGCAACTTAAAAATATTCAAGGTCTGAAAAATCAGTAGGCCTTCCCTGGCTAGGTTTTGAATGAGATCTTGAAAGGTAAGTGGAATACTGAAGCATCAATGCTATCTTGATTTAGAAGACATTTAGGGATGACATAGCATTTGAAGTCTGGTTCCATGTCTGCAAGAAGTCCAGAGAAAAATTAGGGTCCAGGGCCTACTAAGGCTGGAGAATCTTACAGGATATACCCTTCTCTGAGCTGGAGCCTCAGGGGCTTCATGATTAAGTGTATTATATTTAGTCAGATAAAGAAAGTTCCCTTCTATTCCCAGTTCATCAGTAGATTATTAGTTTAATATTAAAGATGGTTTTTCCATCAATTGAGAGAGTGATGTGATTTTTAAAAAATGCTCTTCATTTTCATTTGGTTCTTTTTCATGTCTGTCACGTTACTTTGTTAATTGAATCTCCCCTGAAGAAAACTTTAATCATGAAATGCTGAACATTTCCCTTTCAAAACATGAAAAAATGTCCACTATCATCACTTGTCTTCAATATTGGACTTCTCTAGCACAATGGGGGAAGAAAAAAATAGGATGTATGAGACTTGGAGAGTAAGAAAGTCTCAGTGTTATTATCGTGCAGCTATAAGAGAATTTAGTAAGTTTGCTGGATATGAAAACAAGCCAAAAAATTGCATTTCCATATATTTTCTACAAACCATTAGAAAAAGGTTTAAAAGAGTTAACATTTAACTGTTAAAAACATATATACCTAATGCTAAACCCAGCAAAAATATGTAAGAACTCTACTGTAAAAGTTATAACATTTAACTGATGTTAAAGAACATTTGTAAATGGAGAAAAATACCAAGTTAATGAGTTTGAAGACTCATTATTTTATAGATGTCAACTTCCCCCAGATTGACTTATAGATTCAATGCAATTCCATTAAAATTCCAAGTTTTATTGTCTGTGAAAGATGATAACATACTACTTCTGACATAAAAGACTAAGAATAGTAAACAAACTCTTGAAAAAAGAGAACCAGATAGAAGGACTTAATTTATTTGATACTAAGACAAATTATAAAGATACAGTAATCTACATAGTGTGATATTTGAATAGGGATAGACAAATAGATCAAGGGAACATTAAAGAGAACATTAAAGAGAGCCCCCACACATATACATTACACTTGATATATGAAAAGATGTCACTTTAGAGAAGTGAGGAAAGAATGGACTCTTCCATAAATGGTGCTGGGACAACTGCTTATCTAAATAGAAAAAAAAACAATCTCACCTATATAAATATATATTATACACACATATACATGAATTCATATATGCTTACTTACACTTATATGCGCATTGATTTAAAATCTATACATACATAAAAATAAACTCCATGTGGCTTAAAAACAAATGTAAAAGGCTTTTAGAAGTGAATATAGAATATCTTTATGTCCTTGGAGTAAAAAATTTCATAAACAAGACAGAAAACACAGATGTTTAATAAAAACCTGAAAAATTTGATTACAATGAAAAAAAATCTGTTCATTAAAAGACACCATTAAGACAGTAAAATAGGAAATCTCACACCCTCTTTCTCCCATGGCAACACTGATTCAACAGCTGTACATGGAACAATTCCTTTTGTGAGAAACCCAGAAACCAGTTAAGAAACTTTTGCATCCTAAGCAAAGGGGAAGCCAGCTACATCAAAGCCAATAGAAGAACCTGTGGCACCCTCTTGCCATAGTATCTCTCTCTGGCACAGTGCCATGTGATCGCGGGGAAACTTTCAGCTCCTGGCTTCTCCCTGGGGAGAGAGAGGAAACTGGAGCATATGTCCATTTTTCTGACTTTCAAGGGGCTTCTTTGGGGACAGGCTTTTGTCTCATCTATCTCAGTGTATTGGCAGGAAATGGCATATTCTGGATAGCTGGGGGCTCCTCAGAAAAAAAGAGCTGGGCCGTGTGCTGCTGCTCCAGAGGACCTGTGGTATAGCTGACAGAGGTCAATGCTGCTTGGCAGTCTCTTCCTTCAAGGAGAGAAGAGTGGAGCATATATACAGTGTTCTGGCTTTTGGGGGGTTTCCAGAGGTACTGGTTTCTATGTAGTCCAAATTGGGGCACTGATGAGACCTCATGTACTCTGGACGCCTGGAAGGACACTGGGAACACAAAAAGAGTCAAGTGGCATGCTGCTATTTTGGAGAACCTGTGGTACAAAAGATAGATACCAATGGAGAAAGAAATTATGAGTTCCAGGAAAAAAGAAATTGGTAAATCTCTCTAATTAGGAACCTAGACACAGACATCCAGAGGAGACACGTCCACAGAAAATGTTTGCGATGTCCCCTGAATCTGTAGCTATGCTGCTTGGTGAAGATGTTTCCCTGTCTGGAGCCAGTCTACAAAGACTGGGAGAGGTAGCTATATTGTTAAAATGTATAGATACTAATGCAAATTTACAAGGAACACAAAGAAGCAGAGAAAATTGGCCCAATCAAATGAGCCAAGCAAATTTTCAGAAATTGATACTAAAGAAAGAGTTAGATACTAATTACCTGACAAATAGTTCAAAATAACCACCATAAAGGTGATTGATAACCTCATCAAAACAATACAGGAACAAAATGAGAATTTCAGCAAAGGGATAGAAAATATAAAAAAGAACCAAACAGATTTTAGAGCTGAGAAATTCAACAATTGAAATAAGGAATTCACTATAAAGTTTCAACAGCAGATTTGATCAAGCAAGAGAGAGAATCAGAAAATTTGAAGACAAGTCATTTGAAATAAACTAGGCAGAGGAGCAAAAAGACACAATAATAATAATAATGAAGGGTAAAAATGGCCTAAAAGGTTACCGGACACCATTGAAAGGATCCATATACATGTTATGGAAATCTCAGAAAAAGAAGAGAAATAAAGAGACAGAAAGCTTATTTAAAGAAATAATGGTTGAAATTTTCCTAAATCTGGGAAGGGAAATGAACACCCAGATTCAAGAAGACCAGCCTACATCCAAAGGAGTCCACAAAGGCAAGAGAAAATTTCAAAAGCAGCAAGAGAAAAATGATTCACCATGTACAAGAGACTTTCAATACATCTGTTAGTGGATTTCTCAGCAGAAACCTTGAAAGCCAGGAGAGAGTGGGATGATATAGTCAAAGTGCCGAAAGAAAAAACTGGCAACCAAGACTACTACATCCAGCAAAAATATTCTTTGAAAATTAAAGAGAGATAAAGACTTTCTCAGAAAACAAAAGCTCTTCAAGGAGAACTACAAACCACTGCTCAACAAAATAAAAGAGGGCACAAACAAATGGAAGAACATTCCATGCTCAGGGATAGGAAGAATCAATATCGTGAAAATGGCCACACTGCCCAAGGTAATTTATAGATTCAATGCCATCCCCATCAAGCTACCAATGACTACCTTCACAGAATTGGAAAAAACTACTTTAGAGGTCATATGGAACCAAAAAAGAGCCCACATCGCCAAGAGAATTCTAAGCAAAAAGAACAAAGCTGGAGGCATCATGCTACCTGACTTCAAATTATACTAAAAGGCTACAGTAACCAAAACATGGTACTGGTACCAAAACGGATATATAGACCAATGGAACAGAACAGAGGCCTCAGAAATAATGCCACACATCTACAACCATCTGATCTATGACAAACCTGACAAAAACAAGCAATGGGGAAAGGATTCTCTATTTAATAAATGGTGTTGGGAAAACTGGCCATATGCAGAAAACTGAAACTGGACCCCTTCCTTACACCTTATACAAAAATTAACTCAAGATGGATTAAAGACTTAAATATAAGACTTAAAACCATAAAAACCCTGGAAGAAAACCTAGGCGATATCATTCAGGACATAGACATGGGCAAAAACTCCATGACTAAAACACCAAAAGCAATGGCAACAAAAGCCAAAATTGACAAATGGGATCTAATTAAACTAAGGAGCTTCTACACAGCAAAAGAAACTATCATCAGAGTGAACAGGCAATGTACAGAATGGGAGAAAATTTTTGCAATCTACCCATCTGACAAAGGGCTAATATATAGAACCTACAAAGAACTTAAACAATTTTACAAGAAAAAACAAACAACTCCATCAAAAAGTGGGCAAAGGATATGAACATACACTTCTCAAAAGAGGAAAAAAAAGTGTTTTGGGAATGCTTTTTTTTTCAAAAAAGGATTTTAGGAATGCTCTTACACTCTTTGTGGGAATGTAAATTAGTTCAACCATTGTGGAAGACAGTGTGGTGACTCTTCAAGGATCTAGAACTAGAAATATCATTTGACCCAGCGATCCCGTTACTGGGTATACACCTAAAGGATTATAAATCATTCTACTATAAAGACACATGCACACGTATGTTTACTGCAGCACTATTCACAATAGCAAAGACTTGGAACTAACCCAAATGTCCATCAAGGATAGACTGGATTAGGAAGAAGCTGAATCCCTGAATAGACCAATAGCAGGCTCTGAAATTGAGGCAATAATTAATAGCCTACGAACCAAAAAAAGTCCAGGACCAGATGGATTCACAGTTGAATTCTACCAGAGGTACAGGAGGAGCTGGTACCATTCCTTCTGAAACTATTCCAATCAATAGAAAAAGAGGGAATCCTCCCTAACCCATTTTATGAGACCAACATCATCCTGATACCAAAGCCTGACAGAGACACAACAAAAAAAGAGAATTTTAGACCAATATCCCTGATGAACATCGATGCAAAAATCCTCAATAAAATACTGGCAAACCGGATCCAGCAGCATATCAAAAAGCTGATCCACCATGATCAAGTGGGCTTCATCCCTGGGATGCAAGGCTGGTTCAACATTCGCAAATCAATAAACGTAATTCAGCATATAAACAGAACCAAAGACAAAAACCACATGATTATCTCAATAGATGCAGAAAAGGCCTTTGACAAAATTCAACAGCCCTTCATGCTAAAAACGCTCAATAAATTCGGTATTGATGGAACGTACCTCAAAATAATAAGAGCTATTTATGACACACCCACAGCCAATATCATACTGAATGGGCAAAAACTGGAAAAATTCCCTTTGAAAACTGGCACAAGACAGGGATGCCTTCTCTCACCACTCCTATTCAACATAGTGTTGGAAGTTCTGGCTGGGCAATCAGGCAAGAGAAAGAAATCAAGGGTATTCAGTTAGGAAAAGAAGAAGTCAAATCGTCCCTGTTTGCAGATGACATGATTGTATATTTAGAAAACCCCATCGTCTCAACCCAAAATCTCCTTAAGCTGATTAGCAACTTCAGCAAAGTCTCAGGATACAAAATCAATGTGCAAAAATCACAAGCATTCTTATACACCAGTGACAGACAAACAGAGAGCCAAATCATGAATGAACTTCCATTCACAATAGCTTCAAAGAGAATAAAATACCTAGGAATCCAACTTACAAGGGATATAAAAAACCTCTTCAAGGAGAACTAGAAACCACTGCTCAGTGAAATAAAAGAGGACACAAACAAACAGTGAAATAAAAGAGGACACAAACAAATGCTCATGGATAGGAAGAATCAGTATTGTGAAAATGGCCATACTGCCCAAGGAAATTTATAGATTCAATGCCATCCCCATTAAGCTACCAATGACTTTCTTCACAGAATTGGAAACAACTGCTTTAAAGTTCATATGAAACCAAAAAAGACTCCGCAATGCCAAGAAAATCCTAAGCCAAAAGAACAAAGCTGGAGGCATCATGCTACCTGACTTCAAACTATACTACAAGGCTACAGTAACCAAAACAGCATGGTACTGGTACCAAAACAGAGATATAGACCAATGGAACAGAACAGAGTCCTCAGAAATAATACCACACATCTACAGCCATCTGATCTTTGACAAACCTGACAAAAACAAGAAATGGGGAAAGGATTCCCTATTTAATAAATGGTGCTGGGAAAATTGGCTAGCCATAAGTAGAAAGCTGAAACTGGATCTTTTCCTTACTCCTTATATGAAAATTAATCCAAGATGGATTAGAGACTTAAATGTTAGACCTAAAACTATAAAAACCCTAGAAGAAAGCCTAGGTAATACCATTCAGGACATAGGCATGGCAAGGACTTCATGTCTAAAACACCAAAAGCAATGGCAACAAAAGCCAAAATTGACAAATGGGATCTAATTAAACTAAGGAGCTTCTGCACAGCAAAAGAAACTACCATCAGAGTGAACAGGCAACCTACAGAATGGGAGAAACTTTTTGCAATCTACCCATCTGACAAAGGGCTAATATCCAGAACCTATAAAGAACTCAATCAAATTTACAAGAAGAAAACAAACAACCCCATTAAAAGTGGGCAAAGGATATGAACAGACACTTTCCAAAAGAAGACATTCATACAGCCAACAGAAACATGAAAAAATGCTCATTATCACTCGCCATCAGAGAAATGCAAATCAAAACCACAACGAGATACCATCTCACACCAGTTAGAATGGCAATCATTAAAAAATCAAGAAACAACAGGTGCTGGAGAGGATGTGGAGGAATAGGACCACTTTTACACTGTTGGTGGGATTGTAAACTAGTTCAGCCATCGTGGAAAATAGTGTGGCGATTCCTCAAGGATCTAGAACTAGAAATACCATTTGACCCAGCCATCCCATTACTGGGGATATACCCAAAGGATTACATCATGCTGCTATAAAGACGCATGCACACGTATGTTTATTGCAACACTATTCACGATAGCAAAGACTTGGATTCAACCCAAATGTCCATCAGTGACAGACTGGATTAAGAAAATATGGCACATATACACCATGGAATACTATGCAGCCATAAAAAAGGATGAGTTCATGTCCTTTGTAGGGACATGGATGCAGCTGGAAACCATCATTCTCAGCAAACTATTGCTAGAACAGAAAACCAAATACCGCATGTTCTCAGTCATAAGTGGGAATTGAACAATGAGATCACTTGGACACAGGAAGGGGATCATCACACACTGGGTCCTATTGTGGGGAGCGGGGAGGGAATAGCATTAGGAGATATACCTAACGTAAATGACGAGTTAATGGGTGCAGCACACCAACATGGCATATGTATATGTATGTAACAAATCTGCACGTTGTTTACATGTACCCTAGAACTTAAATTAAAAAAATAAATAAAATAAATAAATAAAAAACAGGGCTACTGCGAGCTAATTCAACCATAATAAAGTTTGCTAGCTAATAAGTGTTACTTATGATGTTAATATTCAAACTTATGATGTTAATATCACTGCTTTTCTGGAAACTAGTACAAACAATGTAAATATTTCGAATATGAGGTAAACTCGAGAATTATACCCACGAACTGAGCAGGCAAGGGGAAAAAACACTTTAAGAATCAATATAAACAGGGATCCTGACATCATGTGGCAAAGGTATAGAGGAATGCAAAGGAAGAAAGTGCAGCTGATGGGCCTCTCTGGCAGGGCCACAATCAGAGGCAAGGTAGGTTTCCACTTGATTAGCAGCATTTCAGCAGCTCCAGGGAGATGCCCCACCTCTTACTTACCTGACATTAATTTAACTGAGAATGTAGACTTTCATTTCCATAGTACAAATGGTGCTTATAATGTGAAAACCCCTGAGAATGATGAAGTATTGTATTCAATGCATGACATAGAATTAAGGACTGCCATCTGACTCTCCTCTGAAAGCAGGTTGCGTTAAGAGGACATTTCCTAGACTTGCCCATCTTATAGAGTCTGGAAGAGGCTATGGGAGGTCAAGACAGTTCTTTAGAAGAACAGCTCATCTGTTGGCCCTCCCTGAAAGAGGATGATAGCACATTGGGGGTGGCTACAAAAGGCTAGGACACCAAAAAAATGTACCCTGCTTCACAGTTTGTGCCGCAGTCAGTGTGAGATCGTTAGTGGGCTTTTAATTAGACAGTCCTGTTCTGATGTTGGTTGGAGTACAGGCAGGGGAAGAACTGGGGAAATGAAAAGGTGCCATGGCCAGTACTAGGCAAAGGGAATAAGCAGGTCTTCTGATATGGCGGTGCAAGTTGTGCACTGCTCAAAGGTGCCACATCCAAGTGGTGGGAGGTGGGACGGAGGGAGGTGGGTTGGATGGGGAATATCATTTACTTCACAGACATCATAGGTTGGTGTATTTATTAAAACAGTTTTTCAGCTGATAGTGGTAGAGTGTCTGGTTTTAATAAAATCAGCACATTATGCCCATTTTCTGGCATTATGGGAGTCCGGTGACTTGGGAACACAGAGAGTCTCTAATTGGCAGAAAGGTCCATAGAAGCAGCACTGTACACCCAAGGAAAGAAACTGTCCCAGCGTGAAAGAATCCCTGTACTTCGCCCTCACTGAGGGCAGGAGTCATGTTTTATTCATCTTTTTTTTTCCTATCACCTAACATAGCAGCACAGTATGCATATTCCATTGAACTTCCCTACAACCACAGTAGCCACTAGCCACATGTGGCTATTGAGCACTTGCAGTGTGGCTTGTGTGAATTGAGATGTGCAGTAAGTGTAAAATACGCACTTGATTTTGAAGACTAAGTATAAAAAATGTAAAATAAATCCTTAATAATTACTTTATATTGATTACACATGGAAATAAAATTTTTAATAGAATAGGTTAAATTAAATGTATTATTAAAATTAATTTCACCTGTTTCTTTTTACTTTTAAATGTGGCTACTAAAAAATTTAAGATTACATATGTGATTTGTATTTGTGCCTCCTACTTGTCTTGGGCAAAGCTGCCTGGGAAAGCTGACTATAGAGAATATCCTTGACAGCAATTCATACAGTGATTATTTACATTGCTGCTAATTTAATATCCTTTAATTAATCTAATTCTGATTTACCTTATATCCCTTTTAAGAATTCCATGAGGAGGGATCTATTAATAGGTTTAAAGAAGAAAATTTTTGAAAAATTTATGCTCCTTTGCAGAGACAGGTAAATTAAGAAGAAAAAAAATTTTTCAATGACTTCACACTTTGCTCAACTGATCTACAAGCCTTTATTTGGTGAAGAGAGTTGTTTGTTGTTGAAATTTGCTAGCATTAAAGTAATCTCATATGAACTTGGTGACACATTCTTGTTAAAGATCTTTGTTTAATTTGATCATTTCAGCTTACAAGATGATTATTCTGTTTTGTAGTTTTTCTATAAATTAATGAGAAAGTAAACATTCTAAAAGCACACTAGCACACTTTACTCGACCCACTATGGGTCCTTGTTAAACACTAATTCTCAGGTACATATATAAATGTTCCCAGCATCACAGTCTCACCTATGAGGATGAGTGAGATGTTTCAAAAGAAGGCAATGTGCTCCTCTGAATCTGGACTAAGCTCACTTTAAGGAAAAATAATCTTACTTGGGACCATCTGGTTGCCAAGTCAGGGCAGGCTGAGACTGAAGTTGTTTCTGCTAATGTCCTGGTCGGATCCAGTTCTCAGAGCCTGGGGGAAGCTTTCGGAGGTCAAGATAATTCTACAGACCTATGGTTCATCCATTGGCCTTTTGAGAGGCAGGGAAGAGCTGCCCACATAGTCAATGGGATGGACTTGAAAAACTTCAATGTGAAAGCATGTGTGTGTGTGTGCGCGCGCGCTCATGCATGCAAGTGCATGAGAGTTAGTGAAAGAGAGGAGAGTGACAGAGACAGAGAAAAAAAATTTTCGAGATATAACCTTTCCAAGGACCAGATACTACCATCAACATAAAATACCCTCTATATTGGGATTTTCACTGTTGAATCAAATCATGGATGACTTAAAACTGGGAGTGAGGTATTTAATAGCAATGAGAAAGTGGAATAATTTTTTACTCTGCCAATATTCAGTGCTTCACTGACAGGTACTGATTACATGAAACTAGCTCCAAAAACATCAAAGAAAAGATATATCCATTCAGACACTGCAATCCCAGAAGGATTGCATGAAAATATTAGCATTCATTTCTGCTGCAGGTTTTATGATAAAAAGTTATTACATATTTGAGTAGATGTCAAGGCAGGGTTGCAAATTTAACAAAGGAAAAATCCTTAGATAATCTTCATATCTTTCAAATAGGTCAAATGCTTATAAAATAAGAGACATTTTACTTTGACAATCAGAAATCAACCACAGTAAAAATAAGCACCTAGAGGTTTTTCTAGCTGTCAATCCTTTTGCATATTTATTAATTATTATTATTGTTACTATTTTTACTTTAAAAGTACAGATTGTCCTACGCTGTGGCCCAAACATTAACTCAGCAATCCTATGTCTATCATGTAACATTCTAGATTGAAGGCAAAAAACAAAGATGTCTTATTAGAGTTGAGATAAAACTGACTGGTACTTTTCTTTTTTTTTTTTTTTTTTTTTTTTTGAGACGGAGTCTCGCTCTGTCGCCCAGGCTGGAGTGCAGTGGCCGGATCTCAGCTCACTGCAAGCTCCGCCTCCCGGGTTTACGCCATTCTCTCGCCTCAGCCTCCCGAGTAGCTGGGACTACAGGCGCCCGCCATCTCGCCCGGCTAATTTGTTGTATTTTTTTAGTAGAGACGGGGTTTCACCGTGTTAGCCAGGATGGTCTCGATCTCCTGACCTCGTGATCCGCCCGTCTCGGCCTCCCAAAGTGCTGGGATTACAGGCTTGAGCCACCGCGCCCGGCCTGACTGGTACTTTTCTGATAAACACTTCCCTGTGGGGTAAGAGTTTCAAGCACAAAGAAGAGGGTGGCCATAAGAAAAAACATGTTTCACTACTGGACAGTGGCTTGTGACTGGAGCTGTTTTCCTGAAAACTGGAGTCTGGTCTCTGGGAAAATCTTCCTTCTCTGTGGGGATCTGGCAAGTAGTATGTGTGGTTAAACATGGAGATGTTGGGGATGAATCCAGGTTCTACCCTACAAGGATTGAGAACAGTGTCAAATTCATTAACGTATTTTGTAACCTCAGTTTCCTATCTGTTTAATGGGAATAATATAACTCATTGCATAAGGCTGTTGCGAGGAAATGAGATGTAAGGCACCTGGCACACGGCAACTAGGAAATGTGTTGGTTATCACTGCTGTTACTATTCATTTCATAGCTGTGCTTTCAAGTTCTCTCTGCATGAAAGTCACTTTCCTTCCTTGTTGATGTGGAAAGCTCTTTTCAGAAATGGCTCACCTCTAAGAAACAGTTGGTGATTAGTTCCAGCTCTGTGAGTCTCCCCTTTCTGTATACTCTCAGGTTTTATACATACCTTATAATTATTAGTTGTGTGTTTACATGCACTTCCCCAAAACTGCTAGCTACTGTAAACACATGCTGTAAGCTCAACACAATGTTTGTCCACTGAGGCGATGGTTTTTCTCTCCAACCCTTTATCCCTCCCGACAACTTCCCATGTATATTGTATCTAATTCCATATTCTAGATTCTGATTTCACATCTCCCTAAACCCTCTGCTCCCTACCTGTCTGTTCCATTCAGATGGAATTTCAGGTTTTCCTCCTCACAGCTTCACTGCTTCCTTCATTAGTTCTCACTGCAGTTATGGCAGCCTTGTCTCCCACTTTGACAAAATTCCTTTTCAGTCTTTCGTGGTCCATTTCAAAATCTGCCTCCTAAATTAAGCCTCAGTTTAATGACTCACATCAACCCACCTTCCCCAACGCTACTCAGGATGGCTGTTCAGAAATCTAACATTGATGTATAAAACACTTTTAACTGGGGCTGGGCACAGTGGCTCATGTCCATAATCCCAGTCCTTTGGGAAGCTGAGGCAGCCAGATCACTTGAGGTCAGGAGTTCGAGACCAGCCTGGGCAATATGGCAAAATCCTGTCTCTACAAAAAAAAAAAAAAAAAAAAAAAAAAAAATTAGCCAGGTGTGGTGGTGCCCATCTGTAGTCTCAGCTACTCAGAAGGCTGACACAGGAGGATTGCTTGAGCCGGGAGATGGAGGTTGCAGTGAGCTGAGATTGCACCACTGCACTCCAGCCTCAGCAACAGAGTGAGAACTACTCTCCAGGAAAAAAAAAAAAAAAAAAAAAAAAAAACAAAACCTAATTTTAATTGGGGTGCTATTACAGGTGCCATGATTTGGATGATGAACTCTTGATGGGGAAGTGGCTTTTTCCATTTCTCCCTAAACCTCTAATGCAAGCTGATCAAATTGAGCACTCAAACATTAGACATTAAGGAAAGAAGTTACTTATTAGATGCTGAGACAAATGGAAAGTGATACTAGATGCTCCCTTTCTCTCTTTTGGACTCAAGACAGAGCACTGTCTTGGTGAGACTGGTCTTTCTTAAGGTATATGTGGCTGGTGCCAGCCATGATGTTTTTGGTTTTTTTGTTTTGTTTTGTTTTGTCTTATTATTATTAGAGACAGGGTCTTGCTCTGCTGCCCTGGCTGGAGTGCAGTGGTGCGATCATGGCTTACTGAAGCTTCAACTTCCCAGGCTCAAGTAATCCTCTCACCTCAGACTCCTGAGGAGCTGGGACTGCAGGAGTGCACCACCATGCCCAGCTAATTTTTTTTTTTTTTTTTTTTTGGTATTTTTATAGAGACAGGGTTTTACCATGTTGTCCAGGTTGGTCTCAAACTCCCGGGCTCAAGTGAACCTCTATCCTTGGCCTCCCAAAGTGCTGGGATTACAGGTGCGAGTCACCGTGCCCTGTGCCTGCCATGGGGTTAGGAACAACTCTTGGAAAAGAACTGTTTTCACTCCTGAGTCCTCATACTTAGATGTTTGTCTATAGAGGATGTCACAAGTAGAATTAGGTCTCAAAAAGCCATCTGAGCTAGCAGAATATGCATGTCAATTATCTTTCCTTTACTAGGCCCTATACATACTATTTCATTAAATGGACCTGCCCACTACTCTGAACTTTCTGAAGCAAGCCTGATCCTAATTGTTCCCCCCAAAAGAATTGAAATCATCACATTCAAGCTTTTGCCTCACCACTCTAATAAAACCATTGTTTTCAAGGTTACTCAATCTTGCTGTTGGCTAAATCCAAGTAATTCTTCTTTGCCCTTATTTTAGTTGGTTTCCTGGCAACATCCAACATCATTGCAAATTTCTTCCTCGAAACGCTCTCTTCTCTTGACTTCCTTGACATGATGCTCATCTGTTATTTAAAAAGTGTGCCTACGTTTGCATTTATCTGATACACCTTTGCCTATATTTTTATTTTTCAACTTTTCTGAACTGCTTTATTTAAGGGATGTTTCTTATCTACAGCATAGGGTTGGATATTCCATTATAAACCAATTTGAACTTCTTTTTCCAATAATAGAGATAGAATTTAACTCCTTTGCATCTATCATAATAACAGATATGTTTGTTTTTAGCTCTGGAAGGAAGGATTGGACTCTTTACAAGGCGCTTCTGATTAGGTATCCTTTAGCTGGCAGGTGAGTCATTTGGGATGTCTTTGCTAGTTTCAAAAAACTCTATACCAATGGCTTAAACATAAAGGGTATTCATTATCTTGCCACAATAAAGACGTCCAGAAGTATTTCATATTTTCTCTTGTTATATACACATGCATGCACATACACATGTATACATATACATATATATACACACTTATACATGAAAGAGAAACATTTATTTCTCTATATTTTTCATGGTGTCTTTTTGTTTTTTAACAATGTTTAGGAAAATGTATATTTTTGTTTTATAGGTTACCTTTGTTTAATTTTACATGCTACTTTTAGACTTTAATTCTTTAGATATTATCTTTTAGTTCTTTCATATGTGACTCACCACATACAGAGAATTTTTAAAACCCTGTGATCATCTCAATAGATGCTGAAAAAGCATTTAGTAAAATCTAGCATTGCTTCATGATAAAAACCCTCAAAAAACTAGACTTAGAAGGAACTTACCTCAAAATAATAAAAGTTACATATGGCAAACCCATAGCTAACATCATAGTGAATGTGGAAAGTTTAAAAGCATTCCCCCTTGGAAGTGGGACAATACAAGGATGCCCACTTTCACCACTACTATTCAAACATAGTACTGAAAGTCCTAGCTGGGGCAAGCGGTCAAGAGAAAGAAAGAAAAGTCATCCAATCAGAAAAAAAAAAAAAAAGTTGAATTATTTCTGTTTGTTGATGATATGATCTTATGCCTAGAAAACCCTAAGGACTCCTTGAAGAGACTCCTAGATTTGATAAATGACTTCAGTAAAGTTTCAGAATACATAATCAATGTGCAAAAATTAGTAGCATTTCTATACCAATAATGATCAAGCTGGGAACCAAATCAAGAACTCAATCCCATTTACAATAGCTACCAAAATAAAATAAAATACCTAGGAATAGATTTCACCAAGGAGTTAAAAGATCTCTACAAAAATAACTACAAAACACTGATGAAAGAAATTAGAGATAACATAAACAAATGGAAAAGCATCCTGTGCTCATGAATTGGAAGAACCAGTATCATTAAAATAACCAAACTGCCCAAAGCAACCTACAGATTAAATGAAATTCCTGTCAAATTACCAGTATCATTCTTCAGAGAATTAGAGAAAGCAATGCTAACATTCATACGAAACCAAAAAAGAGTCTGAATAGCCAAAGCAATACTAAACAAAAAAGAATAAATCTAGAGGTATCACATTACCTGACTTCAAATTATACTGTGGCTATAGTAACCAAAACAGCATGATATGGGCATAAAAACAGACACACAGATCAATGGAACAGAACAGAGAACCCAGAAGTAAAACCACATACCTCTACAACCAATAATCTTTGACAAAGCTGACAAAAACATACACTAGGGAAGTATACTCTATTAAACAAGTGGTACCGGGAAAACTGAATAGTCATATGCAGAAGAATGGAATTGGACCCATATCTCTCAGCATATACAAAAGTTAAGGCAAAATTGGTTAGACTTAAGTGTAAGACCTGAAACTACAAAAATCCTAGAAGAAAACCTAGGCAAAACTATCCTGGACTATCCTAGGCAAAGAATTTATGACTAAGTCCTCAAAAAGAAATGCAACAAAAACAATAGGCAAATGGGATTTAATCAAACTAAAAAGCTTTTGTACATCAAAAGAAATAATCAACAGAGTAAACAGACAACCTACAGAATAGGAGAAAATATTTGCAAACATTGCATCTGGCAAAGGGCTAATATTCACAATCTACAAGGAACTCAAACAAATCAACAGGAAAAAAAAAAAACCACAACAAAAATAACCCTATTAAAAAGCAAGCAATGGACATGAACAGACATTTTTCAAAGGAAGACATACAAATGGCCAAAAAACATATGAAAAAATCCTCAATATCACTAATCATCAGAAAAATGCAAATTAAAACCATAATGAGATACCATCTTACACCAGCCAGAATGAATATTGTTAAAAAGTCAAAAACCAACAGATATTGGGAAGGATGCAGAGAAAAGAAATACTTATACATTGTTAGTGGAAATGTAAATTAGTACAACTTTGCAGAAAACAGTATGAAGATTTCTCAAAGAGTTAAAAAAAGAACTACCCTTTGATATAGCAATCCCACCACTGGGTATCTACCCCTCGCCCCAAAAGAAATCAAGTATCAAAAAGACACCTACACTTGCATGTTTATCTAATGCTATTTACATTAGCAAAGTCATGCAGTCAACCTAAGTGTCCATCAACTGATGGGCAGATAAAGAAAATGTGGTACATATGTATATTATGGAATCCTACTCAGTCATAAAAGATAATGAAATAATGTCTTTTATGGCAACATAGACGGAACTGGAATCCATTATTCTAATTGAAATGACTTGAAACAGAAAGTCAAAAACCACATAGTCTCACTTATAAGTGGGAGCTAAACAATGGGTATACCTGGACATACAGAGAAGAATAATAGACATGGAGATTCTAATAGGTGGGAAGGTGGGAGATAGGTGAGGGATGAAATAATTCCTATTGGGTACAATATATCTGATTTGGGTGATGGGTACATTAA
Source organism: Trachypithecus francoisi (assembly GCF_009764315.1). NCBI lineage: Eukaryota > Metazoa > Chordata > Mammalia > Primates > Cercopithecidae > Trachypithecus > Trachypithecus francoisi. The sequence continues at coordinate 43,585,958 of NW_022681460.1, forward strand.
TAGCCCCAGACTTCACCACTATGAAATATATCCATGCAACATAACTGCACGTGGACCCCTAAATATATAAAAATAAGAAAAGGAAATGATAACATTGGCATATTTTCCCTTCCTTGCTTTTTTCCTCTGGCCCTCCACTGCTCAATTTTGGTCAACATAATATATTTTTAGTTTTAGCTTTGTACATCTTATACTGTATTGTGTTGCGTTGTATTGTATTGTACTGTATTGTATTGTATTGTATTGTATTGTATTGATTTATTTTTTGAGAGGGAGTCTTGCTCTGTTGCCCAGGCTGGAGTGCAGTGGTGTGATCTCAGCTCACCACAACCTCCACCTCACGGGTTCAAGCAATTCTCCTACCTCAGCCTCCTGAGTAGCTGGGATTACGGGCACATGCCACTGCACCCGGCTAATCCTTATACTTTAAATACTTGTTTTGTCAGTATATCCTTTGACTCAGATATATTACACAAGGCCATAAGTGAATTTACTCTACTTTCCACCTTCTTTCCCTCTTCCTCTTCCAGTTTTGGATAGGTATGTAATTAAAATTTTTCACAGCATAAAGTATGCCATCCAAATCCCCACCCTTGCTTTAAGGATTAGTTCTACAATTAAATACATTCCATGCTCGCCACCATTCTTTTTACTTTGGGTTAAGGAATTTGTCAAAAACTATACAAAAATTAGGTAACAGAGTCAGGATTTAAACCAAAGTTTGACACAACATTCCATGCTTTTTCCACGACATTATGCTTCTTCCAAAAGTCTACATACACACACATACACATATACGCTTAAACTACACTGAAAGCAAAAGAGATCAAGACAGTACACAGAAAAAGTAAGCAAAATATAAGAAATTGAGAGTTAAAAGGAAGCAATAAAAATGGAAATAAATGGATAAACACATAAAAGAGACTGAAGTCACTTCATTAGCACCCCAAAATAAACAGTGTTTTAAAATTTTTCATGTGGGCACAAAAGGTTATTTTTTTAATTGATAAGATTGGCAGGCCAATATTGAAAGAAAAGAAAACAAGAGACTAATAAGTCTATAGAGGGTTAATCATTTCTTCAAAAAGGCATTAAAACAGGAGGCTAAGTTAAAAATCATTAGGGATTATTTGCATCTCTGGAACTAAGGCAGCCATAGACTCCAGCAGAATATTTAACTCATTTGATGTCCCAAGGGATGGATTCATTGCAAGAGTTTTCTGATTTGGTTCTCTATGGCTGGTGTGTAAATCATTTGGGTTGTCTTCAACTGTCAGTTACAGAAGACCAGCCCTAAATAGCTTAAACATAACAGTGAAGTCCATAGGGCAGACTTTCACAGGTGAAGATAGGGTGGTACTTTCAAGATTGCTTATTTCAGTGGCCTAATGGTGACATCAGAGTCCAGGTCTTTTCATTCTTTTCCACTGCAGCTATCCTCAGCACACAAATCTTTTCCAAGGATGGTCCCCACAGGGATACCAGATGATTACAGCAGCTCATGCTCATGATCATGTAAGCACAATAAAAGCCAGAAAGGACCATCCCTTCTTTGTGGACATTTTAAAGAAAGTGCAATCCTTTCCCAGCAGCCTGTTTTGCACACTGGCCCACAAGTATCATGGCTGGAATTGTGTCACATGCTTTTTGCCACACCAATCATTACATTGGTAGGAGGACTGCAATTACAGTAATTGGTCTAAAGTAATCTCAATTCATCCTTCCCCATGGGGCTAGAAATGGACACAGACTTGCCTGAAGCTCAGAGCCACCCAAATTCAAGGCAATGAAAAATGAGATTATCAACCAACAACATTTGTCATAGGTAGAAATAGAACAGAAAGACCTTCCTTTTACCCTCTACCTCTCACTTTTGAACATTCTTAAATACTATGGAGGATGAGAAGACACATCAGTCCATCTTCTTTACATGCATCTTCTAAGAGTTGATTGTTATTGGGCATATGTTGCTACCAGCAGGCTTATACCTTTTCCCATATAATGAATGGCACAATAGGTTTCTCTTCCAGAATGGCCATCAGGTAGTATTTATTTATGACTAATGTTAGCTTCTCAAGGCCTTTATGAGTCAATTAAGAGAACAGCCTGAATGTCTCCATGAGCTAAATGGATGTTTACCCACATGCATGTACATAGTCATATTCATGAAAACACCTATGACTCCTATGAGAAAAATAAATATTAAACACAGGTTAAAAACAAGCATTTCAAATGGCTGAAAGAGGGTCTAAGATCATATGAAATACACCACAGGTTTAAAATTACTACCCACCAGGAGGATCACTTGAGCCCAGGAGTTTGAGGTTACAATGTGCTAAGACTGTGCAAGTGCACTCTAGCCTGGGCGATAGAGCATGACCCTGTATCAAATTTAAAAAAAAAATATTGCCTCGATTTTCATGAAGGAAGACATAAAAACCAAGATAAAGAGGTAAAGTGCCAATTTTAAGCAAGATTTATAGAATGTTTGTAATGTGCCAGATACTGTATTAAGTACCTTATGTGCATTACCTCATTCAAAATTCACAGTCAGATCAAAGACAAATACTAGTATTATCTTCATTTTGCCAAAGAAAATACTGAGACTAAGAGGGTAAGGATATTGCTCAGGTTCCTCTGTAAGTGAGTGGTAGGGCCAAAAATTCAACCCAGTTGTGTCAGGCTCTAAAATTATGTTTTGACCTTTGACCTTTATCCTGAGAAGACAATGGGAACAATGGTCCTCCTGAAATGTTTCCTCTCTCTTTAGGGTCCCAAACTGCTCCTGTAGAGCTACATAGACCTTGTTTAATAAGTCATCACTGCTGCTTGAAAGAATCAAGAAATCTTTTGAGAACATTACATATGTCTCTGATATAGAGGCTCTCTATAAAGAACAAACTGTACTCCCCTTCCACTTTTTGGAAATATAAAATATTTTAGGTAGAATTTATGGAATGAAATGCCTTAATAGTACACAATTTTATAACATTTTTATTTAAAAAATGTTTTTATATGTGTTCTGTGAAATAATCTCCCTCAAAGACAGCAGCTTCTTTTAAATTTCTGAAGAATTTTAGTTGGAGAAAAAAATTCACCTAGATTTTTTAAGTAGCAATACATAATCTTTTTTTTCATTTCTAAGATTGAAAAGCATTTTCAACCACGTAAATTTGCAACTTCATTGGCTTTAAACAACAAAACAAAAACTAAATTCCATCTTACTGAAATTGAGCAGAGCATTGTAAATGAACTAGCTCAATTATTTAGAAGGTGTGGGATGTCAGGTATATTTAGAACAAGGTAGGACCCAGGTTATGAGACTTTAGTGTTCTGCAACCCTACATTAAAATTGGAGTAATGAGCTACTAAATGTATCAGACTTGAGTTCAGCACAGTAAAAACGTTGCCAATATTTTACATGCTTAATACAAATCCCAAAGATAAAACTTTTTCTCATAAAACGTGATTTCCATCTATGTCTCTCTGAATGTTAGAGTCATAGGATAAACACATTATTTACCCTGTATGTGTGTGTGTATTCATTTACCTCAATGATGATCTGATAATCATGCCAGAAGCTAGTATTCAAGAGAAACTTTATTAGTCCTGAGAGTATAGAAAGATTTAAAAATGTATGTTTATTAAGTAAAATGTACGGTGAACTTATTTGGAACTATATTTAATGAAATACACAATTGTTACTGAGCTGCATGGCAATTAGCTGTAAGTCATACAGAATTTACAAAAGACTCATTTCATCAGCATTAATTTTACACAATCTAATTTTTAAAAACTTTTCTATAATCACAAACTTTTCCCTGGATAGAAGCCATTTACATAATTCTGTCTCCTCTTCTCTCTGTCTCTCTCTACATTTTTTTCCTTATCTTCCTGCCCTTCACCAAGATAGAGGAGCCCCAGTAAGGGGCTCTGCCCAAGGCCTCAGCATCCACCTCTCCTCCTTCCCACCCTGATCAGGGCATCAGCTGCTTGGAAGCTCCAGGACCCCGGTTCTTCAGACCTTGAAGCCACATCTAGCATGTCCTTAGATATGCATCTCCTGCTTTATTTGGAGGAGTCTTTATGACATTCCCAATAATGTTGGGATGGGACGGAAAGGAGAAACCCAGGCATGTGGTGAAAGGGTGGTAACCCCAGGGAGAGAAAGGGCATATGCCAATGGTTCTGGAATTGTAGCATCAAACAGTTTGGGGTCAGAGGAGTGAGAAGGTGCAGGCATGGAGATAAAGAGTGGGGAAAAGAGGGGAGCAGAGCAGCCTGTGGGGCCCAGGACCTCTGTAGGAGACCTTAGTGGTGAACACATGCTCTCCAGGCACAACTTCTGGCAGGTTTAGCCTCAGCTCATCCTCCTCAGGGAAGCTGGAAGACAGATGGAGCTGGAGGACAGAGCTGCTTGGGCTTTCCCTGACAGCCCTCACCAGCAAAGCATACTTGCCTTCCTAGAAGAATTTGACAAATTTGGGCCTAATCTTAGCTCTGTGGTTTTTAGCAGTGTGACTTTAGGTAGTCACCAACCTGTCTGAGCCTCAGTCTCCCCATAGGTGAGGTGGGAATAATACTCTCTACACAGTTATTGTGAGGATTTAATGAAATGAAGCATCCAAACATTGCCTAAAACAGACAGGCTCTTGACAAAAGTGTTTTTCTTTTCTTCAGCCCTGAGGCATGAAGAAGGTTCTTCTTCTCATTTCCAGCTTTGTTCTATTTTCCCCACGGGTATTTATTTCATTTCACTTTTTAGAATCAGAATGTTAAAAATAAATACATAAGGGATTGGAGGTGAGTAAACTGGAGACTGAATAAGTGATGGCTTGGGTTTCTTCCGGCTGAGTTGAAGGAAGAGGAGTCATGCTGGGTGAGGGGGTGTCGCTACGGAAGGCAGAGGCATCCCGGCATCTTCAGGGCACAGGGGCATTTTCCATCCCTTGTGGAGTGGGAGCTGTGACTGTCCCTTGCAGGGCATCTAGGACCTCTGAGTAGACACTGTCCTGGACCATTGGTCTAATGGGCATCCAAAGGTCCTGTGAAGGAGGAGGCTCACCCCCGCCCATCCACCTCTAGGACTAAAGTGCTAGGCTGGGGAGTTTGGGGGTCTGGTAGGATAATTGCTGCCTCCTATGCATTTAGCCCACGACTTGGGTTAAATCTACAGGCTCGCCTCTCAAGATAGACACTGGACTTAGCAGTATACACAACAGATCTCCTCTCAAAATCTATTTCTAGTTTTTGAGGAGAGCCAGGCTGACACTAAAAATGAAACTGGTTCTCTCATAGCATCTTGGACCTGTAGGATTGTTCCTGGCTCCTCTTTAAAGTGCCTGGTGGCTTTTCCTTCCCTATTCAATCTCTGTCTAACTATCTACATTAATATTTCAGAAACATTCAGTGGCCTGTGCATTGGTGGTACTTTATTCCCCAGGCTTGAAAAACTTTTTTTCTTGCAATTGGAATGCTTTGTGCAGTCTAATAGTCTGTGTTAGGCTAAGAGTCGAATAACATTGCCCTTGTAATTATTTTGTCACAGCCATAAGACAATAAGTGAGGGCATGTCTGCTCTGCAAAAGGTCAATTCAATTGTGACATTAAACGGATGTTGTGATCCAAATGAAACACATATAATGGGTTACCAACCAAATTCAGTCATTTCCAGCCAGTCAGTATTCCCCCCTCATCTCTACCCACTAAGTTATACTAACAAACAAGTTATTATTTAAGTAGAAAAATGCAATATTAAGAAGTTAGAAAACAGACTGCCTCCGCGTTTGCGCTAAGTTCTATGAAATACCTGAGCATTTCTCAAATCCAGACGATTTTATATTCACGCCTGATTCTTTAGTGATAGCTTCAGGGCCATTTTAATAAGAAGATTCCACGTCAAACAAAGATATTAGGCTTTGGGGCAAAGCCTCATTAAAAAAATACAAGAAGCACATTTCTAGAAAGAGTTTTTCAAAGGCTGTCAGAAACCCCAGCTGAGTTGCAAAGGGCCTAGGCTACCTCCTGCCCCCCTCCCCAGTTCTCTGACAGCTGGTAACTTCCCTAGGGCCATTGAGGAGTTCAGATGACCTGACCATGCAGAAGTCCTGTTACAGAGGAGTAATATTAACTAAGTTAACTAAGTGGGAAGGGGGGCTTCACAGAAGGCCGTCCGGAGGCGCGTACAGGGGACCTGGAGGAAGAACTGAACTTGTCTTTTCTAGTTCAAAAAAGCCTTCCCGAACTCTTAGCAAACAAGCCAGTGATCGCCTCCTCGCCTTCGCCACTTTAGTTCAGCCTCTTTAGTCCCCATGGAGTGCCGGGATGAACTAGCCCGCGCGCTCCAGCGGTCTCGGTCCGGGCCGCTGCTTCCCGGAAAGCCACTCCCTCTTTCTTTTCCCACCTGTGTTTCCATTTTCTTTGCCGAGTATGAAACCAGCCGGCCACCCACCCGCCCCGCTCCGTGGCGGAGGTGCCTCCACAGAGCCAAACTTTGTACCTTCTGTCCCCCAATAATCAGACATTACCGGCGAGCCAGCCTCGGGGAGGGGCGACTGGTGGAGCTGGCGCCAGGCTGTTCCCGCCGCGCAGCCCATGGCCCTGGGGTGCGCCCACGCCCGAGCCCGGCCCCCCTCGCGGCGGCCCGCGGGACTTCACCTGGGTGCTCGCGTCCTCCCCGCGCGGCGGGCGGCCCGGGCGGCCTTCCTCTCTGCGGGACTACAGGTCTATCCGATAAGCGCGCGTGGCCAAAAACAGCTCGCAGCGGGTCCCGGCTGCGGGAAGGTGGGGGAGGAGTGGGAGGGTCTCTGGGACCGGTCGGGAGCCAGCCCTACCTCTATTTCCAAAGCGGGAGTCAAGACACAGGAACAGCCAAACGCCTGAACCAGCGGGGCTACCTTTGTCACTTCATCCAATCCGAGCATCGGGTGCATCATGCTCTTTTCTAGGAGGGTAGGGTGCCTTCGCGAATAAAATCTGAAAGCATCTCTGCTCTCGCGGAGCTTGTTTTTTTCTTATTTTCAAGTGCTTATCTTGACTTCGGTAGTCTCTAAAGTTCCTGTGAACATTTGTAGGTGTTTTCAGCTAAGCAGTAATAGAAACCCGACCTTCTTTTTATATGAACAAATGTTTATTGACGTACCAAAGGTTTAAAGGAAGGGAAGGGGGAAAGGAGAGAGGAAAGAAGAAACCTATAATATCACCAAGGAACTTGCTTTGTTTTCACGAACTTTTAATCCACCCAGTACAACTGCTGTAATGATCTTGAGCTTCGTGCTTGCACCCTGATCAAATCTGCTGTCCTTAGTGGCTACTTAACAAAGAAGGTGACAAGGACGAAGCTGGAGTTGGATCACTTCCCACCCAAGGGAGCCTCATACGATTTTGGAGACAGGCAGCCAGCCCCGCATTCGGTTCCAGCTTTATCATTTACTGTTAGGCATATGACCTTGGGCAGATTCTTTAATATTTCTAATCCTCAGTTGCTCATTTGGTACTACCAGAATTGTAAAACTTCCCTCCCAGGGATGCTAAGAGGCTTCACTGGCTTGACATATGCAAAAGCCCTCAAATCAGGCCTGGCATGTAGTTAGTACTCAGTATGTGGTCCTATGATAATTATAGTCATTATAGCACCTTTCAGAATCATTCCTTCATCTATAGTGTGAGCAGTCAGAGTGGCATGGCAAAATGTCCTGTATTTCACATTGTTAGGAAAATGAGAAAAACTTGAAAGGTTAGTGACATTGGTTAAAATTTCAAAATTCAACAGATCAGAATTTTTAAAGCAAGTGTAGAGTTAATGATTATACATTTCAGAACTGGAAGTCGCCTTAGAGTTAGTGTTTGTGCAAAAAGACATCATCTCTAAAATATCTCAGAAAAACCAAGGAGATATGAGTATGGGAGATTAAATTTAAAGAGAATTTGGATTTCAAAGTGGGAGATTTCAAAGCATCTCTTAGGAAAGAAAAACAAGAAGAAACACCTGACCCATTTATTAGTCTGATTATCTAAACCCCCTCTACAATACCCTTGTGGAAAAGCCTTTTCAAGGTCTCTGATAATATAAAAATTCAGTCCACTATGAGTTTATACACCTCATGTTTTTTCCAAGTTAAAATCTTGAAGTATATTTTCCTGTTTAACTTTTCTATCCCTGAGCAAATGTTAAGTCATTTCAAAGAAAACTCAGAGTGGCTTGTCTTGAAGTTCTCACTTGTAGGCAATCTATTTAAAAAAAAGACAGGGATATTGGCAATGCCAGTTTTTGCTACTTCAATTCTTTGTTCCAGTGATTGATAATGATGAGGATGATGATGTTGACAAATTCTATCTAATTGTGTACTATCAATGAAGGATGAATAAATATCATTTTGTTGGTGTTGCCAAATTGAAAAGTGAGGAATACTTTTTTTTTTCCTAGCCCAATATATTGTATTGTGTTTTATAGGGCATTGGTGGCTAGAAAGCCTTTGCTAGAGATTGCTATTTAGGAAAACATTAGCGTATGAGGCTTAATTGCATCCTTGCTTACGTCTGACAATTTCCATTGATGTCAGTGGAGGATATGTGGCCTCATTGTACATTTTGGTGCCACTTTTTATGTATACTTTAAAAAGTATACTCGAGCCCCACGTTGGGCGCTTTGTTTGCCGGGCGCGGTGGCTCAAGCCTGTAATCCCAGCACTTTGGGAGGCCGAGACGGGCGGATCACGAGGTCAGGAGATCGAGACCATCCTGGCTAATACGGTGAAACCCCGTCTCTACTAAAAATACAAAAACTAGCCGGGCGAGGTGGCGGGCGCCTGTAGTCCCAGCTACTCGGGAGGCTGAGGCAGGAGAATGGCGGAAACCCGGGAGGCGGAGCTTGCAGTGAGCTGAGATCTGGCCACTGCACTCCAGTCTGGGTGACAGAGCGAGACTCCGCCTCAAAAAATAAAAAAATAAAAAAAAATAAAAATAAAAAGTATCATTACATTCTTTATTTTTATAATAATTGGAAGGTACACAAGATGGGTGTTATCCCATTTTACTAATAAAGAAACTGAGGTTAAAAGTTACAGTAAACCATAGACAGTGAAACAGAAGCTGAACCAGAAATAGAATCCCACCCAATTCTCACCCCAGACCTTGAGCTTTCTGATGAGATCACATTCTTTAGATAACGGTAGGAGAGCCACAATGCCCAGTTAAAATCCCACCCCTGTAAAGTCCCTGCCTTTTTTTCTCAGCTGGAAACTGAGAAGTTTGTCAGACAAAGCACTTCAGTTTACTGGCAATTTATGTGTTGGGAGGTGGCTTTGTGGGCAGAGCTCCTGCTGATCTGGTTTTGTCCTACTATGGCTACAGACTTCTGACTATGCTTATCAGAAAAACTTTCATTTGGTTTAAGGATTTTTGGTGAGTCTCATTAATTATGGTTTTATATATATAAAAAAAAAGAGATTGGTGCAATGACCGACCCCACATGCTGATGAGAATGAGGCTTATTGTGTTCCACACACATATATACCATGGACTGCAGAGTGCCCGCAGTGGGTTCTGATCTCTATTTCTTCTCATTAAGGGATTGTTCAGGAACATCTCTGTGCTGACTTGGCATGGCTTTCTTCTGAGGACCCAGGCTGTTCTTGAGCTCCTCACTGGCCTGGGCTGGGATATTACTTGTCTCTGCAGTCATCTGCTACCCAGCTTGGTCTTTGGCTCTGCACTTCCTCGAAGTACAGTCTCTGAGAACTTAGTCTTAATCATCCACTCCTATCAAAGGATCTGATTCCCTCCAAAATCTTTTACAGAATCCTGACTGAGGTTCTCTAGGAAAATGATCTCTCTCTAAACTGAACCCACTGTGTCCATATTGATTCTATGAACTGAATTTTCATTGAGTTTTGACAACAGAAGGGATTTTAAAGACTTATTAACATGAAGAATTTCTGCTAGGAATCTAGTAGTGGGTTCCATTTAGATTATAATGTTTTAAAATGTCTCTCAGGCTGCAGCATCTCGGGAAATTAGCCTGAATTAGGAAATTCTCAGGAAGTTAGTCAGATGTCATTTTGTGCCCACTAACATAAGCATTGCATAAAAAGCAGTGAGATATTGCAGTGATTCCAAAAGCGTGTCCTGTGGAGCACTAGTTCCATGAGATGATCCATAAACAAAGGGTTTTGTTGTGAGAGAATTGTTGGTCATAGCTCTTTAACCCCTCCTTGGATCCACTCCTTGCAATGGCCTCATCACAGATGGAGCATATTTCATCACTCCTTGACTTTGGGCTTGGCTATGTGACTTGCTTTGTCTAGTTGAATGGGGATTACAGACACAGTATGACAATTTTAGCAGTAGGACTTAAGAAACTTACTGCATTTTCACTGCCTCTTTTGTACCTCTGGCATTGTCCAAGAAGAACGTGTCCTGGTTAGCCTGCTAAGCCAAGGAGGATAAGAGAAGCATAGAAAACACAAATTCCCAGGCCTGCTGCTTGAACCAGAAGTGTTCCAGTCAAACTTCAGCTCTATAAGAGCTGATTGTTCTGAGACACTGAGTTTTGGTGTGGTTTACCATCTGGAATTATTGTGGCAGTAGATGACTAGTAAAATAGTCAAAAGAGTTTGGGCCACATATAACTCCCTCTTCTCAGAGTCATAACCCACATTAATATATTAAAGGCTCTGAGAAGGACTGCATTAATTCATTACTTCCCAAACTCATTTCATTTTTTACCTTTATATTATAATAATATCATATAAAATATACAGTTTGGATTAAAAAAGAAAAAGGAAGAGCAGTTTGCCTAAGTCCTAAACTTGTTATTAAGAAACCTGGATGAACTCTTAGAACAATTGACAATGATTTTCAAGCCTTACCAATCAATCAGATTCAAAAAGTTTGCTTATTAGTAAATTCCCATTTACCTTCTCATGGCTGCTAAATTTCACATCAGTGACTTGTCTGGTACGGCTCTAAATTTCTAAATGACTAAAAATTAGTTTCCATTTCTAGTGCTAGCCAAATTTCAGAATGATTTTATAATCGGTATAAAGAACATTAATTTTTTAATAAATGACCAATGAATTATATTGATCAATCTTAATTAAATTCATTTTTTTCAATAACAAACCTAATATTTGCTATTAAAGTTGCTTAGCAGCTATGTTGGTGTTAAAAATGAGAATGAATAACCTAAAATACTGGCTGATCTCTTTTTCTCTTAGTTATTGAGAAATGGGGAGCACTTTCAGAACTCTTTTTTAAGCTTAGTCACAATGCCAAGGCTTGGAACTGCTTGCAAGCACAAAAGAAAATACAGGGATTGCAGGAAACATATAGAAAACACCTCCTTTTTCATTTAATTTGGTAACTATGAATCATTCTTGATATCTGTTTATATTCCCTAAGGGGCCTTGGCCTGTGCTTTCATTTCAAATACATGTGCTCATGTTGAACAACTACCACTGGGAGTGATGTTTGTACAAGAATTTATTTCTTTCCAACTTCTTGAGGAATGGTCACAGCTTATCATGTAAGCTGTCTCAGTAAGCATAAAACATTATGACCTGGAATGCCTCAAAACAAAGTGAAAAATCAGTTGACCTTTTATACTTTTTCCTTCTTCTAGGTGGACTTCTTTCTTCCCACTATATTTGCCCCTGACTGGCTGGTCTATGGTAAGGTGCTATCTATTAACTAAAGTGTTAGTAAAATTATTTCATTTTAAAAGTCTTTTACTTTAAAAGTGGTACTTTTAAAAGACATTTATTCCCAATAATAAAATGCCTGGAGTATTACTACAGATACTAGGGGTACAAAGATGATATCATCCCTGCCAATGAGGACCTTGCAATCTTGTGGTGAAAATAAACACATGAATAGATACAGTGCAAATGAAATGAAAGTATGATATCCATTCCTAAGATAGAAGTAAGACATGTTAATTGAGTATTCTTAAAGGAAGTCATTTTTATGAGTTTGCTCATGTTGGGTAGCAGAATTTTGATGGGTTAGTGAGTTGAGGTATACAGCCTAGTTTTTATTCTTTTTTTTATTATTATTATACTTTAAGTTCTAGGGTACATGTGCATAACGTGCAGGTTTGTTACATATGTATACTTGTGGCATGTTGCTGTGCTGCACCCATCAACTCGTCAGCACCCATCAACTCGTCATTTACATCAGGTATAACTCCCAATGCAATCCCTCCCTCCTCCCCACTCCCCATGATAGGCCCTGGTGTGTGATGTTCCCCTTCCCAAGTCCAAGTGATCTCATTGTTCAGTTCCCACCTATAAGTGAGAACATGCGGTGTTTGGTTTTCTGTTCTTGTGATAGTTTGCTGAGAATGATGGTTTCCAGCTGCATCCATGTCCCTACAAAGGACTCAAACTCATCCTTTTTTATGGCTGCATAGTATTCCATGGTGTATATGTGCCACATTTTCTTAATCCAGTCTGTCATTGATGGACATTTGGGTTGATTCCAAGTCTTTGCTATTGTGAATAGTGCTGCAATAAACATATGTGTGCATGTGTCTTTATAGCAACATGATTTGTAATCCTTTGGGTATATACCCAGTAATGGGATGGCTGGATCATATGGTACTTCTAGTTCTAGATCCTTGAGGAATCGCCATACTGTTTTCCATAATGGTTGAACTAGTTTATAATCCCACCAACAGTGAAAAAGTGTTCCTATTTCTCCACATCCTCTCCAGCACCTGTTGTTTCCTCACTTTTTAATGCTTGCCATTCTAACTGATGTGAGATGGTGTCTCATTATGGTTTTGATTTGCATTTCCCTGATGGCCAGTGATGATGAGCATTTTTTCATGTGTCTGTTGGCTGTATGAATGTCTTCTTTTGAGAAATGTCTGTTCATATCCTTTCCCCACTTTTTGATGGGGTTGTCTGTTTTTTTCTTGTAAATTTGTTTGAGTTCTTTGTAGGTTCTGGATATTAGCCCTTTGTCAGATGAGTAGATTGCAAAAATTTTCTCCCATTCTGTAGGTTGCCTGTTCACTCTGATGATAGTTTCTTTTGCTGTGCAGAAGCTCTTTAGTTTAATTAGATCCCATTTGTCAATTTTGGCTTTTGTTGCCGTTGCTTTTGGTGTTTTAGACATGAAGTCCTTGCCCATGCCTATGTCCTGAATGGTATTACCTAGGTTTTCTTCTAGGGTTTTTATGGTGTTAGGTCTAACATTTAAGTCTCTAATCCATCTTGAATTAATTTTCGTATAAGGAGTAAGGAAAGGATCCAGTTTCAGCTTTCTACTTATGGCTAGCCAATTTTCCCAGCACCATTTATTAAATAGGGAATCCTTTCCCCATTTCTTGTTTTTGTCAGGTTTATCAAAGATCAGATGGCTGTAGATGTGTAGTATTATTTCTGAGGACTCTATTCTGTTCCATTGGTCCATATCTCTGTTTTGGTACCAGTACCATGCTGTTTTGGTACCAGTACCATGCTGTTTTGGTTACTGTAGCCTTGTAGTATAGTTTGAAGTCAGGTAGTGTGATGCCTCCAGCTTTGTCCTTTTGACTTAGGATTGTCTCGGAAATGTGGGCTCTTTTTTGGTTCCATATGAACTTTAAAGCAGTTTTTTCCAATTCTGTGAAGAAACTCACTGGTAGCTTGATGGGGATGGTATTGAATTTATAAATTACCTTGGGCAGTATGGCCATTTTCACGATATTGATTCTTCCTATCCATGAGCATGGTATGTTCTTCCATTTGTTAGTGTCCTCTTTTATTTCACTGAGCAGTGGTTTGTAGTTCTCCTTGAAGAGGTCCTTTACATCCCTTGTAAGTTGGATTCCTAGGTATTTTATTCTCTTTGAAGCAATTGTGAATGGAAGTTCATTCCTGATTTGGCTCTCTGTTGCCAGAACTTCCAACACGATGTTGAATAGGAGTGGTGAGAGAGGGCATCCCTGTCTTGTACCACTTTTCAAAGGGAATTTTTCCAGTTTTTGCCCATTCAGTATAATATTGGCTGTGGGTTTGTCATAAATAGCTCTTATTATTTTGAGATACTTTCCATCAATACCGAATTTATTGAGCGTTTTTAGCATGAAGGGCTGTTGAATTTTGTCAAAGGCCTTTTCTGCATCTATTGAGATAATCATGTGGTTTTTGTCTTTGGTTCTGTTTATATGCTGAATTACGTTTATTGATTTGTGAATGTTGAACCAGCCTTGCATCCCAGGGATGAAACCCACTTGATTATGGTGGATAAGCTTTTTGATGTGCTGCTGGATCCGGTTTGCCAGTATTTTATTGATGATTTTTGCATCGATGTTCATCAGGGATATTGGTCTAAAATTCTCTTTTTTTGTTGTATCTCTGCCAGCCTTTGGTATCAGGATGATGTTGGCCTCATAGAATGAGTTAGAGAGGATTCCCTCTTTTTCTATTGATTGGAATAGTTTCAGAAGGAATGGTACCAGCTCCTCCTTGTACCTCTGGTAGAATTCAGCTGTGAATCCATCTGGTCCTGCACTTTTTTTGGTGGGTAGGCTTTTAATTATTGCCTCAATTTCAGGGCCTGCTATTGGTCTATTTAGGGATTCAGCTTCTTCCTGGTTTAGTCTTGGGAGAGTGTAAGTGTCCAGGAAATTATTCATTTCTTCTAGATTTTCTAGTTTATTTGCGTAGAGGTGTTTATAGTATTCTCTGATGGTAGTTCGTATTTCTGTGGGGTCGGTGGTGATGTCCCCTTTATCATTTTTTATTGCGTCTATTTGATTCTTCTCTATTTTCTTCTTTATTAGTCTTGCTACCAGTCGATCAATTTTGTTGATCTTTTCAAAAAACCAACTCCAGGATTCATTGATTTTTTGGAGAGTTTTTTGTGTCTCTATATCCTTCAGTTCTGCTCTGATCTTAGTTATTTCTTGCCTTCTGCTAGCTTTTGAATGTGTTTGCTCTTGCTTCTCTAGTTCTTTTAATTGTGATGTTAGAGTGTCAATTTTAGATCTTTCCTGCTTTCTCTTGTGGGCATTTAGTGCTATAAATTTCCCTCTACACACTGCTTTAAATGTGTCTCAGAGATTCTGGTATATTGTATCTTTGTTCTCATTGGTTTCAAAGAACATCTTTATTTCTGCCTTCATTTCGTTATGTACCCAGTAGTCATTCATGAGCAGGTTATTCAGTTTCCATGTAGTTGAGTGGTTTTGGTTGAGTTTCTTAGTCCTGAGTTCTAGTGTGATTGCACTGTGGTCTGAGAGACAGTTTGTTATAATTTCTGTTTTTGTACATTTGCTGAGGAGTGCTTTACTTCCAATTATGTGGTCAATTTTGGAATAAGTGTGATGTGGTGCTGAGAAGAATGTATATTCTGTTGATTTGGGGTGGAGAGTTCTGTAGATGTCTATTAGGTCTGCTTGCTGCAGAGATGAGTTCAATTCCTGGATATCCTTGTTAACTTTCTGTCTCGTTGATCTGTGTAATGTTGACAGTGGGGTGTTAAAGTCTCCCATTATTATTGTATGGGAGTCTAAGTCCCTTTGTAAGTCTCTAAGGACTTGCTTTATGTATCTGGGTGCTCCTGTATTGGGTGCATATATATTTAGGATAGTTAGCTCTTCGTGTTGTATTGATCCCTTTACCATTATGTAATGGCCTTCTTTGTCTCTTTTGATCTTTGATGGTTTAAAGTCTCTTTTATCAGAGACTAGGATTGCAACCCCTGCTTTTTTTTGTTCTCCATTTGCTTGGTAGATCGTCCTCCATCCCTTTATTTTGAGCCTATGTATGTCTCTGCATGCGAGATGGGTTTCCTGAATACAGCAGACTGATGGGTCTTGACTCTTTATCCAGTTTGCCAGTCTGTGTCTTTTAATTGGAGCATTTAGTCCATTTACATTTAAGGTTAATATTGTTATGTGTGAACTTGATCCTGCCATTATGATATTAACTGGTTATTTTGCTTGTTAGTTGATGCAGTTTCTTCCTAGCCTTGATGGTCTTTACATTTTGACATGTTTTTGCAATGGCTGGTACCAGTTGTTCCTTTCCATGTTTAGTGCTTCCTTCAGGGTCTCTTGTAAGGCAGGCCTGGTGGTGACAAAATCTCTAAGCATTTGCTTATCTGTAAAGGATTTTATTTCTCCTTCACTGATGAAACTTAGTTTGGTTGGATATGAAATTCTGGGTTGAAAATTCTTTTCTTTAAGAATGTTGAATCTTGGTCCCCACTCTCTTCTGGCTTGTAGAGTTTCTGCCGAGAGATCTGCTGTTAGTGTGATGGGCTTCCCTTTGTGGGTAACCCGACCTTTCTCTCTGGCTGCCCTTAAGATTTTTTCCTTCATTTCAACTTTGGTGAATCTGGCAATTATGTGTCTGGGAGTTGCTCTTCTGGAGGAGTATCTTTGTGGCGTTCTCTGTATTTCCTGAATTTGCATGTTGGCCTGCCCTACTAGGTTGGGGAAGTTCTCCTGGATGATATCCTGAAGAGTGTTTTCCAACTTGGTTCCATTTTCTCCCTCACTTTCAGGCACCCCAATCAGACGTAGATTTGGTCTTTTTACATAATCCCATACTTCTTGCAGGCTTTGTTCATTTCTTTTTCTTCTTTTTTCTTTTGGTTTCTCTTCTCGCTTCATTTCATTCATTTGATCCTCAATCACTGATACTCTTTCTTCCAGTTGATCGAGTCAGTTACTGAAGCTTGTGCATTTGTCACGTATTTCTCGTGTCATGGTTTTCACCTCTGTAAGTTCGTTTATGGCCTTCTCTGCATTAATTATTCTGGTTATCAATTCTTCCACTCTTTTTTCAAGATGTTTAGTTTCTTTGCGCTGGGTACGTAATTCCTCCTTTAGCTCTGAGAAGTTTGATGGACTGAAGCCTTCTTCTCTCATCTCGTCAAAGTTATTCTCCGTCCAGCTTTAATCCATTGCTGGCGATGAGCTGCATTCCTTTGGAGGGGGAAATGCGCTCTTATTCTTTGAATTTCCAGCTTTTCTGCCCTGCTTTTTCCCCATCTTTGTGGTTTTATCTGCCTCTGGTCGTTGATGATGGTGATGTACTGATGGGGTTTTGGTGTGGGTGTCCTTCCTGTTTGTTAGTTTTCCTTCTAACAGTCAGGACCCTCAGCTGTAGGTCTGTTGGAGATTGCTTGAGGTCCACTCCAGACCCTGTTTGCCTGGGTATCAGCAGCAGAGGCTGCAGAAGATAGAATATTGCTGAACAGCGAGTGTACCTGTCTGATTCTTGCTTTGGAAGCTTCCTCTCAGGGGTGTACTCCACCCTGTGAGGTGTGGGGTGTCAGTCTGCCCCTAGTAGGGGATGTCTCCCAGTTAGGCTACTCAGGGGTCAGGGACCCACTTGAGCAGGCAGTCTGTCCATTCTCAGATCTCAACCTCTGTGTTGGGAGACCCACTGCTCTCTTCAAAGCTGTCAGACAGAGTTGTTTGCATCTGCAGAGGTTTCTGCTGCTTTGTTGTTGTTGTTGTTTAGCTGTGCCTTGTCCCCAGAGGTGGAGTCTACAGAGACTGGCAGGCCTCCTTGAGCTGCTGTGAGCTCCACCCAGTTCGATCTTCCCTGGGCTTTGTTTACCTACTTAAGCCTCAGCAATGGCGGGCACCCCTCCCCCAGCCTTGCTGCTGCCTTGCAGTTAGATCGCAGACTGCTGTGCTAGCAATGAGGAAGGCTCTGTGGGCATGGGACCGTCTCGGCCAGGTGTGGGATATAATCTCCTGGTGTGCCCGTTTGCTTAAAGCGCAGTATTGGGGTGGGAGTCACCCGATTTTCCAGGTGTTGTGTGCCTCAGTTCCCCTGGCTAGGAAAAAGGATTCCCTTCCCCCTTTCACTTCCCAGGTGAGGCAATGCCTCACCCTGCTTCAGCTCTCACTGGTCGGGCTGCAACAGCTGACCAGCACCAATTGTCCAGCACTCCCTAGTGAGATAAACCCAGTACCTCAATTGGAAATGCAAAAATCACCTGTCTTCTGTGTCACTCGCGCTGGGAGCTGGAGACTGGAGCTGTTCCTATTTGGCCATCTTGCTCCGCCCCCCCCCTAGTTTTTATTCTTTGAAAAAACATGAAGAGTGCTTTACCTTGGGTTCTAAGACAGACAATCACCAAGATTCACTGTGAACTACCATCTTTAATATTTGGAATGAGAACTACGTACTCTACTAAATAGTTGCCCTAAGGCTAGTTATAGATAATAAGCTATATGTAATATAAAATGAGAAAGTGGATTTTAATATCCAACTCCATCCTTAGGAATTGTGAGAAACTTTGAGGAAACAAATTTCAATGAACTGTCTTTGGCTTAATCCACTCTGTATTTCTCCTGCTGCGTCAGGTTCCGTAACCCTCTGCTATGTCTCCAGTGCTTTTTGGGCTAAGGTAGAAATGCCAGGGCTGGTTTTCAGTCTCAATTAATTTGCACAAGTTTCACTTTGGCTTGAGAGTTTGTAGGGATAATTGCCTCCCCAAATGCTCTGGGAAATGCATGCTCTTATTATAAGGGTTACCATATAACCTTTATATGGTAGATATATGGTAGATGTCCCAGATATCTCAGTTTATCTGGGACAATCCCAATTAATGCCTATTCTTCTGATGTGACTATTAGTTGCATCTTATGCCAGTGTAATGGATTAATGGGGCAGCCACCTATTTGTCCTGCTCACCCTGTGGGAAAGGGATGGGAGTGTTATAGTCTGCTCCCTTTGTCTTTGAGATAAGAGCTGAAAACAGAGCAGAAATGTGGGTGCTATTAAACTTCCTGTGTGCACATTAATATCTTTCTTGGGGGGCAGTAGCTCAGAATTCTAAGGTTTTAACATTTCATGTCCCCATCAAATTAGCCTCATATCCTTCACCTCCCATACATTCATTCTTTGAGAGTGAAATGTTTAAATGCCTACATTTAATGTTTACATTTATGCTTTTTGAATAATTTTTGAATTATATGATTTATAAATAATTTATAAATGTCCTTCATTTTACTGTAATAGCTATTCAGAAAATGATCTAATTTACTCAATTTTAGCGTAGCACCACCATAAATTCAATGGGAAATTGAAAAGAACTCACTGGTCTGCTGTTTCTCAATGTTGGTGAATTTAATCTCTTTATTTCAAAGATACATTGTGTCCTTGTGTATTGAGTAAAAATAGCTCCACTATCTAATAATAAAGACGTACTGTGTTTGACAAATTCCAGATTATAAAACATGTTTATAGTGGAATTGATAAAATTCATAGTAGCAGCACTGTAGGGAAGACAGATCTATGTAATGGGTCTAGGTATGGATTGGAATCAAGTCTAAAGGCCCCTTGTGTAAGTTGTGTGCTTTGAGGGAAGTAATTTATTGTTTGTGAGCCTCAACTTCATTATGGATAAAATGAGGAAAGTAAAACTTGCCCCACCCACTTCATAAGGCAAACAAATGTGATGAGTGTAAAAATAACTTATCAAATGCAAAGTACTATGTGATCATAAGTGGTAGCATAGAGCGTTGTCCTTCAGGCTGTTTAGAGGTATTATACTCACAGAAAAAAATATATCCACTTGAAAGGTGGGATTTCTTAGTCTATCTCTCTTTCCATTGGCAATTCCATTCCCCCTATACAGACTGAAGCTCAAACTAGTTCAAGCCAACAAGAATTTGTCAAGAATTGATCAGATACAGCAATGGGTTTGAAGTGGGCAGAAACTGCTAGTCAATGGGGCATTTCAAAGATGCTAGTCTTTGCAAACTCTGCACCACTGGTTCCGACTCTTGCCAGTGCCTGAACTTGATTTGGTTATAAAGATAAATAAGATATGATTCTGCTCTAGGGAGCCCACAATCCAATGAGAGAGATAGACATACACAAGTTAATTTCAATATAATGTAATAAACAGTATAATTTTTTAAAAAGTCACAGAAGAATGTGGAGACATTTAGTAAACCTGACTCTCATAAGGTAAGTTTAAAGAAAGATTTCAGGTGCCAATGATATTGTGTATGTCAGAAAGCCTTCTGTAATAATCATTATGGCACAGTTCTCAGGTGTAACAAAGGGTCAGAGATTACACCTCCTTGCTCCTATAAAAATAACAAGCACAGATTTTGTTGTAGAACAGACCGGTGCCTAATACCTCATTCGGTCAATTACTTGCTACATTTCTGAGCTTCAGCTTCTTTATCTGTGGTGCAGGGGTAATAATATCTACCTCAGTCTACTGGAATGTCTGCTCTACAAGGGCCTTTGGCCTCTTTTGTTTATTACTGTGTCTCCATCACTTAGAACATGGTAAGCACTATGGACGTTACCTTACATAGATGGTAAGTACTCAATAAATATTAATAGTTGTGGAATTTGTTTAGTAAATGAAGGTAGCTATTCATTTCCCAATCACCATTTTTTTTCTTAATTTTAATCAAGAGCCACCATAAAGTCAAGGAGATATTGGACAGGGTCCACTGGTTTACTCTTTGCTTCTCAATCCTGACCAATTTCACCTTTTTGTCTTTCAAATATGTATTTCAAAGGTACACAGTGTCCTCGTATATTTAGTAAAAATGGCACCATTACACAAGACAAAGGCAAAAGGCAATGGACAGGCCATGCTTATGATGCTTCCCTGTGTATATTCACATGATCTGCCATGCTGCAATGTCCTTCCCTGTTGAGAAATTTGCAAGGATCTGAAGACTCAAGTCTGTATATAGAAATGATATCATCAAATATGCATACTTTTTCTGTTTTTCAATGTTTGGAGTCTCTGTTTTTATAAGTGTTCAGTTATTCTGAAAACAACCTTTTCCCAAATTGTCAAAGAAAAAACTGTGACTATGCTAGAGTAGCTCATTCATCAAGCAACATCCTTTAAGCACTTTCTCATCTAAAGGATTGACAGATTGCACATTTCACTGGAAAGCTGTCCCACAAATATTCCCCTGGAGAGTTGGTAGCTCCGGAGCTTGAGAGTTGGATCTCAGAACGGCAAATACCTCGTTGAGAACCAGCGCTAGTATCAAATGCAGTTCTCCCTACTGGCCACTTGGTGGCAGTGCCAGCTCAAGCCATTAGCGTGCACCCAAGCATGTGATTCCTAACTTCTATTCAAATTTTAGGACCTACAGGGGGTTTCTGGTAAATCACATGGGCTAAGGTAAGCTTTGCTTACTGACAAAGAGGCTATATAAGAATTTTAAAATAAATTTCTTACCCTGATTTATGATATTAGGTTAGGCCCCCAGTTAGGTTACACCTAAAAAGGTGAATAATGGCAATTTCCTCAGTGTCTTTTAATAATCTCTACCTTGACATCACACATAGGTCAAACATAACCCAGGTCCTATCCAGAACTGGTTATTATCCTGAACTTCTCCACCTCATAAATCTTAAACTCTGTTCTCTGACCACAAACATCTCTCTCTCCCTCTTTGCTGTTATCGCAAAGGTGTGGTTTCTCAGAGATCACAGTCTCTTGAGCCCTTCTCTTTCTTCCTGTTTTCCAGATTCAACAGCCAATCCTGCAACCCTTCTGTATTAGGGTTCTCCTGAGAAACAGAATGAATAGAATGTAGACGGTAGATATATAGATTAGATAGATTAGAGATAGATAGATATAGAGATAAAGACTTATAATAGAAATTGGCTTATATGATGACTGTGGAGACAGAAAAGTCCCATAGTCTGGCATCTGCAAGCTGGGAACCAGGAGAACTGATGGTGTAACTCCTGTTCTAATTCCTAAGGCCAGAGAACCAGGAGCTCCAATGTCTAGGGGCAGGAGAAGACAAATGCCCCAGCTCAAATAGGGAGAGTGAATTCACCATTAGTCCACCTATTTGCTCTATGCAAACCCTCAATGAATGGGATAATGTCCACCTGCATTGGTGAGGGCATGGGCTCATTGCTGCACCTCTTTTGCTGTAAAGTGAGTTTCTTGATCAGAAACAATGCTGTGTGGAAAACCATGATGGTGGATAAGGCATTCTGTAAATCCACAGATGACAGTTTTGGCAGAGAAGCATTGCATGCAAGAAAGGCAAGTTTGTATCCAAAGTAAGTTTCTATTTTAGTATGGACAAAACATTGCCCCTTCCATGATGGAAGTGGTTCAGTGTAATCAACTTGCCACCAGGTAGCTGGATAACAACCATGGGGAATGGTGTCATATTGGTGTTCAGTGTTGGTTTCTGCTGCTGGCAGATTGGGCACTCAACTGTGGCCATATCCAAGTTGACTTTGGTGAGTAGAAGTCCATGTTGCTGAGCTCATGCATAACCACCATCTCTGTCATCAGGACCACTTTGTTAATGAGCCCATTGGCCAATGACAAAAGTGGCAGGAAAGAAAGAGACTGACTGGTATCCACAGGACAGCTCATTCTATCTACTTGATTATTAAAATTCTCCTCTGCAGAGGTTATCCTTTGGCAGGCATTCAGATGGGACACAAATACCTTCTTTTTTTTTTTTTTTCTCATTCAGAGATGTTTCCTCTCTGTGTGTTGGCCCATTCTTTCCCAGGCTCCTTTGACAACCCTTTAAATGTTGCTGGAATTCTTCCTTAGACTTCTTTTCTCTCTATACAACCCCATGTGACCTCTTTTATGGCTTCAATTATCACTTATATACTAAAGAATATACTCCCGAAACAATATCTCTAGACAGCTTGTCTAAACTTGAACTCCTCATTCCTTCATGTCTTCTACCAAGTTTTTTATTTTATTTTATTTTTTTACTCACTCTGTTGCCCAGGCTGGAGTGCAGTGGCATGATCTCAGCTCACTGCAACCTCTGCCTCCTGGGTTCAAGCGATCCTCGTGCCTCAGCCTCCCGAGTAGCTGGGATTACAGGAGTGCACCACTACACCCTGCTAACTTTTGTATTTTTTTGTAAAGATGGGGTTTTGTCATGTTGGCCAGGCTGGTCTCGAATTCCTGGCCTCAAGTGATCTGTCCACCTCGGCCTCCCAAAGTGCTGAGATTACAGTCTTTTACCAAGTCTTCTCATCCTTTATTCTTCATCTCATTAATGGTTCTGTTAACCACCTAGTTATCAAATTGGAAACCTAGAAGTCATGCTTTACTCCTTCCTCTCTCTCACTTCACACATCTATGTAGGCACCAAATTCAGTTAAATGTAGTACCTTTACATCTACTGAGACAGCTCACTTCTCCATCTCCATAACCACTGCCTTAGCTCAGGCTGTCTTCATTTTCCCCCATAAATTACTGAATAAGTTGCTCATTCCTTCTCCCAACAAACCAATTCTCCAAACTCCTGCAAGAGGGAATTTCAGACAGGAAGATCTGATTTGCTTAAATTCATTTTTGGTTTTTCATATTATTCAGCATAAACTCCTAAGCATAAAGTTTTGGAAATGCATTCTAGAAAAGTGAAACAAATGACAACTTTCTGAAGCTATTGGAAACTTAGATAAAATGTTTAACATTAAAGAGAAACTATCTGTTTTGTGGTAATGATGTGAATTTAAATTTTGGTGGAGCAAGGCTTTGTGGTAAATGTAACATTTGTATTAATATAAACATCTATGGAGAAGAAATAAATTCGAAGCTGTTTATCATGTACAAATAAACCATAATTGTATTCAAACAAACTATGATATCATATCTGTTAAAACACAGTCTGTAGTTGTCGCAGTTTAAAGAATTTAACATATCTCACATGGTTAATGTCATAAAATATTTGCGATGAAGTTGATGTTGAATCATAAAACAAGCTTTGACGTGGCAAATTGCACTTTATCTCTTTTCTTCCCATCATCAATTGAATTTACAAGTGTTTTAGCCTTTGAAGAACTACTTTGCAAATAGATGTTAAAGTATATTAAAAAGTCACCTGTAAATCTATCAATCATTAAACTGTCTGTGAATGTAATGTCAAAAAGTCAGCTTTGGCAGCATTTACTGAGTTGAAATTATTATAAAGAAAGCCTGCACCCAGATCCCAGATGTTGCTTTTCTAAATATCATTCTCCAATAAAAGCAACCAGGGATCCTTAGAGAAATGGTTGATGTCAGCAACCCTCAGTTTCAGTTAGGATTGGAACAGGGAAAATATAAGATGAGCTTGAAGCATTTGTAGCCCCAGGAAGCAAGGAAGAACCCCTAAAACAAAGGATAAAGACACGCCAAAGGGACAAAAGAGCCAACCTGAAAGAGCTCCCAGTGGCCACATTGGAATAATTTGAAAAACAAAATAACAATAATGTTGGATTATAACTGAAAGCATAGTATGATTATACATGAATCTGCACTGAATATATACATACAATTCCCCTGGAATGGAAGTATAATTCCCTCCTCCTTGAGTATGGACTGGGCTTCGTGATTTTCTTCTAAAAATAGAGCATGAAAAGGAAGAAAAAGCATAACTTTATTGTAGAGAAACCTGGCAAACACTACCTTAAGCAAGTGATCATGGTTAACATCACTAGTGCTATGGTATGTTGACATTATGTGATGAGAAAGGCATTTCACCTTTGTGGTATTCTCCCAAACCTATAACTCCAGTGCATGATAGGAAAAACATCAAACAAAAACTGAAAAACATTTTATAACGTATCTGACCAGTACTCTTCAAAACTATCAAGGTCATCAAAAACAAAAACAAAGACAGACTAAGATAAGACTAAGGAGATATGACGACTAAATGTAATGAGGTATCCTGGATGAGATCCTGGAACAGAAAAATGACATTAGGGAAAAACTAATGAAATTAGAATAAAGGGTGGAGTTTAGTTAATAGCAATGTACCAAAGTCAATTTCTTAGTTATGAAAAGTGTACCATGGTTAAAGCATGATGTTAACAAAAGGAGAAACAGGGTGAAGGATATACAGGAATTCTCTGCACTACTTTTAAAGTTTTTTTGTAACTCTAAAATTATTCTAAAAGAAAAAGTTGGTTTAAAAAAGAAAGCCTATAATATGGAAAATGTTAAATGTATTAATCCCAGAATTTTGGGAGGCCAAGGTGGAAGGATCACTTGAGCCCAGGAGTTGGAGATCAACTTGAGCAACAGAGGGAGATGCCATCTCTACCAAAAAATTTTAAAGATTACCCAGGCATGGTGGTGCACACCTGTGGTCCCAGCTATTCAGGCAGCTAAGGTGGGAGGATCACTTGAGCCTGGGAGGTCAAGGCTGCAGAAAGCCTAGATCACATCACTGCATTCCAGGCTGGGTAACAGTGAGACCCTGTCTCAAAAACAAAAACCAAAAAATTTCTTACTTCTACAAAACCAAGGAGAAACTGAAGAAATTATGGGGAACTCAAACAGTCTGTATAGGAATCAATTTTGAGTATCTTGGCTTGTAGAAAGAATATTTTGATGGAGTGCCAATTTTTAATGGGATAATTTATATTGACATCTGGAATTGAAAGATATTGAGAACGCTTAGATTTTTGCAGGACTTATATTTGGCAAAAAATTCAAAAGTATATAAATTCAGGCTATGTTTTTTCACAAGTTCTTTTTTTCATACAAAATAATTTGTCAAAGAAATTTTACTCTGAAGGAAAGCAAAAAGCATTGCTTGTGACAGTATTGGGGTAAAACATTCATACATCTCAATTAGAAGAAATTAGAATTGAAACTATTCTTCGTAACTGGCTCTGAGTTTGCCAGGAACCTCAGTGCCTATGGAGAGAACATATTATCCAATAAAAAAAGTAGAGAAGTGTCAATTGCGGGTGTCAACAATTTCAAATGTATTAACCACCAAAATAACACTTTGCACATTACGATTTGATGAACAAATTAAAAATAATAAGATGCTTATTGAAAAAAATGCACTCTTCAAGAAAATACTAGTAACAGAGACAGATGCAGCTAAGCAATTGAATATGCACTATAGTCATTGCTTTGTTTATTTCATTTTTAAAGCATTCAGGTAGTCAATATAACAAAATAATTCTAAAAATTATTTAAGGTGCAAGAATGTATGTTATTTTCAATTTTAGAAGTAATTTTATTTTTTAAAAGTTTTTAATAGAACTACCAATGTAATACAATAGGACCAATATAGTAAAAACACAATTTGTTGCTCAATGAATATTTTAATTATGTGATTTTCATGATTGTGTTAGCATATTCTCTTTCACTCTCAAACACGCTTTCACGTGGATAAATTCTGTGGTCACTTAACATATAGATATCCTTGAGCAGCCTGCAGACAGGCAACAGTTTCTTATTCATTGTTGTACCTTCATTATCTAGCATGGGAATATTTAATACAGGTTTATTGAAGAGATGAATAAATGAATGTACATTTTGTCCTGCAGAGTGTTCAATGGTGCTGCTGCTAATGAAAGGTAAGCAGTAGCAAAGCTTGACATGAGTGCTTTTCCTGTCAGCGGCATGTGGGCCTTTAACACCTGGGTGAACCCTAAACAGGTGCTGCATCATGGAAACCCAGGTGCAGAGCGGAGCGCCTCATCCATCTCTCACAGCTGCTCCCTCCTTTTGGGATTCCTATAGCCTCAATATTTTTCTTTTGAAGCTTTTAAAATCTAACAAAACATTGAAAGAAGAATATAGGTAACACCCATGTTTCTTTCACTTCAGAAAATTAATGATTTTATACTGTCAAACATGCACTTACATTTTCCTGATTGTCACCTAGATATTATTTTTAGCTGCTTTAAACCTGTATCCAATGAAGTTTTCAGGCATTGCATTTGTCTGTGTCTCTTTT
This sequence comes from Trachypithecus francoisi, assembly GCF_009764315.1. NCBI lineage: Eukaryota > Metazoa > Chordata > Mammalia > Primates > Cercopithecidae > Trachypithecus > Trachypithecus francoisi. The sequence goes on from NW_022681460.1 coordinate 43,612,638, forward strand.
ATCTCTTTTAATCTAGAACAGTCCTTGCCTTGTATTGCTCATTTTTCACATCCCTGGCTTTTTCGACACGTCTTGCAGACTGGTCTTTTGTCTACTCTTTAGTTTTTAAAATGTTATAAAGTGAATTAAGAACATGTGGCCAAGTTCCCTTTTACTAGACAAGGATGATTTAGGGAGATGGGCTTTTAGGCAAAAATGCTAGTCAGAGAATGAGGAGGGATTTCATTTAACATACAAGACTTAGGGGCTCCTTTCCATATAGTCAAGGAAAAAATTCAGCCATTTCACTGAAGAAGTAATCATTTAGAATTCATTGATAATTACTCCTTCTCAAAAATATTAGGTAAAATTTCCATTAAGCAATTTCTGAAGCACAATAACTACATTTGAAAAGAAGTGTTTTACACATTTAAGGCATGATTTTAATTTAGGTTTTTCACATACATTATATGTGAGTACATTTAAAGTTAAATGACCTGCTACCACATGTTAATTATCATTTGTGCTAATAAACAACAAAATAGGGTGATAAAGAGGTATTTTAAATTTTATTCCATTTTTCTATACACTCTTGCTAGGAAATTAACTCTGCATTTTTTGGGGGGGGCAGGGAATAAAGCAGGCATAGGCACCAATGCAAATTGATTCTCCTTTCATTAAAACAGACTGATTTGTTGCGTTGAATCGATGAATAGCAGTTACTAGGTGCTGAGAATAGATAAAGAAAAGATAGCAAATATGGCTCCTGCTTTGGAAGATGTTTTCTAATAGTATAAATAAGAGAAACATGCTGATACATGTTCTTTCACTTTCCACTTTTTGGTATATATTAAATATTATATATATATATGTTATACACACATATATATATGATACTATTATAAATGATTTATTATCAATGGCCTTAAGTCTTCTTTCAGAATTTGTACAGAAAATGGTAGGCACTCAATAAATGCCTTTTGCACAAATAAACTCAAATTTGTTCCATGCATATTGCTATTTTCAAATTGATGTCACACATGGTCTGAGTGAATTCCACCTGCATTGAAATGTGGAGGAAGCTCTTGACAGATGACAGTGTGGGGCCCTGCAGGGTGAGAAGAAAAGCCGTGCCAGCCTGAGGGAGAATACTGTGACCTGAAGGCTGCCCTTGAAAGACAGCGGGAGTGTGCGGCTCACACAGCACCCCCAGCACATCTGTGCTGGGCTAGTGGGTCCCAGGATGTACACAGGAGTAGAAAACAATAACTACATTAGCATTCAGAGCCATCCGCACCAAATCGCTGCCTCCTCCAATGTCATCTGCAGATGGGAAATCTGGGGATTTTTAGATGGTTTTTATGATAATTATAATGCCACTTACATGTGCATCCTTCTCTAAAACACTGCTCATGAAGTAACTACCCAACCTATTATGCTGTTGTTAGAGGAGAAAAAAAATTAAAATTACTCAATTTATTTGTTTATGTGGAAGTCTTACTGTAGCATATATTTTCATACATTTAGATAAAATGTATCCCTCTGGCACCAAACAGTGTTGAATCAGTCCCTTCACCTCTATGAGATTTAGTTTCCTCATAAGTAGAGAATGAGTAAAAATATTCACTATGTTTATCCCTCAGAGTTGCTGAAAAATCAAATGAGAAAATGAATGTGTATGAAAGTAAAAAAAAAATGTGTTATTACTACTATTACCTGTCTCTTCAGCTCATATGTTTGTATATGACTCACATCCATGGATGGAGAAAGGATGAAAGTTTATTCACTAGGGTCAGAACATCTCCCAAGAGTGGCCTGGAACACTTTGAAGTCAGGAAAGAGGGCTGCTCTGTTGGCTACTTAAAGGAGTTTTCTCACTCTACATCCACCAAAGCTCAGTTCAGTATTTTCCCGTCCAACTTAGTGGTGTGCATCCCCACCCAGAAAACATTATGAGGTGGTGGAAAGACTCCAAAAACAAATGAAACAGCAGGGCTGGAATTTTGACTTCACCTTTGTGTTAGTCCGTTCTTATGCTGTTATAAAGACATACCTGAGACTGCGTAATTTATAAGGAAAAGGAGTTTAATTGGCTCACAGTTTCACCAGCTGTGTAGGAGGCATGGCCAGGGAGGCCCCAGAAAACACAATCATGGCAGAAAGCGAAGAGGAAGGAAGCACGTTCTACATGGCTTGAGCAGGAAGAAGAAAGAGAGTGAAGCGGGAGGTGTTACACACTTTCAAACAATCAGATCTCTTGAGAACTCACTGGCTATCATGAGAACAGCAACAAGGAAATCTACCCTCATGATCCAATCACCTCCCACCAGGTCACTCCCCTAACACTGGAGACTACAATTCAATACGAGATTTGGGTGAGGACACAGAGCCAAACCATATCAATATTTAATTTGGTGTGTGGTACACAATACTGAATCTTTTCAAGTCTTATTTTTCTTATTTGTGTAACAACCTTAGTATTGTTAGTCAGTTGTGTAACATAGAATGTGTGAAGCAACACACAGGGGGCTTTTAGAAAATAGTTTACTTTGCTCAAAAGGGACAGCCCATGCACCTTGAATTTCCTCGTTTTTGGAAAGGAGATAACACTTATAGAGGCAGTATTCAAATTAATGAGACAATGTATGAAAACTCCAGCAAGGAGCTTGGCATGTGGAATGTAATTAATTTCTTCAGGCTTCAGTCTTGTAATGGTAACATAGTGAGATGGGGCTGGAGGAGGAAAATCAAAGGAGTCGGTGGCTCAGACAGAGACCTAGGTCATGAGGAAAATAACCTGTGCTGTGTGTAATAGGGCTGAATTGAGGCTGCTTGATCAAGAATATCTGAGTAAAACCCACATTCTATTTTTCCTTTGTTTTAAAGATGCAAGTGCCAATTGTTAAGTTTTTCATGCCTGACTTGTCTGTTTACACTGCTGCCTAGAAGGGACTTAGGCTGGCAAGTGCAGAAGCTTGTTCTCTGGTGTCAGTAGACTGGACCCTAGGCTTGCCATTCATTGCTCTCCTGATCTTTATTTGGTCTGAAAGAGGAACTGGAGTAGATGTGGGAGAGATATAGTGTTTTCTAACCTGTTTTATCATACTTACAAATGTAGCATAAACTCCCAAGTCCCAATCTAGCTGTAAGTCTTCTTGTCTCTGCCTTCAAAATATATTGTCTATTCACTTCTTCTACCTCCACTGCCACAATCCCAGGTGAAGTCATTACTTTTTTTTTTAATTTTTTTTTTTTTTGATACAGAGTCTTGCTTTGACGCCTGGGCTAGAGTGCAATGGTGTGATCTCTGCTCGCTGCAACCTGTAGCTCTCAGGTTCAAGCAATTTTCCTGCCTCAGCTTCCCAAGTAGCTGGGATTACAGGTGCCTGCCACCATGCCTAGCTAATTTTTTGTGTGTTTAGTAGAGATGGGTTTTTGCTATGTTGGCCAGGCTGGTCTTGAACTCCTGACCTCAGGTGATGCACCTGCCTCGGCCTCCCAAAGTGCTGGGAATATAGGTATGAGCTACCGTGCCTGGCCCACTCTTATCTTGTAAATGGACAACTGTGTCAAAAGTATTCTATCTGATTCTGCCTTTTTTTTTTTTTTTTTTTTTTTTTTGCCATTTCTCCCTGTAGTAGACATGGTGATTGTGTTGACAGCCTCCAGTCAACTCTCTGTATTGTGGCAGCTGTGTGGTTTGTGTGGGATTGACCCCACTACCATCTCTAGGGAATACCTTGATGACTTAAAGCCTATCAGGAAAATCCATGTGCTGTTGTTGTAGTACTTGGTTCAGACAGCCCAGGACTAACCCAAGCAGCTCCTGATATTTATCTGGCCAAAGGATTGGTTCAAGGTGGTTCAATTGTGCAAATCTTAGGGCATTTGTCAAATGGACAGAGGGAGCCGTCTTGTTCTCTCCTTCTGGATGTGAAGGAGAAAGCGTGATGTGGTATGCAGACTGGTTGCCATTTTGCCCAGACAGCCTGAGAAAGAAGCTACCAAGTAGGAGGCAAAGCCATTGGAATCTCAGAGAAGTGGAGTAAAATCCCCAACTAAACCATGCCTAAAGCCCTTTCTTCCTTTGAACTTTCAGTAACATGGACTAATAAATCCCTTCTAAGTCATTTTTAGATTCTTATAACGGTTCCTAATGACTTTATTCTCTATGCTATAGACAGAGTGATATTTTCAAAACATAAATCAGACTATGTTACATCTTTGCTTAAAATTTTCTGCTAAGAATTTAGGATACATTATAGCTTCTTAATTAAATTGGACATGAAGCTATATAATGAGATGTTAACTTCTCTGACCTCTGTGGCTGCCACCTACCCTTTCTCTGACTACACTACAGATACCCCTGAATTCTTTCTATGCCTCAAATTCACCAGGTTTACTCTAATCTCAGATTTACACTTGCTGTTTTCTCTGCCTAGAATGCTCTTCCTTCAGATCTTAAATTGCTGATATCCTCTTCTCATTCAGGTCTCAACTCAAATGTTGCTTCCTCAAATAACTTTTCCCTAACTACTCAATTTCATTTTTCTTCTGATCAATGCCACTCTCTATACTACTAATCTGTTTAGTTTTGTTCATAGCATTTGGTATCTAAAAGAATCTTATTTCCTTTTATTTTGGTGTCTCCCCACTAAAATAGAAGCTTCTGGTGGGAGAAGACCTTATCTTTCTTCTTCATCCTGTATCTTATTGTCTAGGACAGTTCTTGGAACCATAGTAAATGGTAAATAAATATTTGTTGAATTAATGAAAGTCACTAATGAAATATAAGATAATATATTTTTAATACTCTATTATATGAATGTCCTACTTATTTTTTATTAACTTTGATAGTCCTTATATTGGATTCAATTATCTAGATCAACAAAGGACCCAGTAGTCTCCAAAAATAGTCTTAAGTCTGGTATCCTGTATGTCTGAATAAGAGAATGCCAAGAACCCATTTCTCCTATGCTTTCCAGTCCTTTGGTCTGCTCTTCTTCATTAGGTTCAATCTCTGTTTGGCTGATGTGAGCTTATTTGCAAAGAGTATAATTTGGATAGTGCTCCTGGAGTTTTTCAAGGCCTGGGTTCAGATCTGATCTTGCCTGCTAATTGGTTGGTTCCCTCCCCTCCCTGGGCTGCATTTGTTTTCTTCATGCTAGCCACTGTGTGGCCCGAATGTGGGTCCAAACTATCAAATCACTGAACCATTATGAATCATGAGATTGCTTGTTTTTCACACAGCTGGGGCTAGAGGAACCTGCTGCTTTGTCTAACTCAGTAGATGGGCACCTCTTGGACTGTGTTGCCTGCCTACAGAAAGTTAGAATGTGCCACCTATTCAGCCCATCACAACCAATACACACAAGAGCTTCCTCCACTCCTCTGCCATCCTCTACCCATGAATCTTTTTTTTTTTTTGAGATGGAGTCTCTCTCTGTTGCCCAGGCTGGAGTGCAGTGGTGTGATCTCAGCTCACTGCAACCTCTGCCTCCCAGGTTCAAGCGATTCTCCTGCCTCAGCCTCCTGTGTAGCTGGGATTACAGGCGCCCACCACCACGCCCAGCTAATTTTTGTATTTTTAGTACAGATGGGGTTTCACCATGTTGGCCAGGCTGGTCTTGAACTCCCGACCTCAGGTGATCTGCCCGCCTTAGCCTCCCAAAGTACACCTGTGAATCTTATTGGGTAGTTTCTCTTTTTCACCTTCAGCCAGTTGTGGAGGAGCCAGTATTACTTGTAGCTGATCCTAATTCCACCTTAGAAAGATCTCGACCATTTTCCTCCAGGGTATTCTTGACTGTTTTCCTTCAGAGCACTCTTGACCATTCTCCTCTGAGCTGCATTGTCATCAAAGGAGACAGAAGGATAAATAAGCGGTCGGTGTAGGAAAGTGGATTATGGAGTGAAGGAACACTTCAGTTGTGAAAAGAGTTAAATCCAAGACATAGGACAGCTACATTTTCTGTTAACCCTGGACATAAAGTGAAGACAAATAACACAACTATTTAGCTGTACTTCCCATTCAATCCCCTGGCTTGCCTTTGTCTTTCCTGTCATTCACATGCGGAGCTGAGGCAGACCAGAGATTACTGGGAGCAGGCAAAGTGACAAAGTGGAGTATCTCTCAGTTCAGAATGTACTGTCTCTTACACCACAGAGGATTTATATTGTAATGAGCAATTGAGAGACCTAAGGGTGTATTACAGATGAAATGTTGTCATTTAGGAAAAGAAGTAATGCTGTGCAAAAGAAAGTGGGCTGACTTGTAATCTAGAATTTCAAACACTCAGATCTTTTTTTTCCTTTTTTGATAATGGAACTGATAAATGTCACTTTGTCTGCACCTTTCCTTTTAGATATCTCCATCATTTATTCTGATTTTTAATAACAAAGGCCAAATCCTTTAGTTGTAAGACTGTAGTGACTACCATGTTTTAGATTAATCAAATGTTTGGGGGACCAAGTCGGCAAGAAGTGCCATCACCTCAAATCTCCTAGCTCCCCTGAGGGGTCCTGCTCCACTTACTTCCAGGATGACTCTGGCACCAAAATTCTTGTGACTCTGAGCCTCACCTTATACACATGTGAAACAAAAATCACTAAAAACCTTTTTAGCTGTTCTAACTCTATTGGTGGTTTTGTTTGGGAATAACTCAGAAACAAGGTGGAAGTGTTAATAAATGTCTGTCTGTTCTAAACCAAAAAGTATCTGAGACAGGGCTCAATCAATTTAGAAGTTTATTTTGCCAAGGTTAAGGACATGCCTGGAAGAAAAGAACATGACATCACAGAAACAGTCTGTGGTTTGTGCCTTTCTCCAAAGATGATTCTGAGGGCTTCAGTATTTAAAGGGGAAAAGCAGGCTGGAGAGAAAAGAGGAGGGGTACGGTAATCCACATGTTGTAAGAGAAAAGCAAACAGGGGAATTGTGAATTATGTAATAGTCTCAAGCTCAGTAAATCGGCACTTTACATAAGATAAGGTGAACATAGAGTAGCTACCCGTGGAGATATTTAACCTTTTATCTGTAGCTATCTGCCTAGGAACAATAGGAAAGACAGTTTTTTTGTGTGACACCTTTTGGCTTAGTTCTTTCCTTTTGGCATAGTGAATTGGGGTTCCAAGTTTTTTTCCTTTCACACTACTTATACTCTACCACAAAGTCCAAATGTAAATGGACATTTCATCTGAAACTCTGTCTTTATGGGAGTACCCAGTAAGTCACTACCAGAGTTTTAGAATCAGGTGAGTCCTAAGAATACCGCTGATTGAATTTCTCTCACGAGCTTGCGGTTTGGCCATTCTGATAGATAAGAGAAAATATTTTCTTTTTACTAAGAAATCTTCTAGACCTATACAGTTCTAATTTATGAACTGCTACAGTATAGGACAAAGATTGGGGTTTAAGAGAATGATGAAAAGTATAAACAAGTCATGGGGGGTTTATAAATCTTGTAAAGAGAATTTTGTGTGTAATTGGGTTGGCTGGGATTAGAAGGGAATTGATTATACGTTTTTCTAAGAACTGAGAATTAATGTCAGGGGTGCACTGATACAGGACCAGAATCTGATTCTCTGTGTTTGAAGCAACAAGGTTTTCCTGGAATGTTGATCTACTCTTAGTAAAAAATAAACTGCAAGAGGTTTGGATTTTAATTCTCAAGCCTTTAATTTAAAATCAGATTAAAATTTGGATTTTAATTTAAAGAAATGGTTCTTTAAATTTTCAACCATCTTCTGACCTACAGCTTTTCTTGTTTTACAGCTTCTACCTAATTTCAAGTTGGAAGTGCTGTTTTCACTTAAAATGATAATTACTTTTTTTGAGTAGACTTTTCCTCTTAAAGCCCTTCAGATTCACATGCCTAGGGTTTGGCTTTTTACTGCATCTCACTACATGTGATTCACAGGTCATGCATCATTGCTTTCTGCTTTTCTTCCTTATCTCCTTGAAAAGGTACATATTTTTGCTTAGAGTGGTTACTCTCTTCCTTAGCTTTTTCATCCATTTCTGTAGCGTTTGTGCTATTGTGGCCTAACACTGAGAAAGTTTGTCTTAAAGGACTAAGAAAACAATATTTCTTCCGTTATAACTTGATTCTACACTCTTTGCTTTTCTTGATGCCTCTAAATTGTTCTATGTAACCAGACAATTTTACCTGCTTTTACTTTTTCTCAAAGCTGTAGATTCCCCTGCTCAAGGTAATGGTTCTCTTGTTTACATTGTTATTTTATAATATGGTGTACACTCATAATCATGGACATATACTCTTTCAGTGTCCAATTTAATTGAAGTACCTTTTCAACAGCCTTCCACTTCAAGGTTATGTAAATGGGCTTCCAACAAATAGAGGCACTAATACTGCAGGAGATCTGTGTGTGTGTGTGTGTGTGGTTGCTTTTTAATGTTTTAAGTAATAAGCCTAGGAAGCAGGATTTTTTTGTTTTATTCATATAGTTTCTTGTGCTTTTCTTGTGTTTTCTGCTGTCCTTATTAGGTTTTTGATTACTTAGAAAAATTGAATCATCTCTAATTAGTGATGCTAAATCTTTCTTAAAATTTATGCAGATGTGTTGATATTTTAAAAATTATTTAATATTTATAAAGGTCTGATAGTCCTTCTGTGACACTGTCAGTCATAATTCTGGCCATCTTAAAATACGGTAGAAGTGACTAAATTTCTTTGTGTTAGCTACAAAGAATTCTCATCAGATTGTTAACCGTGGCTATTTTAAGTTTTTGTCATTTACAGTTTTGATTTTTCTCTAAAGGCATCTCCAATCAGATTCATAGAAAATACTCTAACAAGTACTTTTGAATACAGTTTCTGATGACTTTAAAATCAATGCATGAAGTAAAAATGTCCAAAACTCTTGTTAAAAAACATTGAGGAATTCATGAAACTGCTAACCAAGATCAGACAAAGCAAGAATTAATTATATGGACTAAATTGATAAAGTAATATGATTTTTATAATGTTCATTTAAAATATTTATGGTTCTTTAATGAATTATGGTTCTTTATTTTTTAGATTTGAGGAAACTCATAAGGTCCCTCAGGTGTACAACAATTTGGTAACATATACTGTAAACAGAATTAAAATATTTGCTTCTTCTCTCTATCTGGTCCCTTCAAAATTCAAAAACTATTTGTGGCTATATTTATTTTATGGCCATATATTTATTTACATAAGTTCAATATAAATATTTTCTTTATAACAATATATAATTTAAAATAGTGGCAAGATTTAACTAGGTTGTTGTATTTTTTTCTTTTTTCTTTTTTAATTAATTAATTAATTAATTTATTTTTTTAATTATACTTTAAGTTCTAGGGTACATGTGCATAACGTTTATATCATGTATAACTCCCCAATGCAATCCCTCCCTCCTCCCCCCTCCCCCTGATAGGCCCCAGTGTGTGATGTTCCCCTTCCCGAGTCCAAGTGATCTCATTGTTCAGTTCCCAGGTTGTTGTATTTAAAGTTGTTTGTAGATACTGTGCTATGGAATTGTATACTTTAAACTAGTTAATTTTATGGTATGTAAATTATAATCACAAAAAAGATTTTTAAAAACCAAAAAACAGTTTATAGGTACTACAGATAAAACCTAAAGCCCAGCTTGATTTGTCTTCCTAGCCTTGAAAATTTTTCTAAGTCCAATATGAAATCTAATCACTATTATTATTACACTTATGTAAATTATAAGACCAAATCTAGTAAAATTAAATTTATTTAGAGCAAATTAGTCTTAATCTGATTACATTTGGCAAAAATTGAGATGAATACAATATACTTGTTATTGGCTTATAGTCTGAAACATGTTTTCAAGTTTTATTATCAACCTGTAGACTGAACTGGATCCTACATTTTTCTAGGTTTCTTCGAATCCAATTTTCTCCCATGGAATTACTAAACAATAACTTCTTTTCCCTGAAGTCTTTTAATAATATAACTTTTCAATAACTCTTCAATACTCAGACACTGACAAACATTCACAATCATGGAGACCATCCAGGAAAACATGACCTCACCACGTGAACTCAATAAAGCACCAGTAACTGATCCTGGAGAGACAGATATGTGACCTTTCAGACAGATGACTCAAAAGCTGTTTGAGGATGCTCAATGAAATTCAAGATAACATAGAGAAGGAATTCAGAATCCTATCAGTTAAATTTAACAAAGAGATTGAAATAATCAAAAAGAATCAAGCAGAAATTCTGGAACTGAAAATTACACTAGACATACTGAAGAATGCATCAGAGTACCTTAACAACAGAACTGATCAAGCAGAAGAAAGAATTAGTGAACTTGAAGACAGGCTATTTCAAAACACACATTTGGAGGGGACAAAAGAAAAAAGAATAAAAACTATGAAGCATGCCTACAAGAACTAGAAAATAGCCTCAAAAGGGCAAACCTATGAGTTCTTGGCCTTAAAAAGGAAGTAGAGAAAGACAGAGAGGTAAGAAATTTATTCAAAGGGATAATGAATAACTTCCCAAAGCTAGAGAAAGATATTGATATTCAAGTAGAAGAATGTTATAGGACACCAAGCAGATTTAACCTAAATAAGACTACCTCAAGGCATTTAATAATCAAACTTCTAAATGTCAAAGATAAAGAAAGATCCTAAAAGCAGCAGAAGAAAAGAAACAAATAACATACAATGAAACTCCAATATGTCTGGCAGCAGGCTTTTCAGTGGAAACTTTACAGGCCAGGAGAGAGTGGCATGACGTATTTAAAGTGCTGAAGGAAAAATTTTTTACACAAGAATAATATATCTGGAAAAAATATCCCTCAATCATGAAGGAGAAACACCTTGGAATCTATGCAAACACATGGAAATTAAACAATATGCTCCTGAATGACCAGTGGGTCAATGAAGCAATTAAGAAGGAAACTTAAAAATTTCTTAAAAAAAGTGATAATGGAAAAACAACGCACCAAAACCTATTGTATACAGCAAATGCAATACTAAGGAAAGTTTATAGCAATAAGCACCTACATTAAGAAAGTAGAAGAACTTCAAATAAACAACCTGATGATGCATCTAAAGAACTGAAAAAGCAACAGCAAATCAAACCTAAAATTAGTAAAAGAAAAGAAAGAATAAAGATCAAAGCATAAATAAATGATATTGAAACAAAGAAAACAATAAAAAAGTCAATAAAATGAGAAGTTGTTTTTTTGAAAAGATAAACACAATTGACCAAACTTTAGCCAGACTAAGAAAAAAAGAGAGAAGGCCCAAACAAAACCAGAGATGAAAAAGTACAGATTACCATTGATACCACAGAAGTTTAAAGGATCATTAGAAGCTGATATGAGCAACCATATGCCAACAAATTGGAAAATCTAGAAGAAATAGATAAATTCTTAGACACATAAAACTACCAAAATTGAACCCTGAAGAAATCCAAAACCTGAACAAAGAACATATAATGAGATAGAAGCCATAATAAGTCTCCCAGCAAAGAAAAGCCTGGAGCTTACTGAATTCTACCCAACATCTAGAAGAAAATCTAGGTAGTACCATTCAGGACATAGGCATGGGCAAGGACTTCATGTCTAAAACACCAAAAGCAATGGCAGCAAAAGCCAAAATTGACAAATGGGATCTCATTAAACTAAAGAGCTTTTGCACAGCAAAAGAAACTACCATCAGAGTGAACAGGCAACCTACAGAATGGGAGAAAATTTTTGCAACCTACTCATCTGACAAAGGGCTAATATCCAGAATCTACAAAGAACTCAAACAAATATACAAGAAAAAAACAAACAACCCCATCAAAAAGTGGGGAAAGGATATGAACAGACATTTCTCAAAAGAAGACATCCATACAGCCAACAGACACATGAAAAAATGCTCGTCATCACTCGCCATCAGAGAAATGCAAATCAAAACCACAATGAGATACCATCTCACACCAGTTAGAATGGCAATCATTAAGAAGTCAGGAAACAATAGATGTTGGAGAGGATGTGGAGAAATAGGAACACTTTTACACTGTTGGTGGGATTGTAAACTAGTTCAACCATTATGGAAAACAGTATGGCGATTCCTCAAGGATCTAGAACTAGATGTACCATATGACCCAGCCATCCCACTACTGGGTATATACCCAAAGGATTATAAATTACTGTACTACAAAGACACATGCACACGTATGTTTATTGCGGCACTATTCACAATAGCAAAGACTTGGAATCAACCCAAATGTCCATCTGTGACAGACTGGATTAAGAAAATGTGGCACATATACACCATGGAATACTACGCAGCCATCAAAAAGGATGAGTTTGCGTCCTTTGTAGGGACATGGATGCAGCTGGAAACCATCATTCTTAGCAAACTATCACAAGAAGAGAAAACCAAACACCGCATGTTCTCACTCATAGGTGGGAACTGAACAATGAGATCACTTGGACTCGGGAAGGGGAACATCACACACTGGGGCCTATCATGGGGAGGGGGGAGGAGGGAGGGATTGCTTTGGGGAGTTATACATGATATAAACGTTATGCACATGTACCCTAGAACTTAAAGTATAATAAAAAATAAAAAATAAAAAAAAAAATAAAAAAAAAAAAAAAAGAAAAAAGAACTAATATCAATCTTACTCAAACTATTCTGAAAAATAGTGGAGGAGGGTGTACTTCCAAACTCATCTTACAAGGCCAATTTTACTCTGATACCCAAAGATACATCAATGACCTTCTTCGCAGAAATAGAAAAAATAATCCTAAAATTTATGTGGAATCACAAAAGACTCACAATTGTCAAAGATAGCCTAAGCAAAAGGAACAAAACTGGAGGAATCACATTACCTGACTTCAAATTATACTACAGAGCTATAGTAACCAAAACAGCATGGGACTGGCGTAAACACAGATACATAGACCAATGGAACAGAATAGAGAACTCAGATATAAATTCATACATCTACAGGGAACTCATTTTCGACAAAGGTGCCAAGAACATACACTGGGGAAAAGACAATCCCTTCAATAAATGTTCTGGTAAAACTGGATATCCATATGTAGAAGAATGGAGCTAGACCCCTATCTCTCACCGTATAAAAAAAAATCAAAATGGATTAAATACTTAAATCTAAGACCTCAAACTATGAAACTACTACAGGAAACTTTGGGGAAACTCTCCAGAACATTGGTCTAGGCAAAGAATTCTTGAGTAAATACCCTATAAGCACAGGCAACCAAAGCAAAAATAGACAAATGAGATCACGTCATGTTAAAAATCTTCTGTGCAGCAAAAGAAACAGTCAACAAAGTGAAGAGACAACTTACATAATGGGAGAAAATATTTGCAAACTACCCATCTGACAAAGGAACAATAACTAGAATATATAAGGAGCTCAAAAAAACTCTATAGGAAAATAACTAATAATCTGATTTTAAAATGGGCAAAAGATCTGAATAGACATTTCTCAAAAGAAGACATAGAAATGGCAAACAGGTATATGAAAAGGTGCTCAACATCATTGATCATCAGAGAAATGCAAATCAAAACTACAATGAGATACCACTTTACCCCAGTTAAAATGGCTTTTATTCAAAAAAGAGGAATAATGAATGCTGGTGAGGATATGGAGAAAAGGGAATTGGAGGTAGGAATGTAAATTAGTAAAGCTACTATGGAGAACAGTTTGGAGGTTCCTCAAAAAGCTACCATATGATCTAGCAATCCCCTGCTAGGTATATCCCAAAAGAAAGGAAATGAGAATGTAGAAGATACGTCTGCCCTTACATGTTTATTGCAGCACTATTAACAGCAGCCAATATTTGCAAATAATCTAAATGCCCATCAATAGATAAATGAATAAAGAAGATGTGTTACATAAACACAATGGAGTACTATTCCACCATAAAAAACAATAAGATAGTGTCATTTGCAACAATATGGATGGAACTGGGACATACTATGTTAAGTGAAATAAGACAGGCACAGAAAGGCAAACTAACTTCACATGTTCTTACTTATTTGTGGGAACTAAAAATTAAAAACATAGACCTCATGGAGATAGAGAGTAAAATGATGGTTACCAGAGGGTGGGAAGGGTAGTGGATGGCGGGGAAATGGTGCTCATTAGAGGGTAGAAAAATATAGTTAGATAGAATGAATAAGATCTAGTATTTGATAGCACAACAGGATGACTACTGTCAACAATAATTTATTATACATTTAAAAATAGCTAAAACAGTACATTTGGATTTTTGTAAAGAAAAGATGCTTGAGGTGATGGATACCCCACCTACCCTGATGTGATTATTACACATTGTATGCCTGTATCAAAAAATATATATAGTACGTAGGATATTTATATGTATGTGTTATATATATAATGTACCCACAAAAATTACAAATTAAAAAATAAAAATAAATAAATTAGAAGCTCTTGAGATGAAAAAAATCTCAAACGTCAGCTGTGGAGATTGAAAGGCATATCTCCTGCCTGCCTGTGGTCTAGAGGGGCTGTGCTGGAGTTACAGGCCATCTACTTTGCTCTAGGTAGTTTGGGCAGTTTTACTAGAATAACCCATAATAATAAAATCTGTGGTTTTAACTTTAGTAATATAAGTTAATTATTTATAGCAGACTATTACTATTAATTACAATGTCAACAGTTTATTTTTACTAATGACATTTTTTGAGATCTGAACATTTATAATAGAAATCATTTAGGCAGAGCAACATGTATATAAAAAACATTATTGCACATAAACCACTTGAGCAGTGTTGGGTACATTTGAAAACTCTTCATATATCCCAAGTTATACATTCACACAACAATGCTTTATAGATACGTCACAGCTCCAGGAAAGCACATAGTCAAAAGCTTGACATCGATACACTTACTTTTCCATATATTTTTTCCAGAAAGTGTCTTGAATTTAAACATCAACATAATAAAAATTACATTTTCAAAGTTTTCCACTCTCCTAACTAGTAAGACAGTATTCTTTAATGCCCTAAGAAACAAGCACATTTTACACTACACATGTTTGCATATGGCTTTGATAAATTTCTGCATATTGCCTAATTCTGCATATTGATTTATGAGAGAAATTCTTGTATTTCCCTTTAATTCAATTAGCAGACATTGATTGAAAAGTATAGAAAATGCATGGCACTGGGTTGGTTCAGATGAATACTTTGACATGGAAACCCTAAGTCCAGGCTGACCTGCAACAATCCTAGCACAGCTTAGGAATCATTTATAAGCTAGGATGCAAGTAAGGCTGGAGTGAGGTGTGTATTATATCATAGGTGCTCTTGAGAACCAAGACACATGGAAGGTTATTGCTACTTTTATGAAAAGTTTAATAGGAAGTTAACAGCTAATATAGTTTCTAGAAGCCGTCTAGGATCAATTTAAAATAGAAATTATCTTAGCTAGATTGAAAAAATAGAATACTAATTCTAATGATGTAAAAAATAGTACTATGAAAAATAAAATGAATAGATGACACTCTACAGAGTGTAATAATTTATTGAATATAGATACTAGAGCCTGGAAATGCCAGGTAATGAAGAGGTCAAAGAGCTGAGGTAGAGGAGATTAATCTAAAAAAAAAGTTCTCTATGTTACTTGGGAAAAATGCTATATTTAATAACCACAAATTAATCTTTGTCCTAATTACAGACTTGCTTATACATAGCATTGTTCCAGTCTCCAGTTATTTCCTACAGTGCACAAATGTCTTTGGAGATTTTGAAATGTATTGTTTTAATTAGCGTAAGCTATTTTAGATGTTAGAATTTAACTAGAATTTTATAACATTTTATTGCATCAATCTAATTCAGTGTTTACATGATGCCAGTAACCAGAGGAAAATTAAAGTATTAAATTATTGGCTTTAATTGCATAATTCAACAGCTGTCATTGGACACTGACTTATGTCCTCAAGAGGCCTATAGTCTGACAACCTTTGAGCTGCATAAATTGGGACATCCCTGATTCTTGCATTCTGGTCTCACTTGTATACTTCTGAATTTATTACAACTGCAATGGTGGAATTTGGGTGAGATTTTTATGAAGGGAAAAATCTACATATACCCTGGGAAACTGAACAATGAGAAAAGTTCTGAAGGCATTAATTGCCAGTCGACAATAGGTGACAGAGTAGTGAGTGATGTACTGGTGGAATAGTTGAGGGGGTGAGGTGGTGGGCCAGGATTATGAAAATTCTACATTTGACTACTGCACTGAAGGGAGGAAAAAGGGAGAATGAAGCAAGCAAACTGGGAATACTAGCCCATTCAGCCAGGAAGAGGGGTGGAGGCTGTGTCAGTTCAGACTTCTTGAGACTAGGAAGCTCCCTGGGCGGCTGAGTACAGAGGGAAGGGAATGTGATGTAGGGGTCAGAACACACATCATGTGGCAGGAAGGCCTGGTCTGTCCCAGCAGGGAGGAAGGAACCTCTGATAGAAATTTCCCAGATGAAAAGCCATGATTGATAGATTCCAATACCATTTTTTCCCCTTTTCAGAAAAATAATCATTTCTCCATCTGTCTTATTTTAAAGCATTTAGCAAACATTATTTATTGGAATTTCAAAACATACATTAATGATTATCTTGTGTCCTCACTTGTTTTCTTATTTTGCAAGATAGTTACCTACACCATGCAAATGTAAAATACAGATTTTATTACATGTAAAAAATTCTGTTTAGAGTATAAGCAAATAAGGAAATTAAACAGGCCCCATTTTAAAGAATTGGACAATTTGGATTTTCCTGTTTATTTTTTCAATAGTTACCAAAGAAGAGATCCAGTCACCCCTTACCGATTGCTTATTGCAAAACTGAATATTTTTTCATTTCTTATGATTCCATCAATATAGAAAGGAGAAATTTAACAGAATAATGTATACTTTTTAGTAGAAAAATGTATTGTTTTATTTTCCAATCATCTTCAATAGTTTAATCCTAATTAATGCCATGTGTTGGTTAAAATAAGTAGATTTTCCTGACGAATCCCTGATAATCTCAGAATTCTAGAGTAAAAGGCAAAATCTTTAATACTATAGTAGACATAAGTAAATAATTTTGATTATGGATGTGATTCTAATATATATACAGCACATCCTGTGTTTATTGACCACAGCAGGTAGTTAAGTATCATTTAGAATCAGTGTTCACGTAAAGATTGCTTATTCTTGAATAATGTATATCATTATATACATCTGGAATTTTCCAGGGACAGACCACATGTATACTTTCTAAGTCCCAGTACACATTGGAATGTTAGAGAAGAAGGGATGCATGGAATGTTGGAATGCTGGCTAGCCCATGATGTAATTAGTTGGCATTACTTTGAAGCGTTAAACTATCCTTTGGTTACAGTTGTAGCTAGTGTCATCTGATAACCTTGGAAAAGACTGTGAGAGCTCTAATTTTTACTTGTAGTGGAAGCAGGCATCACAAACCAGAAGACAATTTATCTTTAAGATAAATAAAAGTGATGTTGGCGAAGCTGAAGGCTGTGGTTAAGGCATAAGAATGAAAGGCACCTATTTCAAAATTTCTCCTTTGGGTTCAAAAATACTGCTTGAATGAAATGTTCTAAAATATTGGAAATGGAAGCAGCGTAATATTCTTGTGCTTATCAGAAAAAAGTTAATGTCCTCAGATTGACGTTTATATAAAAAAGACTTGAAATCCAATAATAATGGCTACTAGTACTTATTTTCTGTAGTTTCAAAGTCATCCATTGGAAAAGTAATTTGTATTATATTTTAAAAATATGAAGCCTAAAGCCTAAAGAAATATTGATAATTATATTAAAAATCCTCTTTTAACTCAAAATAAAAGCAGTGCATAGCAGTAGCAAGAAATTCCACCTTTAGCTAACATGAAGTAGCAGGGACTAAATTTATTCTTACACCTAAAATAACTAGAAAATTGGGAAAAATGTGAAACAATTATTTTTCAAGAATTTAGACATCTGGCAATGAAGAACAGTAATCACAAAGAGATAGGAAATTAGTGAGGCATGATTGCCCCAGCTTACTACCCCTCTCCAGGAGAGTTTCCAGGCCATGGTTCAGGGACGGGGGACCCAGGTGGAGCCCAGCAGTATTCCTGGGACTAGGAGATGGAGCTGGGACTGCAGGCAGGCCAAGGTAGTCAGAGTTTGCAGAGTAGTTGAAAGGAGAGAGCTGCACAGCAGAGCAGCCTGGAGAGCTGCAGAGGGTCTCTGAATCTTCATCTGAAGACTGATTATCACACACTTGTGAGGAAAACACCAAGGCTGGGACATGAACTGCTGGAAAGAACGACAAGTAATTATCTTTAGAGATTTCACAGGACCAGGAATAATTCCTGTTTTCCCACGAGCCAGAGTAGAAAACCTCATAAATCAAACATTGTGTAGGATACTCAGAAGAGTTTTTCCTCGGTAGCGGGGCAAAATTAGATCAAAATTAAAAACTGCTCTGTTCCCACCTAATAAAGCTGAAAAGCAAGATCTGAATGGATCAAACTGTTTCCAAGTAAATTAATTATATCCTACATCAAAGCTCAAGAATATTTATAGGAGTATAAGAATATTCAGCACCCCAAAGTTACAATCACAAATTCTGGCATCCAATAAAAAATTAATAGCATGCAAAAAAGTAGTGGTACACATATTTGAATATAAAACCCATATTGAGAATAACCAATCAATTTGAAACCAAATCAGACCCGACACAGATGTTAGAATTAGCCAACAAGTACATTGAAAGCTATTATAATTGTATTCTATGTGTTTAAAAATGTAAGTGGAGACAGAAGATACAGAGAAGAGACCAATTAAACATCTAGAGATGCAAACCACAATGTCTAGGTGAAACTTTATTATAGGCTAAGAATGAGGAAATATTGTTGTTGGCCTATCAAAATGGAGTTACTGTTAACAAACATTTATGAAAAATATTCACCTTACTACATCAAAGGTGCTAAAGTAATGTACCTACATTATCAGAAGTAAGTAGAAAGACCATCCAATTGTTTTTAGATCAGCCCAACTGATTTGCTTTAATGCGACCCCCAGAGCAAATGCCAGAGAAAAGGCAAGTAGGCAAGGCAAAAAAACTTTATTTACAAGCCAAGGTGAAGCAGGGGGCGAGGTTCACTGGTCCCCCGCGGTGGAGGCCGACGAAGTCACTCCAGCGTTCTTGGGCAAGGTTCCTAGGTCCGCATATAAGCAGGGGCCAAGGAAGTTCACACCTGCGTTCTTGGATGAGGTTCCTGGGTCCCGCCTAAGAGGAGGGGCGGAGGAAGTTCGCACCGTGCACCCGCGGGAGCGGCTTTTATGTCCTGGGCCTGGGAGTGGGACGGCAGTGAGCGGGACATAGGCGGGTCGGGGGCGGGGCAGTAGGCGTGGCTAGGCGGGTTCCGGTTTTTCTCCGTTGGAGGTCAGTTTGCGCCTGCGCAGTCGACCCCTGTCTTTCCCTGGCGTGGGAAAGTTGACGGTGAAGGACCCAGAACTGCGCCATCTTGCCTCCGTTCGTCCAAACAGTGGACCCCCGATGGGCAGACGGAGTCAAAGGTGGACTCTACACAGGCTACACAATCCTTAGTTCATATCCCATGGCTACTCTCCTGATAAAAAGAACACTTGCCCAGCAAAAATCCCTTCCTCAAAACATACAAGCCCTACAGAATTTAACCTTAGCCATACAAGCACAAGAACAGGCCTTACAAGATCAATTACACTCCTCCAATAAGGACCCCTTCTCATGGTTAAAACTAGTCCATCAAGGGTTAAACCTAACACGGGCAGCCAACCTAACAAATCTCTCCCACTGTTTCCTCTGTGCAGCCCTTGAAAGAGCCCCCTTAGTGGCAGTCCCCTTACCTGCTGCTTTCAAGGGTACAACTAACTCCATAGGCACTTCCCAAAAACCGTTCTTACTCCAAGTCCCACTATACCAAAACCCAGAAAGTCCAATCCTTCCTTTCTGCTACTCTACCCCAAACACCTCCTGGTGTAACTATACCCAGCCACCCGCTAAGACCCAGACGGCTCCCATCGGAGGTTATTTCTGGTGCAACAAAACCCTCTTCAAGGTCCTTAATCACACATCCATCGGTCAATCCCTTTGTGTCCCAGTGTCCCTAGTACCTAGTTTAACCTTATATAGCAAAGCAGAAGTAGCTGAACTCGTCATACAATTTAACCCTCCTCCTAATGATCTCCAAAAACGGGCTGTCTTCCTTCCCCTAGTCATCGGAGTCTCCCTGGCCTCCTCCTTAGTGGCGTCAGGGCTTGGAACTGGGGCACTTGCCCACGCGGTACAGTCTACCCGATCTCTAGCAGCTCAAATCCAAGAGGCCATAGAGGCTTCAGCTGAAAGCCTGGCCTCTCTGCAGCATCAAATTACCTCAGTGGCCCAGGTAGCAGCACAAAATAGGCGAGCATTAGATTTACTTACTGCTGAAAAAAGGAGGAACATGTCTCTTCTTAGGAGAAGAATGCTGCTATTATGTAAATGAGTCAGGCCTAGTAGACACTAACATCCAAACCCTAAACAGTATTAAAGCAAATCACCAACCAGAACTGGATTTCAGTAGATGAGTGTATCAGGCAGAATGATAACTGGGACTTTTTCTAATTCCCATTCTTAGATATTGGTTTTACATTTGTTTACCAGTGGGAGAAAAAATATATTTTGTGTGTGATAGAAGTTACATATCTCTTTGTATTGAACATTAAAAATGTATAGTAGCCATGGAATATAAAATATATTTTAACTTATTTTGATAATCTTTTTTCTCAGTAATTATTTCTCAATTATTACTTATAACTGAATAGTGTTAATTACACACAATCTCTAAAAACAGAGGCAGCTCTGCTGGATACACTCACCACCATTCTACCCCTTGCTCTTTGCTACAGGAGGCTAATGGACTACATCCATGGGCTACTTTGTCCTCTGGCTTCCAATTAGATTCAGACAACAGGAAGCATCAACAGCTAATGGGAGACCAAGAGGAAAAATTGGGGTACCTGTTCCCTTAGATTACTCCCTGCTGATTGCTGCAGAGGGGCTTCATCCTCGCCCTGGTTTTTGGAAAACACTCTTTCATTGCCCATGCAGGCCTAGGAGTGATGATGCCTCACTGGACGGCAAAGTCTCTTACTGGCTTCCCTAAATCTTACTCACAACTTGTAGATATTCCCTCAATTAAATCCTTTTCAGTTACCCAGTTTGAGTGTGCAGTCTCTTTCTTGATGGTCTTTAACTGATATAGTGTCTTTCATGACCTTAGTTACAAAGTCATTTTCAAATCAAGTTCATGTCTAAATCATATTTTCTCTGGCTTCCATATGTGCAAAACATTTTGTATATTTTGTGTCTCTTTATCTCTTCAGTTTCTTTTGTGAAACCAGGAAACTTCTAAGGAAGGGTAATAAAGGGTTTTAAATTTTAACTTATATAACAAATAACCCACTGAATCACCAGTAAACAGGTTTATGTCATGCATTATTTGGTTTCAGAATTTCAACTGACTGCAGCTATTGACTTTAGCCAGTATCAGGTTGACGATTCAGCAGAGAGAGTTTAGAGCCATTTCTTCCCTCCCCAACTCAAGAGCGCCACATACTTTGGTAGGAAAGGAATCAATTTACAATTTGTCAGCTTTATATAAGAAAGTGAATGAAGAAACTATGTGATGTGAGAGCATAATTTTAATTTATTTAGGTGATGTTTTAGTTCACCTTAAAGGCCTATTCCTTAACTCAGTTTTGACAGGCATTCTTTCTCTAGCCCAAAAAACAATTTGGGCTTAAGGTGGAAATAAGGCAAAGTCTAGCCAATTTTGAGACTTGGTCTTTGGAAAGAGTTTGAGAAAAAAATATAAAATAAATAATGATAGCAAGAGCGGGAATGTCTTAATAAATATACTCATTAGGATTAAAGTAGGAATTCTCTCATGTCACAGAAAGGAAACATTAGGATTTCATTGGCTTCATTTTACCCTGAGTATATTTTGCCTATTGAATTAAATTAACAAAGCAAGAATTCTGGCACTGATGCCTCAGTAACCTTGCTATCTGAAAAACGTAAGTAATTATTTTTCTCTGCTTAGTCTTCAGCAATGTCGTTAGTAGATCTGGAATAGCAGTGTGCTGGAGTAAATGTGATTCAATGTTGAGCAAATTTCAATTACAGTTAATAATACAATTCCATAAATTAAAAAAATTTTGTCAGCTATCTTGGTAGAATTTTTGATTACATGTAAACTCATTGAATAGATATATTAATGACTAGTAATGGTATTTGAAATATAAGACTAACCACTTCATACCCATTCGGATGGCTGTTGAGGAAAATAACCAGAAAATGGCAAATATTGGCGAGAATGTAGAAAAACTGAAACCCTTGTAAATTGCTAGTGGGAATATAAAGTGGTGCAGCTACATGGAAAACAGTATGATGATTCCTCAGAAAAGTTAAACAGAATTATTACACAATCAAGCAATTCCACTTCTGGGTATATGCTCAAAGGAATTGAAAGCAAGGGCTCAAACAGATATCTGCATATCCATGTACATAGTATTATTACTCACAATAGCTAAATGGCAGAACCAACCCACGTGTCCATCAGTGGATGAATGGACAAATATAATGTGATATACACATACAATGCAAGGTTATTCAGCCTTTAAAAAGGAGGAAATTCTGACATATGCTCTAACATTGATGAACCTTGAAGTCATAATGCTAAGTTAATATACCAGTCACAGAAAGACAAATACTATATGATATAACTTTTATGAGATACCTGGAGTAGTCAAATTCATAGACAGGATGGAATGGTGGTTGCCAGGCACTGGAGGAGGGGAGAATGAGAAGTTAGTGTTTAATTGGTACAGAGCTTCAGTTAGTTGGGGAAGATGAAAAGTTCTGGAGATGAATGGCAGTGATGATCATAGAACAATGCGAATTTACTTGATGCCAGTGAACTGTACACTTAAAAATGGTTAAAATGGTATATTTTATGTAATGTATATTTTACCACAATAAAAAAGACTAAGTATAGTTTACTGGGGAGAGTTACATATTTTAAGTGAATATTTGGAGTTGGCAATGCTAGGAAAAGAACCTAATAAATGCAGCAACAAACCTAAAGCACTTAAAAATGCAGAAAAATCCAGTATTTGTCTTAAAAGTATCAATTATCTCACTAGATTTTTAAAAAAGCCACCACAAATTAGATATTATACTCAAGAATTTCTTTGAACTTGAAAAAATGTTTTAAAATTATGTGCCATAAACTTTATTAAACAAGACATTAGAGGATTTTCTATCT
The DNA here is from genome assembly GCF_009764315.1 of Trachypithecus francoisi. NCBI lineage: Eukaryota > Metazoa > Chordata > Mammalia > Primates > Cercopithecidae > Trachypithecus > Trachypithecus francoisi. The sequence continues at coordinate 43,635,963 of NW_022681460.1, forward strand.
TGGTCTTTATGATGGTTTTTACTTTTTCAAATACATATGAGTTTTCTAAATTTTGTATTAAAATATAAGATGTGATAAACCCAATTATGCTAAGTAGGCAGGACTTTGTGGTTTTGGAAAGAAAATGTTAAGTCTGAATAAAAAGTTAGCATTTTTCTCTCTTTTCTAATGACAGGAACTTCCATTTTCTCAGTAATTGCTCTTCCAAGATGCTGCCTCATTTCAGAGCCATGTTTCACTCATGGACTGGTCTTATCCAGGAAACAACCAATGCTCATTTCTAACACTTTCTTGTCACTGCTCTTTTCTGTGAATAAATTTTGTGATTTTCTCCTTAAAGATCTGAAGTTACAAATTGTTTCTTTGTTTCTGTTTTATGAAAGAGAAAAGTGGCCAGGCACAGTGGCTCATGCCAGTAATACCAGCAATTTGGGAGGCTAAGGCAGGTGGATCACTTGAGTCCAGGAATTCAAGGCCAACCTGGGGAATATGGCAAAACCCCATCTCTACAAAAAAAAAAAAAAAAAAAAAAAAACTTAGCTGGGCATAGTGATATGTGCCTGTGCTCCTAGCTACTTGGTAGGCTGATGTGGGAGGATCGCTTGAGCCCTAGAGGTCGCGGCTGCAGTGAGCCAAGGTCGCATCACTGCACTCCAGCCTGGGTGACAGAGTGGGATCTGTTCTCAAACAAAACAAGGCCCAGTATCAGGGAAAATTGACCTGCAGAGATCAGCACTGAGACATATTCTAATATAATTATTAGATTTAAAAAATGTCCTGAGCATCTCCAGACCAAAAAAAAAAAAAAAAAGTAATTTATAAGGGCAAGATAATATACTGCATTTGACCTCTCAAAATCAAAATAAGGCAACAAAAAATGAAACAGCCTTTTCAAAACACTCAAGAAAAGTATGAATGAGATTATATATTCAGCCAAGCTCAAGTATCAAGCTTCAAGTATCAAGACTACAGAAAACATTTCCAAGAACCTAAGGGCCAGGATAAACTGCAGCCAGCTAACTTATACAGGCATCATTGATAATTGAGTCTACATAAAGTATATTTTGAATGTTCTAGTTTATCTAATTTAAATGGTCAACTTTTCCACAAAATAATTAATCAACATAATCTGATAGTATCACTCTTATGTGGACTATAATTAAGAGAAAGTTTACCTACATCAGTGTATGATATAGACTACATTACAGTTAGCAGTTCTTGCCTCCTGCTAATCCTTCCTACCACATGCAGGATGAAAATTTGGGGTAGAATAGAAGGAGTATTGATTGAAAACACACTTCAAGCCTACCATGTGCGATACCTTGTGATGGGCACTGGGGATACAAGTATGAATAGGCTAGAAATGATGCTTTTGGCACTATCTTGAAAATAGGTTCAGAATATATTCACTTCTTTCTCTTACTCTTGTGTCACTCTTGGTCCAAGCTAATCTCATCCACCTCTATCCTTAACTTCCTAGTTTGTCAGAGAATATTTTTAAAACTAAGTGAGAGCATGCTATTCCTTTGCCCAAAGCCCTCCAATGGTTTCTTATCTCATTCAACATGAAAAACAAAATTCTTACAATAATCTACAAGGACCACACAGATGATATTTATGTAATGTTAAAATATAAAAATCAGTCCTATGTATAATTTATGATTCATATAGGTATAAGACATTATAAAACTTGGATACATATCAACTTTATGATAGTTGTTATTTCTGAGGAGGAAGGAAATAAGCTTGGGAAGCTTTAACAGTACACATAAAGCTCTACTTCTTAAAGAAAAGTATTTGTGCAAGTACAGCAAAATGTTTGCTTTTGCTAAATCTGCATAGTGGGTACTAGGGTATTCACTATAATAATTTTATTTTTTGTACACTTGAAATATTATACTTAAAACATTTAAGTAATGCATGTATCTAAATATAGGTCTATTCTCAATAACGTTTCAAGAAATAAGATAAATAATTTAAATTGACACATTTAGACAATGCTTTTTCAGTTTTAGGGATTCCCTCTTCATTCATATCTTGATTTCTTCCTTGAGAATACCTATCACTTGAGGACTAAATCTCTATTGTCTCCATTTCTAAGCATCATCTTCTTTCTCATTTTGCATTTTTAATTCCTTTTAATCCTTATTTCACTCAGGTCAGACAATATATCTCAGCATATTGTCTTTATAACTTATTGTGTTGTCTTCAATTGACATGTTCTTTCTTCATAATTTTCTTTCATAAATGAAGTTGTAAAATCTTATAACCTCTTTTGATAATACTATTCTTTTAAAAAATGTTATCTAGTTATGGTAGTAAATTATTTTGAAAAGTATCTTTTACTCTAAATTTTCAGGATGACCTTCCCATTCTTCTGCTGCTCCGTATTTTCAGAATTCCATGTTATTTTCATTTACTCATGCTGAAATGGCATGAGTTGTCTCCAATCCTGATATTTACCAATAAGCAGAGTAAGTGGTTTCTTCCCCATCTGGCTTCGTGGCTACTTGGACATTCTCAGATCTTCAACTGGAAGACTGGTTGGTATTTTGCAGTTTCTCTTCGAATTCCATGCTCCAACAGGCATCACTTTAGAATAGCTCTGAATTTAGTGGTATTTTCTCCTGAGAGGGGCCTTGTACATACAAATATACATTGTTTCCAGAGTCTGTTTCTACCGTGTGTTGTTATGACTCAAAGAAGTAAAATGCTAGATCTCTGATGTGGCATAAATCATTGTTAGCTCTCTTTATTTCATATTTCCTGTTGTGCTGGTTTCCAGGTTAGTCTCTGAAGAGAAGTAGAAAAAGAGGCATTAGGGAAGTGGGTTGCTTCCAAAAGTATCCTGTTCTGAAGAATAGTTGCTGAATTTCCTGTTGCAATATCCTCTGAGTCTCTGTAAAGGATTTTGGGAGTTATGAGGGTACAACATTTCCCTTTGTTTGTCTTTAACCTGGTAGATACGTTCCACTTATGGCAGCAAAATATGCATAAGCAACCATGTGGGATTTTGAAGTCAGCTCCATTGATCATGCAGTTAGTAGAAAATCCTCTCATTTCCTGGCAATAAGATGGCTTTGAGTCATGATTTTCTGTTATGACTTGCAATCCTTTTTTGTATTTTTATGAATCTATTAGTGAGAAATTGGAAGAGAACAAATCTGAAATGGAAAGCCATGTCCTATACTTTGAGTCATGAAATTGCCATGAATATTTTAGTTGACTGATCTGAATAGATGAAAAATCTGTAATTTGGAAGTACTCAATGACTTATTCGGTCACAGAGTCAGAAATAGTAAGAGTACAATATTCAACCCCAACTTAGGGGATAATTTGTAAAGGAAATATCTAAAATAAACTTAATTATGAAGGAGAGCTGACAGTCATATAGGTCAGCCAGGACTTTGCTTTCCTCTTCCTAATGTCCTGTTAAACCCTTGTCATATTCATTTTTATTAACACTTGTATCAGAGGGCAGAAAGAGGTGACATTTCAATCTGTCAACTTCACTGCTCATTAGCAACTCATGTAAAAGGCAGTAAGGGGGAGGATCAAAGGCTAAATTGAGGTTACAAGTTTTCTGTGGCTGTCACTTACCCTGCTGTGCCATTAGCACAGATAATAGAGAGAGAGAGCTGTATTAAGGTATTAAGAGTTCAGTGGAAGGGATGCATGGTGAAAAGCTAAAGAAGTGTTGAGACCCTAGATGTGGTAATTCTATCTGAGAGCCATCGGAGCTACAGACATGCATGGGAGTTAAGATGACACTGTGCAATGTTACACACAGATGAGCATAATTAGTGGTCTTTGTGTGGCTGAGGAAAAAAAGGATATACTAGTAAATTACATTTAAAACCCACACCAAATGGTGAGATATTGAAGAAGGACAGATAGGTCATCTTTAAGGATGTGCTTAATTCACCTGTGAGAAGCAATGTATGCAGACCTTTACATGGAACATATATGAAAAAAGTAAAAATACTTATAGTAGAACTAACACTACTTTCAGGTCAGCAGAATGCACTCTTGCTTAATTATCTTTTCTGCTTTTCACTAGTTCATATAAAATATAAATCCTAAAGGTACAGTGCATGAAATTTAAATACATGGATCGATTTTTCCCTCTATACATTATGCATCTTTCATGAGATAATTTTGATCTTTTCAAAAAAAATCAATATGAGAATAAAATCATGGAGAGTTGATAAAATTAAATAAATTGAGTAAAAGGACTAAGTAAACAACAATGTGCTATATAAATATGAAGAATTTTGCTTTTATAATAAATTCTTTTTTAAGTATCATGTATTGTTATTTCCTCTTCCTATTGTTCTGCATGTATTTACACATATAGTACAAACATTTTCTTTTCTTCTTTTCTTTCTACATCAGAATTTAAAAATAACTTTACATCTGCGTTATTTGTAAGCCACTTTCAAGGTGAGATTCCAGTGAAAATCAACCAATCAGACAATCTTTAAAAATTTCAGTACATGTATTTTACTTTAGGACATCTATATATTTCAGGCAATGTTGGGAATAAATACAATCTTGTTTTCTGCCTTAAAGGGTTCATAATAAAGTTGAGGAATTATAAAAACTTACACAAAGATGTGAAAGAGACCATGCAGTATTAAATATAATGTAACAGGATTTCAAGTTAGAGCCAGAATAACTCTTCAAACTTGGTAAAGGCTTTGAAGGGTGGGAAGGACTTGAAATTTGGCTATGAAAGTAGTTTTTCCTTTAACAATCTGAAGCTTCACTTCATGAAATGATCAGCCTTTTTAAAGGCAGTTTATACCTACTTCCTTAGATATTTTTTGAGCTTAAAGTGGTCTCAGTGGGAGGCAGCAGACAGTGGTTAAGAGCTCAGATTCTAAATTAAGCCTGCAAGGCAAGTCATTTCTGCTCTCTTCATCCTGTAAAACCTTCCTGCTGCACTTTTGTGCTACACCGTCATCTTTTCCTGGAGTTTTCCAATAGATTCCTCACTGACTGATATGGCTGGCTGTGTCCCCACCCAAATCTCATCTTGAATTACAGCTCCCATAATCCCCATGTGTCATGGGAGGGACCTGATGGAGATAACTGAATCATGGGGGGCAGTTTCCCTCATCCTGGCATCATGATAGTGAGTGAGTTCTCATGAGATCTGATGATTTTATAAGGGGCTTCCCCACCTTTCACTCAGCACTTCTACTTGCTAGCCACCATGTGAAGAAGGATGTGTTTGCTTTCTCTTTGGCCATGATTATAAGTTTCCCGAAGCCCCACTCCCAGTCATGTGGAACTGTTAATCAATTAAACCTCTTTTCTTTATAAATTACCCAGTCTCGGGTATGTCTTCATTAGCAGCATGAGATGGAACCAATACAGTAAATTGGTACCAGGAGTGGGGTGCTGCTATAAGGATACCCAAAAATGTGGAAACAACTTTGGACCTGGGTAATGGGCAGAGGATGGAACAGTTTGGAGGGTTCAGAAGAAGATGGAAAGAATGTGGGAAACTTTGGAACTTCCTAGAGACTTGGAGGGCTCAGAAGACAGAAAAATGTGGGAAACTTTGGAACTCACTACGTACTTGTTGGAAAGCCTTGACCAAAATTCTAATAGTGATATGGACAATAAAGTCCAGGCTGAGGTGGTCTCAGATGGAGATGAGGAACTTTTTGGGAACTGGAGTAAATGTCACTCTTGCTATGTACATAGACTGGTGGCATTTTGCCCCTGCTCTAGAGATCTGTAGAACTTTGAACTTGAGAAAGATTTTTTTTTGTATCAGGCTGAAGAAGTTTCTAAGCAGCAAAGCATTCAAGAGAAAGCAGAATATAAAAGTTTATAAAATGTGTAGCCTGAGGATGCAATAGAAAAGAAAAACCTGTTTTCTGAGGAGAAATTCAAGCCTGCTGCAGAAATTTGCATAAGTAACAAGGAGCTGAATGTTAATCACCAAAAGAGCAGGAAAAATGTCTCTAGGGCATGTCAGAAACCTTCACAGCAGCCTCTCTCAACATGGGCCCAGAGGCCTGGGGGAAAAATGGTTTAATGGGTCCCCCTGTTATGTGCAGCCTTGGGACTTGGTGCCCTGCATCCAAGCTGCTCCAGCTGTGGTTAATAGGGGCCAAAGTACAGCTTAGGCCATTGCTTCAGAGGATGCAAGCTCCAAGCATAGGCAGTTTCCATGTGGTGTTGAGCCTGCGGGTGCACAGAAGTCAAGAATTGAGGTTTGGGAACCTGTACCTAGATTTAAAAGGGTGTATGAAAAAGTATGGATGTCCAGGCAGGAGTTTGCTGCAGAGGTAGGGCCTTCATGGAGGAGTTCTGCTAGGGCAGTAGAGGAAGGAAATGTGAAGCATACCCTAGTATCAATAGCCTAATTAATCAAGTGTTAAAAAGGATATCAGAGATTGAAGATCAACTTCATGAAATAAGCCATGAAGACAAGATCAGAGAAAAAAGAATGAAGAGGAAAGAACAGAGCCTCCAAGAAATAAGGGACTATGTGAAAAGACCAAACCTACATTTGATTGGCGTACCTGAAAGTGATGGGGAGAATGGAACCAAGTTGGAAAACACATTTCAGGATATATCCAGGAGAACTTTCCCAACCTAGCAAGGCAGGCCAACATTCAAATTCAGGAAATACAGAGACCACCACAAAGTTACTCCTTGAGAAGAGCAACCCAAAGAAACATAATCATCAGATTCAACAAGGTTGAAATTAAGAAAAAAATGTTAAGGGCAGCCAGAGAGAAAGGTCGGGTTATCCACAAAGGGAAACCCATTAACAGATTAACAGATCTCTCTGCACAAACCCGACAAGGCAGAAAAGCGTGGGCAGCCAGTATTCAACATTCTTAAAGAAAAGAATTTTCAACCCAGAATTTCATATCCAGTCAAAGTAAGCTTTATAAGTGAAGTAGAAATAAAATCCTTTACAGATAAACAAATGCTGAGGGATTTTATCACCACCAGGTCTGCCTTACATGAGCTTTTAAAGGAAACACTTTATAGGGAAAGGAAAAACTGGTAACAGCCACTGCAAAAACATACCAAAATGTAAAGACCATTGACACTATGAGGAATCTACATCAACTAATGGGAAAAATAACCAGCTAGTATCATAATGACAGGATCAAATTTACACATAACAATATTAACCTTAAATGTAAATGGGCTAAATTCCTCAATTAAATTTCTCAACTAAATTAAATTCCTCAAACTAAATTAAATTAAATTCCTCAACTAAATTCCTCAATTAAAAGACACAGACTGGCAAATTGGATAAAGAATCAAGACCCATCAGTGTGCTGTATTCAGGAGACCTATCTCATGTGCACACATAGGCTCAAAATAAAGGGATGGAGGAAGATTTACCAAGGAAATGGAAAGCAAACAAACAAACAAACAAACAAAAAAAGCAGGGGTAGCAATCCTAGTCTCTCATAAAACAGACTTTAAACCAACAAAAATCAAAAAAGACAAAGGAGAGCATTCTATAATGGTAGGGGGATCAAAGGATCAATGCAACAAGAGTGAACTATCCTACATATATATGCACCCAATGCAGGAACACCCAGATTCATAAAGCAAGTTCTTAGAGACCTAAGAAGAGACTTAGACTCCTACACAGTAATAATGGAAGACTTTAACACCCCACTGTCAATATTAGACAGATCAAAGAGACAGAAAATTAACAAAGATTTTCAGGACTTGAACTCAGTTCTGGACAAAGCTGACCTAATAGACATCTACAGAACTCTCCACCCCAAATCAAAAGAATGTACATTCTTCTCAGCACCACATCACACTTATTCTAAATTGATCACATAATTGGAAGTAAAATACTCCCCAGCAAATGCAAAAGAATGGAAATAATAAAAAGCAGTCTCGAAGATGGTTAAATAGGAACAGCTCCAGCCTCCAGCTCCCAATGTGAGCGACACAGAAGATGGGTGATTTCTGCATTTTCAATTGAGGTGCCAGGTTGATCTCACTGGGTAATGTCAGACAGTTGGCACTGGTCCATGGGTGCAGCCTGACCAGTGAGAGCCGAAGCATGGCAAGGCATCGCCTCACCTGGGAAGTGCAAGGGGGAAGGGAATTGCTTTTCCTAGCCAAAGGAAATTGAGACACACAACATCTGGAAAATCGGGTAACTCCCACCCTAATACTGCACTTTACCAAGGGTCTTAGCAAATGGCGCACCAGGAGATTATATCCCACACCTGGCCCAGAGGGTCCCACGCCCACGGAGCCTGCCTCATTGCTAGCACAGCAGTCTGAGATCTAACTGCAAGGTGGCGGCGAGGCTGGGGAAGGGGCGCCCACCATTGTGGAGGCTTAAGTAGGTAAACAAAGCCAAAAGCTTTGGGAAGTTCAAATTGGGTGGAGCCCACCACAGCTCAAGGAGGCTGGCCTGCCTCTGTAGACTCCTCCTCTGGGGACAGGGCATAGCTAAACAAAAAGCAGCAGAAACCTCCACAGAGGTAAATGCCCCTGTCTGACAGCTTTGAAGAGAGCAGTGGATCTCCCAGCATGGAGGCTGAGATCTGAGAATGGACAGACTGTCTGCTCAAGTGGGTCCCTGACCCCTGAGTAGCCTAACTGGGAGACATCTCCCACTAGGTGCAGACTGACACCTCACACCTCACATGGCGGGGTACACCCGTGAGACGAAGCTTCCAGAGCAAGAATCAGACAGCACCACTCACTGTGCAGCAATACTCTATCTTCTGCAGCCTCTGCTGCTGATACCCAGGCAAACAGGGTCTGGAGTGGACCTCAAGCAAACTCCAACAGACCTACAGCTGAGGGTCCTGATTGCTAAAAGGAAAACTAACAAACAGAAAGGACACCCACACCAAAACCCCATCAGTACGTCACCATCATCAAAGACCAAAGGCAGATAAAACCACAAAGATGGGGAAAAAGCAGTGCAGAAAAGCTGGAAATTCAAAAAATCAGAGCATATCTCCCCCTCCAAAGGAACACAGCTCATCACCAGCAACAGAACAAAGCTGGACGGAGAATTACTTTGACGAGTTGAGAGAAGAAGGCTTCAGTCGATCAAACTTCTCAGAGCTAGAGGAGGAATTACGTACCTAGTGCAAAGAAATTAAAAATCTTGAAAAAAGAATGGAAGAATGGGTAACTAGAATAATCAATGCAGAGAAGGCCATAAACGAACTGACAGAGATAAAAACGATAACATGAGAAATACGTGACAAATACACAAGCTTCAGTAACCAACTTGATCAACTGGAAGAAAGAGCATCAGCGATTGAGGATCAAATGAATGAAATGAAGTGAGAAGAGAAGTCTAAAGAAAAAAGAGGAAAAAGAAATGAACAAAGCCTGCAAGAAGTATGGGATTATGTGAAAAGACCAAATCTACGTCCGATTGGGGTGCCTGAAAGTGAGGGGGAAAATGGAACCAAGTTGGAAAACACTCTTCAGGATATCATCCAGGAGAACTTCCCCAACCTAGTAAGTCAGGCCAACATTCAAATTCAGGAAATACAGAGAATGCCACAAAGATACTCCTCCAGAAGAGCAACTCCAAGACACATAATTGTCAGATTCACCAAAGTTGAAATGAAAGTAAAAATGTTAAGGGCAGCCAGAGAGAAAGGTCGAGTTACACACAAATGGAAGCCCATCAGACTAACAGCAGATCTCTCGGCAGAAACTCTCTAAGCCAGAAGAGAGTGGGGGCCAAGATTCAACATTCTTAAAGAAAAGAATTTTAAACCCAGAATTTCATAGCCAGCCAAACTAAGTTTCATCAGTGAAGGAGAAATAAAATCCTTTATAGACAAGCAAATGCCTAGAGATTTTGTCACCACCAGGCCTGCCTTACAAGAGATCCTGAAGGAAGCACTAAACATGGAAAGGAACAACAGGTACCAGCCATTGCAAAAACATGTCAAAATGTAAAGTCCATCGATGCTAGGAAGAAACTGCATCAACTAGGCCTTTGACAAAATTCAACAGCTCTTCATGCTAAAAACTCTCAATAAATTAGGTGTTGATGGAAAGTATTTCAAAATAGTAAGAGCTATTTATAACAAACCCACAGCCAGTATCATACTGAATGGGCAAAAACTGGAAGCATTCCCTTTGAAAAGTGGCACAAGACAGGGATGCCCTCTCTCACCACTCCTATTCAACACAGTGTTGGAAGTTCTGGCTAGGGCAATCAGGCAAGAGAAAGAAATCAAGGGTATTCAGTTAGGAAAAGAAGAAGTCAAATTGTCCCTGTTTGCAGATGACATGATTGTATATTTAGAAAACCCCATCATCTCAGCCCAAAATCTCCTTAAGCTGATAAGCAACTTCAGCAAAGTCTCAGGATACAAAATCAATGTGCAAAAATAAAAAATTACAAGCATTCTTATACACCAGTGACAGACAAACAGAGAGCCAAATCATGAATGAACTCTCATTCACAATAGCTTCAAAGAAAATAAAATACCTAGGAATCCAACTTACAAGGGATGTAAAGGACCTCTTCAAGGAGAACTACAAACCACTGCTCAGTGAAATAAAAGAGGACACAAACAAATGGAAGAACATGGTATGGTATTCACAATAGCCAAGACTTGGAATCAACCCAAATATCCATCAGTGACAGATTGGATTAAGAAAAGTGGCACATATACACCACGGAATACTATGCAGCCATAAAAAAGGATGAGTTCGTGTCCTTTGTAGGGACATGGATGCAGCTGGAAACCATCATTCTCAGCAAACTATCACAAGAACAGAAAACCAAATACTACGTGTTCTCACTCATAGGTGGGAATTGAACTATGAGATCACTTGGACTCGAGAAGGGGAACATCACACACTGGGTCCTATTGTGGGGAGGGGTGGAGGGGAGGGGTAGCATTAGGAGATATACCTAATGCCAATGATAAGTTAATGGGTGCAGCACACCAACATGGCACATGTACACATATGTAACAAACCTGCATGTTGTGCACATGTACCCTAGAACTTGAAGTATTAAAAAAAAAAAACAGTCTCTCAGATGATAGTGCAATCAAATTAGATCTCAATATTAAGAAACTCACTCAAAAACCACACAATTATATGGAAACTGAACAACCTCCTCCTGAATGACTACTGGGTAAATAATGAAATTAAGGCAGAAATAAATGAGTTCATTGAAACCAATGAGAACAAAGACACAATGTGTCAGAATCTCTGGGACACAGCTAAAGCAGTGTTTAGAGGGAAATTTATAGCACTAAATGCCCACATGAGAAAGTGGAAAAGATCTAAAATTGACACCCTAACATCACAATTAAAAGAACTAGAGAAGTGTCTGGGCGTGGTGGCTCATGCCTGTAATCCCAACCCTTTGGGAGGCCGAGGTGGGTGGATCACAAGGTCAAGAGATTGAGACCATCCTGGTCAACACAGTGAAACTCCATCTCTACTAAAAATAGAAAAAATTAGCTGGGTGTGGTGGCAGGCACCTGTGGTCCCAGCTACTCGGGAGGCTGAGGCAGGAGAATCACTTGAACCTGGGAGGCGGAGGTTGCAGTGAGCTGGGATTATGCCACTGCACTCCAGCCTGGTGACAGAGTGAGACTCCGTCGCAAAACCAAACAAAACTAAACAAAAAAAAAAAAAAAAAAAAAGAACTAGAGAAGCAAACAAATTCAAAAGCTAGCAGAAGACAAGAAATAACTAAGATCAGAGCAGAACTGAAGGCGATAGAGACACAAAAACCCCCCCAAAAAATCAATGAATCCAGGAGCTGTTTTTTTTTTTTTTTTAAAACAATAACAAAATAGATTGACCACTGGCCAGACTACTAAAGAAGAAAAGAGAGAAGAATCAAATAGATTCAATAAAAAATGATAAAGAGGATATCACCACTGGTCCCACAGAAATACAAACTACCATTAGAGAATACTATAAACACCTCTATGCAACTAAACTAGAAAATCTAGAAGAAATGGATAAATTCCTGGACACATACACCCTCCCAAGACTAAACAAGGAGGAAGTTGAATCCCTGAATAGACCAATAAAAAGTTCTAAAATTGAGGCAGCCCAGGACCAGATGGATTCACAGCCAAATTCTATCAGAAGTACAAAGAGTAACTGGTAACATTCCTTCTGAAACTATTCCCAACAATAGAAAAAGAGGGACTCCTCCATAACTCATTTTATGAGGCCAGCATCATCCTGATACCAAACCCTGACAGAGATACAACAAAAAAGAAAATTTCAGGCCAATATCCCTTATGAACATTGGTGTGAAAATCCTCAATAAAATACTGGCAAACTGATACAGCAGCACATTAAAAAACTTATCCACCACAATCAAGTTGGCTTCATCCCTGGGATGCACAACTGGTTCAACATATGCAAATCAACAAATGTAATCCATCACATAAACAGAACCAATGTCAAAAACCACATGACTATCTCAATAGGTCCAGTAAAGGCCTTTGATAAAATTCAACACCTCTTCATGCTAAAAACACTCAATAAATTATCAATACATAATTTGTATTGATGAAACGTATCTCAAAATAATAAGAGCTATTTATGACAAACCCACAGGCAATATCATACTGAATGGGCAAAAACTGTAAGCATTCCCTTTGAAAACTGGCACAAGGCAAGGATGCTCTCTCTCACCACTCCTGTTCAACATAGTATTGGAAGTTCTGGCCAGGGCAATCAGGCAAGAGAAATAAATAAAGAGTGTTTGAATAGGAAGCGAGGAAGGCAAATTATCTCTGTTTGCAGATGACATGATTGTATATTTAGAAAACCCCATTGTCTCAGCCCCAAAACTCCCTTAACTGATAAGCAACTTCAAAAAAGTCTCAGGATACAAATCAATGTGCAAAAATCACAAGTATTCCTATATACCAATAATAGACAAGCAGAGAGCCAAATCATGAGTGAACTCCCATTCACAATTGCTACAAAGAGAATAAAATACCTAGGAAAACAATTTACAAAGGTTGTGAGGGACCTCTTCGAGGAGAACTACAAACCACTGCTGAAGGAACTAAGAGAGGACACAAACAAATGGACAGTCCATGCTCATGGATAGGAGGAATCAATACCATGAAAATGGCCATACTGTCCAAAGTAATTTATAGATTCAATGCTTTCCCCATCAAGCTACCATTGACTTTCTTCACAGAATTAGAAAAAACTACTTTAAAGTTCATGTGGAACCAAAAAAGAGCCCACATTGCCAAGACAATCCCAAGCTAAAAGAACAAAGCTGGAGGCATCACGATACCTGACTTCAAACTATACTACGAGGCTACAGTAACCAAAACAGCATGGTACTGGTACCAAAACAGAGATATAGACCTATGGAACATAACAGAACCCTCAGAAATAACACCACACACTTACAACCATCTGATCTTCGACAAACCTGATAAAAACAAGAAATGGGGAAAGGATTCCCTATTTAATAAATGGTGTTGGGAAAACTGGCTAGCCATATGCAGAAAACTGAAACTGGATCACTTTCTTACGCCTTATACAAAAATTAATTCAAGATGGGTTAAAGACTTAAAAGTAAGACATAAAACCATAAAAACTCTAGAAGAAAACCTAGGCCGTACCATTCAGGACCTAGGCATGGGCAAAGACTTCATGACCAAAACACCAAAAGCGACAGTAACAAAAACCAAAATTGACAACTGGAATCTAATTAAAGAGCTACTGCATAGCAAAAGAAACTATCATCAAAGGAACAGGGAACCCACAGAATGGAAGAAAAATTTTGCAATCTATTTATCTGACAAAGGGCTAATATCCAGAATCTAAAAGGAACTTAAACAAATTTACAAGAAAAAAACAAACAACCCCATCAAAAAGTGGGCAAAGGATATGAACAGACACGTCTCAAAAGAAGACATTTATGTGGCCTACAAACCTATGAAAAAATGCTCATCATCACTGGTAACTAGAGAAATGCAAATCAAAACCACAATGAGATACCATCTCACATCAGTTAGAATGGTGATCATTAAAAAGTCAGGAAACAACAGATGCTGGAGAGGATGTGGAGAAATAGGAACACTTTTACACTGTTGGTGGGAGTGTAAATTAGTTCAACCATTGTGGAAGACAGTGTGGTGATTCCTCAAGGATCTAGAACCAGAAATACCGTTTGACCTAGCAATCCCATTACTGTGCTATACCGAAAGGATTATAAATCATTCTACTATAAAGACACATGCACACAAATGCTTGCTGCAGCACCATTCACAATAGCAAAGACTTGGTACCAACCCAAATGCCCATCAATGGTAGACGGGATAAAGAAAATGTGGCGCATATATACCATGGAATATTATGCAGCCATAATAAAAAATGAGTTCATGTCTTTTGCAGGGACATGGATGAAGCTGAAAACCATCATTCTCAACAAACTAACACAGTAACAGAAAACCACACACTAAATGTTTTGACTCATAAGTGGGAGTTGAACAATGATAACATATCGGCACAGGAAGGGGAACATCACACATGGCGGCCTGTCGGGGGCTGGGGGGCAAGGGAAGGGATAGCATTAGGAGAAATATCTAATGTAGATGACGGGTTGATGGGTGTAGCAAACCACCATGGCACATGTATACCTATGTAACAAACCTGCACGTTCTGCACACATATCCCAGAACTTAAAGTATAGTGAATAAATAAATAAATAAATAAAAATAAAGCTTGAAAAAAATTACAAATAAACTCGAGTTTGACAGACACTTTTTGAGCTTATGCTGTGGCAGGTTACACTTAGCACCTCTGAGAAGACTCAGAGCTCAGACTTTGACAGGACCACATCCAGTTAGCCTCTGAGCTAACCTCCAAAGCATTGCCCTCTAGTACTGGCACTGCCCTCTAGCATACAGGAAACTTATGTGTTCGTAGAGAACTGCCCACATAAAGGTACACCTCAAACGTTAATTTCCACAGACTTTTCTTTCCACAGAAGCCTGCGTCCATCCTAATTAAGCACCTAGACTTTAATATTTTGGAACTCACTCACAATGTGGTTAATGTATTTGGTCTATCAAGTATGTTCTCTGCGAAATTTGTTTACATAATTCACCCCCTCTTTAAGCGTTGTGAACCAAAAGAAATCTCTTTATATGACAATAAACCATGTGATCTGTGAAATCATGCTTTGATTATCTCTATTTTAACCATACAAAACAGGAGGGGAAGTGTTTTGTATGTATTTAGTAACGAGAGAATAGAAGTTAAGTGGAACTGAATCAAAGACGAAAAGAATCAGAGATTATTTTCTTAGAGGGAAAATTTGAAGCCATAGGATAGACTGAGGAATGAAAAGAAGTAAGTAAATGAATGACTTAAAAATTTCCTGAGGTGTGATGATGGCTCATCAATGATTCAACAATAGGATTTTTTCCTACAAACGGGACAGGACATAAAATAAAAGTTAATTATTCTTTGTCCTTAGAACAATGTCTTGTACACATTAAGCTCAATAAATATATGTTGATTAAATATGAATGCATGCAGGAGATAAGATTCTATCTAAAGATGTGAAAAGTATGACTATAAACTAAAGCAGTGTGATTTCACGTAATAAAAGTACATGTTAAAGCTAAGATAAAATTCAATGAAAACAAGTAACTCATGAAAACATGAAAAATGATATATAAAATATAAATTCAAATTAAGACATTCTTCTAAAAATTTTATTATATTGTATTTGATTTCCTTAAAACATGAATGAATTAGATCTAAATTAACTAAGTGCTTACGGTTTGTATGTTTGCATTTCCTTCATGTTTATGATTCTCTATAAGCACATTGCAGATCTCTGGAGGACAAGGATCTTTACTTTTGTTTAATTTGTATTTATTTATATGTTACAACGTATGATATTCATACATTAATATTTCACAAACTGATATACATAGCACAAAATATGTGAATTTAATTGTGTATATTTTAATTTATTGTTGCTAATAAAAATGCTGATAATTTCCTACTGTATAAAAGATAAACACAGTTTTGTGGCCACCACACTTCTTTCCTGATTTAATTCTATTTCTGTAGGTACCTTCCAAACCTATTTTGAGCTTTATGCATAATTAATTCAAAAATGTGATATTAAAACTCTGTTCACAGGTGGCCTAGACCTTTGAGATGTCAATCATTATCAGAGTATGATTGGAGAAAGAAGTGGTTCATAGAGAACTAAAACCAGGCTTGAAATACAATTATTTAAAGTCTTTAAACCAGGGCAACTCTAGGCTCATTTCACGTGAAATGTGTTAAACATATAGATTTATATTGAGATTTTAGAATATGACAGTGACAACAGAGCTCTTGTAAGTTTTGATAGATCTCCGAAGAGCCTAGGTTTTAAAATAATATGTATTAGCTGTAGTAAACACCTTTATGTATGATTTTGAAAGTTGATTATCCAATATTATGTTTTAAAGAACTTGTTTTTAAAAACATGTCAGTCATTCACTTGGAATCTACATATAACATGATAAAGCTAAGAACTTTGTTGAATCATGTCCCTGCCCCAATTAGCCCCACACTCTCCTTTCAATTCTCTTCAGCATAATAAATGTCTGTGCTACGCTTAACCATCTCTCAAGAATAACCTCTTAGAGAGTCTGAGAAATTCCATTTGAATGTTTAGCTATTGCCATTGTCAAGTGATGCTTCGGTAAGATAACCTTCCATTGTATATACAGACACATGCACAAATTCCCATAACAAAATCTAAAGGGATATGTTTTTGTTAAGTGACCACCTTGCATTATTTAATAGTTGGAGATCTTAGTAAAGCTCAGGAGCTATCTGGGTTTGAAAGGGCACATAAAATACCTAGTTGATCTCAGACTTTAGATTGTCACAGGAAGTTCATCTTCACTGGGAAGTAAAATAGCTGGTCCCACTCTGCATGCATTCATCCCTTCTAATGTGCATTTCCCCCATTTTTCTTTATAACATAACCTTGAAAAATGTGGCCAGCTAAAAGACTGTATGGTTGACTCTTGAACAATACAGGTTTCACTTGCCCTTACACACAGACGGAAAATACAGTATTGGCAGAATGCAAAACCTGAGTACAGAGAGCACTAACTTTCTGTGTTCATGGATTCTGCAGGGCAAATGTGGGTCTAGAGTATATGTGGATTTTCGTATTGGGGGTGGGAGAGTCTTGGAGCCAATCCCATGTATACCTTATACCTAGGACAACGGTATTTCCCAAACTCTCTTTCAGCATTATGTGCCCATATGATTAAATTCCAGGCAATGAGATGTAAGTAGAAGCATGTGAGACTTCTAGGAAGGATCTTTGAAAGCATAGGTACTGGCCTGGAATGTAGACATAAACGTTGAAGCTCTAGCAACTATCTGGTTTTTGAAATGACTTTGAATATGGAAACCATGCACAGGTGATGGTGGAGCCTGGGTTCCTAATATTTATGCTTCACCATCTCCTGTGCATCTCCTGTGCTGCCAAACCAGACCTGGACTTTCTATCTCTGTATTTCATTTAGATTAGAGTAAAATGAACTTCCCTCTTATTTAAGCTACTGTTATTTTTTCTTTCTTTTACATGCAGCTGAATATAATTTTAACTGATATGTCACATAAAAGCTATGAATACTAACCCAAAAAGTGGACTAATCAAAAATTTTCTCCCCTAACAACTTGCCCATATGTCTAAAATTCTCAACATTAAAATTAAGTTATTTTGGCATTAAGGTGTTATTTCTAAATGCTTATATTAAGATATATATGCTCCATAAGGGAGAACTAAGTAAGTTTGCTTAATAAGGGTCTAAGAGTAGAACTTTGAGAGTGGTAGAGATGGTGCAGGCATAATAATGGTGCCACAGGCAACTGGAGCTGTGTCTAGGGCAAAAAAGGAAAAGGACTGGGCATTGCAGATATGTTCACTTACTTCACACTATTGCCAATAAGGAAACATGACCTCATGGAAAATCTTTTCCTTAAAGTTAAGTTTTGCCTTAGAAATGATGTGATGCTAAATCATCTTCAAAATCTATTACATTTAAGAACTTTAAAAATAGCTCAATGTCTTAATATTTAACTAATTCAATAAATATATTTAAACTCTTAATATTTCTTGGTCTTTTAAAAATCTAAGTTCAGGCTGGGTGCGGTAGCTCACGCCTTTAGTCCCAGCACTTTGGGAGGCCGAGGCGAGCATATCACGAGGTCAGGAGATCGAGACCATCCTGGCTAATATGGTGAAACCCCATCTGTACTAAAAATGCAAAAAATTAGCTGGGCATGGTGGTGGGTGCCTGTAGTCCCAGCTACTCGGGAGGCTGAGGCAGGAGAATGGCGTGAATCCGGGAGGTGGAGCTTACAGTGAGGCGAAAGAGCACCACTGCACTCCAGCCTGGGCTACAGAGCGAGACCCCATCTTAAAAATTAAATAAATATATAAATAAAATAAAATAAATCTAAGTTCAAATTACTAATATATTTATCCTACTCCTGTCATTGATGTCTTATATGACCTGAAACATCCTTATGTTCTTGTCACTAGATTTCTCTAGTGTATTTGAAAACCGTGTTCTAAGGCTTGGTTGTGTCCATTTTTTAATTCAAAATTTAAATGAGACTTTATTAAGGTGATACTACCTATGGATGGATGGAGACAAGAGGGTATACTCTGAAGGCAAACTGCCTGGATTTGAAACTTGACTCTACAATTTACTAGCTATGTGAGCCTAAGAAAGTTGTTTAACCTCACCATGCCTCGTTTTTCTCATGTGTAGAAAGGAAATAATTATAATGCCTACCTCATAGGTTTATAGTGGCAATTAACTAAGTCAATTTTTATAAGGCATGTATAACTTGGCCTACATGTTTGCTAAATACATTAGGTATAATTTCAGTTAGTATATGAACACAATGTAGAATTGAAACATGAGTTTTAGATTCTTTTTTTGAAAATAAAAACCATGCTACTTTATTAAAATACTGAGTTTTATTTCATATGTATATTTTTGTCTCCCCACAATTTCCATGTCTGACCACCACTACTACTGTGTCCTACCATAACATTCCATACATACGTAAAACTAACCAAATGGTGGAGTTCCATCTTTAAAAACTAAAAAGGCATTTTTTAAAATTTTACTTTAAGTTCTGGGATACATATGCTGTACATGCAGGTTTGTTACATAGGTATACATGTGCCATGGTGATTTGCTGCACCTATCAACCCATCATCTGGGTTTTAAGCTCCGCGTGCATTAGGTATTTGTCCTAATGCTCTCCCTTCCCTTCCCCAGCACCTCCCAACAGACCCCGGTGTGTGATGCTCCCCTTCCTAAAACAGGCATTTTGGACAACACATTCTTGGCAATGGAACCTGGACAACATTTGTCAAACACAGTAGAAGTTCTCACTCTGCATTATAAAAAGGACAGCCAGATATCAATGGTTACAGAAATGAAATAAGATGGAAAATTTTAAACAAATTGTTTAAACTATTTTCTTAAAGAGACTTCCTCCGGTGCCAGAGACGTTGAATAGCCTCCTGGTCAGTCATCCACAAGCAATTCTTCACATAATTGATGAACTTGGCTTCCACTTTGAGAAGAGAACCACCTTTTTCTATACTGCATTTTTGCTTTAATGTTTACTACAGAACTATGTCCTTTATGTGTTTTGGGAGTTTTTTCCTGTTTTTTTTTGAAGAATTCTTGTCCTTTTGATCTTGGTGTTGATTTTTATCCTTTTGATCTTGGTGTTGACTCAAAAGGCTTTGAGTCTTTTCCATTCTGGTTTGACTTTGGGGCATTTTTGGCTGGAGTATCTCCTATTGATTTCTTCACTGGAGCTTTTTCTTCAGTTTTCTCATCATCAAAATCACCATCATCATCATCTTTATCATTATCAACATCATCTTATTCATCAGCAGCAGGTTTTACTTTTCTCTGTGGAACCTTGCTATCACCCCCAGGGGTAGATTGCCTTCCAGGTATACTTAAGAGTTTCACATCCTCCTCCTCTTTACCTTCTGACTCTGCATCTTCCTCCACAACTACTCAGTGCTGTCCACTAATATGCACTGACCCTGAACAACACTTCAATTATAAGACCACTGGTAGTGTTATTTCAAAGCCCTCAAAGGAAACTGTTGGCTGTACAGACATTTTCAAAGTTGCCAGTGTTACCTTAGTTGGGCTGCCTTCATAATTCATTGTCTCTGCTTCAACAATGTGCAACTTATCCTTTGCACCAGCCCCTAAACTGACCGTTCTTAAAGATAACTGGTGCTCATTTCATCATTATCCACCTTAAAGTGATAATCTTTGTTGGTCTTTAGTTCACAATTGAAAAGATAGTTCTGGGGCCTCAGGGGGCTCATGTCTGTGTCCATCAAATCTTTCATGGGATGGTGGCATGCACTTAGGTAGGAGAGAAGGCAGACAGACATAAATGACTACTGCTCCAGAGAAAGGCCATACAGGACGGAATCACACCACAGGGTTTAGATTCTAATATGGGTTCTACTACCTCCTAGTTGTATGATTTTGATCTATTTAAATTGTCTGAGACTCAGTTTCCTTACTTGGAAATGAGGATGATAAAACCAACCTTACAGGGTTATTATAATGAGTAAATAGGATGGCCAGGTAAAATACAGAATATGTATTCTGTATTTTAAATATGATTGTTCAGATAAAGAATGAATAATTTTTCAGTATAAGTATGTCCTTTGTAATATTTGGGATTATACTAATACTAAAATATTTCACTGTAATCAAAATTTAACTGTCCATCCTGTCTCTATCCTCCCTAAATCTGGCAACCTTATTAGTAAATGAGTTGGTTGCCTGTCTCTTCATTTTTCATAAGAGGACATCAATCTTATATATGTATAATATATGTAAAATATATATAGAATTCATATTGAAATAATCTTTCTGTGATTTTTTTTGTATGCAAGGAAAGTGTATACTATAGTTGCCTATATTACTTCCCCAATTCCCCAACATTTTCTTTTTAAATAGAGGTGAATAATACACCATCACCTAGATTAAGCTTAGCAATATCCTTTGTGGCTTTCATTGCCTTATTTTTCTATTAGAAAATAATTGTGACTCTATGAATTGCATAGTAACCAGGAAAACTCATTTGAATCGAGTTCTCTTAATGAATAATTATATAATTACACCTCTAGCAATAACTTGGTGCTAAAAACAAAAATGACATTTTAAGCATGGTTATATTTGCATTTTAAGGGACAATTTGCCCTGTACCCTATAACTAGAGAAGGTAGAAGAAAAAACATGAGAAGACTTTGACAAGTGAATCTGGGCAGTCTTTACCTTACAGCAACCTCAACTAATGACAGGCAATAAGCTATTCTTAAATTTAACTTCTTCTATTGCTGGATAAAGACAATTTGTTCTTCCTAGAAAAACCATCTTTTTTTTTTCCTTCTAAGCTGCTATTCCGAAATGAAAATGTACAAGTGAGGATGAGAAAAGTATATGGTAAAAATATTTTTTCTTGATTTCTTTCTCAAAAGTTTTAGAAGTTAAAGAATATGTGAGAAGAAAAAATATATAGGCTGAATTTTTAAGCATTAAGAAATATGTTTTTCTTATAGGAATTTTTGAGGTATTTATCTATGAATAAAAACAGAAATATTAAGATTTAATCACGTGTATTTATCTGCCAACTTGAAATTGGACAAATGTACTAAAAATAATGTGCCAATATTTTGTCTTTTGCTTAATTATCTGAAAACATTGCTTAGTGATTAGTGGCTTAGGAAACCTCCTGGTAAAAAGAGTAGAGCACTTTTAAAGAAATGCTCATCATCGTTACTTTTGGTGCACAGAAGACGGTATTTGGGGGATATTAAGCACGTCTCTGACTCTGGGGAGAAAGGTGATTCAGAAGCAGGAATGCCCTTCGACCCAGGCCAGAGGGGCCCTACCCTGGGTCCTGCCCTTGAGTGGGCTGCGTATTTTGCACACATTGAAACACAAATGTGTCTTATTTTATTTTTTTATATTTTGTAGCTAAGTCTTTGGAAAGTTTGGCGACTGAACTTTCTGGAATTATGGTTGGTGCCCACACACTTTCTAGAGGAAGTGGGGCTGAGGGTGGAGGGAAAGGGTTCTAGATTCTACTCTGGGAACCCAGAGAAAGTGGCTGCTTTGGTTTAGGTGGTGCCTCCACACCACACAGTGTGGGTGTCTAGGTAGGGCAGGGTCCTAGGAAAACAGTGTGTCTTCCTCTCCTCTAGCTGGGTGGTGTGGTTTTGGGAGGTACTGAGAACATCTTGGAAATCCTGAAGAAAAGTGAGGCTGGGGAAGGGGAACATGTTTTTCCTGTCTCTTGGGGAGCTTGACACGGTTGAGACAGGTCTAGTCACCACCCATGAGTCTGTCCCTAGCTTCCACTCTGTCCTGGTCTAACTAACTAGTTTGTGATTTATAGGGGCAAACCTGGTGTGGGACAAGAGGGCTCCTTTAGCCTCTGTGTAAGGAGGATAATTCCTGGAGTACATAGGTGGGAACAAGGTCTGGGCTGTGGTATCGTTTTAAATTATAACTTCCAGCTATTTAGAAATATAGCATGTTGGCCTCCACTTGTGCTTTTTTCCCGGGTCCTCCCAATGTTAGTGGTAGGTCTGTACAGACGTATTGAATTCTGAATATGAAAAAAATTTTAGGAGTACCTTAATGGAATGTTTTTGCTTATTTTTTAAATGTATGCCCTAGAGTAATAACTTGTAAAAGTCCATGTTTGAAGAAATAACCAAGGGATCTTATTGTCAGTCTTATTCTAAGTTTCAAAAAAAGTATGTGTCAGTTTGTCTTAAAATTTGTTTTATTATTATTATTTTTGCTTGACAAATCATGATTATATACATTTATGGTATATAATGTAATGTTTTCATATATGTATACAATATGGAATGACTAAATCAAGCTAACATATCTATCATCTCTCTTAGCTATCTTTTATTTATTTTTTTTTTTGAGACAAGATATGGCTCTATCACTCAGGCTGGAGTGCAGTGGAGCTACCTTGGCTCACTACAACATTTACCTCCTGGGCTCAAGCGATTCTCCCACCTCAGCCTCCCCAGTAGCTGGGATTACAGATGGATGACACCATGCCTGGCTAATTTTTCTATTTTTTGTAGAGACAGGGTTTTGCCATATTGCCCAGGATGGTCTCTGACTCCTGAGCTCAAGTGATCCACCTGCCTTGGCCTCCCAAAGTGCTGAGATTACAGGTGTAAGCCATCATGCCCAGCTTTACCTATCATTTTTTATGTGAGACATTTTAAATTTACTCTCTTAGTTATTTTGAAATATACATTATTATTAATCATAGTCATGCTGATATGCAATAGGTCTCAAAATCTATTTCTATTGTCTACTATTGTCTATCTAAATCTTCATACCCTTTTACCAGCAATTCTTCTTTCCCTCCCTCCCCAACCCTCTAGTAGCCTATGGTAAGCATCTTTCTACTCTCTACTTTTGTAAGTTCAATTTTTTTAGTTTCCACATATAACAGCTTAGCTTTTCCACATATAACAAGAGATCTGAGGCAGGCTGATCACTCAAGCTCAGGAGTTGGAGACCATCCTGGGCAACATAGCAAAACCCTGTCTCAACAAAAATTACAAAAACTAGCCAGGCATGGTGGCATGCACCTGTAATCCCAGCTACTGGGGAGGCTGAGTTGTTATATGTGGAAACTAAAAAAAAAATGAACTTATAGAAGTAGGGAGTAGAATGTGGCATATTTCTTTTTGTGCTTAGCTTATTTCATTTAGCATAATGTTCATCAATTGTACCCATGCTGTCACAAATGACAGGATTTTCCCCCTTTCTAAAGCTGAATAGCATTCCATTGTGCATATACACTACCATATTTTCGTTATCCATTCATCCATTGAAGGAACTCTTATGTTGATTAGTCATAGCTTGACTATTGTGAATGATGCTATAGTGAACATGAAAGTGCAGATATCTCTTTGATATATTGATTTCAGTTCCTTTGGATATATATACCCAGAAGTGGGATTAGTGGATTATGTGGGAATTCTATTTTTAGTTTTTTTTGAGAAATTTCCATACCATTTTCTGTAACAGTTATACTAATTTAAATTTCCACCAACAATGTAAAGAGTTCCCTTATCTCTGCATCTTCGTTATGTTTCATCTTTTTGATAAAAACCTTTCTAGCAGACGTGAAGTGATAGCTCATAGTGGTATTAATTTTCCTTTCCCTGATGATCAGTGATGCTGAGCATTTTTTGATATACCTGTTGGGCATTCATGTGTCTACTTTTGAGAAGTATCTATTCAGATCCTTTACCCCCCAACTTTTTTTTGAGACAGGGTCTCGCTCTGGAGTGTGGTGGCACAATCATAGCTCACTGCAGCCCCAACCTCTGATATTGTTTGGCTCTGTGTCCTCAACCAAATCTCATCTGGAACTGTAATCCCCACGTGTCAAGAGAGGGACCTGATGGGAAGGTGATTGGATCATGGGGGCAGTTTCTCCCATGCTGTTCTTGAGATAGTGAAGGAGTTTTCACAAGAGCTAATGGTTATTTTAGAAGTGTTTGGAAGTTCCTTCTCTGCAGCACTTCTCTCTCTCCTGCTGTCATGTAAGACATGCCTTGCTTCCCCTACACCTTCTGCCATGATTGTAAGTTTCCTGAGGCCTCCCAGCCATGTGGAACTGTGAGTCAACTAAACCTCCTTTCTTTATAAATACCCAGTGTCAGTTAGTATCTTTATGGCAGTGTGAAAATGGACTAATACAACCACCCAGATTCAACAGACCCTCCCACCTCAGCCTACTGAGTAGCTGGGACTACAGGTACACACCACCATACACAGCTAATTGTATTTTTTGAAGAAATGGAGTTTTGCCATTTTGCCCACAATGGTCTTGAACTCCTGTACTCAAGTGCTGTATCTGCCTTGGCCTCCCAAATTGCTGAGATTATAGACATGAGCCACTGTGCCCAGCCCTTTGCCCACTTTTAAATTGTGTTATTTGTTTTCCTTCTATTGAGTAGTTTGAGATTCTTATATATTATGGATATTAACCCCTTATTGTATTATGTCTTGTAAATATTTTCTCCCATTCTATGGATTTATTTTGTTGTTTCTTTTGTTGTGCAGGCACTTTTTTAGTTTAATGTAATCTGATTTGTCTATTTTTGCTTTTGTTGCCTGTGCTTTCAGGGTCATGTCCAAAAAAACTGTTGCTCAGACGAATGTCCTTGGAGCATTTTCTCTGTTTTTTTCTAGTAGTTTTACAGTTTCAGATCTTTAATATTTATGTCGTTAACCCATTTTGTGTTGATTTTTGTATACAGCTTATTTTGCAAATTGGACAAGGTTAGAGTTTTATTCTTTTACATGTGGATATTTAGTTTTCCCAACACTATTTATTGAAGAAACTGTTCTTTCCTCATTGTGTGTTCTTGAAATCTATGTAAAAAATAAATTGATTATAAATGTTTGGATCTATTTCTGGGCTCTCTGCTCTAATCCATTGGCCTATATGTCTGGTTTTTGTTTATTTGTTTGTTTAGTTGGTTTTTTTTTTTTTTTTTTTTGAGATGGAGTCTTGCTGTCGCCCAGGTTGGAGTGCAATGGTGCAATCTCACCTCACTGCAACCTCCGCCTCCCAGGTTCACGCCATTCTCCTGCCTCAGCCTCCCAAGTAGCTGGGACTACAGGCACCTGCCACCACACCTGGCTAATTTTTTATATTTTTAGTAGAGACGGGGTTTCACCGTGTTAGCCAGGACGGTCTTGACCTCCTGACCTCATGGTCTACCCGCTTCGGCCTCCCAAAGTGCTGGGATTACAGGCGTGAGCCACCAAGCCTGGCCTATGTTTTTTTGTTTGTTTAGTTGGTTTTTTTTTTTTTTTTTTTTGAGATGGAGTCTTGCTGTCGCCCAGGTTGGAGTGCAATGGTGCAATCTCACCTCACTGCAACCTCCGCCTCCCAGGTTCACGCCATTCTCCTGCCTCAGCCTCCCAAGTAGCTGGGACTACAGGCACCTGCCACCACACCTGGCTAATTTTTTATATTTTTAGTAGAGACGGGGTTTCACCGTGTTAGCCAGGACGGTCTTGACCTCCTGACCTCATGGTCTACCCGCTTCGGCCTCCCAAAGTGCTGGGATTACAGGCGTGAGCCACCAAGCCTGGCCTATGTTTTTTTTGTTTGTTTGTTTGTTTGTTTTTTTTGTGCGAGTGCCATGGTGTTTTAATAACTATAGCTTTGTAGTAAATTTTGAAATAAAAAATTGTGATGCTTCCATTTTTGTTCTTTTTGCTCAAAATTGTTTTGGTTATTAAGGGTATTTTGTGGTTGAATATAAACTTAGGGACTGTTTTTCTATTTCTGTGAAAAATGACACTGAATTTTCATAGGGATTGCATTGAATTTATAGATTGCTTTGGGTAGTATGGACATTTTTACAATGTTAATCCTTTAAATCCAATAATATGGGATATCTTTCCACTTATTTGTGTTTTCTTCAATTTCTTTCATTAGTGTTTTATAGCTTTCAGAATACAGGTCTTTTGTCTCCTTAGTTAAATTTTCACCTAAGTATTTGAGTTTTTTGTTGCTATTGTAAATGGAGTAGTTTTCTTAATTTCCTTTCCAGGTAGTTCGTTATCAGAATATATAATGCTACTTATTTTTGTATGTTGATTTTGTATCTTGTAACTTTCCTAAATTTTTAAGGAGTTTTAACATTTTTTGGTAGAATGTGCCATACTTTAATGGGAGCATTTTTATTTTTTAGGGGAATATAAAGTATTTGTGTGCCTTACAATTAATGACATTTTGAGTTTAATGATACGTGATGGATCACTAGTCTCATGTTTTCTGAGCTAGTGCAATGCCATGGATGGAAGCCATGAGGACCTTGTGGCTTCAAAGTTTCCATAACTGACATTAGGATGTGGACACTGCTGAGGCATCTTTTGGTGGAGAATAGCAGAATAGCCCTTCCTTAGTGTTGCGGGTCAAGAACAAAGTGAGAAAATGACTTGTCAACATACCAGCAGGGCGTGGTTAGTGGGATAGCCATTCAAGCATGCCTGGGAGAGTCTGAGCCTTTGTGGAAGCATTAATATATCGGGAAAAAGTCCCACGCTGAACAGTGTCCACCCTGAAAGAGACTGTCAATTAATTATAAAGTTACCAAATAATAAGGGAGAGCATATATTACCAAATATAAATATATTATAAACAAAATAATTCAAATACTTCTCAATTCATTTATAATCTATGTCCAATAAGTTCTGATACTTGGAAAAGGCAATAAGTGGTCCAACAGGTTTGCATAAAGAGACCTGGGGGCTGGGTTTGGTGCCCTTTGTCCTCCCCACTCTGAGAGAGGATGAGGAAGGTGACGGACCATTTGTCTCTTATGCCAGATGAGGAGTGCAGTAGTACTTCTGAGCACAGGTTCATCTTGGGCATGAGAAAGTGGCTCCTTACCTGGAAAGTAATCTATCTTCCTTCCTTCCTTCCTTCCTTCCTTCCTTCCTTCCTTCCTTCCTTCCTTCCTTTCTTCCTTCCTCCCTTCCTTCCTTCTTTTGAGACAGAGTCTCGCTCTGTTGCCCAGGCTGGAGAGTAGTGATGCCATCTAGGCTCACTGCAACTTCCGCCTGTCGGGTTCAAGCGATTCTTGTGCCTCAGGCTTCCAAGTAGCTGGGATTACAGGCACACGCCACCACGCCTGGCTAATTTTTGTATTTTTAGTAGAGATGGGGTTTTTCCATGTTGGCCAGGCTGGTCTCGAACTCCTGACATCAAGTGATCCACCTGCCTCAACCTTCCAAGGTAGTGGGATTACAGGCATGAGCCACCATGTCCAGTCCATCTGGCTTCTTTCTAATTCCAAGTTGTCAGGTCTCAGTACATTATAGCAGTCGACATAAGTTGCAAAAATAAACTTCCTGATTCCCAAGCACATCATGTTTAATGAGTCATCCTGGACACTGAATTTCAAAAGGATTAGAAATTTATTTCTGGGTCTCTTTATGAGAGGAATGAGCAAGAGTCTATGCAACTATTTCAAGAGGAGATTCAGTCTTTAGAAAACTTTTGGTAATAAAATGATCACACACTAACTCTTAGGCAGTCATATTGAGACTTATAATGCTATGACTGAGGAAAAGTAAACATGTTGCTAAATGGTTGAACCTTCATACTTAAAAAGCACGAAGTTCTAAACAGATTTACTTCATTTTTATTTCCACTCCTACTTTCAGAAATAAGTGAAATGTTTGAGTGAAGCCAGATTTGAGGGGTCTTTTTCCCTTCTCTGCCACAAAATTTGCTGGATAAATTGCCTCCTTAGTAGATTTATATTTGGGTTGCCAGATAAAATACAGGACATACAAATATTGCATAGGACATACTTATACTAAAAATTATTTGTTGATTATATGTAATTAAAATTAAACTAGGTATCTTTTTATGGTAAATAGGGCCGTCTTGATTTATATGTACTTTGTATGGCTATTCTTATTTGCCACACAAGTTTTTAAGATATGCAGCATTTTTGGATTAGTTGACTGTTACTGTCAATAACTCAATATTAAAATTTAATAATCTTATCAGTTTATTAATTTATAAGATGGATTCTTGGTGCTTTGGGCCCAAATATTCTGTAACTATAGCATATTAAAAGCAGACCATCCTTTTTTTCTGATGAATCATAATTGTTTATTTAATTATTGAAATGTTATCCTTAACAGTTACCAAATGCCTGGCAAGGTAAGGTTCAGCTGGCTTTTTTTTTTTTTGTAAGTCAGAAGACCTCTCCAAATTTTTTTTGTATTATAATTTTGTATTATAAGACTAGCTTTTCTTCCATTTTGGAAGTCAAATCAAGAATGATGGAGATCTGAAATTTTGAATCCTTTATGATTACTATGATTTATTGAACCCCAGATCAGATTATTGCTCTACTGTTTGCATAGATGACCTTAGATTTGGACATACTTTCACACCTTCTGAGAATTACCAGACACAGTGCTTGAATAAACATCAGATTTTTGAAAACTGTATAAGCTGAGTGTTATTGGTTTTATTTGGCTCATTTCACTTTGATTTTTACATGATGATTGCCTACAGAGCTGAATATGGATATTAAAATGTGATAGCGAATGTGTGAGTGACTGTGTGTGTGTGTGCATGTGTGCACTGAGGAATGCTGTATATTGAGTGAGAAAGAAAGATAAAAAAAATCTTGCAGACATCCAATCCTGATTCTTAGAAACAGGAATTGATAGAACACATGGATCAGTCATGGGTAACCCTAACCATTGTCAAAGTGGGTGCTTAAGTGATGTCTGGTAGAAGGCAGAACAAATAAAGAGACAGGTGGTTTATCTGACATTCTGTTCGCCAGAGATTTGTATTAACTGACATGTGTGGACATATTCCACAGAGCAGCAATTGACATTTATAATGATGACCCTGAGACATGGTAAATGCTGTGTGAATTATCAAAGAAAAATGAAAACCTGTTAGGGCAAATCAGATGTTAAGTGCATTTTATTGTGTTTTTTTAAATTAACATTGACTCTTTACCTAGAACACATATATTTTTGCTTTAATCAGGATAATTATGCTTTCTGACCAAATCAGATGACACAAAGGGGATTGTAGAAATTTAACACACACTTGCTCATTACCTGCTGTGTAATAAGCTATGGGTAAACATTGATAGACATGATTTTATGTCCTCAAGAAATTCATAATTATGGGAGATAGAGAACCATATGGTTTTTATAAAGTGTAACAGTACCCTAATGTACATACAAATACAATGGAAACCATAGTGCAGAAGTGATTGATAAAAGAGAAGTCAAGATTTATTACTGATAAGTTAACATTTGAATTGCACATTGAAGAACAAGTAAGCTTTCTCTAGCTAAATAGAAAGTTTACTGTCATGTCCCAGAATAGGGATTTTATGTACTTTGTCCCTTCTTTTCTCCATCATCTCCTCATTTCTGGGACTGACAGTAGATACATTAGATAGTGGAGGACGAAGTTTGATATGAGTTAAGAAATACTACTCTGAATACCCTGGGTCCTCCTTTCAATTGTTATTTGAGTGTCAGAGTGGGCACTGGAGTAATGTGAAAATCTACCACCTCAAGTTGAGGAGAAAGACCTGGAAATTAAATAAGGGATTCAGGAAAAATCATATTGGCCTATAGGATTTTTTGCTTTGTTAAATAATCTGTTTTTATTGTTTTAAAGTAAAATTACTTTGGATTTCTCTTGGTATTTCCAAATTATCTATCTTATGGATAGAAGATCTTACAGAGCAGAGCAACCCTCAGCAATGATAAGGGTCACAATGGCGCAGGCTTTATTTCTCCTTAAGTAATCTTCTGTACAGCCTGCTTGTTAATAAATAGTTAATTATTTGGGCAGCTGCTAATTCTGCTTGAGCCCACCAGTGGATACAAGACATTGGCATTTTGCAGCTGCATTTTGCCCTGGGTGGGAGTGTCAGTGCGGAGTGCAGGACAGGTAGGGTAGCCTCTTCAGTCAGTCATAAATCAGGACAATCCAGGCCCAATACTAGACTCAGAGTTTGTCATCATTGATTACATAAACCAAAGATCAATCAACTCCCCTTCGTGTCTGGCTCTGTGGGTGCAAAGAAACTAACAATGGCCAATTTGTTTATTTTTATCAGTTATTATTTTCATGCTAATGGAATGATGATAAAGATACTGGACTGGGTACATGTACTATTCACTGACTGTACCATCTGAGGCAACTATCTTAGCCCTTCTGGACTTCATTTTCCCCATAGTATATGGACTAAATGATCTTCACAATTTTTTTCCAGTTCTAGAATGCTAGGAAATTTTATTGTCAATTTTTAAATTTTGTGGGTACATAGTAGGTGTATACATTTATGGGGTAAAAGAAATGTTTTCATACAGGCATGCAATGTATAATAATCACATCATGGAGAATGGGGCATCCATCCTTTCAAGCATTTATCCTTTATGCCAAGAATAATCTAATTATACTCTTTTTGTCACTTTAAAATGTACTACTAAGTTATTATTGACTGTAGTCACCCTGTTGTGCTATCAAATAGTAGATCTTATTCATTCATTTTATTTTTTGTACCCATTAACCATCCCTACCTCCTTCCAACATCTCCACCTACCCTTCCACCATCCTTCTACTCTCTCTGTTTCATGAGTTTAATTATTTGATTTTTAGATCCCGCAAATAAAGAAGAACATGCAATGTTTGTCTTTCTGTGTCTGGCTTATTCTACTTAACATAATGACCTCCAGTTCCATTCATGCTGTTGCAAATCTCATTTTATTATGTTTGAATAGTACTCTATTGTGTACATGTACAACATTTTCTTTATCTATTCATCTGTTAACGAACAGTTAGGTTGTTTCCAAATCTTGACTATTGTGAGCAGTGCTACACCAAACATGAGAGGGCAGATATCTCTTTAATATACTGATTTAATTTCATTTGGGCACATACCCAGCAGTGGTATTGATGGGTCATATGGGAGCTCTATTTTTTGTTTTTGAAGAAAGCTCCAAACTGTTTTCCATGGTGCTTGTACTAACTTACATTCCCACAAACAGTGCATGAGGGTTCTTTTTTCTTCACATCCTCCAGCATTTGGTATTATCTGTCTTTTGGATGAAAGCCATTTGAACTGGGGTAAGATGATATCTCATTGTAGTTTTGACCTAACATTTCTCTAATGATCAATGACATTGAGCACCTTTTCATATGCCTGTTTGCCATTTGTATGTCTTCTTTTGAGAAATGTCTATTCAAATCTTTAGCCCATTTTTTAATCAGGTTATTAGATTTTTCCCAATAGGGTTGTTTGAGCTCCTTATATATTCTGGCTATTAATCCCTTGTCAAAAGGGTAGTTTGCAAATATTTTCTCCCATTCCGTGGGTTGTCTCTTCACTTTGTTGATTGTGTCCTTTGCTGTTCAGAAGCTTTTTAACTCGATGTGATCCCATGTGATCCCATTTTTGCTTTGGCTGACTGTGCTTGTGGAGTATTCCTCAGGAAATTTTTGTCCAGATCAATGTCCTGGAGATTGACCTCAATGTTTTCTTGTAGTGTACTAGGATTCTTAAAAGCACTTTTACAGATATCTATGTACATAAACAAATATATTTATGCCTTTTCATGTTAAAATAGATTTTAAATTTATTTTACTAAAATACTGAGTTATCAGTGTGTAAATTTAAAACATTATTCAATGAAAATAATGTGCTTTTTCCAGAACTACATAATTCCAAACAAAATACATTTGAGGGCATAAGGAGAGAGGCACCAAAATCTACCTCTATGCTCCCCTTTCATCCAAGACATAAAAGAAAGCAGCACTAATCATTTCTTCTGCTAACCCCAGTAAGTAACTAATGCAGAACACTTTGATGTGTTTGACAGACAATTTCCAAATGTGATTTTTAATCCAGAGTCACAGAGCTACCTGGTTCATTCTCCAAAATTTCTCATGTGGAAATTTATTACATATTCCCATGCACACACACTGAAAGCCTCCCTTGCTTGCTACTTAATCACATTTTCTAAATGACTGTCCTACAGCTGTTAAGTTTATTAATGGAACCCCAAACAAAGGAATTTATCTTTCATAATAGCACCAAAGAAAAATTGCCAAAATTCAACCTTAGAAGTTTTTTAAATGACATATTAAAACTCCACACATATACAAGATTGTTTGCTACAGCAAACAATCTTTAGATTGGAGACAATCTAAAAGCTCATTAAGAGGTTAAAAAACATTTGATACATAATCGGTATGTAAATACTACAATCCACTTATGGTACATGTTATGGAATGTCACATAGCTGTTAAGAAGAATGAGAACTTGCATGTACTCACATGGAAAGAAAAAATTAAGTAGAAGGTAAAGCTAGTTGCATAACAGATGTTTGTCAAAGAGTTAACAGGAAGCGGTACAGAGGTTAATTTCACTTTTTACATTATTTCATATTGCTTACATTTCTTACAATAAGCATACATATTTTAAAAATTAAAGCAAAAAGTCCTTCCAGCAACACTTGTAATTACCTCTTAAACATACAAAATTCTTTAGACACGTAACTATTATTAAGTCATATGATACTTGTGAAATTGCATCCTCTTTTCAGGAACTGAATAGAAAATGGATAGAATTTAATTTTTTTTCCAGAGTCAGACTAGCTTATGTTAAAATGTTTCAACCCAAATGTGCTCTCTGTTTATCTCACCATTCTCTTTAAAAGTCAAGGTCTCTAAAGCAGAATTTTCACGTTGCTTTCTCTTAGTAAATGTTGTGATATTATATCACTATATTCTGGCTTCAAAAATGAATTATTAAGCCCTTCATTTATTTTTTGCCTTGCTCCTCAAATAATTGAGGGCATCTTTAACATGAGTTAGTCATCCTTACCTATGGTTATGATATTTCCATTTGTCATGCCGTACCCCTTGCCAGCTTCATCTTTCCCATTCTCTATTATCCTAAATGTATACTTCCAACTCCCACCTTTCCCACCTCCACCCTGGTAAACCTTTTAGTTACCCACAACCCAGGTTGGAGGACCTGTTTACTATTTTATGCAGCCCCACAATGTTGGGATCAGAGTTATTTATGCAAAAATTCCTGTTTAATCTATAAAATGTGTAGGTTAGAATCAAACACTTGCACCTATTAAATACTCTATGAAGAGTGACCTTTCCCTGAAAGTCTTGTCTGTGCATTCTATTGTTCACACTTCACTGAATATTAGTTCTACCAGTAAAATCTCATGCAACAGAAACTATTCTTTTTCTTAAAAAACTCTTCTGGGCCGGGTACGGTGGCTCACGCCTGTAATCCCAGCACTTTGGGAGGCCGAGGTGGGTGGATTACGAGGTCAGGAGATTGAGACCGTCCTGGCTAACACAGTAAAATCCCATCTCTACTAAAAATACAAAAAATTAGCCAGGTGCAGTGGCGGGTGCCTGTAGTCCCAGCTACTCGGGAGGATGAGGCAGGAGAATGGCATGAACCTGGGAGGCGGAGGTTGCAGTGAGCCAAGATTTCACCACTGCACTCCAGCCTGGGTGACAGAGTGAGACTCCGTCTCAAAACAAAACAAAACTAACAAACAAAAAAACCCAAAAAAACAAAAACAAACAAAAACAACAAGAACAACAACAAAAACTCTTCTGAACTGTGGATCTTGTGTGTAGCAGAATATTTGCATAATGTTGTTTTGATATTGTAAGTCAATGTTGTTTTTCTTTGAGTATATGTACTAATGAAGAAGGTGTGTAATGCCAGAAAGTACAAGGGGGATTGAACAGGTGTTTTGGAGGTATTAACTTTGCGATGAGTATTAGCTACATCTGGAATTTCATATTCCAAGAGTTGGATTTCACTCATGTTATGAACTCATGACATTATAGGCCTGAAATTCAGTCCCTGCTTTTTAATAGCTGTGCAATATTCAACAACTTATATAACTCTGATTCTTTGTTTTCTCACTTACAAAATGAAGAAAATAATAACCTATTCAGTTATTTGTTGGGACGATTAAGCAGGAGGAATTGTGAAAACATCCAGCACAATGCCTAACATACAAGCACTCAATATGTTCATTCCTTCTTTCTTTTTCCCTTCCTCAAAAAGAATTGAAAGAAATAGGACTCTTAATCTCTACATGAGGCATAATGATGGAAAAATTCAATACTACTGGGCCTTCAATGCAAGTTATAAATCTCCTACAAAAGTGAAAACATGTATTTGGGGTTATTATTCAAATGAACTGTAGATCGTAAGATTACACCAGCTGTAATCTAGTGAAACTTAGGTGTCATGAGAAAAAAATGATCAATTAAATGATGATTTATGCCTTTGTGAAATATTTAAGGAGATTTTATGAGAAGCAAACTGAGTTTTTCTGCTTATTTACAAGAAATCAAAGAGAATAAAATGGGTTTATATACGAAAGATTTTGATGGAAATAACAAAATGAAATTAGTGGGGGAGTTAGTTCATGTCTGACCTTAGATGTTAAAGAGGGCAGAGAGCTCTGGATACTTCAGGGTATCAAAGTGTTCTGGTAAACTTTTAGATTTATGAATCTTTTACTGCATTTTAGTCAATACTTAATAATTACTGGTGCTTGTGATTACAATATGTAAAGGTTAATTGTTTATTAGTATGTTCACATTCAACAATTCTTCTATAATGTTCTATTATTATTGATAGCAAACAACTGTTCATTAAGAAACTGTGAAATGTAGATGCTGAATGTTTATTATTTGAATTAGGCTTTTTAAAAGACATGGTCTTTCTTTATCACCCAGGCTGAAGTGCAGTGGTGTGATCTCTGCTCACTGCAGCCTTGACTTCCTGGGCTCAAGTAATACTCCTACCTCAGCCCCCCAAGCAGCTGGGACTACCCATATGCACCATCATGCCCCGTTAATTTTTGTATTTTTCTGTAGAGATCAGGTTTCTCCCTATTGCTCAGGGTGATCTCAAACTCCCAAGCTCAAGTAATCTGCTCACTTTGGCCTCCCCAAGTGCTGGGATTACAGACATGAGCCACTGTACCCTGCCTGAATTAGGCATTTTAACATAAGATTAATGAAAGGGAAAATTCTTATCAGCTCCTTCCACACCGCAAGTGTTGAAATGATAAGCTCAACATCATACTACATAGTACAATGCACAAATGATGGAGTATAAAGTGGCTTATTCTGATAGAAAGCCACCCTTTGCAAAGTGGCCTTTGTGCTTAATTTTTAAATAGAAATGAAGGTCAGAGGCTTCCTTCTGTCTCACCACTTTTGATTACCCCAGGTAAGCTTCTATTCAACAACTCAAGAATAGGAAACTATAAATGCTATCATGTAAAATCAAGATCAAATCATGAGGAAATAAATACACTTTCAAGATTATTTTAGTTCTGGAATTTTATACTTAAAAATGTGTTTGCATGTTTTTAACCTTTCGGGTTGAAGTACATCCTTTATATACCTAATTTGCTGCATATTTTTATCATGAAATAATGTAGAATTTTCTCAAATACTTTTTCTGCATCTAATGAGATGATTATATTATTTTTGTACTTCATTCTTTTAATATGATTGTCACATTTATTGATTTGTAAACATTGAACCATCTTTGCCTTCAAGGGATAAATCCCCCTGATTATGGTGAATGGCCCTTTTAAAATGTTGTTGAATTCAGTTTGCTAGTATTCTGTTGAGTATTTTTGCATGTATGTTTATCAAGGATATTGGCTTGTAGCTTTCTTTTCTTGTGATGTTTTTGTCTGACTTTTGTATCAGAGTGACACTGGCTTCATGAAGGAGAGTTTGGAGGTATTCCACCATCTTCTGTTTTTGTGAAAAGATTGTGGAGGATTGGTAATAGTTCTTTAAATATTTGATAGAATTCAGCAGTTAAGCCATCTAGTCCTGTGCTTTTATTCAACAGGAAACTTATTTTTATTTTGTGTGTTTTTTTTTTTACTTATATTCACTTGTTATTGCTCTGTTCAGATTTTCTATTTCTTAATTATTTAGTCTAGACAGGTTGTATGTTTCCAGGTATTTATCCAGTTCTCCTAGGTTATGAAATTTGGGGGCATATAATTGTCTGTAAACATCTCTTATAATTCTTCGTATTTCTGTAGTGTCAGTTATGTCTCCACTTACATTTCTGACTTTGAGTCTTCTTTTCCTTTGTTAATCTAGTTAAAAGTTGTCAATTTTGTTTATCTTTTCACAAACGAACTCTGAATTTGATTGATCTTTTGTGTGATTTTTCTGATCCTTATTGTCTCCTTTCTTTTGCTAACATTTGTGTAGGTAGTTCTTTCTTCTATTTCCTTGAGGCATAATGTTAAGTTGTTTATTTGAGACCTTTCTTCTTTTTTGACATAGACATTTATTGCTATTAACTTTCCTCTTAGAACCACTTTTGCTGCATCTTGTAAGTTTTGTGATGTTGTGTCTTCATTTCTGTTTGATTCAACATATTTTTAAATTTCCCTTTTAATTTCTTCACTGACTCATTTGTTGTTCATGAATATGTTACTTAATTTTCATGTATTTGCTAATCTTCTGAAAATTCTCCTGTTATTGATTTATAGTTTTATATTATTGTGGTTGAAAAAGATATTTGACATGATTTTAATATTCTTAAATTTGATAAGACTTGTATTGTAGCCTAACTTATGAATTCTCCTAGAGAAAGATTTGTGTGCTCTTGAGAAGAATGTGTATTATGTTGTTGGATGGGATGTTCTATGTGTGTCTGTTAAGTTCATTTAATCTAAAGTGTTGTCCAAGTCCAGTGTTTCATTTTAGTTTTCTGTCTTCATGATCTACTCAATATTGAAAGTAGTGTATTAAAGTACCCTACTTTTATTGTTTAATGTTTGTCTTACACATTAGGTGCTCCACTGTTGGGCACATGTATGTTTACAATTGTTACGTCCTTTTGATATTGAATCCTTTATCATTATATAATGACCTTCTTTGTCTTTTTTTTAGTTTTTGACAAGTCTATTTTATCTGATATAAGTGTCACTACTTCTGCTCTTTTAATTTCCATTTGCATGGAATATCTTTTTCCATCCCTTCACTTCATCTATGTGTGTCCTTAAAAGTGAAGTGAATCTCTTATAGGTAATATATCATTGGATCTTTTTTTACATTTTATCCATTTATTCACGTCATATCTTTTGACTGAAGAATTTAATTCTTTTTTATTTAAGGTAATTATTGATAGCAAAGAACTCACTACTGCCATTTAAAAAATTGTATTCTGGTTGTTTTGTAAATACCTTCTTTCTTTCTTCCTTTCTTTCTGTCTCCTTTTGTGGTTTGATGGTTTTCTGCAGTGGTATGTTTTGAATCTTTTACATTTTTATTTTGTGTATCTGTGGAGTTTCGCTTTTCAGTTACCTTGAGGCTTACATTGAACATTGTACACTTAGTCTACTTCAATCTGATAATAGCTTAAGTTTAATTATGTACAACAATGCTACACTTTTACACTGTCTTCCAATTTTACATTTTTGATGTTTGAATTTACATCATTTTATAATATGTACCTGTTGAAAATTTATTTCAGTTACAGTTTTCATTAATGTGTTTTCATCCTTGAACTGGAGATAAAATTACTTTATGTAACACAATTACACTTTAAGGGCATTCTGGATATTGCTCTGTATCACTTATACCATTGGGTTCTATGCTTTTGTAAGTTTATTCTATTAATCAGCAGCCTTTCATTTCAATTTAACTCTTTTCCCATTTAGAAAAAAAGTGCAGCTCATTGCAAGCACTCATTTAATTTTACATAAACACATTCTTTGAGGCTGAAGCAAATCTAACTGATTTTCAATGTAAAAATAAAATATAAAAACTGTTCTTGGAAGTATTTCTAAACAGAACTAACATCAGAATCATCTAAATAATCAGAATCAACTATTTTGGAAAAATAAGATTTATGAAATGAAAAATCAGATTTATCTTCAGCCAACAACTGTTTGAGAGCGATATTAACATCACTTGTAGGAATGCTACATTTTCTAGGATTTGACGTTTTCAACTATTGAGAATTATTACATTTTGTAAATGCAAATATCACTACTAAAAATGGAATTCTATAAACCGAATGACATCTTTTTTTCCAAAGTCGATAGGCTAGAGCAATGTGAAAATAATAATAAAAGTGAGATATTTTGTGGCAAAGTTATCTCAGGGTAATGCTGTAGCCATAATCACCACTGGACAGTATTCTTAGGGCAAATGGGAAAAGGGTTAAAGAACTCTCTTGCAATTCCTGTAAGGCAGTCCTTATGGTGATAATCTCCCTTAGCTTTTGTTTGTCTGGAAATGTTTTTATTTCTGAAATATAAGTTTGCTGGGTAAAGTATTCTTGGTTCACAGGTTTTTTTTCCCCCCTTCAACACTTTGAATGTATTATCACACTCTCTCCTGGTTTCTGCTGAGACATTCACTGATAGATGTATTGGGACTCCTTTGTATGTGATATATTTCTTAATTCTTGCCGCTTTCAGGATTTCTTTGTCTTTGATTTTTGGTAGTGTGATTATTATATATCTTGGTGAACTCTTTGGGTTGAATTTCACAGGGGACTTCTTACCTTTATTTACTTGAATTTTGTCTTCTTTCTTCAGATTAGGGATGCTTTTATTTATTATTTCTTTAAATGTACTTTCTGGTCCTCATTCTCTTTCTTTTTCTTCTGGAATGCCAATTTTGTGTGGGTTAGGTCTCTTGATAGTATTCCATAATTCCCACAGGTTTCCTTCATTTCTTCTTTGTCTTTCTTTTTTTCCCTCCTCTCTTGGGTAATTTTACATGTCCTACCTTTGAATTCACTGATTCTTTCTTCAGCTTGATTGAGCTGGCTTATCAAGTTTTTTTTATTTTTTTTTATTTTTTATTTTTTTTATTTTTTATTTTTTATTATACTTTAAGTTCTAGGGTACATGTGCATAACGTTTATATCATGTATAACTCCCCAATGTAATCCCTCCCTCCTCCCCCCTCCCCATGATAGGCCCCAGTGTGTGATGTTCCCCCTCCCGAGTCCAAGTGATCTCATTGTTCAGTTCCCACCTATGAGTGAGAACATGCGGTGTTTGGTTTTCTCTTCTTGTGATAGTTTGCTAAGAATGATGGTTTCCAGCTGCATCCATGTCCCTACAAAGGACGCAAACTCATCCTTTTTGATGGCTGCATAGTATTCCATGGTGTATATGTGCCACATTTTCTTAATCCAGTCTGTCACAGATGGACATTTGGGTTGATTCCAAGTCTTTGCTATTGTGAATAGTGCCGCAATAAACATACGTGTGCATGTGTCTTTGTAGTAGAGTAATTTATAATCCTTTGGGTATATACCCAGTAGTGGGATGGCTGGGTCATATGGTACATCTAGTTCTAGATCCTTGAGGAATCGCCATACTGTTTTCCATAATGGTTGAACTAGTTTACAATCCCACCAACAGTGTAAAAGTGTTCCTATTTCTCCACATCCTCTCCAACATCTATTGTTTCCTGACTTCTTAATGATTGCCATTCTAACTGGTGTGAGATGGTATCTCATTGTGGTTTTGATTTGCATTTCTCTGATGGCGAGTGATGACGAGCATTTTTTCATGTGTCTGTTGGCTATATGGATGTCTTCTTTTGAGAAATGTCTGTTCATATCCTTTCCCCACTTTTTGATGGGGTTGTTTGTTTTTTTCTTGTATATTTGTTTGAGTTCTTTGTAGATTCTGGATATTAGCCCTTTGTCAGATGAGTAGGTTGCAAAAATTTTCTCCCATTCTGTAGGTTGCCTGTTCACTCTGATGGTAGTTTCTTTTGCTGTGCAAAAGCTCTTTAGTTTAATGAGATCCCATTTGTCAATTTTGGCTTTTGCTGCCGTTGCTTTTGGTGTTTTAGACATGAAGTCCTTGCCCATGCCTATGTCCTGAATGGTACTACCTAGATTTTCTTCTAGGTTTTTATGGTATTAGGTCTAACATTTAAGTCTCTAATCCATCTTGAATTAATTTTCGTATAAGGGGTAAGGAAAGGATCCAGTTTCAGCTTTCTACTTGTGGCTAGCCAATTTTCCCAGCACCATTTATTAAATAGGGAATCCTTTCCCCATTTCTTGTTTTTGTCAGGTTTG
This sequence comes from Trachypithecus francoisi, assembly GCF_009764315.1. Classification (NCBI taxonomy): domain Eukaryota; kingdom Metazoa; phylum Chordata; class Mammalia; order Primates; family Cercopithecidae; genus Trachypithecus; species Trachypithecus francoisi. The sequence continues at coordinate 43,676,785 of NW_022681460.1, forward strand.
TCAAAGATCAGATGGCTGTAGATGTGTGGTATTATTTCTGAGGACTCTGTTCTGTTCCACTGGTCTATTTCTCTGTTGTGGTACCAGTACCATGCTGTTTTGGTTACTGTAGCCTTGTAGTATAGTTTGAAGTCAGGTAGCGTGACACCTCCAGCTTTGTCCTTTTGACCTAGGATTGTCTTGGCAATGCGGGCTCTTTTTTGGTTCCATATGAACTTTAAAGCCGTTTTTTCCAATTCTGTGAAGAAACTCATTGGTAGCTTGATGGGGATGGCATTGAATCTATAAATAACCTTGGGCAGTATGGCCATTTTCACGATATTGATTCTTCCTATCCATGAGCATGGTATGTTCTTCCATTTGTTTGTGTCCTCTTTGATTTCACTGAGCAGTGGTTTGTAGTTCTCCTTGAAGAGGTCCTTTACATCCCTTGTAAGCTGGATTCCTAGGTATTTTATTCTCTTTGAAGCAATTGTGAATGGAAGTTCATTCCTGACTTGGCTCTCTGCTTGTCTGTTACTGGTGTATAAGAATGCTTGTGATTTTTGCACATTAATTTTGTATCCTGAGACTTTGCTGAAGTTGCTTATCAGCTTAAGGAGATTTTGGGCTGAGACGATGGGGTTTTCTAAATATACAATCATGTCATCTGCAAACAGGGACAATTTGACTTCTTCTTTTCCTAACTGGATACCCTTGATTTCTTTCTCTTGCCTGATTGCCCTAGCCAGAACTTCCAACACTATGTTGAATAGGAGTGGTGAGAGAGGGCATCCCTGTCTTGTGCCAGTTTTCAAAGGGAATTTTTCCAGTTTTTGCCCATTCAGTATGATATTAGCTGTGGGTTTGTCGTAAATAGCTCTTATTATTTTGAGGTACGTTCCATCAATACCGAATTTATTGAGCGTTTTTAGCATAAAGGGCTGTTGAATTTTGTCAAAAGCCTTTTCTGCATCTATTGAGATAATCATGTGGTTCTTGTCTTTGGTTCTGTTTATATGCTGGATTACATTTATTGATTTGCGAATGTTGAACCAGCCTTGCATCCCAGGGATGAAGCCCACTTGATCATGGTGGATAAGCTTTTTGATGTGCTGCTGAATCCGGTTTGCCAGTATTTTATTGAGATTTTTGCATCGATGTTCATCAGGGATATTGGTCTAAAATTCTCTTTTTTTGTTGTGTCTCTGCCAGGCTTTGGTATCAGGATGATGTTGGCCTCATAAAATGAGTTAGGGAGGATTCCCTCTTTTTCTATTGATTGGAATAGTTTCAGAAGGAATGGTACCAGCTCCTCCTTGTACCTCTGGTAGAATTCAGCTGTGAATCCATCTGGTCCTGGACTTTTTTTCGTGGGTAGGCTATTAATTGTTGCCTCAATTTCAGAGCCTGTTATTGGTCTATTCAGGGATTCAACTTCTTCCTGGTTCAGTCTTGGGAGAGTGTAAGTGTTCAGGAAATTATCCATTTCTTCTAGATTTTCTAGTCGATTTGCGTAGAGGCATTTATAGTATTCTCTGATGGTTGTTTGTATTTCTGTGGGGTCAGTGGTGATATCCCCTTTATCATTTTTTATTGCGTCTATTTGATTCCTCTCTCTTTTCTTCTTTATTAGTCTTGCTAGCGGTCTGTCAATTTTGTTGATCTTTTCAAAAAACCAACTCCTGGATTCATTGATTTTTTGGAGGGTTTTTTGTGACTCTATCTCCTTCAGTTCTGCTCTGATCTTAGTTATTTCTTGCCTTCTGCTAGCTTTTGAATGTGTTTGCTCTTGCCTCTCTAGTTCTTTTAATTGTGATGTTAAAGTGTCAATTTTAGATCTTTCCTGCTTTCTCTTGTGGGCATTTAGTGCTATAAATTTCCCTCTACACACTGCTTTAAATGTGTCCCAGAGATTCTGGTATGTTGTATCTTTGTTCTCATTGGTTTCAAAGAACATCTTTATTTCTGCTTTCATTTCGTTATGTACCCAGTAGTCATTCAGGAGCAGGTTATTCAGTTTCCATGTAGATGAGCGGTTTTGATTGAGTTTCTTAGTCCTGAGTTCTAGTTTGATTGCACTGTGGTCTGAGAGACAGTTTGTTATAATTTCTGTTCTTGTACATTTGCTGAGGAGTGCTGTACTTCCAATTATGTGGTCAATTTTGGAATAAGTGCGATGTGGTGCTGAGAAGAATGTATATTCTGTTGATTTGGGGTGGAGAGTTCTATAGATGTCTATTAGGTCCGCTTGGTGCAGAGATGAGTTCAATTCCTGGATATCCTTGTTAACTTTCTGTCTCGTTGATCTGTCTAATGTTGACAGTGGAGTGTTGAAATCTCCCATTATTATTGTATGGGAGTCTAAGTCTCTTTGTAGGTCTCTAAGGACTTGCTTTATGAATCTGGGTGCTCCTGTATTGGGTGCATATATATTTAGGAGAGTTAGCTCTTCCTGTTGAATTGATCCCTTTACCATTATGTAATGGCCTTCTTTGTCTCTTTTGATCTTTGATGGTTTAAAGTCTGTTTTATCAGAGACTAGGATTGCAACCCCTGCTTTTTTTTGTTCTCCATTTGCTTGGTAGATCTTTCTCCATCCCTTTATTTTGAGCCTATGTATGTCTCTGCATGTGAGATGGGTCTCCTGAATACAGCAGACTGATGGGTCTTGACTCTTTATCCAGTTTGCCAGTCTGTGTCTTTTAATTGGAGCATTTAGTCCATTGACATTTAAGGTTAATATTGTTATGTGTGAACTTGATCCTGTCATTATGATATTAACTGGTTATTTTGCTCATTAGTTGATGCAGTTTCTTCCTAGCCTCGATGGTCTTTACATTTTGGCATGTTTTTGCAATGGCTGGTACCGGTTGTTCCTTTCCATGTTTAGGGCTTCCTTCAGGGTCTCTTGTAAGGCAGGCCTGGTGGTGACAAAATCTCTAAGCATTTGCTTATCTGTAAAGGATTTTATTTCTCCTTCACTGATGAAACTTAGTTTGGCTGGATATGAAATTCTGGGTTGAAAATTCTTTTCTTTAAGAACGTTGAATATTGGCCCCCACTCTCTTCTGGCTTGTAGAGTTTCTGCCGAGAGATCTGCTGTTAGTCTGATGGGCTTCCCTTTGTGGGTAACCCGACCTTTCTCTCTGGCTGCCCTTAAGATTTTTTCCTTCATTTCAACTTTGGTGAATCTGGCAATTATGTGTCTTGGAGTTGCTCTTCTGGAGGAGTATCTTTGTGGCGTTCTCTGTATTTCCTGGATTTGAATGTTGGCCTGCCCTACTAGGTTGGGGAAGTTCTCCTGGATGATATCCTGAAGAGTGTTTTCCAACTTGGTTCCATTTTCCCCCTCACTTTCAGGCACCCCAATCAGACGTAGATTTGGTCTTTTTACATAATCCCATACTTCTTGCAGGCTTTGTTCATTTCTTTTTCTTCTTTTTTCTTTTGGTTTCTCTTCTCGCTTCATTTCATTCATTTGATCCTCAATCGCTGATACTCTTTCTTCCAGTTGATCGAGTCGGTTACTGAAGCTTGTGCATTTGTCACGTATTTCTCGTGTCATGGTTTTCATCTCTGTCATTTCGTTTATGATCTTCTCTGCATTAATTAGTCTAGCTGTCAATTCTTCCACTTTTTTTTCAAGATTTTTAGTTTCTTTGCGCTGGGTACGTAATTCCTCCTTTAGCTCTGAGAAGTTTGATGGACTGAAGCCTTCTTCTCTCATCTCGTCAAAGTCATTCTCTGACCAGCTTTGATCCGTTGCTGGCGATGGGCTGCGCTCCTTTGCAGGGGGAGATACGCTCTTATTTTTTGAATTTCCAGCTTTTCTGCCCTGCTTTTTCCCCATCTTTGTGGTTTTATCTGTCTCCGGTCTTTGATGATGGTGACGTACTGATGGGGTTTTGGTATAGGTGTCCTTCCTGTTTGATAGTTTTCCGTCTGACAGTCAGAAGGACTGTCTGTTGGTCTGTTGGAGATTGCTTGAGGTCCACTCCAGACCCTGTTTGCCTGGGTATCAGCAGCAGAGGTTGCCAAAGATAGAATATTGCTGAGCAGCGAGTGTACCTGTCTGATTCTTCCTTTGGAAGTTTCCTCTCAGGGATGACTCCACCCTGTGAGGTGTGGGGTGTCAGACTGCCCCTAGTGGGGGATGTCTCCCAGCTAGGCTACTCAGGGGTCAGGGACCCACCTGAGCAGGCAGTCTGTCCGTTCTCGGATCTCAACCTCCGCGTTGGGAGATCCACGGCTCTCCCCAAAGCTGTCAGACAGAGTCGTTCGCCTCTGCACCGCCCCCGCTGCTTTCCCTATTGGACCTCAGCTGTGGGCTGTCCCCAGAGGTGGAGTCTACAGAGACAGGCAGGTTTCCTTGAGCTGCTGTGAGCTCCACCCAGTTCGAGCTTCCCAGCGGCTTTGTTTACCTACTTAAGCCTCAGCAATGGCGGGCGCCCCTCCCCCAGCCTCACTGCTGCCTTGCGGATAGATCGCCGCAGACGGCTGTGTTAGCAGTGAGGGAGGCTCCGTGGGCGTGGGACCCTCCCGCCAGGTGTGGGATATATTCTCCTGGTGTGCCTGTTTCCTTAAAGCGCAGTATTGGGGTGGGAGTTACGCGATTTTCCAGGTGTTATGTGTCTCAGTTCCCCTGGCTAGGAAAACGGATTTCCTTCCCCCTTGCGCTTCCAGGTGAAGCGATGCCTCGCCCTGCTTCAGCTCACGCTGGTCAGGCTGCAGCAGCTGACCAGCACCGATTGTCCGGCACTCCCTAGAGAGATGACCCCAGTACCTCAGTTGAAAATGCAGAAATCACCGGTCTTCTGTGTTACTCGCGCTGGGAGTTGGAGACTGGAGCTGTTCCTATTCGGCCATCTTGCTCCGCCCCCCCAAGTTTTTTATTTTACTTTTTAGGTTAATCATTGTATTCTTTAACTATAAAATTCCTGTTTATTTTTAATTTATTTTTTGTTTGTCAAACTTCTCATGTTGTTCATGTATTGTTATCCAAGTTGTATTTAATTTTTTATTTGAATATTCTTGAAGTTCATTGAACTTTTTAAAAGAAGATTATTCTGAATTTTATTTCTGTCATTTCATAGATCTACCTTTCTTTGGGGTTTATTGTTGGAGCTTTGTTAATTTTTTTGTAGGTGTCATGATTTCCTGAGTCTTTGTAATCTTTTTGTCCTTGCCTTGGTGCTTACACATTTGCAGGGATAGCCACTTTTTCCAGCTTTTATAGGAGGTTTTCTTTGGCAAGGATAGACCTTCACTAGTTAGTCTAGCCTGTGATTCTAGATGGACTGGCAAGCAAAGCTTTCTTTCAGGTTCTCTAGATGGCTGGGATGATACATTTGCTCTGAAAGTGAGCTAGGTTACGGAGTGTATTCTCAGGCTAGAAGGCGCTGTCATTTGAGTTTAGAAGTTGCACAGGGTTGCAAGAAGAGCCTTGAGGTTAAGTAAACAAGGATGGATGGACCAACTGCTAAGCTCAGTAGAAATGTACAATTGAGGTTTCCCTCCCTCCCTGGACAGGGTCTAGGGTTGAGTTTTGAGGTTGTAGGGAATACTGATTAAGCTTTCAGATGTGGCCTATCTAGATACTACTTGTTTGGAAATTCACTGCAGGAATTTTCTCCCTCTCAGGATAACGATTTGGGGTAGGGTGCAATGCTGGCTATAGAGGCTGACCATCCAGGAATTCAAGCAATGTAGCACTTCTCACCTTTTCTAGGAGTCACCAACTTGGTTTTGTGGATGAGCTATGCTGTTAGTTGGTACCTTTTACTGAGCACCACTGCTGTCGGGTACACTGTGCTTTCACAAAAATTGACACATTGTTCTCTGTGGCCTCTATCAATTGCTTTGTTTCTTCCCTGACCCCAGGGAATCTAGCTGTGCAGTTTTTCTGTATGTTCCCCATTCCCCATGAGATGAAAGCAAAGTGAGCTTCCTGGTAGGCATCTCAGAATGCTAGGGAAGCTGGATATCCACTTACTTGGTTCTCTTTTCCCACTGTAGAAACCTGGAGAATTCTCTCTGTGTGGCATTGTGCCAACTTGGAGGAGAAGGAATAGTAATGTGGTTAAAGTGAGATCATTTTTCCTATCCTTTCAATGCAAGTTTTTATTTAGTTTCGTGGAACACACAGGTATTTCAGGTTGATTTTTACATACTGAGGTTTCACCAGGTGCTTTGGTCCGTGGATAGTTGCTACTTGATCTTCTGTGAGAGGGAGTGAAGCCTGGGACCTCCTATTCCACCATCTTGCTGATAACACTGTCTGATATTATATCTTGTTGATGTCAAGAAATTTTATGTGAAAGAATCTTTGGTTGGGAAGGCGTGGATTATTTGTCTTGTTGTCACTTCATTTTCCTCTCTATCCATAAAGCATAGATCTTAAACTCTACCTGTATAAGATTAGCAAACTGTACAGCTTGTATGAACAGCTTAGTTCATTGATAAATGATCATAAATGCTTCAGATATTTAGGATATCTGTAAAAACCTGAGTTGAGTTTATGTTTTTATGTCAAATTTACATTCACATAAGGGATATCTTTGACAAGTTAGTCCAATACTTAGTTTATGATATTAATGAAGGAAAATATCTTAAAATCCACCCTGAGACTGAACGGCTGGCTGTGCTCTAAACCACTGCCCCATACCTGGCCAACCAGTTCACAAATGATGACTTTGGCATAAATGGATCATCATCTGAAATACTTCATAGTGTAGAGACAAAGGACAGCATTTCAAGAAGACTTCCCTAAGTTTAAAACCCAGCTCAGCTACCTACAAGCTATGTGATCTTAATTAAGCTTAAACTCTCTGAGATTCAGTCTGCACACTTGTAAAACTGTGTAATTGTAATGTATCTACCCCAGTTATTATCGTAGGGATTAAATTGTATGAGATAACATATACTGAGCATCTGGTATATGCCTGGCACATAACAGTCTCAATAAATGATAGCTATATTTTCACTACTACATGTGGCTTCATTTTTAATCCAAGGATCAACATATTATTGCTAACTTGGACTCAGTCAGAGGTTCTTCCCATTAAAAAGAACGAATATTTTTGATTGGTTGATTAGTTAGCTTAATCATTTAGACTTTCCAAATGATGAATTCATATCCCCACATTACAAATATAATTACATTATGGAGTCTCTAAATTTAATGTCAAATATATTCACTTTAGTGATTGCCAAAAGTAGTCAGGACAGTTACTATACTTATTTTTTTGAAACTCTTCACTGTCTTTTTGATAGGAGAGCAGATAAAAATAATTAAATACATAACAACTTATATTAAAAATGGAATGAAAATCTCTTTGATACACTATTCTATAAAAAAAGTATGTGTGTGATGAACAAAGAATAAAGTTATTAAAATTGAACACAAGTTATGCCAAGTGAAGTTTACATTTTGTATTTTTAGGGAAGTATTAGAACATAATCAGTGGACACAAGTCAAATGGCTAATATAAATTCTCTTAGAGAAGTAGTAAAATTTATCTTCAGAAAAGCTCACTTTGGAGGCTGATTTGCATTTGTAAATAACTCTTTTTGCTCAAGCCTGATTTTCTCATTATTGAAACCACTAAGTTGTGACGAACTGGAAGGGCTGATATTTATGAAACTCCCATAGACATTGGTATGTGCTATCCTCTTAATGAGAGCAGAGATTTTTTTGGTGTGGAGGTAACAGTTTGGCATCTAGTTATTTAAAAATTAGCAAATCCTCATTAAACAGCTGCTTTTCTTTTTGTTGACTTGTGTGAGATGCCAAACAACTCCATTCTTTGCCTAGAAGATTAAGATTTTCAATCTGATTTTTATTGCAGGCTTAATTTTAATGTATAATCATCCATGTAAATAAATCCTAGAGACTAGTGGTGTTCAAAATAATTAAAAAGATGTAGAAGAAAATATATTCACACAGTACTAGAGTAATAAAATAGTAAGCCTAAGGCACTTTGTGTGGTTCTACAACCTATGTTAATTTCACCTACAGTCCATTGTGGATTACTTTTAAAGACTTGGCAGTAATAGACAAACAGATATACATATGCAAATATTTCAGGATAAATATAAAAGTGATAAAAATAGATGGAATTCTCATACTTTCAAGTGTATTTATACTTAAATCTATCTAAATCAGAGTAGTCATAGCCTTTGTACTGAGCTTTTATGAGTGAAATTGCTGGTGTTAGAAATTTAAACAGATCCAATAAATGGTACCCCTCTTCTCTACGTGAATTTGGAACTATTTAAAAGGCAGACAGAGTAGGGAATGTGGGATTAAATATTACCTTTATTAATTACAAGGTGGTTATTGAAGTAGGTTGCCTGTATCTATAGGATACTATGCTTTCCAAATATGAATTCCAGAATTTGGCCTCCTAATCATGGCAGCACTAGACCACTAGAGAAAGAGAAGGAACTGGGCTTTGCATGCCCAAATTTTTTTCCTACAAATTCACCAACCTAATAAGGTATTCCATCCATCTATGTTTTGCTCATTGTTGTATGTCTAGTGCCTAGAACAGAGCTTGGCACCAAATAGATGTATAATAAACTAATATATAAGGAAATGATTTTAAAAGGCTTAAAGAGTAGGTACAAACCAGGTTGTCAAGGCTTAGTATCTCTTACTGTGGTTTCAGATTGTTTTCTGTAGGCCATGGAGAGTTCACTAAAGTTATGTACATAGCAGGGAATGTGGACATGTTTGCCTTTTAGAAAGACTGCTTCAGCTGCTGTTTGGAAATTGGATCTAAGTCCAGCAAGAATATTGGAAATTAGACCAAATTAGGAGGTTATTTCAAATAGCACAATCACTGATATAAAATTTTATTATAATTTATCCACAGGTTCCCTCTTTTGTCAGTAAGGAAGTAAACAAGTAAACAACCGCTAAAACAACTCTCTAGCACCAGAAGACCCTCATGAGAACACTAGGCAGCAGAAGCTTCTTTAGCAGTAAAAGATATATGGATATTCATATTTTGTTCCATGATCTTTAACATTAAATAAATAAACGTAATATTTAAGTCTCCTTCTGCATTCCTAGAAGATGTTATTCAGATATCCATCTCCCTGCAATACTGTCAGTGCAGCTCAACAAAGTCAATTCCATCAGCATCAAGAATGTTCCTGACTGAATGAGGACAGATCCCATCTTTATTATTAATCACGCTTTAGATATGGAAAAGTGATACTATTCAGGAAAATAAGGAGAGCAGAGGTTGCTGCCATCAAAATCCCCATGCATGTTACTCTAGCTTTTACCACCCTAATTTTGCTTCATTTCCCCTAGCCTTAACTCAGTTACATTTTTTAAATTATTATTCAGAATCATCTGTCCTTTCCACTGACATGTAAGCTTCATGAAAATAGACTTCATCTTTTGTTCACAGCTGTCTCAGCACCTCAAGCAGTGCCTTATAGGAGGTGCTCAGTAAATATCCGTGAATAAAAAATGAATGAAGCACAGAATCAGAGAAGGGTGCAGGCTGACTTAAGCTGTGACCTGAGCCATTTCCCTTGAGTTCTCCTTTTTCTAATTTCCCTTTTCAATGGATATATATCCTCAGACACGTGGCAAGTTGGCTATAGTAGTTTCTTACTGGCAACACTGAGGGGAAGATAGAGGTACTTCCAGAATCACTCACATAGAAGCAAAAAAGTTTCTCAGAGGTGCCCAGTAGACCTTGACAGGAGCCCTTCTAGTGAAGTGATTTGGGTTAAACAAATGGAAAGAGTGAATGTTAATAAGAAAAAAATAGCTAGCAGAGAAAAAATCTAATGATGAGTTTTGCTGAAAAACAAACCAGAAAAATTTAGCTGGGAGGAGGATTTGGAGTTAATAAGGGTGGTGGTGATTTTCTTCATTGTGAAAAAAATAGTGCATTTTTCTACTACTGGAAAGAACATCAGGTAATTTTAGAAGGAAAAGCAGATAATTTCAGGAACAAAGTCCTTGAACAGGCAAGAGAGGATACAATCCAATAAATAAATGGAAGTGGTAGTCATCCCTAACAATAGGAAGAAAGCAGAGTTTATGACTACGTAAATGAATATGTACCAGATTTGCTGGTGGGAAGATGAGCTAGTCTTTCCTGATTGCTTCTACTTTCCCAGGGAAATAAAAACCAAGGTCATCAACTGAAGTGGGGAATGGAGGAGAGGGTATTGGAGACTAGAAGAAGAGAAGCAATTATAAAGTTGTTATCAGGAAGTGTGAATTTTCTAGAACTGCTGAGTGATGCTGAAGTCCTGCTTTTGAAATTTTGGTCATAAACTTAAAGTATGACTGGTCAGCTAGGTGTGGTAAACCATGCAGTAGGCAAAAAATTCGGTTAATTTGGACCTGTGTTTTGAGTTTAGTATGTGTAGAAAGAAACTAAGGAAATGGTGCATGTTTTCAAAGGAAAGAGTATGGTGATGGACCATGGACTCTAAGCCAGGAAGAGGAGATGTGAGAATATGAGGGGGGGCGATGGGCAGCATAAATTAGTGAGATCAATAGACTCCACGTGCCGTCAAATTAAAGAATTGTATGTTCCAGTGTAATAAGGCTGGATAGAGAGGAGAGAATTATGTAGCTGGGATCTATAATGCCCGGGCTTCTTTGTATGAGAAACAGAACACTTGCTACTAATTTTAAATATTTCCATTTTCAATTCAATAACTTATGTCCTTTAAATTTTTTAATGTAAACAAACACTACTTACACAACTAATGAACTATTAGTAAATCAAACTGTGTTAATTTTATAAATAAGTTTGTCTTAAACATTTAGATGTGGATTTCAAACACAAATATCCTTAAATATTAGGGGAAAACATGATGTAACATATTAAATTTCTTAAGTGCTTTTGCTATCTTAAACATGTACACCAATTATTTCAATGATAAACATTTATTATTTCATATGCTACTTCAAAGTTGCAAAATTTGGGGTTTGTTTCATCTCTTTATTATATTGTACTTCTTTCTCTACCTCTTTAAGGTGTCATTAACCACGCCAGGTCCAAAACGAAAAGGATGTTTCAGACCAGCTGAGATTTTCATTTCTGAGCTACTGAATATTTGATTCTTGGTTGTGCTAGAGAACTGTCAAGCAGTCAAGCATTCCCAAAGCAGCAACACAGTGGCTAACAGCGCCACAAATATTACTATTGCACCTGTGAGCTTGGCTTGCCACATACCTCCGTAGTTTCAGTTGGTAAAAAAAAAATGAGCCCAAATGGAGTCAGAAAGCAAAAGCAAGTGGCATGGTGTTGGCTCCCTGCATCCCTTGTACCAAAAGATGGCACCAAACCAGAGAGACCAGATGACTAACTGTATGAGTGGTGTGCCGTTCTGTTGTAGACGAGCCAACTCTAAACCACAACCAAGCAGTTTTATAGACTTACACAAAAGCCTGCACCTGTACCGTAAGGGAGCATCAAGATGAAAGTTCTGTGCTCAGCTGAAACTAGGGAGATGGATAGCAAACAGCCATGTAGCAATCTCCTGCAAGATGAGGATAAGAAACTCTCTGGCGGCTCCTCACCAGACTTATTACCCCTTGCTCTATGAAAAATGACAGGACATTTGGCCAAGACTGGTTAGACTGCAGTCTACTAACTTATGTGGAAAAATTCAAGGTCACCAAGGCATTATGGCAGAGCCATTTCCTACAAGGATCTGGTTGTTACCTCAAACTGAAGCCTGTGGTAGTCAATGTTCAGTTGCCACTTGTATGGGACACTGTAAACCAGATCTCTCCTTGACATCTGATGATGTTTTTTCACTCCTATCGAGTATTTTTTTACATATGTTCTTCCTTCTTCACTGTTTACTTTGTTGGTCACTTTCACTATTTCATTATTAATAGCAGGGTGATCCCAAGGATAAGGAGGTAATTTGGTGCAATGAAAATGTCTTTCAGGACATTGGGCTAATCCATTATTTGACCTCTTCTTGTTTCCTCTTCTTCTAACTAGATATTTTGAGTGACTTCTAGATCAAATAATTTCTTCCAGTTCTTTGCATAGTTTCTAGTATTTATGACTTTCACATTTACCTGTTTACAACATTTGTTTCTTACACAGACAGAAGCAAATGCATATTTACTGGTTGAACCATATGAAATTGCCATTTTTATAACTCAAAATGGCCAAATGTTGGCAATTTCAAGTTTTAATAATACATTTCATAGAGAAGCATATAAGTATAGAAAAAATAACATCCATAGAAAGGCCTGAAATTTATTAAAATTAAGTTAAAAAGGCAGTCATACCCTATTCTTGCCACTTTTCTTTTTTATTGTAACTATTCTAAAAATACACTTTATATTACTTTTCCTTTTATGAAACTTATTATAAACTAGTTGTTTTACATAGACTCAACTTGCTCCAAACATTTATATTTATTTTGGTATTCAAATTGTGGAAACAGCTTTCAAATTCAAGTTCAAGTTCAACTTTAAGAAATTCCTTTGTTATTTAAGCACTTTTTTTTGAGACGGTGTCTCACACTGTTGCCTGGGCTGGAGTGCAGTGGTGTGATCTCAGCTCATGGTAACCTCTGCCTTCCAGGTTCAAGCAATTTTCCTTGCCTCAGCCTCCCAAGTAGCTGGGATTACAGGCACCTGCCACCACACCCAGCTAATTTTTTGTTGTTGTTGTTGTTGTATTTTTAGTACATTTTTAGAGATGGGGTTTCACTATGTTGGCCAGGCTGCTCTCGAACTCCTGACCTCATGATCCGCCCACCTTGGCCTCCCAAAGTGCTGGAACCACAGGCGTGAGCCACCGTGCCCAGCCTATTTAAGCACTTTTAAAAAAAGTATTATTGATTTTTCGAAACACCAATGTATTACAGACCCATCTGGATATATTCCTCATTCAAAACACAGATTTAGCCACTGTCACACTCACCTGGTTCCTTTGGAGGGCGAATGGTATTGGAGACTAAAATCTGGTAACTAAAATTCATATCAGATTATTGTAAGTGAAAACCATTCATGGGAAAAATGTTTCTTTTGTGAAGATATTACTTAAACTTTTAAACCCTTTTTTCTATACATCAATTGTCCACTTCTTTGGTGACAATGAGATACTCGGCATTAAGATGTCTGACATCTCAGTGACTGTCTCACTGCTCACTGATGTAGAACATTACAGGATGTGACCTTAAGAAATGGTGGCTGGGCTGGGCGCGGTGGCTCACGCCTGTAATTTCAGCACTTTAGGAGGCTGAGGTGGGCGGATCACGGGGTCAGGAGATCGAGACCATCCTAGCTAACAAAGTGAAATCCCGTCTCTACTAAAAATACAAAAAAATAGCCGGGCGAGGTGGCGGGCGCCTGTAGTCCCAGCTACTCGGGAGGCTGAGGCAGGAGAATGGCCTGAACCCGGAAGGCGGAGCTTGCAGTGAGCCGAGATCGCGCCAGGGCACTCCAGCCTGGGAGACAGAGCAAGACTCCGTCTCAAAAAAAAAAAAAAAAAAAAAAAAAATTGGAGGGCAAGATCCTTCAGAGTGAGGATTTTGAGGAACTGAGCGTCCAGGGGTGAATAGAAAATTTGTGCAACATCATCAAGAATGAAGATGAAATTAGCAGTAGAGAAGATGGTAAACCAGGAGACAAAATCTTCAGTGAGTTGAGAGGAGTGACTGAAGTTCTGTAGATGACTGTAAAAAGATGAATAGTGAGTTAAATTCATATATAATGTACATCATAGGATTTGTGATCTTTGAGAAAGGAGGCAAAAGAGTTGATCTAAGAGAATACTTACATATCATATTACCAATATGATAGGTGAAATGATATTTAACTGTACTTATATTCATTTCTTTGATTAATAGTGAATCTTAAAATATACATTTGAATTTTAATTCTTTTATAAATTATTGGTTTATTATATTGTTGTCCATCTATTTTTTTATTGCTTTTTTTTTTTTTTTTTTGAGAAAGAGTTTTGCTCTTTCGCCCAGGCTGGAGTGCAGTGGCACAATCTCAGCTCACTGCAACCTTCACCTTCTGGGTTCAAGCGATTCTCCTGCCTCAGCCTCCCAAGTAGCTGGGACTTCAGGTGTGCGTCACCATGACCGGTTAATTTTTGTATTTTTAGTAGAGACGGGGTTTCATCATGTTAGCCAGGCTGGTCTCAAACTTCTGACCTCAAGTGATCTGCCCACCTTAGCCTCTCAAAGTGCTGGGATTACAGGTGTGAGCCACCATGCCCAGCCTATTTTTCTATTATTGATTCTTAACAGCATTTTTATATATAAGGGATGTTCAACTTTATCTGTCGTAGTTTCCTGGAATATATGTGTGCATGTATGTGGGTGTGGGTGTATGTATGTACGTATACAAAGGAATTTGTTATAGGAATTTGGCTGTCTGCAATTGTGGGAGCTAAGCAGTCTGAATCTGATGCTGGAGCTTGAAATCCACAGAGCAGGCAGTTGGGACAGGAGGATGACTATAAGGTAGGACAGAGCAAGAACAAGATAGAACCCAAAGGCAAAATCTGGAGTTCACTGGGACTAACAGAAGCCTGGGTCTGTTACTATTGAATTATATAGTGCCAAAACTTGGGTGAGGTAGATGTGGCTTCTAGGTTGTAAATTTAAATAGGTCCATGATTTCTGGTTTGTGCAAGCATGGGGCAGCACTTACACAAATCTAAGAGTGAGTGCCCCCTTAACTTTTATGTCCTAGGTGCCTGGCTTTTCTCACTCTAGTCCTGGTCCTGTCTCAGGTTTTGATGGTATCCTGCAGAAGCTAGGCACCTTTGTTATGGCCCAAGAGTCACATATACCTGACCCAGGAGTCAGAGAAGCTGAAGGAGAAGGTGCAACAGTTGTAGGTCCAGCTGCTGCCTCCCTCATACCAACAAAGTGAACCAGCAGATAAGAGATAAAGTGTGTGAGCTACAAAATGTCTGTTGCTTCGCCTCCACCCCCAAATCTCATCCAAGCATCTCTCTGAAAATATATAAGAAAGGGAATTCCAGGAAGTGTAGTTCAGCCTTGCCAAGCTGACACCTCACAAAGCCACCAGAGGGCAAAAATTAATTCCACTGAAATTCATCTAGTCATTCACTTAAACATCCAATAATTTTTTTGTTTTATCTAGAATAATATATTAGAACAGGGGTCCCCAACCCTGTACCTGTCCATAGAACTGGCCCACACAGCAGGAGGTGAGTGGCGGACCAAGTGAGCAAAGCTTCATCTGTATTTACAGCTGCTCTCTACCGCTCACATTAGCCTGAGCTCCACCTCCTGTCAGATCAGCAGCAGCACTGGATTCTCACTATCTATCATGAGATTGCGTATGTGAGGGATCTAGGTTGTGTGCTCCTTATGATAATCTAATGCCTGATGATCTGTCAGGGTCTCCCATAACCTCCAGATGAGACCATCTAGCTGCAGGAAAACAAGATCAGGATTCCCAATGATTCTATATTATGGTGAGTTCTATAATTATTTCATTATATATTATAATTTCAAATAATAGAAACAAAATGCACAATAAATGTAATGCACTTGAATCATCCTAAAACCATCCCCCACTTTACCTATGGTCCGTGGAAAAATCGTCTTCTGTGACACCAGTCCCTGGTGCCAAAAAGGTTGGGGACTGCTGTATTAGAAGGGGAACTAAAAACGTTCTTTAAAAGTAATAAAATTTCTCTACTCACTAGTTATTAAGGTATATCGAAAAGCTGTAGTTGATGTTACCACTATAGATAGAGATAGGCCAATTATTCTAGAGATATCGCAAAAAGATAACCTTGTGTTTATAAAACTTTTGCCTAAAATAAGACAGGTATTTTAAATAACTGGACAAAATAATGATTTTTTCCACAAAGGATATTGGGACAATATTTTAGCCACTGGAAAAAAAATTAATCCCTAACTCCATCCTCATACAGAAATCAATCCCTTATGAATCACAAAATTTAAATGCAAAAAGCAACACAATAAAATTGTTAGAATTGAGTATTTTTCTAAGCATGTTATGACATAAAAACTGTAAGTGTAAAATTGATTA
Organism: Trachypithecus francoisi; assembly: GCF_009764315.1. NCBI lineage: Eukaryota > Metazoa > Chordata > Mammalia > Primates > Cercopithecidae > Trachypithecus > Trachypithecus francoisi. The sequence continues at coordinate 43,692,824 of NW_022681460.1, forward strand.
CGTGAAACTTTGTCTATGTCAACTACAAATTTTCACAATTAAAGAATACTATACATAAAACTGAAAGATAAGTAAAAAATTCAGGAAATTATTGTAATTAAATATGGCAGACAAAATTGACCATCCTAATATGTATTTTTAAAAATATGATCTTTAAAATCAATAATATAAAATATGACTAAGAACATAATAAACTGACAATTCGCAAAAGATTAAAAACTCACATTAATATTTTAAGCTTTACTATTAAGCAAAGAAACATAAAGCAATTAAATATCATTTTTACTCAGGTGGACAACAATCAAAAAGTTGATGAAACTTGGTGTTTGCAACAGCAAACAGTGTTAGCAAAGTAAATGAAGTAGATCATGCATTGTCTTGGGAGTAAACTAATAAAGCTCTTCTGGGGGACAGTTAAGTAATATGTATCAAAAATATAAATGAATAGTCTTTTTGTCTCAGAAACACCATACCTAATAATTGATCTTCAAGACACAATTGCATCAATCTGTCAATATGTATACTGAAAGTTGTTTATGGAAGTTTTATTTATAATAACAAAACATTACAAACATTAAATATCCATCAACCTAAATGTACATACATCCAACATAATACTATGCAGTCATTTAAACGTATTATTGACATTAAATATTCATAATATGTTGTGGAGTGAAAATATATTACATAATATGATCCTACATATGAAACTTGGAAACACAATTGTATATGTGCTTATGTATGCACAGAGATGGAAGGATGCATACAACAAGCTAAAAGTGGTTGAATGGAAAGCTGCCAAGTGATTTTTATCTTTTGTCGTTTTCATTTTTGATCTTTTTATTAAACAGTAAATAATTGTAATCTTTACAATGAGCAAAGTAATACATTATTCTCATTTCAAGTAAAAATGTGGCTGTATTAAAATATTTTTAACTTCTCTTGGCAGATTTTCAAAGCTGTAGAAACAATTTGAGGACTGGTAACATCTCTATTGGGTCATTTATGCCACTTCCTGGGTTAGTATATATTCAATTCCTATGGCTTTCAAAGAAAATATGACCTGTCATAAACACCAAATGTACAAAGGCAGGATAGATTCTCCAATATCTGCCGTGAAAGAGCATCAAAAATAGATTCTGATTTGCCTGTCACTATCATGAAAAGTAAAATGGAAAGATTACTTGGTGTTTAACTTCAGACATCTGATATCAATTGGGCACAATCCATCTTTCAGTTTAGAGTCGTTATCCCTCAGCCTGCTTTCAGGCCTAAGCCCTTTTAAAAAATTCTTAACAGTTTCCAGAGTTTGGTCTTTTTCCAATTTTCAGGACATAAGCCTTTGGGAAAACTTTAGATCTAATCTTCCCTTACTGCCTTTCCCTTTCCTAAAAGAACAGGGTATTTCTTCACATGTGGGATTTTTGTGGTTATCATTTATCACTGTAGGCTTTCAACCACAAATTCACCCATTATTTTGTAGACTTCTTAGTCTTTGCTGCAGTGTATAGGAGCATTCTTAAAATAGTTTTCTAGACTAAGACAATATAAAAATAATATAAAAAGGTTTGGAATTATTAAAAATGATCCAATGGTAAACTCCAGTGATGTAAATAAAAACAAAGTATTATATGTGAGAGACATGGTTCTTTGAGCAGTGAGTCATGTTATAAAATATTGCATTCGTGCTATATGAGAGGTGAGCTGTGTTTAGACCAAGGAAAAGTAATAGGCATATCCTGATTGATTTTAACAAGCGTTTAGATTCTCCTTCACCACCACCACCTACTCACCTCTTGGCGGTTTTGTCTATAAGCTAAAAGATTAAGTCTGGACCTACCCACTGGTAGTGGGTGCATAACAAGCTGAAAGATTACTCGTTAAGAATTGCTCCTCAGGAACCCCTCAAGGGTCGATTTCATTTAATAGCTCTGACCTGGATAAAGAAATTGAGATTTCATCACATCTGCTCATGACACTAAATTAGCTGGGGCACATAACACCTTCTAGAATTTCCTTGATATATTTGAGAATGGTTTATAGACCATGTTGCAAAACAGTTCATTTAGGGACTTAGACCGCTCTGGGATGGAGAAAATCCACACATATGCAGCCAAGTTCTGAAAGTCTTATCAATCACTGTGAGTATAAGGCAAGAATGCAGCCTTTATGAAAAATACAAGATAAAATTTCAACATATCCAGAAAATCATTCATCCTTGATTCTTGGCACTGATTTCTAAATTCTCTTTTCAGTGCAAGAATGAGAGTGAATCTGGGCAGAGGATTCAAGTTGATTTAAAAATGAGAGAAATAGATCCTTTGAGAAGAAGCTTATAATCTTGCTTTACTTGCATTAAAGACTGAGAAGATAATATATTTAGGGGACACTCACTGTATCAAGAGAATATGTCTAGAAAAAATTAAGCTAAATAAACACTGGAATGGGCCAAAAAGGATTATTGAAGTATTTTTGTCCTTTGAGATCAATTAAATGAAGAGAAGTGGTCATTTGTTTGGAAGTAACAAGGTGAATTACAATCCTTTTGAAGTTCATTGCCTGCTCAGAGATTCTAGCAAATAACTTAGTTACTGTGTATAAGATTGAAAAATGCAATGAATTTTGAAAATGTAATACATATTAAATTATTTCAATAGGTAGCATTCTTTTGTCAAAACCTTGGCTTCAATTAATATCTCTCAATCACCAATGATATTCAGGACACTATATCATTGATTTTTGAACAAAGCTCAAGCCTGTAATCCCAGCACTTTGGGAGGCCGAGACGGGCGGATCACAAGGTCAGGAGATCGAGACGATCCTGGCTAATACGGTGAAACCCCGTCTCTACTAAAGAATACAAAAAACTAGCCGGGCGACGAGGCGGGCGCCTGTAGTCCCAGCTACTTGGGAGGCGGAGGCAGGAGAATGGCGTGAACCTGGGAGGCGGAGCTTGCAGTGAGCTGAGATCCGGCCATCGCACTCCAGCCTGGGCGACAGAGCCAGACTCCGTCTCAAAAAAAAAAAAAAAAAAAAAAAAAAATTTGTTACATTCATGGTAACTTCCTTAAAGAAACTTAAAATTTAGAAAAGAACATATGTTTCAGTCATTATTCTAAGACCTTTGCTTAGAGTAGCTCATGCAATCTTCATAACAACCCCCATAAGGTAGTTACTGTACCCATTTTATAAATGAGGAATCTGAGTCATGGAAAGTGAAGTAACTTAACTATGTTTATACAGCTGGTAATTGCATGAATGAGAATTAAAACTCAGAGAGCAGTTGGTCAATCTAGAAAACTGGCAGAAATTTTGACCAACAAAGTTGGAATAAGATTAAAGAAAGGAAAGAGGGCTCTGATAGAGCTCATCAAGAAAAGAGGGTGATGTTAAGAAGAGTGTGTATTAGGAAATGAGTGTTTCTAGTTGTCTAGGAATGGTGTTCTTAGTAGATGAGACTAAAAAGAGACACTGGGCTAGATGGTGGTGGGTCTTGGATGTGAGAGCAAAGGGTTTAGACTTAATTAAGTAGTCCCTGAAAGAGCAAAGAAGATTTTAAAAAAGAGTCACTTTAGTAAAAATGGATTTAAGGAAGACAAATTTGCGATAGAATGAGAGAAGTGGAAAAATCAGAAAGTTAAAAGTTACTGATAATCTAGAATTAAAATTATAGAATTTTACTAATTCCAGAAGAACTTGGATATTTTTTATGATTTTGTAATTAAGAATTAGCAGTATGGAATAACATGCGTAATAACATTATACTGACAGAACATTATTCCAGGAATGAAAAAAATTGGGTTTCTTCTGGCATTTTAAACCTAACTAATTTATAGTAGATGCTTGGAGAGTTGTGTTGTGAAGGACTGTGAGGCCACCTCCAGTAACAGGAAAGAGTGGGGAGTGCCCACGTAAAGGTCAGTGATGTTTCATCTGCACTCTTTGCCTTAATGCCTAGAGTTGTGGTGGGTGTGGAAGATTTATGTATCATTTTACTCAAAATTGTGCTCATGTTAAAGTTAATCCAAAGAAAACATAGTACATCGAAAGATGACTGACTATACTGAAAATATTACCAAAAATGTACCCAGAGAACTGGATTTGAATTGAACCTTGCTGTTTACTATTTGAATGTCTAGAGTAGGGCACTTCGCCTCCTGAACTGCAGGAGTCGTTTTATGAATTATCTCAAGTAGGAACTACATAAAGTTCTTTGTAAACTATAAAACACTAGGGAAGTAAAAGCTTTAGATAGTAATTTACCATATTAATTTAAATATTGTCATAAAATTTAAATTTGGGTATTTTTGAGAATTTTGCTTGTTGATAGCATACTAGGCTTAAGCACACTAGGTTTTTCAGCTTAAAGCTTCTTTTTTGCAGAATTGGGTATTATGGAAGAAAAATCTATCATTTTCTGACAGGTAAACTCTACATTCCCATCATTAAAAACTACATCCTTCATAAACCCAATGCCTTGTCATAGATTAGGTGGCAATCTCTAGCTAAAAAGTGGACATAGGCAATACTATTATTTGTCCAATAGAAACTCTCTTTTTTAGGTTCAAAAGATCTTTTGTTAATTAAATATTTGAGACTACCTGTCCAATACCAATACCATTGGTAGATCTTTTAGTTTTTTTAAAAAATCAATTTATAAAAAATCAATTTGGTGGGAAGAAAATACTAAGTTGATCTGCCAATTGAATAACATATAGACTAGTAACCCCTGTTAGGCAAGTCCCAAGTTTATCAAATTATCTTAGTCCCAATATAAACTAAGTTGTAATTGCTTCACTTAGTTCCTTAGCACTTGTGTAGTTATGAAACACATCATTTAATAGCAGCAGCCAGGAGAGCAGAGGGAACTAGCTGTTCCCGTGATGCCACATTTGGCTTACCTGATGAAATACAAAGACATAATCCAAGTTCTAGCAGCAAATAAAATATTTAACTGCCAAGCATGACTCATAGCTTCCACATCTTTAATGACTATTTGAAACATCAGTAGTAAGACTCTATTTTTAGGAGCTTACAAATGTTAAATAATTGTGGTTTGCATTATTTTCTAAAGGAAAGGGCTTGGAAATATACCCTTCTAATTCTAGTATATTTTACCTGTGTCTGCACATAAAAGGTTTGATAGAATTTAGCCATAGATCAGAAACAGAATAACAAGATGAGTAAGTTTCTATCTGTCAGCATTTTGTTGCTAAGATTCCAATAGCTGAATGGAGTATCTGGTTCATTACTGGATTTACGGAGCTTTAGTGTGGTATACATACAGCCTAAAAAGTATAGAAATTATACATTATTATTAAAACCTAGATGTGCACCTGCCTCGGCCTCCCAAAGTGCTGGGATTATGGACGTGAGCCACTGCACCTGACAAAACCCCATCTCTACTAAAAATACAAAAATTAACCAGGCGTGGTGGCACGTGCCTATAGTCCCAGCTACTCAGGAGGCTGAGGCAGGATAATCACTTGAATCCGGGAGGCAGAGGTTACGGTGAGTCAAGATCATGCCACTGTGTTCCAGCCTGGGCAACAGAGCAACACTGTCTCAAAAAACAAAAAACAAAAAAAATAACAACAACAAAAACCTAGGTATGCAAAGTCTCCTAGTCACATAATGATAGTATTCACTTATTAACCATATTTCCTTTTCATAAATAGCAATCTAATCTTCATGTTGAATGACTTAATGTTTCATTACATGTAAGTTTTATTTTATTATGTGATCCCTTATTGTTGGCTGCTTAGGTCCAACTCTGAGAGATGGTAATGGTCCTGTACGCACAGTTTTACATCCATTTCTGGGCCCAGTTATGCTCTCACCAGTAGCGTATGTATGATTGCTTACACAGCAACTCCAACTCCACATGTAATCAATCTTTTAAAAATCTTTTTATGATCTTTTAAGTTCAGGAATACATGTGCAGTTTATTACATAGGTAAACTTGAGTCATGGGGGTTTGTTGCACAGATTATTTCATCACTCAGATATTAAGCCTAATACTAAGTAGTTATTTTTCCTGATCCTTTCCCTCCTCTCACTCTCTACCCTCCAACAGGCACACGTATGTGTTGTTTCCCTCTATGTGTGCATGTGTCCTCATCATTCAGTTCCTGCTTATAAGAGACAACATGTGGTATTTGGTTTTCTATTCCTGCATTAGTTTGCTAAGGATAATAGCCTCCAGCTCCATCCATGTTCCTGCAAAAGACATAGGCTCATTCTTTTGTTTTGGTCTCATAGTATTCCATGGTGTATATGTACCACATTTTCTTTATCTAGTCTACCATTAATGGGCATTTAGGTTGATTCCCTATCTTTGCAATTGTGAGTCGTGCTGCAATGAACATATGCATGCATGTGTCTTTATGACAGAATGATGTACATTCCTTTGGGTATATAACCAGTAATGGGATTGCTGGGTCAAATGGTAGTTCTGTTTTTAGGTCTTTGAGGAATCGTCACCCTGTTTTCCGCAATGGTTGAACTAATTTACAGTCCTACCAACAGTGTATAAGTGTTCCTTTTTCTCCAAAAGCTCACTAGCATCTTGTTTTTTTTTTTTTTTTTTTTAAATAAAAGCCATTTTGGCTTGTGTGAGATGATATCTCATTGTGGTTTTGATTTGTATTTCTCTAATGCTGAGTGATATTGAGCTTTTTTTCATATGCTTGTTGGCTGCATGCACGTCTGTCTTCTTTTGAAAAGTGTCTGTTCATGTCCTTTGCCCACTTTTTAATGGGGTTATTTTTTTCTTGTAAATTTGCTTAATTTCCTAGATGCTGGATATTATACCTTTATCAGATGCATAGTTTGCAAAGATTTTCTCCCATTCTGTAGGTTATCTGTTTATTCTGTCGATAGTTTCTTTTGCTGTGCAGAAGCTCTTTAGTCTACTTAGATTCCATTTGTCAATTTTTGCTTTGGTTGTAATTAGTTTTAGCATCTTTGTCATGAAATCTTTGTCCATACCTATGACAAGAATGGTATTGCCTAAGTTGTCATATGGAATTTTTATAGTTATGGGTTTGCCATTTAAGTCTTTAATTTGTTTTAATTTTTGTATATGGTATAATAGAGGAGTCCAGTTTCAACCTTCTGCATATGCCTAACCAGTTATCCCAGCACTGTTTATTGAATATGAAGTCCTTTCCCCCTTGCTTGTTTTTATCAACTTTATCAAAGATCAGATGGCCGCGCAGAAATTTTTTAGTTTAATTAAGTCTCATTTATTTACTTTTGTTTTTGTTGCATTTGTTTTTGGAGTCTTAGTCACAAATTCTTTGCATAATCCACTATCCAGAAGAGTTTACCCTATATTATGTTCTAGAACTTTTATGGTTTCAGGTCTTAGATTTAAGTCTTCAGTTCATCTTGAGTTAATTTTTGTATGTGGTGAGAGACTAGGATCTAGTTTCACTCTTCTGCATGTGGCTCTCCAATTTTCTCAGCACCATTTATTGAATAAAGTATTTTTTCCACAGTATATGTTTTAGTCTGCTTTGTTGAAGATCAGTTGGTTGTAGGTATTTGACTTTATTTCTAGGTTCTCCAGCATGTTCCACTGGTCCATTATACCAGCACCATGCTGTTTTGGTTACCATCACCTTGTAGTATAATTTGAAGTCAGGTAATGTGATGCCTCTAGATTGGTTCTTTTTACTTAGAATTACTTTGGTTATTCAGGATATTTTTGGGTTCCATGTGAATTTTAGGATTTTTTTTTTTCTAATTCTGTGAAAAATGACATTGGTATTTTGATAGGAATTGCATTGAATCTGGATTGCTTTGGGCAATATTGTTATTTTCACAATATTGCTTCTTCCAATCCATGATCATGGGATGTTTTTCCATTTGTTTGTGTCATCTACAATTTCCTTAATCAGAGTTTTGTAGTTCTCCTTATAGAGATCTTTTCACCTCCTTGGTTAAGCATATTCCTGAGAATTGTATTTCTTTTACAGCTATTGTTAATGGGATTGACTTCTTGATTTGAGTCTCTTTTTCATTGTTATTTGTGTATAGAAGTGCTACAGATTTGTGTACACTGACTTTGTAACATGAGACTTTACTATTAATAAATTCATTTAGCAAATCTAGGAGTCTTTTGGAGCAGTCTTTAGAGTTTTCTAGGTGTAAGATTACATCATTGGCAAACAGAGATTGTTTGACTTTCACTCGTCCAATCTGGATGCCCTTTATTTATTTCTCTTGTGACTGCTCTGGCTAGGCCTGCCAGTACTATGTTGAATAGAAGTAGTGAAAGTGTGTTGCTGCTCTTTTTTATTAATGATTTTAAGGGTGTTAACCCTACTTTTAGAATGTAAGCTTCATAAAGGTAGGGACCTATCTGTTGCTTCTCTCTATACTCAGTGCCTAAAACAATGTCTACACATAGGCATTCAATTAAGACTTATTTTTTAGAAATATTTTGTTATTAGGCTGGGCACAGTGGCTCATGCTTGTAATCCCAGCACTTTGAGAGGCTGAGGTGAGTGGATCATGAGATCAGGAGATGGAGACCATCCTGGCTAACATGGTGAAACCCCGTCTCTACTAAAAATGCAAAAAGTTAGCCAGGCGTGGTGGCGGGCACCTGTAGTCCCAGCTACTCGGGAGGCTGAGGCAGGAGAATGGCGTGAACCCCGGAGGCAAAGCTTTCAGTGAGCCGAGCCGAGATCATGCCACTGCACTCCAGCCTGGGTGACAGAGTGAGACTCCGTCTCAAAAAAAAAAAAAAAAAAAAAGATATATTTTATTATTTACTATTATGGTTAATTTTATTATTATTTATAATAATAACCACATCAACTACAGTTAAGGATTTCACTCCCGCCTCACACTTGCTGGCAAAATAATTGAGCCATTGAGACCAAGACTGGGAGTAGATTTGCCACTAAGTTATGTGAAAGGTAGTAGAGAAAAGGAGGGGATGGGGAAACTCTTCATCTTGCAACAAAGTAAACTCAGAGCCCCGGGTCTGTGCTCCAAGAAAATGGGCTCTGTGGTGATTTCAGAGGGCAGATCTGGGGTCAGTGCCAGAAGGTAGAGGGAGGCAGCTATCACCTACCTGTGTAACTTGCAGAGCTGAATGACTGCAGTGGACTGCCTCAAGAGACGGTTAGCTGATTAGAAAACATACCTAATAGTACTTATGAGCTCTTGCTGTCTGCTTGAAGCTGAGTTACACATACGGAATCTAATTTAATTATCGTAACAACTTCGTTAGACATACTATCATCTCCGGTCCACAGATGAAGAAACTGAGACTCAAAATTTGGACAACAGTATTTTGCCAAAGGTACTATAGCACGTAAGTGGTGATGTGGGATTTGAACCAAGGCTGTCTGTTTTCAGAGCCAGAGTTCTGATCCACTATATTAAACAACCTCTATTGCCTTTCAGAAGCACCTCCTATGTCCAAGGCACTGTGCTTTAGATGCTACCTCACTGAGTCCACTGACAACATATTAAGGCAGATGTTATTATGCATATCTTATAGATTTCAGAACTGAGGTTTGGAGGGATAAGTGGCTTGCTGCAAGTTCCACAAGATAGAGGGGCCAGACTTCAACTCCAGTCAGTCTGACTCCACCCATGCCAACCCAGAAAAGGCTAGAGGCTCATTGACCAGGCATTCTAGAAGGGATTTCTGCAGTTAGTGGAAGCTCCTTCATTCTTTCACTCAAAAGCCTTACAGGGCTGGGCGTGGTGATTCACACCTGTAATCCCAGCACTTTGGGAAGCCGAGGTGGGAGGATTGCTTGAGCCCAGGAGCCTGAGACCAGCCAGGGCCACATAGTGAGATCCCATCTTTACAAACAAATAATTAACCAGTCTTGATGGTGTGTTCCTGTAGTCCAAGCTACTTGGGAGGCTGAGGCGGGATGATCACTTTAGCTTAAGAGGTCTAGGCTGCAGTGAGCCATGATCATGCTGCTGCACTCCAGTTGGGCAACAGAATGAGACCCTGTCACAGCCCTTGTGCAGTATGTCTGTCAGTTGAGCTCTGGATCTCATAGGACATTCAGGGTCATGTTGCAGATTCCAATGGCCATATCCTGCTTTCCTAAGTGAAAGATTTTGGCCGGGCGATTCAGGATCGGAGGTTGGTTCTTTGCCATCTTGAAGGCCTTGCCAAAGCAGTCCAGAGGGTCAGTCCCCAAGTACTTGCAGTATGGATGCCCATGGTGGTGATGGAGAAAGGGTCCTTCCTCTCCAGTAGCATTCTGAGGTAACACCAGGCCAGGGCTTGGTAGTGGGGAGTCCTCAGACTTCAGCACTTGCTGGAGCAGGGCCAGCATGCAGTTGAAGGTGGGCAGCCTCTTCTGCTTCTCTCTGCCCAGCTCCAGGAAGTTGCCATCTAGCCAGATGAAGAGCATTGCCATAGTGAAGTACCAGTCCCTTCCTTTTCCAGATCTTCCACATCTGCTTCTGCCTTTGGCACCATCCCTTCTCCTTCCTGAGAAAGCCCCTTTGGGCATATTGAGCCCAGCTCAGCTGAAGCTCAAGACCCCCCTGAACTGCTCTGCCATTATTATTCTTGCCAACCTTGCTGTGCATTCAGAACGACTTGGGCTTCAATTAATATTTATTATTAAACATTTTACAAATAGTTATTTTCCAATTTTTACATTACATTTTAACATTGTTAATAGGTACATATTGAATTTATAGAAATTCTAAGTCAATGTTTCTTAACACCTTTAAATAAATATCTGTTTCTGAAAAACAGAAAAATTTCATTTCTGTTCTTAAGATTATTTGAGATTTTCAATAAAATTTCAGTAGCATAACTAATGCTTCAGAGCCCTGGCTGGTGGAGGAGGGGTGAGTGAAGGAAGACATAGGCTTTAATTATAGGCTACCACTTACAAGCTGGTCAAATTATTTCACCTCTTTGAGTCTGAGATTTCTTATCTGAATATTATTCCTACTTAGATAATTATTGTGAGAATTAAATAAATGAGAATCTTTGTAAAGTACTTAGTACAATATGCAGAATATGCAGTCTAGTAATAATGTTTCCTTGGTTCTGATAACAATGATGACAATAACTTCTCTACATTTCAATATTCATCTGTAAAATGAAAATAATGATGCCTACCTCATGTGAACATTGCCTGGAACATACTAAACACTCAATAAGTGACAGTTATATAAAATAAAAATTAAAAATTACACAAAACAAGAGTAATTTTAGAATTCCCTCTCTCTCTCTCACACACACATACACACACACACACACACACACACACACACACACACACAGATTCCGATATGCTTATATCCTTAAGAAAGAGAACCGAGCCTTCTGACCCCTACCTCTTCTCCATTGAAGATGACTGTTTTAACATTTTTAAAAATAAAATCTACTAATCTGTCCCTTTGAAGGAACTGCCTTTGAAGTCAAGCTAAAGAAGTCTATACTCATACTAAAATTTGTAAAAAATAAATACTCATCGATCCTTTATTCTAGTTTTTCTAACTTTTTTTTTCAGTTAATTTCTAATTCAGATGGAATACATTATGTTAAAAATTATGAGGTTTCCAGTTGATTAGCAAAGTGTCCCAAGTGTCTTTTCGTTGCTAACAGTATTTCAAACTTTATTAAATGATTTTCAAAGAACATTATATCATCATACATTTTCCACATTTAGTAAGTATATTTTAGGTATTTATTTTTGTGTTGTTATAAATAAGGCTTTTAACTATTATATTTTGACTAATTAAGAATGCTATTTAAAATATTTCTGTGTATTTTTAAAGTCTGTTGTCTTACCCATAACTTTTTAATAAATTACTTTTAATATTTTTTCAATTAATGGAAGCTTTCAAGTATGTAATCATATTACTTGCAAATTATAATCATACTTGCAACTTTTTGTCTAAAATGACTTTGACTTGAACTTCCATTACTTTGTTAAATAATAATGGAGATAAATATTCCTGATACTCTTCTCAGTGTCCTCGCATCAAGCGTGACATTGACTGTTGGTTGGAAATAGATTTCCACCTCTTCCCCACAATAAAGAAATATGTTTTATTTCTATTTTATTGAGAATTTTAATCAGATATAAATTTTAAATGTCATCTCTTTTTTTTTGAAATCTATCAAGATCTAGCTTTCCTTTTCCCACCCATTTGTATAATAAGATGTATTTTCATCTTGCTAATTGTATTAGTCCATTATCACACTACTAAAAAAGACATACCCGAGACTGCGTAACTGATAGAGGAAAGAGGTTTAATTGACTCACAGTTTTGTATGGCTGAGAAGGCCTCAGGACACTTACAATCATGGCGGAAGGCACCCCTTCACAGGGCGGCAGGAGAAAGAATGAGAGCCAAGTGAAGGGGGAAGCCCCTTATAAAACCATCAGATCTTATGAGAACTCACTATCATGAGAAAAACATGGAGGAAATCACTCCCATGATTCAGTTATCTCCACGTGGTCCTGCCCTTGACATGTAGGGATTATTACAATTCAAGGTGAGATTTGGGTGGGGACACAGAGCCAAACCATATCACTAACCAATGCTAATATTAAACAATACTCAATGGTACTGAAATACATCTCCTGTAGTGATTGGGTTTTTGTTGTTGTTGTTATATTGCAGAATTGTATTTTAAGATTTTTACATCTACATTCAAAACTACATATTTTGTCGAATTTTTATTATACACCAAACTCAAAAGTTTTTCTTTATCTCTATATTCTTTATCTTCATTCTCTCTTTGTCAGGTTTTGGAATTAAGGTTATAATTGCTTTTAAAAAATTGGAAGTTTCCTTTTCCTTTCTGTTCTGGAAGTGCATACAAACAGCATGAGAGTAATTGTTCTTTGTGGGTTTTAATGAATTTGGACAAAAATCTCTCTGAGTCTAATGCTATGTTTTCAAGATAGTTCTTTCAAAACTGTCATTTTGTTATATTATTAATTTGTACAAGTTATTGTCTTTTTAAAGTAGAAAATTATTGTAAATTATATTTTTCTTAAAAATATTCTTTCAGAATTTCAAATGAAGTTAGAAAACAAAATATTAGTAGTGTGTGTAGTTGTAACTGGTTTTATTACACAAGGTTATACAAAAAAAAAAAAAAAAAAAGGGAAGAACACAAGCAAGAATTAGCACATTTGCAAAAGAAGGGATAGGGAATAAAGTCAGTCCAGAAACTAGACTTAGAGGGATTAGAAATGCCAATGACTCATAGGTCCTAAATGGGAAGATGCAAAATTTTAAAAGCTTTTAAGTAAGAAAAGCTTATTAATACTGAGCCTGGAGGAAAATGCCATATTAAGATTGTGGCCTTTCTCCCTAAGTCTGGTACCCTCAAGGTAGATGCTTTAAAGTGAGAAAAAAAAGTATGAGAGTAAGGAGGAAAGAAAGAGAGAATCTGAGCTCGAGAATTATATCTAGATACTTGAATTTCATTAGCTTTCTATTGCTATGTAAAAAATTAACACAAATTTAGCAGCTTTGAACAAGGTTTGTCCTAGTTTCATAGACCAGAAGTGTACCCAGGTTATCTGCTCAATTCTCACATGACTACAATTAAGATATTGATCTCATCTGAGGCTCAACTTTCATTTCCCAAATCACTGGTTGTTGGCAGAATTCAGCTCCTTGAGGTTAGAAGACTGAGGTCCTCACTTCCTTACTGGCTGTCAGCTGGGGGTTGCTTTCAGCTCCTAGAGGCTGCTCTTAGATCCTTGCAGATGGTTCCCTCCATCTGCAAAACCAGCAGTGGGGAATCCTCCCTATATGAAATTTCTCTGACTTTAGAAAGGGCCCTTGAGGGACTCACCTATTATGTCAGGCCCACTCTGAAAAATCTACCCCTTTTTTCTTTTTAGAGACAGGGCCTTGCTCTGTCACCCAGGCTAGAGTGCAGTGGTGTGATCTTCGCTCACTGCAGCCCTGAACTACTGGGCTCAAGTGATCCTCTTGCCTTGGCCTCCCAAAGTGCTGGGATTACAGGCATGAGCTACTACACCCAACATAATCTTCCTTTTGATTAACTCAAAAGTCAACTGATTAGCAACCTAATCATGGAAATAATGCCTCATGATATTCACAGGTCTGCCTAAACTCAAGGAGGTGGCATTATATAAAGCATGCACACCATGGGGCAGGAATCTTGAGGGCCATCTTAGAATTCTGCCTACCCCTGGAGCTAACAGGAATAAATAAGTTAGAAACCTACTAAGGTATGGAGATAACTTTGTCTATGAAACAACAAAAATAAAACAAAAATTTGAAAATATGTTTTGAGACTCCTAATTTGCACAAGCAATAAATACTGGATGTCACAAGCCCAGCACCCAGAACCACATAGAAGATTATAGAGCCTCAGTCAACCTAAGTCTCCAAATGTTTGTATGGAGCAGGTGTCCAATCTTCCCACAACCCCTCCCAGGTCACTCTCCAGATTTAATGCACGTGAGAGCTGAGTGTGTTGAGCCATGAGATGTTTGATTTAGCATTCCCAGGTGCTTGTATCACCATAAGCAAAACAATTCTCTGAGGAGAATGAAGCAACCAAGTAGAAGGAGCTTCGGGTCCCTGGATGACCCGATGAAGTCAAGTTATATACCTTCACTGGACTGTCTTTCCTGTAGTGTTTAAGCCTTTGGATTCTTAGAACTCTCTTTCTTTTACAATAGTTTTGCCTAATTTTTAGAACTCTCTTTTATAGTAGTCTTATCTATATCCCAACTAATAAATACATTTTCTTCTAAATAACTTTTATAGTTTTGTATTTGTATCACTCTTTCAGGAAATCTTAGGTACTACCTTTAACTTCTTATCTATATCTGCCTTGAATTATTTATATCTTTTATTGTTAATCACTTTTCCAAATGTTTATACTTTTTCCCTCTAAAATTTTAAGTCCCATAAAGAACAGAAACCATCTCATATATTTTTATATTACATGATCCTTAATACTGTTCCCTAGAAACAGATGAGTTCAATATATGTAAATTTTGGCTACTCTAAATCTCCTAAATCTCTCGTATTCTTTTCTAGTTGCTTATAATTCAAGTTTCTGTCTCCAAATATATAATATTTTCATCTCTTTAAACAATGACATAAACAAAATATGTTGTTAGTCTAAGGTTTAAAAACTGCATTTTTTAGTTTTTTTTGGTCTATTTATGTTTTGATAATGGCATTCCTGCTTTTAATAGTGAATGTATTCAGAGCTTATCCAGCCACAATGACAATATTTTATGAGTAAAGACAGTCTTAGATAAATCTCTAACAGAACCTACCCATTTATTTTGAAAATATTCCTTCCCAATCACTTAACAGGACTGTATTCCATAAGACAGAATGCGACCTAGCAGTACTAGGAAGGATAAATTGATCTATCAGGATAAAAGGCACATTTTTTATCCTCTCAAATGGGGTAACAAATTTACATTTACTCTGTGAAGACTTCAGTTACATGAAATAAAATATTTAGTTGAAGTTTTTAAAAATTAATCTTATTTCATCATTGGGCTTTACTTTCTGAATTCATGAGGGCGTTCTCCTTGATATCACATATGTAGACAGCTCCAAAGGATGGAAGACATGAGTTTGGAAACCAACTGAGATGTCTCCAGGTGGCTCAGGGTCCCCAACAAGGTGGAAACAAATGCACCACTCACTCAGGCGGCTGACAGCCCCATCCATGAACTCTTTCAGGGTCCTTAATCTCAGGCTGGTTACAAAGATCAATAAAATGCTGCAATTTTACATATAAAATTTACTTTGGGTAAAGATCCTAAATTTATGAGGTATAATTTATTGAGATTATTGGATATAAATTACCTATGTAACAATGATTTAAATAGAAAAAAAATAAATCACATTTTTAACTTCTCACGTAGGTTATTCTTTTATTATTATGTAATGCCAGTATATATTTTGCTTTAGTTTTCTAAGAAAAAACAAACACTATTTAGCTCTAAAATTTGGTGGACATGCTAAAACATAAATTGAGGCTTCATCTGGATGAATGAAAGTATTTTTGAATAATTATAACTGTTTTAATCAGTTGCTGCTTTCCAGCAAATACTGATCATATTTCAGTTGAGTAGGGTGGGAGGACTTACCTTTTCTTTATCTCTTAGGTTATATAAGTTAATTCACTAAGTCAGTGTATTAACCGCATAAGGTTTCTTTCCTCTAATAAGTACTAAAAGGCTTCAGTATTTAGTATTTTCTGGAATATGGATTTATTACACTCTTTTGGTTTTCTTTTTTTGTTTTCCACGTATATATTCACATTGTTTTAGACTTTGATCTGAATGTTATTTCAAACTATAGTGCCACCTAGTGTTTATGCAATTTATCTGGGTCATCCTTTCTAAGAAATAAAGTGGTAACAAGGATAAGTATTTTAAAATATGAAAGCAATATTATTTCTCAAATTTTTCATATCAATGGGTTCTAAGCAAACTAAACTTATGTCTTAAATAAAACTAACCTTCTACATTTAACTAAAAAAGGCCAACCAGCTATTTTTAGTAAGCTTCACCTAGATCATGCTTAGTATTCTACAGACTTATCTGAAATGTTTGGAATTCAGAGTGTCACACATTGTCAAGTTCAAAGTAACTTCTTAGCAGACACAGTACTTAAAATCATAGACTGCTAGAACTGGAGTGTCTTAGCTGAATGGAGATAAGGGACAATGGTGAATAATGAGCATCATTATAAGTATGCCACACTCTTGTTTTCTTTTCACCAGCTTCCTTATTTGTTCACATTATTTCAAATTCTGCAACCACATTAGCTATTCCAAAAGTCAAAGAGGAGAGATTTTAAATAAATAAAACATTTACCTGAAGATAAGATGCTATCTAAGAAAATAATTGATCTTGGCCGGGCACCATGGCTCATGCTTTTAATCCCAGCACTTTGGGAGGCCAACGCGGGCAAATCACCTGAGGTTGGGAGTTCGAGACCAGCCTGACTAACATGGAGAAATCCTGTCTCTACTAAAAATACAAAATTAGCTGGGCGTGGTGTCACATGCCTGTAATTCCAGCTACTCAGAAGGCTGAGAAAGGAGAATCACTTGAACCCAGAGGAGGCCAAGGTTGTGGTGAGCTGAAATTGCACCATTGCACTCCAATCTGGGCAAAAAGAGCAAAACTCCATCTCAAAATAATAATAATAATAATAATAGTAATATATCCTAAAGTTAATTCCTTAGAGACATCAACCCTTTAGAAAGATATTCCAGAATATTTGCTCCTTTTTTTTTTTATTTTTTATTTTTATTTTTATTTTTTTATTATACTTTAAGTTCTAGGGTACATGTGCATAACGTGCAGGTTTGTTACATATGTATACTTGTGCCATGTTGGTGTGCTGCACCCATCAACTCGTCAGCACCCATCAATTCATCATTTATATCATGTATAACTCCCCAATGCAATCCCTCCCCCCTCCCCCCTCCCCGTGATAGGCCCCAGTGTGTGATATTCCCCTTCCTGAGTCCAAGTGATCTCATTGTTCAGTTCCCACCTATGCGTGAGAACATGTGGTGTTTGGTTTTCTGTTCTTCTGATAGTTTGCTAAGAATGATGGTTTCCAGCTGCATCCATGTCCCTACAAAGGATGCAAACTCATCCTTTTTTATGGCTGCATAGTATTCCATGGTGTATATGTGCCAGATTTTCTTAATCCAGTCTGTCACAGATGGACATTTGGGTTGCTTCCAAGTCTTTGCTATTGTGAATAGTGCCGCAATAAACATACATGTGCATATGTCTTTGTAATAGAATAATTTATAATCCTTTGGGTATATACCCAGTAGTGGGATGGCTGGGTCATATGGTACTTCTAGTTCTAGATCCTTGAGGAATTGCCATACTGTTTTCCATAATGGTTGAACTAGTTTACAATCCCACCAACAGTGTAAAAGTGTTCCTATTTCTCCACATCCTCTCCAACACCTGTTGTTTCCTGACTTTTTAATGATTGCCATTCTAACTGGTGTGAGATGGTATCTCATTGTGGTTTTGATTTGCATTTCTCTGATGGCGAGTGATGATGAGCATTTTTTCATGTGTCTGTTGGCTGTATGAATGTCTTCTTTTGAGAAATGTCTGTTCATATCCTTTGCCCACTTTTTGATGGGGTTGTTTGTTTTTTTCTTGTAAATTTGTTTGAGTTCTTTGTAGATTCTGGACATTAGCCTTTTGTCAGATGAGTAGATTGCAAAAATGTTCTCCCATTCTGTAGGTTGCCTGTTCACTCTGATGGTAGTTTCTTTTGCTGTGCAGAAGCTCGTTAGTTTAATTAGATCCCATTTGTCAATTTTGGCTTTTGCTGCCGTTGCTTTTGGTGTTTTAGACATGAAGTCCTTGCCCATGCCTATGTCCTGAACGGTACTACCTAGATTTTCTTCTAGGGTTTTTATGGTATTAGGTCTAACATTTAAGTCTCTAATCCATCTTGAATTAATCTTCGTATAAGGGGTAAGGAAAGGATCCAGTTTCAGCTTTCTACTTATGGCTAGCCAATTTTCCCAGCACCATTTATTAAATAGGGAATCCTTTCCCCATTTCTTGTTTCTCTCAGGTTTGTCAAAAATCAGATGGCTGTAGATGTGTGTTATTATTTCTGAGGACTCTGTTCTGTTCCATTGGTCTATATCTCTGTTTTGGTACCAGTACCATGCTGTTTTGGTTACTGTAGCCTTGTAGTATAGTTTGAAGTCAGGTAGCGTGACGCCTCCAGCTTTGTCCTTTTGACTTAGGATTGTCTTGGCAATGTGGGCTCTTTTTTGGTTCCATATGAACTTTAAAGCCGTTTTTTCCAATTCTGTGAAGAAAGTCATTGGTAGCTTGATGGGGATGGCATTAAATCTATAAATAACCTTGGGCAGTATGGCCATTTTCACGATATTGATTCTTCCTATCCATGAGCATGGTATGTTCTTCCATTTGTTAGTGTCCTCTTTTATTTCACTGAGCAGTGGTTTGTAGTTCTCCTTGAAGAGGTCCTTTACATCCCTTGTAAGTTGGATTCCTAGGTATTTTATTCTCTTTGAAGCAATTGTGAATGGAAGTTCATTCCTGATTTGGCTCTCCGTTTGTCTGTTACTGGTGTATAAGAATGCTTGTGATTTTTGCATATTAATTTTGTATCCTGAGACTTTGCTGAAGTTGTTTATCAGCTTAAGGAGATTTTGGGCTGAGACGATGGGGTTTTCTAAATATACAATCATGTCATCTGCAAACAGGGACAATTTGACTTCTTCTTTTCCTAACTGAATACCCTTGATTTCTTTCTCTTGACTGATTGCCCTAGCCAGAATTTCCAACACTATGTTGAATAGGAGTGGTGAGAGAAGGCATCCCTGTCTTGTGCTAGTTTTCAAAGGGAATTTTTCCAGTTTTTGCCCATTCAGTATGATATTAGCTGTGGGTTTGTCATAAATAGCTCTTATTATTTTGAGGTATGTTCCATCAATACCGAATTTATTGAGCGTTTTTAGCATAAAGGGCTGTTGAATTTTGTCAAAAGCCTTTTCTGCATCTATTGAGATAATCATGTGGTTCTTGTCTTTGGTTCTGTTTATATGCTGGATTATGTTTACTGATTTGCAAATGTTGAATCAGCCTTGCATCCCAGAGATGAAGCCCACTTGATCATGGTGGATAAGCTTTTTGATGTGCTGCTGGATCCGGTTTGCCAGTATTTTATTGAGGATTTTTGCATCAATGTTCATCAGGGATATTGGTCTAAAATTCTCTTTTTTTGTTGTGTCTCTGCAAGACTTTGGTATCAGGATGATGTTGGCCTCATAAAATGAGTTAGAGAGGATTCCCACTTTTTCTATTGATTGGAATAGTTTCAGAAGGAATGGTACCAGCTCCTCCTTGTACCTCTGGTAGAATTCAGCTGTGAATCCATCTGGTCTTGGACTTTTGTTGGTTGGTAGGCTATTAATTATTGCCTCAATTTCAGAGCCTGCTATTGGTCTATTCAGGGATTCAACTTCTTCCTGGTTTAGTCTTGGGAGAGTGTAAGTGTCTAGGAAATTATCCATTTCTTCTAGATTTTCTAGTTGATTTACGTAGAGGCGTTTATAGTATTCTCTGATGGTAGTTTGTATTTTTGTGGGGTCGGTGGTGATATCCCCTTTATCATTTTTTATTGCATCTATTTGATTCCTCTCTCTTTTCTTCTGTATTAGTCTTGCTAGTGGTCTGTCAATTTTGTTGATCTTTTCAAAAAACCAACTCCTGGATTCATTGATTTTTTGGAGGGTTTTTTGTGACTCTATCTCCTTCAGTTCTGCTCTGATCTTAGTTATTTCTTGCCTTCTGCTAGCTTTTGAATGTGTTTGCTCTTGCCTCTCTAGTTCTTTTAATTGTGATGTTAGAGTGTCCATTTTAGATCTCTCCTGCTTTCTCTTGTGGGCATTTAGTGCTATAAATTTCCCTCTACACACTGCTTTAAATGTGCCCCAGAGATTCTGGTATGTTGTATCTTTGTTCTCATTGGTTTCAAAGAACATCTTTATTTCTGCTTCATTTCGTTATGTACCCAGTAGTCATTCAGGAGCAGGTTGTTCAGTTTCCATGTAGTTGAGCGGTTTTGATTGAGTTTCTTAGTCCTGAGTTCTAGTTTGATTGCACTGTGGTCTGAGAGACAGTTTGTTATAATTTCTGTTCTTGTACATTTGCTGAGGAGTGCTTTACTTCCAATTATGTGGTCAATTTTGGAATAAGTGCGATGTGGTGCTGAGAAGAATGTATATTCTGTTGATTTGGGGTGGAGAGTTCTATAGATGTCTATTAGGTCCGCTTGGTGCAGAGATGAGTTCAATTCCTGGATATCCTTGTTAACTTTCTGTCTCGTTGATCTGTCTAATGTTGACAGTGGAGTATTGAAGTCTCCCATTATTATTGTATGGGAGTCTAAGTCTCTTTGTAGGTCTCTAAGGACTTGCTTTATGAATCTGGGTGCTCCTGTATTGGGTGCATATATATTTAGGAGAGTTAGCTCTTCCTGTTGAATTGATCCCTTTACCATTATGTAATGGCCTTCTTTGTCTCTTTTGATCTTTGATGGTTTAAAGTCTGTTTTATCAGAGACTAGGATTGCAACCCCTGCTTTTTTTTGTTCTCCATTTGCTTGGTAGATCTTCCTCCATCCCTTTATTTTGAGCCTATGTATGTCTCTGCATGTGAGATGGGTCTCCTGAATACAGCAGACTGATGGGTCTTGACTCTTGATCCAGTTTGCCAGTCTGTGTCTTTTAATTGGAGCATTTAGTCCATTAACATTTAAGGTTAATATTGTTATGTGTGGACTTGATCCTGCCATTATGATATTAACTGGTTATTTTGCTCGTTAGTTGATGCAGTGTCTTCCTAGCCTCTATGGTCTTTACATTTTGGCATGTTTTTGCAATGGCTGGTAGCGGTTGTTCCTTTCCATGTTTAGGGCTTCCTTCTGGGTTTCTTGTAACGCAGGTCTGGTGGTGACAAAATCTGTAAGCATTTGCTTATCTGTAAAGGATTTTATTTCTCCTTCACTGATGAAACTTAGTTTGGCTGGATATGAAATTCTGGGTTTAAAATTCTTTTCTTTAAGAACGTTGAATATTGGCCCCCACTCTCTTCTGGCTTGTAGAGTTTCTGCCGAGAAATCTGCTGTTAGTCTGATGGGCTTCCCTTTGTGGGTAACCCGACCTTTCTCTCTGGCTGCCCTTAAGATTTTTTCCTTCATTTCAACTTTGGTGAATCTGACAATTATGTGTCTTGGAGTTGCTCTTCTGGAGGAGTATCTTTGTGGCGTTCTCTGTATTTCCTGAATTTGCATGTTGGCCTGCCCTATTAGGTTGGGGAAGTTCTCCTGGATGATATCCTGAAGAGTGTTTTCCAATTTCGTTCCATTTTCCCCCTCACTTTCAGGCACCCCAATCAGACGTAGATTTGGTCTTTTTACATAATCCCATACTTCTTGCAGGCTTTGTTCATTTCTTTTTCTTCTTTTTTCTTTTGGTTTCTCTTCTCGCTTCATTTCATTCATTTGATCCTCAATCGCTGATACTCTTTCTTCCAGTTGATCGAGTCGGTTACTGAAGCTTGTGCATTTGTTACGTATTTCTCGTGTCATGGTTTTCATCTCTGTAAGTTCATTTATGACCTTCTCTGCATTAATTAGTCTAGCTGTCAATTCTTCCACTCTTTTTTCAAGATTTTTAGTTTCTTTGTGCTGGGTACGTAATTCCTCCTTTAGCTCTGAGAAGTTTGATGGACTGAAGCCTTCTTCTCTCATCTCGTCAAAGTCATTCTCTGACCAGCTTTGATCCATTGCTGGTGATGGGCTGCGCTCCTTTGCAGGGGGAGATGCGCTCTTAATTTTTGAATTTCCAGCTTTTCTGCCGTGCTTTTTCCCCATCTTTGTGGTTTATCTGTCTCTGGTCTTTGATGATGGTGATGTACTGATGGGGTTTTGGTATAGGTGTCCTTCCTGTTTGTTAGTTTTCCTTCTAACAGTCAGGACCCTCAGCTGTAGGTCTGTTGGAGATTGCTTGAGGTCCACTCCAGACCCTGTTTGCCTGGGTATCAGCAGCAGAGGTTGCAGAAGATAGAATATTGCTGAACAGCGAGTGTACCTGTTTGAGTCTTACTTTGGAAGCTTCCTCTCAGGGGTGTACTCCACCCTGTGAGGTGTGGGGTGTCAGACTGCCCCTAGTGGGGGATGTCTCCCAGTTAGGCTACTCAGGGGTCAGGGACCCACTTGAGCAGACAGTCTGTCCCTTTTCAGATCTCAACCTCCGTGTTGGGAGATCCACTGCTCCCTGCAAAGCTGTTAGACAGAGTCGTTTGCATCTGCAGAGGTTCTGCTGCTTTTTTGTTGTTGTTATTTATCTGTGCCCTGTCCCCAGAGGTGGAGTCTACAGAGACAAGCAGGTTTCCTTGAGCTGCTGTGAGCTCCACCCAGTTCGAGCTTCCCAGAGGCTTTGTTTACCTACTTAAGCCTCAGCAATGGTGGGCGCCCCTCCCCCAGCCTCACTGCTGCCTTGTGGTTAGATCGCAGACTGCTGTGTTAGCAATGAGGGAGGCTCCGTGGGCGTGGGACCCTCCCGGCCAGGTGTGGGATATATTCTCCTGGTGTGCCCGTTTGCTTAAAGTGCAGTATTGGAGTGGGAGTTACCCGATTTTCCAGGTGTTGTGTGTCTCAGTTCCCCTGGCTAGGAAAAGGGATTCCCTTCCTCCTTGAGCTTCCCAGGTGAGGCGATGCCTCACCCTGCTTCAGCTCTTGCTGGTCGGGCTGCAGCAGCTGACCAGCACCGATTGTCCGGCACTCCCTAGTGAGATGACCCCAGTACCTCAGTTGAAAATGCAGAAATCACCAGTCTTCTGTGTCGCTGGCGCTGGGAGTTGGAGACTGGAGCTGTTCCTATTCGGCCATCTTGCTCCACCCCCTGCTCCTTCTTTTTTTAGAAGAAAATGTATCACTTAGTTAGAATTGATGATGAACCTTCAGCTTAACTTTGGATGTCATCTAAACTAGCAAGGTTATTTCAGAAAATTCTGATTGTTGTTTTGGTAACTTCTCACCTTCTCTTTGGTTGATGGATCTTGATATTGTTTCAGTTGGAACACTTTTGTTTCAAATGATAGAAAACCCATACAATCAGTTGCCTGTGTAATAAAAAACTTACAGGGCTGGTTTGATCATAACTTTGGCTATGTTTCTTCAAGTTTTCTTAGCTCTGCTCTCCTTCCTGTAGGTTTTGCCCTCCAGCTGGCTTTTCATAGCCTGATAATACAGTCAATCCATCACCCCTGCCATTACTTCCTACTGAGGAAGGGAAAGCTTCTCCTTCCTTCCCCTTGAACAAACCTCTTGGCAGGGCTTCACTCTAATGGGACAAATCAGATCATGTGCTTCATTTGGGGACCAGGTCAGGAGAATGGGGTTATGCTAAATGGTTTAATACCATTAGCAGTTTTCCTTGGGGTACAACTGGTATGAATTGCAGCAAAAACTCATGCCGGAGAGACTCAAGGTTCTGTTAAGGAGTGGGACAGGTGTATTTCATTCTTTTCTAGAAATGTGACAATCCTACTTTACTGTAGTCAGGTCATTAGTTCAATCATGGCTTATTCACTTTAGTAATCCCAAAACTTCATACAAAGTGGGTGTTTAATAAATGTATTTTTAAAGATAAATTAATGAGAAGTTACATGATGAATTAATAATGGCTTATTTGCTATGACTTAATCTTCTTGGTTTAGAAATGTCTTCCTAAAGTAATGGATTGAGAAAGTGGTTATATTTAAATGGAAGCAAAAATTATTTTGGTTATTTTTGCTATAGATTGTGATAATAGCTACCATATGTTGTTATTACCCTATACAATTAAACCAAAAGTTGGAAACTGATGCATGGAAGAAATTTTACCCTAAATATGGGGATTAAAGTATGAGGAAGTGGAAGACAGCATAAAATGTTCATATTATTACTTTTCAAAATTTGTTTCAGATGTTGTCACAAGAAGTAAAATAATAAATCTGGATATATTCATAGAAAGTATGTGACTAAAAACATGTTGATATCATCTTTTAGCTGAGTCTGTGTTAACAAATAAAGTTGGAAACCTGAGACTTTTTAGGTTGCTAATGTAAGGTATTACTTTGCTGGCAAGTCACAGTGAATAAAACCAACCACATCTTTTAGTACAGTCCAAAGATGTGGTCACATAGAAGTGGCTTTATGTTAAGCCTAGCCCACAGTATCATACAGACCATGTCTTCAGAGATGAGATGTCCTCTGCATCAACTGTTCGCAATACTTTTTCCACTGAGTCATCTGTTATAATTGACCGCTGTAAATATGAAGGAGGTATATACCATGTAAAGCCTGGAGCTTAGTTTATTCAAGGAAGAGCTAACCATCTATGTAGCTAGAACCTCAAAAGTAGTTTCCAGTTTTGTTCCTCAGACACCCAGAATTTGGCATAGCTTCACAGACTGACATGATGAAGAGATTAATAGTGGATGTGTTTCCACTTTTTTACTTCTTTTGTCTGTTTTATAAATTCGAACTTTGTATGTTGAGATTCTGCACCTAGTTTTTTTTTTTTTTAATTTTGTGGCTAAAAAGTTTTGATGGTCACTGCCATGCACTGCAGCTGAGTACCCATGCCTGGAGGGCAGAGCAGCAAAAACTATGGTAAGGCGGTGAACGTCTCAGGACCACACGAATGCTGAGGTCTATATGTTAACAAAACACTTAATGGAAAGGGTATTCTCAGTGCATCATCTGGATGGATTATTTACCACTCCAATATTACCTGTATATGACTCTAAATTTTCAAGTAAACATATGAAATATTACATGATTTCTAAAGCAAAAAGCTATCTGATGTTATATATCATTACAGATCTGCCAGTGATTTCTGTGGGGGTCAATAGAACTTCTTGAAAGAGTTGAGCACATTGGGTCAGTGACCCTCTGTGGCATTGTGATTTAGGAGATTTAAGTTCTCCTTTAAAAATCTCTCCTAGTGACTTGTGACTATTTTCAGAAATTCTCCTGTTA
The DNA here is from genome assembly GCF_009764315.1 of Trachypithecus francoisi. NCBI lineage: Eukaryota > Metazoa > Chordata > Mammalia > Primates > Cercopithecidae > Trachypithecus > Trachypithecus francoisi. Next base: position 43,718,417 of record NW_022681460.1, read on the forward strand.
AAAATTCACTTTTCTGGATTAAGGCATTGTCTTCTGTTAAAATGCAAATGATTCCACTCAGAAAATATAATGTTTTACAAAATACATATTCAAGTTTCAAAAATGGAATTAAGAAATATCTGCAATTAAATTCATTTTAGTGTATGAGTTCCTGCTTATCTTCAATAGCAAAAAATTGAATCTTACCAAATTGAAATAAGTCTGTCACTTCTGGTCTTAAATTTAGTTTTTTTTAGGGGGACTCACTCTCAGCCATTCAAGATTCTTTCCCACCTTCTTCTTTCTCCGTAGAGAAATCTGGGTTTATGGAGGTTTATGTAAGGGAATCATGGCACATTTTCAAGGGTGCATGTCTGGCTTATGGTATACCTGCTCTCGTAGGCCTTCACTTGAGGTGTAACTTGTCCCACTAGATCTTGAATATTGACCACCTCCTTCCATGCACCACTGATGCTTGCAGTCCTGTTGTGACCTCCAGTTGCCTATTTCATGCAGTCTGTGTCCTTCTCAAGTCAATCACAAGCTCTTTAGTCTGTCAATCCTCTCAGACACTTCTCTGCCCTCTTGGGCACCAGGAACTTCTGACTGGCTTCCCCACAACAAACTGAGGTGAATAGGAATCTGGGTGGCTGCCCTCAGGCCTACGGCCTAGATGAGAGCTATAAAAAGTGTGCTATGTAAACTCAGTCTTAGTATATAAATTATTTAAATTATTAGTTACTGGCTCATTTGTATTGCTGTAACAAAATACCATAGTCTAAGCAGAAATAAATAGCTAAAACTTATTTCTTGTAGTTCTGGTGCTGGAAAACCCAACACTGAGGTGCTGGCAGATTTGGTGTCTGGTGAGGGCACATTTCCTGATTAGTATGTGGTGCTTTTTACTGTGTCTTCACATTGTGGAAGAGGCAAGGCAGTTTTTTGGGGCCTCTTTTTACAAAGGCACTAATCCCATTCCTGAGGGCTCTGTCCTCATGACCCAGTTACCTCCCAAAAGATCCCACCTCTTAATATCACCACCTTGAAGATAAGGATTTCAACATAAGATTCTGGGGGGACATAAACGTGCAGACCATCACATTGGTTCTCTGTGAAATTAAGTACAGAAATTGACAGTAAGAGTTTAGAACTTTCCATAGTAATTTAATTCAGTAATTAAAACTTGAATTTAAAAATTAAAGAGCTTGTTTTTAAAAAATTTGGGGGTTTCATTTCATGCATATGGTCATTTATTTTTATTATTTTTATAAAAAAATAATTTCCCCTTTATCACAGTAAGCTTAAGAAGCCCTGATCTGGACTATTGCTTTTTCCGGCTCAGGCACCATGTTGCACCTGACTTGGGGCTTCTGTATGAGACGTATGTTGCCACCAGCTTCATCTTGGGAAGTTGCATCTGCCCACCCCCAGCCAGGCAGTGAGTGTCACTGACACACTGAGAGAAAAACCCCAGGCAAACCAAGAAAGTGTGTAAAAAGAAACCTTAGTTAATGTCTCAAATTATTATCCATCTCATCATCTGGGATTTCCCTGGACTAAAATTACTGAAGAGAGGAAAAGAGTTACATAAACTCAGAAAGTCATTTTACCTCTAGGGAGCCTGATTTTCTCAGTAACAGAAAGAGGATAAGCCCCATTTCTTGGAATGTTGTAAGGGAAAACATAGGCAAACTTTACACAGGGCTTGGCACAGGAATGTGAATTGCCTATAAGGTAAGTAGAGTTTCTAAAACATTTTGCATTTCAACAGTTTTCTCTCCATGTATAAAACATAAATATTTATTCATATAATCTTAATGTTATGGAGAATGTTGAAAGTTGATAAATTAATTATATAGGGTTATAGTTATAAGAATCATATTTATATATACAGTAGTCCCCTGTTACCTGTAGGGGTATGTTCCAAGGTACCCAGCAGATGCTGGAATCCATAGACAATATTGAAACCTATATATACTGTGATTTTTCCTACACATACATATTTATGATAAAGTTTCATTTATAAATTAGGCTCAGTAAGAGATTAACAATAACTAATAATGAAATAGAATAATTATAACAATATACTGAGGCAACAGTTACGTGACTATGATAGCTCTCTCTCTTTCCCTCTCTTTTTCAAAATCTTAATTTTTTTTACTGTGGTTGACCACTGGTAACTGAAACAGCAGAAAGTGAAACCTTGATAAGAAGTGACTAGAATTGTAAGAATTAAATAAGAGAAGAAATGTCCATCGGTTAAGTCTTGTACATAGTAGGTGTTTAATTAGTGATAAGGCCCCCATACACACACTCATTTACCCACTCACATACACACATATGTATATATTCATACATACCTACCATACTCAGATACAAGATGTTGAAGCTGTTTTCTTTTAGTTGGTAAACTACAAAAGCACTTAGACCTACACATCTGTCGTGGATGACATTTTGCTGATATATTTAGTGAATAGGTTTATTAAGTAGAAACAAGGGGAAGAAAAGACTGCTGTTTCCTAATGATTTTGTTCCTCAGTTTTCAAACAGTGACTCTAAATTTGCATTTTTTTTCCTGTCTTGCCACAGTGTGATTTTTGCAAAGTAATTATGGTAGTGAAAGTTGGTTTAGACCTCAGAAGTTAAATCTTTCACTTAAATACTGCTGTGTTTTAATTAAATATAACCCTGGAGAACAGTGTTTAGTTGCACAGATGAAATGGGCTAAGCCTTGGGGTACTGTGACTCCAGTAGAGGAAATTGAACAGCAGAGTCAATTGGGCACAAGCTATGAGAAGAGTGAAGCAATTTATCAGGCCGACTGGAAGTTAATTATTTAGGCAAAATGTAATACGTCATAGTATGACAAACACATCAAGCTATGTGGAGCAAATACATAAATGTGATTACTATTGATTACCACCAAATGAAGGCTTTGGCTGTTTAATCAGTTATGCATTGGTTTTTAGCACTTTAAAATCAGTTAAAATCTAGTGCAATTTTTTTTTAAAAAAAGGGTTAGAAACAGAGAGACCAAATAATTTCAATATAAGCAATTAAGTTTGGGTCATATAGTCCCAGAAAGTATGGTTCCAGAGCACTGACTGAGTTGGGCTGAGTTTAATGGGACGTATTCCTCAACGGTATAAACAAGACCCGCAAACAAAGTAACAAAGACAGTCATTGTCTTCCCTTCATACATCTCTCATGCGTCAAAATTTACACGCAGTGCTAGACAACACATACTTTCACATAATACTGGGAATAAAGTGCTGCCAGAAAATGGAAATGGTGCAGACGAGAAAGCTCCACGTTATTAGGGACCTGTTTTAAAATGTAACCAGCGTTTGTTTTGGTGAGATATGATAAGACAAACAGACATGGAAACGGCTGCTATGAAGAAAGACTGTTTCATATTCACAGTTCCTGGGTGATGATGTTGACTTTCTAGGAGTTCAGGCACACCACGCAGGGCCACATGGGGAAGCAACCAGGGTTAGTCAGGGGACAAAGAAAGAGTGAGGGGGTGCGGACAAGTGCCTTTATTGTGGTTTCTGTAGGAAGCAATAAGACAGGCAGGAGAAGGAGGCTTGGGATTGGTCAGCAGAATAATTTCAGTGGGCTTGTGGAGAGTGGAGAGACTGTTCCAAGTTGTCTGATACTTGGTCCTGAGGGGATCAGGGCAGGAAGCAGTGGCTTGATGTAAGACAGTTCAGTTCAGTAAAGGAGGTAGTTGGGGGGTGTAGACTCTGGATTGGTTGGTTTGCATATGAAAGGCATACTTGCAGATCAGATTTTTACTATCTTTAGGAATTGGCTAGTTTTAGGTGGGGAAGGCTCCCCATAGGGGAAGTGTGGCTCCAGATGCCAGGTTATTAAGAATAGAGAAAATTAGAAAATATAATTAATATGGGACCTTCCAGTCTCTGTGTTCTGGAGATATGCAAAATATTAAAATATTGAAAACAACAGGGCTAGCATCCCTCAATATGTCACCTCAACTGTGATAAGGGCTGTCTTTACCTTTACGCTCTGTTAACCGTTCAAAGATGCTACCTGAGCTTTGCCGATGCTGGCAATGCATTCTTCTTAACTACAGATTATTTTGCAACTCTGCTGCTAATCATGTTTTCTTCAATAGCAAGAAGGCTTAAAAAGTTAGATAATGAGAAAATGACTCTTTAGACACCAGTGATCCTGCTGAAGTTCTCTTGAAAACTCTTCACTTATGGAGCAATGCCTAGGAAGGCTGTCCACCGAGGGTGTCAGTGATGGTATTAACAGATCAAGCATTGTTGAGGAGAGGTGAACATCCCATTGTGGCACAAACGGAATACATTCTAGAAATTAGGGTCTTCATACTCCAAAGAACTGAAGAATATCTTTAGACTGAACTAGATGGAAATGATTTTCAGATCACTGTTTTACACTTCATACACAGAATAAATGATGAGCTAAACTGTAGCGGCATATACAATTTCAGAGGTGTATTTTACTTTCATTTACTTAATGCAATCACTAAAATGCCTATGGTTACATTTGTGCCAAATTTTCAGTTATAAAATTTGATTTTCAGCATATTAAATTTAGTAATAAAATGTTCTCTATGCCAAAGAATAAAAGGAAAGTCCTCGGGCAATAGTGTTTTTTCAATCACTGGTTTTTGAAATGCATTTGGTTGTAATAAACACAACCACATATGGTAAAATACGACAACTATTTTTTAATTGTTAGCATTTTCATCTGTAAATAAGGTTGAAATTTAGCCAACAATTATTTTTCTCAAGAGGTTAAGAAGTGAAAACATAACTTTTTTTTTCCCACAGAAATTAACACCGCATTGATCACATCTGAGCTCTGGAAAAATAAAGAACCGGTCCTTTATCTCCAAGGGAACAAATGCTGGTGCTGCTATCAAACAGTAGATATTCCCTACCTGACCACTGTGTGGTGCTGCTTACTTTTAAAATGTCTGTGTGTGTGTGTGTGTGTGTGTGTGTGTGTGTGTGTGTGTGTGTTTATCTGGGTGTGTGCGCATGCGTAGGCTTGTCTGCATGTGCATCTTTGCTTTGTACATTTAGATATTTCTGATTTGAAAATGTAGCATACATTCAAGTTTGGAAACATCAAGTGCTGATATTCTATTTAATGACTACAGATTGAGACCAAATAATCTCAAGCTTGAAATTGCATCTACTTCCTGCTTAGCAAATGACCACCATGATGGTAGCAGAACTCAACCTGAGTATATTGCTAATTAATCTGATTTTGCAAATAGACATAGATTTGGTGCAGAAACATTGGAAATAAAGAACTTTCCAAAATCTGGACGCATTTAACCCTTTGCTTCCCAGTCGACACTCCGATGTTTCACCATTTTTGTGAAAGTGTGATTAAACAAAATAAACAAAATTTTTCTATATGGGTGATAATACAGACTTTCTAGTTAGAGTTTGGTAGAAAATGAAAAAAGCCCACAAGCCTACTGCACTGGCTTAAGCTAACGACGAGTATAATTTAAAGGCTACAGCAATAGCTTAAGGAACATAAAGAAAGAAGATACATTTTTGAGGGTGGGAGCTGGGAACTGACAGTACTCAGGAAGCAATAGAACTGCTATCTCTATTCATCTGAAGTCGTATTTCCTCGTTTATTCAGTTTGGGCTTCCCCATAATGTTTGGCCTGCTTCTAGCTTTCATGTGCCATGTCAGGTATACTGGCCCTGCTTCTATCTGACCTTTCAGCTTAACCCCAACCCCCTAAATTACTGTAGTGTATGTGTCTCCGTGGTCAAGTTTTAGGGAGAGAGAGTCTGGTCAATCCGTGGATTGATGCCTTTCTATTATGTAGTCATCATGAAACTCTTAAAAATGCTAATCAATTCAGTGCAGTTCAACAGAAAGTATTAAGTCATCAAGCTGAAATGAAGAAAAAGACCTGAGTAGTATTAGAATACTCTTGATAATATAGTTCAACCCTTTATCCTGGAATAAGATCAATCCTAATATATATAAAACCAGATAGTCTCTTCAAACTACATCACTTTATATAAAGAAATGCATTGTGGAAACTCTCCAATTTTTACCTCATGGGATTTTATTCTGCTTAAATACAAAAGAGAAGAGAGGAAGGCATTTTTTCATAGACAAATAATCTAAAAAGAATTTCATGATAGAAAAATATTCTTTAGCATCAGGAGTTTTATTGCCCGTCTTTGGGAAAAGTACACAGAAGAATCTAGTGATTGAATGACCAGGTTATTTGCCTATTTCCCTTAGGAATCTGAGGCTAAAGATGTGGGGACAGAGGGAGTATTTGTTTAAAGATGTCTTCCTCTTCAGATTCAGCTCCAGGGAGGTGGGATAACTTTAAAGGCCTGGTAAAATACCCTACCTGAAAGAAATTTCTAAAGGAAAAGGCATTATGAATATTGCTAGGTTGAGCGAGTCAACTGCTAATGCACAGATGGTGAATCTGGTTCTGCCTTCTTCACCGTATCTCCCCTACTCGAATTTCTGCCATGGCACCTCTGGGTCAGGCAAGGGAATAAAGGAATTGCTTCCTCCGTGTTGGGGACAAAAGAGATGCCGTGGCTACCACTGCTGTTTCCTCATCGACATTTTCTTTTGCCTCTTACATTGATGGTAGAAAAGAAAGGAAAAATATATGTATATATTGTTATTAAAAATGCAAGCCCATTGATGGGGCTGTAACATTTATTTTAGATAATGGCACATCTACCAGATAACAGGAATTGCTCATTTCTGGAAAGAGCTCTGAAAGATATCAGTATTCCTCATTTTGTTCTATCACAAACAGACTTTGCTAATCCAGTGGCAGATCCTCTCATTTCCCTAGGCCCGAGTTTTCCTCCCTATAATATATTCAAGTCCTTTCCTGCTCTAGTCATGCATGTTTTAATACTTCTCATTATTCCCATGGAACCTTCTTAAGGTGGCTGTACCCATCACCAAAGCAGATGAAAAGCTTACTTTTCCAGCCCAAATAAAGATGTAGTTTTGGAGGAGTAGACCTGTCAGTGTTAGCTTTTTAAGAACAAAAAATTAAACAAATAGCCTCCCTCCCCACATAAGATGGGCTTATGTCAATCATCAAACAAATGTCAATCATTTGTTTATTTGGAAAAGAGGAAAGAGGATCCAGACAATTACTTGCTATTCAATGAAATTAAATCATCTCCATCCTCCCTTTGTCTCTCCTCCACCAACACACACCATGATTCCAAGCAAACTATGCATCTGAAACCCATATGGAAAGTCAGGAGAGTGCAAAGAGTGTAAGGATGTAGACCCTGAGGCCAGGCTGCCTAATTTCACAGCCAAGCTCTGCTGTTTGCTACTCTTCCACCTTGGACAAACTGCTTAACTCTGGCCCCGTTCTCCCCATCTGGGAAATGGGGATAATAATGGAACCTTCATCAAAGGATGGTTGTGAGAATGAATAAAAGCACTCGGGATAGTGCCTGGTACATAGTAAGTGTTCCGTAAGTGTCCTATAATCATTATAAGCAGTTCTATCATTGTCATCTGAATTAACTGGTAAGGAAAGGGTTAAGAGTCAGTGGGCTTTGATATGGTCTGGAAATGCTTCAAACAAAGAAAAATGAATTACAGACAAACTTTCTTTGGCTTCCTATGTTTTTCCCATTTTTTCCTATATTTCCTATTTTTTCCCATGTTGGCATGCCTCTCAAATTTGTCCTTTCCAAACAAACTATCATCTGATTGGTAAGTAGCTTCTCATCTTCAGTAAGTCCCCAAAAACAAAGATGAGAGAATACTTAGAGGCAACCCCAGATGATTGCCTTCTTTACTTGATCACCTACTTTAGCCCCTTATTTTATGGATAATCGATTGCCTGCCTCTGCTGAAGAAAAGGGAAGGAGGAGAGCTGAAGGAGCCACTGTCCTGTGCAGGGCAGTGCACAGCATGGAGAAAGCGCTGTCTCAGATATTCTAAGCAGACGGGAGCAGAGAATACAAGACAGAGCACCACAAAAGCAGACTAGGAGGAAGAAACACAGAAGTTATAAGAATTTCCCACCAATAGCTCCAATAATCATGAAGGCTGGGAACGGAGAAATATCAGTGTAGCAGGGACCTGTTGTATCCTCAGCATTTGTAGTAGCTCAGACAGTGTCCTAGAAACCTAACCTACTGTACAACTAACTCATGAGGGTCTCGTGAAGAAGATGCCCAGGAAGACAGAAGAAATAGACTGAGATGGGTTAACTCTTCAACAAGGAGGGATATGTGGAGGGAAAAAAATACAGCTGCCAACTGTTTAATCACTTACAGGTACTGTAATTTGCTCAATATTTTATTTAGCTGTCTAATAAAGGTGATTATCATTTTGTCCACATTGCTTTGGAGTTATTCTCAGACAATGTCTTTTTGTTCAAAATTCTGATGTAAGAACTCTAATTCGTTTTTGAAGAACTACCTGAATCTGGAGGGACTCTAATGATCAGCAGCTGGTTGCGCTGCTGGTGCCCAGAGAGAGAAGGCCTGCCCCTAACTGGATTTACTTGCATGATTTAGTAATCAGAAAAGAACTAAAGGAGAAGCATTTTTATAGAAAATCACATAACATGCTATAGAAAATACGTGAAAAAAAGGACAGGTTTGTGTGCATAAGAGACATAGTCAAATATCAAAGCTGGGCTTTCTATTGTATTTATAAAGTTTAATATTGATGTTATACTTGACAGAGATTTCATGGTTATATAGCCTAATTCCTCATTTTTTTAGATGAGGAAACTGAGGCACAGCGTAGTTTAAACACTTGCTCAACGTCATCCAGTCTAATAAGTAGTCTTTGTCCTACTTAAGGCTTTTTACACCCTTATTCCACCACCTCTTGTGGATGTTGTTTAATCTATGTCTTTAGTGAAGAAAGGGTTTTCTCTTTGCTTTTTTTGTGTAAGCTGAAAGACATTTCAGTAGAACATACAAATGAAAGTTGCTGTTAGCTATTTTCTAAGTGAAATGCTTTTAGAATAAGTATTTCAAAGATATTTTCCAGTTAGAAAAGATCTTTGCAATTATGTGTGAGGCAGACAAGCATTTTGAACATCCCAGGACTCATTTCCTATGGAGAATTCAGGATATGGGCCAGGAGCCTGGAGCAACAGCAGCAACACTTTGTCAGAAAGGAAAGTGTGTTGATGAGTGAGCCAGGGCAAATATGTGGGGAAATGCACACTTCAAAACTAGCTGAAGGGAAGGTGGGTTTGCTCATCTAAGAATGGCCAAATTAAGGATATGAATAGGCCAAGTGACTTACACTTGTCTGAAACAAGAAGTAGCTTATCCAACTACCTTTCAGGGAAGTGTCTCTTCAAGTTTGTTGGCTTGTCTCTTCAATGCTCTGTGACTCTTCAAGTTTGCTTGGGCTTTTAAAATAGGATTACCAAGGAGTCTGACAGCAATGGGAATAATGAAGTACCCAGAATAAGCACCAAGGTGGCTTATGTCACATTGTATGCAGCATCATGGATAAGAGGTGATTTATCCCTTTCATCAGACCAAGCTCTTCACAGGCGAGAAAACTTATTCAAACTGTGGCCATAATCGCTAGAACATAAATAAAACTCCAAGCAACCCAAAGCACCCTCGACCAAGTATAATTTAAAATTAGACTGCATTCATGTGATTTTTTATTTTTATCTTTATTTTTATTTTTTTTTATTTTTTATTTTTTATTATACTTTAAGTTCTAGGGTACATGTGCATAACGTTTATATCATGTATAACTCCCCAATGCAATCCCTCCCTCCACCCCCTCCCCATGATAGGCCCCAGTGTGTGATGTTCCCTTTCCCGAGTCCAAGTGATCTCATTGTTCAGTTCCCACCTATGAGTGAGAACATGCGGTGTTTGGTTTTCTCTTCTTGTGATAGTTTGCTAAGAATGATGGTTTCCAGCTGCATCCATGTCCCTACAAAGGATGCAAACTCATCCTTTTTGATGGCTGCATAGTATTCCATGGTGTATATGTGCCAGATTTTCTTAATCCAGTCTGTCACAGATGGACATTTGGGTTGATTCCAAGTCTTTGCTATTGTGAATAGTGCCACAATAAACATACGTGTGCATGTGTCTTTGTAGTAGAGTAATTTGTAATCCTTTGGGTATATACCCAGTAGTGGGATGGCTGGGTCATATGGTACATCTAGTTCTAGATCCTTGAGGAATCGCCATACTGTTTTCCATAATGGTTGAACTAGTTTACAATCCCACCAACAGTGTAAAAGTGTTCCTATTTCTCCACATCCTCTCCAACATCTATTGTTTCCTGACTTCTTAATGATTGCCATTCTAACTGGTGTGAGATGGTATCTCATTGTGGTTTTGATTTGCATTTCTCTGATGGCGAGTGATGACGAGCATTTTTTCATGTGTCTGTTGGCTGTATGGATGTCTTCTTTTGAGAAATGTCTGTTCATATCCTTTCCCCACTTTTTGATGGGGTTGTTTGTTTTTTTCTTGTATATTTGTTTGAGTTCTTTGTAGATTCTGGATATTAGCCCTTTGTCAGATGAGTAGGTTGCAAAAATTTTCTCCCATTCTGTAGGTTGCCTGTTCACTCTGATGGTAGTTTCTTTTGCTGTGCAAAAGCTCTTTAGTTTAATGAGATCCCATTTGTCAATTTTGGCTTTTGCTGCCATTGCTTTTGGTGTTTTAGACATGAAGTCCTTGCCCATGCCTATGTCCTGAATGGTACTACCTAGATTTTCTTCTAGGGTTTTTATGGTATTAGGTCTAACATTTAAGTCTCTAATCCATCTTGAATTAATTTTCGTATAAGGGGTAAGGAAAGGATCCAGTTTCAGCTTTCTACTTATGGCTAGCCAATTTTCCCAGCACCATTTATTAAATAGGGAATCCTTTCCCCATTTCTTGTTTTTGTCAGGTTTGTCAAAGATCAGATGGCTGTAGATGTGTGGTATTATTTCTGAGGACTCTGTTCTGTTCCATTGGTCTATTTCTCTGTTGTGGTACCAGTACCATGCTGTTTTGGTTACTGTAGCCTTGTAGTATAGTTTGAAGTCAGGTAGCGTGACGCCTCCAGCTTTGTCCTTTTGACCTAGGATTGTCTTGGCAATGCGGGCTCTTTTTTGGTTCCATATGAACTTTAAAGCAGTTTTTTCCAATTCTGTGAAGAAAGTCATTGGTAGCTTGATGGGGATGGCATTGAATCTATAAATCACCTTGGGCAGTATGGCCATTTTCACGATATTGATTCTTCCTATCCATGAGCATGGTATGTTCTTCCATTTGTTTGTGTCCTCTTTGATTTCACTGAGCAGTGGTTTGTAGTTCTCCTTGAAGAGGTCCTTTACATCCCTTGTAAGCTGGATTCCTAGGTATTTTATTCTCTTTGAAGCAATTGTGAATGGAAGTTCATTCCTGACTTGGCTCTCTGCTTGTCTGTTACTGGTGTATAAGAATGCTTGGGATTTTTGCATATTAATTTTGTATCCTGAGACTTTGCTGAAGTTGCTTATCAGCTTAAGGAGATTTTGGGCTGAGACGATGGGGTTTTCTAATATATAATCATGTCATCTGCAAACAGGGACAATTTGACTTCTTCTTTTCCTAACTGGATACCCTTGATTTCTTTCTCTTGCCTGATTGCCCTAGCCAGAACTTCCAACACTATGTTGAATAGGAGTGGTGAGAGAGGGCATCCCTGTCTTGTGCCAGTTTTCAAAGGGAATTTTTCCAGTTTTTGCCCATTCAGTATGATATTAGCTGTGGGTTTGTCATAAATAGCTCTTATTATTTTGAGGTACGTTCCATCAATGCCGAATTTATTGAGCGTTTTTAGCATAAAGGGCTGTTGAATTTTGTCAAAAGCCTTTTCTGCATCTATTGAGATAATCATGTGGTTCTTGTCTTTGGTTCTGTTTATATGCTGGATTACGTTTATTGATTTGCGAATGTTGAACCAGCCTTGCATCCCAGGGATGAAGCCCACTTGATCATGGTGGATAAGCTTTTTGATGTGCTGCTGAATCCGGTTTGCCAGTATTTTATTGAGAATTTTTGCATCGATGTTCATCAGGGATATTGGTCTAAAATTCTCTTTTTTTGTTGTGTCTCTGCCAGGCTTTGGTATCAGGATGATGTTGGCCTCATAAAATGAGTTAGGGAGGATTCCCTCTTTTTCTATTGATTGGAATAGTTTCAGAAGGAATGGTACCAGCTCCTCCTTGTACCTCTGGTAGAATTCAGCTGTGAATCCATCTGGTCCTGGACTTTTTTTCGTGGGTAGGCTATTAATTGTTGCCTCAATTTCAGAGCCTGTTATTGGTCTATTCAGGGATTCAACTTCTTCCTGGTTCAGTCTTGGGAGAGTGTAAGTGTCCAGGAAATTATCCATTTCTTCTAGATTTTCTAGTCGATTTGCGTAGAGGCATTTATAGTATTCTCTGATGGTTGTTTGTATTTCTGTGGGGTCGGTGGTGATGTCCCCTTTATCATTTTTTATTGCGTCTATTTGATTCCTCTCTCTTTTCTTCTTTATTAGTCTTGCTAGCGGTCTGTCAATTTTGTTGATCTTTTCAAAAAACCAACTCCTGGATTCATTGATTTTTTGGAGGGTTTTTTGTGACTCTATCTCCTTCAGTCTGCTCTGATCTTAGTTATTTCTTGCCTTCTGCTAGCTTTTGAATGTGTTTGCTCTTGCCTCTCTAGTTCTTTTAATTGTGATGTTAAAGTGTCAATTTTAGATCTTTCCTGCTTTCTCTTGTGGGCATTTAGTGCTATAAATTTCCCTCTACACACTGCTTTAAATGTGTCCCAGAGATTCTGGTATGTTGTATCTTTGTTCTCATTGGTTTCAAAGAACATCTTTATTTCTGCTTTCATTTCGTTATGTACCCAGTAGTCATTCAGGAGCAGGTTATTCAGTTTCCATGTAGTTGAGCGGTTTTGATTGAGTTTCTTAGTCCTGAGTTCTAGTTTGATTGCACTGTGGTCTGAGAGACAGTTTGTTATAATTTCTGTTCTTGTACATTTGCTGAGGAGTGCTTTACTTCCAATTATGTGGTCAATTTTGGAATAAGTGCGATGTGGTGCTGAGAAGAATGTATATTGTGTTGATTTGGGGTGGAGAGTTCTATAGATGTCTATTAGGTCCGCTTGGTGCAGAGATGAGTTCAATTCCTGGATATCCTTGTTAACTTTCTGTCTCGTTGATCTGTCTAATGTTGACAGTGGAGTGTTGAAATCTCCCATTATTATTGTATGGGAGTCTAAGTCTCTTTGTAGGTCTCTAAGGACTTGCTTTATGAATCTGGGTGCTCTGTATTGGGTGCATATATATTTAGGAGAGTTAGCTCTTCCTGTTGAATTGATCCCTTTACCATTATGTAATGGCCTTCTTTGTCTCTTTTGATCTTTGATGGTTTAAAGTCTGTTTTATCAGAGATTAGGATTGCAACCCCTGCTTTTTTTTGTTCTCCATTTACTTGGTAGATCTTTCTCCATCCCTTTATTTTGAGCCTATGTATGTCTCTGCATGTGAGATGGGTCTCCTGAATACAGCAGACTGATGGGTCTTGACTCTTGATCCAGTTTGCCAGTCTGTGTCTTTTAATTGGAGCATTTAGTCCATTTACATTTAAGGTTAATATTGTTATGTGTGAACTTGATCCTGTCATTATGATATTAACTGGTTATTTTGCTCATTAGTTGATGCAGTTTCTTCCTAGCCTCGACGGTCTTTACATTTTGGCATGTTTTTGCAATGGCTGGTAGCGGTTGTTCCTTTCCATGTTTAGGGCTTCCTTCAGGGTCTCTTGTAAGGCAGGCCTGGTGGTGACAAAATCTCTAAGCATTTGCTTATCTGTAAAGGATTTTATTTCTCCTTCACTGATGAAACTTAGTTTGGCTGGATATGAAATTCTGGGTTTAAAATTCTTTTCTTTAAGAACGTTGAATATTGGCCCCCACTCTCTTCTGGCTTGTAGAGTTTCTGCCGAGAGATCTGCTGTTAGTCTGATGGGCTTCCCTTTGTGGGTAACCCGACCTTTCTCTCTGGCTGCCCTTAAGATTTTTTCCTTCATTTCAACTTTGGTGAATCTGGCAATTATGTGTCTTGGAGTTGCTCTTCTGGAGGAGTATCTTCGTGGCGTTCTCTGTATTTCCTGAATTTGAATGTTGGCCTGCCCTACTAGGTTGGGGAAGTTCTCCTGGATGATATCCTGAAGAGTGTTTTCCAACTTGGTTCCATTTTCCCCCTCACTTTCAGGCACCCCAATCAGACGTAGATTTGGTCTTTTTACATAATCCCATACTTCTTGCAGGCTTTGTTCATTTCTTTTTCTTCTTTTTTCTTTTGGTTTCTCTTCTCGCTTCATTTCATTCATTTGATCCTCAATCGCTGATACTCTTTCTTCCAGTTGATCGAGTCGGTTACTGAAGCTTGTGCATTTGTCACGTATTTCTCGTGTCATGGTTTTCATCTCTGTCATTTCGTTTATGATCTTCTCTGCATTAATTAGTCTAGCTGTCAATTCTTCCACTTTTTTTCAAGATTTTTAGTTTCTTTGCGCTGGGTACGTAATTCCTCCTTTAGCTCTGAGAAGTTTGATGGACTGAAGCCTTCTTCTCTCATCTCGTCAAAGTCATTCTCTGACCAGCTTTGATCCGTTGCTGGCGATGGGCTGCGCTCCTTTGCAGGGGGAGATGCGCTCTTATTTTTTGAATTTCCAGCTTTTCTGCCCTGCTTTTTCCCCATCTTTGTGGTTTTATCTGTCTCTGGTCTTTGATGATGGTGACGTACTGATGGGGTTTTGGTATAGGTGTCCTTCCTGTTTGATAGTTTTCCGTCTGACAGTCAGAAGGACTGTCTGTTGGTCTGTTGGAGATTGCTTGAGGTCCACTCCAGACCCTGTTTGCCTGGGTATCAGCAGCAGAGGTTGCCAAAGATAGAATATTGCTGAGCAGCGAGTGTACCTGTCTGATTCTTCCTTTGGAAGTTTCCTCTCAGGGATGACTCCACCCTGTGAGGTGTGGGGTGTCAGACTGCCCCTAGTGGGGGATGTCTCCCAGCTAGGCTACTCAGGGGTCAGGGACCCACCTGAGCAGGCAGTCTGTCCATTCTCGGATCTCAACCTCCGCGTTGGGAGATCCACGGCTCTCCCCAAAGCTGTCAGACAGAGTCGTTCGCCTCTGCACCGCCCCCGCTGCTTTCCCTATTGGACCTCAGCTGTGGGCTGTCCCCAGAGGTGGAGTCTACAGAGACAGGCAGGTTTCCTTGAGCTGCTGTGAGCTCCACCCAGTTCGAGCTTCCCAGCGGCTTTGTTTACCTACTTAAGCCTCAGCAATGGCGGGCGCCCCTCCCCCAGCCTCGCTGCTACCTTGCGGATAGATCGCTGCAGACTGCTGTGTTAGCAGTGAGGGAGGCTCCGTGGGCGTGGGACCCTCCCGGCCAGGTGTGGGATATATTCTCCTGGTGTGCCTGTTTCCTTAAAGCGCAGTACTGGGGTGGGAGTTACGCGATTTTCCAGGTGTTATGTGTCTCAGTTCCCCTGGCTAGGAAAACGGATTTCCTTCCCCCTTGCGCTTCCAGGTGAGGCGATGCCTCGCCCTGCTTCAGCTCACGCTGGTCAGGCTGCAGCAGCTGACCAGCACCGATTGTCCGGCACTCCCTAGAGAGATGACCCCAGTACCTCAGTTGAAAATGCAGAAATCACCGGTCTTCTGTGTCACTCGCGCT
This sequence comes from Trachypithecus francoisi, assembly GCF_009764315.1. NCBI lineage: Eukaryota > Metazoa > Chordata > Mammalia > Primates > Cercopithecidae > Trachypithecus > Trachypithecus francoisi. Next base: position 43,734,146 of record NW_022681460.1, read on the forward strand.
GGGAGTTGGAGACTGAAGCTGTTCCTATTCGGCCATCTTGCTCCGCCCCCGATCTCATGTGATTTTTTAAATAGACAAATGTTTCAGGAAACCCAATATTTTATACACAGTCTATAAATGATATCATGGTCTTCGCAAATTTGATATGCAAATTTCAGTTGATGAAAATGTTGCTATATTTTCTTATGGGAAATCATGGCTTATGGGAAACATGAAAAGAATCGTAAGCCACTTGAAGCCAAGGAAGCGTCAGAAAGGGAGGGAGTGTTGACGTTTCCCGAGGTTCTGTGGGAAATATCAGAAGGTAGTCCCTGTATACTGGAAACAAGATAGAAATTTTAAGAAGACAAACAATGTGAGGTTCTGCGTTTAGTTACTGTCTTACTTTTGAAGAGTCTCAAGCTTCTTTTATTTTTCCTCGTGCAAAATACGCATGTGTGTAGTTTCTGCAAACCCAAACTTTCTTTTTACAACCTATAGTGGGTGAGTAAGAAGCATGAAGTGGGTCATTTTTAGACAAAAAAAGAAAAAGCCTCATAAATTTGTCTTTCACTTTTATTATACAATAACAAAACTTCCAAAAGGTTTTCTTTATTTGTTAGTTTAGTTGAAGAGAAACTGATATTGTATGTTATATTTACCTACCAAGTAAAGCCTTTAAGGAGATCATTGAAAAAGACTTACTAATTCCACTGTGTTTATTTTTTTTAAATAAAATTAGGGGAAAGGCTCTCATTGTAACCTCTGCCCCCTGTTGTAAATCGATCTTGCATACGCCTGTCTGGTATGTGAACCATGAAAAATCTTTATGGAACTCTTTCAACCCTCTCTCTTTGCTTCTTGTGGTACTTAACATCTACAATGAATGATACACATGTAAAAGGCGAACAACAAAACTGCTCATTAATTAGAGCACATGATATGAATTTGTAAGAAGATTGAGGCTATGAGGATTCATATGGGTAAGTCATGGGCAATGAGTTTAGTAGCGATCTTTGTTTTCTTCTATGACAAAGTAGTAAGGGACACGCCACAAATACCAATAGGGCTATGTTCTAGGGATCTTTTTTCCTGGCTCAAATATCGGTTATAAAGCCAGAATGATGGGAGCTGTTGCCAATATTATGAAACTCCAAACAAATTTTCCCATTGTTTTTCTTAAGCCTTTTTTTAGGGGAAGTTTTTTTTTTATTTTTTTAAGATGGCATTTCACTCTTATTACCCACGGTGGAGTACAATGGCACAGTCTTGGCTCACTGCAACCTCTGCCTCCCAGGTTTGAGCAATTCTCCTGCCTCAGCCTCCCAAGTAGCTGGGACTACAGGCACACGCCACCATGCCCAGCTAACTTTTCTGTAATTTTAGTAGAGACGGGGTTTCACCATGTTGGCAAGGCTGGTCTCGAACTCTTGTCCTCAGGTGATCCGCCTGCCTCGGCCTCCCAAAGTGCTGGAATTACAAGTGCTAGCCACTGTGCCTGGCCCAGGAGGAAGCTTTTTAATGGAGTGACAGAATGAATATATTTCTCAACTGCCAGTTTTTTAACTCTGTATTCGTATTCCTTTTTTGTACTTAAAACTATGCTACCAACTTGGTTTATCTGAAATAATTTTTTTTTTGACTTTTTAGAGGTTAAGTAGTTCAAATGACTCTGTTTGCTTGTTCAATGTAACTTGGTAAACAAAAATAAAAACACAACAAAACAAAATAAAACAAAAACCTGCACAGATTCTTTCAGAACATCCTTCAAGCAAATTCAGGTACTACAGACACCAAAACTCACTGCTTAAAGGACAAAATGTACTAAGGTTAATAATCAATGTAAACAGAGTCTTGAAATGGAAATAGAATAATTGAATGGATACAACAGAATGATCTTTACTGTGTGGTTGTTCACAGGGTGATTTCTGGTGTTAGACTCCAGGTGTTTGAATTCTGATCTGGCGTCCACTACTGTACAATTCTGAGCTAGTTAAATCCCTGTAAGTGTCAGGGTGAAATGGAATAACAAGGACTTCCTGAATGGGCTGGGAGGACTAAATGAGATGATGTATCTAAAGCATCTAACATGGTACTTTGTTTATAGTTACCATTATTGTATTATTGCTTTTTAAGGTTACTGATATACACATTCATATGGTTAACTGTTTATCTTGAACTTCTCATAATTCTAGAAGTCTGTATTGGCAGCTATACTATGTTGTATTTTATTTCTGTTTTCAGATGAAGAAGAAAGACAGAATGAATAACAATTTATTTGGTCACTGAGTTAAATATTAAGATATTTTAAATGTATCTAATATTGTGGCATAACATAATTTAGCATATGAGTCTCAGTATTCATTATATCTTGTGACTAAATTTGTCAAGAGGCTCAACAATTGCATTTTTCCCTTTCCTTTTTTTTCTTTTGTTTTGCAGAATAAGCTGACTATTTTGCTTTTTAAGTGTCATTTGATAGGAATATGTCTATACTATACTTTTGGCAAAAATTCACCCTGCCTTTTATGGTAAAATATATTCAATTCAGCCAACTACTTTGTGGCCAAACCATCTCTCTGTACTCACCACAAAAATGTTGAATCAGAAAACAGAATGGCCATATTACAAGTCCTTGGCTCAATAAAAATAAACCAAGCCAAAAAAAAGGCAAACACATTTCTGTGAGAGTTGATTGGGGTTTATTTCAGCTAATTTTGCATTCATTTCACAATCATTTTTACATTCTACACATATAGAAATGAAAATGATTAATTCTGAAAAATCTTGCTCTGTGAAGGGCTGATGATGGGCGTCCACTGCCTGGGCCTTCCACAGTGACCCAGGGCTCTCTAGCAATGCCACTGTTAATTGCTGGTGGCTCTCAACCACTTTCCAGCAAGTACCACTTTTTCCTTTCTCCTGTTTTCTATCTCATTCTTCTATATTTCTTAATCAATAAATATTTCCTGAATGCAAGAGACCAGCTCCGGTCATCAGAAACCTTATTATTGAATAGATATTCCTTGCAGTGATCCTGATGGACTCCTTCATATAGCTGTCATTCTCTGATCAAAATGGTTTTGGACCCATCAAGTTTATCTACATTTTGTGGGTCAATTAAGTGCCTACTCGGTAGCACTTTTGTTGTATGAGAATCAGCAACAAGAGAGAGCATATTTTTTCATGATTACATTTTCTGGAGGGAAAACTTAAAGGATGCCATTTTATTTTCCTAAATATAAAACTGTGTTTCCAATGGAAGTGAATTTAGCAATCCAAGAGAGCTTTTGTAACTGCCAACAGAGTTTCAGGTTGCTTGGCAATGCAAATAAAGACCAGAAACCACCCCCCACCCCCCACCAAAGTGAAAAACAACAACAAACCAAGAAATCCCATATGGCTGTCATTTCAGAGATGCTCAGTTGAAAGTAGCCCAGAATAAAGCTTTGAATGAGAAACAAAAAATGTGAGGGCAACACATGAAATGTGTTCCATTTTTTAAAGCAAAAACAAAATAAACAAAAACCAAGCTGTTAATGTATTATTTCCCCTCAGAAGGGAAAATACCAATAATGGGGTTGAGGGTTGTGGTGCCAAGTTCTCTAGGGTTATAAACTAACTGATGCAAAGCAGATGAAATTTCATCTGTGGCTTACAAATGAAAGCTTTTTAATGGGGAAATGGAAGATTTCTGCCCCATAGATGTGCTGAGACCTCAGGTTCGATAGAAGTTCATGTCCTATTTTTCTCAGCATGCCAGAAGCAGGCACCTTGGTGAACATCAGGTTAAAGAATTCATGGAGAACGCACTAAAGGGTTACTGAAAAGGGCTTCTAAAAACCAAGGAATACAAAAAAAAAAAAAAAAAATCCCCCAAATTAACAGTCTACTGTTTAAGATTATTTTTTAAAAATACATCAATCTAATGTACAGAGAACTAAAACTTTAACAAAGGGGACCAGTCAATAAAGAACACCTTTGGTAATACGTCCCATTGTCTTTTCATCTGTAAATGATAATGAATTTGGCAACCATTGGGCCCCTTATTACAAATTCAAGAATGGTATCCCATCCATTCCTAACTCCTCTGTTTTCTGAGCAGGACTTTTAGAGCACTGTTGTCCTAACATACAGAATTAATGTTGAAAGAATTGATACAGTTTGGGAGAGTTGGAGAGGTTAGGGTTTTATAATTATTTTTCTTCAATTATGTCTGTATTTTAAGTTATTTAATCATTTCATGTCAATTTCAACCTCGAGGAAATAGAAACCTTTTTTCTTTCTCTCAGCATTTTTATATTGTTCATGGGAAGTAGAACTGTGTAAAAGGCTCATGTGAGTCTAAGCAGTTACCAGTGAGGAGGGTACAAAAGGCCACCTCACCCCAGTGCCTGTGGCACCTGACACTAAAACATATGGCTGAAAAATGTAAAGTGCCATCAGTTACCAGGCTGCTTGTGTCCCTGTTCTGGATATCCCAAACCGGAGAGTTCGGCTTCTTTATAGAATAGAATGATTACCACCACTAGTCTGCCCTTGCTTGGCAGAGGTAAAACTCCAAATGGGCAGAAAAAATCCTCCAGGTGGCAGCACCTTCATAGCTTTCAAATCCTCCTCTAGTACATTTTTAATTAGAACTAAAAATATAGAAACTACCGAAAACCAGTTGATCCAGGAATAAACACCTATATGGTGCCTGCAACCTGGAACTAGTCAAGATGTATTAAATTACTAGTGATCTCTTCCAGCCTCTACTAACTATTGCTTGTTTTGACTTTCATATGTAAATACTTCCTTGCAAGAAAATATTGAAAGTTTATAGACTTAAAACAACATAGAGTTATAAGAATGAGGTCGTAACCTGTGACTTCTGGATTAATATAGTTCATTGTGTCTGCTTGTTTCTCATTACCGACTAGCATTTCCAGTCCTTCATACCAACCATGTTGTGCTATTGTGACCATTGCTCTAATTTCTATGTCCTTATGCTTAAGCAAGAAGCCATTATGGAAGCTTTGAGCCAAGATAATAACAATAAAAAAAGTGTTTTTAAGCCAGAAGCAGAAGGGGAGAAGGGAGTAACAAACATTCAGAAGGCTGGTGAAAGGTGAGCAGGACTTCCTCAGCAGAAACAGCTTATTGTGTTTAGGGAAAATGGCATGATGTTCTTTGAAAAGTCCTTTTTATTTTTGGCCTTAGCAAATGAACCTATGGGAAGCATTTACTAATTGGACATACAGTCAGATCAACAAACAATCTTTCTGTAATGAAAGAAAATATAGGAAAGGTTAGCACTTTCCACAAACCCTAATAAGTCTCCTCTTTCTGTGTTTGTCGGTGTAGGTCTCCACAACATCAAAAACAACAGGACGAAAAAGGAAGTATTCAAAAGCTGGCTGGCTCTTCTACATATAGTTTGATTTTTTAAAAACTGGATATACTGAATTAAATGAACTGACTTTGAGTAGCCATCAGGTCAATTTTGTGTAGTCTCTGAGACAGTTAAGTCTGTTTGAAGATGTTTATGATGTTCTTGTCTATCAAATTTTAGTCACCTAGACTCAGAACCTGAGATTTACTTATTAGCCACCCATTCCAACACCATCCACTGAATATTCACACTGGCAGAAACGATGCTGGGACCTGATCTTCAGCACTTTATTTTCGTCAAACCCTGTCAAATCGGTCCTTGCCTCATATTCTCAGTTTTACTTTTTCTTTCTGGTTCCGTGGACTCCACCCTAGACCTTAATCACTAATGGGTATATTACTGTGAAAACCCTCCTCTAAATTTTCATGTTTGCAGATGCTCTTTCTTTAAGTCTATTCTACATGCTACTGCTCCCAACTGGCATGATTCATTTCATTGATTGAAAATTCTGCCATGATTATTTGTTTATAAGATCAATTGAAAAGTTCTTGTTTCTAGGATTAAAACTTCTTATCATCTGACCCCTCCCCATGGGGACCTCATTTCTCAAGGCTCTTCACTGTGTCCCATCATCTGCCATGCTCTCTTGCCCTCTGACATTTCACTCAGGATGGCATCTCTACCCTCTTGCCAAATTCAAGGTATCCCTTAACAACCCTCTCTCTTCATTGCAATATCTCTTTTCATTGCAATATCTACCACAGCATCTATTATTTCTACTCCATATTCTACCTTGTCTTACTTTTTTTTTTTTGGTATTTATTGTTTTTTCAACAAGATTACATTCCTGTTGTCGAGGGACTTTTCCTTAGTTAGGCTAAAGACAAGGACCTTGTCAAATGACCACAAAAGGTTAGGCTCCCAGACAATTTGAAGGGTGAGAATAATGGGATCTGTTGGGTGAAAAGGAAAAAAGCAAAAAACAGGAAAACAGGAATTCTCCACAAAGCTAGGGTCCTGCTACTGTGCTTCCCACCTCACAGTTTGAATTCCAGTTTCCACCCAGGAAGAGGAGGGACCAGGCTCCTCCCCACTGCAAACAGTGTGAACTTCTGTGGCTCTGCCCAAGTGTGCGCTCCTCCCAGTGCACAGGCTGGTTGGAGTTTCTATGGGGAATACTTCCCTCCTGGCTGTCTCAGTATAAAAAACATCCCCTGAATCCTGTTCTTATTTCTTATCACTCACTCTGTTCAGCACATAGTAGGTGACCAAAAATACTAAACCAAGAAATGCTTATTAAGTTGAATGTTTTCTCTATACAAACTGGTCAACCAACACATGCCCATCATGGTTATCAGCCCCCAAAACAGCGCTTTTCAGAAAGACTAAATGTCATTCTATTCATAAAAAGAAAAAATTCAATTTAACAATGTTCCTAGCATGTACTAGGAAATGTTGAATCCTCTTATGTTTTAAAAGCCACCTTTAGAGAATTACATGATTGCTAATGTAACAGAAAAAGCTTATATTTGATTTTCATTTGAAAAACAAAAAGGTCAGGTTACTGCAACATTTTCTCTGTTGTTATGACATGTTTAATAGGGGACAGTTTGACCTCTTATTCTATTTTAATACCTTTCTTTTCTCTAATAACACAGTATCTATAATGGTGAATTATGATATTTAGAAATGTTTTGAAAACTTTCTTGAATCAAGTGAGTAATTCTGACCACTGAAGATGTTTTTCTGCACTAAAATAAAGGATTGCAAGGCAGTTGCCCTTTGCCATCATCCCAGTTGACTTTGAAGAGCATAGTGACACAGCAAACATGCTTTCCTTCATAGGACTTGTTAAATGTGTGTCTTGCCCATATCTGAGCGTCTCCATTACTGATATTGCCTCAACCCCTTGAGACTCTGGAAAAAGAGGATGATTTGGTTAGTATTTCCAACTTCACAGGCAGTATTTGCTTTAGAGACACACTTATTTCTGAAAGTGTCTCCCGAAGAAAAAAATGGCACAATTTTATGACTTAGAAAAAACACAGGATATTTAGAAACTTAACCTTTTAAAGAGTGTTTGTTCTAATACCACTTTTGCTTGTTGATATATTCCCTAACTTGATATAACTGCCCCTTAATTCCAAACAGCCTTCAAATTTGCAAAGATTGTCTTCTGCTGATTAAGAAGTTAACGGGTATTGAGTTCCTGGTACTGCACAGAGATTTACAAATGTGGTCCACAGTAAAAGGCAGGAAAACCTCTCAGCAGCAAAGGCTAAAACCCCGAGAAAGGGGAATTGCCCATGTCTTCTGTCATTGCCTATTGACACTTTCAGCCACTGCCCCAATTCCATTTTTCTACCATCTTGACCAAATAGTCTGTTTGGCATAACTAGTATATTCCATGTCTTCTCGGCATTAACAAACAGGAAAAACTTGGCGACCTGAATTTTCTAACTCTTATGAAAATTATCTCTTATTTGGTGAGCTTTAATGAAACACTTGCACTGGAATTCAGAGTACACCAGATAGGAAGGGCTTTCCTCCCACTTCTGCACCCTCTTTGTTGGGACTGGGGAAAGGGTCTGGCTCATTCCTCTCCTTGAGTGCTGCCCATATCAGACCAGAGCAACAGAAGTAGATATTTGACACAGCAGAGAAAAGGGACCATACAATAATAACACCCTAGCATTATGTTGAAAGAAGTAGTCTATATTACAAGAGACAGAAGTGTGTTTACCTAATAAACATTTTACTTCAAAGTATCTGAAGAACTTAAAGCCCTCCCACTTTCCCTCATTCTCCCTTGCTCTATGAGAAGAAGGCAAGGAATCTAGATAGAAAAACATGATTGGAATCCAGTACCTTGGAATGGGGCTAGAGGGATGAAAGTGTAGTCAGATAAAAGGGATGGAGATGGGAAAAGAAAGAGAAGAGAATCCTTGACAATGAGCTGAGGTGACATCAGTATAGCATGATAGGCAATTTCAGAGGGGAAAAAAAGGGTTGTTTTGCTCCATCCTCTGGTCTAGATGTATGCTTGGTTAAGTAGTATATTATTTCCTTTTTGATAATATGTTTTTTATCCCTTTCAAACATTAGGCTATAGAAAATATACACACAAAGAAGGAACAGGATTCCTGCAGTGGCAGTTCACTAGAAGACAGTTCATAAATGAAACACATGTATTTTCTACAGATGCTCCTGGGCAATATTGCACTCATACTCTTCCTCCTTTTTTTCCTAATACCATTATTCAGTACTCAGTGCCTTGCACAATCTATTTTAGAAGCTCTCTTCTTTATTTTACCCACTTCCATAATGTCTGTAGGTAGGTACAAGCTGAGAGATATCAGAAAAGCTGTGTGCTGGGGAGAGTAGCAAAGAGTCTGCCCATTCTTTCCTATTTACTTCTGCCTTACTGTTAGTCTGCACGCTCAAAGCCTACAGGTTTTGTAAAGCTTTTCGAGGTGCAGAAGTTATATGTACTATCTTATAAAATGTTTCTTTAAGAAAACATTTAAAAAACTCTCTCATTCCTATGGGCTGTAGGCTGCTTGAGCAGAGAGGCAAATTAAAAAGTAGAAAACACAACAGAAAAACAGACTGGTAGAAAACCAGAAACAGCCTTCTGCAGAAGGAACTGCTGGTTCTGAAGTCTTTCCTGTCTCTCTTTCACTCACTGGGGGCCTGAATTGGTTTCTGATGTCTGTCTAAATTAACCCCTTGTTACTGAAAGTCAAGACCCATTTGTAGGAGTCAAAAAGTTGTTCTCCTGAAATCCTGGTGCCATGTAGCTATGCAGGAGCAGGCCAGAGTTTCTAGTGAGGTGAGAACATTGATTTCCCTGCTGCTTACACGACTCTTTTTCACACTACAGAAAACCAGCCAGAAAACATGTTGGTGATCAGAATCAGGTGACTGAATTCGAGTTACCATGAAACCTTATCTATTTTTTATATCATTTGCTATCATTGATGTAAGCAGAGAAGCTAAGAGGAGAGGAAATTAAATGTCATTCTAGGTTGAATCATAATACATGAAGAATGATCAAAGATTCTCTATGAGGGATCTGCACATGCCTGTGCCTTGGAAAATTTACCCATGCCTCAGGCTTCAAGTACCACAGTAGTTGTTTAAGCTCCTGAGCCCAGGACCCCAGCTTGGTAGCTACTCTGAGAACCTACACCCTGGAACCTGGTACAGCCTTGGCTACTTGTGGGCCATGTCAGATCCAGTGCCAGGAGGGATCTCCTTGGCTAGAATTTTCCATTGTGATAAAAAAAATCCAACCAGTCTCTACCACAAAGGATCCCAACAGCTCATGCTACCATTGCTGCTGTCACAAACACCTGCAGTGTTTGCCAGGGCTGACTTCAGTTGATAAAGCTGTCCAGAGACTACACTGCTACAGCTGCCCACTCAGAACTAAAGCTGCTGCACCCCCATCCAGCCAATGCCCTCACGCCCACCTGCAGGTAAAAGTTTTCACCACTGAAGCCAGACTGTAAAGTCTGGAAAATGTGACTACTCCATCAAATGCACAGACATTAAATGGAAGGCCATAAGAACCATGAAAAAACAAGGAAGCATGACACCACTAAAAGAACACTATAATTTTTTAGTAACTGATCCCAAAGAAATGAAGATCTAGAATTGCCTGAAAAGGAATCCAAAATAGTTATATTATCCATAATTTTTGAAATTCCACTCTCTTCTGTATCTCTTTCTAACTGCAGCTATTCCAACTATCATGGCAGATGAAGACAGAATAGATAAACAGTAACTGTGTGGTGAGTTGCTGTTGCATAATTAAAAAGAGTCTTTTCCTAGGTTATGCTCCAAAAACATTTTGTAGGCTAGGAAAGTATTTATTAACTACCAACTCTGTGTATAGGTTGGCAATAGACACTGAGGATACCAAAAAGACCAAAGGAACAGGTTCTGTCTTTGAAGATCTTAAAATTTAGCTGGGGGTGAGAAACATATAAACAAAACCAGAGGTCAGTTCAAAGCAATTCACAAAACTGTAGCCTGTGCAATCTGTTTCATAGCCTATAAGCAAGGTTTGTAATGGCTCCATTCAATGGGAGGATGGAGAAACGTGCTTCATAGTTACCTAGTGTCTTTTGCTAGTGCCCAGCCCTAAGTGTCAGCTGTAGTAACACACTCTGAATATGTTCCTAGAATATTTCACTTATATTGCATATCCATAGCATGTCCACATATCACCTGGATATCTTGCACCTCTTTATAAAATCTAACCCCCTTCTGAGTTTCCATAATACATTGGGAGCCCATCAAAAAGAGAGACACTTTCTCTGCCCTGGTGTTCATATATCAAGTCTTGCACATGGAAGTTAAAATGGAAACTCTACAGCCAGACTGCCTGGTTCTAATTCTCATTAACTCCATGAAATCAGGGCAAATTATTAATTTCCCCATGCCTCAGTTTTCTCACCTGTAAAACAAGGATAATAATAGTATCTACCTCTCAGGCTGTTATGAATATTAATTTACTTAATGTATATAAAGCCACTTTGAGCTGGTTTGGCTAATAGCTGACAATGCTTGTTAGCTGGTTTTATTATTTTTCCTGTCTTCGACAGCAAGATAATTCTCTAACTTTTGGAATGAGTACGTATTTTTAAATTGTATTCTGTCATTCCTTCTTTTACAACATCTCCATAATTGCAGAGACTTTTATTTACCTTATATCATGTTCTAGTCATGCTGTGGGAAATCAAAAACAGGGTTTCCTGTGGGACACTTCCTCTCCATTCCTCTGACCACCACTATCAAATCTAGGCCACTGTAATCAGATCAGCTTCTCTAATACCTACATCTAATGAAGTCATCATACTCAAGCCTCTATACTATTTCCTAATGACTACTAGCTTGAACTTGAACACGTTACATGTCTTTCTCTGTGGATTCCACCTCTTTTTGCTTCACTCTGATGACAATTTTCCTCTAGTCCAACTTCTTTGGTTGTCAGTGGAGACACCATGCTTCTTTTATTTTTGTGACTTTCTTCTCAATTAGATTCTAATTTTTTTTAATTGATAAGCAATACTATTATGAAAAGAACACAGGCTTTGCACTGAGACCTTGCTCTGGCACTACAAAGCAACGCAATTAGCTAACTTGTCTGAGCCCCTGTTACCTCATCTATAAAAGAGAAAACGTCTAGCACAGGGGTGGGCATATAATAAATGTGAGTTTCCCTCCTTTTTTTGTCATCTCCAGCTTTCACTAGAATGCTGAGTGATAAACAGGTGTGTTGGCTAAACACTCAAAGAGTATGTAATTGCATAACCAAAGAAATTTGTCTAAAAGTTGCTTCCTTAGCTACACTTTCTCATTGAGGCTATGGGAAATGAAGAAATCTTTCCTCTTTTGTTAGAATCACAGCCTCTGCATAACACTTCCTCTACACTATTACTAGGACAAGAACTGGAGTCTAGATTTTTCCAGCAATTCCTCCTGTAATTTTTATTTCTGATGTCTCAGATGGAGCTTCTATACTGCCAGAACTTCAACATCAGCTTTGGAGGATATCTAAAAGGCTTCTTTTTTTTCTTTTTTTCTTTTTAGTAACCAGGACTCCATGCTGCTGCACAAATTGCCTGGCAGAAGGGATATGGTGCATGAGAGTCCAAATCTTCCAGCTGGAGAACAAGGTGCTGCCTGGCTTTCCATGGGCTTGCAGAGTGGACCTCTATGGCCAGATTGGATTTGATGCTGTAGCTCAGTGGTGAGTTGGCAACTACAGTGTGAGAGAATCAGTTTAGATTATTAATGGTTGAGGCTGGGTGTGGTGGCTAACACCTGTAATCCCAGCAGTTTGGGAGGCTGAGTGGGTAGATCACTTGAGGCCAGGAGTTCAGGACCAGCCTGGCCAACATGACGAAATCCTTTCTAATAAAAATACAAAGTTAGGCAGGCGTGGTGGCATGTGCCTATGGTCCCAGCTACTCAGGAGGCTGAAGTAGGAGAATGACTTGAGCCGGGGAGGTGAAGGTTGCAGTGAATCCAGATGACACCACTGCATTCCAGCCTGGGCAAAGGAGTGAAAAAAAAAAAAGCTCAAGTCTCTGATGTCTCTGATGATTCAAAGATTGGATTCCTGTGAGCAGCCCCAGAAGAGTCCGGGGAGTTTAATCTTGAGTTGCTATAATGTTGAGCCTAGAAAACTTACCCAGAAAATTTGAGGGCTTGTTTGTGCCAGAAATGCTAGGTGAAATGTCTTTCTTAGATGTATTTACATGAGCTGAAAAACCAGATATGAGGCTAAAAGGAACAATTAGAATCATTATTTGAATCAAATTATTAAACATTATATTAAAGAGATGCACAGTAAGTTTCAGCATAGATTAATGTAAAATATTTCTGGCACTCTACCTTATTTAAAAAACGATGGAAAGTATTATTGAACAACATGACACATAGATGAATCTTAATGGGTTAGTTATTCTTGTGTTAGTCTTACTTGAAGATACTGAGAATAAATGAGAGAACTCCTGATATTTTACTCTAGATTTATTATTCTGCAGGTGATGTTGCCTGGTTTAATATAACCTAAATTTAGGGTCATACCATTCACAGTGGGAGAATATATAAGTGTTTTCTTCCTTTCTTTTTCTTTCTTTCTTTTTTTTTTTTTTTTTTTTTGAGGCAGAGTCTCGCTCTGTCGCCCAGACTGGAGTGCAGTGGCGCAATCTCGGCTCACTGCAAGCTCCGCCTCCCGGGATCACGCCATTCTCCTGCCTCAGCCTCCCGAGTAGCTGGGACTACAGGCGCCCGCCACCTCGCCCGGCTAGTTTTTTGTATTTTTAGTAGAGACGGGGTTTCACCATGTTAGCCAGGATGGTCTCGATCTCCTGACCTCGTGATCCGCCCGTCTCGGCCTCCCAAAGTGCTGGGATTACAGGCTTGAGCCACCGCGCCCGGCCTCTTTCTTTCTTTTCTCTTAATTTCTTTCTTTTTGAATTTAGTGACAAATTTTCTATTTTGTGACCAAAGGAGATGTAGGAAGGTATTATTGAATGACAAAGTCAAGAGCTATAGAAACTTGGACAACAGGATACCTTTTCCAAGAAGTTTTTAAAGAGCAATTAAACAAAATATCCTTTAGGCATAAATGTGATTAAAAAGCATGGGGATGGTAGATAAAGACAAGGTTCAGGATAGTGGCTCCTGTGCATTGGAGTCAGGGGAACTGGAACACATAGGCTAACCTATTTAAGTTACTGGCAATGTTCTAGTGTTTGTGTCAGGCAATGTGTTCACAAGGGTTCATTGTGTTTATAAGTAAATAAATAAAATGTTTTAAAAATGTGACTATGCATGAACCAATAGATAATATGTCTCAAGCTAAGAATTTGGATCAGTCCAATTTGGTACACCTGAGGTTCATTTGAAAACCTTTTTTTTTTTTCAAAAATAAAATAATTTTGAAGGAAAGGACATGAATTACACTTTTCAAACTTTTTAAAAAAGTTTTCAGATTTAAGTACATACATTTCTATCACTAGCTCTATAATCATATAAATTAGGTAGGGGATAATTTCCCTAAAAGCATTCAGACCTGGAACCATACACTGTGGTGGGAGACAGAGGAAGAGAAGGAAGGGACTGAAAGAAAGAAGTAGAGACTAAATTAAGAAAGAAATGAAGGGTCATTTCATCTGTAGATGAAGGGTCCATCTGTAGAGATGGAAAAATGTCCAAAATATAAAGTCATGAATCAAAAAAATCTGTTGGCTGACAGTGACCTCATTGGCAGGGCCATTACATAAGACATGAATATGCAACTATCTATTGAACACCTATTATGCTAGGTATGAGATACAATTACACGCCTCAAAGAGGCTTACAGCCTGAAGATAAAAGGCCTAGCAGATTCTCAGCTTCAAAGAAACCATTCATCTAAGAAAAGAAATTAGGGAATAAATGGGGAAAAGATCAGGGTAACTTTTCTGTAAATACACTGGACATAAGTGTGGGAAACTTGATTCAATTTCCCATAGTAAACCCATCACATTGTCCCCCCTGATAGTCACAGGACTTCCTTCCTTATACTTTGGAAACAGAGAACTTGGTAATAAGGATGACAGAAAGCTCTTTGAAATGGGTACTTTCCCCTTCGTATCTACAGGATTCATTTAATTCACATTCTTGGCTGCCTGCTCTATGCAAGACAAGCAGGCATTGAATTAAAAATGAAGACAGTTTTTTTTCCCCCAGATAAGACAGTCGCCTAAAGCAGTTTTAAAAATTGAACCTGTCTGATTTTATTCCACCTAGTCGTGGCATACCTCTTGTGAATATTTAGGTTTGCTTTTGATTTGTGATGCCTTGCTAGGAGCATCTGTCCTTGCCACTGCGGGCATCCTCCCCCTCTATTTTGTGATATATATTACTTAGGATTGGGGCTGAGGGACATCTGTAAGCAGCATGTTTCTGTTCATATACAACAATTTTACTGGAACTGCAATCTGTTTTACAATAAAACTTTCTTTCTAGTATTTACTGACTTCTTTAGTCTGAGCACCAATTCTAGTAATTAGGCTGAAACCATGACATGATTGATTTAGAGAGGCTGGTGTTAGCTGCTTACATCAGCACGTTCTAGGGACTTTCCATGAAATAATTTTCCTGCAAACTGCCATCACCTTATGGTAGGTGAAAAACAATGCCCATAGAAGCCCTCTGACATACTTCCAACTTTGATTTTTCATGGTAATGAAGGCTAGGCAGACAGCCCCGCAATTCTCAGTGGAACATCTAGTTAAATCCTGATGGCCTAGGAATCATGGCAGCCCAGGAGCCAGTTAGGCATTTATTAGTGGTACTTTCTGCACTTTTCCTTGGGTGGGAATTTAGAGTACCACCTACTCAACAACCCATCTATCTCTATTGACCTCAAGTGATGCTGGGACTCTACAGATCACCCCAAGAACCACCTGGAGTTCTAGCACTAAGGCAATGTAGCTTATCTTGTCTGTGGAGACATACTAGCAGCCCTGGCATTCAATCATGGGGGCAGCCTGCCTTCATCCCCATTCCTACAGCCTTTCTCTGAGTGCAAGGCAGACAGAGCCACAGGTGAAGAAGGCTCCACGGAGGTGAGGGAGCAGCTGGCCAGGTGTAGAACCTGCTGTGTGAGGTGGGGGCTCAAAGGAGAAGGGACCCAACAGGCAGAGGAGGCAAGTAGGTGCTATTCCAAAGGGGCTAGGCTGCTGGCTGTGTCCCTGTGGGGACTCCGGTGTGGAGAAAGTACTTTCTCTTGCTCTCACTTCTTATTTTGTAGGGCAACAAAACACTATCATAGTCTAGGACATGGCGCTAGTCACTTATTTAAGAATTCTTATTTTGTTTTTGTTTTTGCTTTTTTTTTGTAAAGTTGCTAAGAAGGGATTATGTCCCAGAGTGGGTTGGATGTTGAAAATCACTCAGTAGCTTCAGCAAAGAGATCGAATCTGGGAGTAAATAACATGCTCAGAGATGGTCTTAGATTTCAAGAAAAATTGGGAAAACACTTCTTCAAGTAAAAGCTGATGGGAAACATTCTATTAATTAGTGTAAATGAACAATGTAGTTTGGATCATTTGTAGTATATCAGCAACACCATATACATTTACACAGGCATGTTTTATAGTTATTATTTGATCCTAAAATGGTCCTGTTGGGTCCTATTGACCAGGTAAGGCAAAACATGAACATCAAATAAGTTGTATGATTTACCCATGAAAAAAAATTCATGCAGCTAAGGAGAATGGTGAGGAAAGGCAACTCTATATGATGGAAAGTGCTCAGGTTAAGAACGAATTGATGGGTGCTGACGAGTTGGTGGGTGCAGCACACCAACATGGCACAAGTATACATATGTAACAAACCTGCACGTTATGCACATGTACCCTAGAACTTAAAATATATATAAAAAAAAGAATAAGAAGATCTGTTTTCTAATTCAAATGAACTAACTGATTTTCCAACAGTAAACAAGAAAATCACTTGCTCAAGAAATTCCTCGCTCAGAATGTGATGGAGTTTGAGAGAATTAGTTGTTATCAACTTTAACTTCTCTTTTGATTCTCCCTCTCGCCACCATTGGAGAGTTCTTTAAAATATTAAGTCTCAGACTCCAGATTTCACTGGAGTACTAATTAAGTAATTAATCAATATGAATCTGTGTGTACTGGGCCCTCAACCATTGCCATTTGTTTGTTTGCTTGCTGGTTTGTTTGTTTCAAAGCTATCTGTGTGGTTCTATGCTGCAGCCAGCATTGAGAGCCCTTGAATTGGATTATTTCTGAGGTGACATCCAGCTTTTACATTCTAAATTAATTCATTTTCCAAGCCCCCTATTCAGGGCCATGTGTTTTGAAGTCCATTTGCATCTCGTTGCTTTACCTATCGCAATGTGAAAACTTGATGAAAAGCTAAATGGAGTTGTTTACTCACAAGAGCAAAGATGGGATAGAAAAATGTGGATTATAATCTTGTCCCTCCCATCTATTTCCTCTGATATCCCAAAGGCCCATGGAAATGTTAGTCTAATGGAAAGTAAGAACTCAGTTGTATAAGAAGAAAACAGTAAATTTTCTTTGAAACATAATTTCAATTTAAGGAAATGACAAAAGAGAAGAAACAACTATTCTTTTTCTAGTTCTAATTATCAAAAATTTGCTGGCAAGAATAATCATCTTTTAAAAAGAAATACTAGAACTTAAAATAGTTCATCTTGTCAAAAAAAAGAAATGATATTAATTCTCATATCCTTGGTATCCACAGGTTACTGGTTCCAGGACCCTCTGCAGATACCCAAATTTGCAAATTCTCAAGGCCCTTATATAAAATAGCATAGTAAATACATATAACCTACACATATCCTCCTGCATACTTTAAATCATCTCTAAATTACTTATAATACCTAATACAATGGAAATGCTATGTAAATAGTTGTCATACTATATTGTTTAAATCTGTATAATTTTTTGTTGTACTGTTACTATGTATATTGTTGCGAGGTTTTAAAAAATGTTTTTCATCAATGGTTGGCTGAATCTACAGATGCAGAACCCATAGGTATGGAGTGCTGACTGTACTTTATTTTTCAATAAGAGACAAATAGTAATTTTAAACTATATAAATTTGATTTATCATTGATTGAAGATCCTAAAGGCCCAGGAAATATTTCACTTTTGTACTTTTCCTCAGCACAGTAATATTAACTATCTGACATTATTTGTTAGAGATCATCTAGCCAGTGTTTGTAATAATGAAATCTACATTGCATTTTGACTTAATGTCTATTTTAATTCTGATATAGGTATAGCCCTCCCTGTTTTCATGTATTATTTGCATAGAATATCTTTTTACTTTCAGCCTATATGTGTCCTTAAATCTAAAATAAGTCTCTTGTAGACATACAGTTGAGTCTTATTTTTATTCTTTTAATTCATTCAGCAACTCTCTCTCTTTTGATTTGGGTGGTTAATACATTAACATTTAAAGTAATTATTGATAGGAGGGACTTACTATTGTCACTTTGTTAGTTATTTTCTGCTGATCTTGCAGTATCTTACTTAGTGCTTTATTGATTTTTTTAAAAATAATAATATGTTTTGATTTCTTCCTCTTTCTTCCCTGTAGCTTCTTCTTCTTTTTTTGTTTTTTTTTTTTTGGAGACAGAATCTTGCTCTGTCACCCAAGCTAGAGTGCAGTGATGCAATCATAGCTCACAACAGCTCAAACCCCTGGGCTAAAGTGATCTTCTTGCCTCAACCTCCCAAGTATCTGGGACTATAGGGGGACACCACCATGCCTGGCTATTTTTTTAAAAAATTATTTTATAGAAATGGGCTCTCACTATATTGCCTCAGGCTAATCTCAAACTCATGGTCTCAAATCATCCTCCGCCTTAGGCTCACAAAATGCTGGGATTACAGGCATGAGCCATCTCTTCCAGCCTTCCTGTTATCTTCTATAGGTATTTTCTTTGTGGTTACCATGAGGCTAGAGAGAACATCTTACAGTTGTACCAGTCTATTTTAAACTGATAATAACTTAACTACTGTCACATAAAAAAATTCCACTTTTACTTCTCCAACAACTCACACTTTATGTTATTTATGTCACAATTTACATATTTTATGTTATGTGTACATTGAAAAAATTTGGTAGTTTTTCTTTTATAGTTATTTTTTATAACTATAAAATTTTACAGTTATTTGTAATACTTTTATCTTTTAACATTTATACTACAAATAAAAGTGATTTATATACCACCTGTACAGTAGTATAATATTCTATATTTATCTATATATTTACTTTTGCCAGTGGGTTTTATACTTTCATATGTTCTTATGATACTGTTTAGCATCATTTTGTTGCAATTTAAAGAATTCCCTTTAGTATTTCTTGACATGCAGGTTTAGTGGAGATAAACTTCAGTTTTTGTTTGTCTGGGAAAATCTTCCCCTCTCCTTCATTTCTGAAAGACAGTTTGCTAGTTATAGTATTCTTGGTTGATGTTTTGTCATTTTTTTCCAGTATTATTTTCTCTATTATTCTCCTCTCTTCTGGCCTGCAAACCTTCGTCTGAGAAGTCCACAGATGGTTTTATAGAGTATCTCTTGTATGTGACAAATCGCTTTTCTCTTGCTGCTTTGAAAACTCCTTGTCTTTGATGTTTGGCAATTGGATAATAATGTATTTTGGTGTAGATGTAATCCTATTTGGGTATTTTAGACTTAATGAAACTGCAGTTCCATATATCTCCCAAGATTTGGGAAGTTTTCAAGATTATTTCTTTAAATAAACTTTCTACCCCTTTCTCTCTGTCCTTCTAAAATTTACATAGTACCTAAACTAGTTTGCTAGAAGGTGTTTCATAGGTCCTTGGATTTTCTTTACTATTTTTCCTTTTTGTTTCTCTAACTAGATAATTTCAAATGACCTGAGTTTTAAAATTACTTCTTCTGTATAATTAAGTCTACAATTTAATTTGCTGAATTTTTCAGTTAGATATTAGGTATTGTATTCTTCAGCTCTAGAATTTCTATTTGGTTCTTTTTTATGGTTTTATTTCTTTGTTGATAGTCTCAGTTTGTTCATATATAATTTTCCTGATTTTATTTAGTTGTCTGTCTGTGCTCTCTTGTAACACATTGAACTTCTTTAAGATGATTAATTTGAATTCTTTGTCAGGCAATTCATATATCTCTATTTCTTTATGGTCAGTTACTACACATTTATTTTGTTCCTTTATTGTGTCATATTTTACTAATTTTTGGTGCTTTTTGTAGTTTTTGTTGATGCCTGCACATTTGAAGAAATAGCCACCTCTCCCAATCTTCAAAGACTGGCTTCAGTAGGAAAAGATCTTCACTAATAAACCTGGTTAGAGATTCTAAGTGCCTTCCAAACCTTTTCTATAGATGTGCATTGCATTTTCTACTTCTCTCTCTTCCTCCTGAGGGATAAATTTTAGTGTTGTGCACCTTCTCTCAATTGCAAGGAGCAATGCTGGCCACAGTAAGCTGCCAACCTCTTTTTCCTAGGGCAGTGAAATAAAAGACCAGGGCATTGGATGCATGCTTCACTGTTCTCCCTCATCTTCTGAGAGAGAAATGTTGGGGTTGTATGCCTTCTCCCAATCTTGCATAACCATGCTGGCTGCAGTAAGCTGTCCGACCCATGTTTTTTGTTCTCAACTGTCCCCAGGTGTTAAAATTATGCTGTGGTTTCTTTAGCACTCTGAGTGAGGTAGAACAGAAACAGATCTCTCAGTTGGCACCCCAAAAGGCTGAGAATGTTGGGTACAAACTCTTTTCTTTCCCTTCGAGAGAGGAGTCATGGGCTGAAGCAATCTTTCTTAGCACTGAACTGTGCCTGAGGAAGGAAGTGAAGTAAGTAAAGTGAAATTGCTCTTTTTGCCCAGTTCAGTATGGTGTTTTGGTTTTGTGTGAATCTGAGTTACTGCAACATCTTAAGTGAATTTTGTACTTCTCATAAAGATATTTGGGTTCACATATCATCGTGAAATTGGTGTTTCTGTGGCAGGATGAGGGCTAAAAATTTCTATTCTGCCATCTTCTTGACAGCACTCCAAACCTACATTGTATTTTAAAGTTAGCATATAATTTGCTAGTCAGAAGGCAGCTCTTTCTGTGCTGTACGCTTAACATATAGTAATTACACAGATACTAGTAAGTGTGTTTTAAGCAGGAAACAATAAATCAGTGTTTCTTAACATTTATTTTTGGAACACTTCTTCCAAGAGGAGAGGAAATTATTCTCTGTCCAAATAACTGTAGAAAACACTTGAATAAAGTTATACAGGTTGATTTACAGCAAGTTTATTCAGCCTGTAATATACTAATAGGCCTTGGATACCTCCAAACGTGAGTATGCACTGCAACATTCTGCAAACTCACCTCATCCCAGAACCATTTTTATGTGGTGCATCCTATGGTCTAGGCATTCTTAGAACCACCTTGGAAAACAATAGACTAGAGAGAGAAAGATGTACCAGTCCTATCATTTATATTGAGTTTTGCTACTGGGAAGCATTTATGTTCAATTTTCATTTTGACTTCTTGCATAAGATAATGAAGATGACAGCAGAGTAAATCATTCTTTTTCTACTTCCAATATATTGAATGTCTTCTGTAAAAACTCTCAGTAGTGATAACCTTAAATACCTATTTGACAACAAAGATATCATGAAGATAAAACAAAGCAAAAAGAAAAAAGAGCACAGTTTCAGAAAGAATAATGGATTCCTTAAAGTGAGTCATTTGCTGAAGGGCAGATAAGTCAGTGGCATGTTACAGTCAGAAATAATGTACCATCAGAGGATTGAAAGGACACTCAAACACTTGCTTAATTTGGGTAATGATGATTATCTATTCAAAGAATGCTCTATGTCTACATTAGCTATAAAACTGTTTTTAGTTATGAAAAATATATTCACAAAACTAAATTGAAACTCAATTTTGTTTTGATAACATTACCATTTTAATTAACAAATGCACAAATGATGAAATTATGGGCAGCATATTTTAAATTAAGATTGCTAACCTAAATTTCAAGAAATAAACACAATTTATGCTTGTTCAGAATTCAGAAAAAGGATTTAAAACTAGACTATGTTCTTGCATGAAACTTTTTCCCCACTCATGGTGAACAGAGTTCTTCCCTGGGGTTGGGAATAACAAGGATGAATGAAATCTTCAGATAATTCAAAAGCTTAATTTTTGTTCACAGTTCCAATTTCCTTCTCTAGTAAATCATATCACTGTTGCTAAAAACTAAAAAACATGACTAATTTTAGTTTAGTTATCTTTCTAACTCCTGCTCACACATTAATTTAATGAGAAATGAGAGTTCATAAAGTATAGCACAGGAAAGAGAAGAGAAAAAAAAAGAACATCAGGAAAAAAATAGTCTACCGGCTGGGTAATCACTTCTTAAATTAATCAAGAAAGCACTGGCAAAATTGGAATTCAAAACAATGCTGACAGAGTAAAAGACCTCTTTTAATGGTATTGTTAAGATACCTACTGAAAGAGTGACCACTTTTTATTTAGAGACCCAGGCTGTTTGGAAAACATGCGTATGCACACTACTTAAAGTAAGGGAAGCAACCAGTGTACATGTTGTTAGTAATGACATTCTGTGGTAGGATTTTTGGACTATTCCTTATCTTAAATAAAAGGAATTAAAGGATTCCAGAAGAGCAGTCTGGACCCATATTGCCACGCACCAAGTAGGTCCACAGCAATTGCCACTGAATGGATGAAAGAATGACAAAATGAAGAAATGGCAAAAAGAGGGGATGCTGCCTTTGATATTAGTTCTTATTTTATGCCCTAGTTGTTCATTTGTGTCTTATTTCTTTTTAATTTTGTGAACTGCCTAATATGTTATTTCCTCTAGGCCTAGTATCTTTTCCCCTGTCCCCTATTTTGCCTTGCTCTTGCCCCCTACTGATGGACTTCCCTGATGCCAACTGCCTTCCCAAATACCTGGTTTCCAAGTTTTGCCTACTCTTGGATCCTCTTTTATACTATGACTTCTCTCATCTCCCTGACTACCATGTGTAGGGCTAGTGAAATCTGTAGCTACTGATTTCCTGCACGCTCATCTGTTTTCTTGTCTACACACACTCTGTTTTCTTGTCTACTTCCTTCCTGTTGGGTCTGACTCCACAGTCTGTCTGTCTGTCTCCAGTTTATCTGCCCTACCACTCTGGAGTTACCTGAGGGCATACACGGTTGCCTCAAGGTATGTCCATGGATGTGAACCTATTTAAACAACTAGATATTTTTAAGTAAATACTAATTGCACCAATACCATCAGTCCAAGTTTGTGGACATACTCACAATCCATGAAAAGACTCCTCACATATGGCCAGACAATGACTATAACTGTTGGAGGAACTCTATGTGATTCTAAGTTCCCAGAGGTTCTAGCTTCAACTATCTGGTGTGACGATTCTCATGCACAGTCAGGCTCAGGAACCAAAGGCTGTGTGTGATATTTTTTACAGTGAATTGGCTTCTGAACACCAGCTGTGATTCATCTGACCAAAGCAGCTTGGATAGATAGCAGTCCTGTAGTTTCTGTTATTTCTTACTTCAGATATTCTCTTACATGTTAGACTTTTGGAAGATTTTTTAAAAGAATCTTTTTTTTTTTTTTTTTTTGGCGGAGTCTGACTCTGTCACCCTGGCTAGAGTCCAGTGGTGCAACCTTGGCTCACTGCAACCTCTGCCTCCTGGATTCAAGCAATTCTCTGCCCCAGCCTCCTGAGTAGCTGGGATTACAGGCACGTGCCCCCACACCCAGCTAATATTTTTTATATTTTTAGTAGAGACAAGGGTTTCACCATCTTGGCCAGGCTGGTCTTGAACTCCTGACCTCGTGATCCACCCACCTTGGCTTCCCAAACTGCTGGGATTACAGATGTGAGCCACCATGTCCAGCCTAGAATCCAACTTTTTAATGTAGAATTGTAGAAAACAGCATGGAGATTCCTTTAAAAAATTAAAAATACAATTACCATATGATCCATTCCACTTTTGTGTGTATACCAAAAGAATTAAAAGCAGGATCTCAAAGAGATATTTTTATATCCATATTCACAGCAACGTTATTTACAATAGCCAAAAATGGAAGCAAGGCAAGTGTCCACTTATGGATAAATGGATAACTAAAACGTGGTGTGTGTGTGTGTGTGTGTGTGTAATGGAATATTACATATATAATATATATTCAAAATATTCTCTCTATATAATCACTATTCAGCCTTTAAAAAGAAGGAAATTCTGGCACATGCTACAATATTAATGAACCTTGATGTCATCATGCTAAGTGAAATAAGCCAGCACAAAAAGACAAATACTGTATGATTTCACTTATGTGTGGTGCTTGTAATAGTCAGATTCATAGAATTTGATATTAGAATTATGGTTTCCAGGGGCTGGGAGGAAAGCGGAATGGGGAGTTATTGGTTAATGGGTATAGAGTTTCAGTTTTGCAAAATGAAAATAGTTCTGAAGATGGATAGTAGTGATAATTACATAACATTATGAATGTACTTAACACCACTGAACTTTACCTGTAAATGATGGTTAAGATGGTCAATTTTGGTGCTAAGAACGTGGGTCCATGAGTCTGGTTGCCCGTAAGTCCAGCCTTAGCCTACACAGCTTTCAATCATGGCCTCTGTAATCGTGTGCATGGGATAGTCTGCCCCTGACTTCAACGCCACCGCCGTGGTGGATGGCACTTTCAAAGAAGTGAAGCTGTCGGACTGCAGAGAAGTAAGTAGTCCTCTTTTTCTACCCTCTGCACTTCACTTTTGTGTGGCCCATGGAGATCATCGCGTTCAGCGACCATGCCGAGGACTTCTGCAAGCTGGGCTGCGAAGTGCTGGGCATCTCAGTGGACTCTCAGTTCACCCACCTGGCTTGGATCAACAACCCCCAGAGGGAGGGAGACTTGGGCCCCCTGAACATCCCCCTGCTTGCTAACATGACCAGAGGCTTGTCTGAGGATTATGTCGTGCTGAAAACAGATGCGGGCATTGCCTACAGGGGCCGCTTTATCAGTGATGGCAGAGGTGTCCTTCCCAGATCACTGTTAATGATTTGCCTGTGGGACACTCCGTGTTTGAGGCTCTGCAGCTGGTCCAGGCCTTCCAGTACACAGAAGAGCACACGAAAGTTTGTCCTGCTGGCTGGAAGCCTGGCAGTGACACGATTAAGCCCAACGTGGATGACAGCAAGGAGTATTTCTCCAAACACAATTAGGCTGGCTAAGGGATAGTGAGCTTGTGCCCTTACCTAGGTGCCTGTGCTGGCTGCCCACCAGTGCTGTCACCTGTGTGCCCTGTGCTGACCCAGGAAAGGCCTGATCTGCCCCTCCAAAGTCCACAGTCTGGGACCCTGGAAGGCTAGGCCAAGGCCTTCTCAGGCCTCCACCTGGGAGCTGGTGAATAATGATGCTCTCCTCCAAACCCACCCAGCTGCACACAGGCCTAGAGTTGACCAATAAAGTATAAGGGACAGAAAAAAAAAGGTCGATATTCTGTTATGTATGTTTTACTACAATTTTAAATATCTTCCTTGGTCTTTGGTTTCTAATTCCAAGATGCCATGATGCAATAGATACAGTTTGAAAAGTGAAAATGAACTTTTTTTGTTGTTGTTGTTGTTGAGATGGAGTCTCACTCTGTGCCCATGCTGGAGTGCAGTGGCGGGATCTCGGCTCACTGCAAACTCCACCTCCCGGGTTCAAGCAATTCTCCTGCCTCAGCCTCCCGAGTAGCTGAGACTACAGGCAGCCACCACCATGAAGGCCTAATTTGTTGTAATTTTAGTAGAAAAGGGTTTCACTGTGTTAGCCAGGATGGTCTCGATCTCCTGACCTCATGATCCACCCACCTGAGCCTCCCAAAGTGCTGGGATTACAGACGTGAGCCACCACGCCCAGCTCCAAAATGAACTTTCTAAGCTACGGTAAAAATATTGTTGTCCGACCTTGATCAAATAGTATAACATTCAATTAATATCCCTGAACATTGACTATATTCAAGGCACTATGTTAGATACTGTTGGGAGGGGGTGCAGGAGTAGAAGACTGTATGGGACAGAATCTCAGGCACAGGAAAATTATAAATCTACTTGAAAGGATAAAATATATACACTAATAACTACACTTTCATGTGGTATACAAAAGAGGAATTACTCATCATGGGAAAACACAGAGGGAAGAGTTTGGGGCCTAAGTGATGGCTTCATGGAAGAGGTGATGTCTGATCTGAGTCTTAAAGGCTGGGGAGCACATAGACAGGCAGAGATTTTGAACGGCCATTCCAGACGGAAGGAGCAGTAAGTGGAAAAATACCGGCAGTATTGTAAGAACAGAGAACTGTCGGTTTAGGCTAGAGAATAAGAGAGACATAGTAGCCTTTTGGAGATAGGCAGGCAAGGTGGGTTTGATCTACTTTGACCTCATTTAAGGCAACAAGAAGCCTTAGTTAAAATAATCACAAAAATAGAGCATTTAAAAATACATTTTAAACATGTAATCTGCAGTGGTTATCTTAGAAGAGATTTGTGCATGCAGGTGGGATATAAGCCAGGAAGCTATTACAAAGCTGTGTGAAACTTAACAACTACTTGGAATACAAAATCGACTGTAGAAATAAAAGTAAGGGGAGAGGGCAAGATGTTGTAGGAGACATTAGAGAGGATATGGAGCATGGAAGGAGCGCTAGATTGGGAGTCGAGGCAGGTTCTAATCTGATTTTACTAGCCCCTTCTTTGTACAATCTTGGAAAATCATTTGCCATTTCAGAGCTTCAGTTCTCTCAACTTTAACATTTGGAAGTTGGACAGGACAATTTCAGTGGCAACTTTTAGCACTAAAGTTCCAGGATTCCACATTGAACTGATGGTTTGGGAGAGTCATCCCAAGAGAAGTAGTGGTGAAAGCCTAAATCATCCAGGAGGAGAAAGTCAAAGAGAAGATATAAGCTCTCATAAATGACTCTTATCTTTCTCTTCTGGGTATGGCAAACAGGCTATATCTCATCACCATTGTGTTGATGAAAGGAATTGACAGATAAAAATTTAAGAAGAAGACAAAGAGAACAGTCATGTGCATTAGGGAGTCCCACATGTGCCCCTCTCTAACACTCAGGCTACACTTTTTCTCCCACAGGAAGTTAACGAAGCTGAGTCCAACCTGACCAAATTTACTTGCGCTTCCCCAGAGAATCTGTCTGTCTCCTGCAATGGTCTGCACAGTTGTGCGGCAACCTGGACTGGCCATAGGTTTGGCAGGACGGCAGCACCAGGGAGGCGAGCAGCTGAGCTTGTGAGGGCATGTGTCTGTTTTTATAGTCCCTTCCTCTTGGCCTGAATGACAGCACCATCATCATTCTGGCAGGCCTGGCAGCAGGTACAGGACCATTGTTTGTGTGTCCCAGCTCTGCAACAATAAAAGCAGGACCAGGGAAATGGCAGCTGCTCAGTTGAGCAAGGCTGTGGTTTGTTTCTAGATGGCTTTGCAGCTGACATGAGACACAAATCATTATTGTTTATGAAGATGCATTCTCCTGTCATTTAGCATTCCACTGTTGAACAAAAAGATTAAAGACTGAATGAATGCAGTATTTGGTTTGGTACTGTTCTTACCTTTGGTCTAGAACTTCGAGAAAGCACAGTCCAAAGCTGCCTAGTTTGTGCTATGCATGGCTGCTTTTAAGCTCTGCTATTAATGAACTAGACTTAAACAGCTACAAAAGAAAATCCAGATGGCCCTCACATTCATTTCATCCCAGTGGCAGTAACACCCTACCTTATAATAGTTTTGTTCCACTGTTATTATAATATTAATATAGACCCTATTACATTTCTCAATTGGGACCTCATATCTATTCCAGTTTATGAAAAAATGTCATTCTTACCGGATCTCAATAAAAAGTGGGTTTATTTCTGCTATTCTTTTTTTGTTTGTTTGTTTGTTTAAGATGGAATCTCTCTCTGTCACCCAGACTGGGGTGCAGTGGCACGATCTTGGCTCACTGCAACCTCCGCCTCCTGGGTTCAAGCGATTCTCCTGCCTCAGACTCCCAGAGTAGCTGGGACTACAGGCACGTGCCACCATGCCCAGGTACTTTTTTTGTTTTTTCAGTAGAGATGAAGTTTCACCATGTTGGCCAGGGTGGTCTCAAACTCTTGACCTCAGGTTACCCGCCCCCACCCCCTGGCCTCCCAAAGTGCTGGGATTACCGGTGTGAGCCACCGTGCCCAGCCTTTCTGTATTCTTAACATCCCTTTTGGAATAATAGTCTTAGGAAGCTGTGGAATTTACAGTTTGGATTGAAAAGGATGTATTGTACAGTAAATTCCATATGAACAGAAAATCATTTTCTATTTTGTTTACTGATGCCTAGAATTGGATTTGGTGCACAGTATGTGCCACATAATTATTTGTCAGATGAATTAAAAAGATGGTTCATGGTAGTAGCCAGGGCTTCATTGCAATGATTGCAGGTCAGAAACCTGTTAACATCTGTTAACATCTCTTGGCTAAATATTCTAATTAGTACCTCTTGTCTCACACAGCAGCAAAGTTCTCTATTAGCAACTATAGTGGTGGTCCAATAAAAGTATGTTTCAAGGGAAATACCCCCAGCTGATCTTAGGACTATTTAATGATGATAACAATCATGTAGAAAAACTAAGGGGAGCCCAGAGAGTTCATGATAACATTTCCATCTGGGACAGTTTTGCTGGTGGCCTTGCAGACACAAAATAGAATGGGGCCTGGTGTACTTGTGTATACTTTGTGTTCAATGATAACAATATTTACATATATTCATACATAAAATAACACCCAATGAGTTCTAATGTCCATGTGTCCTAATGTTGATTAGCCATTTACATTCTAAACTGAGCTATATATGAGATACAAGCTATAGATATGGTGATTCATTCTGCCACAAAATAATTTTTATTAGATTGTTTTGATATTTCCTTAATTTAATATTAGTCTATTCGTTTTATTTCTTCCCAGCACCCAGAAATTCATATCCAGAAGGAATATTTTTATCTGTGCATCTTTACCAACTGGTGGAAAACAATTTTTCCAACTTCACTTTTGGGTGGATTAATATAGGATGTATATATCAATTTAAAGAACAGCTTAAACTTTACATTAAGTGGCATTTACACAACACAGAAAATATTGCAGTGGATAAAATGCCTTCAATGCAATAGGTTTTAGTGGTGTATAGGGCCACCTAAAATCTTCAGTAGACGTGCACAGGTCTCCAGAAAAGAGATAATTGATATGGGATAAATTAGCATACCAGTTTATGCATAGATATTTCAGGGAGGATAGAGAGGATCATAGTCTTAGTGGCCAAAATATATGTGTTCTTTACATTGTGGAGAATCAAAGCACAAGGCATTGCGGACTGTAACATTACATAGACAGTAAGGCAACCTAAGAAGGAAACTTGTTGGAAGCTAATATAATTGATAATCACTAAAGAATCAAATGTGACTATTGGAAAAGTATATGGCAAACAAACAGGGTCCTATCAGTACAACCACTCCAGGATGAGGAGGGATAAATATGGAAATGAATAAAGTCAAAGCACTGGGTGGAGCATTCATGCATCTGAAAGCTGGATCTCAGAGAAAATGTGACATGAAAGCAAACAGATAGGGTAATTGAGGACCAAAAAAAATAAATAAATAAATAAAATGCTGAACTGCTTTCCGCGATACAAATATCTTCTCTTTAGCTGAGCAGCACCTGATAAATTAGGGCATAATTTCATCTGTATAAAACGATGTAAATCCCTGGAAGGGAAGCATGAGGATTATCTAGTAAATATGAAGATTTCCAATGTAAGGAATACTTATTTTGTAATAGGCAATAAAAATCAAGCCAGATAATTTTAAGCAAGTTCTCAGTCATCAAATTACCCTTTTAAAATACTTTATTTTTTCTCTGTGTGTGAAACTTCTAAGGTTTGACTTAAATGGTACATTTGGTATTTTACCTTTACCTTACCGCTTGAAAAAAATGGGAGGACTCTTAAATTTCAAGGTAATGTACTTCAGTCTAATTAATTAGTTACTAATTATATCAGAAAAACATTGGAGATCCAGATACATTAAAGAAATAAATGTAAAAATAAATAAACACATACATAAATGAACATATAGCTGAATACTTTCGTGATTTTGAAATATAAAATTACTTCCTGTACTAGGCTGAATAATCTGATATTATTTCTAAACATTTGTATCTACCTGTACCTATGAATGCGACGTCATTTGGTCTCCGCAGATTACATCAGCAGAGATTAAGATGAGGTTATATTGAATTGAGATGGGTCCTAAATCCAATATGACTGGTGTCCATATAAGAAGAGGGAAATTTGGACACAGAGTCACAGATATACAGGGGAGAAAACCATATAAAAGTGGAGGCAGAAACTGGAGTGATGCATTTACAAGCCAAGCAATGTCAAGAATGACCGATAGCACCAAGAGCTCTGAGAGAAGCATGGAAGAGTTTCTCTCTCACAGCCCCCAGAAGGAACCAACCCTACCAAGATCTTGATTTTAGACTTCTAGCTTTAGGAAGCATGAGAGGTAAATTTCTGTTGTTTTAAGTCACCCAGTTTGTGGGAATATGCTATATCAGCCACAGAAAATTAATACACTTCCTAAATATAAAAAGAAAAAAGAAAAAGAAAACCTGTACATACAGGTTAGTTATTTGATTTAATAACAAACTTAAATGTCTATATGTAAAAAAATAAATAATGAAAATTAAACGACAAAGAACTGAGGGAAATATTTAAAACATTTATGCCAGACATAGAGTTAATATCCTTAGTATATAGAGCACATAAATAATAATCAAACACTTATTAGGAAATTGTGCTAAAGATATGAATAGACAATTCGTGAAAGAAGACATAAAAATGTTTAATAAATATATGAAAATACATTCCATATTCTTAATAACTAAAAACAAAATAAAATGAACTGCTTTTACTTACCAAATTTGCAAATAATAATAGCAAAAATATGCATGACATTGCCTTAAGTACTTTATATACTACGAACTTATTTAACACTTGTAACAATCCTGTGAGGAAATAGGGTTATTGCTAGGTATTATTATCTTCGTTGTATGAATGAGGAACCCGAGGTCATATATTAATATCATTAATGTAAGGTAATATTATCTTCATGTAATAAATGAGGAAATGAGACCATAAAATAACAAAGGTGTACTGAAATAGCCATTCATATAAACTACAGATCAGAGGGTAATTGGGCAAAACATCTCAGGAGTTTTAAACACTTCATATCTTTTGACACAAGAATTTCTCTTTTAGGAATTTGTCCTATAAAAATAAAACTGGAAGGAAACAAAGTGTTAACAGGTGTTATTGCTATGTAATTAAGATACAGTTTATGCTCTTCTTATATTATTTGTAAGAGTTTTTCCAATTTTTATGTTGTGTTTCCTAATTTTTAGAATTTCTGGCATGTAGTCTGTGAATAGTACTCTCTAGAGTTTGGCAGTGCACAACTTGATGGCCCTAATAATTTTTTAAAAGCAGATGAGAATTTCTGTATATAATTGACACTTTCCTCTGTTACTGAGAAATTAGACCTTGAGGATGGGAAGGTCGGTGGTGGTGGGTAGAGGGTAAAGGGGCGGTGGAAAGCAGCAAGAGTCTTTACAATATAAGCCTTTGTCTTTCCTTTAAAGGAGTCATAGCCATTTAAAAATTATTTGATATTATTT
Source organism: Trachypithecus francoisi (assembly GCF_009764315.1). NCBI lineage: Eukaryota > Metazoa > Chordata > Mammalia > Primates > Cercopithecidae > Trachypithecus > Trachypithecus francoisi. The sequence goes on from NW_022681460.1 coordinate 43,765,371, forward strand.
CTATTTATCCTAGGTAAGTATCTGGTAAACATTTTTTCTCACCAGTTTTTAGGTGAAAAAAATGAGGTCTACATTGTTTGGCTTACATAGAATTCAAAAACTCAACTTGGAGTCCAATTGTGAGCTGCTTCCAGCAAGAGTGTGTGCACGGATGGCATATATTATCCTATCTGTTTCCAACTTATTTCCCTATGTTCTCTTTGATTTTCCCCCAATTTATTAAAATGTATTTTATGTTACCAAAATGTATGCATCTTTATAGACCTCCTTAAGTCTTTTCTGTGAAATAAGGCAGAGTGTAAATAAAAAGTTAGTTTTTTAAGAACTTGAATCCAATGCTCATTAGTGAAACTGGGGTGGCAGGGAGATAAACCATGTTTTTTTGTTTTTGGTTTTTTTTACACACCTACATTTTTAAAACTGGGAATCAAATAAAATATAAACTAGTAAATGAGATATAGTGAAAACTAGTATAAATGACTTCTAGATCAATGTGAAGCGAACATTTTTAGTAAAGTGATCACCAAGTACCACTGAAAGGTGAATTGTGTCATATTTCGAGAGCCACTCTGTTTTAAGCCCTCTTAAAATCTGGGTCCCTCGGGTTATTCCTTTCTTTTAACAGTTACACTTTGGAGACAGGTGATTGTGTGTTCAATCTCCATGGCTAAATGTTTGATTTATTATTGGTTTGGGAATATTTCGAGTATGAAGTCAAAAAGGAACAAATGAAACAATGACATTTGGAGAGCAGTAAAATCTGGGGGTAAGAGTTCAGAAGAAATTAAATATGCCCTAATAGCTACTAAAAACAAATAAAAATTAAAAAGCACAAATGCACTTAGAAAAGTTCAAAAAGTAGAGTTTCACATGTCTAAGAGGAAATAAATCATTTTATTCACTATGACCTCCATCAGGTGGCCCAGGGTATCATGTATAATTTTCTGCTTACTGAAAAGAAGCATCAATACCTTGGCTAAAATCCAGCGGGATCCAAAAGAGGGAAACCAAGATGATAAAAGGATAAGAGAAATCAATCTGTGAAGAAAGATTAGAGAAAATTAATGTGTGCAACGAAGAGCAAAAGAGGAGGAGGGATTGAGAATTTTTCTTAAATACTTAAGAAAAAGTACTATAAATGAAAAGTTGGAGACTCCGACAGGAATTAGGCAGAGTGGTTGGGAGCAGTGGCTCATGCCTGTAATCCCGGCTCTTTGGGAGGCAGAGGCGGGCAGATCCCGAGGTCAGGAGATCTAGACTGTCCTGGCCAACATGGTGAAACCCTGTCTCCACTAAAATACAAAAAATTAGTCGGGTGTGGTGGCACGTGCCTGTAGTCCCAGCTACTCAGGAGGCCGAAGCGGGGGAATTGCTTGAACTCAGGAGGCGGATGTTGCAGTGAGCCCAGATCGTACAACTGCACTCCGACCTGGTGACAGAGCAAGACTCTCTCTCAAAAAATAAAATATAAATAAATAAATAAATATTTTTTAAAACAAGGAATTAGGCACAGTAAGCACCCTGCCTAGGGTCCAATATACATTAGGGGCACACAAAAATATTGCTAAGTTCTTTTAAAAATCAGAAGGAAGAATGAATGTTATACAATAAAATATATAAAAATGGATCAAGCCTGAATTATATTTATCTTTATACCAACACATTTATAAAACATAATTTTTAATATTTTTTGGAGGCAGAGGCCTACAAGAGTAAATGTGCCTAGTGCCTGTGGAAAAGGTGGCCCTAGGGCTAACCCTGCACATTTTAGAGAAATATTAGATCAAAGTAGTCGCCATAGAAGCTTGCTCAGTGCTAAGCACAGATGATTTTGGGGGCCAACAGGGAGACACACTGGGTTGAGACTAGAAAGAAGTAGAGGCTCACCAAAAGAACCAATGAGACCCTGACCACTCTGCCTCTGTGAAAATCCAATGGCACTGTCTTGATGTCTTTCCATGTGTAAAACTCTCACATAATTAATGCTCACAGTAATGCCCTAAGGCAGGATTTGTTATTTCTTTTTTACAGATGAGAAAGTTGAAACTTAGAAAGACTACGTAACTCACCAATGTTACAGGTTAGAACTGGAGGTATAGTCAGACCTGGATCTGTTACTATGAGCAGCCAGTCCTTTCTCTTGTCAAGTTAACTTGCATCACAACACACAACTAGAAAAGCAAATAGGCATCATTTTAACTCACCTCACACCACCCTTACCCAACTCCTCATCACCTCACCAAGGCCCTTCTTAGGTTTGTAAGTCAATGCTCGTTTAATTTTGTAAGTCACTTCTTAAACATACAGTGACATCTTTAATAACTACATTTGCAAATCAAAATTTCTTTGATATTGTAAGAAAAGAGCATTTATCTTTGAATAGAAGCTCTTAAATTGGCTGAATCTGTTCTTTTAAATAATTTAGATCCCCTTAATATAAACTTATGAGATTTAAACTTTCTAAGGCTTTTAAATCTAAAAGCTGGATTTACTCTTAGGGGGTATAGTGGAGAAGTGATGATGAATAATTAAAGGTCATTCTCAAACAAAAATATCTATTTAGAATCAGGTCTTCTAGACTGACCAAAACATATGTGGCAATGTATACTTTGATATTATAATTGCTTGCAGTTTATTTTAGGAGAGAATTCTCCAGAGAGTTGATGGATATCTTTGTGGATTATACTATTCCTTGGCATTTCTTACTGTGTAGTTAAAGGATATTGGGATTGTCAATTAGAAAAGTGATTGTATTATTAAAAGAAATGGAGAATATTTTATTCTACAAAATTTCTCCTAGGGAGAACATCATATATTTTTAGAAAAAGAAACCATTGGTACAAACTTCTTAGTATGGAAGATGAGATCCCTATGGGTTAATTAATCATCCTACAAAGCTTGTGGGTCTTGTCCCTAGAAAGCCCTATGGCTCAGAGCCCTATATGCTGGGTTTGAGTGTACCATGTTGGCGTGGAAGATGGGCAGAGTTGAATGGCTCTGCACAAAAGATGGGGGAGTGATTTGAAGTTTCCAGGAGAAGATCCAAAGGAAAGAAGAATAAAAACTAGCCAGAATGATCAGAAAGAGGGAAGAGTTGGGGGTGTCTGAGAAGGGAACTTGGGAGATATTTTATATATATATAATTTTTAAGTTGTTTTCTATGAAGTTTGCAAAGCAAACCTCCTTTCTCTCTCCTCAAGGTCTTCAGTAAAGTCTATCTTAATAATGCTTTTGAGAGGAAGCTTCTTTTAAGGAACTGCAAAAGGTGCTGAGTTATGAGTCAGGGTTGATCCAAGGAAAACCCAGAGTCTGCAGACCTGGAGGCAGGAGCTGGAGGGCCAGGAGCAGAAATACCTTGGTCCCATTTAAATTTTACTCCAAAGGCAATACCACATGTTGGGAAAAGCAAAAGCATCCATTTCCTGGCCCAGCACTGGATATAGAAGGAAATTAGTATTTCTGACAGGGAAATTATTTGAAAGGTCAAGGAACATTTTTCTCTAAAATTCTAAGAACAAAAAACTAAAATATACTAAAGAGATTCATTTTCCCTAGTGATTTTTAAATCAATATTATAATCATATAAAGCCTGTTGGTGCGACTTTATTTTGACATATGTAAGCATTTTAACTACAATAAATTTAATGTTATGATTCAAGTCAACGTTGTAGATGAATACTGATTTTTGTCCAGTGATTTTTATTGTTATTACTATAATAATAAAGATGAAACATATTATTTTATTATCAATCTTTTGGGAGGACAACTACTCTCAACTAAACACTGATATGACTAGGACAGATGATATGATAATTCCCCGCTAAGTGACCTAGGTACAAATCCTTGGTGTGGTGGACAAATGTTTTCTACACTTGCTTCTATTATTTAGCAGTGTACTCTCCATATAAACTATTTCATAAGATTTAAGTTGTTTATTTAGTCCTTTATGTTTTCCTTTGGAACTCAGCAGATTATTCTGAATAGGTCTATGCTGGCAAAGTAAACAATTAATAGAGATATATAATCTTGGTAATACATATGTCCAAAACCTCTTCTTTTTCCCCATATAGCTGGTCTGTATGAGAATTACTGTAGGTCTCCACTTTCTTTATTTTACAAAATAGCCAAGAAGATAGTTGAGTTTTAGCATGTAATCCCTGGAGCTCTGTTTGCTTTCCTGAAATGGCCTGAAACCACTGGGTTACGTCTAATTAATATGTTGTTGGCAGAACACACTAAACAGAAGTTGTCAAAACCAAGTGATTAGAGATTTAGACTCAGGGTTTAATTACATATGCGACTTCCCAAGAGTTACTACAAATAGAATATAACTGCTTCAAGTCTACAAGATCCAAGGTTATTTTTTAAAGCCTCATTAGTACATTTTTTAAAAAATCATAGAGTATGCTGCCAGCAAATATTTTCAAATGGAATTTCTTTTAATCTTGTCAAGTAGTGAATATTTGGTGTTTCATAAGTTTGAAATCTCTTCCCATAAAAATGAAAGAGAGGTGTGAGATGAAACATTCTCTCCATAGTTTTTGACCTAAAAGTTTTGATAACGAAAAGCAAACTTTGGGGCCTGTATTATTCAAATTGTCTACATTAATAAAGCTCACTGGGTAAGCTGGGCTTTTTCACTTATCCAATGTAAACACACTCATAACCCAATATCTTTGCAAATTTCACACTATATTTGCCAACCATAAAATCTCTGCAAACATTGGACAGGATCACCTCTTGCTACCTGGTAACGATGTTTATAAATGTATTTACTCAGATAAGATGACAAAGTGCATTTAAAAAATATTTCTCAGAAGAGATTTTAGAAATGTTTTTTAGCAGTCTGAAATCTCCATTCCCCGTTCTGCATAGATGCTGCCAATGGCTAGATATGCAAAAATGGGGAAGAGTCTGACATAGTTAGCCAAATAATTTTTTACTATCATCGTTATTTTGCAGAATGCTTTTACAAGATACATGAATGTAACTGAGGCAAAGAGTGTGGTTTTTTTAATCATTAACTATTGTAATACACATATGACCATACTGTTAATGTGACCTGAGAACTCTGTAAGTTCCTTCCATTTATTTAGGGTTCATTTGAAGCAATTTTGTTCTCCACTCTGTGGTGCTGGCTCCATCTAACTTTTTGTCTGCCTCAGCAGTGGAGTTCATCTGGATTCTGTTCAAAGCAATCCCGTGAGATTTTACCAGTGACTAAGGTTCAGTTTTTCCATTTGCCTTATCCTTGGCCTTTATCTACTTGCGGTCTGGAGCTGGGGGTCAATCCTATGTGATTTCTAAGAATTGTTCCTTGACTATGTCCTTGTGAGTGTTGCTCCAACCCAGGCCTCTTTCCCAAACAGAGTGGGTGTCTTCTTGTCCTTCCAACATCATGGCCACAAGACTCCAATAACCTCTACCCTAGAGCTTGGCTCCCTAAAGGTGGTCACTGACTGAGTCCTCGGTTACTGAATGAGGCAGATCCTGTTTAACATTGTTCCACTGTGGCTAACTAAATGCTGCGGAATGCAATGCCTTTTTTTGAAACTGTTAATATCCTTCCCTAATTCAGAAATATGTAATTTAATTCTCTGTTTTTATTGGTGTTGAAACAAACAAAAAGAAAACTCCTTGGGGATGTAATTCAAAGGTTTATGATTTGTAAGAAGTATATATTTGGCAGCATGGAATCCTGAAGTATAAAAAGAGAAGTGCTTGAAATAATGCAGAAGAAAATGAAGAAATCAGTTATAATTCCTCCTTGACTAATGAAGGGATTAATCTTCACACTTTTTCCAGAAACTGACATCAATTCCTCCTTCACTGAATGATTTGTTTTGATTAAAGAAAGATATTAATAAACAAAATTTGTATTTTTACAAAAGGGAAGTACAAATGACAAAAATTGTGAAAGTCAAAACTGTTGCTTACGATGCATAACAAATAGCAACTTTTAGGAAATTTGTAATTTTCAATAAATAGTCATAGTAGATTTATAATTTTATTAGTATCTTTTATTAATGTTCATAGTTTGCAGCTAATCTGGTTATATATTCTTTAATCCATAACTCTAAATTTCATGTACCTATACAATAGTATCAAAAGCCAAAAAAATCACACTTACAAGTAATCAGGCAGTAATTCTACATAATATAAAAGAATGATTTTGACAATCATTATAAGCTATATCTTCTTAGATTAGAACATATATGTTTACAGTAGACTACTCATGAAATTTATTGCAAAAGGATAATTCCATTGTATTAGAATAGAAATAGAAAGCAGGAAAAAGGGGGCTAAAAGTGCCTGCACCAATCAATCAAAATAAGTGCCCAGAGACTCCGCAGAAATTTTTCATGAATTTTTTCTCAGTAAACTATTTTGAAGATTATTTACAAACTTGAAAGTGTTTTCCTTTTAAATGCCTTAATTTGTGAAAGAGGAATTATGTAAATTATTTTACAACATGAAATAGTACATAATAAGTTTCTTTGAAATAGAATCTTTTGGTTGGAAGAAATTTAAAAAGCATCCAATTACCTATTTGATGCATCAGTCCCAACTTTGCCTCTCCTGATCTTTCTGATTCCTTTCTTCTGAATATATTCCAGCTTGTTTTTATCACAAAATATGGCACCCAGAACATAATCCAATGCTCCAGGTGCAAATTGGCAAATGCAGAGAAGATATGGACTCGTCTACTTTCTATTTTATTTCCTCCCTTCTTTCCCATCTTCCTACCATTCTTCCTTTGGCAAATACTTACTGAGACAGCCTCATCATGTCTGGCACTGTATTATAGGCTGGAGATAAAAACGAACAAAAGACAACATGTCCCTACGTCCTTAGAGCTTATTGTTTAGTGGAGGATACAGAGAGGTATCAAATACTCACACAAATAGATGTAAAATTGCAACTGTGACAAGTCCTAATAAAAAGTATACAGTCTTATGAAAACCTGTTATAGGAAGATTTGAACTAATCAGGAGATCAAAAATGGCTTCTTTTTTGAGCAGAAGCTGAAGGAGAGGTAGACTTGATAAGTTAAGAAGAAAAAGAAATGTCTCAGGACATGTGCAGTGGGAGTCGCAGGAGAAAACCTGATGAAAGTTTGAGGGATGGAAGGAAGTCCAGTATGAATGGAGCAAAGAACCCTGGAGTCTGAAGGAGGTGAGGTGAGCCAGAGACATAGAAGGCGCCAGAATGTGCAGGATCGTCAAAACCATGTTTTACCTTTAGCCTAATATAACAAATGGAAAAACTACTGAGGAACTTTAAATAGGAAAGAGACAAGTTTTTAATTTTTAAATATTACCATGAAGAGGGGATCACGATTGAAGAGACACCAGAGCATATACACATAGATTAGTAAAAAAGGTTATTGTAGGAGCCTGGGTAAGAGATAATGGCAGGGTCATTGGTGGAGCCAGCAGGGAGAGAATGCATTTGATAAATATTTAGGAGGGAAGTTGATAAGACTTGGTAATGGATCATCTAAGATGGGAGAAGAGTGGACAGGGGTGAGGAAGGATTCCTGGACTTTTGATTTCTGTCTTATGTGACTGGATAGGTGGTGTGCTATTCACTGAGGTGGGAAACATTGAAGAGGGCCAGATTTGGAAGGAAAAATTATGAGTGCATGTTTGTATGAAGAGTCACTGAAAAGTCCATGAGAAAATATCAGTAGGAAGTTGGATTATGTGTGTGGAATGCAGAAGAACATTTAAGGTAGTGATATAAATTTCTGAGTCTTCTTCTGCATATAGATGGTAATCCAAATCATGTGAAAAAAAAAAAAAAAGGAAAGAGGAAAGTTCAGAAGACTGAACCGAAAGAAACTCAACAATTAATAGCCCTTTGGAAGAGGATACAAAGAAAGGCAGATAAAGGAGCAGGTAGCAGGATAGGAGGAAAACCTGGAGGATGCTGGGCCACAGAAGCAAAAGGAATTGAATGTTTCTATTAGGAAAGGGGGCTGGCAGTTAAATATTGCTGAGATGTCAAGGATAGAAAGTGTCTTTCTAGTTGATTCATATAAATTTACTGCCAACTAAAATCCTTAAACGTATTTCAGAAGTAAACAAAAAACCTCAAAATCTTAATGGCTTGATAGAATCACAACTTATTCTTGCTCACATCCCAGCTTGTGAGATTTAGGTTGCTCACTTCAAAGAGGTGACTGAGGAATCACGCTGCTTTAAGCTTGTGACTCCACCATCTCGCCACTTCACAGTCTCCTGGCATCATCCTGCTGGCAGAAAGGAGGAAGAGAACATGGAGAAAGGCACACCTGATCTTTAACCACCTCATCTCAGAAGTGACACATGTCACTTCCACTCACATTCCACTGTTAGAACCAGTGTGAACTTAACTGCAAGGGAGCCTGGAAAATGTAAAAGAAGAAAAACTTACCAGTGAGCATGTACAGTCTCCATATATCCCTGCTCTGCCTTTATGTAGTTGAAGTCTGGAGCCCAGGTAAAGGATCTGGAATATACAATCAATAGATCTCTCAGTGTTAAATTCAGCTGATCCATTTCAGCCCACAAGACCTTTGCTCTGCTTGCTAGCTGAAGTGACAAGCAGATCAAGTGAAAATAGACTTGCCTGAGTTCGAGACGTCATTCTTACCAGTGCTTACACATGGACCTACTTTTGTAGTCTGGCATAGTGAAGGGCTCTCATACTTCAAGCCAATGATAATTCAAATAATCTAGCTCACTCTTTTTGCTTTTGTCATATGTATTTTGACTTCTTGTAAATTTATTCCACACATACAGAATTTATGTCAGTCGAAATAAGAAGACTGCTCCACCTTTATCATTCTCATTATAAATTAATAATATTGGTAATCTGATCTAAACATTACACTTGTCAGTAGGATTATATTTAGTCTGTCTTTGAGAGAACTGTACTTTCAGATGTGCCAGTCATCTGATGTTTCGGGACATAAGAGCTGAGGATCAGGCCAAGGCCCCTGTAAGGGGCTGCTAAGTGTCCAGCTAACCTCCCCAAAGGCTATCATTCTTTAACTACAACACTTTCCAATCATTGTCTTTCTATCAGTCTACTTGACACTGTTGGCAAATGTTTTCTTGAAATTTGGACATACCATGTCTCCTAAATTCCTAAAATCGAAGAGTTTGTGACATATACATTTAGAGCAGCTAAATGCTTCCTTACAACCTTTTTATTCTTCTTTGGCCTCAACTGCCTTTTTCTAATCTGTCTACTCTTTGCTCACATTTCCCAAGAGCCTTGTGGTTAGGCAAGGCCAATTGACTATTTTCATCCAATGAAACATGAGTGGAAGTGAAATATGAGACTTCTGTGCTAAGGCATTTTTTAAGAGTTGATGTGCCATTTCCACGTCCTCTCTTCTGCCAAAAAAACAAAAAAACAAAAACAAAACCCTGAGGTACAGACCCACCTTGGACATGTAGTGTTATTGTGCCATTTTATTTCCACAGCTTAGCCAAGCCTATCCTGACCGGTAATACTATTGCTTGGAAAGTTTCTCTTCCAAGGTGACAGTTTTCTCACACTACATAAAATAAAAACCTGAAATAGTCTACATTTGTTTCATGAACAATAGTGTACAATGTGACAGTTTAGCCAAATGTAGATTCTGGAGTCAGAATGCTGATATTTGAATCTTGGTAACACCATTTATTAGCTATGTGATGTTGGGCAAGTTAATGACCTTTCTAAAATTTGTAAAAGTGAGAATAGCACCTCCTCTTAAAGTAGTTGTGAGGCTCAAATGAGTTTAAAACGTTTAGAGTGAAGCCTGATACACAAGGTAAGCATTTGGTAAGTGTTTGCTATCATTACTGTGTGTAATAGGATCTTCATGAATATGGCTATGATTAAAGTGTGAAGCATTTTGATAATCTGATATGTGAGTGTTTTTGTTGCAGATAACATATATTTTTAAATTATGTTCATGAATGCTTAATTTTATTTACCCCAAAGAAAAATATTAGACCTAATCATGAAGTAGGTTATAAATAATTTCAAAGATAGATTTCCTCTTCTGATATGGATAATGAGCAGCTGTTCCACATCTGTCATCCTGTTTGGAGGTATATATGTGTTCGGCGACTGCACACAATAAACAGTTTTCAGTTTTTTCTCTGACTCTTATCTTTGCTAGATCATATTATGGGCAGTCTATTGAGCTTGTGCACACATTTCAAACATGCATGATTCCATTGTGACTTTAAAAGTTGACTTGATTTATAATTTAATCTCTATTGTTTTTCAAGGGATGCACAGCTAGTAACCAGCATCTTGTCGGTAAGATTTCAATGTTCAATTTTATATTTGCTTTATGAAACGATTAATGAGAAAATGTATAAAAGTTGGACTTTAATCATCATGAATATGAATATGTGAATACTTTTACCTCTGGGGTGGAGTAGGGTGACCATGACTTCTGTGAAGGCTTCCATTCTAAGAATGGAGAAGTGTTATTAAAAAATATAAATGTGCAGTTTTTTTTTTCCCCATGGAAAAGGACTAAGAGTTCATGTAATTTAGTTCCCCGAATAGCCAAAAATGGTCTCTGCCAGTTTTTACTGTCCAACACTACAAGGCTATTTTTCATAAAGTAAACATTCAGCAACAGTTTTCCCAGATGGGATCACACAGCTATCACTCTGTCCTCTCCACACATGGCAAAGAGCTCCATGAAGAAATGACCTTCACATCCAATGTGGAAAGCAGGTGGGGCATGAATGTGCAAAAGCTCTCCCATAGGCCTAGTGACCAGGATAGTATGTCCTGCCAATGGAAAGCAGTGGCAGGAAAGGGCAAAAGACAATTCAGATAACAATGATGAGCACCAGAATTTCTGGTTGGTTTTCTCCCAAGATTAGTATTCAGAAACTACCTTATTTCTACGTGTCTATTGTGCTTGGAAATGTGAGCATAATACTAGCCAGCTGCTGTCTACAAATCTTGGCTCTTGGATGTCAAAAACTCTCCAACTTCGCTTTTGCAAACTCACCAACTTACCATAAAAAATAACTCTTGCCCTAACTATGTTTCTCATGTTCAAAAGATTCCCAAATTGGATCTACAAAATTATATGCATTTTAAAAATTCATCCTTTTTTCTTTTGCTTTCCTTTTTGTAAAGTGTTGAGCTCATTTTAACAAGTATTTTGTGGTATGTATTTCTGGCTTGTTCCAAGCCCTGAAAACTAAAAAATAGTTACTCAAGCCTAGGTTATACTAAACAAATTTTTCTATAAAATTGTCTATCATGAGATTAAACTATTTTGCAAAATGAAGTAATCAAAGATGAGAATCTACAACATACATTTATTATGTGCCTGATTCTTTCTTTTATATCTCTGATCAGACTCAAGGATATATGTTGACAGAGTTTGTTCTCCCTAGAGAGATCTGTCCACCAGAATTATCCATACCCTTAAATGTGTGTGTTGGGAGCTGGGGAAAAACAAGATACATTCATTTAGTGCCTTCTATGTATAGTCACTATGGTTTACCTATGTAATTGTATTTAGTACCCTCAACTAATTACCGAGATAGCTATAAGTATTCTCCTCTTACAGATGAGGAAATTGACATTTAGAAAGCTGAAGTAATTTCCTGAAGTTTGTGTTCAGTTTGGTGTGAATAAAAGCCTAAGAACTTTTTTACTGCTCCACACTCTAAGCCTTTTGCCATTTCATTTTATTCTCTCTTTTAGACACCGCAGCTACATGAAGTTACCAGAATATTTATAATACAAGTATAATACAATAATGTAACTACTTTAATTGGGGTAGAGAGTACCAAAAAGTGCAATGGGTTCTTGGGGCATAAGGAGGAATGCCTAAACTCTGCATGAGAGTTTTCCAATCTAAGATGCGATAGTCTGGGAAACAAATTATAGAATGAGATAGTCTTTGGGCAACACCCCTGCTTTGCCATTTACTTCTCAGCTTGCAAATTTAGGCAAAGTACTTTATCTAACTTTCAGTTTGATATCAGTGCAATAAGCACAATAAAACAAAATTAAATGAAGTAAAAGAGTTGATATTCAAAATGTATGAAGACTGGTGCAGAATAAGGCATCCAATGATCAGAACCAGCCAAAATCACCAGAATAGCCCTATATATGTATATAGGAACCACTTTGCCCACTGCCCACAGGCTCTCTCCTACTGCTGATAGCAGTGTGTAAAGTCAGAGGTGCAGCTGATACTGAGATAGATTACTTTCTAGGAGTGCCATGGTTGCAGCCTAAAGCATTTGAGAGGAGACATAGTTGAAAGCTATGTTAGTCTACTTTGACACTACCAATTTCCAAATGGTAAATATAACATAGTCATAAAGTGAATGTCTTCACATTTTCTGGTATATCCTAGGTAAGACTTGTTCAATTAGACACAGGATGAAGAATCTTCACAGGGCCAAGTGAGATCCAGTGATTTGTCAATGAAGATTTAATTATGGTAGAGAAAAGGAACTTACGTATTTGTGTATTGCCCAAGCAGTATAAAAGACTTCATCCTTTCTCTGACTGAGAGTCAGCCACAATAACCACGTGAGCCTCATTCTTATAACCCAGTCTCATATCCTTTTATGAAAGAATTCTGCTTCAGCCAGCGGGAGGACTCAGTTTATCAGGGCGGACCACTGGAACCAGGGTGGCTACCAGCCCTTGGGATGACTGATATGAGTTCCAGAGCTTCCCAAGGCATATGGTCAATACCACACAAAGGGTAGAGGTCAGAGAGTACTCTAAATAAAAGAAACAAGAACCAGGGCCTACATGATTCTTAATTAGGGCTTGGAGTACTCTGTCTGGGTGGCATTTCCAGCCCTGGTTGATCCTAAGCCCCACAGAAGGCCTTATAAACTATATTAGCCTTAGCCAGGTATGGTGACACTGTCCCAGCTACTCAGGAGGCTGAGGCAGGAGAATCGCTTGAACCTGGGAGGCAGAGGTTGCAGTGAGCCAAGATCATGCCACTGCACTCCAGCCTGGGAGACAGAGCAAGACTCCATCTCAAGAAAAAAAAAAAGGAAAAGAAGTTATGTTAGCCAGGGTTCTCTAGAGAAACAGAACCAATAGGATAGATAGATAGATAGATAGGATAAGATAATTTACTATGGCAATTGGCTCACCTGATTATTGAGGCCACGACGTTCCATGATGTGCCACCTGCAAGCCAAAGAACCAGGAAATCATGATTTTGCCTTTGTTCAAGGGCCTGAAAACCAGAGGAACCAATGGTATAACTCTCAGTTTGAAGTTAAAGGCCTTAGAACTGGGGGAGTGCTGATGTCCAAAAGCAGAAGAATACGGATATCTCAGCTCCAGAAGAGGGAATTAATTTGCTATTCCTTCACCATTTTGTTCTACTTGGGCCCTCAATGGATTGGATACTGCCTGCCCACGTTGGTGTGGGTGGATTTTCTTTACTCAGTCTGCTGATTCAAATGCTGATGTCTTCCAGAAACACCCTCATAGACATACCCAGAAACTGTGTTTTACTGGGCATCTCTTAACCCAGTCAAGTTGACACATAAAAAGTAACCACTACAGAAATGGTTCAAGTAGGCATTCCCAAAGTGCAAGACCCCTTGAGCTTGGGACTCTGTGTGAGAGTCTCATGTGCCTGGATCTAAGAGCACATATAAATGGTGTGCCCTGAAAAAAAAACAAAAAACCAGTATACCTATTGCAGCACTATCATAATAACAAAGATATGGAATCATTCTAAGTGTCAATCACTAAATGATTGGATAAAGAAAATGTAGTATATATACACAATGGAATACTATTTAGCCATAAAAAAGAATTATATCACATCTTTTGCAGCAATGTGGCTGAAACTGGAGTCCATTATCTTAAGTGAAACAATTCAGAAACCGAAAGTCAAATACTACATATTCTCACTTATAAGTGGGAGTGAAACAAGAGGTACATGTAGACATAGAGTGTGGAATAATAGACATTGGAGAACTAGAAGGGTGGAAGAGAGGATAGTGATGAGTAATTAACAGATATAGCGTATGTTATTTGGGTAATGCATACACTAAAAGCCAAGACTTCACCATTATATGCATGTAACAATTGCATTCGTACCCCTTAAATTTATACAAAACAACAACAAAATAAGAACTAAGTGCATTTGACTATTATGATCATCACCATCATGATCATTCTATCAATATTGTGTTTTCCATTGGAAATGTGTTCCAACAATAAAAGAAGTGAGGTGCTGAAGCAAAAAGTATTCAAAAACAGTTCAGAGTTTGAATTAAAGATGATGGGTTGACCTATTCATTTCTCTCCATCCCTTCTCACTAAAACAAACGCAAGAGGATTTTTAAAAAATCAGAACTCATCAGGACTAATAGAACTGGTGAGGAGCCAACAAAAACAAAATCTTGGAAGCTATAAAGCAGATGAATGAATGGTTAATCACTTAGGAGACTTAAAAATATGGAATCCCAAGTCAAGGAGTGGGAAACTCTGAGAAGCAATCCAATTTCTACTGTCCTTAGGAATTAGGAGCAACTACTTCTGGAACTAGGATGGACTGAATACACAAGGACTGGTTGAATATTAGATTCTCAGACCTCCTCCCCACTCCAGAAACATGACTGTTCAACATTTCCATCAACTTGCTCTCCACTCCCAACAGAAAACCGAGTTACAGCTGGGCGTGGTGGCTCATGCCTGTAATCCCAGCATTTTGGGAGGCCAAGGTGGGTGGATCATGAGGTCAGGAGATCGAGACCATCCTGGCTAACACGGTGAAACCCCATCTCTACTAAAACAAAAAACAAAAAACAAAAAACAAAAAATTAGCTGGGCATGGTGGGGAGCGCCTGTAGTCCCAGCTACTCAGGAGGCTGAGGCAGGAGAATAGCATGAACCCGGGAGGCAGAACTTGCAGTGAGCAGAGACTGTGAGCCACTGCACTCCAGCCTGGGCAACAGAGCAAGACTCCGTCTCAAAAAAAAAGAAAGAAAAAAAGGAAAAAAAAAAGAAAACTGAGTTATTTCTGGAGAGCTAGTCTTTGGACTAGAGAATACATGGCATGATAAAGTAAAAGTATTCAAGTAAACAATGAAACACAGTCCCCACTATTAGCACTACCACTAATTCAGCTTTTTTGTCCCATTTAATTCCCAGAATTCTGGCATTCAGACTTGTAGCTTTCCAGGCAGGGTTTTGGAAGAATATTTTCTGGGGAATGTAACCAGACTGAGAGAAATCCCCTAAAGGTGTGATTCAGAGGTTTCTAGGTGTCTCCGAATATCTATTTTTCCCTTCTTCTACAATCTTATAATTTATTATTAAGCATATGACTACATGCATATTGTAAAAAAAAAAAAAATGACACATTTCCCAACCTCCCTTGCCATGACCTGTGGCCAGTATTTCTGACCAATGGGATGTAAGCAAATGCTGTATGTATAACTTCAAAAGGTGGGATATATATCCTTCCTTCCTTCTTCTTATTAGCTAGAGTGTAGACATGGTGCGAAGGCTTCTTGGAACACAGAATGCACAGAAACATCCTAGAGACGGTGGAGCAGCAAGACAAAAGATGTCTGAATCCTGGGCACTCTATAGCACTCTACTAGCCCAGATTTACATTGAATGGAAATAAGCGTCTTTCTTGTTTAAGCTTCTCTTCTTTCAATCCTCTGTTACCCAAAACTGAACACACATTTTAACCAGTACAGTAATGTAAGATGTTTTCCACATGAAACAGCATAGCCTAATAACCGTACAAAGAGGCATACAGTTGAAGAACTTTGGCCAAGCACATGGAGTTAACAAACAGCTTTTCAGTGCCTCACTCTTAAAATTAAGAAGTCAACCAAGGATTCCCAAAAACCTGAGGGATTCTTGAACTATCATAAGGACAGAGACCACAACAACTGTAATGATAACAACAGAAGAGAATATCTTTTATAAAAAAGATAACAACAAGAAAGCAACTTGGAGAAAATAGAAACTATGCAAGAAAAAAATCCAAGAATTATTAAATCTTTAAATAAATAAGATAAAATATTGGGCCCATGAAACAATATGAAGATACCATAAAAATGGAACTGAGATAATTTTTGGTTTTAAAAAGTTTATATAAATTTTTGTGGAGTGGATCATGCCTGTAATCCCAGCACTTTGGGAGGCCAAGGTGGGTGGATCATGAGGTCAGGGGTTCAAAACCAGTCTGGCCAACATGGTGAAACCCTGTCTATACTAAAAATACAAAAATTAGCTGGGCATGGTAGGGGGTGCATGTAATCCCAGCTACTCAGGAGGTTGAGGTAGGAGAATCGCTTGAACCTGGGAGGCGGAGATTGCAGTGAGCTGACATAGCACCATTGCACTCCAGCCTGAACAACAAGAACAAAACTCCATCTCAAAAAATATATATATTAATTCTTGTGAGTTGTTACAGGTTAAAAATATGCTGACAGAAATGAAAAATTTAGTGAGGATTAGAGAATAAAATGGAAAAATATCTTCCAGAAAGTAGAGTAAAACACAAAGAAGTGATAAATCAGAGAAAAATATTTTTAAAAATAATTAATTCAAGAATTCCAACATCCAAATAATAGGGATTATAAAAACAGAGAACAGACAAAACTAAGGGTGGAAAGTCTTCAAAGAAATAATTTCTTAAAATTTCCCAGAATTGAAGTACATAAGTTGCCAGATTCAAGCCCATTTTGTGCTCAATGCAATAAATCAAAATAGGCTCATATCAATCCATATAACTGATAAATTTCAGAACACTAGAGAAGAAAACAGACCCTAAGAATGTATAGTGGGGGGAAAAATGATAACACAAAGTTCAGGAGTCAGAAATTCACTAGACTTCTCAACAACAGCAATGAATACTTGAAGTAATGAAGTCCTATCTCCAAAATTTTGATGCAAAATTATTTCCAACATAAAATTCTACACAAAGCAAAATGATTTATCCTGTATGAGGGTAGAATAAAAATGCTTTAAGTCATTTACTAACTAAAATTGTAATTTCCCACCTGCTCAGGAAGTTACCAAAGGTGTCTTTTACCCAGGAAAATACACCAAGAAAGAGGAAGACCTAGATCCAGAAAAAGAGAGAGTCAACTCAAAAGATGTGAAAATAAACCTTAGGGTCGTGGTTGTCTTAGGTCAGGTATCCTAGAAGCAGAGACTGAAACAGGAATTCATGTGCTTGTAATTTACAGAGGGATCACTTTCAGCAGAGAGAGAGAGACAATGGGGAGCAGAATAGGAAAGGGGAAGGAAGCAAGCAAAGATGTCAACTCAGCTGGAGGATATCTCAGCCTGGTCCCAAGGGCAACTTTGGGGCATAAATTGCACCACAGAGGTGGTACCACCTAGAGGCAAAGAGACCCAACTTTTGTATTTTTGTGTCAATCCACCATCGACTGTGGAGAGGTCCCAGTGGGAAAGGTGTAACCTTTGGTTAAGGTTACTCTCATTGGGCTGAAAGTCATTCCTGAAGAAGAAGGCATCTTTGAGGCATTAACATTCACATCGGTGGGAGGGCGTGTGCCCCAATCCTATAAGGGGATCTAGGTAGGTTACCAAGAGAAGCCACTTCAACAGTGAGAAAGCAGAATACAAGTGTGCAACAGCCATTGAGGGCAAGATATTCAGACAGAGCGGTTCTGAAGACTCTGGAAAAGGTATTTCAGGAAAATAAAACTGTGGGAATGCTTAATGTGTTTGAACATATTAAGAAGAGGTCTGTGTAATTGAGAGAGAGTGTGTATAAATTAGTGACAGGTACATAGAGAACTTTGCAAACATAAAACAATAAAATAATTCCAGGAGAAATAAAAAGTTGTACTGAAGGATAAATTAATCAAAGGATACTATATGGTTCAACCATGAATAGCATTTCAAATGGTCATAGTACTGAGCAACTGAATACTAATCTAATCAAATGTACCAAAAAAAACCCAAAAAAAACCAAACTCTACTTGGAGGATAGGGCATTGGAAGTGGGGGCAGTAGAGTGAAAGAGTCCTAGAGGATTGCCCACTGGTGAGCCAGCACTTCTCTTCTCTGGTTACCTGGTAACATGCCAATGGGACCAGTGCTCCTCTCCCCACAGGGTCTATCAGAACTGGTTTGCTACTCCCCTAGGCAGCTGGTATCAAGCTGCAAGGTGCTGGTCTCCACTGGCAACAGCACTCTTATGTATGTAAAAGCCCTACTGTCACATTGCCTGCCTTCTCCAATCCCATATGCAAAGAAAGCAACAGAGCTTACAGAGGCATTCCTCTCCTAGAGTACAAACCTGGCCCAAGTATACCTCTCCATGTGATGCCAAGGGTCCGCAGACTGAGGTCTCCATGTATTCTGCCAGTTCTTTTGCCTGTGAGTTCCAGCCTGCAGTGCTTGATGCTTGTGACATTGCCTGAGCCCTTCTCCAAATGGAGGTCAATATATAGTGCCTAAAGCAAAAAAAAAGTGGGAGTATAAACAATTGTTTACAGCTATTTAGAGGCATTGAAATAAATGACAACAGAATCAAACAGTGACTTGGGGAAGAAAGAAATGAGAAGCTGGGGTAAAGGATTGCTATTTTTCATAACACATATTGTAGAACTATTGTGTATACAAAACCTTCATAAAGATAAAAATATGTTTTCAAAAAGGTTAAGAAAGTTGCTTTACTGTTGTACTTCTCAAATAGTTAAATAGAAAAATTCTAAGGGTGGAATAGTGTAATCAGCATTCACCAATCTTATTTGATTCTAGAATCTTTAAAAAATGTATTTCTTAAAATAATTACTTGTTAACATCTACAAAGGCAGAAATATTACCATTTGGTAAACTATCACCGTACACAGTAAAGGACACAATTTTATAGAAAGCAGAAAATACCAAGGTCTATAGGAAAAACATCATCTAGCACTTGCTGTGTGCCCACCTGCTCTTGTCCTGGGCATTGTGCTAGAGGTCATAGTGTGTGCTTGCTCATTTAATTGGCTTCTGATCAGATCTGATGCTTTAATTTTTGAGTCAGCCTCACAGCTCATTCATTCAAGGGAAATTGAGTGAGTGTCTACTATGTGTCAGGCACTTCTAGGGGAAATTACACAAAATACATGTGGTCCCTGACCTCACCAGAGAGATTCCACTGTACTGAAGAAGAAAAGGAGAATGGATATATACATATTCAGACAATCCATCACCGTGCATCATTTTGCATTTCGTTTATGCAATCCATTTTTGTAGGCTCTGAAGTAACTTTTACATTAGCTTTCAGCTACTGCATGATTTGCTATAAGCCAGCTCAGCCCAGGTAGGTTAGAGCCAAACACTATTCTCTTAATTCAACAGGCATGCCCATTTGCATCCTCCATTCATAGCTTCAAAGATGGAGGGCATCTACAACTTAAGTTGTATTCTCCTTCTTTAGTTCTCTGAAGTATATAAACCACTGCTATACAGTAACGTGACTGAGTTGATTTTACCATGAAAGCTCACAAAGCTAACAATAAGATATCTTCAGGACATTTCAGCTTTAGCTTTTCTCAGTGATGGGCCTGAGTCCTGTTTTCCTTAGACTTTGGTAATAGCTTAAGCTATAAACTCAGATTTTACTGAACTCCTGAAACCTACTGAAAGGCAAGGACTCAAATTATAAAAACATCAACATTCCTTTTTCTTTGTTAGATAAAGTTTACTCAATTATTTTACCTACAGAAGTTATATTTCTTTACTTGAACATATTTTTAAAATTATAGCAAATACAATTAAAATAATCAACTATAGTGCCTCATCTAAAAATATCCATCTTCATGCATTTTCTTGCAAGATTAAAAAAAAAAGTCTTTTCCATGTAGATACTCGTCTTAATTTCTAACAAATTAAGAGAACAATGGCTGTGTGGGAAGCCACTGGTGGAAAAGCTGCAGGTACACACTAGGCCACTTTTCCAGGCCATGACTTACACTGCACTTGATTTCCAGGGAGCAATGCATGCCTCATCACTGTGTTGTTAGAGGCTATGGACCACTTTATGACTGTGAGCATCTTCCTTTTGCATGTAAGTACTGGAGAGAAACAAATCATTAGAGAAAGAGAGAAGCAGATGTGAGTTTTGATTGCTAAAACACACGAAAGACATAGACTGCTGGAGCTGTGCTTTGCTGCATGGAGAGCTGCTCTATCCCAAGAGTTAATAGAGTACAGGGGCAGAGGCACGCCTAGGACATCAGCTGTCTGTCAGGTGGGGGAAGGGTGCACAGCTATATGGATTCCTCAGCTAGGGGTCACTAGGCGCCCTTCATATGCTACAGGAGAAGAACGTTTAGCAATTGAAAACAGCTATGCTGGAAAACATGCCTTTCAATATAGTTCTTTGGCTTTTCTCCTTTGTTTAATGCTTCTAACATGTCATTTAATGTATTGATTTTCTTATTCAAACTACAGGTTAAGCATGTTCATCACAATCTGTGTCCATTTCTTCTTGGCGAAAATAACTCACTATATTTTTAAAATAATAAATGAAGGTGATGTTTTGGGTTTTTTTTTCACCTTTCACATTTCAAATCATTACAAATGGCTTGTGCCTTTTTCTAGATTACATTTTAAAATAATCATAGATAGCCAGGGTTGGGAATAAAATTATTGTTCTGGGAACTGCTTTACCATTTCTAAAATGTCAGCACCAATGTTAATCTGACTACTTGCTAAACAATTGTAGTTTGTACTATCATTATAGCTCTAGTATAATATCATTCAGTGAAATCTTACTCTTCCAACAGGCATCACTACACCTATACTTCATATAAAGGTGGTAAGAAAGCCAAGACTGAGAAAGGACAAATAATTTTACCTTGATTGCCATAGAAGGATACCTAGGAAATCCCTTTTGGGATACTATGAAGGGGGCCCTAAAACAAATGCCTCTTTGTTATAAAACTTATTTATTTGGTCAGTGAACTATGCCTTAAATTAAACGAAGCCAGCAGGCCTTAAATATAATCCAGCTAATGTAACTCGATTACAATGCAGCAGTTTGAATGTAGTCATCAATGCCATGCTTAAAAGACGAGTGGCTTCCATCAGCATAATATAAAAGGATTACCTCTTCCTCAGTGGTCCAGTTCCAGAAGGCATGGCCACATTTCCTACACCAATTTGACACCATAAACAAAAAAAGACCCAAAGGCCATGTCTCCAGTGAAGCTCAAGACAACAGGACAAACACTGGGACAGTGCTGCTATTACCGCACATACCAAGAGCTGCTGGCAAAAGTGATGTTCTACTATCCTGATGAGGCAACAGTTTCCACAGGGACCACAGGTTGCTGGAACAATGCTGACACCTCTTTTCTAAGGGAAGTGGATCGAGTCCTTCTCAGGTAGAATTGCCAGTTAAAATACAGGACATCCAAATATTTCACAGGACATTCTTATACTAAAAAATTATTCATTCTTTATCTAAAATTCAAATGTAAATGGGTGTCCTGTATTTTTCTTTGCTAAATCTGGCAATCTTATTCCTGTGGTAGGGAGAAATTACTTTCCTTTTTGGATACAAATCCTCCATTTTTCTCTTTGCTGAGTTAAGGGAAGACAGGAAGGGATATAAAAATTTTGCTCACAAGTCTGTGTTCTCCACTTGAAGACCCACTTATTCAGAGGAAAAAGAACTTAGAAAAATAGAGTTTAGTCAAACTTGTCCAGAAGTCTAAGAACTTAAAGTGATTGTATAGTCTGAAATCTGAGAGTTACATATTCTCAGCATCTACTCTCATCCATAAAATCTAACATTAAATAAATCAGCATAATGGGTCATGCAAATGGGAATTAGAAAGGTTCCATGTTAGCTTTTATTTTACTGTTGGAAAATAACTTCTCCATGCTTCCATTTTATCTCCAGGGATTTGAATAAGGGAAAGACCACCATACTGGATAACAGTCTAAGATGGAGTTGGGTTTTTAAAAAATCAGACCATGGTGGGGCATCTCAAAAGTGGGTAGTCTTTAAGCAAATGTATAATATTATTCATATTGTAAATGTTCTTTAGAAAAAAATATTACCTTTTAAGGGTCAGGCATATTTATAAACAGGTGTAAAAGTTAGTTTTTACATAATCTGAATTGAAGAATGCTAGGAAACTCCTCTTAGGTCAAATTGTTTCCTCTCCCTAAATGCTACAGTGCTTAAAAGATCAGCATCCAGTATTCAGTTTATCAGTTTCTTTGAATCTCTAGGAAGGAATTATTATAGCACTAATACTTTTAAATGAATGATTTTATAGGGAGACCGGAGTTCAGACAGCATAAACATAATTAATTTTAATTCAGGTCACCAGATAATGCAAAAAAAAAGAAGAGAAGGTAATTGTAGGAGGTGAGGATCATACCCAAGAAAAACATCAGTTGCCCCATAAATGTGCCTGCAGTGGTCCTGACTCATGCTCTTTATTCCACTCCCAAATGTGTCACGCTTTTAGTTGAAGAGACAATCATTTTTATTTAACCATTCTCCTTTTGTCCCGCTCTCAGAGTACAATTCATTCACTCCTGGCCCTACTCTTGTCCAGTGTAGGCTGCCAAACTGGGCCAATTCAGATAACATAGTAGGGTTCAAAAGAGCTTTCCCTATTCATCACCAACTAGCTGTGTGACTCCATGCAAATTGCTTAACATCTCTGGACCTTGGTTTCAGCATCATACACTGATGAAATGTCATTAGATGGTCTGTCAGTCTTACCAAGAAAGGAAAGAGAAAAACTTACATTCTTGAAATCTTGTAATTGGTTCAGCAGAGGAGATATATTATCTCACCCCACCATTGCTTGACCCCTTACTAGCCATATGTTCTGGGGAAATTTACTTCATCTCTCTTTGCCTCTGTTTTTGTCTTGTTTTATCTGTAAAAACAGGGAAAAAGAATGCCTACTAGACTATGATGTCATGATAATAAAAGGAGTTAAATCAGTTGGCATATAAAAGATGCTTAATAAATTTTAGCTATTATCATAACTAATAATAGCTATTACTTTCTCCAAGAATTATTTTTCTTTCAAAGAAGAAAATTAGTTATATCAACAACCCTGAGATATTGTCATCTCTAGAGTGAGTTAGTTTTAACTGGCATTTCAAGAAGATGTAGTTATCTTTGTTTCCAATTAATAATTTTCAATAACAGCTTTGTTTTAATAAGAATTTTTAAAAAGTAAAAATTCATATTATCATCACTAACTGCTCAGGACAAATACTTTTTTTTTTTTTTAACATATAAGGAATTCAACAAACCGAAAAAATAATCTTAATTTCTGCTCCCAAGTAATTCGCATATTTTAATACCTAGCCATAACACAGTCCTTATACTATTGAGCAATATACAAATGAAAATCACACCTTTACTTTTTTTTTGTTTTTTTGAGATGGAGTCCTGCTGTGTCGCCCAGGCTGGAGTGCAGTGGCGTGATCTTGGCTCACTGCAAGCTCCACCTCCTGGGTTCATGCCATTTTCCTGCCTCAGCCTCCTGAGTAGCTGGAACTACAGGCCACCACACCTGGCTAATTTTTTGTATTTTCAGTAGAGACGGGGTTTCACCATGTTAGCCAGGATGGTCTGGATCTCCTGACCTCGTGATCTGCCCACCTCGGCCTCCTAAAGTGCTGGTATTATCGGCATGAGCCACCGCACCCGGCCCACACATTTAATTTTAAATTAAATTTTGAAATGACAAATTAAAGTTGTTACCTTCCTAGACTGACATAATAAAAACACATCATTACTTAATGGAGTAGATTGTAGATAGATTGTAAATATCTGTGACATAAACAAAGATTTCAACCACACTTCATTCTTTTCTTCTTTCAACTTCTTTAAGAAGTCTACTGTTTGCTGAGGAGTACTTTTCCCTCTCTGGTTGCACTTATCTCCACCACCACATTCCTGGTGCTGCTTCTGAATTTATCACTTACCCAAACCATTGTTATTAACCTGAGCTTCACCGGCAGTGTATTAAAACGTTGAAGTATTTTTCTTAATAGAGAATGAAGAAATCATTTATGGTACAAATACTGCTTTGTGTTGTCATGAATTTTCAGTTGTCTGGCATATATCTAATTGTTGCAACTGCATTATTTAATGTTATCATCTTTTTTCTTTTCTTTTTGGAATGTAGAAAATGTTAACACTGGAAGTGGTTAATGTGATGAAAAGCACATTAGAAAAAAAAAATCCACCTCAATCCAAAGTGATGGCATTAAGTGGAATCCAGTGTATCGTGGAGCACCTAATGCACACAAGATGTGCAGCATGTTCCCTGGTCAGAACTTTTAAATACTAAGTAGCAATGAATGGGAGAAATAAATCAAATGGGAGGATAGCTGGAATAATAAACAGTGAAGATGCTTCATACTCACACTCCAGCAAAGCAAGATGAAAAAATGATCCTGGCTGTCATGAGCTATTACTGACTGAAGAACTTCGTTTCAGCTCTTCTAACTTGAAAAATGGAAAAAAAGAAAGAAAGAAATGAAAAAGAAAAAGAAAGAATGCTGGAGGAAAATAGCTTTTTTTTTCCTTGAGTCTCTCAAACTCGTCAGTAAAACAAACTGCTATGTATCATCTGTTTAGTGACAGAAAATATATATATTGAGATCAAAGATAATCAAGGTACACCTGGTTATTATTTGTAAAGACTTAACTGTAAGTTTTTAATGATTAATTTATCTGCCACATAACGCTTTAATAGATCATGTGAAACATCAAGGGAGGAATGTGGTACTGCATTTCTAAAGCCTCCTTCCCTGTCTCTGAATGATAATAGGCATGGGAGTCATCATTAGTCTTGTTAGACGATGGTTCCTTTAGGAATCTCTATGTGTTACCTTTTAGAGGGAAGGTCAAAGAAGCCACCCCTGGGGACTCCCCTGCAGGATACAACTAACACAAGCATAAACTGTATGGAAATGGCTAAATTGTCTTTACTGAGACCTTGGTCTTTCGCATCAATCAAGTCCTTCTGAACTAGTAAAACAGATAAGCACCCTGCTGGCAAAAGTGTTACTATCCTTATGCTTGTCATGACTGGCACTACAAATTTAACAATAAAGAGGTAGTTATTTGTCTTACTTCTTTAAAAAACAAAATAAGTGTGCCGAAAGACATACAGTTGCAGGGAAAACTCATTTTAATGGCGAACAGAGCGACAAAAAAATTGCTAAGTGGTTTTGGTGTCACTCTCTTTCAGTCCTTCCTCAAAAGACCCTGTATTCAGGAATCCAATTGTAACTGCTGTCAGTGCACATGGAGAAGGTAATATGAATCCGACAAGCCAAAACAAAGCAAACCAGGACCCCATGGCTGCCATGTGGGAGGGGGCGGATTTATCCGCCCTCACGTCTCAGCTTCCTGAGAGTGGAGCCTGTGTCAATGCCTCATCCTGACACCTAACTCATGGGGGAATTATAAGTCATCAATACCAATGACTGTAAAACACTTTGTAAATAAAAATGGCTTAGAAGTTCCAATTAACAACAGAAAGTAACCCTCTGGGGTGTACCAGAGAGAAATAACTACAGCCATAAATAAGCAATGGTGAGTTTAGGTTCACTTCTTATTTCAATGCCATTAAAAATGGACCTCCTTCCAATCTCCAATCTGAAGACTCAGATTTTTTTTTTTTTTCTCGTTTACACTATACAGTGTTATGCTCATGAGTGGGAAGCATTGAGGATATACAGGATTGGGCATTCCCTGCTATTTTAATATGAGTATTATGAACTTACATACTCTTATCTACCTTCATGTCAAAAACAACAACAACAACAACAACAAACAGCCAGAAGTAGTATAACTTAACTTAGCTAACTGTATGGCCACCACAGATGTGCCATTAACAGGGAGCATAGCAAGCCCAAGAAGTGGCCACAGTGCCCACCCTTAGTATACTTCATGCTTGCCCCATTTAGAACTTTCACAGGCTCACACAATGGATTATCAATCTGACCCAGGAAGTATCCACTGAGCCTGTAGTATGTCCCAGGCACTGTGCTAATCACCGCCAACATATCTCACTTATACCTGTGAGGAAAAGAGGCTTGGGGAGCAATTTGATATGACCAAATTATAATTAAATTAATAGCCATATAATACTAAATGTCATGAATTATTCTAAATGCATCATAGAAAAATCAACCCATTATTACTCAGAATAGCCCTGCGAAGCAAGTACTACTGTTATCTACATTTTAAGATAAAGAAACCCAGAACGATTGAATAATTTGCCCAAGGTCACAGAGAACTGAGACTTGAACCTTGGCAGTTGGACTCCAGAATCCATGCTTTTCCACTTCTCAACCTGGAAAAAGAGCCCAAGTTTTTGGTTCCACACTTAGTGTCTAGGGTCTCTGGTTGATTTTAAAAATTAAAAAATAAATAAATATGGTAAGATATGGCAGCTTATCCTTCAGGTCCTCACAAGCCTGTGCAATGACAGACAAACAACTATAGGGTGATAGAAGTCGCAGGAATGTGCAGAATAGTCAGGAAATGTAAATAAGGGAGCATTTAGCTCAGACTGGGGTCTTAAAAGAAATCTCAGAAGAAGATAATGAATCGGCCGGGTGCGGTGGCTCAAGCCTGTAATCTCAGCACTTTGGGATGCCCAGACGGGCGGATCACGAGGTCAGGAGATCAAGATCATCCTGGCTAACACGGTGAAACCCCGTCTCTACTAAAAAATACAAAAAACTAGCCAGGCGAGGTGGCGGGCGCCTGTAGTCCCAGCTACTTGGGAGGCTGAGGCAGGAGAATGGCGTAAACCCGGGAGGCGGAGCTTGCAGTGAGCTCAGATCCGGCCACTGCACTCCAGTCTGGGTGACAGAGCGAGACTCTGTCTCAAAAAAAAAAAAAAAAAAAAAAAGAAGAAGATAATGAACCGTGGTTTCCATTTCCCTAGAAAATCTAGTTATATGTGCCCCTATTTTTTGGCAGGCATTCTTGCAACCTTTGGCCTAAGTATGCACAGCATGTTCACAGGAATAATTTCAAATATAATATGAAAAAAAAATTAGCACCATCCTTAGCTTCTGTTAGGTCTATTGTAAGATCAGGGTCCATAGTAGCAAAACTCAGGCTGCCATAGCTTGACCAGAATCCAGGGTACTCAGCTGCCCCTCTGAAAACATGTTGGCCATGGGGCATCTCTAGAGCAGCTTTAGCTGTCTGGTGAGTTTGGCTGACTCTCCAATCACCACAGAGGTCCTGATGGACAGAGGTTCTGACTATCCTTCCCAGATTAAGCATGAGGGGTGGGCAACAGTTGTTCTACCCTGCAGGGACCATCTCTACAGCAAACATCACCTCCAAATCTGAGCTCCCAACCTTGCAGAAAGACCCCACTTACAGGAAGACAACTCAGTGGGGAGACGGTGTTTGGGGAAGATGAATTGTAGGAGGAGGAACGGAGAAGGGAGTGGCAGATGCAGGCAGCATCCTCAGCTTCTGCTTGGTCCTTGATTTATCTCTGTAGAGGAGACTGATCTCCAGGAAGAACAGACCTCCCTTCCCCCTCCACCCCTTCAGCACAGCAGTGATGCCTGCACAGGGCCTGTCCCTGCCATACACCTATCAAGAATACACCAAAGCCATTAAACATACCCATCTTTACTGACTAAAAGACTGCCATCTTTTTAACCTTTTAAAATATATGGCACATGCATACAATGAAAAGCAATGATGTTATAGATTTATTGACATGGAAACATGTTCACTATGTATCACCGAGTGAAAACAAATAGGTTATGAGAAATAAATACCAAATCCAATTTTGTAAATGGTTATATACATATAAAAAGACTGGAAAAGTATGCATCTGGATGTTTACAATGAAGGGATTATTACAAGTATTTTTTTTCCTTGTGCTATCTGTCTTCTTTATGAAGACAATGTATTATTTATTTGTTTATTTACTTCTTTGAAAGAGCTATTTTATCTTTTCCTCAGGAAGAGGGAGATTTTTATTTCTTATTTTTTATTTTTTGGAGATGTAGTCTCAGTCTGTCTCCCAGGATGAAGTGCAGTTTTCTGAACACAGCTCATTATAACCCTGACCTCCTGGGCTCAAGCAACCCTCCCACCTCTGCCTCCCAAGTAAAAGGGACCATAAGTGCGCACTGGGACCACAGGTGCACACTGGGACTATAGGTGCACACTGGAACCATAGGTGCGTACCACCGTGTCTGGCTAATTTTCTTTTTTTTTTTTTGTAGGGACAGGGTCTCGTTATGTTGACTAGGCTGGTCTCAAACTCCTGGCCTCAAGCAATTCTCCCATCTTGGCCTCTGAAAGTGATGGGATTTCAGGCGTGAGCCACTGCACCCAGCCAGGAAGGGGGAGATTCTTAAATAGGTGGCTGTAGTATCAGTTATTATCAGTCTTAGTGGTTTGATTTGATTGAAATAGCTCAGGCTAAGGAACAAGACTTTAATTGCAGGGAGAGAAGTATGTTGATGAACTGGATTTGTCAGCTCTTTCCTGATAACTAAAATAAAATGTGAAGTGGTTATTGCCATTTAGCATATCCTCAGAATTCAGACTTTATGACTTCCCTGTCACTCACCAAATCAAAATCAGAGTATCCCAAAGTAGATATGTTAGAAAAAGAAAAGCCAAAAGATTGGGTAACTCAATCAATTTGGGAAATGTTGAGCTAACTAGTGTTAAATAGTCATCTTTCTTGCAGGACTTCTGAGAGCCTCGTTATGCTAATGTACGTTGTATATTTCCACAAAATAACAGTCTTCCCAACTTTATATTTATCCATGGAATTCATTTTTGCCAAAGCATCACATGGGACCAGTGACAAGTGAATGCTGCATTGCTTGGCAACACTGTTCTAAGTAGTAATCTAGAAACACCTGTAAACACATATAGTAACTCCCTCAGGAGAATTTTAAAATAGTTTAGCAAATATAAATCTATTATTTTCATCAATGATGCTCTAATTTCAGAAATTATGAGATTAGTCATATTAAGTCAGTTCCACCAGGTTGCTTCACCAGCACTAAAGAGTTTCATATCCATGAATAAATGTATGAACTCAAAATCTGTGACATCACTTTCAAGTAAAGGGGACCAGTCTCTAAACAAAATAAAATGTACACCTGTCACTGCCATTCTTTTGAGTCATTACAGTTTATAAATTTATACACCATGAAAAGCTTTGTTTATGTTCATATGGTGTGAAAATTGCAAGAAAAACTTTAAATTAATTACCTTTTTTAAAAGAAAGCAATTGAAATTTATCACAGACAGTAAGGGAATTTATTTACATGCCATAAAGCTTCTGAAAATACAGTCATGAAATATGAGTTAGGAAAAGTAGCTCATGCCCTCACATGTCCTCAAGATGGAAAAGCAAATTAGCGGGCCATAACTGCAAACCACAGTCTTGTGGTTTTCGTCTCTCTCCCCAGCTTAGATTTTGCAGGATCTCAAAGGCAGACTTAACTCAACAATATGATCTTTTCTTTTGGGTTTACTCAAAAATTTTCCCCAGAATCTACATGATCTGCTCTTAAAACAAGAAGCTGGCCAGTTAAGACAGTTTATCATAGTTTCCCTTCACACCTCAGGAATAGACACCAGTTGAACCACATCTCAGAATCCATTTAGCTGGGGGTGAGGAGGGGTGCTTCTAGGACTGGGTCTTTTTTTCTCTCTCTCTTAGAAGTATCATTTTATTTCACTGTGAAATAAGCTGATTAGTATGTAGAAAAGCAACAGTCCCTTGATTTCCACAAATGTGTTTTGATTTTTTATTCTGGGCTTCAAGCCTTTCCTGCATACATTTAACCACAGCCTACTCCATCAAAGGTACATTTACTGGGCTGAGGGTTTGGGGGGTGGGCTCCTCACTGGAATCTTGCTTACATTTGCATGTGAAAAGAAAGAAATGCTTTTGAGTAATTAGTCATCTGAAATTCTGCACCATGAGGAAAAAAAAATTGCTTTTGGATATTTATGGAGAGAAAAATCCATATGGACAATGAATACCCTATTAATGCATTGGGGGGAAGGGACAGGGATGTAGCACATTGTGTTGAATTTCATCCAAACAATGATAAAAATAATATTGCCACTTTCTTATAAATAGTAGCTACAATAGAAAGCAACACAAAGCTGTCTTATTTACAACTTAAATTTCTTATATTTATTCTATTATCTTAAAAAGCCCTTTCTTTTTGACCTAATATGTTCATGCCATATTGAAGAAACTCATGATCAATATGTATTGATTTGATCACTAATTGCATTAATTTTGCTTTAGAAATTAGAAAGGCTCTAATGAAAATGTGAAGTCACTTCAAGATAGTACATTATGGGCAGGCTAATTTAGCTGGGTTCTGTGCATCAGATTATTTCATTATGAACCTTCAATTACCATACAAACGAATGAGATAAATAGCCTTTTCTGAGCAGATTTACATTTTTGAATTCGTCTATAAATTTCAAGAGCTTAAGTTAATTTATAACCTAACACCATATTTAATATACAAATAGTTCAATCATGAATGCATTATCTGCATAAACCCTTACTCTGGCCCTTCACATTATGCTTTGAACAACATTTGAAACAATCACTGTTTTTTAAATACTTGCTTGTACTACATTTACTGTCTTAAAGAAAAATGTGAAATGAATATTTTTGTTAAAATCTTGCATATTATTGCTTAGCAATTGGCGCGATGAAACCAAGTGATGAAGAGGTATGCTGTTCAAGATTTATAAAACCCTATAAATGTGAAATAGTCAAGCTGATTTTGAAATTGAGTGCAGATGCTAAAATAACACCCCAAGAAACAAGATAACATAGAGCCTTTTACATTCTTAATGTATTTCTGCTGTTTAAAAAAACCTACCTGTACAATTGATTTAAATAACAAAGACACCAGAAGTAGATATTTTTACCTTGGGGTGGAGTGGTATTGTGGTAGATGGCAGAAATGTGGCCAGAAGGCAAAAGTAAAGATAATTTTAAGGGGGTGCCAATAATTCTGAGATATCTTGAAGAAAAGCAATGCATCAAAATAAAATGTAGGTAATATTTTGCAAATAAATATTTGAAAGTTCATTCTTTTCCCAGGCTGTGTATTTATATACACTGAAGAAAATGAAATAGCTAGCACTAATGGATATTTCATGTGGTCCTATAAAGTTTTGAAGTGGTGCTGATAATAATAATGGACAGAATATGCCATCTACTTTTGCTGTTTAGTATTTCATGATAAAATCATGAACACATAGTCTTGGCATCTAATTCCTGCAGTTATTATTATTGTACACTTAGGCATTTTAAAACCTCTAAAATAGTCCAATGGTTCAATTTATACCTTCATTCATTATTCTTGTTGAGTGATGTTATAAGACCCTCATAGCATGATAATCAAAAATCAATGAATTATCACATAATTTAGGATAAAGTATATTTCACAAGCAAAGGCCTTAGGAGAGAATATCAGGGCTGAGGGCTCAATAGAGATCAACTAGCCCCTTGGCACTCAACGTGCAGTCTTGGATGAGCACCTGGGAACCACTGTGGACTCTCTGGCTCCACCACAGACCTTTGAATCCAAATCTAAATTTAATATGATGTCCAGGAAATTCATGTGCATGTTAGAGTTTGAGAAGCACTTATTTAGTCTTTCATTATCTTTGTATACATATGGCAACTAAGGCAAAGAAACCTTGAGAACGCTGTTCAAAGTGGCAAAAATTAACTCTTATCTATGGCTGAAAGTTATGGTGGTTCAAGCGTGGTGCTATGTAGATCCCAGTCAAGGGTCAGGTCTACAAAGGTTAACTCTGCTGAACTCCCAGCCAGCTTTGGGAATTGCTTGTATAGCTTATAAAGAACATGTTTGAGAGTATGTTGATGAATGAATACTAGTGCAGCACCATTCCAAGAACAATCATTCTGAATTTCGATTTTTCAGAATCATTTAATCAGGCCAGTTCATGAGCGAGTGCCAACATCCATCTACCCTGAACTACCTTCTAGACAGAAAATTCAAAATAAGAGAGAATAGTTCTATCCTCAATTTACCCATTCATAGGAAAACTGTGAGAGTCAAGCATGACATGTTTGTCAATATTTCACCGGAAAAATTAAAACAGCAAGGGGTGATAACAAGTGGAGGAATTTTTAGTGTGGCTACCTGCAGCTGAGTATGTATAAAGCAAGTAAACAGTGGTCCAGTATAGACACAGCTGAGGGCACTTAATTAGTGACAATTACTACATTGTTCTAAGCTGCCTGCAACCTTGCTCTCTCCCTTTAGATAAACTCATTTAAGTAAATACAATGTCAAGAAAATGGACAAGCCCTTTGACTTGCTAGAGAACCATGAAAGTGCTGTATTCTGCCAATTAAACATGATTCTTTCTTTTTATTAAGGGGAATTAGATCTAACATTTGCTTCAAAATTCCATACAGCTATCCACACATCTATATTAGTTCTTTAGTGTTAAATGTGTAGCAAATAGATTTTTCTTTTCAAAAATTTATACTAATAATGATCACACACTAAATCTTAATGGTTGGAGCCTTTCAGAAACTACTTACCTAGAAATACGTTTTAAGAAATAGTTTTGCAACTCACTGTTATAAAATATTTTTTTTTATTTTTTTATTTTTTTTTATTTTTATTTTATTTTTTATTATACTTTAAGTTCTAGGGTACATGTGCATAACGTAAAGGGGTAAACAATTTGGATGCTTTTCTAATTCATCACGTTAGGTGAGAATGGTGTCCAGGAAATAGTTTGGAAATGCTTTGGAAAAGTCACAAATGAATTACCTTTTAAAAGTTTTTCACTTAACAAACATGTATTCAGAACCTAGTATATAAATCTTTATTTAACAAACCTCTTTTTAGCAACTAGTACATGCTAGATACTGTAAGCAGTAAGACATTGTATCAGCCTTTAATGATATTATAATCAAAAAAGGCAAAAAGAATAGTGCATAAATAACTGTCATACAAAAAGGAAGGACAAACTACAAGTCCAACTTCTTCAGTCCTACAGCCACAGCATTCTCAAGAGACAAGTTCCAGGCATGTTGTTCTCCTCTAACATCTGCACCAAATAACTCCTATGTGATCTGTGAGTCAGAGGATGGTGACAGCAGCTCCTCCAGCTCCCTGTCTCCTGCAAAAATGAGCAGAACCTTGTGCATTCACCCCGACAGATAAATGTCTTGTATTTGCTGCTTTTTTTCTGGGAAATGTGGTGCATGTAAAGTGAATATACTTTTATTTGGGGCATTAGTCATGGAATGTGGGGGAGTAGGAGATGTTTGACCTACTTAAATATACTTAAGTATACGAGTTAATTTCTTCATAAACGATTTCCAAACTTCTTTTGTTTGACTTGGCATAGACCCCAGGTGACACCAGGCACGCACAGGAGCACGGGAAACAACGCTTTGTTGGTGGTGGATTCCCACATGGTTTCACAAAGGAAAGCCATTACAACTCAAGGAAGGTTTTAAGACTCAGTGTTTAATTTATCAAACCACATTTTAAAAATCCAAGCAGAGTAGTCATTTAATGAGTTCAGAGAGTAAGCTGTAACAACTTTAAGCTGGAATTTTACTGTTCTTCTATCACATGAAGAAATGAACATTTTCTGTCTGTTAAGGGTTTGAGATAAGCGCCTTCCACCCATTGATACTGACACTTGCAATCAGCTCACTAGAAAAGGGTGCTGCATCTAAAGTTAGGTTAACTCTTCATTAACAGCTCAATCTCACTTATCCATGAAGTTCTGCCCATGAAGTTTACAAGCACTAGGAATATTTCTCCAAGTTACACATGAGAGTTCTGGCCCTGAACCCTAAGTCACATGTGGATCTGGAGCTGAGGAAGGCCTTGAATCTCTGGAATTCACCTTCCTCATCTGCACAATAGGGGCTGCAATGCATGACCCCTCACAGCTCCATCATGGCCAGGGCAGAGAGTGAGATGCCCCTGTGTCAGTGGAACGGATAGTGCTCACTGCTTGCTTGACTTCATTCCTTCTCTAGATTAACCATAAACGATGTCAGGTTGCTGTCTAAGTCCTGGCAGGGCAATGTATTGTGGTTTTCCACAGTCCTCACAACCAGCAGAGGGAGCGAAAGTGCACAATAAGTAAACTTTAATGAAGTATAAAATCTTTTTTAAAATTCTATTTCATTAAAATAAAATCTGCTAAATGTGTCTGGGTTGAGAAATTTGACATGCCTGGTATATTTGCCTGCTGTCTGTTAGTGTTTGTGCGTGGGAAGTCAGAATTTAAAAGTTACGGCAACTATAGTTAATAACAATATATTGTCTTCTTGAAAATTGCTGAGACTGGAAGCTTCCAGCTGTACTGAGCTCTGCGTCTGCCCCAGTGGTTCCTCACACTGCCAATCAAGTTCCTAAGGAACTTGTCTCCTCCAGACTCAAGTGCATTCTGTCCTGAAGAAGTCTGGCTTTGATAGGAGCCCTGTTCTTGTAGGGACAGAAAAGAAAAGGAGTGGAATACGGTCCAGCTGCCAGAAGAAAAGTTGGATTGATAAAAAGGGTCTCCAGTTTTGGCTGCTGCCTAAAAGACTTTGGAAATTGTAGTTTTACTCCAGTCCCCACAGATGAGCTCTTCAACAACCCAACAGTGAATCTGTGCTCAGTGGCCCAGCCAACCAGCAACTGGCTCTGCTGGTTAGCCTGGCAATTAGTACCATTAGTGGTCATGCCTGGAACTGCCCAGGCCTTGTGCAGTGGCACTAATGTGCCACTGGGTTGATGCCCAGCAGACATTAGTACACCCCTTACCATTTCATCAGGAAATCTCCATGGACTATCAGTTTCATTTCTCCTCAGAGAACTACAGGGAAAGGTACCAGAACTTCTAGGATTTCCCTGGACAAACCTTGTATCTCTTCCCCAAGTGTAGTGTATTCTGGTCTAGGAGATGTGGACCCTCTGGAATATTTTTTTAAAAGAACAATGATATCTAGTATTTTTCCATGAGAGACATTGATCCATTTGGTACCCAGAAGGTCATGCAACAGAAATTTGATCTGCTGATTGGGAAAGACAAAGGTCTGTCCATCTGAGTTTTGATATTGATGTATTTGACTCTACACTGGCTCCAGTCACAGGAATCCCTATTGTAGGGGGACTGACCTTTCAAGAAGGCATCTATATTACTGAGGAAATACATAGTACAAGGTTGCTGTCAGCGCTGGATCTTGTTGAAGTCAATCCTCAACTGGGCACTTCAGAGGAAGGGGCAAAGGCCACAGCTAGCCTGCCAGTAGATGTAACTGCTTTATGTTTGGGTCAGACAAGATGTAACTGCTTTACGTTTGGGTCAGACATTGCCTATGGCCAGATTTTCAGTTTCCCAGTCAAGTCAGAAAATGAAGCGTGTGTGAGAATTTAGGAAAGACTGTGCACCGTTTTGTTTCACAACGGACATTCCAGAACTGTAAGGCATTTTAGAGGACAGGTATTAAGTGGTTATCTGGGTTAATATTTCCTTAATGGGAACATTTGCACATTCTCACAATTGTAAAGTTTCCCCTCTCCATTTTGGTGACTAATAATACTACTGTAAATGTGTGTGTGTGTATACACACACACACACACATATATATTTTGCACTTCACTGGGTATTAATGCATTGTAGTGTTGTGTAAATTTAAAGATGCACAGCAGCATTTGCTACCTTGGTATATCAAAAAATGCTAAGAGAGGAGATTTTCAAGTGTTTTCACCACAAAAAAATGATAATTATGTGAGGTCATGCATATGGTAATTGGCTTGATTTAGCCATTCCACAATGTGTACATATTTCAAAACAATATGTTGTGCCTGATAAATATATACAATTTTTATTTGTCAACTTAAAAATTAATTAACTGGAAAAAAAAAGTAAAAAGAGGAAGGAGATTAAGTCCACCCACACCTACTATTCTGCTGTCTAAAGATAAAGGAGGAGCTAGAGGATGCTGGGCCTGCAGGGAAGGAGGAGACGCATATCAGCGTCCTGGCTGGGAAGAGAACTCAAGCCTCTCTGCTGGACCCTGCTTTACTTTTTTCACTCACTTACATGAAAATGGGCTTGGGATCAATAAGAATAATTCTGCTCAAGCTTTCCAACAGAAGAAAAACAGAGTAACCAGCCATGTTCTGTAGCCCTCACAGCAATCCTTCCCTCCAGCTAACTTTCTTCTCATCTGCTACTTTTCATAAAGATAATGTGCTCCCGCATCTCATGATGAAAGGTAAAGTCTTTAAAGTAGTCCGCCGGTCACTAGACCTCATGGCCTCCCTTTGCCCCGCGTACCTCTGGGTCTCCTCAATTCTCCCACAGCACCAGTGGCCAGTGTGCCTTTCCTGAAGCATGTCAGGCTGCTTCACACCAAAAGCCTTTAACCCACTGTCCCCAGAACACTTTTCCCCTAGAAGTCTGCATAGCTTAGTCCTTCTTTGTCTACTGAATGTCAACCTTCTTGATGCCCTATTTTAATTGTAAACTATCTGCTTTTCATTTTTCCTCCTGCCTTATTTTTCTTTACCTGACATTCAATACATATTATATGTCTTACTATTTTCCTTATAAGTTCAGAGGTTTCTATCATTTTGCTCACTGTCATTCAATGAATGAATAAATGAATGAGTGAATGTATTTTGAACTTAATTACATATGCAGTGTTTGAAAGAAAGAAAAGCAAGTTTCCTTTAATGAAGGTATCATTATGTGCATATTATGGTTCTTTCGGCCTTACTCCCAAACAATTTTTTAATCGGTAGCTTCAAGATTGCTACATTGATTGAAATTCTAATTACTTGGCTGTGAGCACAAGTGTGCTCATAACTTTATCATGTTGCCATAAATATCAGTTATTTGGTAAGATAATGCTGCAGTCACCTCCTCCTACTATAATGTGTAATTATCTCTCTTGGGCTCTCACATTCCATTGTGAAAAACTAACATTAGCTCATATATAATAGTCATTCATAGTCTTTGCATGTTTGGTATGTGTGACCAAATGCCCTTTAATAGGTTCCATACTAATATTATATGAATATTAGTGAATCATCTAGTATAAATTTCTACAGGGCCTCTTAAGTAAATATGTATTTAGTTGGTTATGTTTTATGCATATTTAGAATTTGTTTGCATTATCCAACTTCACATGTATTATTTACCCAGTGGGAATATTTCGCTTTCTGCTGCTCTATTTTATCCTATGTTCAAATCCACATATGTTTTATAATATTCATAATGCTAATCCACCAAACAATCTTCATATCTGGTATATTATCATTTTCTTAATGAGGTATTATCTACAGCAAAGTATTTGCTTAATCACTCACGTTTTGTTTGCTTGGTTTTGGCCATTCCTCACTCAAGACAAGTATCTGTTGGAAAAAAAGGATGTCTCCAGAAAGTCAATGAGTCCTATAAAGAAAATTGTAGCAGACATTTTCTGAAGAAAAACTAATGTGTCAAAGGTAAGTAAACCATAATTAATTTCTTGGAAGTTTTTTAAAATTTTTTCCCCCAGTTTATAAAAAGAAACCTCTCTGGTATGTTGGTCAGGTTGAAACCTAATTGCATAACATACATTATTTCATTCTCAATTACAGTTGAAACAACTCAAATTGATAAGTGTTTGCTTTCTGTTTTCACATTTTTAAAATCTAATTTTTGTTTAAAAAGTTGAGTCTAAAGAACTAAAATTTGGGACAATTTAGAAGCTAAAGGGAGTGGATTAATATTGGTTACATTTTGCTGTCCAATCAGCATCTCATGGGAGTTTAAAAATAATTTTAGTTATTTGCTTTTAGCCCTTCTTATGTAAGGCTAACACAGTGGACGTGTCATAGACCATTATTCCAACTAGTCTGATGGTTTGTTTGCAGACTATTTCATTATGTTCTTCATTTTTTTCATTAAAATCTTTATGAAAGCTAAGTGGCAATTTCATGTTGGAGAAATGAAGCAGTGAAAATGGCTATCATATATCCATCATTTAAACAGAGTACTTGGGGTGCCATGTTCCAGCACCACAGCTTAGTGCACCAATACTGTCTAGTATAAACATCTCTTAATAGGTACCTGGGGCTGGAGTTTCTCTACTGTGTTTAACCTAAATGAGTACATGAGATTGCTATTGAAAGTGTGTTTATATCTGTGTGGAATACAAATAAGTTTATTGTTATGGAGTCTCTGTCTTAGAAAACAGATATTTAGGGTCTCTAAACTTTTATTTTGAAATATCTATAGACTGACAAAGAGTAGCTAAAATAGTACAGAGAGATTCTGTGTACCTAGCTGCTCCCATATAAAAAATCCTATGCAACTATAGTGCTTTATTAGATTTTTAAAAAGGTATTCTTTTATTAGACCCGTTTCAGATTCATAGCAAAATTAAGAGGACGGTATGGAGATTTCCCATACACTTCTTGTCCTCCTCCCACATGCATAGCCTTCCCCGTATCAACATCCTCCACTGGGGTCATACATTTGTTAAAATTGATAACCCTGCACATCATAATTGCCCAAAGTCCATAAGTTACATTAGGGTTCACTCCTGGTGTTGTGCATTCTATAGCCTTGGGCAAGTGTATAATGACTGGTATCCACCATTACCTGACTATTCAGAGTGGTTTCACTGCCCTAAAACTCCTCTGCATTTTGCTTATGCATCCTTTTCTGCTACCTTCAACCCTGGCAATCACTGATCTTTTGTTGTCTCCATAGTTTTGCCACTTTCAGAATGATTTGTAAAGTGAGGAGACTTGATGGGCCTATTCCTTCTGAAGCAGGATAGCTATAAAGATAAAAAACCAAGCCCCACTGATTATCTCTTAAAACTAGCAACTAAACCCCATGATTCCTTGGGCAGTTCCAAGATTTCAGGTGCAGTATTCTTTATTTATATTTGCTTTGCTTAAATATCATCCAGCCTATAATTTAACAAATCAGCAAAAAGGAAAAGCAGAGAGAAATTAGCAGAGATATCTTCCCCCAATTCCCTCCCCATCTCTTTATTCCTCACCCAAAACAGCACTTCTGGAGAGATGTTTATGAGATCTGTAATTTCTGGGCCTATCAAAAGTATTAATTTGTGAGTTTCTGGGTCTTTGTTTTCACTGTTCTTCAGAACGGGCACCCCAGGAGCATGAAGGCCAAGTCTGTCTCAGTTCTGTCATCTAACGAGTGTCTTGAATTTTATAGTCAAGTATTATATAGCTGTTTCTGTATTAAAGATTGTGGGTTTTTAAAAGTTGATTTGTATTTTTTTTCTTGAATAGAATAGAGAGAGTTATTCTCTCTGAGAAGATGGGTTCTCCCTTGTCTGATGGACTTCAGAGCTTAAAAATAAGGCTGATTTGAAAGTAAATTTGCTCTCCTCTTTTATTTTTATTTTTTTGGTCCTGAGTCCAGGAACCTTTACCCTTTCTCTTCTCTTCCCTCATAATGAACCTGGTCTCTTGTCTCATTCTGTATGTAATCCCCTGGCTGACTCCTAGCTTCAGCTCCAGACTTGATACCAAAACCTGTGAACAGGGGAATTAAAAGCAAGCTGTACTCTCTCACCAACTTTCTCTGATTTCTAGGCCTCCTTCAGATTTGACCCCAGGCTTCTTCTACTTCCTGTCCACGTGGAGCAATTGCAGTTCAGCTGGTTCCTGAGTTGCTACTGTCCAGCCCCCATGTCCACGTGCTGGTCTAAGAAGAGGGCAGGGATATTGAGAAAGCAACAGGGAAGGGGCAACAGTGACCATCTCTGCCCAAGTGTGAAGGCCTCCCTGGCCCTCCAAAGAGATGTACAGGCTTCATGAGGAGATGCAAAGGTCCTTCTTGGTGCAGGACTTCAATTATGATCTCTGAGAATCTGCTTCAAAATAAAGTCCCCCATATTGAAAATCACTGATCTCACTTCAAAGGATAAAAGTAATCTTTACTAGAAGAGTCATACACACACACACACACACACACACACACACACTGCTCTCCTGCCACACACACACGGTGGTAGCTATGAGTAGTGATATATGTGTTAATTAATTTTGTTGTGGTCATAATTATACAATGTATATGTAATTAATTCATCCCATTGT
This sequence comes from Trachypithecus francoisi, assembly GCF_009764315.1. Classification (NCBI taxonomy): domain Eukaryota; kingdom Metazoa; phylum Chordata; class Mammalia; order Primates; family Cercopithecidae; genus Trachypithecus; species Trachypithecus francoisi. The sequence goes on from NW_022681460.1 coordinate 43,805,535, forward strand.
ATACCTTGAATATATGCAATTTTTATTTATTAAATATTTTCCTAAGGTCTCCTAAAGTATGTCTTTTAACTCTTTAACTATTTCAGCAATATCATCTTTTCTTTCCTTCATGTTCTTATTCTTTCCTATTTAATTTTATTTTTAAGATAATTTTTCTCTCTGTCTTTTCAGGAATAACATTCTTAAAGGTTCTCCCTTTTTCCTTTAAAAGCAGTGATTGCAGATAAAGAAGCTGAAATTTTTGCTCTTATGATACAAAACAGCATGGCTTGTAAAGAATTTTCCAGTGTCATTTGCCCCGGAGGTGCCCTGTCCCCTCCAATTTTGCACCAGCTCTGTATTTTTTCTCTGTGACCTTGACAACAATTCTTCACATATTCATTTAATACCTCTTAACTTTCCTGGGTGTCAGATAAGGCACTCAGGACACAGTGGTGACAAAATAGATAATTAAGGGAAGCTTACATCATAGTTGGGGGAAACAGTCCATAAATACGTAATTGAACAATAAGCAAGATAATGTCAGAATGAAACCAGGATCAGGAAGAAAATGAATCAGAATGATTTCAAAGAGCATTTGAGGGCAGGGGAAGATGGGACTCTTTTAGATGGGTGCATCTAAAAGAGGGAAGGCCTCTCGAACATGTCATGTCTGAGTTGAGTCCTAGATGATAAGACAAAGCAACCATGAGAAGATTTTCTCTGAGAGCATGAGAATCAGGCTACAGAGAACATCAAGCAGCTGCCTTCTTCAGACATCTGTTTCCCCACAAATAGCAATCTATTTTACCTGCAGAGAATTTTGCAGTTGCTCTCCTTCCCTCTCCTTCTGCCTCTCCCTCTCTCTCTGACTTTCCCTCTCCTTCTTCATCCCTCCCTCTCTCTCTCTCTCTCTCAGTGTGTGTGTGTGTGTGTGTGTGTGTGTGTATGTGTGTAAATCTATGAGAAACAATTCATCTGAGAAGTCAACATACAAGTTAAATTTAAGGCAAATATAGAGGAGAATAAGATTTGAGGGAGTAACAGAGGTAAAATAACCTTATTTGATTAACATTTTATTTCTACCTTAAATAAAAAGAAAAATGTTTCTATTTACAATTATTTGATACGTTTCTGTAATTGCATAAAAGCCTATAAGCTATCAAAGTTCATTCTATTAACTAAGGAGAACTCTTAAGAGCTATATCTGGATAATAAAACAAATTCATAAATTAGCAATTTATAATTCCCCATTGTAAATGATCACTCAGCGGATCCACATGTCCGCATGGGGACATCTGGCAATCAAATTAAATATTCCCATTTCCAGATGCAAGATGTAACTAACTGGTTAATTGCCTTAAAAATTTTGGCCTTATGATTTATTTTTAAAAAATCATTAGAAAATAGATAATGAAAAAAATGTGGTTCCAAAAGTTTTTCATTTTTCTGAAAAATACTTCCGTTATCACTATTTTTAGCAAATTTGATTTAAAAATCTGTTTTTTTTTTCTAAGCTTTGAGTTAGGGAAAATTTTAAAAGACTATAGGAGTTGGGGAAATTTTAATATCAGCCAAAATGGTTTGAAGCAGAGAACTAGGATAAGAAAGGAAGTGAGGGCTGAGCAAAGGTCTCAAGCCAAATGGGGCAGAAGAAAGAGCCCAACTAGTTGTGACAAATAGAGGGAGAGCAGCTGCTGACCAGCCTCATGACCTTATTTATTACATGGGGAGGAGAGTTGGCCAGTGATGGAAAAGGAGGAAAACCATATCCTCCCTTGGGGACAAGGTATAAAGATCAAGGGATCTGTGAAGTCTAGCATGTCCCACAATGATGATGATGGTGATAATGACCACAGCAGTCCCTAGAGTGTGACACCAAAGTGAAGGGGAGGACAAACACTCACACAGAAATGAGGAGCACTGTGCAGCAAATGGAAAGCCTTCATCTGATTTCAAGCTTTTTTGACAGGAGGCCTGTACTTATTCCAGATTGAATTGTCTGTCTTCTCATCACATCCTTTGGAGAGAGCAAAAGTTAGGGAATGTCCGTGGGGTGTTTGTGAAGATTCTTTGTACTGGGGATGGGAGATACCAATGCATTGGCAGCTCTTAACTTCCCCCATGAAAATATACTATATCCCTCTCAATAAAAAAAAAAAAGCAGGGAGAAGAAAGTTGTGGTAGAGGTTGTTATCATAATGCCAAAATTACTCTGAGGAAAAGAAAAAGCCACTTCAGAAGTATTCTCTCCCTTAACTGTACAAGGTGTCAGAGGAAGCAGATGTTTTGGCTGTTACTCAATCTCCTACTCTCTCTTTCTCTCCTTGTCATCTTCTCCATCACTTCTCCATCATAAATTAATAACAGCACTGACTAATTTTATCATGTTTTGAATCAATTTTCACAGGTCCATCTGTTTATTTGAATAAATGTCTCTGATATACATCATCTTATAAACACTCCAAAATGTAAAACCTTAAGCACAAGAAGAAAGGCACGTGGAGAATCTGTGTTCCAGGACTAATTCTATTACCGTGGATTTTTTCCAGAAGAGGCTGAGCTGTGCACACCTCAAGATAGACTCAGGGATACGGCTTTATTTATTTTTATTTTTTGGTTATTGCAAGGAAATTAATTATGAAACTGGGTAAAAATTTTTTATCTTATTTTACAAACAATAATACCCATAAAGCATGCTAAGTGTGAGTAATAGGAAGCCAGTCATGCACCGATGTGTAATAGGGAATGAGGACCCCACAATTCACGCTTCCTACATAAGAGCATACTTGAAGGCTGCAAAGGTTTTAAGATCCGAGATACAACTGAGACGAAGAGTTTAAGGAAGGCAGTCACAGCCAGTGTTATAATGGGCCTAGCAGCTGCTACTGAGTCTCTACTTGTGAAAGGTGTGAAAGCAAAACTAAGATTTTAGTTCCCTCAGCCACAGTCTCCCTGAAGGGCAGTAGTTGGCATCAAGAGTCACTTTTGCAAATGAAGTGACTCACACTGAGTAGAAACAGCCAGCCAGGGCAGGAAGGGCTGTGACTCTTTATCAGTATCTCAGGGACCTTGGTCTCCTTCCTTCCTCTCCTAAGGTAAACCATTTGGAAAAGTCTAGATGTTTTCTCAGTATGATAAACTATGAAAATAAGCACTTAATTTATATTTCTGCTAGCATCATTCCACTTACTCTTACAGACTCTTAAATTGGATATTACATTACTGAAGCAACAAAGAGTCCCTAAACAGAAAATGCCTTTGAAATAAGGCAAAAGTTAATAAATACCAATTTAATTCAATACCAGTCAAATTTTGCTGTCTTCCCTGCAAGATCATTGGATTAGAGAAGTCAGAAAACATTGGTTTTATTTTAGAATCCCTTATTAGACAAGTGACCTTGAACAATCACTTTAACCTAAGTCTCTGCTTCTCATTTGTGATATAAAATTAGTCACATTATCTCTGATTACCCATCAAGGCTATTGTCAGTATTGTATCAAATAACGTGTGGAAAAATCACTCATTATTAATAAAATACTATTTAAATCCAAGGCCCTGTTTTTAAAACAAGTTCTCAAGCCAAACCTCACTTTTCTTGCAAATCCTTTGTGGACCTCTCTTTTGCCCAGGGTGGTAGAGGTTCACCTCTCCTTTAGTAGCACTATCCTGAGCTGGGCACATCACCACTCCACTGAAGATGACACCGCTCAGCCTCTCCAGTATGGCTGTGTAACGAGGTTCTTGCCAGTGGTACGTGATCACAGGTGCTGTACACCACTTTCAGGTCATTTAAAGGATGGCTCTAGTCCTCCCCTTCCCCATCTCCCCTCTTGCTCACCGGATTATAGTCATTGTAGAGGGAGCTAAACAGCCATCTCACACCACAAAAATAGAAGCAACAGATGAGGCTGGCAAAGCAGTAGGACTCAAAGAACCTGAGTCACCCACACTGTGGAGTGGTTATTAACAGCCTCAGGGTGTCCTGTTCAGTGAGAGAATAAACTTCTATTTGTTTAAGCTACTGTATTTTGGACTTTATTATAAAAATGTCTTAATGGATGTGTTCCAATTAATTTTGTCTATCTGTACTGTAGTACTCATCACTGTATATTATTTTACTATTATCTTCTTAGCTTACTTGTTAAATCCTTTAGCTGAACTCTGAGAGCAGGGACCATCCATTCTTGTGTGCCCAGCACCGAGAACAATATCTAACTCAGAATAGACTCTATAACATTTAAACGAATTAAAAATCATTTTTAAAAAAATTAAGGATGAACAAATAAGGCTTTTGAAGGAAATCTACAACTTTGCATTCTAGTTAAAATAGTAATTAAAAAATTTCAGGACTTCAATGCTGTTCATTTTCTGCCATTTAATTTTCATAATAATGCTACAGTTTGATGCTTCTTGAAACCCAGTCAACTGTTTCATATTATATTTCCCTATTTCACTAATTTTAATTTTGACAAAATTTAGTAGTTATCTAAGAATAATATTTCTAGGAGAGTGATAGGAACTCAGTTCTCAGTGGGGTAGGGAGACAAGTTTGTATAGGGTAGTACATAATATAATATATTGTGAAAATGCTGCAGTAAAGTTAGGTATAAATTAGTTAGGATTTATCAGTTAAGATACTACTATAAGAAAGGTCAGGCCGGGCGCGGTGGCTCAAGCCTGTAATCCCAGCACTTTGGGAGGCCGAGACGGGCGGATCACGAGGTCAGGAGATCGAGACCATCCTGGCTAACGCGGTGAAACCCCGTCTCTACAAAAAATTACAAAAAACTAGCCGGGCGAGGTGGTGGGCGCCTGTAGTCCCAGCTACTCGGGAGGCTGAGGCGGGAGAATGGCGTAAACCCGGGAGGCGGAGCTTGCAGTGAGCTGAGATCGGGCCACTGCACCCCAGCCTGGGCGACAGAGCGAGACTCCGTCTCAAAAAAAAAAAAAAAAAAAAGAAAGGTCAAAATAATAGCATCTTAAACAAAAAGAATGCGTAACTACAGTGATATGACATTGGTAAAAACCCAACTATTATCAGTGTTTAGGGAATAGGATGTAAACGTTCATTTTCTACTTATAACTAGATATATTCATACAATAATTACCTGTAATAGTGAAAGAAATAGGGGAGACTGGGAAAGAGGGGAGAGAGAAAGAAAGAGAGAGAAGGAAGGAAGGAAGGAAGGAAGGAAGGAAGGAAGGAAGGAAGGAAAGAAGGAAGGAAGGAAGGAATGGAGGCAGGGACGGAGGGAGGGAGGGAGGAAGGAAGGGAGGGAAGGAAGGAAGATTCATTTAATAATAGAGAAATGGTAGTGTATCTATTCAATGGAATATTATTCTGTCATTTAAATCTAGCTGTAGAGGAGCTGTTCTTCCTCCTGAAGCCAGTTCCTTCACTTGTGCTTTAGATTTGGCCCCTTTTCCTCTCTCAGAAGTCATGCATTACCAACTATACCCTTTATCCTTAAGTTGCCCACTTCCTCTAAAATGGATTCTTTCTTTGGCATTTCAAGTCTTATTATCCTAAAAATAGCCCCTCTGCCCAAGAGCCTCCTCTAGCTCTGCCCTACCTCCCTAACCTTTCTTAGCCAACCTTACTGAAGGTGCTCCACACTCATGGTCACCATTTTCCTATCAAGTATATGCTTCCAAGTGACCTAGGAAATGAAGCCTTCAGAAATCATGAGCTCTGCACCTGCTTTAAGAGGTTCTTCCCTGGCTCAGCATAAATTTCTTCAGTTGTAAAATAAGGCAATTCAGAGTCAAAGCTGAAAGGGCTTTCAAAGAGTCTACCCCTCAGTATTATTCAGTGGGATGATGAAGGTGATTAGTTCAGTACTAGCCACATCTTCTGAGTTTCTTGTGTGTTTGATCCTTGGAACCACACTTTGACGTGATTGCATCCAGTCCCATGGCTTTAAATACCATCTACATGATGATCTATATGATCATCAACCACTCTCCTTAACTCTGGAAGTGTGTATTCAGTTTACGCCTCTTCTTTGTTGCTCCGGGCTTCTGAAACATAACATGTCTAAAACTGAACTCTTAATTTTCTTCCTGAAACCTGCTTCTCCTGCAGTAAATGGTAACTCCATCCTTCGAATTGATCCACCCCAAAATCTCGGCATCACTCTTGATCATTTCTCATGATTTCACTACTATTGACCTTGTCTAAGCCAATATCATCTATCTTGTCTACACTATTGCAATAACCTTTTAACTGGTGCTCCTGTTTCTGTTCTTATTTTCATCCCTTTCAGTATCTTCATAGCAACAATTAAAAAAAAAAAAAAGTCATGTCACAGCATTGTTTTGCACAGTCTTTCAATGGTTTTTTTTTTTTTTTCACATGGAATAAACTCTAAAGTTATTTCCTAAAGGACCCTCCATCACATTGGACAGTGTTTGATTTTATCTCTCATCTACTCTGCTTTGGTCACTTGGATATGGCTATTCTTTGAAAACAGCCTCACACTCCTCTGACTCAGAGCCTTTGTATCTGTTATTTCCACTTCCTGGAATCTCTCCCCAGATATTGGCATGGCTTAGAGCTTTACTTTCTTCAAGACTTTGCTGAACGCTGTGTAAAATATCATACCTATATCCTGTTTACTCTGTAGGCACCATCTTATTTTTTTTTCATAGCACATATCACCACCTGACATATTCTCTATATTGATTCATTTATGTGATTTTTGCTTGTCTTCTTCCACTGGAATGTAAAGTCCCTGACAGCAAGGAATTTCTCTGCTTTTTAATTTTTAAATAACTGAGCACATAAATATTCTTGACTGAACAAATACATTTCTATTCATCTAGGGTTCTACTAGAACGGATATGTACATCACCTCATCTGACAGTCTGTTTTACACTTAATCGTCTTAATATATAAATATGTTCATCTTATTTCAAACTGTAGCAAAGTAAAAAAATAATAATACCTTGAAATAGTTGGTGTTAGAATTCCTTTGAAGAAAATAACTGTCTTTTGTTTGGGAAAATACTTGATAAACTGGTTGTGTTGAAAAGTGAAATCATGACAGCAAGGTTTGGCAGAAGGCAAGCAAAAAAGGGATTAAGTTGCTATGCAATTGCAATTTGGAGTGATGAAAAGACAAACAAATAGAGTGGGGGAGAAACAGAAGAGTATAAATAAGGAACAGTTGGGTGAATTGGGAGGCATGGCAAAGGGTTTATGACATCTAATTGTTAAGTTTACATGGCTTGAGTTCTTCTGGTATAAACCATTATCTCCCCCAAACCTTCTACAAAGTCTGCTGCTTCCAAAAGAGTCTTTCATTAATGGCATGTGTGTGTGTGTGTGTGTGTGTGTCTGTTTGTATGTGTGTAAATAATGAAACAGATTGCACTGTGTTTGGGCCATGCCAGGGTGAGAGTAGAGGAAGGACAGGGTATGGTGGGAGAACAGAAAGCAGTGTGGGCAGGACATAAATGCCATAGATGAACCTGAGTGATTGAGCCCTGCTGGAATCAGCAATTATTTTCGTGAGAACATTGGGGTCTGAACCAATCTTCCATCATACTTAGGGGGCAGAAATGCCTGAGAAGCCCTCTGTGTTCCTTGACAAAACTTTCCTTGCATTTAAAGACTCTCCTTTTATTTATGCTAATCTTTATAGAAATGTAGTGTCCTCAGCCTGGGGACTATAATTAAGAGATAGCATAGTAATAATATTGATTTTAAAAATTATAATAGTATCTCTCTTGACAAGACCTGCAAGACAAATTACCAAAACTCCAGACGGTTCTTATTTTCCCTTTCTTCTGAGTAGATTTGATCATGAAGATCACTCACCCATTATCAACTCTCCATCTCTTAGAAGCTTCAGGAACATGCAGTGTGGCTTTCCTGGCCACCACCTCTTCAGCAGTGTTCTCTTTATGCTGTGACACAGCCAATTGTTCCCGTTGCTAATCCATCTTTCCAGGAATGGTTCTAGAGATGCTTTCTCTCCATTGGGCGCTATCCTTTGGTGCGGATAAGATTCTTTCTTCAACCAGAGGTGAAATTCTCTGCACCAGAGGAAAACATGGAGCTGACTTAGGGGTCCCAGCCTCCAGCAGAAGCCCCAGCATTAAAGTCCTTTTTTTTTGAGTCATTATTTCCATGTTTTTTTACAACAACCCATCCCCCTAAAAAATATATAGTCTTCTGCAAGGGTTGTATGAAAGTAACATTGATTTGTTCATTATTTCTTCATTATACAACATTGATTTAGAACCTACTCTGTCCCTAACTCCTTCTCACATCATCGATCAAAACAATAAGCTCTCCAAAAGCTTATTTTCTAATGAAGGGAAGCTGGTAGGAAAAAAATTAAATATATTAAAGTGATCCAAATAGTGACATATCCAATGTAGGAAATTAACTATGGAAGGAGAACTTTCAAGGGAGTAGACATGCAGTGTCTTAGAATAGGTGGACAGGGAAAGCATCTCTGAGGCCCACTGGTGCTGAGGCCTGGGGAAGGGCAGGTGGCAGCATGCTTGCTGCTTTCCTTTGAGTAGCAGAAGGTAGGTTAGTGTGGCTGGAAAATAGTGAGGCAGAGAAGGTCAAAGGAGGCCAAAGCAGTCCAGACCAGGGCTTAGGAGGCCATAGCAGGGAATTTGATTCTTGGTTAGCAGTAGTGTGAAAGAAGAATAACCATATCGGCTAAATCAATGATTATATGACTAAGTCATTTGAAAACAGAATTTGCCAATAGGTTTACATATCAATGCATGGATGGAGCTAATCCCACATCTGAGCAATTGTCCACCTTAGCAAATGCCACACCTTAACATTTCTTATAAAATGTATATAGAAAGAGTTTCAGGCACAGGTCAGCTGATGTTCCTATTAAAAAAAAAAGAGCAAGAAAAAATAGAAATAAAATTATATCCTTTTTCAATACATAGGGCAAAAAGATAATATAATTTCATTTTTCAAGAGCAAGGTTACATGCATCCGTCTATGGATTGATATAAGAAAGTATAGTTTCTACAAAATGTGTCACATACAGTAAAAATTTTCATTCATTTACGCAATGCATGTCAGTATCACTGAAAAACACGTGCCAATGTGCAATGCCATGATGTACCCTAACCAAGAAAGCCCTAGGTTAAGCTATCTTCACAAAGGAATAAGTCACAGTTTTGACTAACAAAAAGAACGTTTTTAAATAGAGCATGTCATTGGGCAAATTTTGTTCCATTAACTACTACTTCTGCCTATGAATGACTGCTTATACAAAAGCTGTTCTTCCAACAGTTTGTGGTGATTGGGGAAAGGGATCTAAATTTTGAATTTTTTTTTTTTTTTTTTTTTTTAAAGATGGAGTCTCTCCCTGTTGCCAGGCTGGAGTGCAGTGGTGTGATCCCGGCTCACTGCAACCTCTGACTCCGCCGTTCAAGTGATTCTCCTGCCTCAGCCTCCCAAGTAGCTAGGATTACAGGCATACACCACCAAGTCCAGTTAATTTTTGTATTTTCAGTAGAGCCGGGGTTTCACCATGTTGGCCAGGATAGTCTCGATCTACTGACCTCATGATCCTCCCGCCTCGGCCTCCCAAAGTGCTGGGATTACAGGTGTGAGCCACAGTGCCTGGCCCGAATTTTTACTTTCTCCATCACTTCATTACTGTTTGGAAAGCCGAGTAACAACAAATATTCTGAAGCACTCTAGGAGCTTGCTTGCAATGTTAAACTAATGAGTATTTAGGAAGAGAAATATAATCCACATGTTCCTGATTGACTTATAATTAAGTCATTTGTAAGAGCCATTTGATGTCCAAAATGCCTTGTAAAATTTTTTATAAGCTTTGTTTCCTTGAAGCAAAAAGATCTATTATTGTCAAGAGTACGCAAAGCTTAAAGGCACATCTACTTTAACAACAACAGCAACAGTAACAAAGCCTAAAAAACAAATAACCAACCAAACAAAAATCAACAAAAACAAAAGCCATTCAATAGCATGATGAAAATGCACTGTACCTCAAAAAGAGACAATATTCCGGCTCCAGAGCCATGCACATTGACAATCCTCTAAGTTTTGACCCAGATATAAATTGCTGGCCAATCTCATCTCATTTACCCTTTATGATTGGATGGGTAGGACATGGAACAGAAACTTAACTTTAAATGCAAACAGCTGCTACAACTGACCTAACCCCAAACAACTCCAGAACGCCTACTCTCAGACCTTGCCTTGATCTTGGACCATTAACAATAAGACTAAGAAATTGTTGACAGTGAGACAAACTGAAATTTTCCCACATATGTAATAAAAGCAGAGTTCTTTTTTTAAACTATACTTTTTTTTTTTTTTTTTTTACTTTGTTCCATGTAGGAACAAAGTAGGAAGGAAGTATTTATTTCACTCCGTACGGAACTTCAGAGTAGATTGTCCTAAGCAACCCTAAAATATAATAATCTTCTTGTGACCAGCTTGCCAATAGAAAAAGCATCTTATAGTTTGGCCTGTAAGTGAACTTGGGCAAAGAAACAAATACAGGGACAAAGATTCAGCAAGAAAGTTGAATCTTTTTAAAAAATAAAGAATATGATTGCCAAATATTTAAAGACTCCACATTTAGAATCGAATCATTGAATATGTTTTTGGTAAAGGGTATATGTAAAACTTAACACTAAATGTCCCATGTTTTTAAAATAATGTATAGAAAAACACATTTTTAAAACTAAATTGTTTACTATTCATGCTCAAAGTATTTGCAATTCACTAGAAAACTAAAAATACTATTTTCAAAAAGTATTACATAACAAATTCCTATTCATTGTAGAAAATTAGGAGATACAAATAAATTTAAAGAAATAAATTCAGATGACCTGTATTTCCACCATCCTGTAGTAACTGTTATTAACATGTGTATATGTATGTGTGTGTTTATACATATGTGTGTATATATACACATATACGTATATATGTACATATGTGCATATATAAAGACTTTTTTCCACCCACACTTATACATGTAGTTTTTCTTAACAAAAATAAGATGCCACTATAAACGTTTTTGTAATTTAATTTTTTTTCCTTCGGTCCATAGCCTGTCAACAAATATTAAACTTTCCCTTCTTTATAAGATGGTGTCTGAGTACAGGGGTAGCTAATGTATTCAGATAGCTCTACAATCCATAGAGACCATCTTTCTGGTCTCTTGTACAAGTTTGAAGTCATGCGTCCCCACTTGCCAAGTCTGCAGACCCTTGATCTATTTTCTGGCATGGGCCACTCCCAGGGGTAGGTCTTGTGGCTTGATGATGCCCTACCCTTGGCACACTGATGCTTACCTCTGAGTCCAGCTTTGGGCTGCCTGTTTGCCTGGTATCACCTCTACTCCTTTGAAGATACAAAGTCCTTAAAATTAAGACTTTAATTCTCAGTTGTGTCCACTGTTCTTCCCTGGGCCTATGACAATCTCTGACTCTTTGTCAACCACATACAGCCTATGGAGCCCTGACCCTTTTGGCTTTAAACTAGCCATGTTGCCATTTCTACTCTCCTCTTGGTGCGGGACACTCTGCAATTCTCCTGAAGGGGTAGCAAATGAGAATCAAAGCACATGTTTTTGGCTTCCCATTCAAAACTGTGCTCTTTCTGTGGTGTTCAACCCATAAGGGTGGAAAAAAGGACATTCACATTTGACTCCTTGCCACCCCTCCCTTTGTCTCTGGGTCCTCCTCTCTGGCCCCAGGGAAGTCTTACATAATTTTCCAGATTTTTTTCTGCTTTATCATCTACTCTGTGGTCAGTCCTTTAAGCTCTGACTCATTGAAACGTGCATTTTTTCCCATTTCTCATTAAAGCATGGCTTTTGAAAATCAAAAGTATTTGCTTTTAAGTTATTAACTCTCTATGGATTTAATAACCTCTGTTTTGAAACTTAAAGTCAAGCAATGATTCCTTTATTCTTGGCAGTCCCCCACCCACTTACACATGGCAATGAATTCATCTGATCCATTCGGTAGGGCAGCTGCCAAACAACTCTAAAAGGGAATTATCACAAAACACATTGGTTTGATATCTCAAAAATGGCATCCCTTTTATCATTGGAAGTGAAATTGTTGAGTCAAAGAAAATGTATATTTTAAAGACTTTAAGTAGATGTTAATTATCCTCCAGTAGACTATTATGAGTGGCCTCCCCTAAAAAAGTTAATATAAAAAATGAGTATTAGCATATTTTCATATTTGTCAAATAAAAATGATAAATATTATCTTATTATTTTAATTGCTAAAAGCATGAACAAATTTGATAGACAACTTGGTAGTTATATTAACTCAATCATTTGATAAATATATATAGGTTCCATACGTGTGTTAGGTAATGGGAAAAAAATCTACAAGACATATTCCAAGACTCACATTCAAGAAGCTCACAGGCTAATGGGAACACAGCTATAAATAAGTAATTTCCTCTGAACATCAAAATGAAGAGTGATAGGAATAAACTTTAACACATTCAATGTTTTAAAAAATTCCATGAGTCATTGGGCATGGTGGCTCATGCCTGTAATACCGGCACTTTGGGAGGCCAAAGCAGGCTGATTGCTTGAGCCCAAAAGTTCGAGACCACCCTGGGCAACATGGCAAAACCGCATCTCTACTAAAAATACAAAAAATTAGTTGGGCTTGGTGGCACGAGCCTGTGGTCCCACATATTCAGGAAGCTGAGGCGGGAGGAGCACCTGAGCCCTGGAAGTCAAGGCTGCAGTGAATCTAGAGCATGCCACTGTACTCTAGCCTGGGCAACAGAGTGAAACCCTGTCTAAAGAAAGAAAGAAAAATATATTCCATGAGTCCACATTGATATTTATAAAGGGTTTTTTCTTTTCCTTTGTAAGGAAAAGTTTTCTTTATTCTTGTAAAAAGTCAACTAATAAATGTAGAGGGAATTAAATAAACAGGAAGCAATTCATTTAATAGCATTTAGCATCATAACAATAATTGATTCAGTTAGGAATCATCGTTAGATGCTCTAGTTATGGGATGGAAACGTTGAGGCAGTATATGGAAAAATTGAGTTGAGGGACACTCCATTATTAAATTACTAAATTTAACATCAACAGTAATGGGAAAAAACTGACATTATGTACCTTTGATGTGATGTGATAAAGAGTATAAAATATCATCTATGTATATTCTTGCCAAAAATGTTTAACCTAAATTAACCATAAAGAAACATTCAAGTCACACAAATTCAAATGGAGGCACATTCTGTAAACAACTGCCCAGAATTCTTTAAAAATGTCAACACCACAAAACCTACTCTGTGTCAGTCCATTTGAATTACTATAAAGGAATACCTGAGACTGAGTGGTTTATAAAGAAAAGAGATATATTTTGGCTCAAGGTTCTGCAGGCTGTACAAGCATGGCACCAACATCTGCTCAGCTTCTGGTGAGACCTCAGGAAGCTTACAATCATGGCAGAAGGCCAAGGGAAGCAGGCATATCACAAGGCAGAAAGGAAACAAGAAAGAGAAGGGGAAGCTCCTAGACTCTTTTAAACAACCAAATCTCTTGTGAACTAAATGAGAACTCGCTCATTACTATGGGGAGGGCACCAAGCTATTCATGAGGGATCTACCTCCATGGCCCAAACACTTCCCACTAGGTCCCACCTCCAACATTTGGAATCACCTTTCAAGATGAGATTTGGAAGGGAGAAATATCCAAACTATATCACACTCCCATTATGACCCCTCCCAAAAGGCTATGAAACTGTTCTAGATCAAATAAGACAAAAGATATATACCAACAAAATACAACAAGTGACTATTGATTGGATCCTGAATCCAAAAACAGCTTTAAAAGAAAGTATTGGGCAATGGAGGAATATTTAAATAGGAACAAGTATATTAGATAATAGTTTTGTTTCAATATTAAATATTCTGAATGTGGCTGTGAAGGAAAATGTCCTTGTTATTAAGAGATGCACTCTGAAGTATCTAGGGGTGAAATAGAGTGATATTTACAAATAACTTTCAAATGGTGGAGAGAGAAAAAGAGGAGATGGAGGGAGAGAGAAAGCAAACATAGCAAACTATGTGGATCTAGGTGAAGAGTATATCCAATATACTATTTGGTCACGCCCCATACTTCTGAATTACTTTGAAATAAATCCTTGGGGAAAAAATTAAATGATTGTAAAAAAAATAATTCCCGTACACCATAAAAATGGCATGAGAAAGGCAGTAATTACAAACAGAGATGGCATAAACCTTTCTCCTCTTTTCTTCTCCGTGTACCTCTACTTCTTGGTGACAGTACACTATCCTGTGCCTGAAACACCATCTGATGCCAATGACTGCCAAAGTGATATCTCTAGTTCTGTCTTGTCTTCTGAAGTTTTTACTGCCAAATCCCCATTGCCTGGCACCTAGTAGGTCAAATGCTTGAGAATGAATGAATACATTCTGCTTGGAGGAGAGAAGGGCAATGTCGTTGAGTAAGAGATTCTTTATCTTGATCTTTAAAAGTGAGTAGATGTTAGTAGTAAGGTGAACGGGAAGATGACCTGTACATCCTTAGTTGACTCTTTCTCCAATGCCTTGGTTTAGACAATAAATGATCAACACAAGCTGAGGCAGAGATGTGGGGCAGGGGACGAAGTGGAGCGTGCCCATCCTGCATGATAGTAATGACAGATCCTCAGCTAGTTGTTTTCTGTGGTAGAGTAGACCAAGAATTTCCAACTGATTTTAAGAAGAAACTGAAAGTCTACAGATTTCTGGGAATTTTCTCAATAATTAAAAGTCTTCTTTTTAAATTTATTTTAAGTTCTGGGATGTATGTGCAGGATGTGCAGGTTTGTTATGTAGGTAAACGCGTGCCGTGGTGGTTTGCTGCACCTATCAATCCATCACATAGGTATTAAGCCCCTCAGACTCAAAAAGAATAAGTATTCTGGATGAATGACATAGTTTGTAGTCCCAGATCTGAAACATGATTAGTAGCAAAAGATATGTAGGATCAGCAGAAAGAATAAATCTTTGAGACTCTTTTTTTTTTTTTTTTTGAGACGGAGTCTCTCTCTGTCGCCCGGGCTGGAGTGCAGTGGCCGGATCTCAGCTCACTGCAAGCTGCGCCTCCCGGGTTTACGCCATTCTCCTGCCTCAGCCTTCCGAGTAGCCGGGACTGCAGGCGCCCGCCACCTCGCCCGGCTAGTTTTTTGTATTTTTCTTTTTCTTTTTTTTTTTGAGACGGAGTCTTGCTCTTTCGCCCGGGCTGGAGTGCAGTGGCTGGATCTCAGCTCACTGCAAGCTCCGCCTCCGGGTTTACGCCATTCTCCTGCCTCAGCCTCCGGAGTAGCTGGGACTACAGGCGCCCGCCACCTCGCCCGGCTAGTTTTTTGTATTTTTAGTAGAGACGGGATTTCACCGTGTTAGCCAGGATGGTCTCGATCTCCTGACCTCGTGATCCGCCCGTCTCGGCCTCCCAAAGTGCTGGGATTACAGGCTTGAGCCACCACGCCCGGCCAATCTTTGAGACTCTTGTGAAAGATATGCTATAAGAGATAGAATCAGGTTTTAGTGGAAGATTAAGTATGTTTGATGAGAAAGACAGAAAAAAATGATCACCAGTCCAATCAGAAGAAGGGAGACAAGTCCTAAATAAGACGTTTTTTAAAAACCTGTTAGTCATTGGGGCATAAAAATAAAAACATAACCTCAAAAGAGGGTCACATACACATACACAGCAAGATAGCATCACCTTTAAAAGTGAGCCCAGTTTAAGTGTTAGCTTCCCAGAGTCCCTCTGCTCTGAAGGGACCTGGGAGTGCAGTGGAGTCTGGCAGAAGGGGTGTTTGTAATAGGAATTGGAGAGTGGGGCCTGTCCAGCTGGAGCTGGAGCAAAAACTTCATGTTGAATCTCCCTGGGTTCACACAGATCGTTCCAGGAGCCCTGCTTCCACTGGAGAAGGCAAGAACTGAAAAGCAGTGGGCATGGGCACTGGAGCTTGACAGCACATTCCCAACTCTGTAATCGTCCCTCAATCACCCCCTCACCAATTTTGCCTTTTGTTTTCCCTAAGAAACATAGAAATGTTTGTCTAACTGAAGGAAACATTGATAGCATATGTAATTTACATTATTTTGCTTTTTTGGTCTCCATATTTGCAACTATTCAATAATTGTTTTTGAGCATGTGCTTGGTGCTAGACACTGTAGTAGGTACTAGAGGCACAGCAAAGAGCAAGACAGATCATTAAATAAAAATATTACTTGTATATAAAAATAAATCTTATAAAAGTCAAGGCATGGTTTTTTCAGGAAAAAATAGAAGTATGCTTAGACAAAATCTATAGGACAAGAAGATTGCAGTGAGTTAGTGTCAGAGAACACCAATTTAAATTTTCATTCAATCATTCACTATTTTTACAATAATTTATTGATTATTGACTATTGCTCAGCTGTGGAAGATACTAGAGAGAAAAAACAAATTTTTACTCTTTAAGAGTTCACATTCTAAGGAGGAAGTTCAACATTTATAGAAATAAATAATTATGATATGTATAATAAGAATAGAGGTTTGAGCAAAGTGTTTCGGATCTCAGTGAAGGAAGAAATTAATTCTGCCTAAAGGTCTGAGAAGTCTTCTCTGAAAAGTAGAGAAGAAATCTGGATTTGTTTGGTGACGTACTAAGAAATGATCGTAAATTGTAAATACTGAATAGAAAATACTTTAAAGAGACCTGTAGAAATTAAGAACTGAAGGGGAGTGGTCTCAGGAAGAAGTTTTATGAAGTGGGAAAGAGGACCTATGCTGTACAGTACTAGGAAAGAGACAAGGTTGACTGTGGGAACTGTACATAAATGGGATGTCTGGTTTACTTTTCAATCACATGTGAGGCTTTTAGAACAAAATGTTAATAGAAGATGTGGGGATATTGATACAAATTATATCCTGATAACTTGGGAAACAATTTGCATCTCATCATTTTAAAATCCCCATAATCTTCTCAAATCAGGCTAAGAACGCTCAGGATCGATTACACTTATGTGAGAAGGTGGTGGGATAAAACTCCCTGTGATGGATTCAGGCAGTGTTTTCCTACACTAAGTGGAGTACCAAGGGTAAAAGGCAAAACAGCCTTTAACACAGGCAGGAAGAAGCTGCATTGTAGATAATTTTTTAAAAAATAATAAAGCTGGCTGAAAATTAGTTCACTTTTTGTTATCACCATGAGTGCACAATTCTTACCCATGTCAGTGATAAAACACTTCTTCCCAAAATATGTTCTTTAAGTTCCAAGCAATTATTGTGATTGCTGTTTGAGTTCTAATGTGAAAGCTATAAGTGATCATATTTTTTGTTACTCCTCTTTCAATAGGCATTATTTTTGACATGGAAGTTAACACAGAGTTCCCAGTTTTACAGCTATACTACAACACACACACAGACTCGTCTATACATGTTCATTTAGAAAGTTGTTCGTAACAGGTTAAAATTATTTGAGCCTGTGTAACTTATGTCTGCAACCCCTAAGATACTACAAAGTCTTTCATTTAAATAGTAGATATGAACTAAACAGGGATAGCTGTGTGGATTTTTTCTTCTCTGATATTTTTTTCATTACAAATGGGGTTAATCACACACACACACACACACACACACAATTTGCAAATAGCTAGCGTTAGTCTTGAACGATGAGCAGTGAAAACCAAGCTTTAAAATCCTTTCTTGATTGGCTCACAAAAATTGTGAAATATTCCATTTACTATTTCATAAAAAAAGAGAATAAAATTTTGAGAACAAAATTCTCTTCATTGTCTGTGTTCATTTTCTGGCCATGAGTTATTGTTTATTTCTTAATTATTCTGAAAATAATTATGTTGTAATGAGGAAAGGGTGTTCATAAATGATCCCCTCTGAGTGTCAAGAATGCTGGGCACATTAGTGAGCTGAAGCAGCTGGAGGAAGTTTAAGCCAAAGAAGCAAAAGACAGCTCTTCCCCAAATGTGGCTGTCTTCAGACAACTTGGTTTCCTAGAACTCATGGACTCAAAGGTGAATGTGGTTGGGGGACTCACAGTTTTAGTGGAAATTGAGTATTAAAATTTTCAAAACACTTGAAACTCCATTTGTAAAATTCTCACAGGTAGACATTCCATAAACAAAAGATGCTAGTATATTACCATAAATAACTCAAGTTATCATGATTACTCAAGTTGTATTGTATGCTGATTTTATCGTAGAAGAAAAAAAAAAGGTCTTTTGCATCAATGAGAATGCTTGAACAAATCACTCCTGTGAATTAACATGTCACAGAAGAGAAGCAGACTCTGATATAACAGATTCAATGGATAAGGAGGAGGGACACAATTCTGCATCACCAGTTTGAGATGTACTTCCAAAATCCACCTTCTAATGGACAGTAAAAGCAAGGCCATGTGGAAATAGTCTATAACACTATTTAAGGGATATTTTCTGTCATTGGTTACATTCAGCACTGATTTGTCATTTTGATTTCATTAGTGGTCCCTATGACTTGGATGCTCACATTCTGCCTGAGGAACTATAATTAAATTTTGTCAACCAAGTTAATCTGATTTTTGCATGCACTATAACTTCCAGATCTTACCTACTTCAAGAGTCCTATGCCGTTGCTGCTGCTTCTATTGCTACTACTACTAATAATGATGTGTCCCACAGCTTTAAAAAGTTTTTAAAAGTATTTAAATAAATAATTTCTCCCCAAGTTTCTTAAAATTAGAACTGGGGGTGATATAAAAATAATCAAATCTGGAGGTATACATATTAAGTGCTCATGCTGGCACTTCTCTTCCCACACCAATGCAGACATTACTAACCACTCTTTATCACTAAGCCTAGATGCCCCTCTGAGTCGTTCACAATTATCAGTGGATGTCCAGGCAGCCACTAACCTATCGTGTTGTATTGGCATTACAAGAGAAAATATAGTTTCTATTCTTGATATAGTATAATTTATAATTTTACAGATAAAGAAATACTCAAAAATGACTGCACAGCAAATTAGTTGCAGAGTTAGGACAAGAACATATCTCATCTCCTGACTCTCAGCCCAGTACCCTTTGTACTGTGTCACGTGCAGTTTTCCATAACATAACACCCAAATGACTAATCAGATTCTGGTTTCAAAATTTAAAAGCTCACAATGACTTTTAAATTTCATTATTCAGAAAGCTGTTCTAATAAAGAGACTTTGGTCCAATATATTTACTACCTCATCTGGTCACCATTCTTTACACAGCAAGTATAATCAGTTATCTCCAGGGGGCAGAGGGTGATTTCAGCAGTTGCTGAAATACATGCATTTATAAAGACTGCTAGTATTTTTACATCCTACAAAAATGCATAGAACCAATCCCAAAACATCACCAGCCCTCACATAGAAGGATTCTAGCTATACGTGAGGGGTAGCTGATCAAAGTCAGCTGAGACTAATAAACATGAAAAAGAAGAGCTGAAGAGAAAGACAGATGCTGATGAGTACTTTTTACCATTTAAGACAACTTATAATTCTAACCATTCTGCTAAAAACAGACAACGGACTGATTGCTATTGTTTTACTAATTAACTATTCTCTCTGCTTTTTTCCCAAAAGGCACCCTGGCAAACTTTGCTTAGTAAATATTGACACCTGTACACCAAGCTGGCTAATGCCATTGGCTCTTCAGCAATCTTCCCATCTGTTGCCTGAGAATTTTAAGCAACGTATTTTGGGACTCTTGCTCTCTTTCCATTGTAAACTGTAAAAAATGCTACCCAGAAGCTAATCCGAAAGCCACATGGCCCTAGAGGGGCCTGTAGTAAGTAAAGGGAAATGTAGTCTAATATGTAAAATGCATATCCCACTGGCCTCCGCGGCCACCCCGTCTTTAGTTAACAGCATGCGGGGGTAATCTGCTTAGTTACCAAGTGGGTCTTTTTTCCCTCTTCCCCATGAGATCACCCAGACCACGATCAAAGCCCAAACACACTCTCTGCCAGCTCTATTGTTCCCCAGAGTGGGATTAATGACTAATTATGTCAGGTCACTCATCCAGATGGCCTCTCAGATGTTCCTTTGTCATTGTCTGACCTTCCATATGCCCCTTTGACCTTGAGGTTTATTTCCATGGAAACATGAAGCCTCAGTTTCCTTGCTGAGATTGCCAAGAATTGGCCAAAAGGAGGGATACAGGATAATCTACCCACACTTTGTATTCTGCTTCCATCTCATGCCTTGTTAAATCCAATGAATAGATAAAAAATGCTATCTGGTCCCAGCTGAGTGATGACCATGGTCATGATTCTATGTTACATGCTATGTTTTTTAAATTAGCAGACAGCTTTGTACATGGAAACGTGCATTCAATTTGAAGAACATCAATCGCCATAATGTGATCTTTTTATCTCATTAATGTTAAGCAAGGGTAATAGAATGGAATTACAAAATATCACTGTGAAAGGAATACAATTCAGAGAATTATAGATATCCTCCATTAAAGCCCTAGAGATGTTTGGATAAGTCAACTTGTTCAGTTTCATAAATTAAAGATTCTTTACTCACTACCTTTTCTGGGGTTTAAATTCTAGCCTCAGATGTTGATCTTAATCTGAGGAAGGATTTTAAGGTGGTTAGTAAAATAGAGAAAATTTTCTCAAAACTACCAAATAAGTAAATAAAAATAGAATAGGGGACTGACTCATGAACTCAATTAAATAAAAAAGGTTGGATATGTATTTGCATGGGATAAAATGTATTTCACTTCATAGTTTAAAGAAGACTAAGGAATAATTTAAATACCTAAAATGGGGAGGCTAATTCACCTCTTCCAAGTTCATCCAAGAATAAAATGTCTGTCTCTTCTATACATGAATTCATACAAGCTCCGAGGTCTCACGGAGAATGCAAACAGAGTGGGAAGTACTCACATGTGCCCAAGTTTCCCTGGCAGGGTGGCAATTTATTAATCTTCCTTCACCAATGGTTAGGAAGCTGCAGATTCCAGCTGAGAGTTTTCAGTGTATTTAAGAAGAAAATTAGAGAGCTAGGTGAAAGAAAGGATTTTGTTCCTTTCATTGTTCTTGAAGGGCCATTTTTGCTTTCTGAATCCAGAAAGGAAGACTGGGTGAAAAGAAAAAGTCACCCTGGTTAACAGCAACCAATCCCCTCCACTCCCCTTCCCAGGGCTCTAAGGCCCTTTGGAAGCAGTGACAGTGCCTTGCTCATTGCTAACTACAGTCATCTTTAATACTTCAGTGCCCAGCACAGTGCGTAGTGTAATCTAGATTTCTAAGAGCTTGCTGAAGGAGTGAATGTGAGATAAACGTTAGTGCCAGACTAGGTGGACCAGAAAACTTGACCTTTCTCTTCTTTTTTATTCCAATAACACAATCATAAATTGTCCAATTAAAAAATGTTTTGTATATCCAAGTTTAGCCTAAAGGAATACAAATTCAACATGTCACAGAGAAATCCTTTCTTTCCATTAAAAGAAGACAACTTTGCTTAAAGAATGGTAACTATACAGTAGATTTCCTCAAAGTATAAAAGGACACTATGTTCCTAATCATTTGAGAATGTGGCCAGGAAACTCCTGCCATGTTTCAGACCCCATGCTCTAGGCCTATGTAATGCCCCCATTCCACATGAGATACTCATTATATCTTCTGGATATGTCATCACCACTCCCAGACAAAGATCCTCTCCCTTCTCAGAATAGCACTGCTAGCTACATGGCTAACCAAGAGCCTACACTATGGACGTCGAGTGGTGGCAGGTGACCTGGAGACAGTGGCACTATAAATCTGCTACCTTCCAGATTATTCAATAATGTAATTAAGTGGTGTTTATTATTTCCAATATGTGGAAGATCGATTCCCTCACCCCACACTGGGACCATATCTACCAAAGTAATTTTTTAAATTCCCAGGGAGAAATGCTTTGTCTTTCATACGACTCATAGACAAAGAATAATATTAATAAGAAATATGTCCCAAATGTTGACATTCTACCTCAGTAGAATCATTACCTGAACATAATTTCAAATCTCCCATTATCTGAGGCATCAGATCTGACACTTGTCTAGGTCCCAGTTTCCTCATCTGTAAGTCATACAAACGTACCCTGCTAGTCCTTGCAATAACTACAAGTTGAAATAATTCTCTCAACAGGTCTTAGAATTCTTATGTACTGGAACTAAAATACTCATGGTTGCCTAAAAGATTCATGTGAGTCAGCCAGTCTATTAGAATATTGCATCAAGGGGGAAATTACTGTATCAAGGAATAAGGAACTAGAGATCAGTATCATCCAAGTATTGCTTGTTTGATATTTATGGTCCTTGTAAGTTGCCTTGTAAGCAGTTTTATATCAACGAATAAAAAAATACTTGTGAAGTATCTATAATGTGTCAGGCACTGGCTTAGTTTCTGGAGATACAATAATGACAATCTCTAGTTACTCTTAGCCTAGTAAGGAAACTGAGACTAAACCCAAATGCCTTGGGAAAACATGGGACAACTTCCTGGAGGAGGTGATATCTAAGCTGAGTTGAGCCCTAAATAAGGGCAGACATAGAAAACGGGAAGAAGAGTGAGAAAAAGCATCCAGAAAGAGGGAGCTGTTTATGCCAAATTCTTCAGAAAAACATGGCAGGCCAAATTTAGAGATTTGCAAATAGTTCAGTATAACATAGGTAGGGAGTGATGAAGGTGAGGATGGGGAGGTGTACAGGAGTCCCATCAACAGAAGCCTTATCTTAGAGAATCTGCAGCAACAAGAGATCGATGCAGGCTATGCCAGGGTATTCACAAAGGGAGTGAACTGTCATCAGCTGGAGTGCCTCAAACCCCTGGTGGGAATTCAAGAGAAGAATTTCAGTCCAGAGAAAGGGATAACTGGACCAAGTCAGGGACCCAGTCCTAGAAGGCCTAGATTACTAGGCTTTCCAGGCAGAAAAGTGGAGACTCTGAACAAGAGAGTAAAACAATGAAGAGTAATATGATGAAACTCTGATCTCACCCACTTCTCCCAGACAAGCACTTGGAGCTGAGTTTCATAGCACTGAGCTAGTTTCTTCTCTCTCTCTTTTTTTTTTTCTTTTTTAAGATGGAGTCTCACTCTGTCACCCAAGTTGGAGTGCGCTGCCATGATATTGGCTCACTGCAACCTCTGCCTCTTGGGTTCAAGCCATTCTCCTGTCTCAGCCTCCCAAGTAGCTGGGATTACAGGCGCCTGCCACCACGCCCAACTAATTTTTGTATATTTAGTAGAGACGGGGTTTCACCATTTTGGCTAATGCTGGTCTTGAACTCCTGACCTTGTGGTCCACCTGCCCTGGCCTCCCAAAGTGCTGGGATTACAGGCATGAGCCACCGCGCCCGGCAAGCTAGTTTCTTAAATCTCTCCTTTCTAGGACGTGAAGAGACACTTCTCAAAAGACATACAAGTGATCAACAAGCATATATAAAAAAGCTCAACATCACTAATCACTAGAGAAATGCAAATCAAAGCCACAATGAGATACCAGCTCACACCAGTCAGAATGGCTATTATGAAAAAGTCAAAAAATGACAGATGTTGGTGAGGTGCAGAAAAAAGGGAATTCTTATACACTGCTGGGGGGATGTAAATTAGTTCAGTCACTGTGGAAAGTAGTTTGAGATTTCCCAAAAAACTTAAAATAGAACTACCATTCAACCCAGCAATTCTATTACTGGGTATATTCCCAAAGGAATATAAATAATTTTGCCAAAAAGACACATGCACCTGTATGTTCATTGCAGCACGATTCACAATAGCAAAGACATGGAATCAATCTAGATACTCATCAATGGCGGACTGAATAAAGAAAATGTCATACATATACACCATAGAATGCTATGCATCTATAAAAAAAGAATGAAATTACGTCCTTTGTAGCAGCATGCGTGGAGCTAGAGGCCATTATCCTAAATGAATAAATAGAGGACAGAAAACCAAATATCGCCTGCTCTCACTTATAAGTTGGAGCTAAACACTGAGTACACATAGACACAAAGAAGGAAACAATAAACACTAGGGCCTACCTGAGGGGGGACAGTAGGAGGAGGGTAAGGTTAAAAAAACTACCTATTGGGTACTGTTCT
The DNA here is from genome assembly GCF_009764315.1 of Trachypithecus francoisi. Lineage (NCBI taxonomy): Eukaryota > Metazoa > Chordata > Mammalia > Primates > Cercopithecidae > Trachypithecus > Trachypithecus francoisi. The sequence continues at coordinate 43,829,644 of NW_022681460.1, forward strand.
CACCACCTGGGTGATGAAATCATTTGTACACCAAACCCCAGCAACATGCAATTTACCCATGTACCAAATGTGCACTGTACTGGCAAACCTAAAAAGTTGGAAAAGAAAAAAAAAAAATCTCTCCTTTCTAGAGATGGGGATTGAGTGAGGTTGGAGAGAGCATAATGAACTCTTGAGAGTCAAGTGAAGGGGGCCATGGCTGTTAAAAGAAGAGAAAGGCAGAGGCAGGGACTTACTAGGTTTGTCTCTTGCAAGAGTGTGAGACAATGGAACACAGACAGTAGAGATACAGTTTGAAATCCTGGATCTGGAGCTGATTAGCCATGTGATTTTGAGAAAATTACCTTCTTCACCTTTCTGTGCCTCCATTTTCTCATGTATAAAATTAGAATAATAATACTTTCTTTGCTGCGTTATTGTGTATTAATAAATCAAAGTAATAGAAGCAAAGTGCCAGGCATCTGGAAGGCAGTCCATGGTGGTAGTGAATAAGCAGTAGCTTTATTACGAGAGTGTGTTAATAGTTATTCTCGGCTGGGCGCGGTGGCTCACGCCTGTAATCCCAACACTTCGGAAGGCTGAGACAGGTGGATCACCTGAGGTCAGGAGTTGTAGACCAGCCTGGCTAACATGGTGAAACTCTGTCTCTACCATAAATACAAAAATTAGCTGGGTGTAGTGGTGCGCACCTGTGGTCCCAGTTACTTAGGAGGCTGAGGCAGGAGAATCATTTGAACCTGGGAGGTGGAGGTTGCAGTGAGCTGAGACTGAGCTATTGCACTCAAGCCTGGGTGACAGAGCAAGACCCTGTCTCAAAAAAAAAAAAAAAAAGTTATTCTTTGGGAGATATTGATTGGCCACAATGAATTATAACTAACAATTACCTTTACACTTTATCTGGATCTCTTTCATAGCATTTTCATTCCACTTTTCACTAGTAATTATGCACATAGTTTGATAATTCAGTTACTATTATGTTTTATATTATGCTTTATCCATTTTATTATCTCCTAGAGTAGATATTACAGCTTTTCACGGGATGGGTGCCTGGTTAACCCCTTTGGGCCTAAAATATGTAGTAATCATAGGGCCATTTATAAAAGCTGCTTAAGTTATTGGTAGTTAAGTATTTATTTCTCTACTCCTTCAATACCCATTGTTATTTATTGAGCAGCAATTTCATGCCAAGCCACCCCATCCATCGCTAATTCCTACTTTTTCTTTTTACCAAAGTAGTTAGGATTTGTTTTTGTTTTGTTTACTTTCATTAATATTATGGTTCTAAGGAATGATCAGTTTATGAATTTTGTAGTGTGCATTTGTTAGATACATCACAAATGCATCTCTGATTTGGCTATTTAAAAGAAAACAAAGAATGAAAATTGTCTGCCCAGGTACTATCATAAGAATCCAATGGCATGAGAAACCAGTGGTGGGGATAACCCATAATAACTCATAGTCAATGAACCCCTACCCAGTGCACAGTTCACTGGTTCTGCATTATTATTGTTTTAGATGCCTTAAATTTGCTATATTAGCTTAGAACATAGCCTAGAATAACGGCTTAATGAACTGGCTTTACAAATGGTCAGTACAAGAGCAACAGGCTCTGAAAGACACATTACCAGATGTGTTTTTCATTCCATTTTTAAATGATGTCTTTTGGGGTGGGAGAGATGTTTTCAAGATTTAATATAATTTTATTAAAGTTTTCCCAATGGTAAGTTTTAAATTATATAGGCAAATATTAATTCCATGATAAACTTACTAAGTTAAAAAAATGATACAAAGTATCCAGGATGATTTTATGTTTGATGCAGTAAGTACAACACTGAAAGTAATCTAATTACATTCTGCAGAAATGTCACTTATATTAATCTGTTATCCCACCTTCCATAGCAAGGTAACTTTCAACTCTCCTTAGCTGCTCAGACTCTCCTTTGGTTCTTTATCTGATTTGCTGTCTAATATAAATAAACTTATTTACTTGTATTTGAGAGAAAATGAAGAAACAGCAGAGAGAATGATTCAAAAGTCACCTTTAAATATACGAACAGAATAGTTCCTTTATCAAAACTCTTTCATTCATAGGTTTGCTAAAGCCCATGTGCAGATACCTAAAATTTCAGTATGATGAGTTTCTAACCGCTATGTATGTAATCACCTTGCTACCTTCTTATATCTTTAACAAAATTATAAGTATCCAATAAATCCACAACAGACTGGATTTCCGCATAACAAAGTCTGCCTCTTTGACATGGAAGCAATTGGATTCTCAGTAGTTCTTCACTTTTAAAGTTCTTATTTTGTTAAGATATCAGGTTTGCTTGGTGAAAAAGAAAGGCCATGTTTTAATGGCAACATTTTTGTGTGAAATAAAAACATTCACTAGAAAAGAAAAAATTATGAATAAATGGTACTCCAAGCCTCAAGTAGAAAAGAATCTGGTGAAAAGATTGTATATTTAGAAAACCCCATCATCTCAGCCCAAAATCTCCTTAAGTTGATAAGCAACTTCAGCAAAGTCTCAGAATACAAAATTAATGTGCAAAAATCACAAGCATTCTTATACACCAGTAACAGTCAAACAGAGAGCCAAATCATGAATGAACTTCCATTCACAATTGCTTCAAAGAGAATAAAATACCTAGGAATCCAACTTACAAATGATGTAAAGGACCTCTTCAAGGATAACTACAAACCACTGCTCGGTGAAATAAAAGAAGACACAAACAAATGGAAGAACATACCATGCTCATGGATAGGAAGAATCAATATCGTGAAAATGGCCATACTGCCCAAGGTAATTTATAGATTCAATGCCATCCCCATCAAGCCACCAATGAGTTTCTTCACAGAATTGGAAAAAACTGCGTTAAAGTTCATATGGAACCAAAAAAGAGCCCGCATTGCCAAGACAATCCTAAGTCAAAAGAACAAAGCTGGAGGCATCACACTACCTGACTTCAAACTATACTACAAGGCTACAGTAACCAAAACAGCATGGTACTGGTACCAAAACAGAGATATAGACCAATGGAACAGAACAGAGTCCTCAGAAATAATACCACACATCTACAGCCATCTGATCTTTGACAAACCTGAGAGAAACAAGAAATGGGGAAAGGATTCCCTATTTAATAAATGGTGCTGGGAAAATTGGCTAGCCATAAGTAGAAAGCTGAAACTGGATCCTTTCCTTACTCCTTATATGAAAATTAATTCAAGATGGATTAGAGACTTAAATGTTAGACCTAATACCATAAAAACCCTAGAAGAAAACCTAGGTAATACCATTCAGGACATAGGCATGGGCAAGGACTTCATGTCTAAAACACCGAAAGCAATGGCAACAAAAGCCGAAATTGACAAATGGGATCTAATTAAACTAAAGAGCTTTTTTACAGCAAAAGAAACTACCATTAGAGTCAACAGGCAACCTACAGAATGGGAAAAAAATTTTGCGTCTACTTATCTGACAAAGGGCTAATATCCAGAACCTACAAAAACTCAAACAAATTTACAAGAAAAAAACAAACAACCCCACCAAAAAGGGGGCAAAGGATATGAACAGACATTTCTCAAAAGAAGACATGCATACAACCAACAGACACATGAAAAAATGCTCGTCATCACTGGCCATCAGAGAAATGCAAATCAAAACCACAATGAGATACCATCTCACACCAGTTAGAATAGCAATCATTAAAAAGTCAGGAAACAACAGGTGCTGGAGAGGATGTGGAGAAATAGGAACACTTTTACACTGTTGGTGGGATTGTAAACTAGTTCAACCATTATGGAAAACAGTATGGCGATTCCTCAAGGATCTAGAACTAGAAGTATCATATGACGCAGCCATCCCATTACTGGGTATATACCCAAAGGATTATAAATCATGCTGCTGTAAAGACACATGCACACGTATGTTCATTGCAGCACTAGTCACAATAGCAAAGACTTGGAATCAACCCAAATGTCTATCAGTGACAGACTGGATTAAGAAAATGTGGCACATATACACCATGGAATACTATGCAGCCATAAAAAAAGATGAGTTTGTGTCCTTTGTAGGGACATGATTGCAGCTGGAAACCATCATTCTCAGCAAACTATCACAAGAACAGAAAACCAAACACTGCATGTTCTCACTCATAGGTGGGAACTGAACAATGAGATCACCTGGACTCGGGAAGGGGAACATCACACACTGGGGCCTATTATGGGGACGGGGGAGTGGGAAGGGATTGCATTGGGAGTTATACCTGATGGGTGCTGACGAGTTGATGGGTGCAGCACACCAACATGGCACAAGTATACATATATAACAAACCTGCACGTTATGCACATGTACCCTAGAACTTGAAGTATAATAAAAAATATATATAATAATTAAAAAAACCATTGTATATCCTGGAGATGAGTCACACATGACTAGCATGTTTAAGAAAAACAGCTTGATAAATTTCACTACACTCGGTTCTACAGGAAAAAGTTCAATTAAAAAGTGAAATTCCCAGAGGAAAAGAATTATAAAATGGACATAATTGGTTATTTGGCAAATAATCTCCAATTTATTTAATATCTCACTCTTTGTTTAAATGTAAAACACAAACAAAATTTTCATTCATATTTTTTCTTTCAGGAATAAAAATATCCTGTGCTAATTCTCTACTGGTTACCAGGAAGTTTTAATATTTTGTAAGACAACTTGAAGAAAAAGTGCTGCAATTAAAAATGTGCTTATGAAATGATGGCTCTTTCCTCCACCTCCTTGTGCCTACTCCTGCAGTCACATCTGCTTTCCTTGCTAAAGAAATAAGCCTGCGGAAAGAAGAGCTTACACAATTGAGGAAGAAAAGTGCATTCCTTTTTTTGTCTGGTGCATCATCAAACAACCTGTCAGCTACATTCCAAATGCAGAATCTTTATTTGGCATGATGATTCTAGGAGGCAGAAAGCCCAGCTTGGCTGACTGATCCCAGGTGGAGTTTGAAGTGCTGACAGCAAGAGAACTAATGTTTAGATTTATAAACTGAGTGAAGTTGATGTGGAAATCATTGCAAATGAATAAATATAGAGTCTTGCATTATCATTTTTATCAACTCACCTTGCTCACTATAACCCTTTCTATGTAATTACTTGCAATGAATGTGAGTTGAACCTACAACAGACATATGTACCTACAACTGCCACATATGTATGAAATATGTAGCCTCTTCAAGGGAAAGAAACACACCAATTTATTCAGCATACAGATTGCAAATACAAAAGGCAGGCCAGTATCCTATGTAACACGGAATGAAGAGTTCGTGGCTTGTATAATTCATATCCTTAAATGAGTCAAGGAGTATTCATACCCAGGAGTGAAGATAAAACTGGCGTTTTATTGATGGCATTATATAAATGTTAAAATGTATACATTTTATATACTAAAAAAGGAAGATAAATAAAAGTTAAATCAAAGAAAAATAGGTTGTTGGTATAGTACTCTATCTTTCATATTGACTGGAGTATATATTAAGCTGAACTATTGAAATTACATTGACATAATAATTAAAAGTGGATTCATTTGCGTGAAAAGCTATATTTACTAATATTAATAGTTTTATCCGTCAACGGCTATCAACCTTCTTATCTGTTATTTATATCTGTTGTTTCCATGAGTTATATGCATTATTTTTTGAAAGATTTCCTTATGAATAGTTTTGTATTTTTTATTCCTGGATAAAACCACTGGTGGCCAGATTTCACTAATAGTCCTTCGACGTGAGGAGAGAATCCAGCCATAAAGGACAAAGCTACTCACAGATACCACTGAATCTCTGCTATCCGCACTGTGCCCGATTTTTGCTGGTCTTGCTTGGCACCTGCTGGTTTGGAATGTCAAGGCCAGAGTGCACGATGACATGTAGATTGAAGTTAGGGGCAGATGCTACACACTCCTAGTTTTGCTGAAAACATTACTTTCAGGTTATTTGAAGGTGTACTCAAGGGCACTACCCCCACTAAATACACACATAAATGCATGTGTAAAAGAATCGCACCTTCCTTCTGATGCATAGATGTATTAAGCAGTAATATTAATAACATTTTAAATGTAAAATTCTATAACTCAGCTAGGATGACACAAGATTTGATAGATGACACCATATATATTGAGTACATATGCTTTTTCTTGGCACATTATTAAAGAGTCTCAATACTTTGTGAAAGGTATGAAAGAAGTGTATAGCTTTTCCTACTACTTGTAATTAATCCTGGGGCATCACTGTTTAAAAATCTTTATAATGGGCATTATTATTCTTTATTTCTAATATAAGAAGTTTCAAAAAAGTTTGTACTTACTAAGAAACTATAATTACCAACAAAGTATTAATATAAATAACATTATAAATTATTTATTTTAAAGTGATACAACAACTATTATTCCCTTTCTGGGAATATGAGAATATTTTTATAATTTCTGTTCTCTAGCTGTTAGATGTCTTTCCTGATTTCAAACTATAAAATCCTACTGGATTTCATGCTGTTGTATTAAAAAATATAACGTTATGTCTTAAAGCTTTCACAATTAAAAAAAAGTTGAATTGTTTTAACATTTATTTAATCAATTAAATCTGGGCCTAGAGTAAAATAATGTTATGTCATAAAGCTTCTCTGCAATTAAAAAAAGTTGAATTGTTTCAACATTTATGTTATCAATTAAATCTCGGCCTAAACTAAAAATGTGGAATGCTTTCAAAATCTAGTATCATCCGTAAATTCTGTCTGATTCTATAGAGATATGTCCAAGACAAATTAAGGATACAGTGGTGAAACATATAGGGAAAATAATCACTACTAGCCTAACAGGGAAGACATCATGGTTCTTTCCAAGTTTATTCAAGAATGTGACTTTGGACAGACACAAACTTTCAGTGTCTTGGTTGCTCTTGCATAAAGCAAATACCTCATAAAACTACAGCTTTCTTCTCCACAAAGTTAAGCAGCATTTAAATTAAAATACAACATAATTATGAAGCACTGATATCTTTAAACAACTCAATATTTCTCAATCAAGAGTCTATAATAAACAAATAGTGATCAATAACATCATTAAATGCATGCTGGCTGTGCATAAATTAAATATTAATACAAATACACACTATAAAATTGTGGGCATACCTTTTCTTCTATATGGACAAAGAAAAAATCTAACTAGATTTGAATTTGAAAACTTTAGAGTTACACTGCAATAGTCCCAAAATTATAGACAAAATTACTAAATGTTATTTAATTGAACATTTATTAACATCACTACTTCAAATTGCCTCTTGCCTTTTATCTTTGCAGAAAACAAGTATATATGTGTACATATGTGTGTATTATTTCATTTTAATTCAAAGAAAACTACAAAGTGAATCACATTTCTGAAATATTTCCTTTAAAAACGTGGCTCATACGCATTTTTTGAAATGCAAGATGTTTAACTTTCTCCAGAAACTTTTGCCCAAGTCCAACAGATATGAATATTTGCTATATTTTGATCCTGAGCAAAAAAATCAACACCGAGTGGTTTAGATGTTTGGTGCTTGGTTGTGTAGATATTTTGAAGCTTTATTTTTACAAATAGCAATTTAAAAATGGATGTAATTTTGGTAGATATTGTTAATTTTGCATTCAACACCTGTCTCTTTGCAAGTGGTCATGAAGATTATCCGAATGGCGAGTCCCGTATGTCTGGAGGGCTTCAATAAGAGCCCAGGTGACCTAGAGCTGTTGCAGAGTGGAGAGTGGTGGGAAGAAGTAGAAAAGATTACAACTGTGAAACAACTGTAGAGCATAATTTCTGCCTCAAAGGGCTTACAATTTGGTGGAGTAAATAAGAGGGGTTAGTAATGATGGACTTTGTCAGCCAAAGTAGGGAGCAAACACCTGCTCAGGAGAGTAAGTTCAGGAGAAGGAGAAAGGACTTGTTTGAGGAGGGATCAGGAGCCACTTTGCTGAGGGGATGGTGTTGGATGTAGACTGTGGTGGAGAGAAGGGTTTGGACTGAAACAGTTGAAGATCTCAGAATGGGTTGAGAAGAGCAAGGATAGGAAAGGCACATGGGAAAAAGATGAAGCAAATTGTTCCAAGTCTGACATTGAGGCCTAGTATTATTCCCACTGTGAAACATATCGGCTGTTTCCTCTCTGTCCTGTTTCAGCCGTGCCAGCTCTTTTTCTGACTGGTCTTGCCTACACTGTTTCTTTTCCAGTAGTACATGACTATAACCCTGAAATGTTACTTTTGCTTTCCTGGTGTTTAATTTTAGGGCAATAATTTAATGTTTAAGCCAAAAACCTGGAGGTTTCCCTAATTATTTCCTCTTCTTCATCTTCCTCCCACAAGATTGATCACCAAGACCTGCTGCTTCCAGCCTCCAAAACTCTCTCAAAATGTCTAACTTTCTTTTTCCCCTCATCCCCTATCCTAGTCCAAGTCCTCCTCTCTCACTGTATGGAATTTTTCCTAGGTCTTCTCACTCCAAATAATTGCACCCCTTTAATACATTCTCCATATAGCTACCAGAATAATAGACTGAAAACATCACGTTTCACTTCTCTTACAACAAATCTAAAATATATAATGGTCCTTGAAACCTTACATGATCTAACCCCTGCCTACCTCTTCAAGCCACCTTCTCAAAAATTCTCTGCTTCCTTAGTCCACCAGCCCTTTAGGGCTTTGGGCAATTCCCTCAACTGGAAATACTTCTCCCACCTACCATACCGGGCCCCTCCCAACCTGAATGACTGTCCCACATCTTGCAGGTCTCATCTGGGTGTCCTTTCTCCTGGGGAAACTTCCTTTGCCCCTGCTTCCTATACCTGCAGCCTTGGTTGGTCCCTGTGACGCTGTCCTACAGCACACTGCATTTCTTTTTCTCATAAAGCTAATCACATTTATGTATTTCATGTCTTCCAGGTCATGCTTGTTGTGTTGATTGTTTTGTACCCACTAGTTAGCACAGCGCCTAGCCCAGAGTGGGTACTTAATAAATACAAATTGATTAAATAAATGGAAAACCTAGTTGAAATACCAATGCTTTTAATGCTTGACTGGAATATTTGCAGATTGCATTAAATATACTTGCATATTTCTAAATTATGTCTTTCTCCTAGTATTATTTATCTTCAATATAACTACTGAAGTAGTGCACAATGTCCAGTATTAATTAATTTCCAAATAAACTCAAAATATTCAGTTTTGACAAGTTTTGAAATAGCTGGGGGTTAAGAGAGAGGGTAGAAATTGTCTTTAGTTGGACTTGAAAAGAAATTGGAAATGTACAATCTGGGGAAGCAGAGGTCTTTATGACAGAAATATTCAAAGACTAGGATGGAAAAGGCATTGTTTTGGAGTAAAACGAGACACCACAGTTTACAAAACCAAATTAAAGAAAAATTTAAAACTAGAAAAACTTAACAGTGATGTATATGTGGCAAAGACTGGAATTTCCACTTGTTTCAGTCTTTAAAACAGAAAAAAAAATAGGCAACTTACATTAATACAGCCTATAATCCAGCGTTTTCTCCTCTAACTGTATCTTTTTAAAATTTTTATTTTACTTAAAGTTCTGGGATACATGTGCAGAAAGTGCAGGTTTGTTATATAGGTATGCATGTGCCATGGTGGTTTGCTGTGCCTATCAACCCGTCATCTAGGTTTTAAGCCCTGCATTCATCAGGTATTTGTTCTAATGCTCTCCATCCTTTTGCCCCCCACCCCGCAAAAGGCCCTGGTGTGTGATGTTCCCCTCCCTGTGTCCATGTGTTCTCATTGTTCAACTCCCACTTATGAGTGAGAACATGTGGTGTTTGATTTTCTGTTCCAGTGTTAGTTTGCTGAGAATGATGGCTTTCAGCTTCATCCATGTCCCTGCAAAAGACATGAACTCATTCTATTTTATGGCTGCATAGTATTCCATGGTGTATATGTGCCATATTTTCTTTATCTAGTCCATCATTGATGGGCATTTGGGTTGGTTCCAAGTCTTTGCTATTGTAAATAGTGCTGCAAAAACATATGTGTACATGTGCCATTATAGTGGAATAATTCACAATCCTTTGGGTATATACCCAGTAATGGAATTGCTGGGTCAAATGGTATTTCTGGTTTTAGATCCTTGAGGAATCATCACACTATCTTCCACAATGGTTGAACTAATTTACACTCCCATCAACAGTGTAAAAGCGTTCCTATTTCTCCTCTCCAGCATCTGTTGTTTCCTGACTTTTTAATAATCACCATTGTAACTGGCATGAGATGGTATCTCATTGTGGTTTTAATTTGCATTTCTCTAATGATCAGTGATGGTGAGCTTTTGTTTCGTATGATTGTTGGCAGCATAAATGTCCAACTCTATCAAAAAGTGGGCAAAGGATATGAACGGACACTTCTCAAACTGCATCTTAAAAAAACTTTTGCACAATGCAGCAGGTGGCATGCACAAGAATGTTCACAGCCCAATGTTAAGGGTAGTGAAAGAAAAAATATTGGAAACAACCCAAATATATATCAACAAGAGAACAGATAAATATGTTGTGGTGTGCCCATGCAATGGAATACTCTATATCAGAGAAAAGTTAATAAAACTACAGCTACCATGTGAAGAAGGGTGACTTTAAGAAACATGATGCGTGGGAAAATCAAGTTGCAGGCAACATAAGCAATATAGTACCATTTTAAATATTCAAAAACAAAAGAGAAACAATGCATTTCTTAGTGTTCCTATCTGTCAGAATTTTTCAAAGGAACAGTACCAATAAGATATATGGTCATGTGCCATATAATAACATTTTTTCAGTGACATACCACATGTAGATTGCTGGTCCCATAAGATTATAATGGAACTGAAAAATTCATATCACCTACTGACATTGTAGCCATCATAACACCATAGTGCAAGGAGTTATTCATTATTCACATGTTTGTAGTGATGTTGGTGTAAACAAACCTGCTGCACTGCCAGTTGCCTAACAGTCTAATACATACAATTATGTACAGTACATGATAGTTGATAATGATCATAAATGACTACGTTACTAATTTATATATTTACTACATTATACTTTGTATCATTATTTTAGAGTACACACCTTGTAATTATTTTTAAAAAAAGGTTTACTGTAAAACAGCCTCAAACAGTTCCTTCAGGAGGTTTTCCAGAAGAAGACATTGTTACCATAGGAGATGACAGCTCCCTGAGTATCATTTCCCCTGAAAACCTTCCAGTAGGACAAGATGTGGAGGTAGAAGACAGTGATATTTGAAGATCCTGATCCTGTGTAGTCCTTGACTAATGTATGTGTTTGTGTCTTAGTTTCTAACAAAAAAGTTTAAAAAGTAAAAAAAAAATAAAACTTAAAAATAGAAAAGTTTATAGAAAAAGGATACAAAGAAAGACAATATTTTTGTATAGCTGTACAATGTATTTGTTTTCAGCTAAGTGTTACAAACGGTCAGAAAGTGAAAAAACTTAAAAGTTTCACCATGAAATACTATACAACCATAAAAATGATGAGTTCATGTCCTTTGCAGGGACATGGATGAAACTGGAAACTATCATTCTCAGCAAAGTAACACAAGAAGAGAAAACCAAACACCACATGTTCTCACTCATAAGTGGGAGTTGAACAATGAGAACACATGGACACAGGGAGGGGAACATCACACACCAGGGCCTGTTGGGGGGTGAGAGGTTGGGAGAGGGATAGCATTAGGAGAAATACCTAATGTAAATGATGAGTTGTTGGGTGCAGCAAACCAACATGGCAAAATATACCTACGTAACAAACCCGCATGTTCTGCACATGTACCCCAGAACTTAAAGTGTATTTTTTAAAAAGTTAGAAAAAAAGTTGCAGTAAGCTAAGAGGAAAGAAAAATTTTAATGGATTTAGTACAGGCTAAGTTTTCAGTGTTTATAAAGCCTACAGTAGTGTACAGTAATGTCTTAGGCCTTCACATTCACTCACTACTCACTCAACCTCCCAGAACAATTTCCAGTCTCTTAAGCTCCATTCACGGTGAGTGCCCTATATAGGTGTACCATTTTTTATTCTTTATGTTGTATTTTTGATGTGGTTTTTCTATGTTTAGATATGATTGGATGCAGAAATATTTATGACTGTATTACAGTTGCCTACAGTATTCAGTACAGTAACATGCTACATAAGCTTGTATTCTAGAAGCAATAAGCTATATAGCATACAGCCTAGGTATGTAGTAGGCTATACCTTCTAGGTTTGTGTTGATACACTCCCTGATGTTTGCATAATGACTAAAATCACCTAACGATGCATTTCTCAGAATGTATCCCTGTCCTTAAGTGATGCATGACTGTATATAGGTATATATGAGAATACTTCTTTTATGAGTTCATATTATGACATATTTTATATATTTTATTTGTAGCATGTTAATATTATTGTATGATTTTGCTCACACAGTTAGGGAATCCAAGAGATCACACAATCTGCCATCTGCAAACTGGAGAACCAGGAAAGCCAGTGGCGTAATTCAGTCTAAGTTCAGAAGCCTGGGAAATGGGGTGTTAATGGGGCAAGGAGCACCAATGTCAGAGGGTGGAAGATGGATGTCAGCTCAAGCAGGGAAGGCAAATGTGCCCTTCTGCCTCTTCGTTTCAGTCTTTCAAAGGATTGGTCATTTCCACCCACACTGGTGAGGTAATTTAATTTACTCAGTCTGCCAATAGAAATGCTAATCTCTTTCAGAAACACCCTCACAGACACATCCAGAAATAATACTTTGCCAGCTATATGGATACCTGTTATCCCAGTCAAGTTGAAACTTAAAATTAACCATCAGAGGGATATACATGTATCTAGTAGAATAGAAAGAGGATGATTTTAAAAATTAGGTTAGTGTGATCTCTTGGGTGGATGTATGGGATGCAGAAGAAGTAAGAAGGATGCTTCAACAATATTGATACTGTTCTGCTCCTTAAGTTGCATGATCAGTTCACAGATGTTCATCTTATTATTATGTTTTATAATTTACATATATGTTGCATATATCCTTTTGAAGGTACCAAAAACTTTAGACTTTTAAAATTAGAATAAAAATCAAGTAGCTCCATTATATAGGTTAGATCCAAAGTCTCTGCTATAAAATATATGGGAAAAAAAGCAAATCTCAAAATGTAAGAGTGTAAAATGGTCAGTTTAGGATAGTAGGTAAAATTTCCATATAAACTGCAGGTGCTATTTATGATGATCACTGAATAATATTCATAGACTAATGAAACGTGCTCCTCTTCGAGGACAAGGCAAAAATTATAAGTGGAATTCAAAAATATTAGAAAACTCAAAACAAATCGATCAGTGACATGTTTTTAAAGTATTCTGGTTTGTTGGTATTACAGCCCTAACCCCTGTGACAGACATTAACCATCATTATGGCAATTTGTGTAGACAGTAACTGGAAAGGTCTGGAATGACCATAGCTCCCTACTGAGTGTGGAACTTTGCCTTGAGTCAAATGAGGCCTGTAATAGATTCCGACACATAATCACTGGGTAAATATTTATTGTATGAAGGGGAGCAAGTAAAAGTTGCAACTCTTTTGGCTATTTCCTCCCACCTCTTACCCAGTGCAGTAGAGAAACCTTCTGGTAGGCTACCTGTGTGAATTGTAGCCTGTCAATATAATCTACCTATGTGAATTATAAACTTTACTCTGGAAAGCCAGCTAAAGCAGCCCAAATAGTTCAACTCCTTGTTCAGCATTTCCCTCAAACTTCGCTCCCAGGCAGCCAAGGGCCGCAGGGGAATGAAAAACATTCTTCTCCAGCCTGAGCCCCCAGGAGAAGGAGAAAAAATGCAACATACACTTTGGCAGGTAACTGCTTTCTCCTTCTCCTCAAAAAGCAAGGAGGCGATGCATGAAGCTAATAGATTATCCCTGTGTACTATCCCTTAACTAGTATTTTTTTTAACTGTGGCAATATACACATAACATAAAATTTACTTTATATTATTTACACTGAATGCGACAGTCAGTGACTTAAGTACATTTATGCTGTTCAACTATCACTAGAGTTTTTTTCATTTCCCAAACAGAAACTCTGTATAACTCCCCATTTCTCCCTCCCCCCAGCCCCTGGCACCACCATTCTACTTTCTATCTCTAAGAATTTGACTACTCTAGGTATCTCATATAAGCAGAACCATACAATATTTGCCCTTTTGTGACTGGCTTATTATATCTGGAGTAAGGTCCTCAAAGTTCATCCGTGTCGTAGTATGTGTCAGAATTTTCTTCCTTTTTAAGGCTGAATTCCTTTGTGTGACTATATGGCATTTTGTTTATTTACTCAACCAGCAATAGACCGATTTGGTTGCTTCTACTTTTGGCTATTGTGAATAATACTGCTAGGAACATCTGATCAAGCCTCTGCTTTCAATTTTTTTGGGTATATACCCAGAAGTGGAATTGGTGGATCGTGTGCTAATTCTACTTCAAAAATTCTGAGGACCTTCCGCACTGTTTTCCACAGTAGCTGCACCATTTTACACTCCCACCAGCGGTGTAGAAGGTTCCCAATTTCTTTAAATCCTCTCCAACACTTGTTACTTTTTTTAAATAACAGCCATCCTAATGGATATTTAATAAAGTTTTTTTTTATTAGAATCATTTTTCTTTCTTCTTGTAAGCCACATCACTCATGTATGCTTCAGCTAACCACCCAACCCTGCTTTTTCATCTTCATTAATCATCAGCCTTTCACGGGATAACACTTGAGCTGTCTATTGCAACCAAGTTATAATGCTGCCTACTGGAGCTTTCAAGAATGATACCGCTTATGTTTGGGAATGATCCTCTGTGGGTGAAAGTAGGCAAAACAACACATCCTTCATTTTCACACCGAAGAAGGCCACAACAGGCTCTATAAGGTGTGAATAAAGCCAAAGGACACTGTAATATTCTACTAAACAATTATCTGCAAACTGATGAGAAGTATCACATTAACTCTTCAGTATCAACTGTCATTAAACTTAACATGGAAATAGGTAAAACGAGACAGTTTAGAAATAGAATTGATAGTTTTTTAAAAAAAATAAACTACGGACTGGAAAGTATATATGCTTTAGATGATGTTCAGAGTGCAATAGATTCTAATGCTCGATGTCAAGTCACTTATGATTTTGCTTTTTTCCCAAGTGAAATAGTCACAAATCCCCAAATGAATTACTGAATGTGAACAAACTTCTTTTTTGCCTGTTGTCATTCGCTTCCCCTTCTCAGTTCTTCCTGCACACCAGCATGTTACTAAATCAGGCACAGTGATAAGCAAGAAGCTTATTGGTTTCTATCTTAAATAATTACAAACATTATCATCTAGATCCATACAGCTGGTTCTTCTGGAGAAATGTTTACGATGCTACCTTCAAATTAATAGCACTACAGAAGGAGAAGGGTAGAATAATGTCGGAGGCATTAATCAGTAACACTCCAATAAATGGTTTATAGCATTATAGGCACCTGACTTGCATTTATGATATGCGGGATACTCTTTTAACTGCTCTGTTTGAGGTTTTTGATGAACATAAGATTAATTAGAAGAGATTTTACTGCTGGTTTAAAGTATGTTGTTCCTCATCATGAATGTAATCATTGATGACTGAAATAACTCGTTTTCTAGCATAGATTATTTTATCATTACACCATATGCCACTATAGTTGAGGCTTCGTCAGATCCCAACGATATGTCATTTATCACAGAACTTCACCCTGAGGTAAACTGTGAGTTGAGATTCTATCAACAATGAACGTGATGACTTCATCATTTCATTTAAAAAGAAGTAAGCTCTGTAACCGTATATTGCTAGCTTCCTGTACTTTATGCTTCTGTAGGCACAGAATGTATTTTAAAACGTAGAATGGGGCTTTTCACACAAAACAATAACACAAAGGAATACATCTGAAAGGACTGTCATCTGCGATGACTTCCTACCATCAGTTTTAAGTCAGATGGAAAAATAGTTCTCATAAAAACGTCAGTAGGTACTCTCAAAGGCACTGAATTAGCTATTTGGGTACAGAAACGGATGTATTAAGGTATAAAAATTGAAACCCATCAAACGTGTATCAAGTAGGGGAAAATCTACCTGCGCCTCTAGTGCCCAAACATTTAACCCTGAAGTACCATGTGTCCCCAGCCGCGGGCAAACCCAATCCTAGTTCACTTTGGCGTCTTGGAACTGACAGGGCTTCATGAGATCTTCCGTTTCCCGCCTGCGCGTCAGTGATGTTGATTGACAGCCTCTCCCCTCCCGCCCTCCCTCGCGGCCCGGCCGGGCAGGCTGTTTTGTCAGCTGCTGCGCCTAGGCCTGGCGAGGCCGCAGCCTGCCAGCCGGCTGCGGCCTCCACACTGCGGGAGCCCGCCCCGCCTCGGCCTCGCCGCCGCTCGGGCTGACACTCTGCCTCCGGGCCGGGGGAGACCTTTCCATCTGCAAATAACACTGGAGAATTCAGACTAATCGGTTCAGCTTCCCTGAGGCAAAGGGAAAAAAAAAATGTTTCTTCAAAGGAAAAGGATTAAGAGGGAAAGTGAGCAAAGGCTTGCCTGGTCTCCACTTAGGCAATCTGAAAGAGCACAATCAATTGAACAAATGCTTCACCTAATCATGGGGAAAGCAGGGTTGGAGAGGAGCTCTGTTTTGTGGGGTTTTGCTCTTGTAAGGTCACTTACGGAATCAGCTAAGGGAAACAAGTTCTGAAGACTTAGTGGAGAACATTTTCTTCACTCCACATTGAATTAGGTTGGTGCAAAAGTAATTGCTAGTTTTGCATTACTTAAAAAAAATGGCAAAAACCACAATTACTTTTGCACTAACCTAATATATCTTGCAATTTTTTCTTTTTCTCAAAAGGGCACTTTACTAGCCACAATTCTTCATCCTGCACGCACACACACACACAGGCATCTCATTGTTTATTCTGCTATTGAAGCAGTTACATAACAGGTTACCTGCAAAATGGGAGCTGGAAAAACATATAGTTTTAATAAAGATCCAGCGACATTAGAGTCTATCATGGAAGAGCTCGATATATCCAAACTGGGAAACCATAATCAAAACTTCATTAGAGAAATATTAGTGACTATCCTGACATTTTTTTGTTTTTCCCTTTTTGATATTAGCCAGCTCTTCCTCAAAGTCTCTAGGCTGTTTTATATGGAGTTCTCAAGCCCTCTTTCTCATGAATGATATCTGCTTGGAAATTAGGTGTCTCAGTGCAGCTACTTGCTAATTGTAATTTAATTTGAATCTCACTTAAGAAAGCATTTTGTTTGGCGGGGGAGAAATCTTCAAGGAAAAAAATACTTTCAGGTCTTGATTTGTATAACTAACCCCTTGCACTTGGTAGGTCATTAGATCTCACTAGTTTGTAATGCAATCAGAGTCAGCATTCTGCTCTTAAGGGCTACTCGGTAATTTGCTTGTTAATATATTAGCACACAGCATTGATCAAATGGCTAATCCAATCACACGCTTGTAATCGATCTCTTATTGATCATCTAGCCTGGTGATCACTTTTGTTGGGTTCAGTCAATAGCAAATGCCAAGTAGCCTTTCACACACCTAATTAGCTTATGAAATAAACCAAACATTTTGCTTGGCCCCGAAGGCAAAGATCAATGGAAAGCTTTGGGGCTGAATTCAGATGATTTTTTCATCAACTTTTCTTCCTCTCTTCTGCAGCCACTCAAGTTCACATTAACACTCTCCCTCTGTTTTGAAGACATCTGAAAAGCAGCTGCCATGGCGGAGATGCTGAAGCAGCTGTAAGCCATAAATCACAAGGGTGCGGGATTCTGGGTTGCACATTGGCATGTGGTCTGTCAGGCCAGAAAAATAGAGACATAAAAGAGCCAAAGGTCAGAGGTTTGTAGAGTTTAGAAGCCTGAACTTGTGCTATATTTTATGCAAGGAAACCTTGGCATTGGTGGGTCTTTCCAAATACACTTTGACTTTACCCTCCTTACTTGGCACTTGATTAGATCTTTACTCCTCTGAATGGACTGACTGTAGCTTCCTGCTACCCATCTTGCTACTGTTAATTTGATCGTGTATCTTCTTGCCTTCATCCAGAGGACCAGTCCCTCCAAGGGTAATTGGGTTAAGTAACAGCTTTCCAGTTGCATCCAAGATTGTTAAAGTTTAAAATGAAAGCAGTATTGGAGATGGTTTGGTTGTTGCTTATCACATGACTTTAAGGAAGAACCTACTCTTATGGACCCAACCCTATTCCTCGCTTTACCGGTAGAATAGACCTCATCATAGAAACATTTGCCTAGGGCCTGAGTAATCACAGACCTGCTTGTTGATTCAGAGCAGGAAAGTAAAAGGAAAGTAAGTAGGATGGCTTTCCTGGAAATTACTGACAGCTACGCAGTTGATTTCCCAGAGCAATATATGGTAATGACTCTCAATGATGGGAAGTTCCAAGTTCCAAAACACAACACCAGGCTGGTGGAGTGTGACCAAGTCTCTGTTGGCAAAGAAAAGTGTAGAACTGAAGCATGATCCTAAAATCAATCCCAGAATTTTCCTGTCTGAATTGCCATTTTTAGAACAAATAATTCACCAAATGACTTTCAATTCCTTTTTAAAGAAAAGCAAATTTCAAGAAACCATAGTTGGCTTATATGATTATGTCAAATTTTCCTGAGGATTTAAAACAATAGCTTTGTGGTAAAAAATATAAGCAGTCAATCAATCAATCAATCAATCAATCAAACAAGCAAATCCACATACTTGGCAGGGCAGATGAAGCATTATTTGTCAGGGCAAATGAACACAAGTAACCTTTCCTTAGGACTTATCTAGACAATTTCGCTAAATTTTCATCTTGCCTTGAAGATAAGATCCATTAATACAATAAAAAGCAAAGTGATTATTTAAGTTTTACTGTTTTTCAATTTTTTAAAAAAAATTTCCTGTTTCAAAACCAGCTTTATAGAGTAGTTTTATTTTGGCTATTTATCTTTTTTGGTTGTCTTCATGTTAAACACACACACAAAAATACTGTTCATACCATAGTACAGATTACTTCACATTTAAAAGTACTTATGCTCATTTTTATGTGTGTGTAGAATCAAATTATTTATTTGTAAATTAAACTGGGAAACAGAGAAAAGATAAGCTTACTGGAAGTGACATGACTTAGCAGAGTTGAAATAAAACAGATTTCTATTTCTAAAAGAGATCATGGAATTAGGACTATCCTTTTTCCAACCAGATTGTGAAAACTAATCTGAAGCAAAATAGAGATTGGTGATTTAGCTGGTGGGGCTCCTGTACCCCTTTTCTGGTCTGCTTCTCCTCACAAGGTTTTACCTCCAGATCTTGACTGTTCTCTGTAAAGAGCCAGGTGAATAGACGGTATTGCTTAAGTACTAGAGCCAGGCTACCTGGGTTCAAATCCCCACTCTGTCATTTACTGACTGTGATCTCGGAGTTTTTTAACTTCTCTTTGCCTCAATTTTGCCATCTGTAAAAGAGGAATAATTGTAGAATCTACCTTATAAGGTTTTTATAAGAATCAAACAAGTCATTAGGTGTAAAAGAAAAAACCCTTTAAACAGTGCCCAGAACTCTGTAAGCACTCCAGAAACACTGTCTATTCTGGCCATTACTCTCTGCCTAAAAATAATCTTCTGAAATTTCTTCAGCTCCTTGTGTTACTCACCTCAGGACCTCCTCGAGGTCCAGCAGGGTTTTAAATCTTCTGATAGTTTATTTCAGAAACTTCGTTTTAAGCAGTAGGCCACAGAAGAAAGAAATCTTAATACTTTTGCAGCAGGTAACAGTTCAATGTGTTATTCTTTCCAGGGTTGTTTACATTTAAAAAGAAGCTGCTGACAGGCAATAGTGAAATCCCTGTACATTCTCAAACTTAACAGTTATGATTTGAAGTATTCAAGCTCTGATCTCAAACACTGACTATTGTCAGGGCTCAAATTTGACATCAGTGCACTGGGGGGCTGGTGTCAGAGAACTACTGGAGAACTTAGCACCTTGTAATTCTCCTTCACCTTAATTCTGAAGTGCCATGAAAGATGGCCAGCCATGGGAGACACTGTTGGGAGTTAAGAAAAAGTGAGAGACGTTAGAAAGGGATGGATTTTCACTCCTACAAAAATAATCTGTGGGAAAGATTACTGTACTTTATCCCAGACTGGGGCAACCAGGTGAAGACAACCTTGTGAGCTTGCCATTCAGGTATTAGTCATTAAAGGAGTCATAGGTTATTCCACACTGAAATCAATATGTACATAAGCAAGTCAAAATAGAATTATTAGACTTGTTAGCAATTTATTTTAATCAATGTAACTAAAGGGTATAAATTACATAATTTCCTTCTTTGGGGATCTGTAAAATTAGGACAGAGCTCTACTTTCGGGAGCATTGCACAGCTAGGACACACTTGAATGGTCAATTTCCGGAATTTTTTTTCTCTTATGCTGTAATTCCATGATTCCATCATTTCAAGGTTTTGTTTTACCAATTTTTCATTCACTGCACTGGTGAATTCAAGCTAGAAAACAAACAAACAAACAAACAAAAAATACTATCTTTTACAGCTATTTACAACATTTCATCACCCAGTACCAGCAATAAGTAAATTTATAAGAGTTTCTCATCTTGTAAAATAATCACAGCCTACCTACCACTGGAAACAATTGCTGATCCTTTGGCAAATTACATATTATTTCCCTCACATGTAAATAGCATTTCCATAGACTACAAGCTTCTAAAGTATACAAATGAACTTCGAGTTATGTGTAAAAATGTTAACAAGATTTAGTGAACTTATCAGAGCTAGCAGGATTGTGAAAACCTGTTTTTCTTATCTGTAGAATCAAGTATGTTGTGGGTTCTCAACTGTTATTTTAAATGTAAAATGAATATACTGAATGTTTGTTTTTTCCAAGTTAGAGTAAGATTTTTTAAAAATATAACTACTGAAAATTTTTAATTAATTTGGTTAGATACAAATTAGGGCAATAACTATACGCAACTCTACAGAGAGACTTGAAAAGGGTGTACATTTAAAAAACATTAATAAAGATTTGGAATCAAAATGCCAAAAATGACTACATTTTGTATAAATATTCCTTATGAAATGACATAATTGGCAGATGTTAAGTGAATATATTCAACCTATTTAAGGCTATATTGAATAAAGTATATACTATATTGAATAAAGTAATGATTAGACGAATGTATGAAATAAACAGATACCAGTTGTCCAATGTTAATACCAATCATTTTGAAAAATCAAAAATACGAATATTTTTCTCCTCCATAAATATAAATGAAAGTAAATTATGAGATTTATGTGTATATTAACAATTATAAAGTACTTCAATATCTGGGTTTTTATCTTTTGTGTTTTTTTTGAGGAGCCGATTTGTTTTTGTTTCGTTTTTTAGTGACACATAACATCAGGTTTGCCAGAACTAAAGTTCATAAAAGTGACACATGATCTGGTGGCACTCTCTGGAAAAGCGATTTGGCAATGAGGTCAGAGTGCTTATTGTAGGAGCCTTGGAAGGTGACCTTTGTTCTTCGACCTTCCACTATGAAGAGGATGGCTAAAGAGAGAGACCTAATAACTAACAATAAGACTTTTCCTATTTCCCCCTGTCCTGCCAACTCAGAAGAAAGAGAGGGAAGGAGGAAATGAGGGAAAAACAGGCAGACAGTCTAATTAGGTGCAAACCTCCATCATCAGTCACTTCATGGTAGAAAGCCATTAAAGCAACCATGCAGGTACCTAAGGAATTTTTCAAATCTCAGATAGATTTTTGAGATTCATATTCTTGAGTCAGGAAACCAACCTGTCTTGTGTTTACAGATGTATTCATCAAACCTAACTGAAGTTATGTTTACTGTCCATGAAATAACTATTACATCTGCTAAATCACACAAAACATTTTATGCACCCCCATCCAGAGCTACCCAGCTACGGCAGTTTTTCCTGTGCTACATTTAAACTCTCTTTACAAAAGGAGTTGGCAAGGAAATAATTTGATTGTGTGGTATTTACCCAAAGGAAAGCAATTTTCAAAGTATGTATTGAGATCCATAAACACTAAAAGTTAAGGGAGGAGTACTAATGATAGCTAATACTTACTCAGCACTCGTGGGGTGCCAGGCATTGTACTAGGATGTTTGCATGAATTAACTCACTCCTCCCAACATTTCTTTGAGGTAGTTAATATTTATTTATTTATTACGGATGATGAAATTGGGACTTAGAAAAGATAAAGAGCTTGCCCCAGATCAAATAGTACCTAAAGAAGCTAGAATTTGAGCCCAAACAAGAAAGGACTCAAAGGCAGGCAGGCAGTAGTGAGCCCATGGGCCATCAATTTGCATACCCCTTTCCAGGAACTACATTTAGATAATGCATCCAGACCACCTCAGCCATCAACAATTGCATTCCATTCCATATGCTGTGTTTGCAGATTACTTTTTGAAAAAGCTTGTTCCAAGACTGAACCAAAAGGACTTTTGCATTAGATCTGAATTAACCAGACTGTTGACTTAATCAGAAAACCCACTTCCTCATACATTCCTCCTCAACAAGACTTGACTGCTTCATAACTCAATAGAGCAGCCACAAATCACAATAGATTCACAAAAGAACTCAATAGAACAATTACAAATTGGGAAAATTACTTTATGTAATTGGAATACTTTAAAAGTTCTTAGTGTAAAGTTTCAGCAGATAAAGTATAATTCCCTTAGCTAAAATTTAACTGCCACATAGCCTGCACTTACATAAAACAGGTCAAAATGCTTGGTAAATACAGCACTGATAAATATGGGTGGAAGAAAATATCACCGGCATCTCCCACACCATGCTGGGACATCAGTTCTATGCCAGTTTTAGAGCAAAGGGGTCATTGGGGCTGCCCCTTAGGGTACCTTCTATCATGTAGAAGTCATTATTTATGAAATCAGGTGCAGTTGAAATCAGGACATAAAGAGTTTTCCCTTTCTGAGACAAAAGGTCAAAGATGGCTATCCATTTGGAAGATAGGAGCAATAGAAGGATCACACAATTACATTTTTTTGTATTTTTAATCTTTTATATTTAATATTTTAAAACAATTTTTACATATTTCACAGCAGGAATTTCCAGTTTGTAAGTTGGAAAGTGCTAGAAAGCTGAGCCCCACTCAATAACAAGACAACTACAATCAAAGCAGGTGTTTGTAGGCATCAAGGTCAAGCTTAGCTGGGACAGCCGAGGGCAGCCCAGAGGTCCTTCTCATAGTACTACCCTGTCTTGAGCAAAGCCCCTTGTGGGACCATCAGCAGGATTTGGCTAACAGAGGGCAAATTTCATGCTGGTTTGAGCCTAATGCCTCTTTGTTTTTACTGCATTTTTATTTACAAAGGGAATTGTGCAAAAAATATAGAGTAAGATTTCAAAGTTTTGGGGGGCAATGTGGGTTTGGCTACAAATTTTCAGAGGAACATAAAACCAAAAACGCAAGCTGTGGCCTTACTCTGAGTAATTTCAGAAGAAAATAAGCCCTTTTGGAAATGTATGCTCCCACATTTCTGATGTAGGTTGGAATGTGCTGGTTGCAGTGCTGGAGATATGGATTTACAATATGCATTGGAATTAGGCAAACCTGAGTTCACGTCACACTTCTGCTATTTATTATGTATGTAGCCTGAGAGAAGCTCCTTAATTTCTCGATTCTTTAATTTCCCCCACCTTACAATGAGCATAATGAGAGTGCTTACCCCATAGAAGAGGAATTATTAAATGAGACAAATTACAGAAGACACTTTCTGCAGTGCCTACCATGTAGTAAGTGTTCAGTAAATGCCAAATTATTGTTGTAAGTCTTAAAAGATTTACAATTTGGTTGCACTTCACTAAGATTCCAAAGAGTTCTCTTTCTCTTTCTCTCTTGCCTCCTGCCGGCTGCATTGGAGCTCCCTTCTTTGCCACCATGTTTGGAATTTGGTAACACCAATTCCACAATCCTTTATAAAAGGATGCACAAGTGATTCTGGGAAGCTAAATGACAGTCCCATCAGAGTTGGCATGTTCCCTGAGAAAATGCAAAGACTAAAACATAACAGATTTGAGGAAATCATAAAATGGAATTTGAATTCTTAGTAGATCTAGCCAT
Source organism: Trachypithecus francoisi (assembly GCF_009764315.1). Classification (NCBI taxonomy): domain Eukaryota; kingdom Metazoa; phylum Chordata; class Mammalia; order Primates; family Cercopithecidae; genus Trachypithecus; species Trachypithecus francoisi. The sequence continues at coordinate 43,853,864 of NW_022681460.1, forward strand.
TCCAAATATTTTCATAGGATATGTTCAAAGTGACTTGGAAAAAAAGTAAAAACAAAATTAAGAAAGCTAAAGGAATTGATAATATGTGCCATTCAGAGAAAATCTTCTTCACTTTGGGACATTTTAAATGATCACGTGAAAAGATTTTTGGATCTTACATTAAATTATTGCTTACTAATTTGCAAGATAAAAGAGAATTTGGATGGAAATATAATTTTCTATTGAGTGAAAATGAATACAAATTAAAGTGTTACATTCTTAGGTTAGAAAATGTGCTTGACTTCAAAGAGTTATGGGATTCACTCACATTCCTACATTTACTTAATGAAATGTAACATGCTACTGAAACATTGCTTTCTACCAATGCTTTATGCCAGAGTCTAAGAAACGCTGAGGATTAATAGCAGAGAAAAATGCTCCTCTGTTTGGCTGAATAAACATTACACAAACACTAAACTCTGTGTGGGATCATTAGTTTTTTTCATCACACTATTTCTAGAATTGAAAAATCACAAATCCTTCTCCAGCTTAGTTCTTTTTTGCAACAAAAGCATTACTCACACCAGCTAAAATGTATTCTTTAGGATTCTGACATCTCCAGAATGTCAAACAGGTTCAGTAGACACCAAATACAGATTCTCTCTTTCATGTGGAAAGGTTAAGTAAGAAAAGACTTCATGTGAGGAAACTGCCGCATCATTCACAGTTATTTTAACTTAATCTGAGTGTGCTTCAATTTACATATAAACTGGAATGTAGTCTCCGAAAAAAAAAAAAATCTATTTCAGGAAATAAACCTTTGGAGTAAATAAAACTGACCGTATAAAAAAGTGATGAACATTTTAAGACTATATATGCATTTGAGAGAAGCCAGCATAACCATAATGTAAGATCAGCCTTATTTTAACATGAACTATCCATGAAAACATTATGCCTATATTCTTTGACTTAAACAATTGGTTCTATAGCCTTCTGAAATTTTGAAAGACTTATGGTCTTGAATATGCTGTAGCTTTTAACCAGATAAGCATATTTTTCTGGAAGATATTCTTTTCACAGAATATAAATTAACCACAGATATGACAAAATGGCCAAAGCTGGTAGGAAGAGGAGAGAGCTGGATGATATTAAGAAATTAAATGAATAAAATATGGTGAACTTTTATCAACAAATATTTAACCATGGAATTGTTTTTATTGTAACCTTAAAAGAAGAGAATATGATTGATAAGTAATATTTGCATATCTGCTCCTTGTTAATTATAATTATTCTTAATCTTATTGACTTACAAGAATAAACATAATACAATGGTTTTCCTGCACCTCCTCAATAAATGATTGTAGTAACTTTGCTTAAAAGTTTAACTCAGACCCTAATTCTTTCAGTCCCCTTAGGAAATTATTTAACAAGTGTATTTAATTTAAACTTTAGTGCACTAAAGTTTTTAAAGTAAATTTTAAACTTATGCTGATTAACCTTAATGCCTAAGTCCAGAGAAGCACTACAGTTAATACTTAGCTCATAAATCTGTGGAAGGAGAAGAGCTTTTTGTTTGTTTGTTTGTTTGTCTGTTTGTTTTGCCCCTTTGTCCCGTCACAAGATCTGAAGTAAGCTTCAGATTCAGATTAATTTGTCCTCTCCTTTCATGAATCTTTCACAAATGATACCTATATGGTACCTTCCAATGCTTCCCCTGAGATTTCTTTTCTTTTCTTTTTTTTTTAAAGACAGGGTCTTGCTTTTGTGGCTCAGGCTGGAGTGCGGTGGCGTGATCTCAGCTCACTGCAACCTCCCGGGTTCAAGAGATTCTCCTGCCTCAGCCCCCTGAGTAGCTGGGATTACAGGCGCCCATCACCATGCCTGGCTAATTTTTTGACTTTTAGTAGAGATGGGATTTTGTCATGTTGGCCAGGCCAGTCTCAGACTCCTGACCTCAGGTGATCCGCCTGCCTCGGACTCCCAAAGTGCTGGGATTATAGGCATGAGCCACAGCACCTGAATGAGATTTTTTTTATGTCTGAAATTTCGTTATTAAAACTTTATATTTTGTCTGTATTTTCAGATGACTTTATTGTCTATGTAGAAAATTCTAAGGAATCTACCAAAAAGCTACTAAAACTAATAAGTGAGTCTAGTAAATTTGCACAATCCAAGGTCAATATAAAACTCAATTATAATTCTATATATTGGCAATGAGCAGTTGAAAATTGGAACAAAGAAACATAAATTAATGGAGACATAAAAATATATGAACTACATAGGGAATATTTTAAATATGTATGTGACCTATACACTGAAAAACTATAAAACATTGCTGACAGAAACTAGAGAACAGCTAATTAAGTGAAAAGTATACTGAGTTCACATTGGAAGCTCAATATTGTTAAGATGTCATTTCTCCCAGGATTGCTATACAAATTCAATATATTCTCAGTCAAAATCCTTATGAGTCCTGGGGTAAAAATTAGCAAGCCAATTATATAATTTATGTTGAAATCCAAAGGACTTAGAGCAGCATAAATAAATTTGGGGTGGGGTGACTAAGTTGGAGAACTTCCTTTATCTGATTTCGAGAATTACTATAGTAAACAAGCTAATGTGGTATTAGTATAAGGGTAAGTATATAGATCAATAGAACAGAATAGAGAATCCAGAAATAAATTGAGACAATATGGTAAATAGGTTATTGACAAAAATGTCAATATGAATGGAGAAATCATAGCATTTTCAAAAATGATGCTAGAACAATTTGGTATACAAAAATAATGTATCTCATACCATAAGTAAAAATTATTTCAAAATACATCAGCTAAACTGTAAGACTTTGAGAAGGGAAGTACAGAACAAAATCTTTGTGACTTCAGGTTAGGCAAAGATTTCTTAGATGGAACATAGAAGGCATGAATCAAAAAAGAAAAAATGAAATAAATTGGATTTCATAAATACTATCATTTTCTGTTTTTCCAAAGACACTGTTAAGAAAATGAAAAGGCAAGTCACAAACAAGGAGAAAATATTTGCAACTCATATACTTGATAAGGGGTATATAATTCAGAATATATAAAGCAATTTGTAATGCAGCCACAAGAAAACAACTTGATTTTTTAATGGGCAAAATATTTGAACAGACAGTTGACCAAAGAAGGAAGACATACAGATGACAAACAAATGCATGAAAAGGTGCTCAACATCATTAGTCACTGGGGTTATGCACATTAAAACGAGAATGAAATACCACTACACATCTATTAGAATGGCTAAATTTAAAAAAAGAGAAGAAGAGGAAGAAAAGAAGATACCAAGGTCTGGTGTGGATGTTGAGAACTGGAACTCTCACGTATTGGTGGTGGGAATAAAAAATGGTATGGCTACTCTAGGAGATAGTTTGGCATTTTTTATTAAGTTAAACACACACTTATGTGGTCTAGTCATTACATTCCTAGGTATTTAGCTAAGAGAAATGAAAACATATATTCATACACATATTGTACACAAATTTTCAAAACAGCTTTATTTTGTAAGAGCCAAAAACTGGAAACAATCCAAATGTCCAACAAGACATACAGTAAGATAATACTAAACAATCAAAAGGAATGGGCATACAAAAACTTGGATGAATCCCATTAATATTATGCAGAGCAAAAGAAATCAGACACAAAAGATTTAAGCTAGATTACTCCATTCATATAAAATTCTAGAAAAGGCAAAACTAAATTATGGTGCACTTTACAAAATGAAGATAAGCACATAATTGTAACAGTGCAAATGAATATCTTGTTCTCTACTATCTGCTGCGACAGATAATCCCTAAAATTTCAGTGCTGTAGCATACCAAAAGTCACTTCTCCCTCACTCACAGTCAAAAGCAGGTTGCCAAAGGATTTTCCTTCTACTCCGCAACTCAGAGGCACGGGCTGTTTCCATCTTGGATGTTGCGATCACAATATGTAGTTTTCAAGGTTTCTGGAGCTGAGGTAGCAGCAGAGGAAGTACACCAGCTCTTAACCACCTTGGCCCAGAAATCCCATGTGTCACTTCGATTCATAGTCCATTGGTCAGCCCTAGTCATCTGGCCCTGACCTAACTCCAAAGGAGGTTGGGGAACTTAGGGGAGAAAAAGGAATTTTTAGTGAGCACTGAATGAGCCACATACATTTTAACAACTTCAAGGTATGGATAAAGGATGAAGGAAGTTTAAAGCCTGAGGCAATTTTTAAAAGATGCTCTACATATTAGACTGGAAAGGAAGGAGAGTGGATAGGTGTTCACTGAAGACAAACATTTCAAAATTTTCCTTGGGTAGACCAATTCCCTTCTGCTGGTCACTTATCATCTGTCCATCTATTTATGGATGAAATATTGACCATCTCCCTGCTGTCTTCTCATCTCTAACACAGTAATAACTCATTATTTGACTGATATATTAGGGCAAATATACTAGTAGTGCCACAGCAATAAAAATATTGTAAACTTCACCATAATACTGGAGTCGGAAAAATCTAATCATGCAAAATTTGGTGTTGTTAATGTAAGATTAAAGAACTGATCGGGATAAACCTGCTGTTGAGAATAGGATTCAATTACAAGCTGCATCACAGGCCAATTTAGGTTATTACAAGATGCTTTATCATAGGGATTCTTTTTGTGTAAATGCAATGATTATCACCATTAATTTTTATGAGAAGAAATCTAGCTTATGAAAGATCATTTTCTAATATTTTTTAATGTATTTACTTAGAACAAACTATGAGGTGCCATAATACAATACTAACTAAGCAAAATTTAATTGAAATGATTAATTCTCAATAAGCTTAGTGTTTCAATCAACAACATTTGTTGTGCCCCTAATAAAGGGAAAGCATCATGAGAAATGTTCATGTGTTATCTCATTTAGGCTCTACAACTCTAGGCATTACTCTCTCTCTCTCTCTCTCTCTCTCTCTCTCTCTCTGTTTGTTACAACTGAAATTGGAGGCTCAAGGAAATTATTTGTCAGAAGGTGAGAAATAACAGAAAAAATTTGAAATGAGGTCTTCTGACACCGACATTTCTTCTGCTACAACTCTAGCTAGCTTCAGCTGAGGTCACAGAAAAGTATTTTATTTAATAACCTTTTTGACATTATTACTGTGCTTTAACTTTTTTGCTAGACTTATTTGTAAATATCGATTACTAATAGTAGCAAGACAGCTAAAGAAAGTGCAATGCCATACCTTGAAACAGATGTTCAATGTAAGGCACATTCCTCATAAAGCAGATGTCTTGCACCCATTTGTGGAGGATGAAATCAGAGAATTTAAGTGACTGCTTTAAGGTGACATTTTTTACTACTGAGCTACTATTTGACTCAATCTGTCTGATCCAGTTCCATTTCACAGTACCCAGCACCTTTCCATTTGCAGCTGAAGAGAAATCCCATAAATGTTTCACATAAGTATGTGATAGAATTAGCACTGAAATAAGTTAAATTTTACAAAAACACAATTGACTATTATAAAACAACTGGCAGTCTTATGCAAAAATTTCTATAACATTCATTTCTCACACCACTATATTGGAATAGGACACAAACAAAAAATAATGCGAATCAGAGAAAAACTATTCTTAATCAATCAACTGTAAATCACAATGTTTATTATAAATTATTATGATAAAAAGAAAGCTATCTTTAATAGATGAATATTAGTAAAATATTCTATTAGCATTCATCAAATGATCCTAAAACATGTAAGGGCATAGGTGTTTTACAAAAGAATATCAGTCAGAGATGAGGTTATCCACAAGCAATTGACTTCTCTTCATGTCAGACTGACCTGGCCTTAGGTATAATTTCTGATGAAGAAGCTACAATCACACCCAGTCATTTAGGTATTTGGCAATCCTGTCCAGTCGCTAAGGAAAGTCAAGGTATTTGGATGAACATTTGGCAGGGAGTCTCAGAGAAATGTATTTCTGACACTTGCATCCTGACACTTGCTCCATAGCCCATGAAGAGTCTTTATCTTAGGCTGCAAGGTCAACTCCAGAATTTACATGCAGTGGGGAGTGGGGCCTAGGGGCAAGAGATCTTGATCTGCTATATTGGCTTTTGCCTATACTTCACATTAGATTGAGGAAGTGTCAATTGTCCCCATCAGAGGAAAAGAGGAGTTGGGGACCAAGACTTGTGGAAATAATGAAAGGAGCAGGTAAGTTTTCTAATGAGAGAACAATTATTTTGCATCTAAGACCGGAGGTCACCCCTACACACACACACAGACACACACACACCAGGTTTTGTGACACTCCAGTATCCAGTATTGTGATACTCCAGCAAATAAGTCCATGCCCTCTGAGGGCACTGGTTGGAGCTGCCGAAACCTCGTGCCCGGGAGCCATAGGCAGTTTACGAGAAATCAAGAGACCACCCATGGAGAGTAGCCTGGACAAAGGATAATTCAGCAGACACCATTGTGAAAAGATGAATACACACCAGATTCCTGCCCCTGCCCTTCTCTTTCTCCTGGCTTGGGAGATATCACACCACCTGGAATTTAAAACAACTCTGAGAGCAAGAGATAGTTTGCTTGAGTAGATTGAGATATTTTGCCACGGAGCAGAGGATCATCAAAGAAATTTTTAAAATATGATTTTTAGAAAATGTCAGCTTTCATGCACATTTGGATTTGCAGAGTGAGTTTTGTTCCCCCATACCTGTGTTAACCTAATGGCTAGACAAATGGAGTCAAAACTGCTGAGTTCTGTCTACTTCTGTCACATTCCCGTGAATAGTGCTGATGTGCTCACTTATTCCTTTGCCATTCCTGTAAATCCCACTCACCACAGCTCCATTACTTACATTCTATGTGGCTGAAAATTAGTCAATCTCTCTGGATCTCAGTTTTGTTATATGAAAAACATAAATAGTATGACATTTCTGATCATCCTAAAAATCAAATGCTAATGTTAACACTGTTTTCAGCTTTAAGCTGGTCCTACCTGTTCACATACTATGAACTCACTTCCAGAAAAGCAAGTTCAGACCTCCACTATGATTTCAAGAACTCATTCTAAACTTTACCTTAAGCCTCAGTCTTAACTTATTTGCTGTCATCCTGCCTTTGCTCCAATCTCATCCCCATCAGATCTCAAACTCTCCATCTCTGACCCTGTCCTCAATCCTACCTTTAGCACTGTGGAATTCATGTTTATACAACATCTTCCAGTGCATGACCTGTGACATTTCCTATGGACTTTGACTTGACTGTATGTCCTACTCTAGAAGTCTTATTCTACCCTGGGTATAGCATTCCCTCCTCCAAGCTCAGCTCTACTGAACGCAAATCTTCACTCTGGCAGTTCATCAAATGTGTAGTCTGACCAGTCCTGATCTCAATGTAAATGGTGAAGCTGGACAGAAGAAAGCAGAGGGAAAAGTTCTTTGAAAAGTTTTAAATATGAAGTTATCCCATTAGTGGTCACTGTTTCTCTTGCCAACATCCAGTGCCTAAAAAGAGCATATTGCCTGCTCCTTCCTTTGCCATCCTGAAATCGTCTGACTGCCACCCCATCGAATCCTCACCTAGTCTGCCCGTTCACAATCAAGTCTCCATAGAGTATCCCAGAAAGCCCCCAAATGATTTTAAGCTTGTACATTTTATGAGTGACAGCATTTGGTAGAAGAATGGCCATAGAGTCAGATTAAGTTCAAATATCTCCATAATTTACCAGTTATGAGCAGTGGTTTCCTCATCTAGCAAACAGACGATGACGTTGTACACAGTGCTGCTCAGAAAATTCACATATAGAAAACACCTAGTGCAGTGCACCGTATGTACTAGGCACTCAATATTAGCTTTTCATTACTCCCACCTTTCCTTACCTTGTCCTAACAGTTGGGTTACTTTTTTCCAGGAGGGCTCACTCAGGAACACTCTACTTTGGAGAAAACAGAACTGGATGGGTCACTTCAGTGGGAAGATGAGGGCAGCCACACCTCAATGCTCAACTATACCCCTATTATCAATTCACTACTCTGTCTGTGATGTTGCCTCCTGGGTTACTGACTGGGGTGTCATGGGATGCCAGTTATAAAGGCCAGATACCACAAGGTCCACTCAAGGCTCCAACTCTGGAATACTTACTTGAGAAATAAGTAATCACTCCAAGGAGCTCCCTATCTGTATTTTTAGCTCAGATTTATGTGCGTTGTTACATGGTCTGTAGCTTGGCCTCTTGGCATTTCTTCCAAAGTAAGCCTAAAGCCCAAGTCTAACAGGCTATTGGGTCGCTGACACACACAGAGATTAGGACAAATGGGGGTGGGTTTGATAATTTTTTGGGGTCAAGTTAACAATGCACCTGCTGAGCACCTGCAAGGTAATTCCTTGTATGTATGAGATAAAATGTAGTGGATGAAAAAAAGTAAAGGCTGGCCTATCAGCCCAAAAGAGATGAAGAGACAGCCATTGTTTTCCTGAAGATTCGAAGTGAAGCCTTCTTTCTAGTTTCTCTAGTTAGGGGCCAGGAGGTCAATGTCCCCCTTCTCATGGGGCTGGAGTGTTTACCTTCAGTAAATGCAAAGAATCACCTCGAGGTGATTCTTACCACATTCTTATCATCTCCACCAGCTGCTTGCTAAATAAGAAGCAGGAACATCTAAGGATCATAAGGAGCAAGACCATGATAGGGAAGGAATTTGAGATAGTTAGACAAGATTTTAAAATTACCTCCACACCTCTTTCAGTTAAAGAAAAAGAAAATTCTAAAATATATCCTTGGTACTCTTATTCTAAAACAGTGTGTCCAACTTTTGATTATATTTTCTTAAAAAGAACTTCCAACTTTTGAGGATGGAAATAATTCAGTATATGATGTCTGAGTCTGAGTATGTAGAAAAAAATCTCAGTGTTAACTGCCTTTAATAACATACTAATTGTAACCAAGAAATAGTGTGAAATATTGAAAAGCTCATGTAGCCATGTCTTAAAAGGTTGAAATAACCTAAATTACAAAGTGATAGAGGTCCCTATTGAGTGTAGATAATTTATGGTGTTTGTACAGGGAGAGACATTAGCCAACCACAATTCATGCTAAGCAGAATTTTGAACAAAGTCCAGATGGTGTTTCAGCAGTAAAATGCAGTTATCCTGGGACTATCTGGTGACCAACAAAATCATTGAAGTCAAGCTCACTGTTCCGTATAAGAATCAAGTTCAACAGAAGCAGAAATAAGGGGAAACAGTTGCACAATAATTTTATATTGGAAATTACACAGTTATCTTTATTTTATAACCTAATTTTTATTTAATGCACAAATTATATATGTACTGCAATAAAGGAAACAAAGGAAATTCCACATTCCCATCATCCTAATACACACACATAATTACAAGCACACATGATTCATCACAACAAAAATCAAAGCATATCTTCAATTTGTATTCTGCTTTTTTTTTTTTAACAAATTTAATTGTTAAGTAATTATTTTGTATTATCATTTTTTTGGTGGCTTCAGAGCATTCTGTGTACATTTTGTACCATGGTATACTATTGAAGTCCCCTCTAAACTCCCCAGTTAGTATACTTCCAGGTTTTTTTTTTTTAATTCTTATAAATAAAACTACAAAGACTATCTCAAGCAAATAACCATTATTATCCCTTTTCGATTTTTCCCCCTTAGGCAACATAGTCCTTTTAAAAATGTGACACTATAACTCCAATATGTCCTTCAAATGAATTTTGGAACTTTTTGAAAAGTTATTTGTTTTATGTTTAGTGTGTCCCCACATCTGTGCTAACAGCTCTACATTAAAATTTTCTATTTCATAATACTGTCTCCAAGTTCTGTTGAGCTCAGATGACTGCTCACAGCAAGTTCCATTTTACTTGGCTCCAATCAATTACAGGAATATAGATGATTTACAATCCAAATCATTTGAGCTCATACATTTCACATAGGGTAAAACAGAGTTGACAACCTCACTTGAAAATGTTAAAAGGGTGGTCCATGTTTTCATGCACTAGTAAGTGATTTCTCAGTTAAATCTGAATGAATTTGAATATGTAATGGAGCCAAAATAGCATACAAGTCTGGATTTTGTGGAATGCACAGCATGAGATCATTTCTATACTGAGATGAAGCATTTCATTAATTACCTAAGTCTCAAATCTATTTCTCCTTTTTATTCTTGATTCAGTAACTCCCTTCATGCTACTGTTTCTTTTGTAGAAATAGAAAAAGATAGAAACATTTTTCACAGGAAAAATAATTAAAGTTGTGGAGTTTTTAAAAATAAAAACTAACAGAAATCTGCTTGTTCCAATTTTGTATGGTTTCTAAATTGCCTAAAGCTCTACATTTTTAAATTGCTTTTCCCTCTGTCCTCCTCTCCAGTGCTTGTTTACTGAAGAAGATACGGGACAAGGGGCTCACCTTCTTACACAGGCTGAGGCCGACAGGGCCATTTGGAAAAGACCTGGACACCAAGAAAACAGAATTTGGATTGTCTTCTTCTAAAGTAATTGACAAGCTGATGAAATTCATACGAGTATTAAAAAGGAATTGATACTGATGACATTATCAAACAAATTCATGTTTGAATTTTTACAAAAAAGATAGTCTTCAGCTGCCTTAGCAAAGCGTAGTTTGGGAATGATAAAAGTGAATTTTTAAATATTTAAAAAAACATCATATAAAATATGCTTCCAGCAAAGTGAGTTGATAGGGAGAGAGGTTATAGGCCTTAATTTGGAGCTAGAAACAGCAAAGGAATTCAATTTAATTTTCACAAATAATAAACTTGTAGTTCAAAAATCAATGATTAGAATTAAACTCACTAGAATTAGAGAAAGAATTAGAATTAGTGGAAGAAAAAATAATAAATAAAAATTTAAAAATTGATATTCACAGCTATGTGTGAATACCAATTTAGTAATGTAGATGATTTTAGCCTAATCTCTATGCTGTTATTTTCCATAATGCTGTCTCACATGAAACAGAAGTTTGTACAAAATCAGATTCAGGAAATAAGTTTGCCTGACAGACCTCTCATTTTAGGAAAGAAATATCATTTTACATGAAATATATAATTCTGCTAGATTCAGCACCATAATAAACAGGAAACAACTGACTTCACTTAGGAGCAAGCTAACACATACCACGAGGGCATTATAGGCAGCAAAGTGTTTTAGGAAAGACTAACAAGACTGAGCTCTGAAGAAGGTGGCACTGATTATTATAAGCCATGAAGGCGTTCAACCTGATGTTGAGTAAAATGTTTGATCCTTATCTAATGTTCCATATATATATATTTTCTTTTTTGAGACAGAGTCTCACTCTGTTGCCCAGGCTGGAGTACAATGGTGTGATCTCAGCTCACTGTAACCTCCACCTCCCAGGTTCAAGTGATTCTCCTGTCTCAGCCTCCCAAGTAGCTGGAACTACAGGTGTTTGCCACTATGCCCTGCTAATTTTTGTAGTTTTAGTAGAGACGGAGTTTCACCATGCAGGCCAGACTGGTCTCAAACTCCTGTCCTTGTGATCCACCTGCCTCGGCCTCCCAAAGCGCTGGGATTACAGCCATGAGCCACCCAGCCGGACCCCATATGTTTTTTATTTTTTATTTTTTATTTATTTTTTATTATTTTTTATTTTTTTATTTTTATTTTTTTTTAATTATACTTTAAGTTCTAGGGTACATGTGCATAACGTTTATATCATATATAACTCCCCAATGCAATCCCTCCCTCCTCCCCCCTCCCCCTGATAGGCCCCAGTGTGTGATGTTCCCCTTCCCGAGTCCAAGTGATCCCATTGTTCAGTTCCCACCTATGAGTGAGAACATGCGGTGTTTGGTTTTCTCTTCTTGTGATAGTTTGCTAAGAATGATGGTTTCCAGCTGCATCCATGTCCCTACAAAGGACGCAACCTCATCCTTTTTTTTGGCTGCATAGTATTCCATGGTGTATATGTGCCAGATTTTCTTAATCCAGTCTGTCACAGATGGACATTTGGGTTGCTTCCAAGTCTTTGCTATTGTGAATAGTGCCACAATAAACATACGTGTGCATGTGTCTTTGTAGTAGAGTAATTTATAATCCTTTGGGTATATCCCCAGTAATGGGATGGCTGGGTCATATGGTACATCTAGTTCTAGATCCTTGAGGAATCGCCATACTGTTTTCCATAATGGTTGAACTAGTTTACAATCCCACCAACAGTGTAAAAGTGTTCCTATTTCTCCACATCCTCTCCAACATCTATTGTTTCCTGACTTCTTAATGATTGCCATTCTAACTGGTGTGAGATGGTATCTCATTGTGGTTTTGATTTGCATTTCTCTGATGGCGAGTGATGACGAGCATTTTTTCATGTGTCTGTTGGCTGTATGGATGTCTTCTTTTGAGAAATGTCTGTTCATATCCTTTCCCCACTTTTTGATGGGGTTGTTGTTTTTTCTTGTATATTTGTTGGAGTTCTTTGTAGATTCTGGATATTAGCCCTTTGTCAGATGAGTAGGTTGCAAAAATTTTCTCCCATTCTGTAGGTTGCCTGTTCACTCTGATGGTAGTTTCTTTTGCTGTGCAAAAGCTCTTTAGTTTAATTAGATCCCATGTGTCAATTTTGGCTTTTGCTGCCATTGCTTTTGGTGTTTTAGACATGAAGTCCTTGCCCATGCCTATGTCCTGAATGGTATTACCTAGATTTTCTTCTAGGGTTTTTATGGTATTAGGTCTAACATTTAAGTCTCTAATCCATCTTGAATTAATTTTCGTATAAGGGGTAAGGAAAGGATCCAGTTTCAGCTTTCTACTTATGGCTAGCCAATTTTCCCAGCACCGTTATTAAATAGGGAATCCTTTCCCCATTTCTTGTTTTTGTCAGGTTTGTCAAAGATCAGATGGCTGTAGATGTGTGGTATTATTTCTGAGGACTCTGTTCTGTTCCATTGGTCTATTTCTCTGTTGTGGTACCAGTACCATGCTGTTTTGGTTACTGTAGCCTTGTAGTATAGTTTGAAGTCAGGTAGCGTGACGCCTCCAGCTTTGTCCTTTTGACTTAGGATTGTCTTGGCAATGCGGGCTCTTTTTTGGTTCCATATGAACTTTAACGCAGATTTTTCCAATTCTGTGAAGAAAGTCATTGGTAGCTTGATGGGGATGGCATTGAATCTATAAATCACCTTGGGCAGTGTGGCCATTTTCACGATATTGATTCTTCCTATCCATGAGCATGGTATGTTCTTCCATTTGTTTGTGTCCTCTTTGATTTCACTGAGCAGTGGTTTGTAGTTCTCCTTGAAGAGGTCCTTTACATCCCTTGTAAGCTGGATTCCTAGGTATTTTATTCTCTTTGAAGCAATTGTGAATGGAAGTTGATTCCTGATTTGGCTCTCTGCTTGTCTGTTACTGGTGTATAAGAATGCTTGTGATTTTTGCACATTAATTTTGTATCCTGAGACTTTGCTGAAGTTGCTTATCAGCTTAAGGAGATTTTGGGCTGAGACGATGGGGTTTTCTAAATATACAATCATGTCATCTGCAAACAGGGACAATTTGACTTCTTCTTTTCCTAACTGGATACCCTTGATTTCTTTCTCTTGCCTGATTGCCCTAGCCAGAACTTCCAACACTATGTTGAATAGGAGTGGTGAGAGAGGGCATCCCTGCCTTGTGCCAGTTTTCAAAGGGAATTTTTCCAGTTTTTGCCCATTCAGTATGATATTAGCTGTGGGTTTGTCGTAAATAGCTCTTATTATTTTCAGGTACGTTCCATCAATACCGAATTTATTGAGAGTTTTTAGCATAAAGGGCTGTTGAATTTTGTCAAAAGCCTTTTCTGCATCTATTGAGATAATCATGTGGTTCTTGTCTTTGGTTCTGTTTATATGCTGGATTACGTTTATTGATTTGCGAATGTTGAACCAGCCTTGCATCCCAGGGATGAAGCCCACTTGATCATGGTGGATAAGCTTTTTGATGTGCTGCTGAATCCGGTTTGCCAGTATTTTATTGAGAATTTTTGCATCGATGTTCATCAGGGATATTGGTCTAAAATTCTCTTTTTTTGTTGTGTCTCTGCCAGGCTTTGGTATCAGGATGATGTTGGCCTCATAAAAAGAGTTAGGGAGGATTCCCTCTTTTTCTATTGATTGGAATAGTTTCAGAAGGAATGGTACCAGCTCCTCCTTGTACCTCTGGTAGAATTCAGCTGTGAATCCATCTGGTCCTGGACTTTTTCTGGTGGGTAGGCTATTAATTGTTGCCTCAATTTCAGAGCCTGCTATTGGTCTATTCAGGGATTCAACTTCTTCCTGGTTTAGCCTTGGGAGAGTGTAAGTGTCCAGGAAATTATCCATTTCTTCTAGATTTTCTAGTTGATTTGCGTAGAGGCATTTATAGTATTCTCTGATGGTTGTTTGTATTTCTGTGGGGTCGGTGGTGATATCCCCTTTATCATTTTTTATTGCGTCTATTTGATTCCTCTCTCTTTTCTTCTTTATTAGTTTAGCTAGCGGTCTGTCAATTTTGTTAATCTTTTCAAAAAACCAACTCCTGGATTCATTGATTTTTTGGAGGGTTTTTTGTGACTGTATCTCCTTCAGTTCTGCTCTGATCTTAGTTATTTCTTGCCTTCTGCTAGCTTTTGAATGTGTTTGCTCTTGCCTCTCTAGTTCTTTTAATTGTGATGTTAAAGTGTCCATTTTAGATCTTTCCTGCTTTCTCTTGTGGGCATTTAGTGCTATAAATTTCCCTCTACACACTGCTTTAAATGTGTCCCAGAGATTCTGGTATGTTGTATCTTTGTTCTCATTGGTTTCAAAGAACATCTTTATTTCTGCTTTCATTTCGTTATGTACCCAGTAGTCATTCAGGAGCAGGTTGTTCAGTTTCCATGTAGTTGAGCGGTTTGGATTGAGTTTCTTAGTCCTGAGTTCTAGTTTGATTGCACTGTGGTCTGAGAGACAGTTTGTTATAATTTCTGTTCTTTTACATTTGCTGAGGAGTGCTTTACTTCCAATTATGTGGTCAATTTTGGAATAAGTGCAATGTGGTGCTGAGAAGAATGTATATTCTGTTGATTTGGGGTGGAGAGTTCTATAGATGTCTATTAGGTCCGCTTGGTGCAGAGATGAGTTCAATTCCTGGATATCTTTGTTAACTTTCTGTCTCGTTGATCTGTCTAATGTTGACAGTGGAGTGTTGAAGTCTCCCATTATTATTGTATGGGAGTCTAAGTCTCTTTGTAGGTCTCTAAGGACTTGCTTTATGAATCTGGTTGCTCCTGTATTGGGTGCATAGATATTTAGGAGAGTTAGCTCTTCCTGTTGAATTGATCCCTTTACCATTATGTAATGGCCTTCTTTGTCTCTTTTGATCTTGATGGTTTAAAGTCTGTTTTATCAGAGACTAGGATTGCAACCCCTGCTTTTTTTTGTTCTCCATTTGCTTGGTAGATCTTCCTCCATCCCTTTATTTTGAGCCTATGTATGTCTCTGCATGTGAGATGGGTCTCCTGAATACAGCAGACTGATGGGTCTTGACTCTTGATCCAGTTTGCCAGTCTGTGTCTTTTAATTGGACCATTTAGTCCATTTACATTTAAGGTTAATATTGTTATGTGTGAACTTGATCCTGTCATTATGATATTAACTGGTTATTTTGCTCATTAGTTGATGCAGTTTCTTCCTAGCCTCAATGGTCTTTACATTTTGGCATGTTTTTGCAATGGCTGGTAGCGGTTGTTCCTTTCCATGTTTAGGGCTTCCTTCAGGGTCTCTTGTAAGGCAGGCCTGGTGGTGACAAAATCTCTAAGCATTTGCTTATCTGTAAAGGATTTTATTTCTCCTTCACTGACGAAGCTTAGTTTGGCTGGATATGAAATTCTGGGTTTCAAATTCTTTTCTTTAAGAATGTTGAATATTGGCCCCCACTCTCTTCTGGTTTGTAGAGTTTCTGCCGAGAGATCTGCTGTTAGTCTGATGGGCTTCCCTTTGTGGGTAACCCGACCTTTCTCTCTGGCTGCCCTTAAGATTTTTTCCTTCATTTCAACTTTGGTGAATCTGGCAATTATGTGTCTTGGAGTTGCTCTTCTGGAGGAGTATCTTTGTGGCGTTCTCTGTATTTCCTGAATTTGCATATTGGCCTGCCCTATTAGGTTGGGGAAGTTCTCCTGGATGTTATCCTGAAGAGTGTTTTCCAACTTGGTTCCATTTTCCCCCTCACTTTCAGGCACCCCAATCAGACGTAGATTTGGTCTTTTTACATAATCCCATACTTCTTGCAGGCTTTGTTCATTTCTTTTTCTTCTTTTTTCTTTTGGTTTCTCTTCTCGCTTCATTTCATTCATTTGATCCTCAATCGCTGATACTCTTTCTTCCAGTTGATCGAGTCGGTTACTGAAGCTTGTGCATTTGTCACGTATTTCTCGTGTCATGGTTTTCATCTCTGTCATTTCATTTATGATCTTCTCTGCATTAATTAGTCTAGCTGTCAATTCTTCCACTTTTTTTTCAAGATTTTTAGTTTCTTTGCGCTGGGTACGTAATTCCTCCTTTAGCTCTGATAGGTTTGATGGACTGAAGCCTTCTTCTCTCATCTCGTCAAAGTCATTCTCTGACCAGCTTTGATCCGTTGCTGGCGATGGGCTGCGCTCCTTTGCAGGGGGAGATGCGCTCTTATTTTTTGAATTTCCAGCTTTTCTGCCCTACTTCTTCCCCATCTTTGTGGTTTTATCTGTCTCTGGTCTTTGATGACGGTGACGTACTGATGGGGTTTTGGTATAGCTGTCCTTCCTGTTTCATAGTTTTCTGTCTGACAGTCAGAAGGACTGTCTGTAGGTCTGTTGGAGATTGCTTGAGGTCCACTCCAGACCCTGTTTGCCTGGGTATCAGCAGCAGAGGTTGCCGAAGATAGAATGTTGCTGAACAGCGAGTGTACCTGTCTGATTCTTCCTTTGGAAGTTTCCTCTCAGGGATGACTCCACCCTGTGAGGTGTGGGGTGTCAGACTGCCCCTAGTGGGGGATGTCTCCCAGCTAGGCTACTCAGGGGTCAGGGACCCACCTGAGCAGGCAGTCTGTCCGTTCTCGGATCTCAACCTCCGCGTTTGGAGATCCACCGCTCTCCCCAAAGCTGTCAGACAGAGTCGTTCGCCTCTGCACCGGCCCCCGCTGCTTCCCCTATTGGACCTCAGCTGTGGGCTGTCCCCAGAGGTGGAGTCTACAGAGACAGGCAGGTTTCCTTGAGCTGCTGTGAGCTCCACCCAGTTCGAGCTTCCCAGCGGCTTTGTTTACCTACTTAAGCCTCAACAATGGCGGGCGCCCCTCCCCCAGCCTCGCTGCTGCCTTGCGGATAGATCGCCGCAGACTGCTGTGTTAGCAGTGAGGGAGGCTCCGTGGGCATGGGACCCTCCCGGCCAGGTGTGGGATATATTCTCCTGGTGTGCCTGTTTCCTTAAAGCTCAGTATTGGGGTGGGAGTTACCCGATTTTCCAGGTGTTGTGTGTCTCAGTTCCCCTGGCTAGGAAAACGGATTCCCTTCCCCCTTGCGCTTCCAGGTGAGGCGATGCCTCGCCCTGCTTCAGCTCACGCTGGTCAGGCTGCAGCAGCTGACCCGCACCGATTGTCCGGCACTCCCTAGAGAGATGACCCCAGTACCTCAGTTGAAAATGCAGAAATCACCGGTCTTCTGTGTCACTCGCGCTGGGAGTTGGAGACTGGAGCTGTTCCTATTCGGCCATCTTGCTCCGCCCAAAAGGACCCCATATGTTTTAAAGAAAGGATCATTGAAAACTCCTCCCAATTATATTTAAGTACTGGAAATACAATGATTTCTGTGTTACCGATCATATTCAAATTATATTCAGAAACTACTATAACAAGCTAAATCCTCTCTTTCATTTGTTTACCTTTCTTTTATTTTTTAAAAAATTATAACCTGTGGCTTTCTCTTACTACATGTGTATAACTTTTACTGCCTTGTTTTTATTTTATTTTACTATTTTTTTGAGACAGACTTGCTCTGTCACCCAGGCTGAAGTGCAGTAGCACAAAAATGGCTCACTGAAACCTTGACCTCCCAGGCTGAAGCAACCCTCCCATCTCAGCCTCTCGAATAGCTGGGACTACAGGCATCCACCTCCACACCTGGCTATTGTACTATTATTATTTTATTTTATTTTATTTTTGGTAGAGATGAGTTCTCGCTATGCCGTTCAGGCTGGTCTTGAACCCCTGGGCTCAAGCAATCATCCTGCCTTGGCCTTCCAAAGTGCTGGGATGAAAGGCATGAACTATAGCACCTGGCTATTTCATTTTTAAGGAGAAAACAGGGTATAATTTATACATAAATATACTACAGATAGGTGATATTTCTAAACTGATCAAAAAAGTTCACCTTGCTCTCATAGAGTTCCAACAAACCTCATGACCTCCAAGATGAATTAAAGATTAATAGGTGCTTTAAAATTTCTAAACATATATGCAGAAAGAATAGTGCTATTTCCATGGGAAATAGAAAAGTTTAAGAAGCAATCACTACTTCAACTTGAAGATTCAAGTTGAAGACTGGACTGCTTGGAGTTTCTTCAAAGGGAGATACCATTTGGAAAGGTGGGATGGCAGTATTGGTTACATAATGGCTGTGGGTGGGGGTACTACTGGCATTTAGAGCCCAGAAACCAGAGATACATAATGCCCTCAATACTCCAGATGGCTCTACACACCAAAGAATTACCCAAATCAAAATTGTAATTCCCTTTCCCCACTCCTTTCTCCAACTAGGAAATACTTGGTGGAGTCCCTGGGGATTTGAACTTGATTCTTCAGTCCCCGGTGTATTCATTCATTAACGAAAAACTATTGCACACTAACCATTGGCCAGATACTATGCTAGGACTGGCAGAGATGCAAAGATGAACAAATCTCAAGTCTGCTCTATGGAACTCACAATCTTCAGGGAAAAAGATAAGAAAATCAGCAACCCTAACATAGAAAAACAATTGTTACGGTATAAAATGAAAGGAAGGAATCTAAGAGAAACCCTTAATTCATCAGGACCCGCCTGAATCTTTAATTCCGTGAGGATTATTAGGAAATGTTTCCAAGGCAAGATAACACCTAAAATGTGTGCTCACCAAGTATTCATTTATTTCTTCACAAATATATATTGAGAATAGGCTCTGTGCTATTCGCACAGAATTACAGCATGGAATTACAGCGCTGAACAGGACAGACATTGCCCCTGCCTTTCATATAAGGATGTGGTTAGTAAATCAAATATTGACAGTGTAATAAATGTCATGAAGGAAATTAGTTGTTCTGGCAGAAAACATTAGGGGGATAGGAGCCACTTTGAAAACATGGTTAGAGAAAACCTCTCTAAGAAGGTGATATTTGGGTTATGACATGAAGGATGAGAGGAGGATGTCAAATAAGGTGGTAAAGGCGAGTAAAAAGGATCCCAAGAAGTAACTTCGAGCAACTGAAAACAATTTAGCCTGTTTTAGGAAGGGAAAGAAGAGCGATATGAATGAAGTGTAGTACATAGGTAGGAGAGTGAGGAGAGCTTGGGGAGGAGGGAGGAACGAGATGGCATTGAAGACTACTGCAAGAATTTTTTTATTTTACTGAAAGTGTAAAGAGCAGCCATTAAGAGGTTTTAATCAGGAAAAAAGTTGATATAATTTACTTTTATAAAATATTATTGGGCTGCTATTGGGAAACTGAATTATAGAGAGGCAGACGTGGAAGCAGGGAGGCCAGACTATTTTGAGAATGCATATGAAAAAAGATGGGGTTGGAATTCACAGGGCAGCGGTGGAAATGTAGAAAGAAGGAGGAGCAGAGAGAACAAGGGAGGAATTTCAGATGTTCCACTTTGGACCTGGTAAATTTAAGAAGCCTGAGATCTCCAAGTGAGGTATGCAGAAGATATTTCGGGTGAATATAAAACTCAGGAGTCATCAGCATATAGATAGTATTAATAGTTAAAGCCATGGAATTACGTGAGATGTCCAAAAGAAAGTGTTTAAAGTGAGAGAAGAGTCTCGCATGGAGCTGATTAACACTTAGGGGTTAATTAGAGAAGAAAGAGTGAAGACTGAGAGGAAGCAGTCAGAGAAGACAGAAAAACCATGAGGAGTGAAGAGAGAAGAGACAAAGACAGGTTAAACTGGAAGAAAAAGGTTATGAAGAAGAGTAGGGAAGGGAGAAGAAAAGTTCAGACAGAGACAAGAGACATGAGTGAGAGAGCACGAGCAGCACTGGGGACTCAAACTAGTCCAACAATCTAAAGGAAAGGGGATACTGGATGAGATGCTGGCAATATTTTGGGAAAAGTGAAGAAGCATTAGATTATGACAGACTGTGTTTCACACTCTAAATAGTTTGAACTTTGTCATGAAGGCATTAGGGATCCTGATACGGTTTGGATCTGTGTCCTCACCCAAATCTCATGTCAAATTATAATCGTCAATGCTGAAGGTAGTGCCTAATGGGAGGTGATTGAATCATGGGGGCAATTTCTCATGGTTTAACACCATTCCCTCTTGAAGCTGACATTGAGGTGATAGTGAATTCCTGTGAGATTTGGTTGTTTAAAAGTGTGTGGTATCTCTCTCCTCTCTTCTCTTGCTCCTTTTCCAGTCGTGTAAGACATACCTGCTTCCCCTTAGCCTTCTGCCATGGTTGTAAGTTTCCTGAGGCCTCCCCAGAAGCCTAGCAGATGCCAGCATCATGCTTCCTGTACAGCCTGTGGAACCATGAGCCAATTAAACCTCTTTTCTTTATAAATTACCCAGTCTCAGGTATTTCTTTATAAGAGTGTAAGAATGGACTAATATAGATCCAATAGAGGATTTTAGGCAAGAAGGGGCCACCATATGATATATGTTTAGAACATATATCTTCCTCAGTGAGGAAGAGGGGATGAGAAGAGAGAAGGGGAGTCAGTTTTAGGAATTTAGTTCAGTAAATTTTTCAGGAAAAACCTGATAGAGAGGAGGGATACAGAGGAGGAAATAGATTGAAGGAGTATTTATGAGGTAGAAAGGACAGGATTTGGAAATACGAATGGTGAGGGAAGCCTAGAATGAGTTTTAGCTTTAAACTTTCAGCAACTCCAAGATTTCTGGCACCATTAACCAAAGTAAGGAAAGTAAAAGGAGGAGCAGCTCTGAGGGAGGAAGATAATGAGTTTTACACACTGAGTTTGAGGTACCTGTGGCACATCCACCTGGAAATATGATCCTGAAGCAAAGGCAAGTGGCCTAAGGTATAAGCCTTTGGGGAGTTGTGGGCTCATGGGTGGTAGCTGAAAGCCATGCAAGAGGATGAAAAGGGAAATGAGCCACCACACAGCATTAGGGAATCCTGCATTCAAAGAGTGAGCCAAGGAAGGACTGGTCAGTCAAGCAGGAGAAAAACCAAGAAAGGGATGTCACAGAAGAAAGGAGAGAAGGAAGGTGTGGTCAATGGTATCAAATAACATCAAATGTTATAGAGAGGTCAAGAAAGAAACTGTATGAATGCATGTAGATATACACATAATCTATAGAGGTAGATATCAGTAATGTATAGCTATAGGTGCCCATATATACTCCAGGTTTTAAAAAATAAACTGAGGAACTGAGCACAGAGAATTTCAATCATAGACAAAGGAAAATAAAGATACTGCCTTAGTGTCAGCATCTTGTATCTTTGTCACTTAGTTTGCGTAAGTATGGGAGGTGTTTACTATGTGATATGAATATTGTATTTTGCATAATATCAAGGAAAACTACACATTGATGGCAGATATAATCACTAATAAATGACAAAGAAAAGGGTGAGAAGCTATGATGTAAACATTTATTATGGCCTGTTAACAACCTGATCTATAAAACAATTAGTAATAGTTGTGTAATAATTCGTAAGCATTATTTTTGAGTTGTTCTTTAGTTGTAAAGCAAACAAATCATTTTAAAAAATAAAAATTTAAAATTTAAGTATGTTACTCAAATTCAGTAAAATGTTGCATGTATAAACTAAAATTTTCACTAATCAAACAAAAAGTCACACCTCGTAACTCACACTCTGCTCTACTCTTTCAGGTTTTAAATACAAATAAAAACTTGAAGGGGTCACTTAGTATGACAGAATTGAAGTAACTTGAGCTCTGTTTCTTTGTCTACTCTGGCTAACTTTGAATCGTCTACTTAAATGCAGGAATATCTAGTGCCATAGGAGTTGGAGCTAAGAACTGCACACAAAGTAGGCTGAAAAGATTCAGAACAATTTTGAAATTATTCATGAAAGGAATACACATACTAGCTGAGAGCTAATAGTTTGGAGTGATTTGAAGGAGGAAAGTCCTTTGAATTAACTTTAATGTAAACTAAAGTGTTTATTAAAGAATAAATAATTTTATGTCCTCATTTGAAGGCCATGTACATAGCAAAAACTCAACAAGAATCATATCAGCTATTTAGAACAGAGATCAACAAAATACATTTTTTGAGGAGGAGGAATTTGGACATTGTTTAGAATTGCTGGAACATGATGATAATAGAAAAGTAGACCAACTCAGGTTTACTATTGTTTAAAATTCTATACTTGAAACACACACCCTTACTGTCTGCACCCAGGGCAGACCATGCCACCAACCCTGCTGTTGGTAAGCCCTTGGGGGTAGGATTGGGCCTACATCAAGCACCCTGATCCCTCTCATCACCATGCTTGCCCCCAACTAGGCCCCACTGAGAACCAGTGTGTGTCATGGCTTCACAGAGCAAAATATCCAAATTTGGTACATACAAAATCCCTCCAGGGATCTTTCCAGAGTTCTCTGCCTGGAGTGAGATGAAGCATGAAATTGGGGGAAAGAAAGTAAGGGCTGGACATGTAAAAAGGTTATGCACATGGGGATCATATTTTTTTTTTAAATCAGCATGTTCTCCAAGGGAAAAAGTATAAGGAGACAAAGCCAGAAGGCTGAGGCTTGGGTAAAGGGGAAAAAATAAAACAAAACAGAGCCAGTGAATAGTTTGCCAGAATTTATAAAGAACTTAAGTGATTCAATAGCAGAAAAACAGAGTGATTAAAAAATGAGCAAAGGACCTGAATAGACATTTCTCCAAAGAAGACACAAAAATGACCAACAGAGATATGAAAAGGTGTTCAACATAACTAATCATCAGGGAAAAGCAAATCAAAATCACAATGAAATATCACCTCATATCTGTTAGGATGGCTACTACTAAAAAGACAAGACATAATAAATATTGGTGAGGGTGTGGAGAAAAAGGAAACTTTTACACCGTTGGTGAGAATGTATATTGGTGGAGCCATTATAGAAAACAATATGGGGGTTCCTAAAGAAATAAAACTAGAACTACTATATGACTCAGCAATCCCTCTTTTGGGTGTACACCCAAAGCAAACGAAAGCAAGATATCTGCACTCCTGTGTTCATTGCAGAATTATTCACCATAGCCAAGATATGGAAACAACCTAGGTGTCTGTTGATAGACAAATGGGTTAAAAAGAAAACTGGTGTGTGTGTGTGTGTGTGTGCGTGTGTAGACAAATGGATTAAAAAGAAAACTAGTGTATGTGTATATGTGTGTGTGTGTAATATTATTCAGCATTAGAAAAAAGATTCTTCATTTGCCACAACATGGAGAAAACTAGAGGACATTATTTTAAGTGAAATCAGCCAAACACAGAAAGAATAATATTTTATAATCTCACTTATATAGAGAATCTGAAATAAAAATCAAATATACAGAGACAGAGAATAAAATAGTAGTTACCAAGGGCAGGGGTGGAGGCGGGAAGAAATGGGGAGACATAAGTCAAAGGATACAAAGTAGCAGATATGTAGAATGAACAACTCTAGAGATCTAATATACAACATGAGGAGTATGGGTAATAATATTGTATTGTATTGCATCATATTGCATTGTATGGTATGGTATGGCATGGTAATTTATTGTATTGTATTATATTATTTGGGACTTTTCCTAAAAGAGTAGATTTTGGCTGCTCTTGCCACAAAAAACAAAATCAGTAACTATGTCAGATGATGGATATGTTTATTTGCCTCACTATAGTAAATATTTTACTATCCATACATGTTATATACCTTAAATATATATAATAAAATTTATTGAAAAAGGACAGAAAACAATGGTATTTATGAAGGCCAAGGGAGGTGGGCATTTAGAAAGAGAACCTTCTGCCCAGGTTCTGTATGCTACAGAAAGCCTGAGGAGAATGGAGGCTGAAAGACAGCCTCTGTGTTTGTTAAGGAGAACACTGGCAATTTTTGAGATACCAGTTTTAAGAGAATAATGGAGGCAGAAATTTGCTTCTACATGAAATTACAGAATAAATTAAATGGTACCAAAGTAGAAGGAAGAGAGTTTGGATCACTCTTCAGAGAGTTTGATACAAAAAGGAAGGAAATAAATTGGAGAACGGTTAAACAGATAACAGTCTACTGGAAAGTTTTTGTGTTGATTGACTTTGGTAGAAGTTATAAGCTTTGTGCATACTAGAAAGAAAGGGGGAGGAGATATGTAGAAAATGCACTGGGAATAACTGAGATTAGCACTACAGGCAGAGAGTTGGTCAGTGGCTGAGCAAGTCAAGACAGGAAGGAGCAAAGCACTGAAGCCACTGACTGTGGCACATAGACAAAGTGGGCTCCAATCTGGATAAAATTGGAAGAATCAGGTAACTGGAGGCTTGGTGTAGCTGGAGTGAAGGTTTAATAGCTATGAAAGTGAGAAATATGCAGGTTGTAGTTAATAGAAATTTTAACTTCAAGATTATAGAGTTGAAGCAAACCTCAGTGGATGACAGCCATTTGGGATTCCAGGCCAGAAAAAATACCTGAATTTGAAGGCTATAATGAGGCAAGTGAATCAACAAGTGCTCTAGGGATACCCTGATGTATCAGAAAAGTAGACATAGCCTACAGTTACATCTGATGCCACCTTTCTAATGGTGTGTGTTGAAGTACTTTTCAGATGCATGCTCGACTATGGAATTTTGAATCTGGGTGTCTTTGTGCCTTAAATAAGGAATATGTGGAGTTCAGATAGTTTTCACTGAGATTCAGGTAGCAAGGACCTTTATGCTTTTTCATTATTGTCTCTAGCATAACTACTTCTTAGGGAGATGAGATTTACAGATTTTCAGGATGAAGTAACACCCAGAGGCTGTCCAGAATTTATGAAGCCTAGTAGGAAGGTCTTTATCATAATTAACTTTACCAAGAAGTTTTTCCTTCTTTTTTTCTAATTATAAAAATAAGGCACTCTCAATAAATAAATTTTGGTAGAAATACAGAAGTAAATTAAGAGAAAAACAAAAATCTTCTTTAACCCCATTACCCAGAACCAAACATATATATTGTGTGAATGCGTGCATGCATGTGTGTGTGTGTGTGTGTGTGTGTCTATGTATTTTAAAGAGATGGCAATTTCGGGAAATTGACAGTTTGCTTGGTAGATACATTATAACCTCCTCTAAATGCAAAGATGTGAAGAAAATTGGAAAGGGAAACAAGAATTCTGGCCCTTGACCTCTTGGTTTATCAGTTTCTGGGTTTTAATTTAATTAAATGTTTTGCATACATACTCAATGTTAATAATTGAAATTGAAAGGCATGGTATCATTCAATATTGCTTTTGATTCCTAGGCATTAAGACATTAAGTGATGTTTAATGTCTGAACTATTGGAAGATGGATTAACTTTTTAAGACCCTTAGAAAACTATTTAAATTTATGGAATTAATAGCTTGTGACTGGAAATAATTAATGTAGATTTTCAAAGGGTTCAACTTAATGCTAACTTTTTTGTTCATTAGAAGGAAGATGTCATTAAAACAAAAGTGTATAGATGAGCTTTCAGGGGAATCAGGAAGCAGCACCGTCCCCACCAACCCACACACACACAAAGAACCTGGAATAGATGGGAAATAAGGCCAGAAACCCTAAATGCATCAAGGACCTGGGCTTAAACATTAATCAATATTTTAAGCAATAGTTCTTTGTTTTTAATTAATGATATAAAAGGGGTAAATGTGCAATTAAGAAAACCCATAACTTCTCAATTCATCTCACTTTAAGTTAATATGTATGAATCTGTCACATAAAGCAAAATGAATAAACAGTGTAGGTATCCAAATAATTCAGAAAGGAAACACAAGATAGAAAGTTTGCACCTAGTATCTCTAAAATAGAGACAAAAGAGGGAATTTAGCATATGTGTTTACCTAAATGGTTATCCAAGCCTATCTCAACAGAATTAATATTCAATATTTTATTTTTATTTTTAATGATTATTTTCTCTTTATTCTTAATCTCTTATTATCACACGTCACAAATAATATCAGACATTTCCTTTGGCTATTTTGATGAAGTCCTAAAACCTGAGTATATGGAAAATTTTCTCTAAATAAAGCCTTTTAACTCAAATTGGAAGAAGTGGACTGACCTTCATTTTATTTCATGTTAACTGTGCTGGGTAGTAAAATTTATAGCTAAATAAATTGGCTTGTTCTTTCAGACACTGTCTCACTAGCACTGGAATAAAGCTAACATCCGATGTGTTGTCGGGACTGCCTGACTTTAGCTGTTTATTTCATAGGTAATTAGTGGAGATATTTTATATTCTGCTAAAAGGGTCATTGCAAGAAGAAATAGAAAATACTGGACAAAGAAAATATGAGTTGATCTTGTCAGCATCAAAGATTTCTCTGCAGGAGATCTTGCTGTGGCTTTCATTATCACAACAACCAGTAGGTGTTGCTATAGAAACTATACTGTTAACAAGCTAACGGAACAAGGCAGAGACAGACAAATGATAAGGGTGGGGAAGAAAAGAGGAAAACGAAAGGCTATAAGGTTTGATTCTTGTAAATGAGTCTCTTGCTTTAAAATCTTACCTTATCTCCTTTGGTTTTCCCATTAATACTGCATGGATAATGTATGACCAGTAATAAGAACAATATAATAAATTCATACAGCCCTCTTCAGGCAAGGTCTCAGAGAGCTTTGTAATTGAAAATGAAATTAAAAGCAACAATAAACCAATTCCGTTACAAATTAGGACTTTACAGTCCAAAGTGATCCAGACAAGTAATGAGGTGTCTCCCAGCCCTCAAGTATGGAAATGCAGAACATTCATTATCTATATATGTCAAATGTATTTGAGAAATATAGTCAATGTAGTCAAAAGTGAAATATAGCATCTCAATCCAATTAATAATTAGGTATCACAGAAAAAATAAGAATTTGTAAAAGTAATATTGAGATGAAAATGTTATAAAATTTGTTGTGAACCCCAGTCTCAGCTAGTGAAAAGGCGTATAAATTTGATCTTTTTTTTGGTTAATATTGAGGGAACTATAGGCAAAATATATATGAAATACATTTGTAAATCAAGTCCTTTGGGGTTGTTAAGTAAAAATATTTCACATTTCTTTTCTATAATTGCCTCATTTTTAAGCCTAAAATACTCCCTGCAAAATTTGCCACTTTCCGAAGAGTTTCTGTGCATATAGACAGGAAAAGCCACAGCCATTTCTTTTTAACACGGTTCCTCAAAGGGAAAAAAGAAAGCAATTATACTTCTAACCATTCTTCACTGGCACAGGTCCTTCAACAGCCTGAGAATATAAATAAGGTTGTATTAATGCTCAGTGTTCAAATCGCAATGTTTCTTCACTTGTATGATTTCTGTGCCCCATGATATTTCTAGACCCCAAAGAGGCAATCATATGTGCTAACCAAATGTCTCCTTCATCACAGCCAGAGGGCTGCCTTTGCTCTTTTATTTTCTATTTTTCTGGGTTCCCTGCACTCCTGCATATAAGCTACAGCAGGTCCTCATATTGCCCCCGTTAATGGATTTCATGATTTCACAGTCCATAAAGAGGTACGAAGAATGGCCTGTACTCCAGCTCCAAGCTTGCTTTCATTTACTCAACATTTATTCAAATAAATAAATTATAATTTATTTAAATAATTATTTGGCAGCCATGCCCCCAAGGAGCCCTGCTTGTGGCCAAAGCTGCACAAAGTGCTCCATGAAAACAACTCCTTCCACTTCTATGTGTAAGCTCAACTAGACAGTATTTTTCCAAGTTATTCATTTCCACAAATACTAACAACATTATTCAGTCACAAAAAGGCTCAATTCTGCTTAGATAATAAAATTGGCCCCAAAAGCAGTATTTTTAAATATGTGACTCTATTTACCACTTAGACAGTATATTTTTATCTGGAGCTTCTTGGAGTCACTAATCTCAAGCATCTTGATTGTAGTCACTACTTACATTTGTGAAACTAAATGGCTCATTCTAAAGGTCACCCCAGGCAAAGAGATGATCTGCCCTAACCTGTATTCAAGCCTCCGTTCCATTTCTACGAAGAGAGAAAGCTGAAGATTTTATATAACATTTTGTTTTACTTCTACTTTTGTCATCAAGTTTCCAATCTTAGGGCTAAATTTCAATCTGGATGCAAACTCAGGAATATTATTCTCTTCTGCACGATGTTTCTGCAAGATAAAGAATCAAAGCACTTCATGATCTTGATGATGGAGAGAGCACTTGTGAAGAGTTCCCAGAAAAGGGGAAGGCCAGGAGCAGAGTCAGAAAGTTTCTAAGAATGAACTTTTTTTCTGAGTGCCTCAACTTTGACAACAGAGGCCTAATATGAATATTTATTCCAAGAATGTTGAGTTTTCTGGGCAGTCCATCAGCAGTTCTATTTGCATGAGGGAAGGAACAGAATGGGTATGTTTTCATGCAGGTTTATAAAAACATGCACACAAGGATTATATTGGTTTTAATTGCAAACAACCCATTAAGCCATCTATTTCAATAGGGAAACAGATAAGTAAATTATGATATAGTCATACAATGGAATACTACAGGAGACTTAAAATGATAGACCTTATCCGCAGATAGTAAGATGAAAATATCTCAAAAATATGACATTGAATGCACAAAGCAAGTTTCAAAAAGATACTATATATTTAAATATGTCAAAAGATACTATATGTTATTTATGTTGTACCTTTATATGTAGTAAAGGTGTAAACACAGGAAAGAGAAATACCAACTTCAGTATGAAGCTTACTTCTTGGGAGGATGAGAAGACATGAAACAGAGTGGAAGTGAATTTCAACTTTTCCTATAACTTTAGTAATACAATAGTAGTTTCCTTCCCAACCTGGGCAACGTAGTGAGATCCTATCTCTGAAAAATTAAAAAACTAGCTGGGCGTGGTGGCATGAGCCTATAATCCTAGCTACTTGGGAGGCTGAGGTGGGAAGATCACTTGAATCCAGGAATTTTAAGCTGCATTGAGCTATGAGTCACCACTGCACTCCAGCTTGGGTGACAGAACCAGACTCTGTCTCAAAAAACAAAAAAAGTTTCTTCAACTACCTTATCTGAAGAAAATATGGCAATACATTGATTCAGATTACATCTTGAAGCTATGCATGAGTGTCTGTTGCACCATTATTTATATGGTTTAATTGTTTTAATTATCTCATTATTTAAAATCTTAAGTCCCTTAAAAAACTTATCAAGCTTATGAAAGATACACAGTTTCTGGGTCTGCTTACATCTTTTTATAAAATTACCTTTTCTTCTCCCATACACTGTCCTTACCAGAGCGTCTTTGAATAGTCCTGTGAATTGCACAATGGGGAAATGGGAGCAGAATCTAGCCTGCACTCTACATCAGATGGTAGGCACTGATAGGATTCTACCTGCTAGAGCATGAGTCTCTATAGCTTCAAACAAAATTCCAGACACCAGGCAGGTGAACTTTATTGACCTAGAGAGGCACCTTTTTCAATCTACCCAAAGGCTTTATATAGGCTAGTGATGGTCCTGATCTTCCCATACCAGATTCTCGCTCTCCTCTTTTTAGAAATCCTTGAGATACAACTTGATCCTTCTCCCTTTAGACTCTTTGCTGTCTTACTCACTTCTCTGCTTCCTTCTGATTGTCCACTGGAAAATCCAAGAGCCAGAGACTGGCTCATCTTTGGAAGAAAAAAGAGATGGAAATTGACTGAGCAAGGGACAAGGGAAAGGAAGGCTTGAATTCTCAGATGTAAGACATTGTATGCCATCTCTAGTTAAAGAAGGAAATCTAACCCTAAAGCCTATCTTTTTAATGTGATAAAAACAGATAACATAAAATTTACAATTTTAACCATTTTTAAGTGTACTGTACAGAAGTGTTAACTGTATCCACATTGTTATGCAACAGATCTCTAGTACTTTTTCATCTTGCAAAACTGATTCTATACCCATTGAACAAATTACTACTTCACTTTCCCCGCTCCTCCAGCTCCTGGCAACCATCATTCTACTTTCTGTTTCGGTGTTTGACAAATATTGGCATCATGCAGTATTTGTCTTTTTGTGGCTGGCTTACATTTCACTTAGCAAAATGTCCTCAAGATTCAACCATGTTGTAGCACATGACAAAATTTCTTTTTTCACTAGCACTGAATAATATCCCATTTGTGTGTGTGTGTGTGAGTGTACACCATATTTTCTTTATCCATTCATCTGTTGATGGACATTTAGGTATCTTCTACTTCTTGTCTATTGTAAATAGTGCTGCAATGAACATGGATGAACAAATATCTTTTTGAGACACTGTTTTCAATCCTTGTGGCTATGTACCGAGCAGTAGGATTGCTGGATCATATGTTAATTCTATTTTTAATTTTTTTGAGAACTGCTATACTATTTTCCATGGTATTGGCACCATTTTACATTTCCACTTGGAGGCTGTTTTTTTCTTTTTCTTTTTTTTTTTTCCAGGTAAGTGACTTTATAGTTGGTTTATTTTTATTTACTTTTAGAGATGGTATCTCACTATGTTGCCCAGGCTGACCTCTAACTCCTGAATGCTAACCAATCCTCTGGCTTCAGCCTCCTGAGTAGGTGGAATTACAGGTGCACCCTTTCTGCCCAGCTTCAATGACCCGTTTTGACAACCAAGATATTTGGTTGCCAAGTGTTGCTCCAAAGTACATATAGAGATTTTTATTGTTCAAGCTCACATGTTTATCAGAATTCCCCTCTTCTAATACAACAGGTTTCTAGCAACACAGTCTCCAATAGATAGAGTTACGGAAAACTTAATTTTCTAAAGAATGGGCCAACTGGCCAGTTGTGCAGAAGAAATGAAGAAAGAAGCTGGACAACTACAAAAGCAGCAGCCTCAAAACCCAGGAAGCAGTCAATGGTTGTGTCTTAGATTACTATATTTTCATTTATTTCTTTATTTTTGGTTTTTTTCTAGTTTGTTTTGTCATTTTTATTGCTTACTTATGTACAAAATCATTGATAGCATAATTGGATGTAAACAAAAACAATAAATATTGGTTGACTGGATAAATGAAGTCTGTGTTTTAAGGCTTATATTACAGACCATGTGGTTGTAAAAGGAGAGAAACTCACCTCCCAGGGCTGCAGTGACTGAAAAGAACACTGGCACCCACAAGCCCGTCCTAGCAGAGTGAAAGGAAGAGGAGCAACAGGAAAACTCTAAGAGCCTTTGAATGCAGATATGACTGGCAATCTGGGGAAAGGGAAGAAATAATCTCCTTAGCCTGAGAAAATCAGGCTTTCATCATTCCCTGGGCCAGAACATAGCAGTTCCCTTTTTTGAGTAACAAATCTTCCATGGGTCCTACCCCAGAAGCCAGCTCTACTGTCAGTCTATACCTGTGAGTTGATTTGGTACCATATTCACACTGCAGTAATGCACTTAGGCAGCACTATTGCACAGATGCTAGGAGAGAGTCATTCCCAGCCATCTTGTTCTTGAAACCTTACGAATCTATTCAAAGAGAATTTGACCAACATTGGAAAATAATAATATATATTTTTCTTGAAATATTCTTCTATTTAAATGACAGAAAAAAATCTTGAGGAAAAATTGTATTCAGGAAAAATATATAGTGTTTTTTTGAAATTGGTTATATCTGCATTGACTTCTGGACTACTGAGTAAGGAAGACAATATTTGACTTATGTATTAATTAGGACTTTGGTGGCCAGGGCTGGAAATCCATATATCCTAGCTTAAGAAAAAGGAAGAGAGGAAAGGAAACAAAGGAGGGAAGAGATAAGAGAAGGAGAAGGAACCAGCTGACTTATCAAAGGCAGGGAAGCCCATGGTAGCACTGATCTCAAGAGCTCTGCCTCTCAGTTCCTTTGTCAGCTTCATTCTCCTTTCTGCAGGCCCACTTTCCCTACGTGGTGGGAGACAGGCCTCCACTGTAGCTGCCAGGCTTATGTACTTGAAATTCCATGGACAAAAAGGAAAAATCTTTCTTTCCTCAATTGTAGTTTGAAAAAAAATCTCAAGAAAGATCCTTGACTGGCCCAAATGAACCAATAAACTTTGACTAGCCCAGGGGGACTGTTGGCAGGCGTTAAGATGTTAGCATCGGGCAGGTGTTTGGCATATTGAGGATATGGATAATGGAAAGCTGGGTTAAAAATATATTTTTATTTGGGTTTAGTGAGATACAGTTATATAGCTCACTGTTTCTGCTGCTTATAATATTTCAAGAAAGGTTTCATAGACCAATAAGCACTAGAATTAGGATTTAAATAAAGGATTTGTCCAATCTGGAAGCCAATTTTAACACAATGCTTTATTACTTTTGGTATACCCTATTTTCCATTAAGGGGTCTTCCCATTTTTCAACTTAAAGGCACCATAACTTGAAGGCATCCTTGGCCACATACCAGTGTTTGACAATTGTCCCTCCTGGCTCCAACACATCTTTCCAGTCTTATCTCTCATAGTGACTGTACTTGTGAAAAACACTCCCCCAAAACTGAAGTCCTTGCCTTTACTGGTCCCTGCCTTTGCCCATGATCTTCTCTCAGTCTGAAACAGTCTTCAGATTATTAATTTATGGATAATTGGACAAAAACTGGTATCAACAAATATAATACAAACTGATATCAACAAAGATAATACAAAGGCCACTGTAATAAAGACATTAATGACAAACAGGTTAATGAGTGTCTTAATCAATGAATATGTAAGATTAATCAATGGATAAGCAAAGCGATATTCCCTAAAATCTTAAAGTTTATATATCAAAAACACTTGATAGAGTTTCCCAAATTTGACAATCATAAAAATTTACATGATATTACCAACTACAAGTTGTTTAGAACCTGAAAGGAAACTTTCAATTATAAATAATTTAAAAACATGCGTTTTTATAACATATGATAGAAGAAAGACTGGGTTACCTTTTTATTCTCTTTATAGAAAATATTTTTAAATTGTCACATACAGAGGTGATCAAAGAATATACAGTGAAAAAATTGGGGGCAAAGCATTAAAGATGTGTGTCTAGTCATTGATACAAATTATTTTGTTATTCTTCTAGATTTGTGATATTTGTGGTAGTTATATGTTTTTTGGTTGTGATTTCCCATCCTAAATCAATATTCATTTTCATGTGTAAATATCTAATTTGATATTTGTGACTTTCTTCCTATTGTTAAAGTATCCTTCAAACTTATATAAGTATCAAACCCTGCAAAATCTGGATCTATTCCCAGGTGTCAGGTAATACCTCAATGATAAGGTGACATTTTTGCAGAGACCTGAATAAAGCATATAGCCATGCAAAATCCTGGGAGGAGTGTTTTCCAGGCAAAGGGAACACAAAGGGAAAGGATTCTAGGAAAGAATATGCTAGGCAGTCATTATGTTTACTAGTGTGTCCATATGAGAATAGAAGTTTAAGTTTAAACTACCTTAAAGACATCCCTATTTAAGCAATACATTTATTGCTCCATGGGTTTAGCACTGTATCCATCAGTTGCATCTTGCAAACCACAGCTGTGGCACACAGCATTATTTGCCTATTCAATGTATATTTCCCTTCTGCCTTGCTAACAGAACTCTGATATTATTTGGGGCTTCAATGTGCCTCACTATAAATCTATTTTCCCCAGCCTTCCTTGCAGCAGATCATGTGACAAAGTTCTTAGCAATGAGCTCTAAGTGGAAGTCCCCAGGCCGAGCTCATGGGCAAGCCCTTTAAATGGGCTGACTCAGTTGGAAAACTTTTTTCCTTGGCCTTTACTTTCTCTGTATTCTTGCCTGAAATTCGCCTGTAAGACTGGAACACTGGCAGCCATTCTGAGCATATTCAGGGATGGCCATACTCTCTACCCTAGGAATGACAGAACAGCAAGCTAAAAGGGCCTTGGATCATTGGTGACACCATGGAGCCACCATGCTAACCCTGAGCTGACAACCTCAAGAATTCTTTTACATGACAGAAAAAGAAAGTTCTGATACGTTTAAACTACTGTTTTGTTTAGATCCCTGAAGCAGGTGGAAGCAATTCCTAATCAAAACTTTAGGTAATGACAACAGCAAAAGTTTATACACACACACACACACACACACACACACACACACACATATATATATATATACACATATATGTATGTATATACACACACATCTAATGCAGTACAAATTTGGAATTCCAAGACATATATTACTGCAAATGATAAACTTTTTCTTTCATACCTGTTTGTTTAGACTAGTTCATACAGAATCCACATAAGACTTTATTTTGAACATTTTAGTTGACTATTTGTTAATGCAGACAGTGAAGAAAAATGTTGTCATTAAAACTTGCTTAATTTAAAAAGCCAATATTCAAGAGACATAAACATCAAACATCTTTTACAAAGAATATAAATTTATCAGGTATATTGCCTTAGACAGTAACGCTGTCCAAAAAGAAATTACCTTTATTCATTTAGTTGCTAATAAACAGTTCTTGCTGTTTGTAATTTCATTATTAACGTTTTAAATGTTTAACCATATAAAAGTCCTTTTTATCCATATGCAGAGCTAACATTAAATACATTTCTATTTAGCAACATTAAAGAGAGAACACACAGAGAGAAAAGAAACCATGTGAACAAGAGCAGGTTTTACACACACAAAAGAAGAGAGGAAGACCGTGACCAAAATCAGGCTGTTTATCTGATTAGCGACATAACAGTGAAGAGAATCAGTGAATGCTTTATTACTTTTGGTATACCCTATTTTCCCTATTTTTACACTGGGCTCTGATGGATGAACACACAGGGAGTATTTTAGTTGTGATTTTTAACATTGGTTGGGGAGGAAAAGGATGTTATGGAGAGATTGGAGTGGAAGAATGTTGGACTGAGTAACATATCTGAGTTCTTCTAGAGTACTGCAGACCAGAACATCTGCATGGCAGAATCGTCTCCCTGGACTGTTTTAAAGGTAACTGAATACGGTTCATTGTCAGAGCTAAGGAGCTGACCAACGACATGCCCGGTGGCTGCCTTAAAAGTACCTCTCTCATGGCTGAGGAGTGCCTTCTGCAGGAGCTATTCCCAGGCTGTTGTGCCTCTCACATATGTATGGTGTTCTGAAATGGTTAAGGAAAATGAGACGCGCTGTGAAAGTGCATTTTTGGCTCAGCATAAACCATTCATTGATTTGTGGGCTGCAAGTCCTCCAGGGGGTGTTAGGAATCCATATGATAGCTGGATTTTTACATTTGGATCTCTTCTTCAGCTGATGGATGTGTAAAATTTCATGTTAGCCTGGCTACCCCCTATTGGCTACACATCTGAGGAGGTTCAAGTGTATGAGTTATTTCTTCCAAAGTCAATTGTAATTTACACTCACTAAATTGCCTCCAGATCCACCTTTTAAAGATAGGAGACTCAGAATTGCATTCCTTTTGGCCCACACTGCCCATTTGTGTTGAAACCACAGCCCTACTTTGGAGAGCCGCCATCGCTAATGGAAAGACATTTTGTGGCCGAAGATCTACATTTTCCACAGGAGAGCAGAATGCTGGCAAGTCAAATGGCCGATGTACAAGCAGTTTTCAGCTCAGTGAAAACTCTCCTCTAACAGTATGCAGGCAGGCTGGAGGGAGGTGAAGTGGAAGTACAGGGTAACCATCCTTCAGTCCATCTAGTGCCAGAAAATCAACAGCACCAGTGAAAAAATTTGCCATTGGTCTGAAAATAGTCTTGAAATGAAGGGCTATTTTACTTCATTCATTTTGCCCTTTCTCGTGGTTTAGTGTAAGCTTCTCTGTGCGAAGTACTCTTGAAATTTACTGCCCAGTTAAGTTCATCTTGCTGACTGACTTTTTAAAAATTAGCATCATTGGTAGTTCTGTGTTTCTTTCCAAGCAGCACACCTTTCTTCCCGCAAAAACCCAAATTCCTAACGATCACTGTAAGGAACATTTATAATTCTCAATTCTTCTCACTAATTGCTTCATGCAGTTTCATTGCAACCTTAAGTAGAAGTTTAGAGGGCTTGTTAGAAGGGACTGTTTATTTCAAGACTGTTTCAAGACCGAAAACAGAACTTCTGAAAACAGACATGAATTAATAAGCTATCAGTCTAAAACAACCACATTAAACTCAGATGTCAGTCACAGCGTGTACTTGAGCAGATTAATTCATTCCATGACA
This sequence comes from Trachypithecus francoisi, assembly GCF_009764315.1. Classification (NCBI taxonomy): domain Eukaryota; kingdom Metazoa; phylum Chordata; class Mammalia; order Primates; family Cercopithecidae; genus Trachypithecus; species Trachypithecus francoisi. The sequence continues at coordinate 43,890,402 of NW_022681460.1, forward strand.
TTGACCTCCAGGCTCACTTACCACTAAAATGTGATGAATCTGTGAAAGGATTGTTTTTCAAAAGTTCAGATTTTGTCAATGGGTTTTTAAGTAGGCTCTCTCAATATAAAACCACCTCTTGCTGACTGAGCTCCAAATGCACATTTGGGATGACAAGTGGAGTAAATGAGGTAAACAATGAGCTTCATCAAACCAAACACCTGATGACTCACTCCACCAGCCTTCCTTTTCCTCTCCTGACAGAGCCTCTATTATGAGTTCTCTTTAACACAATTAGGTGCCATCAATCTTCCACTCCAATCTCTCCATAACATCCTTTTCCTCCCCAACCAATGTTAAAAATCACAACTAAAATACTCCCTGTGTGTTCATCCATCAGAGCCCAGTGTAAAAATCCATGTAGCCAATTTACAGCATCAACTGAGTACAGCTGACTTTCAACTTAGCATACACTTTCTAAATGTAATGTTGCAATTTAGACAGCTCCCTTTCTGACTGATCTCACTTGGCAATGCAAGTTGATGCTCTAGATCTGTGAGACCTACTTCTTTAAGGAATCCAGGTTTAAATTTTTGGCAACGCTTCAAGGTGAAAATTTTGTTCCTACCATGAAGGGGACAGGGTCTACCACTCAACCTTGCTGACATTTGCTCCTGGGAGGTCCAATAGTCTTAAACAAAAAGAAGTAGAAACATCTGGAATCTCATGGTCAGCATGTTTGTTATGTTCAACAGCAGGGGAGCCTAGACTCCACATTCAACCCACTGCTAGGGAACCAGCACTCAATATGGGGTGGGGGAGGAGAGACATTCCATGTTATATCTAAAACACTGTATGAAAAAAATTATAGCCAAAGCCATCATGTTATTTCCATCAAATTCAGAAATCAAAACTCCATTTTCAATTTGGAAATATAATAAAAATTATTTTCTTCTAATATTTCACTGTTAAATTTAATTTTAATTGGTATGCAATGTCCCTAAGATATCATTCACTTACACTTACATACCTATACCCAGGCACACATCCATCCTATGTCAAATGAGATCCCATTTTGAAGGGAAATCTAAAATACATTACAAATATAATATTTATTATTATTATTATTAAGAAAAATGATAGTATTACAAATTGAAATTTTAATTCTTATTCTTCACTAACATATCACCGATCTTACCAGGCCAAAATTATTGTATAGCTATACTAAGCAGTTCACTGAAACAGCTAAAATAAATGGAAAAGCTATCACACAATTCATTGCTTTTCTTCTCTAAAATTATGAATTTTGGCATGTCCAAGTGGGTAAGCCAAAATGGGATAATTTTTTGAGAATGAAGTGGAATGAAATTCAGAGGCTTTTACTTTTCAGCCAAATGAGTTGGAAATTATCACACTACCCAAAGGTGTCTGTAGTCAATGAATTATTCAAAGTCTATCTCACTTGACGGGCAAAGATGAAGTTTGAATTCTTCTGAATCTTAATAACAACACTACTTGTACCAAATCGATCCAGCCTGAAAGGAAGAGGAAAATGGCTACAGTGCAGAAGAATGTAAAATATGAGATCTTGAAAAGCCAAGATAAACATGAAAATCAGTACAGTCATAGCAAACTGGAGAGAGTGCACTTAGGTTGGGAAAGGGCAATGTAAGAAGAAAGAAAAATAAAAATGTTTTAAAAAATTTTTGTTCTGGCCTTGCTCCACTTGATATCAAAATATACTATAAACTTGCAGTAATTAGAATAGTGTGGTGCTGGTGCAGAAAAGACAAATATATCAATGGAGCCATATGGAGAGTCCAGAAGAACATCCATGAATATTAAGTGAACTTATAAATATAAAGGTGGCATTTTAAAATGTAGGAATGAGGTTGATTTATGTAAATTATTTGAGATAAAACTATGATTATTTATTAAGAATAAATCAATTTAGATCCATACTTCAAAAGATACACAAAATAAATTCTAGTTAAATTACCAAACAAAAATAAATCCAAGGATGTTCTAAAAGATAAAACATAGAAGTTTTCTATACTGTTTGGGGTAAGAAAGATCCAAATCCTAGAAATCATAAGGAAAAAGATTGACAGATTTAATAATGTAAATATTTTAAGCTGCTGTATAGTGAAAGGTACTGTATACAAGTTAAAAGATAAATGACAGACTGAAAAATTTTATAATGCATTTAATCAGTAAAGGGATATTATCTAACCTGTAAAGACTCAATGAAAAGAAAATAACTCATTAGAAAAAATGGGAACAACTTAATCAACAATTTATAGAATAAATACCCATAACTACTAATTATACATAAAGTCACTTAATTTTACTACCAATCAGAGAATGCTAAGAGAAAATCAATTTTCTTACAAAATTGGCAAGGAGCAAAACATTTAGTGCTTACGAGGGCATGGAGAAAGAGGCAAGGTCGTGCAATGTTAAAGTTTGTGGAAATGGGTGCAACCTTTTTGGGGGCATGTTGGCAGGCTATTTTAAAATCTTGAATGTACATGTCTTTGAAGAATTCTAATCTACCTATGGAAATATCCACAGGAATGGCCACATTCCTACATACAAGCTATTCATTGTATCATTGTAAGAGAAAAATATTTGAAGTGGCATAAATGTCCATCAACAAACTATAGCAACCAGAATAAAAATATGCATTTATTAAAAAGAAAAACCAATGTACTGACTTGGAACAATGTATTGACTTAAGGAACAAGCTACATTAAGTGGAATACATACATTTGCGTAATCAGAGAAATATCAGGAAGAAGATACATCAAACTATTTCCAGTGATTTTCTCCAGGGATATGAGTGAGAGCAGCAGGCAGATGTTCTTTTGTTTTACACACTTTTGTTTTGTTTGATTTTGTTACTATTAGCATATGTTACCTTCATCATAAAAAATGCCAATCAAAGACTGGGTATGATGGCTCAGACCTTTAAACCCAGCAATTTGGGAGGCCTAGCCAGGAAGATCACTTGAAGGCCAGTTGTTGGAGACTAGTTTGGGCAACATAGCAAGACCGCCCCCCAATCTCTATAAAAATAAAAATAAATTAACCAGGCACAGTTGCATGTGCCTGTAATCCTAGCTACTAGGGAAGTTGAGGTGGGATAATTGCTTAAGCCCAGGAGTTTGAGGTTACAGTGAGCTATGATTGTACTACTACACTCCAGCCTGGGCTCTTTCTGAGCAATACTCCATCTCTCAGAAAAAAGTAAATAAATAAATAAATACTAACCAAGATTTAAAAAAGTATTTTTGATATTAGGCACTACGTTAGTCAGATATACAGACACATTCTCATAGAAATTCAATGAACAATTTTTACTGAAGGGCTTAGGTAGCATCAGAGAACAAAACGGACATAAATCCTTGCCTTCCTGAATTTACATTCTAGTGCAAAAGCAAGAAGAAAAAGATAAACATAAGAAAAGTCAATTATAAATATGCAAGAAAGTAATAATTGCTATAAAAAAAAAATAGGGCCCAATGGTTCATGTCTTCACTCCCAGCACTGTGGAAGGCCGAGTTGGGATATTTGCTTGTGACCAGGAGTTCAGTACTAGCCCAGATATAAAAAACAAGACCTTGTCGCTACAAAAAAATTATCCAAGCAAGGTAGCCACAAGGTAGTACACTCCAGCCTGAGTGACAGGGTGACACTAGCTCTTGTAACCATGATTCACCACCAAGATTAACCTTGTTCATTCCCCCAAAAGTGTGGTATTGAAAGGGTCCATGTAAGTTTAAACTTTCTTTTCCTGCAAAAGAATTTCCTTATTTTTGGGGGGGAAGTTTTATGAGCATTTATCTCCACTTTCAATTGTCTCCTCTGAGAATTCGAAGTATTGGAACTTGGGCTATTTGCAAGAAGGCTCTTAGCTATCTTACACTTGACCCACTGGAAAGACAAAGTCTGTCACCAGCCGCAGTGTCTTCCCAGAACAGAGACATGAGGTTAGCACCCATGGGCCTACCAGTTACCCTGACATGCAAGCTTGTCTGACTTCCATATAATGAATTTGAAGTGAGCTTTTAAGGTGACTGCTGCACAGGGCCAAGGTCCTTTCTGGGTGAAGGTACCAAAGAGATAGAGACAGAGGCACTCACCCCTCCACAGTTACCAAATTGTGAATATCAGTTCTTAAGCAAAAGGAAAGCATCTGAAGACTCAGAGAAATTTATTCTGGTCAAATTTGTGGAATTTTTTCCCATAAATTTATTTTTAAAAATAATGATTCTGGGATTCTGAAGCCATCCTCACCATTTTTTAGGCTCTGGGGTGGGGTGGGGGAGATGTATAAACACATGTATTTATTTGTCAATTTTTTTATTTTTTATTTTATTTTATTTTATTTATTTATTTATTTATTTTGAGACGGAATTTCGCTCTGTTGCCCAGGCTGGAGTGCAGTGGCCGGATCTCAGCTCACTGCAAGCTCCACCTCCAGGGTTTACGACATTCTCCTGCCTCAGCCTCCCGAGTAGCTGGGACTACAGGCGCCCGCCACCTCGCCCGGCTAGTTTTTTGTATTTTTTAGTAGAGACAGGGTTTCACCAGTTTGTTTCTTGTATTGTTATTTAAAAAACAAAACAGTGAACAAAAAAACTGGGTGCTCATCCCAGCTCTTGCCTATAATTTCTGATATCTTAATTAACTCTGAATCTCTGAATCTCAATTTCCTAGCAGTAATAACAAGTCAGTATCCTTACCTAAAAATAAATAAGAAATACTGGAAAAGCTCTGCAAAAACTATGATATGAACCTATAGTACTCTAATAATTAAATCTTCACCATAACACATCACAAATACTCCCTGGTTAGAGGGGCTATTGAGGACTTTCAGGGGCAGCCAGTAGCCAATCTACCTTATTTTTCTAGTTTAAAAAGTTTAAAATGTTATTTTCATTTAATTATATCATGTTTTCTTTTAATTTGAATTAGTCATAAGATCTTAAACAAAAGTACAGTCATATACTGCATAATAACATTTTAGTCAACGATAGACTGTGTATACAACAGTAGTCCCTTAAGATTATAATGGAGCTTCTAAAAGGATGAGTTCATGTCTTTTGTAGGATCATGGATGAAGCTGGAAACCATCATTCTGAGCAAACTATCACAAGGACAGAAAACCAAACACCGCATGTTCTCACTCATAGGTGGGAATTGAACAGTGAGAACACTCGGATACAGGGTGGGGAACATCACACACCAGGACCTGTCCTGGGGTGGGGGGAGCAGGGAGGGATAGCACTGGGAGAAGTACCTAATGTAAATGACGAGTTAATGGGTGCAGCACACCAACATGGCACATATATACATATGTAACAAACCTGCACGTTGTGCACATGTACCCTATAACTTAAAGTATAATAATAAAAAAAAGATTATAATGGAGCTGAAAATTTCCTATCTCTAGTGACCTCATAGCCATTATAACACTGTAGCACACTTATTGTGAGTGTAACTCACTAGAGGATGCTGGTGTAAACAAATCTACTGTCCTGTCAGTCATATAAAAGTCTAGCACATACAATTTTGTATAGTACATAATTGATCATAATAATAAACAACTATGTTACTAATTTATGTATTCACTATACTATACATTTGTCATTATTTTAAAGTGTACTCCTTCTACTTGGAAAAAAAAGAATAAACTATAAAACAGCATCAGGCTGGTCCTTCAGGAGATATTCCAGAAGAAGCCTTCTTTATCATAGGAGATGACAGCTCTATGTGTGTTAGTAACCCTGAAGACCTTCCAGTGGGACAAGATGTGGAGGTAGAAGACAGTGATATTAATGATCTTGACCCTGTGTAATCCTAGGCTAATATGTGTGTTTTATTAAAAATAGAAAAAAGCTTATAAAATATAAAGCTTTTTATAGGATATAAAGAAAAAGAATTTTTGTACAGCTGAAATGTGTTTGGGTTTTCAGCTAAGTATTATAGGAGTCAAAAAGTTAAAAAAATTAAAACATTTATAAAGAAAAAAGTTACAGTAAGCTCAGGTTAATTATTATTGAAGAAATAACATTTTTAATAAATGTAATATAGCCTGATTGTGCAGTGTTTATGAAGTCTACAGTAGTGTAGAGTAAGGTCCTATGCCTTCATGTTCACTCAGCACTCACAGAGCAATTTCCAGTCCTGCAAGTTCCATTCATGGTAAGTGCCCTATACAGGTGTACCATTTTTTATATTTTATGTTGTATTTTTATTGTACCTTTTGTATGTTTAGATACACAAATACTTACCATTGTGTTACAATTTTCTACAGTATTCAGTACAGTCACATGCTGTGCAGGTTTGTAGCCTAGAAACAATAGTCTATACCCTATAGCCTAAGTGTACACCATACCATCTAGGTTTGTGTAGGTACACTATAAGGTTCGTATGGCAAAACACCTAAAGAGGCGTTTCTCAAAACATACCCCCATTGTTAAGCGATGCCTAACTGTGCATTGTACACAATTGTGTAATCTAATTAGCTGAAGATTTTAAAAATTAACTTAAGTGCATGCAACAGAACTTTGACAAATATAATGAAATTAGAGGCGCTTTCTTTTTTTTTTTTTTTTTTGAGACGGAGTCTGGCTCTGCCGCCCAGGCTGGAGTGCAGTGGCCAGATCTCAGCTCACTGCAAGCTCCGCCTCCCGGGTTCACGCCATTCTCCTGCCTCAGCCTCCCGAGTAGCTGGGACTACAGGCGCCCGCCACCTCGCCCGGCTAATTTTTTTGTATTTTTTAGTAGAGATGGGGTTTCACCGTGTTAACCAGGATGGTCTCGATCTCCTGACCTCGTGATCCGCCCGTCTCGGCCTCCCAAAGTGCTGGGATTACAGGCTTGAGGCGCTTTCTATTTTAAAATGAAAGATTTGATTCACATGGGGGTAACTTACTCATCTCAGTTTGCCCAGGACTTGCCTGGTTTTGAAACTGAAAATGCAGCATTCCAAGAAGCCCATTAGCCCAGGAAAACCAGAATGGTTTATTAATATAGACATTATTAAGAAATTTCAGAGAGACATATAACTGAGTTAATAGCATTTTGGAGAGGAATAATAGTAATTTTTCTGAAAAGTTTAGAAAGAATCCAGTTTATTGAAAAACTTCTATGAATGACACAGATAATAGAACAAAAAACATGTTCATTTCTTGGAATATTGCTTTGTGTCATAAGCAAGAACAGTTTTGAAGACTGATAGGAACATGTCAAAAATTTACAGAAGCCAGGTTGAAGGGAGCTCACCGGCCAAACTTGGGACAATTTCAACACCACACACAATAATGATATTAATGGATTCTAACATATTTCACTTTTAAAAATTCATAGTTTATAGTGATAATAACAATAAAAAAGAGGGAGTGGGGAAGTATGTGAGAATAAGCAGAAGAATGCCAACTAGTAAATTAGAAGAAATGATTTTAAATCACCAATGTATAACTACCACTGGTTCTGGCAAGGATAACTGCTGGATGCTAAAACAATTAGGTGCAAGTTTGTTGGGAAAATCACACAGAAAAATCACCCCACATCTTACTTATTACAGAGGGAAAGGTACATTTACAATGTGGACAGACACACCTGAGCCAAGTGATCATACTTAGCACCACTAACAATGGCACAAACTGACATTTTATGACTCCTAAGCACACATTATCTAGGTGAGGTCTTTGCCAAGAATGTTTAATTTGAATCTAATAATGAGGAAGTAGACAAATTCATATTGTAAAAATTCTACTGGACAACTGGCATGAGCTCTTCAAAATGTCAGTGTACTGAAAGACATTAAAAAAGACAAGACTGTGGTAGATAGTCTCCAAGGATGGTTGCCAGTAACCCCTCCCCTCTCCTCCCTATACATGCACTCTGTTCTTATCAAGAGATTAGTCTATGTCCATCCTTGAACCTGCGCTGGCTTTTTGACCTGCTATGACCAAGAGAAAGCAATGGACCTTATTTTCAGATAAGCCCTTAAGACAGTGGTCCCCAACCTTTTTGGCACAAGGGACCAGTTTCATGGGAGACAATTTTTCCATGGGACTCGGCATGGTTTCAGGATGAAACTGTTCCACCTCAGATCATCAAGCATTAGATTTTCATAAGGAGCGCAATGCCTGAATCCCAGTTCACAATAGAGTTCATGCTCCTGTGAGAATCTAATGCCACCCACTGATCTGACAGGAGGTGGAGCTAAGGTGGTAATGCTTGCTCGCCTGCCGCTCACCTCCTCCTGTGTAGCCCAGTTCCTAACAGGCTAGGGAGAGATACCAGTCTACAGCCAAGGGACTTGGCTGGAGAGTGCTTGAACTTTCCAGCTGCCAGCTGCATGTAGTTAAATGAGTGCCTCCAGCTGATACTACATCAAGAAGAACTACCCCTGTCAGCCCACAGAAATGTGAGAAATAAGTAAGTAAGTAAATAAATAAATAAATAGTTATAGCTTTAAGCTATCACGTTTGGAGTTTATTTGTTAAACATTAATAGCCAATGATCACAAAAACTGAACACAGCACATAGCTATTAAGAGCTTACTTGGGACAACTGGATAATTTTGAAAAGGACTCGTTATTAGATAATGTTGTTCTATCAATGTTAAACTCTTTAGATGTAATAATACTATTGTGATTATGTAAGACAATATGCTTGTTCTTAGGAAATGCGTGCTAAGTACTTGGATGTGCATGCACGCACACACACATACAGGCACTTTATATACTGTATATGGACATATGACAAAAACAACAATTAATCCAAGTAAAGAGTTATACAGTATTCACTGTACTATTCTTTCAACTTTTCTGTAGGTTTGAGATTCTTCAAAATAAAACATTGGAGAGGGAAATAAATGATTTAGAGATTTATGATACATTTTGTACTTTCAAATGGATATTTTTATTTTAAAATTTAAAAATGTTAATTATCTAAATGAATCTTGAAGACAGAATTTTAAATGACTCAGATATGCAAGAATAATAGTTTGGAATAACTGGAGTACAGCTCAGCAGGATGCAGTCAAGATGGGGGGCAAGACTAGAGGTCAGGAGCACTGGGCCATAAATTAGTTGTAGGACTTTGGGCAAGTTACTCCCCTTCTCTGGGTGTCAGTTTTCTCACCTGTGAAATAAAGGCTAATTGGTATCTATGGCTCTTTTTTAGCTTTATGGATCTCCGGCACAGTGTCATTTATTTAAGCATACATCCCCAAAAAGGGGGGAAGAAAAGCTACAAAAAAAATTCCCCAAAATCAAGAACAAGCTATTTAAGAATAAAGAAGAGATAACAATCTTAGAACACAATTTTCCTAAACATGGGCTTCCTTGGAAAAACAAAATGCCAAACAGAGGCAATTGGTTGATACAACAGTTTATGCTGATGGGAAATACCACAATCAACATGGCAATGCAGGGCACGACTCAGTGCAGGGGGGCTGAGAAACAGAATTGAGCACACCCACAGAAACACCTCATTGAAATTCACCTCTCATATCCAGTACTAACCAGATTCTTATGAGTGAACTTTAGTTAGAAACTTACTGACAAAATGTTCATAAGTCAAAATTTATTCAAAAGAATTCCACAACATTTTCTATAGTAAGCAAATAATGGCCCTAGATATATCATATACCTGCCTTATATCAATGTAAGGTGTCCCATGACAGCTTTACTTTAAAGGAAAATAAAGCATGAACTCTGGCATTTATAGGGTGCCAGATTTTATAGTAACCACTTGAGTACTGGGTATTATTTACCTCATTTTTAATTATGAAGACACAGAAAATGAGGAAAGACTTGATAATCATTAAAGCTAATTGTATCAGAGACTCTACATCCCTACTAAGGAAACATGGTAGAAAAAAATAAAAATAAAAATAAAAGCTTTAACTGTGAGCAAAGAGAGTTTCGTTATATTTTATATATAAAAGAATTTTCGGCCGGGTGCAGTGGCTCACGCCTGTAATCCCAGCACTTTGGGAGGCCGAGGCGGGAGGATCACGAGGTCAGGAGATCGAGATCATCCTGGCTAACACGGTGAAACTCCGTCTCTACTAAAAATACAAAAAATTAGCCCGGCGTGGTGGCGGACGCCTGTAGTCCCAGCTACTCTGTAGGCTGAGGCAGGAGAATGGCGTGAACCCGGGAGGCGGAGCTTGCAGTGAGCCGAGATTGCGCCACTGCACTCCAGCCTAGGGGAGGAGCAAGACTCTGTCTCAAGAAAAAAAAAAAAAAAAAAGAATTTTCATGGGATCACTAGATGCTGGAAAGTGTTCCTACAGAGGTTGCAGGATTCCCCTCTGAGGTCCTTACCAGCAGATTGTCAGGAATAGGAGAGGCACAGCAAAGGCAAGGGACAATATGGGAGGCGGTGGACAGGAGAAGAGGTTCACTGGAGTGACACCTGGATTCTCCTTGAGACGCTGTCACCTCTTACCTGTGGGACCCAGAGAACATCAGGTGACCTCACTGAACCTATTCTCATTCCTAACGGGTGGAGTTAGGCCTTGTTCCCTTAAGCTTCCTTCCATTCTAAATGCTTTTAGTACCTCTTAGCATTGCTCCATATCTATCCCTTTTTGAACCATAGAGAGTTTATTTTTTGCTTTCACAATTTTATAAAACATTTAGGCTTTACAAGCACAAATAGGGAACATAAAATAAACATTAACAACTATTTTTTAAATAAAGAATTTAAAATTCTAATCCCAAGGAGAGGAGATAGGGTTGACACTATCCGGCTGTCAGTAAGCCTATGAGTAAAAACGAGTGGTTTTGGAAGAACCACACTAAATCATTAAAATCAAGTCTGAGTCCCCACTCAGATATCCATTCCACACATTTACCTCCTCATTTTCCAAAGACCATTTGACAATGATGGTAAAGGGACAAGGGAAATACAATATCTTAAGGACAAAGAGAACTAAAGAGGAGACATCTCTATACATATTTGGGAGATGAAAGCAGAACAGAGGGGTTGCCAATGAGAAGTGAACCAATTCACCTGGGAATCCCAGGAGGCTCAGGGACTGGAGGGGAATGAAGAGAAGTTAATGGAAAGCCTGTGTATATACACAGCAGTTGCACCAAGTGCCTTCACATGATCCACACAGCTTCAGCTACAGGGGGAAGGAGGCAGGGCAGTGGAGGTGGGGGGCGGTCAACTGAGTAAGAATTTCACATAGGTTCCAAGAAATAGGGGCTCTGACATAGAGGTTCGTTGTAAGAATGTTCCAGTAAGAAAGCTATATGGCAGATTTCAGGGTAACCATGCAGATTACAGAAGGTAAAAGAAGGCCCACATGAAAGGTTTCCAGAAGAAAAGGGGGAAATTTTTATCTGATATATTTGAACAGGGTAGAAAAAAAAACTAATAGTCATATACCAGATATGAAGGCACATGTAGAAAAAAATAAGAATGGAGAAAAAGGAAACTTTACAAATAAAAATAAATGAAGGATACATAAATGTTTTTGGCAGCATCATTCATAATTGCCAAAGTGTAAACAACCCAAATGTCCATCAGCTGATGAATGAAAAATCTATGTATATCCATAAAATGGAATATTATTTGGCAATTAAAAGGAATGAAATGCTGATATATGGTACTTGGATGAACCTTGAAAACATTATACTAAGTGAAAGTAGCCAGACACAGAAAGCTACACATCATATGATTCCATTTTATATGAAATGTCCAGAATAGATAAATCTGTAGGGATAAAATAGAAATTAGTGTTTGCCTACAACCAGAGTGGTTGGAAAGGGAGAGGGGATAGTGACCGTTAATGAATTCTAAGTTTCTTTTCAGAGTGGTAAAAATATTCAAAAATTAGTTTAGGATGTTGATTGCAAGACACTATAAATATACTAAAAAACATTAAATTATACACTTTAACCACAGGAACTTTGTGTTATATATCAATAAACCCATTACAAACACACTAATAATAAATGAAGGGGGAAATGAGGTCAATTTTGACTCCAAGGAAAATAAAATGGTGTTCAAGAGAGCAAAAATAATTATGCCACATTATATGAATGGATTTGCACAGTTATCAAAATGTACATTATTGATTTAACAAAAAAAGTATATATACTAGGAGGATGAAAGGTTGAGATAGGAAAGTTAAGAGAGGCATAAAATAATTTCTCATCTTCCATAACAAGAAATGAATAATAGATTGTATCTAAAATGGATGGATCAAGAAATACTAGAGAATATTACAGTTTCCCCTCCATATCTGCAGATTCAACCAACTGCAGGTGGAAAATGTAGTTAGGCCTACAATGGTTGTATCTATACTGAACAATGTATAAACTTTTTAAATCATTATTCCCCATACAATGCATTATAACCACTATTTATATTGCACAAAATATTATCGGTAATCTAGAGGCAATTTAAAGTACTATACAAAGGAGGCTGTACATAGGTTATATGCAAATGCTACACCATTTTATACAAGGGACTTGAGCATCCACAGATTTTGGTATCCATACTGAGTTTGGGCCATATGAAATTGAGGCCCTGAAACCAATCCCCAATGGATGCTGACGTAGGATTGTACTTAGAAATCGGAGGCGATTTTGCTGAAGAAGCTCCAAGAATAGCAAGTGGTCGCCTGTGAAAAGCAGGAATTAGGGGAGAGTGGGGTTGGGTAGAGGTTGTAACCATTAGTGCAAGCTTTTAAGTGCTATCTGACCTTTTAGCTATGCATATTTATTACTTTAATAAAAATTAAATTTAAGAAAAGTTTGGGTTTTTTACTGCCAGCTCAGCCTTTGGAGAGTCACCTTGTTTCAGCAAAACATCACTCCACATTGGTCTGGAACTCTAAGCATGCAGGTATCACAATGCTGATTGCAAAACTCACTCAGCTCAATTGGGCAAATTCTGAAACAAGATTATTTGCTAAATCTGCTCTGAGTGGAGAATTGAAGAGGATATAATCTCTTTTGGGTTTTGAATAGGAATGTTACTATATACAGGGTATAAAATCTTACAGGTCCCCCCAGTAAAGAGATTAAATGGGAAGAAGCCATTTCACCATTTCACCATTTCACCATTTTACCATTTCACCCTTTTCATCAGGCAGCCTCATAATGCAGTAGACCATACTGGTCCTGCTGTTTTTTAAAATGAGAAAGTTGAGGCCAAGGAAACCTGAATGACTTACCAAAGGTGACAAAGTAAAGCAGAGGCAGAACTCAACTGAACATGAACAATGACTGAACAACTCTGAAGACTTAAAATACTAAGCCTGAACATAGGTATTCTTCCTTAGACCCTAGACTTGGGCACCATAAAACGTATACTACATACTACCAGGCTGGAAATTGGCTGATGCTAAGCATATTTCACTCACTGCCTGCATATCTTAAAATACATGGGAAAATATTTCCTGGATCCTCTCTTTTAATATCTGAAGTAACATATCTATAGAAAATTAGCCCATCCTAAATCTTTTTATGTGTCTTCTTTATAACTCCCCCTAATTATTTTCAACCAGCACTGATGTATGCAGAACCAGATTTGTGCAAATTAGACATATGTGTGTTGAATTCAGCACCCCCCAAAAAGTTATTAATTAATCATTTTAAGGAATACTTCAGTTTGGAAAAACTTACATTAAATCAATTTCCTTGGTTCCAAGATCCTCCCTAACATGTTACTATACCAATATTTCACAAAGAGTTGTACAAATGATGATTCGCCATACTCTTTTATTATTGCGATATAAATTGTCATTGCCCACAGAGTAATATTTATTCTGGGTTACTGATGAAATACACATAGATATTGATATGGCTATATCAGCTATATAGATATGAATATGGATACAGGTATAGATAAAGATACAGATATAGATATTACATCTCTCCCCATATGATCCCCATTTAACAGAGGAACCAAGACAGAGATGGATGGGCACACACAGACTCTAACTGAGGCACTTTTAATTAGTTTTCTCCGTCCTCTGCACACAGCTAAGATTTGCATGATTTTATTTAGGGCAGTCTTGAGAGTGATGCAGAAAAATGCTGTACAGACCAAGTGTTTCGAAATGTCCTTTATCAGCAACACATGTACATTTACACTCTTAACAGCAACAACTCAATTTTAGTTCATAACTTTGTGAGCATCTGCAGTGATAACTACCTTTTTTATGTTGACAGGTGGCTGATTAAGGAGGAGGAATGTATTTTTAAGTTTGCTATCATTAAAAAATATATACCACCCTCCCCAGTGGTTTGGCACCTCTTGATTCCTCGTGGTTCTTTTCCTTCTGAGCAGTTCAATTAGCTGGAAATCTCACTCTGATGGACTGAAGCAGCTTGAGTGAACGCCCGAGCGCTCAGCCAATTAGGCTCATTTGAAGTTGCAGAATTGCCTTCTTTGGTGTTAAAACCCCATGTCAAACACCGGGTCTAAGATCATTTGTGCTCCAAAATGAGATTGACAGAGCAGCTGCAACAGGGGGCATGCCTGCTGGACGACTTAATTGTGGAGCCTGAAGGGCCATCATGAACCGGCGTGCGGAGACCGCCTCGCCACTGCTGCATTACAAATGCTCTTTATTAACAGCGATCTGTAATCAATGGGCTCAGGCTTTTTGCCAGAGCCCCCAAATCAGACAGGCGGGCCCCTGCGTCAGTATGGGCGGAGCCACGGGGCCCAGCTATCGAGCTGGGAAGAGAAAGCTGTGTTGTCCCTGCCTGACTCTTGGGTGCGATGCTAAATCAGAAAGGAACCCTAGTAATCATTCCAGGGGCGCCCTCCTCTCACTACTGGTTGAATATTCATTAGCCCGGGTGAGCGCGGCTCACTGTACATACAATTACATCTTATTGATGTGAATGAAATAAATTGCTTTTGTTTCAACAAAGGCAAGTGTTCTAAATCAGTTCAGCATTATATGTAAGAATAAATTTTGATCAGAAATGTAAAGGCTTAGAGATGTATCTCCATATGTTGATACATAATTAAAGACCCAAAAATCCGTGGTGTTAGGAGAAAGGAATTTGGAGGGCTTTTGTTAAATAGGCAATAGTTAGGTTAATTACAGAAATCTAAAATACTTTTATTTGAAAACAATCTGTAAAATCCAATGCGAATGTCCTTTCCTTTAAAAGAAATCATTTCATGATATTCTTTCTGAGAGCACGTAATGGTAAAGCGCTGAACTGGGAGTCAGAGACCTATAAACTAGACCAGGCTCCACTGCCAGCAAGCTGTGTAACCTTGGGTAAATCATTTAACCTCTCTGGCCTGCCTAGTCTTATCTTGTAATATGTGAGGGACAGATGAGTTGTAACAGTCGGTGTAGTTCATTTTCTACCCATCTTCTCTTAAATGTGTTTAGAGTTATTTCTTTCACTCTGTAATGCAAGAAAGCCATTTATTCTACTATTAAGAAAAGAAGAAAGAAAGAGCACAGATAGGGTGGCCAAGACACCATGGCTCAGCCCCCTTGCCCTATTCTCAAAGAAACATCATTTATAGATATTATTTCAACAAAACCCTGTGTTAAGTGCTATGAAAGATAGGGCAGGACCAGAATCACCTAGGCCCTGCTTGCCAAGAGCTCAGTCTTCCATGGGGAAACAAACCAATAGATAAATAACTCACCAGTCTTTTTCCAAGGTAGCTTTTCAGTTCACTAATAGATCCAACAGCATGCTATCCAGTATCAATGCAAATGCACTGCACACTACACAGCTGCCGGGAGCCCCATACACACAGACCACCAGGTAAATGGAAACCCTCTGGAGTTGTACAGCATGACAGCCCTGATCCTATTAGAGCAAATCAACGAGCATCACACTGCACTAAGTTCTAAAAAAGAAAACATAAGCTTTCTGCTCTATGATTGTAATACTCTAGGAATAAGATCATGGAAAGTATATAAATAAAAATGAAAAATGCATTATGTAAATAAAATATAAACTCTACAAGAAACAACTGAGCACAACAATGAAGAAATTCACGAACAATGGGCAATTATTATTAGGACTATCCCACAGTTGGAATTAAATAAAATTATACATGCAAAATTCTTAAACTGGGCTTAAATAGCAGGCTTTTAATAAATGTTAGATTTCTTTCTATCCATTTTTACAATATTTTGCAAAATGAAAATATTTATTAGAAGGGAGAGATTACTTTAGTTTAGGGTATCCAAGGAAGGATTTATAGAGGAAGCAAGATTTGAACTGAATCTTGAAAGTTAGGTGAAATTTGAATAAGCAAAATATTAAATCATGATTTTAATTCGGATTCCCAGAAAGTGTGCCTGGAATGATGAGTCAGGTGGAATGCCTTGGGGACACTCGAAGGTCTGGCCATTTCTCACCACAGGATTCTAGAGCTGTGTCACCATTTACCCAGCCTCCAGCAGCCTCTGCTGGAACAGCTTGTTGCCTCACCTCCCCCCATTTTCTCTTTAGCCAATTCTGTGAGGTAACTCCAGTCCTTCAAGTAAGATAGGCTCTACCAAGCTGATTCTACATTCCCAAAGCCACCTACAAGCTTTACTCAAATTGGCCTGGCTGCTAACCCATGTTCTCATGAAGTAGATAACAGAGTTTTGAGTTGGAGACAAGAACATCCCACCTCTTATTAAATTCCTCAGTCCAACTAGAACAAAACTGAACCACCACACTGTAGTCCAATGGGTGACACAGTCATCCCTGTGTGAGGGCTTGAGAGAGGAATAATAAAGATAATAATAATGGTAATAATGTCCCAAGTGCTTTACATATGAATAAAATATGGAAGTTTTAGGAACTCATTTAATCCTCTTTAAGGTCAATTCTTATCCCCATTTCACAGTTAAAGAAACTGAGGCACAGAGAGTAATCTGCCCAAGGTCACTGAGCTACCTTCAGTCATAGAGGTGGTAAGTAGGAAAGTAAAGATCTGAACCCAGGCAGTCCGGCTCTAGTCTTAACACTTACTCCTTCCTACCTCTTACTCTTCTTGGTTGGGATCCCCAGCTCCAAATGACTGGTGGCATATGACTTCTTCAGTTGTGATGATTTTCATAACTAGCTAATTTTTATATTCATTAGCATTTCAGGCTAGCTTCTTACTAAAACGTGACCGCTATATACAATTGCCTACTAGAAACCTTACCTTTCTTCCTCCTGCCAATCTCAGCACATTCACATTGATCTCACCATCTCATTCACTCTTTCACCATCCTCACCAGCAAATGGCACCAGAATCCACCCAAGCCAGAATTCAAAAGTTATTCAAGATTGTTTTCCTCCCATCCACTCTACAATCCAGTGCCATAATGAAAATTCGAATCTGAGCATGTTATTCCCCTGTTCAAAATTCAATGCTCTCTCTTGCCTACAGAATTAAATCTTACCTCCTTGCAAAGCACACAAGATTTTTCATGGTTTGATCCCAGCTTCAACCACAGTTTCACCTCACATCAAACTCTGTGCTCTGGCCACAGTGACTTTCCTGTAGTCCCTAGCATGTCACCCTTGCTCTGGCATTTGGCTTCCCTGTCTAGTCTGCCACACCCTCACCTGCCCACTGACCCACTGACTCCAGAGTCCTTCAGGTTTCTACCGACGATTAGCCTCTCTGCATGCACCAAAACCCTTACTCCCCAAGGCAGATTAGCTGTCTGCTACCTCTTGTGTGTGTCCCTGTTGTAGAAGCTAGAATATTAATCTTTTTCCACTAGCAAAATGTGTAATGTGTTTTCATGTCCAACATCTAACCCAGTAGCTTTTAAGTGCTCTTACCTGACACTCAAAAGCATTCACTGAATAAATGAATTGTTACTTCTAGAACTTTAAATTGTGATAAATACCTTCATTCTGAATGTATTTTGGGAATATAAATCATATAGGTGACAGTGCTGTCAACTGTGAAAATACTGTGATAAAGTAAAATATTATTGCTGCATCCCTCCACTGATTATATTATAGTCTTTCCATAAAGTATTTGAGAAGAGTTGTTGTTCTATTCCTATATTCAGTATTCAAAAATTTGAATCCAAGAGAAAACCAGTTGTATGGAATTTTCTTCTACTCTACATTTTCTGCAAGAAATTTATATTTAGCATAGCTTTTTAAATAGACAATGTAACCTAGAATATTTTTCTCTTAAATAATTTTCCTTTAAAAACAAGACTTCAACCCCCTAATTCTTTAGAAGCCCCAAATATTAATATTAAACATGTTTTTGTCATCTTGTAAGGCATCTTCATTAAGTGCTAAAATATATGGGTCTGCTAAAGAATGAAGGTAACCATACTTCTTTGGAAATAAAAACTTTTAGCCTGTGATCAAGAATATTAGCAAGTTTGTTTTGTAACATACATGCAACAATTCTGAAATGTTACATTTTGATTTCATTCACTGGTGTTAACAGCTGTGTCCCCTGTAATCTTGCACAAGCAGGAGAAATCTATGATAAGATATATATCTGTCATCCTTCTAGAACTATCTGGAACTTTGTCCTCTCCAAGGACATGTCTTAGCTGATCACATAGCTATTTTTCAAGCCCTAATATCTATCATTTAAAATAGTTGAATGATTGCTGTCCTTAAATAATGTCACAGTAATAAAAGAATTAGCATTGACACTTGACACTGTTCATGCTAATATTTTACGCTCTAGATTTTTCCACAGTATGAAATCAAGTTGCACATCCTGAGAGAAATGCATATACCATATTGCCATGCACAGTAGATCAAACTAATGTAGTAAAAACCCTAAATGGAAACCTTCTAAGGAATTTTAAATACACAAGCTACATCTGCAAGATATTTAACTATTGTGCTTCCACTAAAAATTAATGAGATTTAAATTCAGCTTGAAAGATAGAGCAAAGTTTAAAGTGCATGCTAAATTTGTATCCTGAGTTGTTCCCTCAGGACTCTATACAGCCTGCTTTGGACAAAATATTTCAAGTTCAGAACAATGGTGAGTGGGGATACTGATTCTATCTTTACTCATCTATTTGTCCATGAGTTCAACACAATTCAATATGCCATTTAATCAATGTATTAAATATCTTAGCTTATCTGTAAGGCATACATAAATGGGGAAATTAGAACACAAAGCTACAGTATGCTGGTCTATTCTCACATGAATGATCCACCCATGGAATCCGTCTGATATAAGAAAGCACTGGCAAGATAAATGCAATTGGCAAACTAGCGAGTGCTTCAGTCCAATGCATGACCACTTAGGTCAAGAAGCTCTGCCCCTGCGGTATTATTCCATATGGCCACAAAAACAACAACAAAAAAAACACTTCACTATATACCCTCAGAACCCTAGAAATTAAAAGAACAATTTCTAAATGTACATACTAAATTATATTTATATCTATCTTTAGAAATGAGAGTCAAAAGTTAATTATTTCCCTTGCTACACAGCATATTCTTTATTCTTGGAGACAGCAACTCAAAACTGCTATCATTCCTTTTGAAGAATCCTTGTAATTGCAACCAAACATTAAAGAACACAGAGGCTCACCAGCAAAGCCACAGAAATATTCAGCAGCACCATTATTTCTTTGGCAGTTTGTGTTTAATAATTTAATTCAATTCCAGTAGCGTAGCACATAACAACACCTTTTTTTTGAACCAGTAAACTGTGTGTCTGTGACAGGGAAGTCATAATGGAGTATGAGTTTGCATGCTGAGGTGTCATTTTCATAGAACAGCATTTTCACTAGGGGCACACAATGAAAAATCAGAGTCTTCAGATCTGGTATTGAACAGCCATCAGTTATTAATTCATTACAAAGCTATTTTTTCTATCTAGGCAATTTATGATTTGTCAGAAATACAGAGAAGTAGTTTGTATTTTCTTAAAGATTGTTAAACAGGAGCACAAGAATGTAAAAGCTACTAAAATGCCAAATAAATACTCAGGCAAAGGACTCTTTGAAATAATCTCAGGCACAAGTCTTTTCAGTTATTGAGGTTTTCAAGATAAGACAATGAAGTTATAGGTAGGGAAAATAAAATATGTTTTTAAAGTTATGTTTTGGTCCATTTATATTTCATATGAAAATACCTATATGCAAAGTCAAAGGTACCATGATTTGCTTATTTATTAATTTATTAAATCCAGGCCCTACATATTTTAATAACCTTATGGTAAACCATGTAATAATCACTTAACAACAAAAAAATCCTTTTCAAGTCTCCTCTATATGTGACAGGCAAAACAGAACATTAAGTGGTTGCGATTTTTTTTTTTTTTAGAAACTGTTTTTAATTCCAGCATCTGAATGAAACATACCAACCAGAACTACCCGCTCCCTGCACCCAGCCACATCTACCCCTATACCTGGCTATTTCCATAGGTTTACTCACTGTTTTCCCCATTGTCAACATTTCCTGGCAGTAGACAACTGGTCTTTGGGGGCCCCAGTCCTCAACCTTGCCAAGACAGCAATGGCAGATGTTTCCACATTGGAGAGGCAGCTGGGGAAGGGGATGGAAGGTAGGAGAAAAAATGACTGTTCCTCCAGATGATTTGAATGTATGCCATGATATTTGCTGCTGAATGGTAATACCTTTTTAAACAACTAATGCACTTATCTTTGTTTTGGTTTGGTTTAGTGATTTACAAATGCTTCACATCCGAATATACCACCTCTGATTTGCCAGTATGACATAATGGGTTCCCAGGTCTTTTAAAACTGCTAAGCCTGTATCTGGAAGAACTACCCATTTGTTGAGATGATAATTGTTTTAACTTTGATGTCCCTCACTCTGCACATCTGTTTCAGCTCTCCTACCAGACACACTCACAAATTTATCATCTCTGCATGTGTTCCTACGTTAGAACTGCCTTAGTGGCAAAGTACATTAGTAAATTCCATGGCTGTATTAAGTTTGTTAAGCAGAAAAGTAACTGACTTTGTGGCTAGGATTTCTTATGACTCTGTGTCAAGACATGCTATAAAGGTTATATGAGAAAATATTCTTGTATTTATCCATAAAGGACAGTGTATGTTACCTGGCCAATTCACAGTTACAGAATGATGAGGTATCAATATAGCAGTATTGCTACCTGATCTTATAATCTACAACAGCAGAAGTGGTTCTTTCTTAGTTATATAGCTTATTGTGTTGTCATCAAGCAGATTTTTAATTTCTTTCTGCCTAGAAGTCTAGGCCGTTTCTGCTATACCAAATTGCTTCCCTAAAACATTGGGTTCAAACCCTGACCGTATTTATTACTACTTACATAGCCTTAGGCAGCATACAGTTTTCTTATTTGTAAAATGGGCATAAAATAATATGAATCCCTCAAAGCTTTGTTGAGAATCCAGGGAACACATAACATAATAGTGCCTGATGTGCTTTATAAAACATGTTGATACGCATGACTCAGAACTTATTTGGCTTTTACTGTATGTAGTGATATTTGAAGAGTAATATTTTAATCCAAAGTAGAGAAGAATTCAGTCAACAATAAGCTATATTTTAAAATGCTTTCATTGTTTTTTTAGAAAAGAGGATGACTTTTACTATATCTTGTATAATCAAACTAGCTCTTAAATCTCAGACAGCAGGAATTGCCCACGTAGTGGGGCAGAGGCCTTTGCCTACTTTAGGCAGGAATAATGCTGGTACTAACATATTATTATATATTGTCTATATCAGCTCCATCTAAATACTTTTAGATGAAGTGTCTAAGAAATAAATTATCTCTATGTTGAGCTCTTAAACTTTTAGATATTTGAGGTTCCCTTTATTTCTGTTTATGTCTTACAACTATCCATGTAGGAGTAGCTCCCTCATGTACCTCTCAAGCCTGAATCCCACTCTAGAAATTCAGAGTCCCATATCTGACTCTATAGGACACATGTCCCCATAGGTCCCGTTGATTCCCCAAGTTGACATTTCCCCGCGACTAGTCCTTCCCCCAGAGATTTTTCATTAAAAAAAATTGAATGTCTATGACATGAAAGTTATATGGTATACAAGTTTGCAGGCTGAGGGTCGGTCTAATAAAACAGCATTTTCACTAGGGGCATACAATGAAAAAGCAGAATCTTTGTTGTTAAAAATAATGAAAATTATTAGAAGAGTATATGATTAAAAATTGCTCATCCCTAGTCCCACTATCCAGAGTTCATCATTTTTATCATGTTTTTCTTTTTGGATGCTTCTTATGTTTTTAAGGGATTTTAAATACATATATGTATATAGAAACATTCTATAATTTTTAAAAATTGAACTTTTTTCTGTAATTTGCATTCTTTCACTCACTATATTGTAGACATCTCTTCATGTTGGTGAATGTAGATACAGCTGTATTATTTGTATAGTAGCTGAATCATAGTGTACCCAGTCTGCTACTGACAGGCATGTCAGTTGTTTTATTGCTTTGCTGACAATGCTGAATGCTGCATGCCGTATGGACATCTCAGAACACTTACAGAGCATCATTCTGTGTGATAAATTCCTAAAACTACAATTACAGACGGAAGGATACGTGCATTTTTATATTTACAAATGCTGTCAAATTGCCATGTAAAGAGTTTGTGCCAATTTATATTCCTTGAAACAATATATGACCCCTTGTTTGCCCAAATGCTAGCCAATACTGAGTATCATCAAGCTTTTAAACTTTTGTTTATTTCATAGAAAAAATTTAAAAGTACATTATTATCAAGCAGCCCTGGATTTGTCATTTTTGTTAATACTCTAATCACTTTGTTAACACTTCTGTTAATTTATTATTTTTGTTAATCTGAGATATAGATTAGATAAATAGAAGCATAGATAAATTCATAGGTAGACATCTATCACTAAATAGAGAAAGAAAGGGAGTGAAAGAAAGAGAAAGAAAGAAAAAAGGAAAGAAAGAAAGAGAGAAAGAGAGAGAAACAAATATTTTCTCACCTTTTAAAAAAATGTGTATGTATTTGTGCCTTTCCCATACAGAAGTTTTTAATTTTAATTTTAAAGAAAGAAAGAAACAAAAGAGAGAGAAACAAATATTTTCTCACTTTTTAAAAAATGTGTATGTATTTGTGCCTTTCCCATACAGAAGTTTTTAATTTTTAAGTAATAAAAACTTCCAGGTTTTTTTTTTATGGTTTCTAAATCTCATTTCTTACTGAGAAAAATCCTCCCCATACTAAGCTTATAAAAATATTCTACACTGCTTTTTCTAATAGTATTAGAGAAGTATTTTTTTAGCTTTTTGATTTTTATTTGTTTTGCTAAAAGTTTTACTAAGTGCCTGAGTACATAACCTCATTAACTAAGCACAATGTGAAATTTGTTTTTTTGTAAATAAAATATGATTTTTTGCAAATAATTTCACTAATTCCATATCACATGAAGATATTTGTATTACATGAGATAAGGCACATGAAAGTGCTTTATAAAGAGCAAAACACAGAGGCTTTTTCTGCTAGTAACAATATTGGTAAAATGTGCCAAATGAGATACTGTGGACTCCAAAAGCAAGGTGGGAGTGAGGCAGGGAGGGTTGAAAAATTACCTGTTGGGTACATGCCTACTATTTGAGCAACAGGTATGCTAGAAACCCAATTCGCACCTGTATGCAATATGCCCATTTAACAAACGTGCACATATACCCTCTAAATCTGAAATAAAATAAAATGTATTTTAAAATGTGCTAAATGCATGTGAGTATTGACATTTGGAAGTTCTTCTGTTAAAAAAGATTTCGAAAGTGGTTCAGGATATCTTTATAATCTAAGCTGTACCGCTATCACAGACAGGTACTTTCAGCACATAATAATATTTAATCCTATCATATATAAATATTACTTTAATCTTCCATGTTCTTGTAATTACACCTCAGTACACACCATGCTGCAACTTAAACGTTAGCAATTTATATCACCAAAACGTAACCACACTTTAGGTAACAGTAGCAGAAAACCAATTCTCATTTATTATTTAAATCAAAGAGAGTTTTACTAAGAAGTCCTTTGGTGTCAACTTAATGGACACCTCTGCTGCAAAGACTGATTTTTACACCCATTTTACTTCGTTTTTCTCATAATATTGTAACCTGAAATGCTTAAAACAGGACTGGAGGTTAAAAATCTGTGGTATTTCTTGTTCTTTTTATTGAACAAACATGTACATGTATCTCCCATTGTAAAGCTTTGTGATAGTGGTTGGGGGGATACAGAGATACAACCCAATTATTCTCTCCAAAGGCAAGTGGGGTAAATACATATATACAAATTCCTCAAGGAAGAAGTGATACAATTATGTGGAGAGTTATATGAAAAGTAGCCAGCTCAGGTTTCAAATGGTAATTGTATGAAGATCTCTAAATCTCCCATCAGTGTCAGAGGCCCAAACAGACAGCTTCCTAGTGAACTATGAACCACAGCTGCAGTTTGACATGCAGTGTTTTTTAAAAATTTGATTTAGTTGTCAATCGTCTAAAATTAAGAGTGTTTACATTAAAATCAATTAAAATTTTAATTTTAATCCAGATAAAGTGGGGAGATCTGGCAACATCAGGATCCCATTTTGGCTTGGTAAAGAATCAGCTGGTGCTGGGTGTTGATTTTCCCTTTTAAACTGGGCATGTACCCTCCAGTTTACCATAGTCTGCACCACTCCCTATCGTATTACCTGTTCCTCACATATCTATAGTCATTTATGTATGTAATCCTTGAAGGACAGGTTCAGGGTTTATGCCAGAAGGAATGACCTAGGGACAAAGACATGATCTATGCTGCAGTGTAGATTCAAATGTACCAATTAAGTCAATTTAGAACAGAGCATTGATTGAAATTATCTTGACTGATGGTTGCTATTATCGCTTAGCAAAACTCAAAATATAAAGGGGCATATGAAGCAGTGCACCCTGAGTGTCACATCTTCTCATCAAAGATACATTTTTGCCAATTAGAATAGTTCAGGAGCCGGGCGCGGTGGCTCAAGCCTGTAATCCCAGCACTTTGGGAGGCCGAGACGGGCGGATCACGAGGTCAGGAGATCGAGACCATCCTGGCTAACACGGTGAAACCCCGTCTCTACTAAAAATACAAAAACTAGCTGGGCGAGGTGGTGGGCGCCTGTAGTCCCAGCTACTCGGGAGGCTGAGGCAGGAGAATGGCGTAAACCCGGGAGGCGGAGCTTGCAGTGAGCTGAGATCTGGCCACTGCACTCCAGTCCGGGCGACAGAGCGAGACTCCGCCTCAAAAAAAAAAAAAAAAAAAAAAAAAGAATAGTTTAGGAGACTGGAATGCAGGAAGGATTTTGCCTGAGATTCTTATAAGCTGTGATCCCAGTTCCTGTGAAGAGGAAAGAGATAAACTCTGATACAGTCACGCCAAGGCTTCAGTCTATTTCATGGAAGCTCTGATGCTAGGACGATCTTTTAACATTTTACTGACCTGAAACAAAGGCACTTGGTCTTTACGACTCCTCCCCACCAATCACTGAATGTGGGGTACCTCCAGGTAGGGCCTCAGTCAAGAGATTTTTCTGAAGGTAATTCCCTGAGAGTAACTCAGCTGAGATCTGGCAGCTACCAGCACTCAACCAGCTGGGGGAACATGTGTCTAGCCTGAAAGGGGGATCTGCAGGACACACCACAGTATCCACTATAGTCAGCTTTTAGAGAGGACTTCCTTGGCCACTCTAACTAAATTTTAACACTCTCCCCACCGTGATACTTCACATTTTTCTTCACTCTTTTATGTTTTTCTTCTTAACATATCACTTCTAACATGCTATGTACTTTTCTTATTTATTTACAGCATCTCCTATACTAGGACATCAGCTCCTTGAGGGAACCAATTTCTGCCTGTTTTACTCTCTGATATATGCCCAATGAGTGCAGCATGGACTTGCCTTGCACAGAGCAGAATGAATGAATGAGCCCTCTGACCCTGGAGCCCACAAAGCTTAGGTTTGGAGGATTTCAGTCTTCAGAGAGCTTTTAAAGAACTGAGTGTGATGCCCACCTGAGAAGGAGCTCTCAGGTGGGTCATGCCTGGGGAGTCCAGCAATCAATACCTCTTTCTCCGTGTCAAAGTCAGGGACACTGGAGAAAATTCTCTTGCTCTGAAGAAAAGCCGTATTCATGAAGGATGTATCACCAGTCCTTTCAATTTAAAGACAGATTATATTCTGATGATCTCATAACCAGGAATGAAGAAGCTGATGAACTACATAGACAATTAAGAGTGATCATAAGTGGCTTCATGCTTTTAAATTGCTGAATAAGTGTTTAGTAATTTACTCCCCCCTAACAAAAAAGCAGCATTTACAATGAAGGCATATGAGGCCTGAATAATACATTTTTAGTTACCATATCCTAGATTGACAGGGAGAAATATATTCATGGAAATCGGATCAGATCTTTCAATAATGCAGAGGCAGAG
Source organism: Trachypithecus francoisi (assembly GCF_009764315.1). Taxonomy (NCBI): domain Eukaryota; kingdom Metazoa; phylum Chordata; class Mammalia; order Primates; family Cercopithecidae; genus Trachypithecus; species Trachypithecus francoisi. The sequence continues at coordinate 43,916,809 of NW_022681460.1, forward strand.
GCAAGAAATCTGAGGAGTTGGAGGGCACTGGCAGGTGTCTTCAACAGCTGTACAGCTAAAATCTGTAAGTTACATGTCATTTGCAAGTGTTAGATACTATTACATCTTGGACCAGTTCTTAATGGGGCCTCAACCTTACTTTCCAGATTTGTGACAGTCTGGGTAGAAGCACCCATATGTTCATGTTTTTGTCCTTGGTGCACCACTCAAAATTTTAAATATTTTCTTTTCTTTTATCCTTTTCCCCTCTCCCCTCCCAAGACCCATGCAGTTCACATGTGAATATTCTGATTGGCATGAAAGAATGGAAACCACTTGAGGAATTTTCTTTCTCCTGTCTCAGATAAATAAACAACTTTTCTCAGTTGTTACATGTCATATTTTTTTAATTGTCAAAACATCTTAGAATTCACATCTGTACCCAAAGTTGAAAGTTACAAGCATTCATAATAAAACCACCTGTTTAACTGAAATATTTTCTTCATTAAACAAAATTGACTTATTTTATCTCAGTAATTCCAATACATGCAGGACTTAATATCACATTTTATAATTTGCTTAGTCACCTATAATATTCATAGGCATTTGACATTTTAAATGAAGAAGTTAGGAATACAATGAGTGGCAAATAGTTTTCAAGTCCTCTTACCAACTTCACAAATATAAGAAAAACATTGATTTGATGTCCTTATGTTCAAATACCATCATTGTTTATTTTGAGACTATAACCAAACTATGTGGTTTACTTTAAATTTAGTGACTTCCCTTTCTCCATATAGTCTCTTTCTCCCTCTCTTTCATCTAAAAAGTAGTTTGAATTTTTTGAAGTATAAAAAGCAAAGAGAAGATGAAAGAGACCAATTACTAATACATGGCCAACTACTCTTAGCTCAATGGAGAAGTTTGAGTCTTTCAAAAGAGTGGTTAGGGTAGCTAAGGGGAGTAGATGAGGCCCCTGAAAAAGTTAAGATGAGAGTAAGCTTTTTATAAACGATGAGTCAGGCTGAACAGAACCAAGCAACTTGGTAAGTGAGTAAGTTAATTTACTAATACCAGTCTTTAATATGTTAACTCTGGTAACTTTCCATACTGTTCTACTATTAAGTCCACAATTAATTAGTACAGTTTATTTCTTGAAGATGTATTATTTGGTAGGTATAATGACCAAATGAGTTCTACTGGTCTATAGTAGAGTTTCCCCAAATGTCCAGTCCTGAGAGATGCAATAACAATTAAATGATTTCGAAGGTCAGGTAGGTTTAAGAAATGCTTCATACCAAACTGACCTCCCAGCTAATCCTACATCCCATAGCACAGAAGTGATCTGCAAGTCTCTATAGCTAATTTTAGGGGAGGTGAGTCAATATTTTGTTTGAATACTATGGAAAGAAAAAACACAAGGAAAGATAAGGAAGTAAATTTACCTAAAACCTTACTATTTTTTTTTTTTTCCCTTGAGACAGTCTCACTCTGTCGCCCAGGCCGGAGTGCAGTGGTGCAATCTCGCTTCACTGCAAGCTCCACCTCCCGAGTTCACGCCATTCTCCTGCCTCAGTTTCCCAAGTAACTGGGACTACAGGCGCCCGCCACCTCACCCGGCTAGTTTTTTGTATATTTAGTAGAGACGGGGTTATACCATGTTCAACAGGATGGTCTCGATCTCCTGACCTCATGATCCGCCCGCCTCGGCCTCCCAAAGTGCTGGGATTACAGGCATGAGCCACCTATTTTAATTCTTTGTTAGCTTAAACTGAAAAACATATCCTTGTTAAATAGCTTCCCGTCTCTGCAGAGCAGCTCTTTTCTTCAGAACCCCATGACCAGACAAAACACACAGGACATTCACATTTCCTGATGAGACCTTTAGCACACATTCTATTTCCAAACTATGAAAATCAGCTACATTTTGATGACAAGTAGTTTAGTAAAACCAAGGAACCTTCTTTGTCAGTGAAGTGTGTGGTATTTGAGCACATGGGATGTGACAATGTGTACTTGGGTCATTAGAGTGACAGTTGTTTTCCACTGAGGTGCCCTCTGATTCTCTTCCAGCCTCTCATCCTCAAGTCTCAGGTAGTTAGCCCTAGGAAGAGGACCCCAGGAAGGGAGAGGAGAGTGAGAAGTTGATTTCCAGATTACTTTCAATGCTCATTAGGTACCTCTTCTTCCTGAGAATGATTCTCTTCCAGTAAAACTCCATACTTACAGCAGTTCAAAAGACTTTGAACCTTTAAAACAGAACAGAAGCAGGAGTAGGGAAGATTTCCCCATCTTTCCAGAATCACCAACATACAGAAGTAATAAAAAAAAAATGTGTATAGCTTTTTCTTAGAAAAACATAAAACATTCAGGTCATGTGCTGTGTAAATTAAGAACAAGGAAATGAAAGATTTATTCAACAAGTAAAATAAATGTTTTTAAAAGAATTATCAGGCACATTTTATATCCAGTTTGGGGCAAACAGTGAGAAGAAGAGTGGGAATGATAGTGAAGCAGAGGGAGGAAGAAGCTGTGTAAAGAGAAATGTGAAGTATAGATGGAGGAAGGAAAGGGAAAATGAGAGAGAAAAAAGGCAAAACAGTCACTAGGGCAGAGAGAGCAGAATGTTTCCATAGGTTGTGAAGCATAAATCACAAGCTTCAGCTCACTAGGACCATGGATTCCAGGATGGTATTATTATCTATTTAATAACTCATTCGCTGGACACCCACCACATACCAGGGCCTCTTCTGACTTGGGGAATATGGTATTGAACCAAACAAAGCACCTCTTTTTTTTTAACTTACAGGAGATAAACAAGAAAATATGTGTTAGACATATTCTATTAAGGTAAAAACAAAGCAAGAGAAATTTAGTGACTGAAAACACTGTTTTAGATTATGTGGTCAGGATGTTCTGTGAAGAGATGAAATTTAAGCTGAGATGTAAATGGAAGGAAGAATCTGACTTTGTGACAATATGACAATCATTCCAGGCCAAAGAAACAGGTACAAAGTCCTCAAAGCAAGAAGGGGTTTACAAAGTTGGAGGAAAAGATCAAAGATGAGTGCAGCTGAGGTATGAGAAAAAAAAAAAGAGACATAATACAATGTAAAAGAGTGATTTTTAGGGCAGTGAAACTACTCCGTATGATACTATGATGTTGGATACACGTTATCATAAATTTGTCCAAACTTGCAGAATGTACAACACAAAAGTGAACCCTAATGTAAACTGTGACCCTGGGCGATAACAATGCATTAATACAGGTTCATCATTCTGGTGAGGGATGTTGATAATTAGAAGGTTATGCATGTGTAGAGGCAGGGGCTATATAAGAAATCTCTGTATCTTACACTCAATGTTGCCATGAGCCTAAAACTAGTCTAAAAAATAAAATCTATTAGTAGTAAATAAAGTCAGAGTGGTAGGCAAGAGCTAGATTGTGAAACACTGTAAGGAGACTGTTAGTAGGCTATTGTAATACTCCAGGCTGGAGATGATAGTGACTCGGACTGGTGTACTGGCAGTCAGAATAATGTGCTTTGGAAAAGAGTCAATTTATTTACTAATGGGCTGGATATTACAAATAAGAGAGAGAGAAGAATCAGAGTTGTTTTGTGGAATTTGAGATTGAGGAGTAGGTGGCCGATGATGCCATGTACTGAGCTGAGGAAACATAGGGGATGTGGAGGTTTTCTGTTGTTGGTTTCAGTTGCATGTAGTGTTGTGGGGCTGGAGAATCAAAGATCTCTTTGGACATGTGAAGTCTATGGAGCCTATTAGACATCCAGGTGGTGTCGAGTAGGAAGCTAGATAAACAGCTCTAGAGCTCTTACTAAAATTCTTAATTTTTGCAATTTCTTTTTCTACAGCTTTGCTATACTCAGATACTTTAACATGAGGAAAGTAAACAGGAATAATGGTGAGAAACAGTCTCTGCACTATCACATCAGTAATCAAAACAATACTAGCCATAAGATCTAGATAAAATCAAACTCAGGATCAAAGCAAACACTGAGTCATGAGGTCCATTGTTTCAGAAGAAAGGAAGCACATTCTCCACATGGAAACTTGAGAGGTTAACACCCTAGAAATCTGTAAATACCAAACTGGTCAAGTAAAAGAAAATAGGAAAAGGGATTACCCTAATTTGGATAAATTAACTTGGTGGGAAATACTCTTATCAGAGACGAATATTTTCTGCAAGGCTTAAGGATTTGGAACAGTAATTAAAAGTTACAAAATACATAGATTTCAAACGTCTTTGTTATTTTGCTTATGTTGATGTATAAAGCTGATGTCAGTTTCTAGTTAACTATTTTATTAATATAAAATATTACTCATAAGATATCTCACATCAATAGGACCTGATCTCTAAAAGGTCAATTGTGTGTGTGATTTATAGGCACAGCCTGATCCCAGTGCTCAGTGTCTAAGTTAAGAGAGAATATTCTTTGATTAGTCAGATTGTTTCAGCAGTTGAAATAAAATATAAGGAAATATTAACATGACAATAGCAGGCCAAATAGATCTATTTTTATATTTATAGATGAAACACTGCTCCATAAGAATATATTTGAAATAATTTGTCAATACTTATTAAAAAATTTCAGAGAATCCTCCACGCCCCAACACTCCCGCTTCATCAGGAAACTTCACAATTAGGAGGAATGGAATGTCTGGCAAACTTAATGCATTGTATTAAAGTCTATAAAAAACAAAACAAAAAAGGGATCGAGCATGGTGGCTCACGCTTTAAACCCAGCACTTTGGGAGGACAAGGCGGGCAGATCACGAGGTCAAAAGTTCGAACCCAGCCTGGCCAACACAGTGAAACACCATCTCTACTAAAAATACAAAAATTAGCTGGATGTAGTGGCATGCACCTGTAATCCTAGCAACTCGAGAGACTGAGGCAGGAGAATCGCTTGAACCCAGGAGGCGGAAGTTGCAGTGAGCTGAGATCCAAGATCGTGCCACTGCACTCCAGCCTAGGTGACAGAGCTAGGCTCTGTCTCAAAAAAAAACACAAAAAATAAAAAACAAAAAAACAAAACAAACAAAAACAAACAAACAAACAAAAACAGGGCCAGGATTGGTGGCTCAGGCCTGTAATCCCAGCACTTTGGGAGGCTGAGGCGGGCGGATCACCTGAGGTCGGGAGTTCGAGACCAGACTGACCAACATGGAGAAACCGTGTCTCTACTAAAAATACAAAATTAGCCAATTGTGGTGGCACATGCCTGTAATCCCAGCTGCTCAGGAGACTAAGGCAGGAGAATCGTTTGAACCCAGGAGTCAGAAGTGGTGAGCGGCAATCGCGCCATTGCACTCCAGCCTGGGCAACAAGAGTGAAACTCCATCTCAAAAAAAAAAAAAAAAAGCAGGCAATTTTTGGCCACCTACATGCATATAGTCAAAAATAATTACCTTAAATGGAGGGAGAAATTTGTTTCAAAGTATTTAAAATAAGCTTAATTTTGAGTTGAGGTTAAAAATAACGAATCCAAAAATTAATTTTGTTGCCTTTAGATAAGGATTATACACTCATGTGACTTTCTCATAAGTACAGAAATTGTGTATGTGTGTGTGTGTTCATAATCCCTTGAAAATTTCTCTCATGTAAGAAACACACACACACACACAGTATTTCCAGAATTCCAGATTTTAAAAATGCAGTATTTCAGATTAAAATCCAGTCTTGAAACGTACGTGTGCATATTCTGGCAAATTTCCTGTATGTATTTTGTATGTACATATGTTTTTGAACATCTATAATATATAAGACAGGAATGAATGAGGCTGGAAGCTGGGGTGATAGTAGGGAGAGTGTGCCTCTCACAGAATCTTAGGCTGTACTTATTTCTCTTCTACAATGTTTTCACTTTCCTTTCCACATTAGGCCGTATGGGTTAAGGTGTTAGCACTAACCTGCAACAATATATCTCATAAATAACAATACACCCAATCTTTGGACTCTTGGCTTCTCCAAGACACAGATTATATTTATATATTTTCCCAATGACTAAAGAAAATAAGGATTTATCTAGATACAGTTCACCACTGTTCAAATCCCTTATATAAGAACTTTCTAGGTAGTCTTTAGGTTCTTTTCCAAGTATCTGTGACACCAACTACTTTTGAAGAGTGCTAAAATGTTACTTTGCTATTGTTTTAGCAGGCAAAAAATAAAGTAAAAATATCATATTTGCCGTTAATTTATCTTTACTTAACACTAGAAAATGAGCCAAAATGTAATTCATCATGAGAATTTCAGCTAAAGCAGAATGATTGTACTTAGTATAAAACTAAGGTGACAAAAATTTGGTATCATTTTCCTCAAGTAATTACTTGTTTCAATCATTGATTTACACAAATAACTTACAAATATATTTCATTAAGAAGATATCAAATTATACCAAAGTATACTGAGTAAAAATCAATTTTGGATTTAAGGACATTCAGAGCATATGCTATTATCTCCTCTGCCTGCACAAAATCCATGTAAATAAGAGCAAATACAAAAGGCACAAAAGTGGAATATGATTGAACGTCATATTGAATGAATGAAAGGATATGTAGCAACATTGAAAAAACAGAAGAAGAATGGCATGTGCGATTTGTTTTAACACAAATGTGGTTTTTCTACACTAACAACCAATTCTCAGAAACCAACTGGTTGTCCAGCAATTCAATTTAATCCTGACATTAATTATCTGAAGTTAGTGCAGATCCTGCAGGTTAAGGCTCGTTCACTTTAGACACTTAAACTGCAAATGATGCCCCAGGTACTCACTTCTACCAAGCCAACTACCAATTTGAGCATACCAACCCCCTTCTCAGATGTCATGATTCACTAGAATAACTTGGAGAATTCAGGAAAATACTTGGCTTATGTTTACTGGTTTATTAAAAAGGATATAATTCACAAACAGCCAACTGGAAAAGATTCATAGGGTAAGGCATGGGAGGGGTGACGGCATAGTTTCCATACCCTCCAGGGGTATACCAACCCACCCAGCACTTCAGTGTGTTCGCCAACACAGAAACTCAGGGAATCTTGGCCGAGTGTCTTTATAAACCGATCTCCAGTCCCATCCCACTTCCTGGAGGTCAGGGAATGGGGCTGAAAGTTCCCATCCTCCAATCATGTTTTTAGTATTTATGGTGACCAGTTCCTATCCTGAAGCCGTAGCAGGCTCCACCCTGACTCACCTCACTAGCATAAGTTCATGTGTGGTGGAGTAACAAAAGGCGTCCTATCACTCAGGACATTCCAATGGCTTTAGTACTTCTGTGCCAGGAACTGAGGACAAAGATCAAATATATTTTATTTTATTCTATTTATTTATTTATTTTAAGACAGAGTCTTGCTCTGTTGCCCAAGAGGAGTGCAGTGGCATGATCTCTGCTCACTGCACCTTCCACCTCATGGGTTCAAGTGATTCTCCTGCCTCAGCCTCCCAGGTAGCTGAGATTACAGGCACCTGCCTCCACGCCTGGCTCCATGTTGGCCAGGTTGGTTTCAAAATCCTGACCTCAAATGATCCACCCACTTCAGCCTCCCAAAGTGCTGGGATTACAGGCATGAACCACCACGCCTGGCCAGATATATTTTTATTACATCACAAATGGCTATATGATATTTATGAAACATACCTAAAATAAAATAGCATTGAAAATAATGGTTAAATATATATCCGGAAAATGCTAATAAAATGAAAACAATTGTGGCATTAATGAATATTAATGAATATCAGATAAGATAGACTTTAAAGTAAAAAGCTCAAAGAGATGTTTACTATTAATATAAAAGACAGTCCACCAAGAGATAGACTCAGAGGTCCACCAAGAGGGTAGATCTCAGAGACTTTAAATGCCCAGCAACACATTCTAAAAATATATAAACCAGGCCGGGCGCGGTGGCTCAAGCCTGTAATCCCAGCACTTTGGGAGGCCGAGGGCGGGCGGATCACGAGGTCAGGAGATCGAGACCATCCTGGCTAACATGGTGAAACCCCGTCTCTACTAAAAATACAAAAAAAAAAAAAACTAGCCGGGCGAGGTGGCAGGCGCCTGTAGTCCCAGCTACTCGGGAGGCTGAGGCAGGAGAATGGCGTAAACCCGGGAGGCGGAGCTTGCAGTGAGCTGAGATCTGGCCACTGCACTCCAGTCCGGGCGACAGAGCGAGACTCCGCCTCAAAAAAAAAAAAAATAAAATAAAATAAAATAAAAATAAAAATAAAAATACATAAAGCAAAAGCTGAGAAAATGACATATCTACCATAATTCAGTTAGCCTTTAATATACCTTTCTCAGAAATCAACAGAAAAAATAGACAATCATAAAATACAGAGGATTTGAGTAACACAATAAAAAGTTTATCTATATAGATGCATACCTCAGCCCAGGTAAAATAGATAGTATTTTAAAACACACATGGAATATTCACAGGTATTGTGCATTACTCAGATACAGAGAAAGTCTTAGTAAATTTTTTAAAAATTAATATGATGCAGGTCATGTTCACCTAGCGTAATACAATGTTATTTCTAAAATAAAGTAAATATTTATACCTGAGAAATTTTCAAAACTTTTATTGCATCATTGGTTTGTAAAAAACAAAATTAGAAAGCAACACAATAAATAAATAAATAAATGGCGCCCCTATTCAAAATCTACATTTGAAAACTAAAGTAAAAAGTAGAAATTTGCCTTTGCCATCAATCAATCCCCATTCTCTGTTTCTCAGGTAACTACTATTACTGTTATAGTATCTGTCATTCCAGATTTATTCCCTATATGCTTACATGTTTTGACTGATTGATTGATAGGTAGATCACAGATAGAATCTAGAATCATAGCTCATTGCTTTGTGACTATGGTGTAGATACAGTCATACTACAGATTAGTTTATGCCATATATATTATTCTACAACTTTTTTTACACTTAGCAGTTCTCTCTAGGCCAGGATGCTATTATCTCATTGTTTTTAAATGTTGAATAATATAGTATGCTTGGACTATGTTTAATTTAGCCACGACCCCACTGATGAAACTTTAGGTTGTGAAAAAAATGGTTCAGTTTTATAATCTTTTATGCATCCATTAAAAGGTCTTTAAAATGTCTCTCCAGAGAGATATCTGAGCAGTTTCCCAGTCTAAAAATCTGAAAATTAAATTGCTAGGTTGAAGTGTATATTCATTTTTAATTCACATAGATGAATTACCAAAATGCCTTTCAAAATGACTCTCCTAGTTTACACATCCAACAAAGTATACAAAAGTACTGAGTATTATCAGCCTTTTAAATGTTTTTGTCCAATTGAACTTTCTGTTTTAAATTACAGCTTTAAATTACACACGACTGAGCATATTTTATTAGTTCATTAGCCATTTTCATTTTTTCTTCTATGAATTGCCTATTTCTAACTTTTTTCCCATTTTTTGTTTGGTTATCTTTTTATTGATTTATACAAGTTCTTCACGTATTCTGGATATTAAATCGGTGTATTATACATTATTATATTTTCTTTCAACTTTGTCTTGTTTTTTAATTTTGGTATCTTTCTTTATACCAGTGTTTTTTAAATTTTAATATTAAAAATTACATAATTTAAAAAGACTTTGCAAAGCCTTCACTAATATTCCCAAACACTTTCTCAGCAGTCAGTAAAACAATCAAAATAGGTTTGTTCATGTTTTAAGAGAACAAAATCACGTGTTTTCTAAAAGATATGCAGACATTTAAATTGTTTTAATTTTAATAACAATAGTTGAATTTGTATATGTTAATTCAAAAATGTTTTGCAATAAGGAGGCATCATTAATATCTTGAAAAGACAGGGACAGTTACTTGACATTTGGAAAAAATTCTGTTTAGATCCTCACCTTATACCATATACAAAAACAAAATCAGACAATTAAGAAATTTAAAAAGGTACCAAACCATAAAAAATTTACAAGATAGGCGAATATCTGATCTTTGAATAGGGTAGGATTTTCTGAGATTAAAAACTCTGGAACAAATTATTATTTTTAATTTTTTTTCATTTTAATGTTTTTGGAGTACAGGTGGTTTTTGGTTACCTGGGTAAGTTCTTAAGTGGTGATTTCTGAGATTTTAGTGCACCTGTCACCCAAGCAGTCTGCACTGTACCCAATATCTAGTCTTTTATCCCTCACCCTCCTCCCAGCCTTCCTCCCTAAGTTCCCCAAGTCCATTATATCACTCTTATGCATTTTCATCCTCATAACTTATTTCCCACTTACAAGTAAGAATATATATTTGATTTTTCCATTCCTGAGTTACTCCACTTAGAAAAATGACCTCCAGCTCCATCCAAGTTGCTACAAAGACATTCTTTCATTCCTTTTTATGACTGAGTAGTATACCATGGTGTAGATATAATACAGTTTTTAATCCACTCATTGGTTAATGGGTACTTAGATTGGTTCCATATCTTTGCAATTGTGAATTGTGCTGCTATAACCATGTGTGTACCTATGTCTTTTTCATATAATGACTTCTTTTCCTTTGGGTAGATACCCAGTAGCAAATGGTAGTTCTACTTTTAGTTCCTTAAAGAATCCCCATACTGTTTTCCATGGTGGTCGTACTAATTTGCATTCCCACCAGCAGTGTAGAAGTGTTCCCTTCTCACCACATCGACGCCAACGTCTCTTGGTTTTTGACTGTTTAATTATGGACATTCTTGCCGGAATCAGGTGGTATTTCATTGTGATTTTAATTTACATTTCCCTGATGGTTAGTGATATTAAGCATTTTTTCATGTTTGTTGACTGTGTGTATATCTTCTTTTGAGAAATGTCTTGTATCCTTTGCCCACTTTTTGATGGGTTTTTTTTTTCTTGCTGAAAGGAACAATTTTTTTAAAAAGACTGATTAATTTGACTTCTAAATGAGTTGAAAACAAAATTTTTATTTTACTTTATTTGAGTCTAGATGATTCTTAAAACTAAAAATTTTAATAAATGTGATACACAAGACTCACTTGCGGATCACGAGGTCAGGAGATCGAGACCATCCTGGTTAACACGGTGAAACTCCGTCTCTACTAAAAAAATACAAAAATCTAGCCAGGAGAGGTGGCGGGCGCCTGTAGTCCCAGCTACTCCGGAGGCTGAGGCAGGAGAATGGCGTAAACCCGGGAGGCGGAGCTTGCAGTGAGCTGAGATCCGGCCACTGCACTCCAGCCTGGGCGACAGAGCGAGACTCCGTCTCAAAAAAAAAAAAAAAAAAAAAAAAATTCCCATGGAAACTTATAAGAAAATACCAAGATACCCAAGGGATAACTGAGTAAAGCACTTATACAACTCATAAAAGAAAAAACATAGATAATAAAAGATTTCAAATTTGCAGTCATGAAAGAAATCAAATTAAAACTTCATAAAATATGTAACAAAAAAATTCAACAACTTTTAGTGGATTTAGTTTAAAAATGAGCCAATTCTGCTGAGAATAAAAATTAGAGTTAAGGTTAAGCTTAAAAGAATATGCCCCTTCTCTTCTGATATAACTGGCATGTATCAAAAATATTAAAATGCTCAGACTTCAGCATTTGGCCTGGGAGTTTTTATTCTAATAAAAAAATTCTAATGAGAGAATCCAAAATGCAGATAAAAATATAAGCCCAAAGATTTTTTTAATAACATTAATAAAAAGCTAAAAAAGGCAAAAAGAAATAACCTAATGATTCAATGTTATAACTTCATGCTATAAGTATTTATTGCTCACCTACAATGTGCCAGGCCTGCTAAAGGGTTAGAGAGTTAGTACACAATAAGACAGATAAGGAGCTCATGATCCAGAGGGGCCAGAGTAAACAGTAAATGAATGACTTTCTCCTAGAGCTTCCCAGCGGCCTGCCTCTGCAGATCTGGGGCAAAGTCCTACAGGCAGAGGAAATGGCAGTGCAAAGGTCCTGAGCTCCAGGAAGGAACTGGATCTTCAAGACTTTGCAAAGAAAAAAAGAAGAAGAAGAAAAAGAAGACAGGCGTAAAAGCCCATGTTGCTGAGCTGCCGGACATAGTATTAAGGCAATTCCACAATAAGAAAATAATTAAACAATACATGCATGCTGTAAAATGCTGCTTAGCATAAGTGATATAAATTTGCAAAGGGTATTTGGTAATATGAGAAATGTTTGTAATATCATGTCATATAAAAAAGCAGGAACAAAACTTTATGTATTATACTGTCACAGCTATGGAAAAATTGCGTAGAAGACTCACTGGAAAGAAAACTGCAGTGTTAAGAATAATTGTTCCTAAGAGAGCAGAGCAGGACTTTTTCTCTCTTTTTTGACAGTATTTTATTATTTTCAAATTCTCTATAAAGAGAACATATTAATTTAATAAGCCAGGAATGTCTAAAACTGGAGAATAAAGAAAACATACCCAGTGAATATTTCACTCAACTTACCAAAAAATCAACTTAAAGCTACACATCTCAGCATTCTTTCACGTAGGCTATAGAGATTTTTCATTACCTTGTGCTAGCAGGGCATGGTTTTAATGCTTCTAATGCATGCCTTTTATTTGACTGTCCTGTTGATACATTTTACTGAAGTCACATTTACAGAAGCCCCTGAACAAGACACTTAAGCTGCCTTCACACCACTGTCTCTTCTCTCACTTTCAGCCATCCCATTTCCACCCCCACTAAATTTAATACGCTGAAATATGAAAGAATTTGAGTGCTAGCTTTGCTCAGATGATGGAGGATCTTGACAGCAACTCCATCCCCTTGTAAAAACTCTCAGTCAGCATGAAACCTACTTAGTATAATAAACACCACAGCATGAACTATTTTTGCAGGTGAGTTGTCTTGTAGGCAGCCCACCCATAAATTAAGAGGACAGGCTAGAACAAGAAAAGTGGCTCCAACAAGAAGAGGGGGAAATAGAGTTTAGCCTCGAACCCCCCACAGACTGAAGGTCACAGGCCTGCTGAGACTGACAATTCATTATAATTTATTAGTGAGAGCATTCTTCCTTAAACAGCAGGAGCATTAGAACCTGACACATTACTTTTAAAAACTTAATAGAAACTGAAAAGGTTTTCAGAGGACATGAGATATATGGAACACCAGAAAGGAAGGCAAAGTTTATGGCTTGTCAACCAAACTTGGATTTTCTTATAAGCAAAAGGACTTTCCAAATGTTATTGGCATCTTAGTGGGTGCTATAATAGCGAAATTATAAACTCCTGGCATCCCCCCTCTAACTTACAGTTGGTGTTCAGAGTTTCTAGAGTTATCTATAAAATATTGTGCAGGAATTAATAACTCATGTCTTTAATATAACTAAGTTCTAATCTATTTCAAATCCCATTTTGAACAAATTTTACCATATTTGATTTTAACATTGCAGCTATCCAATGAGTCTTCAAAAGGAAATTTTTAAAAGTGTATCCCATGTAATATTAATTTTTGCATGGCATTCTTCAGAAAAAAAATTTAAAGATTCAGCTGTCAAATAAGTTTGGGGAACTTCGATATCCCCTGGATTCTCAATGTGCATTGCCATATTAAAGGTTTTGAGAAACCTGGAAGTAAAGAAAACTATTTGAACCATATCTAACTTTTGAATATTTTTGCACAAGATATCCTTTAACACAAATACCCCTGAGACGTTTGAAATAAGCTGTCTTATAACAATTTTGCTTGCCTCTCAGAATTATAGAAGATAAAAAAATTCTCAACTACGATTGGTTCAAACATCAGGTGCTGATCAGAAAATTGGTGCAGTTATTTGGTGGCATTTATTTTTATTTCCCTTCCAGAGATCCTACAATCTTAGAGAGATCCTAGTTTTAAATGTGATTGGGATCTCAATGTATTAAATTAAATGTGATTGGGCTAGAGGGGGATTGAGTGGTTCACCCAGCAGTCCTCCTTTTTCTTGACACTGTCTCTCCTCTTTCCCTTTCATAATGTCATATGATATAAAAGGCTATCTAACCTAATACAGCAGATACTATGATATCCAAAGTGTGTTTTCTTGCATAGGGTACATCTGGTATCTAATTAATGAGAGGAGCAACCAAATTATGATTTCATTTCTGAATTTTAAAGTTCCTACAAAATGTACACTTCAATGTGAACATAGTACAATATTTAATATCAGGAAAGACAATTTCTTATGTTTATGTTCATTCTACTGGCTGATTTCAACCTGATTCAACTCAATTTATATTTGAACTTTCACCAGGTTTGACCTAGGATTCCTTGATCTTCCTGAATTGAAATGGAAAGTTAGTTACAGTGATACAGAGAAGAAACAGAAATCTACTACAAGAATGAGCATTATCCATAAAATAAGAAAAGTTAGTTTGTGAGTCAAGCCAACCTTTAATGTATTTTGACAAATGATCTTAATATGTGGATATAGTATGCTGTCTAAAAGTATTAAGAATCATATAGCAATATTAAATGGAATGGAGGAAAACAAGTGAAAGCTTTCAAATGTATCATTATTATTCTAATTACTAAAGCTGGATGGAATAGCTGCATTGTTTTCTACAGTTTGCTGCTTGTTGTCCTTTCTACGTTCAGCATATCATTATAGTACCTAAAATGTTTACCTTCTTGAAGTGCTTAATAGTCCCAAGGACTTCCTTTCAGTTAAAATGTACATGCTAAACCATCTCTAATAGAGGGAAAATAATATTAGAACTTTTTCAAAAATGTAATGCACTTTTTTCTGATAACAAAGGAAGAAGAAAAACTACGTTTTTTGAATCTGCAAACATTTGACAAAGGCTCACTTACCAAGGGACACAGTGAATGAAAAGCCCAAAAAAGGCTGACTAATGACTCAATGTTATGCATAGTAGGAGCGACATGCTTGGCCTACCTGCTCACCTACAACCTGACTGAGTGCATCACCAGTGTGACCACCTGGAGGAGGAGGACCTCAAGCCAGACAAATAACAATGACCATGGGTGAATAAGAGAAATTGATGAAGACTCTGTTGTAGGATAACTTACTGACAGGAGGGGATGTCTAGATCTCAGAGGGTGAAAAAGAAAAAGAAGAGACAAGGTAAGAGAAGTGGTACAGTATGGGCTCTGACATGGAACTGCCAGAGTTCAGAGCCTGACTCGGCTGCCTCTAATATTAAATTAATCAGGACATTAATAGGAATTATCCAACAGAATTACAGTGATTGGATGAGGCCATGTTTGTAAGCAGAGAATAGAGCTGAGCACATGGTTGGTACTTAATAAGTATTCCTTATTATTAAAATAACACATTCTTTCTTTACCTATCCTATGGAAAGGGATGCACACTCTGCTATGTACCTGCATAGGACAAAACTAGGACCAATAAACGAGGTTACAAAGAGACAGACTTAAATTCAAGAGAATAAAAAAATGAATAAAGTTTGAAAGTTAATTTGGGAATTAGGAGTCGAAGGAGTCCTTTCTGTTTCCAGCTTCAGTTTGTGTTGTCTACCTATGGCATATGGCGTTGCCTCAAGCAGTGTGATGGCATTCCAGCAGAGGGTGGGCACTTACACTGACAGTTGTAAAGGAGATTTCTCCATTAGGTGGTAGATTAGTGCTGTGCCCTACTCTAAGGTTTTAAGACTTATCAACATCTCCACCTATCTATACCACAAAACACCTCTAATAGATAAATGCTAATTTCTCATAAGGGAAAGAAAGCACAAAAGATGTATTATCGGTGTGAAGGTTTGGTCTGACTGCTCCAACAAATGCCATGCACACACACCAGGACTCAAATAAGAAATAAATTTGTTTTGTTGTGTTGTACTTTGTTTTTCAGAAATCAATCCAGTGTAAGCATTAGAACTGCTTTGCTTGTTCCTCCTCACCTGTGGCTCTGTTGTCCACAGCACACTTCCTCACATGATCCAGTATTGTCACTAGATCTCCTACACAACTTGGAAACAAGAGTTGTAACAAGATCTTTCAAGAGCGCACATTTTCAATAGTGCCAAAATACTAGTCATTCTGCAGAGGCATTACCCTAGAGGGCCATTATCCTATGTCTCTCCCCTGCATCGATATTTCTATCCATTTTTGAGGACTCAGAGATAGACGTAGGATAATCAAGATCATGGGGTAAAAAAAATAATAATAGTAAAGTTAGAAGAGAATGAATGGTTAGTCCACAAAACATGGAATGTTGGATCAGGATTGGAAACTGAGGCTTCAGAATCTCTCTGCAGTCAGGGGAGTCCTCTGAAAGCTCCCAAAGCTGCTTGGACTCTCTCATCAGCATCAGTGTGGAGACACCTTATTATCCATGATGTGAGTTTCCAGAAGCACCAGACTTCACCAAAAGACTCTAATGAATAAAACTGTCTCCAGGCAGCTGTAACCAGCTGCCCACTAGACATAAAATAAGAGATGTGGCAGCTGGGAAGACTGAGTAGCCAAAATAATGCATTTGACTTTCATTGCAAGAGGTACCTCTCCATCAAGAGGGATTATGCAATAGGGGCCCATATCATGCTCACAGCCAAGGCAAAGCCTGATATGGAATTCCCACTCATTTATAAACTATTGCATAGGTTTCCCAGGTTCTTCTCAGAACACCCAGGATGTCATATAAATAAGAGTCTACAGTAATCTGTATTGACTGTCCTTGAAATCCCAGCTTGAAGTGTTACACACATTCTGGCAAAGGATGCAAAGGAAAGCAGGTGTGTTCTCAGTTTAAAAGCAGGCTAGTGGCCTGGATAGTTATTACTTGGGATTAAGTTTAATTACACTACCTCTTTTTCATTCTGATACCCTTGAATATTTACTATTCTGTATTGTTTCAACCAAATGATACTACCTTCAACCCATATTCTTATTTTATTTTATTTTACTAGAAATAGGGTCTCACTCTGTCACTCAGGCAATCATAGCTCACTGCAGCCTCAAACTTCTGGCCTTAAATGATCCTCTTGCCTCAGCCTTCCAAGTCTCTGGGATTATAGATACAAACCACCACGCTCAGCTCTCAGTCCATATTTTTAAAACAAAGCTCAAGAAAATAACTAAGGCATTCCCTAAATTTGCTTAATATCTGGGATAGCCTAAATCCACCTTTGGAAACTATTAATAAATCATCAGTTTCATATAAGATTGCCCTTGATCTTCACAGGGCCAGGAATCTGATGTAATGTAAGTTTATCACTTAATTTGACACAGATATAAAATGGAAGACCAATGTCGATGCAAGTTAATGCAAGTATTACTAGTATTAGTCAATATGATTTGGATCTTTTTTTATTCCCTTAAGAAATGACAGAAAAAAAAATCATGTATTTAACCGTTTCTTACAGAAAAAAATCATATTAGAAAAAACTAAAGCCATTTTTTGTAGTTTCCCATTGAGACTAGACATCCTTAAAACTTTGCCCTAGTATCTTTTTAAGAGAAAAGGGTTGAGAGATTTTGGATAATTAGATATTTCATAGAGAACAAACACAAAATTCCAGACAATTTTTTGAATATATTGTTCTTAGTTCACGTAAGGCGGGATTTTTACCATATAAAAATGAGACCTCTAGACACTGAATTTGCTAAAATATACAAAGTCACTATTAACAGCCTTAAAATAAAATCTTTTAAAGAGTAGGAACAGAAGTTGCTGCTCATCTCTCATCAACATCGGCTACTTTTACTGTCATGTAGCATTTCTAGATGATGTTTCTCATAGTGTTCCCTCTAGTTATTCCTTTATCTCACATGGTTACAAAACGTTTTCTTTCAGATGAAAGATCAAGTTAGCCATCTAAAGACTAAAAATACCAAAAATTTTGAGAGTCTAGTTTGAAATACAAAATTATCATGCAGCTTTTAAAATATTTGAAATAATGAACTGCTGCTTTCCAAGAAGTCACAAGTTGCATTTTGGAGCTGAGCTTGCAAATCTTCCCCAGGATGAAAAGTTGGTAGCTCTGATTTGTAGAGTATTCATATTTGGGCACATCTGTTGTAATGTATCCTAACTTACATGATGGCAGTTGACAGCCATAGGCACCTGCTGCATAAATATAAAAACAACACAATGAAGGTAGGTGTACAAAACTTATAATTTTAGGATTATTAAAAGTTAAATAGGCCGGGCGCAGTGGCTCAAGCCTGTAATCCCAGCACTTTGGGAGGCCGAGACGAGCGGATCACAAGGTCAGGAGATCGAGACCATCCTGGCGAACACAGTGAAACCCTGTCTCTACTAAAAATACAAAAAACTAGCTGGGCGAGGTGGCCGGCGCCTGTAGTCCCAGCTACTTGGGAGGCTGAGGCAGGAGAATGGCGGGAACCCGGGAGGCGGAGCTTGCAGTGAGCTGAGATCCGGCCACTGCACTCCAGCCTGGGCGACAGAGCGAGACTCCGCCTCAAAAAAAAAAAAAAAAAAAAAAAAGTTAAATACAGAAGGCAAACCTGTCAGACTTGCAGGGAGGACAAAAGGATAATGCATTTATGACCTGGAGAACAAAAGGATTTCTTAACACCCAAAATGTGCTAACCATAAAGGAAAAGACTGGTGAATTTGTCCAAGGAAAAATTAATAATAATTTTTTTACCAAAAGATGCCAGAGAGTGGGAAAAAAATAAACAAGTTACAAACTTGGAAAAGGTTTTGCAACACACACAAACAGAAGAGGAAAAGATATATGCTAGAAATACTATTTTAACCTCATACCAAAAATAATACACAAAGCCATTCTCATATAAGTCAGTAAGAAATAGATAACCCAGTAGAAAATGAGAGCATAAGTCATAAACTGGCATTCCACAGGTAAGAAAATCTAAATAACTAATGAATGTATTAAACATCTTAAAATATGTACAACTTCATTAGTAATTAAAGTCACCATAGGATACAGTTTTACCCCCACAAAATTAGCAAAACTTTTAAAAAAGACCAAATTTTTGTAGAGCAAGGGGAACTCTCATTCACCACTGGCAGAAGATAAACATATGCAGTTACTTTGAGAAAATTTTGGCATTATCTCATAAGGTTGAATTTTAAATAGCTGCTCAAAGTTATACAGTCAAAATTCACCCTAAAGAATATGATCTACTGTGGGGACCAATCTTTCAAAATGTTTCTTGATTAAGAAGATATTTTGATGCTTTATTAACCACAACACCTGCTTATTTGAAGCTTATCAGTACATATTTGTGAATGCGTACAGTCGGCAGACAGTCCTGGATGTGCATATGGATTGCAGTCCCCAGGTTAAGAATCATCTTCTGTTGCAACCTCCATGAGAGCTAATATTAGCAGTGGAGTTGTTTCCCTATTCACTTTGAAGGGAAGGTGAGGGAAAGGAGTGAGTGATCCCTCACTCACTAAAGGAATTTAATTTGGCCAAACAAAGTAACACTCTGTGCATTAGGTCAAATGAGAGCTGATGTCAGAAAAAAATTTAAATAAATATTCCACAAACATACATTATTTTGCCCGTTCCTTCTCTAGTTGATCTGTAAATATCCACAGGCTTTGCCATGTCGTATGAAACTTCGAGTAAGCCACATCTTCATTTGAGCTGCAAAAACCTTCTTGGTCAGATTGCCACACCCATTTAGTATTCATTTGTTCTATTAAATGCCAGCACATGTTGTATCTTGAGCATATATTGGTGACATTTTAATTTTTTTAATTAAAAAATTTCTTACCCTAAAGCTTTCAGTGGAAATTTAGGAAGATAATAAGCATACAACTATAAATACGAAGTGTGGTAAGTGTCATGAAGGAAGCTACAGGTGCAATGAGGAAGCTACACTCAAGAACAGTCAGGTCCACTGGGGTGAAGTGGTCTCTGAGGACAATCCCTGTAAATGGAGAGCTAAAGGATGGAGCGGGGCCAGCCAGTTCAAGGAGGTTTCCAGAGAAAGAGCAGTTCTTCTTGATTTCCCAGGGGTCTTCTAAATAAACATTTCACGACACCACCCACAGCGCTTGCAGTGGAATTCCAGTTTGGAACTTTTCTCTGACAGTGACACATTAGGAATGTAATGTTACCCTATCTCTTTTTACATCATAATATAATCTATTATTTTCCTAATAAAAAATTAAGGACCAATTATTCTATTGTGCCAAACTGAAATCTCCCTTCCCCACAGATACACTTCTCTTTCTGACATTCTCTCAAAACTCTTCAGCCACCCTCAACTCCTTCAGTCTCCTTTCTCAGTGCCCTCGGGTGCCGAGTCCCATGGATCCCTTCTCTGGGATCTCTTCCATCCACTCTCATCATCATTGCTGCCACCTAGTGAAACTCTCTCCCCAACTCCTGTTCTTGCCTCTAACAGACCACTGATCCCCAGTGTCTTCCCGCTCCGATGATCAATGTGGTTTCCACATCCATCTTTCTCAGTCACAGTCATCTAAGCATGTTCTCATTTCCCCTGAGAGGCTCATACTTCCTCTGTTACTGCTCATGTGTCCTTCCTACAATGCAACTCTGTCCCCACACGCTATCTCTTACTATCCATCCTTCAAGGTCAAGCTCACATGCTTGCTCTGTTCAGACACTACAACCAGAAGGATTTTTGTTGTTGTTGTTGAAACCTCCAGGACCTTTTGTACCTTCCTTGCAATTTGTACTTTTTTTTGAGATAGCTTCACTCTGTTACCCAGGCTGGAGTGCAGTGGCACGATCTTGGCTCACTGCAACCTCTACTTCCCGGGTTTAAGGGATGTTCATGCCTCAGCCCCCCAAGTAGCTAAAATTACAGGTGCAGCCTGGCAAATTTTTGTATTTTTAGTAGAGAAGGGGTTTCATCATGTTGGTCAGGCTGGTCTTGAACTCTTGGTCTCAAGTGATCCACCTGCCTTGGCCTCCCAAAGTGCTGGGATTACAGGTGTGAGCCACTAAGCCCAGCCCACAATTTGTACCTTTCTTGTGGCATTTATCACATCCTGCCTTAGAGCCTACTTTATCTATAATGAGTCCCATCAGCCCTAGGGGACTGTGGTTTTCCAGGGAGCAGAGATGGTGCCTTCACACATCCCCCTCTCAGACCTATTTCTGTGACTTTCTTGTTGGAGGAGTATAAATACTTATTGACTCAATCGGGGATATAGGCTAAAATACTATTCTGTTTCTCAGATTCAAGATTTCAGTGATGAAAAAGGGAGCAGCTTGAAATATAAAAATCACTTTCTGTTTCTACATTTATACACACCTATGTATTATTTGATCTTAAATAATAGACAACTTGAAATTTTCTCTGATAAGATTTTGAAACTAAAGCTTGTCATGGTAATTATCTTTACCTATGAAAATGTACATATTAGCTTTTACACAGAAAATATTCAATAAATGTTGCTAACTTATGGTTTCTATGTATTAAATATTAATACTGTGTTTTTACTAATGGCATAAAAATTCAAATTCTAGAAACAGGTCAAACACAAAAAGTATAGGAAGGAAAATGAGTTAGGTATGATATAACCGATTTTGCTTTTATTTCTTATGCATTATTTTTAAAATGCTATCAGAAAACTGTCTAGATTTATCAACAGCATTTTCCACATTTATTACACGCCAAAGAATCCTGGGTGCAGTAGGTTACTTTTTCAATTACCCATTAATTTCAGTTTATTAATAGGTTATCTCAAAGGTATACGAGTGAGCTATTAAATGTTGAAGTAAGGAACAAAAAAGCCAAAAACATACAGAAACAACAAAAAAAATACAGGCATTTCTGAGAGGGTGAGAATGACAGTGGAATATATATAATATACATACTATATATACATGTATACATATTTTATATATATATACACACATATATATATTTTTTTTTTTGAAAAGGAGTCTGGCTCTGTCTCCTAGTCTGGAGTGCAATGGCACACTCTTGGCTCACTGCAACCTCCGCCTCCTGGGTTCAAGCGATTCTCCTGCCTCGGCCTCCTGAGTAGCTGGGATTACAGGTACCTGCCACCAGGCCCAACTAATTTTTATATTTTTAGTAAAGATGGGGTTTCGCCATGTTGGCCAGGCTGGTCTCGAACTCCTCACCCCAGGTGATCCACCCGCCTCAGCATCCCAAAGTTCTGGGATTACAGGCATGAGCCACCATGCCCAGCCGGAAGTAATTTTTAAAAGAACAACAAATATGAAGAGACGTATGGGATATGTTAGCCCCTCATCCCATCGATAATTCTCTTCCACATCTGAGGCTCAATAGATAAACTATACTCACTGGTTTCATTTTTCTTTTTCTTTTCTTTTTGTCACCACCTTGACCCCAAACTCCAGGCCATTATCAGATTAATCTTTTCAGAACTGATTTCAGACATCATTAGCAATGAGCAACCTAGCCTACCTCAAAAACAGCTCCTATCTGTGTGAGTGTTTATTCAGGAAAACTAAGCTCATATTGACGATGAAGGTGTTGCTACCTAGTCTCTCTTTCATCACTGAATTTTCCTCCACTACAGTGAGCAAAAATCTATGAAGCTAGTTCCCATTTTCTGCTACCCAGTGCCTCCCCTCTGCCACAGATAGATCATACTTTCATTGCCAGCATTTCTGAAGTACTCAGAGAGTATATGCAATGGTCCTATTAAAAAATAAATAAATAAATAAATAAGATGCTCTTTTCAACAATACATTAATCATAGAATCATTGCAGTCTGTGCATAGATTTCAAAAAGTAGGTCTATTCAGGGCAAGAGTAGGTCTCTTTGGGCCAAGAGACATTATAGTATTGATGATACAGAGGTGGCTAACCTCAAAATGCACCAACCCGTGCTGTTTGGGGACTGTAATTTCTGATATTAGTTTATTAATGTTCCTATTCCTCACTAGATGGTGAACGAAAACAAGGTCTGTTTTTCTCGCCAATAGCTAGATATCCCCAGCATCTAACATATTGACATCTAGATAATATTCAACAAAAAGATGCATCAGATGAATGAATGAATGAGAGAAGGCTTAAAAGTACAAATTGTTCTGAGAATATAAAGCTCTGACTTACAAACTGGATTCCTGATATCAGACCACCTTATCAGAGCTGAATTTGGTAGCAAGGAAAGGAGAATGCAAAAAGGCTTTAAGTAAATGCTAAGTAAAAGAAAGAACACAGAACATTGGCTCCAAGGAAACTAATGTCAAATTCAACAGATTTCAAGATGTAGTTGATAGTCAATTATGAATACCCATGAAATAAATATTATGCTGTGAATAAACTATTAAGATAATTTACTTAAAAAGAAAAAAAAAAGTCCTAGTCACTGAGAACTATCATGGACTGTGTGTTAGTACATTTAGTTGAGCTTGTAACTTACCCTACATAGAATATATCTTGATTTTCCAAAAAAATTACTAAAGTCTTCTAGCTTTCTAAGTCTTTTTAATTTATCAGATAACTGTCTTCCTTTATTTATCCTAAACTTCCTTATAACTGAGTTATTTCACAGCTTCTTAATATATTTCTCTTATTAAATGCTTTTTCCACTTTCAGGGAAGTCTACTAATGGCATTACTTCTATTTATGGCAAACTAATTTATTAAGATATGAATTTCTGTTTTGTTTTCCTTTCTTTCATGTTTCCAAGGAAGTAATAAGATCTTTTGCAATCATCAAGAGAGAAATAATAGAGCAGCCTATCTTTGGGAGGCGTGGCTGGAGCAAGTCAACTATTGTATTCACTTCCCATGCTACAAACATATTACCATCAACTTCATGGCTTAAAACAACACACGCTTATTATCTTACAGTTGCTGTATGTTGGAGTGCAAGCACTGCTTAACTGAGTCCTCTGCTCAGCATCTCACCAGGTGACAATCAAGGAGTCAACTAGGCTGTGTTCTCATTTGGAGGCTCAACTTAGGCAGAATTCATTTCCAGATTCATTCAGATTGTTGGCAAAATTCATTTCCTTGTGCTTTGCGACTGAAGGTCCTGACTTCTTACTGGCTATTGACTGGAGGTTGTCCTTCGGTCCTTGATGTCATTCACTCTCTTATATAAATAACCATATTCATGAGTGTGACATCCAATTGTCACTGGTTAGAAATAAATAACAGGTTCCCTGTGTGTTCAATGGGAAGGGATTATACAAGGGCATCACTCATTGGTGACCACCTGGGAGTACGTCTGCCACAACTACTTTTTTTCACCTGCTTGCCAAATCTTTAAGCTGAATATGCAAATTCCTCTGATGAGGAAATGCTCTTCATGGTCATTGATGAGTGATCATTATAGTGACTTGAAATTTTAATTCTAGAATCCTCAAGTTGTGATCAGAATTTCTAGCTCTTTCTAGCATTTCTTTTCATCTGCAGAAATAAGAAATCATGTAAGTATGGGGAGAAATGACAAAGCCAGTTTGGTGAATAGACTAAGAACAGCAACCATGGCAGATGGGGATAGAGCCAATCTTTTACCAAATAGTGAGGATTATCACCTCCTGTATTCAGTAAGTAATTTATCCCTAATGCAGTTTTTTATTTTCAGATTACTCCTACCCTCTGTTTTAAACTTTCTTAGGTTATGGTTCTGTCTGTGAGTCTTCTTCCACAACTATTTTCCCTGAAGTCAAACAACAGTGAAAGCCAATTTTCATCTTCTCTCTCTTCTCATTGAACTTATCCAATTAGAAAGAGTCCTTTGACTTCTATTAAACAAAGAGAAATTAGACAGTAGACTTAGAGCCCAAGAAGGAGAAAAATACTTTAAAATCCCGCCCAATTACCAGACTACCACCACTAGCTCCTTTAATTTTTTTTCTCTTTCTAATGCCAAAAAAGCTTTTACAAATTTCTCACTAGTTTCATCCCATTGTTTAGATACTATTTGGACATGGTCTTACTCCATTATATTGCCCATCCTTGACTGAAATTTGGGCAATGGACAGGGAGGGTGAGAGAAGACATATTGAGTATAAATAAAAGTAGAAAAGGGAGACTATTTCAATAAATATCTTGAACTTGCTTCTAGCTATTTTAAACTTGCTCAAATCTAAAGTGTATTTTTTAAAATACTCAATTTAGAATCAAAATCTATTTTTTTAAAAATGAATCCCATATGTTACAATTTACTTATACTTAACTTCTTAGGAACACTGTAAAGATTATTTGAGGTCAAGTCTTGCTTGAGTCTTATTAAATGTGTTAACCTACTAGGCCATGGGTTAAAAGAAGGGTGAGAAAGAACTCTTTCTTTTTTAACATTGAATGCCACTATACCATCTACTCTGTACAAAACTATAATATTTTATTTTTCACAAAACCAAATAAGTTGGTTTGCCAGCCAGAAGAATCATCAAGGCAATTTCAGTATTTCAACAAAACTGATTTAATTTAATAATATACTTTAAAATTAGTATAGAAATAGAATTAGGAAAACGTGTCACATGAAGCTTCTCCATTAAACCCAGCACAAGAAGCACATTGTTTCAACACGACCCTTCCATGAAAGAGTCTCATGCTTAATCAGAATGTTCAAGAAACACACTTACTCTGCTCTCCTTCCTCTACCTCAAGGTCCTAAGGTAACTTTAGAGAAATCTGGTGATAATCAAGATTACGGGACCTGATTCTTGCGACCTCACCTCCAAAAGAAGTGCATGGCTATCAGACCCATCCTGTAGTGGGGGTAACTTTGGTTTTTATCTCCATGGTACACTCTTTGCCTCCGTTTTAAATGGGTGCTACAGAAATCAGTTTAAAAGGAGGAATCATAGAAAAAAGAAGGGATGGCAAACCAGCTGTTGCCCTGATCCACACACTTCCTTCTTAGGTTCCTGGCATCTTCACCAGCATCCATAACTACAGTGTGAGGCAGATTACACAAACCTCAGGAACATACATTTATTGATAGCAAATGTTCTGAAAGCAAATGGGAGGCGATCTCTCTGGAGTATAATCCACCATAAATGAACTTAGTTCTTCTGGTAATTAGCTTTAAAATTTTTCAAGCCAAAATATGCCCCAATGCAAGAATCACAGTCCCTTAAAGTTCTCTTTTACTCTCAGCTCTTTTCAGATACCCACCATGGGCTTAACAAAGATAGCTGTTGGATACCAAATACCTGTTCTTGTTTTGAGTTTAATTCCAGAAAGTAACTACTATTACTCTTTATTATTTTCTTATACGCTATTTGGGTTTGAAGGGTATTTCAGTTTACAAAAGTACATGATAAAATTTTTAATGAATTGAGCAGAGTTCATCCTTCACCTTCCTAGAATTCCAGTAAATGAGAAAAACATGATTAGTTTTAAGACTTGCAATGTCCTTAAGGAGAAAAGCAAACTACTGTAAATCTCATCAAAAACACAGATCTTATGGGTACCAAGACCTTGGTACTTAGTTGTTAGATATGGCTTTTAACAGAAAAAGGAGAATGTTTGGTGGGTTTTTTTCTAAATTTTAACCAAATATTTCAGATTATTAAAGCTTAATTTGAATCATTTATTAATTCAACAAATATTTTTGTACCCACTTTTGCCAGACACTGTGTTAGGCACTGGCAAATCAATAGTGAACAACCTAGTTACATTGCCTGTCCTCATGGAGCTTGCAAAATGGTCAGGAAAAACAAAAGTTAAGTAAATATCACAGAAAATCTAAAGAACAAGACTTATGGCAGGCATGTGAAATCAAAGTACTGAGGGCTATGTGGAAGAGAGGCGCTAACCTGTTTGCTAGATCAAGGAAGACTTTCCTGCAAAAATAACATTCATGCTGAGACATAAAGTATGAATAGATGTTAATCAGCTTAGAGAGGTGGATGAAGGTAGAAGCCACATTTCAGGCAAGAAGAAAAGCATACACGAAGAACTCAGGTGTCTTTAAAACTATTTTATTTTCTGTCCAAATATTGTATTGTTTAATTTTTATGGATACCTAATGGTTGTACATATTTATGGGGTGCAAGTGATATTTTGATACAATGTGTAACGGCCAAATTTGGGTATTTGGGGTATCTATCATCTGAGACATTTATAACTTCTTTACGGTTGGGAACATTCTAAATCTACTCATCTAGTTATTATAGAAATATACAACAAATAAATTATTGTTAACTGTAGTCACCCCATTGTATTAGCAAACACTATCTCTTATTCCTTCTATCTAACTATATTTTTGCACCCATTAACCAAACCCTCCTCATCCCTGTTCCCCACTACCCTTCACATCCTCTGGTAGCCACCATTATACTCTCCACCTTCATGAGGTCAACATTTTAGCTCCCACATATAAGTGAGAACATGCTACCTTTGTCTTTATATGACTGGATTATTTCTCTTAACATGTCTTCCAGTTCTTCCATGTTGTTGCAAATGACAGGATTTCACTTTTTTTAATGGAGGACTAATATTCCATTGTGTATATATATCACATTTTCTTTATCCATTCATCTGTTGATGGACACTTACGTTTATTCCAATCTTGACTTTTCTGAATATCAAAGTATATACATGGGTGTACAGATATCTCTTTGATATGCTAATTTCTTTTCGTTTAAATATATACCAAGCAGTGGGATTGCTGGATCATATGGTAGTTCTTTTTTTTTTTTTTTTCACTTTTGAAATTTTATTTGAGAAAAAATAGAAATATTTCTTCTTTTGATCTTTACTTTTAAAGTCCCTTCAATTATTTTCTAAGAATATTATTTTATTTATTATTATTATTTTTTTTATTATACTTTAAGTTCTAGGGTACATGTGCATAACGTGCAGGTTTGTTACATATGTATACTTGTGCCATGTTGGTGTGCTGCACCCATCAACTCGACAGCACCCATCAATTCATCATTTATATCAGGTATAACTCCCAATGCAATCCCTTCCCCTACCCCCCTCCCCAAGATAAGCCCCGGTGTGTGATGTTCCCCTTCCCGAGTCCAAGTGATCTCATTGTTCAGTTCCCACCTATGAGTGAGAATATGTGGTGTTTGGTTTTCTGTTCTTCTGATAGTTTGCTAAGAATGACGGTTTCCAGCTGCATCCATGTCTCTATAAAGAACGCAAACTCATCGTTTTTTATGGCTGCATAGTATTCCATGGTGTATATGTGCCACATTTTCTTAATCCAGTCTGTCACAGATGGACATTTGGGTTGATTCCAAGTCTTTGCTATTGTGACTAGTGCTGCAATGAACATACGTGTGCATGTGTCTTTACAGCAGCATGATTTATAATCCTTTGGGTATATACCCAGTAATGGGATGGCTGCGTCATATGATACTTCTAGTTCTAGATCCTTGAGGAATCGCCATACTGTTTTCCATAATGGTTGAACTAGTTTACAATCCCACCAACAGTGTAAAAGTGTTCCTATTTCTCCACATCCTCTCCAACATCTATTGTTTCCTGACTTCTTAATGATTGCCATTCTAACTGGTGTGAGATGGTATCTCATTGTGGTTTTGATTTGCATTTCTCTGATGGCGAGTGATGACGAGCATTTTTTCATGTGTCTGTTGGCTGTATGGATGTCTTCTTTTGAGAAATGTCTGTTCATATCCTTTCCCCACTTTTTGATGGGGTTGTTTGTTTTTTTCTTGTATATTTGTTGGAGTTCTTTGTAGATTCTGGATATTAGCCCTTTGTCAGATGAGTAGATTGCAAAAATTTTCTCCCATTCTGTAGGTTGCCTGTTTACTCTGATGGTAGTTTCTTTTGCTGTGCAAAAGCTCTTTAGTTTAATTAGATCCCATGTGACAATTTTGGCTTTTGCTGCCATTGCTTTTGGTGTTTTAGACATGAAGTCCTTGCCCATACCTATGTCCTGAATGGTACTACCTAGATTTTCTTCTAGGGTTTTTATGGTATTAGGTCTAACATTTAAGTCTCTAATCCATCTTGAATTAATCTTCGTATAAGGAGTAAGGAAAGGATCCAGTTTCAGCTTTCTACTTATGGCTAGCCAATTTTCCCAGCACCATTTATTAAATAGGGAATCCTTTCCCCATTTCTTGTTTCTCTCAGGTTTGTCAAAGATCAGATAGCTGTAGATGTGTGGTATTATTTCTGAGGACTCTGTTCTGTTCCATTGGTCTATATCTCTGTTTTGGTACCAGTACCATGCTGTTTTGGTTACTGTAGCCTTGTAGTATAGTTTGAAGTCAGGTAGCGTGATGCCTCCAGCTTTGTCCTTTTGACTTAGGATTTTCTTGGCAATGTGGGCTCTTTTTTGGTTCCATATGAACTTTAAAGCAGTTTTTCCCAATTCTGTGAAGAAACTCACTGGTAGCTTGATGGGGATGGCATTGAATATATAAATAACCTTGGGCAGTATGGCCATTTTCACGATATTGATTCTTCCTATCCATGAGCATGGTATGTTCTTCCATTTATTTGTGTCCTCTTTTATTTCACTGAGCAGTGGTTTGTAGTTCTCCTTGAAGAGGTCCTTTACATCCCTTGTAAGTTGGATTCCTAGGTATTTTATTCTCTTTGAAGCAATTGTGAATGGAAGTTCATTCATAATTTGGCTCTCTGTATGTCTGTTACTGGTGTATAAGAATGCTTGTGATTTTTGCACATTAATTTTGTATCCTAAGACTTTGCTGAAGTTGCTTATCAGCTTAAGGAGATTTTGGGCTGAGATGATGGGGTTTTCTAAATATGCAATCATGTCATCTGCAAACAGGGACAATTTGACTTCTTCTTTTCCTAACTGAATACCCTTTATTTCTTTCTCTTGCCTGATTGCCCTAGCCACAACTTCCAACACTATGTTGAATAGGAGTGATGAGAGAGGGCAGCCCTGTCTTGTGCCAGTTTTCAAAGGGAATTTTTCCAGTTTTTGCCCATTCATTATGATATTGGCTGTGGGTTTGTCATAAATAGCACTTATGATTTTGAGGTACGTTCCATCAATAACGAATTTATGGAGCGTCTTTAGCATGAAGGGCTGTTGAATTTTGTCAAAGGCCGTTTCTGCATCTATTGAGCTAATCATGTGGTCCTTGTCTTTGGTTCTGTTTATATGCTGGATTACGTTTACTGATTTGCGAATGTTGAACCAGCCTTGCATCCCAGGGATGAAGCCCACTTGATCATGGTGGATAAGCTTTTTGATGTGCTGCTGAATCCGGTTTGCCAGTATTTTATTGAGGGTTTTTGCATTGATGTTCATCAGGGATATTGGTCTAAAATATTTTTTTTGTGTGTGTCTCTGCCAGGCTTTGGTATCAGGATGATGTTGGCCTCATAAAATGAGTTAGGGAGGATTCCTTCTTTTTCTATTGATTGGAATAGTTTCAGAAGGAATGGTACCAGCTCTTCCTTGTACCTTTGGTAGAATTCAGCTGTGAATCCATCTGGTCCTGGACTTTTTTTGGATGGTAGGCTATTAATTATTGCCTCAATTTCAGAGCCTGCTATTGGTCTATTCAGGGATTCAACTTCTTCCTGGTTTAGTCTTGGAAGAGTGTAAGTGTCCAGGAAATTATCCATTTCTTCTAGATTTTCTAGTTGATTTGCGTAGAGGTGTTTATAGTATTCTCTGATGGTAGTTTGTATTTCTGTGGGGTCGGTGGTGATATCCCCTTCATCAGTTTTTATTGCATCTATTTGATTCCTCTCTCTTTTCTTCTTTATTAGTCTTGCTAGCAGTCTGTCAATTTTGCTGATCTTTTCAAAAAACCAACTCCTGGATTCATTGATTTTTTGGAGTGTTTTTTGTGTCTCTATCTCCTTCAGTTCTGCTCTGATCTTAGTTATTTCTTGCCTTCTGCTAGCTTTTGAATGTGTTTGCTCTTGCCTCTCTAGTTGTTTTACTTGTGATGTTAGAGTGTCAATTTTAGATCTTTCCAGCTTTCTCTTGTGGGCATTTAGTGCTATAAATTTTCCTCTACACACTGCTTTAAATGTGTCCCAGAGATTTTGGTATGTTGTATCTTTGTTCTCATTGGTTTCAAAGAACATCTTTATTTCTGCCTTCATTTCGTTATGTAGCCAGTAGTCATTCAGGAGCAGGTTGTTCAGTTTCCATGTCGTGGAATGGTTTTGATTGAGTTTCTTAGTCGTGAGTTCTAGTTTGATTGCACTGTGGTCTGAGAGACAGTTTGTTATAATTTCTGTTCTTTTACATTTGCTAAGGAGTGCTTTACTTCCAAGTATGTGGTCAATTTTGGAATAAGTACAATGTGGTGCTGAGAAGAATGTATATTCTGTTGATTTGGGGTGGAGAGTTCTATAGATGTCTATTAGGTCTGCTTGGTGCAGAGATGAGTTCAATTCCTGGATATCCTTGTTAACTTTCTGTCTCGTTGATCTGTCTAATGTTGACAGTGGAGTGTTGAAGTCTCCCATTATTATTGTATGGGAGTCTAAGTCTCTTTGTAAGTCTCTAAGGACTTGCTTTATGAATCTGGGTGCTCCTGTATTGGGTGCATATCTATTTAGGATAGTTAGCTCTTCCTGTTGAATTGATCCCTTTACGATTATGTAATGGCCTTCTTTGTCTCCTTTGATCTTTGTTGGTTTAAAGTCTGTTTTATCAGAGACTAGGATTGCAACTCCTGCTTTTTTTTTTTTTCTCCATTTGCTTGGTAGATCTTCCCCCATCCCTTTATTTTGAGCCTATGTATGTCTCTGCATGTGAGATGGGTCTCCTGAATACAGCAGACTGATGGGTC
The DNA here is from genome assembly GCF_009764315.1 of Trachypithecus francoisi. Lineage (NCBI taxonomy): Eukaryota > Metazoa > Chordata > Mammalia > Primates > Cercopithecidae > Trachypithecus > Trachypithecus francoisi. Next base: position 43,948,398 of record NW_022681460.1, read on the forward strand.
TTGACTCTTGATCCAGTTTGCCAGTCTGTGTCTTTTAATTGGAGCATTTAGTCCATTAACATTTAAAGTTAATATTGTTATGTGTGAACTTGATCCTGCCATTATGATATTAACTGGTTATTTTCCTCGTTAGTTGATGCAGTTTCTTCCTAGCCTCGATGGTCTTTACATTTTGGCATGTTTTTGCAATGAATGGTACTGGTTGTTCCTTTCCATGTTTAGTGCTTCCTTCAGGGTCTCTTATAAGGCAGGCCTGGTGGTGACAAAATCTCTAAGCATTTGCTTATCTGTAAAGGATTTTATTTCTCCTTCACTGATGAAACTTAGTTTGGCTGGATATGAAATTCTGGGTTTAAAATTCTTTTCTTTAAGAATGTTGAATATTGGTCCCCACTCTCTTCTGGCTTGTAGAGTTTCTGCCAAAAGATCTGCTGTTAGTCTGATGGCTTCCCTTTGTGGGTAACCCGACCTTTCTCTCTGGCTGCCCTTAAGATTTTTTCCTTCATTTCAACTTTGGTGAATCTGGCAATTATGTGTCTTGGAGTTGCTCTTCTGGAGGAGTATCTTTGTGGTGTTCTCTGTATTTCCTGAATTTGAATGTTGGCCTGCCCTACTAGGTTGGGGAAGTTCTCCTGGATGATATCCTGAAGAGTGTTTTCCAACTTGGTTCCATTTTCCCCCTCACTTTCAGGCACCCCAATCAGACGTAGATTTGGTCTTTTTACATAATCCCATACTTCTTGCAGGCTTTGTTCATTTATTTTTCTTCTTTTTTCTTTTGTTTTCTCTTCTCACTTCATTTCATTCATTTGATCCTCAATCACTGATACTCTTTCTTCCAGTTGATCGACTTGGTTACTGAAGCTTGTGGATTTGTCACGTATTTCTCGTGTCATGGTTTTCATCTCTGTCATTTTGTTTATGACCTTCTCTGCAGTAATTAGTCTAGCTGTCAATTCTTCCACTTTTTTTTCAAGATGTTTAGTTTCTTTGTGCTGGGTACGTAATTCCTCCTTTAGCTCTCAGAAGTTTGATGGACTGAAGCCTTCTTCTCTCATCTCGTCAAAGTCATTCTCTGACCAGCTTTTATCCATTGCTGGTGATGGGCTGCACCCCTTTGCCGGTGGAGATGTGCTCTTATTTTCTGAATTTCCAGCTTTTCTGCCCTGCTTTTTCCCCATCTTTGTGGTTTTATCTGCCTCTGGTCTTTGATGATGGTGACGTACTGATGGGGTTTTGGTATAGGTGTCCTTCCTGTTTTATAGTTTTCCTTCTAACACTAAGGACCCTCAGCTGTAGGTCTGTTGGAGATTGCTTGAGGTCCACTCCAGACCCTGTTTGCCTGGGTATCAGCAGCAGAGGTTGCAGAAGATAGAATATTGCTGAACAGCAAGTGTACCTGTTTGAGTCTTACTTTGGAAGCTTCCTCTCAGGGGTGTACTCCACCCTGTGAGGTGTGGGGTGTCAGACTGCCCCTAGTGGGGGATGTCTCCCAGTTAGGCTACTCAGGGTTCAGGGACCCACTTGAGCAGGCAGTTTGTCCCTTCTCAGATCTCAACGTCCGTGTTGGGAGATCCACTGCTCTCTTCAAAGCTGTCAGACAGAGTCGGTTGCGTCTGCAGAGGTTCCTGTTGCCTTTGTTGTTGTTGTTGTTAACTGTGCCCTGTCCCCAGAGGTGGAGTCTACAGAGACAGGCAGGTTTCTTTGAGCTGCTGTGAGCTCCACCCAGTTCGATCTTCCCAGCAGCTTTGTTTACCTACTTAAGCCCCAGCAATGGCGGGCGCCCCTTCCCCAGCCTCGCTGCTGCCTTGCGGTTAGATCGCAGACTGCTGTGTTAGCAATATGGGAGGCTCCGTGGTCGTGGGACCCTCCTGGCCAGGTGTGGGATATATTCTCCTGGTGTACCCGTTTGCTTAAAGTGCAGTATTGGGGTGGGAGTCACCCAATTTTCCAGGTGTTGTGTGTCTCAGTTCCCCTGGCTAGGAAAAGGGATTCCCTTCCCCCTTGCGCTTCCCAGGTGAAGCAATGCCTTGCCCTGCTTCAGCTCTTGCTGGTCGGGCTGCAGCAGCAGACCAGCACCGATTGTCCAGCACTCCCTAGTGCGATGACCCCAGTACCTCAGTTGACAATGCAGAAATCACCAGTCTTCTGTGTCCCTGGCGTTGGGAGTTGGAGACTGGAGCTGTTCCTATTCGGCCATCTTCAGTATTTCTTTTTTTAAATCAACTTTTATTTTAGCTTCATGGGTAGGTATGCAGTTTTGTTAAATGGTTATATTGCCTGATGCTGAAGTTTGGGTTATTAATGATTCCATTACCCAGGTACTGAGCATAGAACCCAATAGTTTTTTCATCCTTTGCCTTCCTCCTTCCCTCCATCATCTAGTAGTCCCCAGTTTCTTTTGTTGCTATCTTTATGTCCATGAGTACTCAATGTTTAGCTCCCACTTATCAGTCAAAACATGTAGCGTTTGGTTTTCTCTCCTTGCATTAATTCACTTAGAATAATGGCCTTCAGCTCCATCCATGTTGCTGCAAAGGACATGATTTTGTTCTTTTTTATGGCTGTGTAGCATTCCATAGCATATATGTACCATATTTTGTTTAGCCAGTCCACCATTGATGGGCACCTATGTTGATTTCCATATCTCTGCTATTGTGAATAGTGGTGAAATGAAAATACAAGTGCATATGTCTTTTTGATAGAATGATGTATTTTCTTTTGGATATGTACCCAAGAATGGCATTGCTGGGTAATATGGTAGCTCTGTTTTAAATTCTTTGAGAAATCTTCAAACTGCTTTCCACAATGGCTCAATTACTTTACATTCCCACTAACAGTGTACAAGCATTCCTTTCATTCCACAGCCTCACCAACATTTCTTGTTTTCTTGCCCTTTTAATAGTAGCCATTCTGACTGGTGTGAGATGGTATTTCATGATGGTTTTGATTTGCATTTCTCTGATGACGAGTAATGTGAAGCATTTTTACATACGTTCGTTGGCTACTTGTATGTCTTCTTTTGAGAGTAATCTGTTCATGTCTTTTGCTCATTTTTAATGGAGTTATTTAGCTTTCTGCTTGTTCAGTTGTTTAAGTTCCTTATAGATTCTGAATATTAGACCTTTGTTGGATGCATAGTTTGCAAATATTTTTGCCTATTCTGTAGTTTGTCTATTCTGTTGTTAGTTTATTTTGCTGTGCAAAAGCTCTTTAATTAGCTCCTACTTGTCAATTTTTGTGTTTGTTGCAATTGTTTTTGAGAACTTAGTCATAAATTCTTTCCCAAGGCCAATGTCCAGGAAGGTATTTCCTAGGTTTTCTTCTAGGATTCTTATAGGCTGGGTTCTTACATTAGAATCTTTAATCCATCTTGAGTTAATTTTATATATGATGAAAGGTAGGAGTATAGTTTCATTCTTCTGCATATGGCTAGCCAGCTATTCCAGCACCATAAATAATGAATTCTTTTCCCGTTGCGTATTTTTGTCAGCTTTGTCAAAGATGAGATGGCTGTAGGTGTGCAGCTTTATTTCTGGATTCACTATTCTGTTCCATTGGTCTATGTCTGTTTTTGTACCAGTACCATGCTGTTTTGGTTACTGTAGGCTTATAGTATAGTTTGAAATCAGGTAATGTGATGCCTCTGGCTTTGTTCTTTGTGATTAGGATTACTTTGGCTATTCAGGCTCCTTTTTGGTTTCCTGTGAATTTTAGAATAGCTTTCTCTAGTTCTGTGGAAAATTATGTTGGTAGTTTGATATGAATAGTGTTAAATCTATAGATTGCTTTAGGCAGTATGGCCATTTAATGATGTTGATTCTTCCAACCTATGAGCATGGAATGTTTTTCTATCTGTTTATCTGTTTGTTCATCTATGATGTCTTTTAGCAGTGTTTTGTAGTTCTCCTTGTGGAGATCTTTCACCTTCTTTGTTAGATGTATTCCTAGGTAGTGTGTGTGTGTATGTCTATTATAAATGGGACTGTGTTCTTGATTTGGCTCTCAGCTTGAACATTATTGGTGCATAGAAATGCTACTGATTTGTGTATATTGATGTTGTATACTGAAACTTTACCGAAGACATTTATGAGTTCTAGTAACCTCTTGGCAGAGTCTTTAGGTGTAGAATCATAGCATCCGTGAAGATAGATAGTTTGATTTCTTCCTTTCCTATTTGGATGCCTTTTATTTCTTGCTCTGGCCTGATCACTCTGGTTAGCACTTCCAGTGCTATGATGAACAGGAATAGTGAAAGTAGGCACCCATGTCTTGATTCAGTTCTCCAGGGGAATGCTTCCAGTTTTTGCCCATCCAGTATGATGTTGGTATGGCAATGTCAAAAATTGCAATTATTATGTTGAGGCATGTTCCTTCAATGCCTCATTTCTTGAAGGTTTTGGTGGGCGAGGTGGAGGGCGCCTGTAGTCCCAGCTGCTCGGGAGGCTGAGGCAGGAGAATGGCGTGAACCCAGGAGGCGGAGCTTGCAGTGAGCCGAGATCGCGCCACTGCACTCCAGTCTGGGTGACAGAGCAAGACTCCGTCTCAAAAAAAAAAAAAAAAATAGTGATCCCTGTTCCTTTTTGTTTTCCATTTGCATAGCAGATCTTTATCCAACTTTTTACTTCGAGGCTTTATCTGTAAGGTGGGTCTCTAAAAGACAGCAATTGAATGGGTCTTGCTTTTTCATCTAACTTGCCACTCTGTGTCTTTTAAGTAAGGCATTTAGACCGTTTACATTCAAGGTTAATAGTGATATGTTAATCACAATAGGATAGGTTTTGAGGTTGTTACCTGATGGCTTTGTAGTTTCTATTGTGTGGTTGCTTTATAGGGTGTGTGGGTTATGCACTTCAGTGTGTTTTTCTGGTAGCAGACATTCTTTTGTTTCCATGTTTAGGACTCCCTTCATTATCTCTTGTAAGACTAGACTACTGGTAAAAAATTATGGTAGCACTGGCTTGCCTGGAAGAGTTTATTTCTCCTTTGCTTATGAAGCTTAGTTTGGCAGGATGTGTCATTTTTAGTTGGAATTTCTTTTCTTAACAAAATGCTGGAATAAGCCCCCAGTCTCTACAGGCTTGTAAAGTTGCTGCTGAGAAGGCTTGTAAAGTTGCTGTTGAGAAGTCCACTGTTAACCTGACAGGGTTCCCTCTGTATGTGATCTGACCTTTTTCTCTAGTTGCCATTAAGATTTTTTCGATAGCATTGACCTTGGACAGTCTGATGACTACATGCCTTGGTGATATTCATTTTGTATAGTATCTAAAAGGTGTTCTCTGCATTTCTCATATCTGGATGTCTACTTCTCTTACAAGATTAGGGAAGTTATCTTGTATTATTCTCTCAAATATGTTTTCCAGGTTAGTTGCTTTTTTTCCTTCTCTCTTAAGAATGCCAGTAATTTGTCGTTTTGGTTGCTTTACATAATCCCATATTTCATGAAGACTGTTCACTTTTTTAAATTCTTTTTTCTTTGTTTTTGTCTGACTGGATTTGTTTGAAAGATTGGTCTTTAAGCTCTGAAATTCTTTTCAGAAAAGAATTTCAGAAAAGAATTTTGCTTGGTCCAATCTATTGATAAAGCTTCCAATTGTATTTTGGAATTCCTTAAGTGAGCTTTTCAATTCCAGAAGCTCTAATTAATTTCCTTTTAAAGATGTTTATCTGTTTCTTCATTTCTTGGATTGCTTTAGAAGTTTCTTTGTGTTTATTTTCAACCTTATCTTGGATCTTGTTGAACTTCCTCACAATTCATGTTTTGAATTTTTTGTCTGTCAATATGGAGTTTCCATTTTGGTCCGTGACCACTGCTGGAGAACTAGTATGATTTTTGGTGGTGTCACTACAATCAGATTTTTCATGGTGCCAGAATTTTTACTCTGGTTCCTCCTCATTTGGAGATGCTGGCACTTCTAACTTCTGTAATTATTTTCTTGCAGGTAGGATTTTTTCTTTTTCTTTCTTTCCCTATAATATTACTGTGGGGATTTTTTCCCTTCCCCCTTCTCCCCACTCCCTAGGGTTTGCATCTGTAGAGAATGCTGGGTATGGTCTTTTAGCTTTGCTTCTATAGCCGTATGTACGTCTTTCAGCAGATTTCATGTTGGCCTATGTTGTGTGACTTATATACCAGTAGAGAACACTTCTAGGTAAGAGCTGGCTGCAGCCAAAATGACTGGGTATATATTTGATGCTTGTTTACTTGCAGAAGCTCAGTCCTGGAAGGTGTGGGGGCCATGATGGGTGGGAATGGACCAAGCAGGCCTGCCTACAGATGTTCTGACAGTAAGCACAAGACCTGCACTGAAGGAGAATCCAGTGGGTGGCCACCAAGTGCCTAGAGGTATGCCTAGACTGTGGAACTGGGAAACCTCCTCAGCCTCAAGTTATCTGCATGGGAATAAGGAGTGGCCTAAACTCCTAATCCAGGACAAGGGGTGCTCCACTAGCCTGGAGATCTGCCAAGGCATGGAACAGAGAGGGCTCCTTTGCACCAGGACCTCTGCACAGGAAGGGTGGGGCAGCTCAGGCTGTTGATTCAGGCAAGCTAGTGTTCTGAATGCCTACAGATCTGTCCAGGTATGGAGCGGAGAGGAACCAGCTACACCATGATCTATGTCCAAGAAAAATGGGCCAGCTTGGGTTGCTGAACCAGATGAGAGGGTGTTCCAAATGCCTGGAGATCTGCCTGGGTGTGAAGCAGAGAGGACCTGCCTGTACCAGGATCTGTTTATGAGCCAGATGCCATCATGGGGGCTGTCTTCTGGTGTTCTTCTCTCCGGGATCTGGGATAACCTTCATGATTCTGGTAGATTCCTATTTTCCTTGTTGAATTAAAGCTCACAGAGTTCCTCTTTATGCACTGTTGCTATTTCCAAATGGCTGAGGGTACACTAAAAGCCTCTAGTCCACCATCCTGGAAAAAAAACAGTATTTCTATTTTTACTGGTTTTTTCTTTTGAGGTGGAGTCTCACTTTGTCACCAAGGCTGGAGTGCAGTGGCGCTATCTTCGTTCTCTGCATGCTCCACCTCCCAGGTTCATGCCATTCTCCTGCCTCAGCCTCCCAAGTACCTGGGACTACAGGCAGCTGCCACCACACCTGGCTAATTTTTTGTAGTTTTAGTAGAGATGGAGTTTCACCGTGTTAGGCAGGATGGTTTCCATCTCCTGACCTCGTGATCCGCCCACCTCCGCCTTCCAAAGTACTGGGATTACAGGCTGAGCCACAATGCCTGGCCTATTTTTAGTTTTTTGAAGAGCCTGAATACTGTTTTCCACAGTAGCTGTACTAATTTACATTCCCACCAACAGTGTAAGAGCATTTCCCTTTCTCTGCATCTTCACCAGCATTTGTTTACTATCTTTTTTGTATTAGCCACTTTAACTATAGTGAGATGATATCTCATTGTGATTTTGATTTGCATTTCTTTGATGATTAGTGATGTTGAGCATTTTTTCATATGTCTCTTGGCAATTTGGATGTCTTCTTTTAAGTGTTGTCTATTCAGATCTTTTCCCCATTTTTAATTGAATTTTATTTTTTGCTGTTGACTTATTTAAGTTTCTTATATATTCTGATTATTAATCCCTTGTCAGTGGGATAGTTTTCAAATATTTTTCCCATTTTTTGGGTTTCTTCTTCACTTTATTGATTATTTCCTTTGATATGCAGAAGTTTTTAGCCTGATAAAAATCCCATTTGTCAAGTTTTGCTTCGGTTGCCTGTTCTTCTGAGGTCTTGCTGAAGAAATCTTTGCCCAGACCAATGTCCTGAAGCACTTCCCCAAACACACACATACACACACACATGCACACTAAATTGGCCTTATTCTTCTGTATCAGAACAAGACACTGTATGGGAATATTACAGAAAGAAAAGGTACTATTGCTATGAATATGTGTTGTTTATTGCCTGCTGGGCATTGTTTGTTGGTAATAGGACCTTACTTTTTCTTTAAAGGTACCATATCTACTTCAGTTCATGTAGCTTGGGTGGGTCTGACTGCAATCCTACCCTTCCTGGGTCTAGATTTAGCCTATCAGGATGTTCCATCCCTCTGGGAGTGCTCAGACATAGGTAACTGACTCAAACAGATGAATCAGAGTCATCCTTCAAATTTTGTAGACACTCTCAGGAGAAAAGAAGCTATATTGCTGCTAAAGTTGCTGTGAGGCTCTATTGGTTAGTCTGGAGTTTCTGGGGGCCATCTTAACTGCCTTCTGAACAGAACCTGCCTAAAAGAAGTTAATACAAAGATGAGCAGAATGAGGGATGAAGAGAGATCCATTCGTCTGCACCCCTGAATCTAGGTACACCAAAATAGTGAATCAATGCATTCTTCTTTCCCTCCCTACTTTTAAATTAAACTTTTAAATTATCAATTGCAACCAAAATAATTCCTATATTAAAACTTGACAAACATAGCATTTATTTTTCTTTAACTAGATTCCATAAGAAACTATAAAAGAACCATTTACTTACCCACCACAGCTCTTTTTCCTTTCTAGTTTGCTACTATTTGTTCTAAGGTGTCTATACTCAGTGTACCTTTTCTCACCTCCATTGGGCCCCAAAATAATAAAAAATAAGTTTGGCTTTGCCAATTCACATTTAGTCCTTGCTTGATATTGACACTCAAGACTTACCTTTTCTAGGAAGTTCTCCCTGATTTCTCTATACATCTATTGCCATTCCCTTCTCTCCAAGGCATTCTTCATTCTCTCTGCACTCTCATACCACTGGCCTGACCCCTATGCTTCTCCTGTAAAACTAGGAGCTCCTTGGCATCAGGACTTTTCATCTTTATTTTTCCACTCCCTAGTAAGTAGCAATTGCCCTGTCCCTGAAGGCTCTATGTAAATGTGTACTAATTAACTCAAAATCTTTACAAAAATTCAAACTGTCTGCATTGTGGGAAAAAGAAAATAAATGAGGAAGCTGAGGTGGGTGGATCACGAGGTCAGGAGATTGATACCATCCTGGCTAACATGGTGAAACCCAGTCTCTACTAAAAAAAAAAAAAAAAAAAATTAGCAGGGCGTGGTGATGGGCGCCTGTAGTCCCAGCTACTCAGGAGGCAGAGGCAGGAGAATGGTGTGAATCTGGTAGGTAGAGCTTGCAGTGAGCCGAGATGGCGCCACTACACTCCAGTCTGGGCGACTGTGCAAGACTGTCTCAAAAAAAAAAAAAAAAGAAAGAAAGAAAAGAAATGGAAAGGAATTCAGAAACTCTATTGATTTTTTTGTTTGTTTTTTGAAAAGGAGCAGTTTATAAGTACTTCTCAAATTAACTATTTGAATCGATAACAAATTATACAACTTTTTCTGTTTATTGTTAAAAATTTTATCTGCTATTGCAATCATTTTCATGAGTATTATATAAATGGTCTGTTAGACATCCCCATCAGGGGAAGCTTTAGGTTTTCTGGCTGTACTTACAGCTGTAAGTACAATCCTAGAGAAAGCATTTTCTCTTGTCTTAGCAACAGTTTCTTCTCTTATTAAAATGTTCAAAATTAATTTAACAAATCTCAGAGTGGGTAAGCATTCGGTCTCTGGAGGCAGACTTCTGGCTTTGAACTGCAGCTCTGCCATTTACTAATTTAGGTAAGTTACTTACCGTCTCTAAGCCTCAGTTTCTCACTTGCATAATGGACATAAGAATGGTACCTACCTAATAGTGGGTTTACAAGTTCTCAGTGAACAATATCAACAAGGTACAGAGTCCTATTTGTTCTAAGGCTCTGTGTGCTCTGTGCTTTACAAAACAATTCAGTGTGGGTAGTATATGCAGTCCTGTCCTCAAGAAGTTTACTGTCTGGCTTGCCCAACATCAAACTCTCTTATAGCAGAGGATACGTAGAATGAGGCTGCTCTACTACAAAGTCCCAGAGCTTTGGAAAGCATGTAAGAGTGTGTATGTGGTTTCCTAGTTAAAATCCCTCTTCATAGTAAACCTAAAGAGATAATTACAGCAATGAGAAGAGCCTAATGAAACTGTATGATCCTGGCCCCTAAGCAGGACGCTGCCTTATATCAGCAAGGAACTGCTATAACCAACCGACACTCATAAAGCTGCCTGCCCTTGTCTGAATAAAGGCTGGAGAGGGGCATTGTCAGATAAGATCACCACTAAAATCTTCTGAGCCTTTTGAAGTCAAATTTTTGCCCCCACATTCCAGCCTGCCCTCCTTTGCCTAGTGCACAGAGCTCAGCCTGGAGTGGTCAGACCGTGATCAAATCTTCTTACCATGGAACACGTATCATTCGTTTCCTTCATCTGGACACTTTCTGACCATGAGGAAATTTGGAACTTACCTGGTTGTTACGCAGTGAAAATCCTTTCTTCACATGTCTTATTTGCAGCCACCCAACATAGTCACTGAAACAATTCACAAACTTCTCACACAATTACTCATTAGTGCATGGTGACAACCACTCATTTTCTAGCTTTAAGGATGCTGCTAAAGGAAACTCGAAAAATAAATAAAAGAATTGAAGAGAAAATTCTAACTTGCTAGATTCCTTCCTCTCAATCCTTTTTCTCTAGCCACACCTCTTGGTAATGATTACATTTCTAGTAGATTGCTACAGAAGTTGTTTTATGAGTATAGACTGTTGTAGGTGAAGTTTATAAACATTCTTTGTCAAATGAGATATATTCATATATATTCTAATTTTGCCTCAAAATCTACCCATAAAATAATGAAATAAAAGCATTACCTAAAAAAGGTAAATACAATTAGAGGGTTAACATTGTGACCAGAGAAGTGCTAAGTTAAAAAACATCTGTGAATACAAAGGCCTGGTTATTTGTGGAAGATGTCTGGGGGTCACCACAGTCAGAGGGGTTAACAGAGCTGTGAGGGGAACAAACAGACAACCAACTTTATTTTTTTTGAGACGGAGTCTCGCTCTGTTGCCAGGCTGGAGTGCAGTGGCACAGTCTCGGCTCACTGCAACCTCTGCCTCCTAGATTCAAACGATTCTCCCTCCTCAGCCTCCCGATTAGCTGGGACTACAGGCCTGCGCCACTACACCCAGCTAATTTTTTGTATTTTCAGTACGGATGGGGTTTCACCATCTTGACCAGGATGGTCTTGATCTCTTGACCTCATGATCCACCCACCTTGGCCTCCCAGACTGCTGGGATTACAGGCGTCAGACAACCTTTTAAAGATTTTAAATTTTGTCCCTAGGTGCTGTTGGGACAAAACAACAACAACAACAAAAGAAATTAATGATGATTAATGATGTGAGAATTTTGGAAATTCCATCCCAATGCATTACTCAAGAGTATTTCTTGCAAAGAAGTATAAGGCACAGTTACCCAAAAAGTGTGACAAAGTTGTGCTGGTAGTACAAGAAGGAAAAACTGAGACCAGCCTGAACAACATGGTGAGATCCCACCTCTACCAAAAAAAAAAAATAGCTGGCATGATGGTGCACATCTGTAGTCCCAGTCAATTGGGAGGCTGAGGTGGGAGGATTGCTTGAGCCTGAGAGATTAAGGCTACAGTGAGCTGTGACCACACCATTGCATTCCAGCCTCAGAAACAGAACAATATCTTGTCATAAAAAACTAAAATAAATAAATTTTTAACTGAAACAATCAGTACCTATAAGCTAGGATGAAAGTTCAGTAAAAACAAATAATAACCAGTCATTTGGCCATCTCTGTAGCTAAACTTCAGAGTTTCTTTCTTAAAAGACAGATCTCAGAGACAAAAAGAATTCAGAGGGTTTAAACACAATACTTTTTCACCAAACTACAGAGTTTATTCTAACCATCAACCAAGTGAGAAATGAATCTGTTCATTTGGCAAATGGGTTAAAAAAGCATTCCAGGTTCTCCAGCTGAGAGCATGTAACAGTTTCTATGTTTTTCCACTTTCAGGCAAGAAGAAATGATAGATAAATTGGTCTATAGTCAAGTAAATTAGTACTGTAGAGATAAGAGATACAACTTGTGACACAGCTGGCCTGGACTGAGAGAAGATTCAGTAACAATATAAAATAGCAGGAATGATAGCTATGTGATTCCTCAACACCTACCTGGAATAATCAACCATCTTTAGGATTGCAGACCCCACCACTCCTGTGTTGCTTTGTAATCAAAATGACACACCTGGGCAGTTTCCCCAACTGCCTGGTAAATTCAGTTTTCAAATACTAAGGTACTATATGGCATGGTGACTTTACCATTACTCCAGGGTGGGAAGTGACTTTCCACTGTTTGCGGATTACCAAAAGGAATAAAGCATATTTGACAGTCCCATCTTCATAAAGTCATTTTACTTCTCATCTTCTCAAGCTTCTCTCTCTACTAGTAGCATCAACAGCTTTTGGGTAGGATGTGTTCGCAAGCATAGAAATGTGTCATGGAGATCCCAACTGAGCAACTGATCTCCACTGATCTCAGAACACCAAATTATAGAGTAAAATGTGACATGAATAATTATTTGTAGTCCCTTCTTCTTTGCCATCTGTTCCAACTCAGCCCTGACCACTTATCAGACTGAGCATATGCAATAACCATTGGATCTTAACACCTTTGTGTTAATTCCAAGCACTCCTTATTCCGAAGCCTTCTCTCTGCCAAAATAAAGACTGCTCCCAACTTCTTTCTGTAAAGATCACATGCTGCTGCACTGCATTTACAGGGTCTGCATCCCATCTGCTATCTGGCAGAAAAAGATGCTTCAAAATGTGTGACATAATCTAGGGTAACATCCAACTGTTATCCTGGACAAATTTACTGGCATTTGTGATGTGTTTAACACCCAGTCTTCCCAGTTCTGTTAATATTGTATTCTGTTCACCTTCATCTCCACTTTATTTCTGCTGTAGAGATTTGTATGTTATAATTACTGTAACTGATGTACAGTCAAAATCTTAAACAATATTCCACACTCTAATAGCATTATCCTAGCCTTAGAACTTCCTGTTCTCTCGTATACTTGCTTTTGACCACACTGCAATCTTCAACTCCTTGAACCTCCATTTCTTTTCAATTTATCTTTCTATGCCAATCCTCATTTCCTTTCTTACCATTTAACTTTCTTGACCCATGTTCTCTGCCACACTTTCAATAAAACGTCAACCATAGATGGCACCAAATACCTACTTTCTCTCTTCCAAACTCTGGGCTGATGACTGAAAAATCACACACACACACACACACACACACATACACACACACACAAATATGACATGGGTACATCATAAATTCATAATATCTTAACAAGTGATTCTGCAAGATTAAGTAATACAGAAGATACTCACACCTAGAAATTCTACCAATACCATTGAAGAACTTCATGGACAGGAAGACTTGTACAAGGGAGTTCAGTAAAGATGTGTTTGTGATAGAAGAAAGGAAGAAGTAAATCAATTGCCAATCAGGAACATGGATTAATACTCTCTGTTATATTCAAACAATGACATAGCTAGCCCTCTGATCCCAGCATCCTCCACTACTCTAACTTCTTCTCTCCCGGAGAAAATATAACAAGAACTTTCTCAACTACTTGCTCCTATTCACACACCTATAAATGTATGTGCACCTTTGCCTCTCCTCATTTGCACCTTTTCTAACTTAGTAGAAGGGTTTCTTCCTTCAATTCTCTATATTCCACCCCGCTACCAACAAATTCTTGGTGATCTCCTTTCATTGGATATCCCTTGTCTCAACTTTGTCTTCATTAGCTCCATTTGAGTCCTTCATTCAACACAAAATACTGAATGCCAAGCATGACCCTGCCCTCTGTTAAGCGCTAAAGATGCTACTAAGCACAATACAGATGTGGCCACTACCATCATGGAGCTTAGGCAACACCTATCACTCTTGGGTGGCACTTCCCTTTCAGCCTGTATGAATACTAAAGCCTTTCCCTTTCTCTCTTTCTTATAACTAAACTTCTCAAAATATGTCTGAATTCACTGTTTCCACTTACTCTCCTCTTTAACATATTGCCCTCTGACTTCTAAAATCTCTCTAGCCAATATTATGTATAAATTTCCCATTTAATGCAATGGACACTTTTTATTTCCTCTCTTGACTTTTCTTGAATGATTGACACTCCAAACTTCCTTGAAATTTTTTCTTACTATCAGTGGCATTATAATTTTCTGGATTTCTTCTAACAGCTACAGCCACTCCTCTTGCCCTACTCAGCCCTAAAGTGTGGTATTATCAAAATTATCACCTCAGGTGTTTTAACACACTCCACATTTTCCTTAAAAGACTCATTCAATCCCATCCCATAATCTAGAAACCTCTGTATTATGATGACTCTTAATACCTGGCTTCAGTATAAACCTCACCCCTGAATTCCTTTCTTATACCTCATAGTGCCAACTGAACATCCCCATCTGGGCAGGTACCTCAAACCAACACTTCCAGGATAGGATAATAACTCTCCCACTAATAAGAATTATAACAACTGATAAAATACCAGAAAATGTTACTATAAAATATCTAAGACCAAACCAAGGCAGCCAATATTTGAGCCAAGGGAAGCATATTGATGTGAGGCCTATGTTCACAGCAGTTTTCACCCGCAGGGCATTTGTCAATCACAGGGCAAGATGAAAAGGCCAAAGAGAAACAGCAGTATACCGTTGGAATTCAAAGCTACAAAGACAGCCAGGACTTGAAAGATCAAATTCCAGAGAAAGGAAACCACAGAGAAGCGTGACTAGTAGTTTGTTTAAAATGTAAAACATGCAAGGTGGATCTCTGATAGATCAAGCAGAAAGCATCAATAAAAGACTAAAAAGCTAAGCACAGAGTTGTTACACTCTTACTCTGTTAAGGAGACAAAAACTGGAGTTTAGGGTTCACCAAAGAAGGGTCCGGTCTTTTTTGAGATCTCTTGAAGGTGTATTCCATAGAAGTAAGGACAAACTGGAAACAGTTCAGCCTCAACCAGATCAAAGTTATTTTCTCTTACTCAACCAACCTACCAAAAGAAATTTAAATCCTCTGTGAAAGAAGATAACATTATCCAAAGCCTCTATATTTTGTCACTTACAGGGTATATCATTCTATAAAAAAATTCCAATGATGAAATAAAACAGGGCCTCATGACTGAAATCAAGATAAAAAGCAAGCAATAAAAGTACATTGAGAGGTAATATAAATATCAAAGTTATATAAAGCAGACATTAAAATAATTATTAGCAGTATTTCTAGGAAAAAATATAAATAAATGGAGTCTGTTATTAGAGTACTGAAATCTACCACAAAAGCATCAAATGAAACTTGTAGAACTGAAAAACACATTTATAAAGAAGAACTCAAAGATAATTTCTATAGGATAGATACACCAAAAGAGAGGACTAGTACATTGGTCAGGTTAAAAGATCAAGATTGATACTCGGAAAAAAAGGATTAAAATACCTAAAAAAGTAAGAGACAATAGAACATAAATAATATACATGTAATTGGAGTCTCAAAAGGAGAAGAGACAGAGAATAAAGAAAAAGCGATATTTAGATATAACTAGGTAAGAATTTACCCACTGATTCAAAAAAGTTTATGAACCCATATAGGATATATACAAACAGAACTATATCTGGGCAACCAAAGACAAAGAGAAATTTTAAAGGTCGCCAGAGAAAAGAAGATATTATTTTTAGAGAAGCTACCAAAAAGACTGAAAGCTGAGTTTTTAACAAAAACAATAAAAGTCAAAGTTGAAAGAAAAATGACTGTCAACATAGAATTTTATTACTGGTGCAAATAATCTTCTAGAAAGAAGGCAAAATAAAAATGACTTCAGACAAACAAAACCTAAGAGAATTCATAGTCAGCAAGCCTAAACCAAAAGAAATACCAAATTAAGTTATTTTGGCAAAATAAAAATTATCTCAGATGGAAGTATGGTAATGCAAGAAGGGATGAGAAGCACTGGAAAATGGTAAACATGCTGCTGATACTAAATAAAACTTGATTACTTGGTTGTTTAAAGTGGTAACACTAATGTATTGTGAGTTTTATAACAAATGTAGAGGTTAAATATATGACAGCAATTTTATGTAGGACAGGTAGTAGATGAAATTAAAGTGTTTAAGGTCCTTGCATTATATAGAAAATCAGAACCTGATTAGAACTTAATTTAAAGCAGGCTTTCATAAGATAGAGATGCTTGTTATAGGCTAGATTAACCATTAAGCAATGTTTTGCTAACAAACTAAAATATGGAAAAAAATGAAGCAGTAAAAATAAGTAAATGTAAAACAAAGAGACAGGGAAAAGTACAAGTGAGACAAACAGAAAGTGCTTATAAAATTGAAAGATTTAAGCCAAAATATGTCAGAAATTATATTAAGCATAAATAGAATAAATATCTCTTCTAAAAGACAAGGATTGTCAGACTAGATTGTATCATATATGTATATAACTAGATTATATTATATAAATATTTGTTGACTAGATTGTACCATACAAATATACTGTGAGACTTTTTGTATCATTATGTTTAAGGTATAAAGAACTCTTGTAAGTATCATATATGTATTATGTTGGTGCAAAAGTAATTGTGGTTTTTGCCATTACTTTTCATGGCAAAACTGCAATTACTTTTGCACCAATCTAATATGTCGACATAGATATATACATAGACCCATATAGAATGTGGATATAAGTATTATATATGTATATATAATAGTCACAAGAGTCATACCTTAAGCACAGTGACACATTCCTAAGTACAGGAATGAAAAAACATATACCATGCAAATATCAAGTTAAATAAAGCTGCTATAGCAATATTATCAGACAAAGTAAGCTTTAGGAAAGCAAGTGTTATTAGAAATAAAGAAGGATATTTATAATTACAAAAGAATTGATTTTTCAGGAAGACATAACAATCCAAAATCTATATGTATGTAGTAACAGAACATCAAAACAAGTAAAGCAAAAACTCATAAAAGAAAAAATAAATAAACCTATACCCATCATGAGATATTTTGCATGCCTCTCAGTGAAACAGAAAAAGTAAACACTAAATCTGTAGATTTGAACAACTTGATTAGCCAAATAAACCTCATTGACTTGTCAAGTACACAAGAAACATTTTCCAGAAGAGGCTATAAAATGAATCAATCAGACTTTAAAGTATCGAAATACACGGAGTATGCTATCAGTCTAAATTATAATCAAACTAAAAATAAATAGCAGACATTTAGAATTTACATAATATTCTTCTAAATAACAATGGCCAAAGGTGAAATTACAATGAATTTAAACAGATTGGGAAAATATGTTAGAAGAATATTATGTAAATTCTAAATGTCTGCTATTTATTTTTAGTTTGATTATAATTTAGACTGATAGCATACTCCGTGTATTTCGATACTTTAAAGTCTGATTGATTCATTTTATAGCCTCTTCTGGAAAATGTTTCTTCTCTTCCAATTTATCTTAAGTGACCATGTGCTGCTATTATAAAACAAAATAAATAATATATGTACCATATATAGTACTATATAACTATAATACTATATTGAATAAATAAGTTAAATGTTAAAAAAAAAAAAAAAAGAAATTACAATGAAAATTAGAAAATACTTTGACCTGAACACAGTGGAAATGCAAATTGCAAGAAACTTGTAAGAAGCAGTTAAATCTGTGGCTAGAGATTCTTGACCTGGAGTTAGAATTAAGGAGCTATGTGAAATTGGAAGGGAAACTATGTTTCTACCAGTCCCATACTGAAAAAGACTAGTTATTTCCTTTATGAATACAGACAACAAACTACGTTAGTATTAGCATGTTCTGGGAAGCTTACAAGAGTATTACAAAATTTAATATAGAAATGCAAATACAAAAATAATGATAAAGAAGAAGAAAAATTAGAGAACATATACAACCAGACATCAAGACATCATAAATCTACAATAATAGAATAGTGCAGTATTGGCAAAAAGCTACACAAATAAATGGAACAAAATGATCCAGAAACAAACCTACAGATACACGGTCACTTGATTTATGATGAAGGTGACACTGCATTGTGATGGGGAAAGGAGAGTATTTTCAATAAATGTCACTGGATCCACTGGCTATACCTATGTGAAGAAAAAAATGAAACTTGACTCCCTATCTCACAACATAAAGAAAAATTAATTCCAGATTATTAAAGAATTAATAATTCTGGAGTCAGAAGGTGACTCCAGAAGATAAAGTTTCTAGGAAAAAATACAAAAATGTCTTCTGGCTTAAGAAAGACAAATCTTTATTAAACAGGATACAAAAAGCATTAACCATAAAGGAAAATATTAATAAAGTAGACTTCATTAAAATTTAGAACTTCTGTTTATTACAACAACACGATAAGGAAAGGCAAGTCACCAATTAGAAGATATTCTCAACATATGTCCAACAAAGGATTTATATCTAGAATATAAAATCAGTTTCCAGAAACAATCGGCAAAAGATAGGCAACATAATTTTTAATAAGCAATAACTGAACAGATACATTACAAAAGAGAATATCCAAATGGCCAGCAAGAATTCAACAATGCTATCAACATCATCATCAAAATGCAAAATAAGATTACAATGAGATATCACAACATACCCACCAGTTTGTCTAAAATTAAAGGTTTGAAAATTCTGTGGACTACCTAGATTCCTTAATCGGTGTTGATGGGAGTGTAAATTAATACAATCATTTTGGAAAACTATTTGATGTATCAACTAATATTGAACATACTTATAACCTATAACCCAGCAATTTTAACAAAAATGCATACATATGTGCATCAAAAAAGTACAAGAATATTCATGCACCATTAAAGTAACACAGAATTAAAGACAACCCAAGGGTCAATGAATAGTAGATAGGCTAAATAAATTGTGATATTTTTACATCAGGTGATATATGCTCACAATTATAGCAATGAAAACAATGAATTAATGCTGTATTCAATAATATAAATGTTGAGTAAAAGAAACCCTAGATCAAAATGTATACATATATATACTGTATGACTTCATCTAAAATCCTAAAACAACCAAAACAAATCTACAATAACAGAAATCAGATTAGTTGTTACCTTCGAGAGATATCTAAGTAATCACGTAGTCATCTCCCAAGCAGTTTTAAAACCTATTCTCTCTTGTTTCCATTTCCATTGCTTTAACTCAAGTTCTAATTATATCTCACCAGGATTATTACAATCATGTACAATCATCTTCTGACTCCAGTCTTGCCCCACTGTATTAAATGCTTCATTATGTTGATTTTTCTAAATCGCAGATCTAATGTTTCTCCTCTGCTTAAAATCTTAAAATTTTAGGTCCTAAGTTAAAATTGTTGGTCCTTGGAAGAGTCCACAAAGCAGTTTATTTTCAGATCCTATTTCTCCAGCTTCATTTCCCATGCTCTCATATTCCGTGCTCTAGTCATGCAGTTTCCAAATCACACCCGGTTCTATGTCTTTGTACCCTTGCATGTGGTATTCCTCTGCCTACAAGGCCCTTCATTTCATCCCTTCTCTACCAGAAGAAATATTCTAGATAGATGGCCCTCTACATCTGCAGGCTGTATATGAATTTGCAGATCAAAAATATTCAGAAAAAATGTTTTTAAGGTACAAATTTTAAAAAGCAATACAGTACAACTATTTACATAGTATTTACATTGTGTTCGGTGTTATAGGTAATCTAGAAATGATTCAAAATATACAGGAGGATATATGTAGTTTAGGTACAAATACTATGCCATTTTATGTAAGGGATTTGAGCATCTGCGGGTTTTGGTGTGGGAAGCGGTGGTCCTGGTACTGGGGAAGGAGTTCCAGAACCAATCCTCAGTGGATAGTATGGGACAACTGTACATCCTTCAAATTTTATGCTGCTCAAGTAGCACCTCCTCTATGAAGTCCTCCTGGGCTGCTTACTTCCTGTCACTACCCCAAGATAGGTGATCCTTTTCTGTAAACTTAAATTTGCTTCTGATCTAGTCCTGCTCATAATGCATATAATTATCTCTTTACTCCTCTGATTATCCAAACAAACTGAGGAACCAAGAGCATGAGTAATGTCCTTTACTTAAGATACCAATAGATCACGCAAAGTCAGCATAAAGTAGGCTTTCAATAAATAAATGAAAAAAAAGAGACTCATCTCTGTTGTACAAGTATGCCCCAGTAAGTTATCTATTGCTTCTTTCTTGAATCTAAAGAGGTCACACAATTTTGTTTATTTATTTTTGGTAAATTTAAAACCTACCTAGAGTGAAAAATAATATTAAATAATTAAGATCATGTTTCAGAATTTTACTCTTTTGCTCATTGAATCCTAACATTATAGAAACTTACCATAAAATGGAAATTCAAACTCTCGAATAGATTATCCCATATCTACAAAAATTAAGGCAGGGGCTCTGGAGTCAGACTGCTTGGATTCTAAATCCCAGCACCGCCCATTCACTAGCTGTGAAATGGTGACAAAATCACTTAACCTCTCTGTGCCCCAGTTTCTTCATCTGTAAAATTAGAACAGTGTCCCTGTCTCACACAGTTGTTGTAAGGATTAAATGAGATGATACATGTAAAACACCACACATAGTGGATGTACCTGTTTGACGATTATCTAGTGGTAGTAATAGCAACAGCAGCAGCAGCAGTAATCCAGATTTTAAAAAATCTGTTTATAGTATGGAAATATTCTCAGTAAATTGTATGACAGAGAGTTGTGTGACCATAAGGCAAAGACAAAAAAAAATTATTCTATTGATGCATTATTCGTTGAAAAAATTTTCAATCAAACTGTAAGTACTTTCAAAGTATAACTTAGGAAGATATTCATGTGAACAGTATTGAATTATTGTCACAGGAATTATGCAAACCAAGTTACAGGTGTTTCAAAAATGCTGCCTTTTGTTTAAAATAAACATAAAGGTAAATCAGCATCATATGTTTTTCACTATCAGGTTTCTTTTTTTATTATTATTATTTCTTGTTATACTTTAAGTTCTGGGTACATGTGCACAACGTGCAGGTTTGTTACATATGTATAAATGTGTCATGTTGGTGTGCTGCACCCATTAATTCGTCATTTACATTAGGTGTATCTCCTAATGCTATCCCTCCTCCCCCCCCCCGCATGACAGGCCCCAGTGTGTGATGTTCCCCTTCTTGTGTCCAAGTGTTCTCATTGTTCAATTCCTACCTATGAGTGAGAACATGTGGTGTTTGGTTTTCTGTTCTTGCGATACTTTGCTAAGAATGATGATTTCCAGCTGCATCCATGTCCCTACAAAGGACATTAACTCATCCTTTTTTATGGCTGCATAGTATTCCATGGTGTATATGTGCCACATTTTCTTTATCCAGTCTGTCATTGATGAACATTGGGGTTGGATCCAAGTCTTTGCTATTGTTAATAAACATATGTGTGCATGTGTCTTTATAGTAGTATGATTTATAACCATTTGGGTATATACCCAGTAATGGGATGGCTGGGTCAAATGGTATTTCTAGTTCTAGATCCTTGAGGAATCGCCACACTGTCTTCCACAATGGTTGAACTAGCTTACAGTCCCACCAGCAGTGTAAAAGTGTTCCTATTTCTCCACATCCTCTCCAGCACCTGTTGTTTCCTGACTTTTTAATGATCACCATTCCAACTGGTGTGAGATGGTATGTCATTGTGGTTTTGATTTGCATTTTTCTGATGGCCAGTGATGATGAGAGCATTTTTTCATGTGTCTGTTGGCTGCATAAATGTCTTCTTTTGAGAAATGTCTGCTCAAATCCTTCGCCCACTTTTTGATGGGGTTGTTTGATTTTTTCTTGTAAATTTGTTTAAGTTCTTTTTAGGTTCTGCATATTAGCCCTTTGTCAGATGAGTAGATTACAAAAATTTTCTCCCATTCTGTAGGTTACCTGTTCACTCTGATAGTAGTTTCTTTTGCTGTGCAGAAGCTCTTTAGTTTAATTAGACCGCATTTGTCAAGTTTGGCTTTTGTTGCCATTGCTTTTGGTGTTTTAGACATGAAGTCCTTGCCCATGCCTATGTCCTGAAGGGTATTGCCTAGGTTTTCTTCTAGGGTTTTTATGATTTTAGATCTAACATTTAATTCTCTAATCCATCTTGAATTAATTTTCGTATAAGGTGTAAGGAAGGGATCCAGTTTCAGCTTTCTGGATATGGCTAGCCAGTTTTCCCAGCATCATTTATTAAATAGGGAATGCTTTCCCCATTTCTTGTTTTTGTCAGGTTTATCAAAGATCAGATGGTTGTAGATGTGTGGTATTATTTCTGAGGGCTCTGTTCTGTTCCATTGGTCTATATCTCTGTTTTGGTACCAGTACCATGCTGTTTTGGTTACTGTAGCCTTGTAGTATAGTTTGAAGTCAGGTAGCATGATGTCTCCAGCTTTGTTCTTTTGGCTTAGGATTGTCTTGGCAATGCAGGCTCTTTTTTGGTTCCATATGAACTTTAAAGTAGTTTTTTGCAGTTCTGTGAAGAAAGTCATTGTTAGCTTAATGGGGATGGCATTGGATCTATAAACAACCTTGGGCAATATGGCCATTTTCATGATATTGATTCTTCCTATCCATGAGCATGGAATGTTCTTCCATTCATTTGTGTCCTCTTTTATTTCATTGAGCAGTGGTTTGTAGTTCTCCTTGAAGAGGTCCTTCACATCCCTTGTAAGTTGGATTCCTAGGTATTTTATTCTCTTTGAAGCAATTGTGAATGGGAGTTCACTCATGATTTGGCTCTCTGTTTGTCTGTTATTGGTGTATAAGAATGCTAGTGACTTTTGCACATTGATGTTGTATCCTGAGACTTTGCTGAAGTTGCTTATCAGCTTAAGGAGATTTTGGGATGAGACAATGGGGTCTTCTAAATATACCATCATGTCATCTGCAAACAGGAACAATTTGACTTCCTCTTTTCCTAATTGAATACCCTTTATTTCTTTCTCCTGACTGATTGCCCTAGCCAGAACTTCCAACACTATGTTGAATAGGACTGGTGAGAGAGGGCATCCCTGTCTTGTGCCAGTTTTCAAAGAGAATGCTTCCAGTTTTTGCCCATTCATTATGATATTGGCTGTGGGTTTGTCATAAATAGCTCTTATTATTTTGAGATACATTCCATCAATACCAAATTATTTTAGCATGAAGCACTGTTGAATTTTGTCAAAGGCCTTTTCTGCATCTATTGAGATAATCATGATTTTTTTCTTTGGTTCTGTTTATATGCTGGATTAAGTTTATTGATTTGTGTATGTTGAAACAGCCTTGCGTCCCAGGGATGAAGCCCACTTGATCATGGTGGATAAGCTTTTTGATGTGCAGCTGGATTTGGTTTGCCAGTATTTTTTTTGAGGATTTTTGCATCAATGTTCATCAGGGATATTGGTCTAAAATTCTCTTTTTTTTGTTGTGTCTCTGCCAGGCTTTGGTATCAGGATGATGTTGACCTCACAAAATGAGTTAGGGAAGTTTCCCTCTTTTTCTATTGATTGGAATAATTTCAGAAGGAATGGCACCAGCTCCTCCTTGTACCTCCGGTAGAATTCGGCTGTAAATCCATCTGGTCCTGGACTTTTTTTTTTTTTTTTTTTTTGGCTGGTAGGCTATTAATTATTGCCTCAATTTCAGAGCCTGCTATTGGTCTATTCAGGGATTCAACTTCTTCCTGGTTTAGTCTTGGGAGAGTGTATGTGCCCAGGAATTTATCCATTTCTTCTAGGTTTTCTAGTTTATTTGCATAGAGGTGTTTATAGTATTCTCTGATGGTAGTTTGTATTTCTGTGGGGTTGGTGGTAATACCCCTTTATCATTTTTTATTGCGTCCATTTGATTCTTCTTTCTTTTCTTCTTTATTAGTCTTGCTAGTGGTCTATCAATTTTGTTTATCTTTTCAACAAAACCAGTTCCTGGATTCATTGATTTTTTGAAGGGATTTTTATGTCTCTATCTCCTTCAGTTCTGCTCTGATCTTAGTTGTTTCTTGACTTCTGCTAGCTTTTGAATGCGTTTGCTCTTGCTTCTCTAGTTCTTTTAATTTTGAGGTCTGGGTGTCAATTTTAGATCTTTCCAGCTTTCTCTTGTGGGCATTTAGTGCTATAAATTTCCCTCTACACACTGCTTTAAATGTGTCCCAGAGATTCTGGTATGTTATATCTTTGTTCTCATTGGTTTCAAAGAACATCTTTATTTCTGCCTTCATATCGTTATGTAGCCAGTAGTCATTCAGGATCAGATTGTTCAGTTTCCATGTAATTGGGCAGTTTTAGTGCATTTCTTAATCCTGAGTTCTAGTTTGATTGCACTGTGGTCTGAAATTGCACAGTTTGTTATAATTTCTGTTCCTTTACATTTGCTGAGGAGTGCTTTACTTCCAACTATGTGGTCAATTTTGGAATAATTGCAATGTGATGCTGAGAAGAATGTATATTCTATTGATTTGGGGTGGAGACTTCTATAGATGTCTATTAGGTCCGCTTGGTGGAGAGCTGACTTCAAGTCCTGGATATCCTTGTTAACCTTCTGTCTCATTGATCTGTCTAATGTTGACAGTGGGGTGTTAAAGTCTCCCATTATTACTGTGTGGGGGTCTAAGTCTCTTTGTAAGTTTCTGAGGACTTGCTTTATGAATCTGGGTGCTCCTGTCTTGGATGCATATATATTTAGGATAGTTAGCTCTTCTTGTTGAATTGATCCCTTTACCATTATGTAATGGCCTTCTTTGTCTCTTTTGATCTTTGATGGTTTAAAGTCTATTTTATCAGAGACTAGGATTGCAAACCCTGCCTGTTTTTGTTTTCCATTTGCTTGGTAGATCTTCCTCCATCCCTTTATTTTGAGCCTATGTGTGTCTCTGCATGTGAGATGGATCTCCTGAGTACAGCACACTGATGAGTCTTGACTCTTTATCCAGTTTGCCAGTCTGTGTCTTTTAATTGGACCATTTAGCCCACTTACATTTAAAGTTAGTATTGTTATGTGTGAATTTGATCCTGTCATGATATTAGCTGGTTATTTTGCTTGTTAGTTGATGCAGTTTCTTCCTAGCATTGATGGTCTTTACCTTTTGGCATGTTTTTGCAATGGCTGGTAGCAGTTGTTCCTTTCCATGTTTAGGGCTTCCTTCAGGATATCTTGTAGGGCAGGCCTGGTAGTGACAAAATCTCTAAGCATTTGCTTGTCTGTAAAGGATTTTGTTTCTCCTTCACTTAAGAAACTTAGTTTGGCTGGATATGAAATTCTAGGTTGAAAATCTTTTCTTTAAGAATGATGAGGCCGGGCGTGGTGGCTCAAGCCTGTAATCCTGGCACTTTGGGAGGAGACGGGCATATCATGAGTTCAGGAGATCGTGACCATCCTGGCTAACATGGTGAAACCCCGTCTCTACTAAAAAATACAAAAAACTAGCCGGGCGCAGTGGCAGGCGCCTATAGTCCCCGCTACTCAGGAGGCTGAGACAGGAGAATGGCATAAACCCAGGAGGCGGAGCTTGCAGTGAGCTGAGATCTGGCCACTTCACTCCAGCCTGGGCGACAGAGCGAGACTCCGTCTCAAAAAAAAAAAAAAAAAAAAAAAAAGAAGAATATTCTAATATTGGCCCACACTCTTCTGGCTTGTAGAGTTTCTGCCGAGAGATCTGCTGTTAGTCTGATGGGCTTCCCTTTGTGGGTATCCCGACCTTTCTCTCTGGCTGCCCTTTACATTTTTTCCTTCATTTCAACTTTGGTGAATCTGACAATTATGTATCTTGGAGTTACTCTTCTCAAGGAGTATATATATATATCTATGGCATATATATATCTATCTTATATATATATAACATATATATGTGTATATATAGATATAGATATAGATATCTTGGAACCTCATAACATTCATAAGCTTAAAACAAATCTTTACCTTAAAAATCCAAGTAACAATTTTACTGCATCCTTATCTTTAGGACATGAAATTTTCCTGTTAGTTATTTTCTGAATTCTGATACAGAAATAAGTTTAAATAATAATTTTATTTTTTATTGTTAATACAGATTTAATACGAAAATGTTTTATTATTTACACATTTTAATACTGCTTCAATGGAATACCAGAAAAAGTTCTTAAAAATAGGAATATTCAGCTCACAAATTGTTTTAACTAAAACTCATCTGACAATGTTTTAAAGGATTATGTAATTAAACTGACTGTTTTGACATATTTTAGACACAAGCTAGAACTGTATAATTCTGTCCCATTTGCCAGTGGCAGAATATAGCTTGAATGTAAAAAAAATACTGACTTTCAATAAATAAATATTATCTTTGAAAATTGACATTTTGATACCAAAAAAAGTCATATTTCCGTGTATGGCAAAATTAAACAATATTCTTCCAAGTACTGAAAGTGTAACTATGAAATGAAGAAGGCAAGAAACAATAATGTACATAATTATGTCCAAATGGATGTTTATAACAGAAAGACACTTTGATGCCTACTGCATACTTACGATATTGCATGCAAAGTCAGATCAGAATAGGTCAGACACACAAAATTCCAAAGGAAACCATGTTAGTAGAGAAAATCCTATCTCCTAAAGAACATTGAATACAGGCAAACCCTATAGGCTTTTATAAGACATTCCACTTCCACTTGACAGTGAGGAGTTTCCAAACCAGTGAGTGGCAACTCAGCAATGTCACAGAAATTCTCAATAGCAATTTTTTCATTAAAACGTCAATGGAAAAGGCAAAAACTCTAACTCAAGCAAACTTCTGAACATGAACATATCCAGATATGAAACTTTATAGCAAAAAGTGACTCTAAATCAATAAAATTAATTTAAAATATATTTTTGACCGTATGTAATCACTCTTTGGCCTGTTCCTAAAAGCTGAGTAAGTTAATTTTAATATTGGTTTTGTTTAAATTCTTTTAACTATAAAACGTTTATTAACCAAAAATAATTCACACAGGAAAGTATAAAGGAAACAGCAATAGCACACAATTCATTCTAGCAGATTTATCTTCATCAATGGCTTTAAAAAAACAAAAGCAGAACACACATAAAAAATTCCAACTGTTCAGATGGGGCATAAAATGAAAAGTAAAAATCATCCTCTTCCTCTCACCACTATTCATTTTAGTCTCTTCTGAAATTGTCTTAAAATTTTTAATACATTCATCCAGAAACACACATTTATATTTGTACCCACATTTACATGTACTCACCTACCCTTGCACAAGCATTTTTATAATGTTCTTCTACTTAAAAAAATAATGAAGAAACTATTCAATTCCAACATTAGAATTCTGTTATTAAAAATGTAAACATTATTTTTATGATTGCCTCATTACATTTTGTAATAAACATTATTTTGAAATAAATTCACCAATTGCACGTGGCTTGTTTCAAATCCCTTTAACTAATTCAAATGACTTATAACGACATCCAAATATCCACATATATGGCATCCAAATATCCACAAAAAGTGAAGGAGAGTTCTTCAGATAATTCTATGTAGGTCCCATTAAAAATGGAATAAAGAAAATTTCAAAAACCCTTAAAAGAGAGACAATTCTGATAAAATCAAAGCTAATTATAAGACATATAATTTGTTGACACAGATGTCGGCAAGATGGCCGAATAGGAACAGCTCCAGTCTCCAACTCCCAGCATGAGCGACACAGAAGACCGGTGATTTCTGCATTTTCAACTGAGGTACTGGGGTCATCTCACTAGGGAGTGCCGGACAATCGGTGCTGGTCAGCTGCTGCAGCCCGACCTGTGAGAGCTGAAGCAGGGCGAGGCATCACCTCACCTGGGAAGCGCAAGGGGGAAGGGAATCCTTTTTCCTAGCCAGGGGAACTGAGACACACAACACCTGGAAAATCGAGTAATTCCCACCCCAATACTGCACTTTAAGCAAACGGGCACACCAGGAGATTATACCCACACCTGGCTGGGAGGGTTCCACGGCCACGGAGCCTTCCTCATTGCTAGCACAGCAGTCTGCAATCTAACTGCAAGGCAGCAGCGAGGCTGGGGGAGAGGCGCCCGCCATTGCTGAGGCTTAAGTAGGTAAACAAAGCCGCTGGGAAGCTCGAACTGGGTGGAGTTCACAGCAGCTCAAGGAAACCTGCCTGTCTCTGTAGACTCCACCTCTGGGGACAGGGCACAGCTAAACAACAATAAAGGAAGCAGAAGAGGCCTGTGCAGATGCGAATGACTCTGTCGGACAGCTTTGAAGAGAGCAGTGGATCTCCCAACACGGAGGTTGAGCTCTGAGAAGGGACAGACTGCCTGCTCAAGTGGGTCCCTGACCCCTGAGTAGCTTAACTGGGAGACATCCCCCACCAGGTGCAGTCTGACACTCCACACCTCAGAGGGTGGAGTACACCCCTGAGAGGAAGCTTCCAAAGGAAGAATCAGACAGGTACACTGGCTGTTCAGCAATATTCTATCTTCTGCAACCTCTGCTGCTGATACCCAGGCAAACAGGGTCTGGAGTGGACCTCAAGCAATCTCCAACAGACCTACAGTTGAGGGTCCTGACTATTAGAAGGAAAACTATCAAACAGGAAGGACACCTATACCAAAACTCCATCAGTACGTCACCATCATCAAAGACCAGAGGCAGATAAAACCACAAAGATGGGGAAGAAGCAGGGCAGAAAAGCTGGAAATTCAAAAAATAAGAGCGCATCTCGCCCTGCAAAGGAGCGCAGCTCATCGCCAGCAAGGAATCAAAGCTGGTCAGAGAATGACTTTGACGAGATGAGAGAAGAAGGCTTCAGTCCATCAAACTTCTGAGAGCTAAAGGAGGAATTACGTACCCAGCGCAAAGAAACTAAAAATCTTGAAAAAAGAGTGGAAGAATTGATAGCTAGAATAATTAATGCAGAGAAGGTCATAAATGAAATGACAGAGATGAAAACCATGACACGAGAAATACGTGACAAATCCACAAGCTTCAGTAACCGACTCGATCAACTGGAAGAAAGAGTATCAGCGATTGAGGATCAAATGAATGAAATGAAGCGAGAAGAGAAACCAAAAGAAAAAAGAGGAAAAAGAAATGAACAAAGCCTGCAAGAAGTATGGGATTATGTAAAAAGACCAAATCTACGTCTGATTGGGGTGCCTGAAAGTGAGGGGGAAAATGGAACCAAGTTGGAAAACACTCTTCAGGATATCATCCAGGAGAACTTCCCCAACCTAGTAGGGCAGGCCAACATTCAAATTCAGGAAATACAGAGAACACCACAAAGATACTTCTCGAGAAGAGCAACTCCAAGACACATAATTGCCAGATTCACCAAAGTTGAAATGAAGGAAAAAATCTTAAGGGCAGCCAGAGAGAAAGGTCTGGTTACCGACAAAGGGAAGCCCATCAGACTAACAGCAGACCTCTCGGCAGAAACTCTACAAGCCAGAAGAGAGTGGGGGCCAATATTCAACATTCTTAAAGAAAAGAATTTGAAACCCAGAATTTCATATCCAGCCAAACTAAGTTTCATCAGTGAAGGAGAAATAAAATCCTTTACAGATAAGCAAATGCTTAGAGATTTTGTCACCACCAGGCCTGCCTTACAAGAGACCCTGAAGGAAGCCCTAAACATGGAAAGGAACAACCGCTACCAGCCATTGCAAAAACATGCCAAAATGTAAAGACCATCGAGGCTAGGAAGAAACTGCATCAACTAACGAGGAAAATAACCAGTTAATATCATAATGGCAGGATCAAATTCACACATAAGAATATTAACTTTAAATGTAAATGGGCTAAATGGTCCAATTAAAAGACACAGACTGACAAACTGGATAAAGAGTCAAGACCCATCAGTCTGCTGTATTCAGGAGACCCATCTCACATGCAGAGACATACATAGGCTCAAAATAAAGGGATGGGGGAAGATCTACCAAGCAAATGGAGAACAAAAAAAATCAGGGGTTGCAATCCTAGTCTCTGATAAAATAGACTTTAAACCATCAAAGATCAAAAGACACAAAGAAGGCCATTACATAATGGTAAAGGGATCAATTCAACAGGAAGAGCTAACTCTCCTAAATATCTATGCACCCAATACAGGAGCACCCAGATTCATAAAGCAAGTCCTTAGAGACCTACAAAGAGACTTAGACTCCCATACAATAATAATGGGAGACTTCAACACTCCACTGTCAACATTAGACAGATCAACGAGACAGAAAGTTAACAAGGATATCCAGGAATTGAACTCATCTCTGCACCAAGCAGACCTAATAGACATCTATAGAACTCTCCACCCCAAATCTACAGAATATACATTCTTCTCAGCACTACATCACACTTACTCCAATATCGACCACATAATTGGAAGTAAAGCACTCCTTAGCAAATGTAAAAGAACAGAAATTATAACAAACTGTCTCTCAGACCACAGTGCAATCAAACTAGAGCTCAGGACTAAGAAACTCAATCAAAACCGCTCAACTACATGGAAACTGAACAACCTGCTCCTGAATGACTACTGGCTACATAACGAAATGAAGGCAGAAATAAAGATGTTCTTTTAAACCAATGAGAACAAAGATACAACATATCAGAATCTCTGGGACACATTTAAAGCAGTGTGTAGGGGAAAATTTATAGCACTAAATGCCCACAAGAGAAAGCTGGAAAGATCTAAAATTGACACTCTAACATCACAATTAAAAGAACTGGAGAAGCAGGAGCAAACACTTTCAAAAGCTAGCAGAAGGCAAGAAATAACTAAGATCAGAGCAGAACTGAAGGAGATAGTGACACAAAAAACTCTCCAAAAAATCAATGAATCCCGGAGTCGGTTTTTTGAAAAAATCAACAAAATTGACAGACTGCTAGCAAGACTAATAAAGAAGAAAAGAGAGAAGAATCAAATAGACTCAATAAAAAATGATAAAGGGGATATCACCACGGACCCCACAGAAATACAAACTACCATCAGAGAATACTATAAACACCTCTACGCAAATCAACTAGAAAATCTAGAAGAAATGGATAATTTCCTGGACATTTACAATCTTCCAAGACTAAACCAGGAAGAAGTTGACTCGCTGAATAGACCAATAGCAGGCTCTGAAACTGAGGCAATAATTAATGGCCTACCAACCAAAAAAGTCCAGGACCAGATGGATTCACAGCTGAATTCTACCAGAGGTACAAGGAGGAGCTGGTACCATTCCTTCTGAAACTATTCCAATCAATAGAAAAAGAAGGAATCCTCCCTAACTCATTTTATGAGGCCAACATCATCCTGATACCAAAGCCTGGCAGAGACACACAAAAAAAGAGAATTTTAGACCAATATCCCTGATGAACATCGATGCAAAAATCCTCAGTAAAATACTGGCAAACCGGATTCAGCAGCACATCAAAAAGCTTATCCACCATGATCAAGTGGGCTTCATCCCTGGGATGCAAGGCTGGTTCAACATTCGCAAATCAATAAACGTAATCCAGCATATAAACAGAACCAAAGACAAGAACCACATGATTATCTCAATAAATGCAGAAAAGACTTTTGACAAAATTCAACAGCCCTTCATGCTAAAGATGGTCAATAAATTCGGTATTGATGGAATGTACCTCAAAATAATAAGAGCTATTTATGACAAATCCACAGCTAATATCATACTGAATGGGCAAAAACTGGAAAAATTCCCTTTGAAAACTGGCACAAGACAGGGATGTCCTCTCTTACCACTCCTATTCAACATAGTGTTGGAAGTTCTGGCTAGGGCAATCAGGCAAGAGAAAGAAATCAAGGGTATCCAGTTAGGAAAAGAAGAAGTCAAATTGTCCCTGTTTGCAGATGACATGATTGTATATTTAGAAAACCCCATTGTTTCAGCCCAAAATCTCCTTAAGCTGATAAGCAACTTCAGCAAAGTCTCAGGATACAAAATTAATGTGCAAAAATCACAAGCATTCTTATACACCAGTAACAGACAAACAGAGAGCCAAATCAGGAATGAACTTCCATTCACAATTGCTTCAAAGAGAATCAAATACCTAGGAATCCAACTTATAAGGGATGTAAAGGACCTCTTCAAGGAGAACTACAAACCACTGCTCAATGAAATAAAAGAGGACACAAATAAATGGAAGAACATACCATGCTCATGGATAGGAAGAATCAATATCGTGAAAATGGCCATACTGCCCAAGGTTATTTATAGATTCAATGCCATCCCCATCAAGCTACCAATGACTTTCTTCACAGAATTGGAAAAAATGGCTTTAAAGTTCATATGGAACCAAAAAAGAACCTGCATTGCCAAGACAATCCTAAGTCAAAAGGACAAAGCTGGAGGCATCACGCTACCTGACTTCAAACTATACTACAAGGCTACAGTAACCAAAACAGCATGGTACTGGTACCAAAACAGAGATACAGACCAATGGAACAGAACAGAGTCCTCAGAAATAATACCACACATCTACAGCTATCTGATCTTTGACAAACCTGAGAGAAACAAGAAATGGGGAAAGGATTCCCTATTTAATAAATGGTGCTGGGAAAATTGGCTAGCCATAAGTAGAAAGCTGAAACTGGATCCTTTCCTTACTCCTTATACGAAGATTAATTCAAGATGGATTAGAGACTTAAATGTTAGACCTAATACCATAAAAACCCTAGAAGAAAATCTAGGTAGTACCATTCAGGACATAGGTATGGGCAAGGACTTCATGTCTAAAACACCAAAAGCAATGGCAGCAAAAGCCAAAATTGTCACATGGGATCTAATTAAACTAAAGAGCTTTTGCACAGCAAAAGAAACTACCATCAGAGTAACAGGCAACCTACAGAATGGGAGAAAATTTTTGCAATCTACTCATCTGACAAAGGGCTAATATCCAGAATCTACAAAGAACTCAAACAAATTTACAAGAAAAAAACAAACAACCCCTTCAAAAAGTGGACGAAGAATATGAGCAGACATTTCTCAAAAGAAGACATTCATACAGCCAACAGACACATGAAAAAATGCTCATCATCACTCGCCATCAGAGAAATGCAAATCAAAACCACAATGAGATACCATCTCACACCAGTTAGAATGGCAATCATTAAAAAGTCAGGAAACAACAGGTGCTGGAGAGGATGTGGAGAAATAGGAACACTTTGACACTGTTGGTGGGATTGTAAACTAGTTCAACCATTATGGAAAACAGTATGGCGATTCCTCAAGGATCTAGAACTAGATGTACCATATGACCCAGCCATCCCACTACTGGGTATATACCCAAAGGATTATAAATCATGCGACTATAAAGACACATGCACACATATGTTTATTGCGGCACTATTCATAATAGCAAAGACTTGGAATCAACCCAAATGTCCATCTGTGACAGACTGGATTAAGAAAATGTGGCACATATACACCATGGAATATTATGCAGCCATAAAAAAGGATGAGTTTGCGTCCTTTGTAGGGACATGGATGCAGCTGGAAACCATCAAAACTATCACAAGAACAGAAAACCAAACACCGCATGTTCTCACTCATAGGTGGGAACTGAACAATGAGATCACTTGGACTCAGGAAGGGGAACATCACACATAGGGGCCTATCATGGGGAGCGGGGAGGGTGGAGGGATTGCATTAGGAGTTATACCTGATATAAATGATGAATTGATGGGTGCTGACGAGTTGATGGGTGTAGCACACCAACATGGCACAAGTATACATATGTAGCAAACCTGCACGTTGTGCACATGTACCCTAGAACTTAAAGTATAATAATAATAATAATAAAAAGATATATGGAAAAAAAAGACTTATAATTTGTTTTATAAACTACTATTTAAAGCAGTCTAAAAAACCTACTTTCATTTACCACTGCTAAGACAGAATATAAAAAGATATAGAAATTATGTAAGAGATATAAATTTTTAAAAAATTGATAGTCTAACATTCACATCTATTTTGTATCATAAATACATGAAAATAAATAAAACTCTCTTCCCAAAAAGTTTGATTTGAATTTTCCAAAAACAACTGAAGTTAGAAAGATGTCTCAATTTTATACTTGGTTTTGAAATCTCTTCAAATTGAAATTTTAACATCTGCCTACTTTATTTGAACATATTTTAAATATTTTTAATTAAAATAATTCATAATTCTATTTCTTATTTTTAACTATTCAAAAAAATCCTATTTCTGGTTATTTTCATGAATAAAGATCTATTTCTTTATTTCAACATATTCTAACCCAAAATCAAAATTTTATCAATCAAAAATTACATTTTAACTTAGAGATATAAATCTTATGATTCCCACTTTAATTCTTCTACAATGCAATCTATCTCACATGAGCAAAAACATTCTCCAACTAAATCTGCAAATTTTTTATTATTAAATCAGAGTTGTTGATCAAGGCATCTTAGACTTTTGTCTCAAATGTAGTCAATACCAATAACTTGACTTATGATCTAGTAAAAGTCAAACTTCTAAGTTGGCACTCATATTAAGAAATGCTTCGTGGGGTGAAGTTAATTCAAATTAATATTCTAATGGGTGAGGCTACCTGTGTCAGAGAAGGATATACCTCTTCAGTTGAAAAAGATTCCTGAAATTTGCAATAAACTGACTTCATCAAAAATAAAAACACTGCATAGCAGAGTAGTTTTAGGAAGCAGATTATGTGCATTGGATCTGCATAGTTCAGAAAGAGATTTTGAAATCTCTTTCATGGTTAGTAATGACTTGCCCTTACTGCTTGAATACCAGTGCATTCGGAAGTCAACATTTGCTTTTAAATGTGCTTATCTTTTTCTCTCCCTTGCCTGTCTCTCTGGAAGCCAGATCCAGCAGCTCCCTATTAGCCCTGCAACCACTGCTGTCCAGGACCACAATGAGGAAGGAAACTACAATAGGTCAAACTGTTCTACCAACTCGACTCCACTAGACCCATTCACCATTATGAGTCCTGACAACCTCTTATGATTAATATCATCATTTGTAGTCAATGAAATTGATTTTTTCATCACCTTCAAAGCTCTATAAAAAGAAGACCAAGAGATGTATGGGCAGTTGGAGGTGATTTGTCTTTTACAATTTACAAAAGTGATAAAGAAATTTAGCAGAAAAAGGAAACAATTTAACAGTAAGTTAGGAGGCTTCTGTCATAGAGCAAATTGAATCACTGTGTGTTTACAACAAATCCCATACTAGTTCTGCCTAATTACAAGACAAAATATTTCCCATTTCGACTCAACCTCAGACAAATTCCCTGCTGTATCCTTACTGGCTGCATTCTTGAGCAACTTGGAGACTATTTGCTCAGTATTTGCAATGAACCATATGTTTTGGGTAATTTCTCACCGTAGTTTAAAACACCAATGTCCTTCTCTTCTCTTGAGTAGAATTGAGTTGAGTGAAAACCTCTAACACCAAAAAAGCAATACTAAATCTGAATGTCTCTGTCAATTAAGAATAAAATACAGTGACCAAAAAAGAACAACTTTTCCCACTTGTACATCCATTTCCCCCTCTCACCTGTTTCCTCTTTGGGAAACTCTTCTCTCAGGTTTAGATTTGTTTTAGAAAATCAGCCCTTAGCTTCATTCCTTTGCCTTTTCTCTGTTTTGTCCTCAGTGAAAAATTCTTCTGGAAAATGACATTTTATGCCTGAATTGATAGCCCAAGCTTTTAATTCTAACATTTCAAAACATGGACTAAGGGAGATTATATATGTGTCTTGTGTTTCATGGACTTAGGGTTGTGGTAATTTAGGTCTAGATTGCTGATAATATTGGGGCATTATACAATATATAGTCTGACAGTGGCCATAAAATGGACATTTGTTACTGCACTGTGCTTCGTGTTGCTTAATGGTGTCCACAAATATTTGCAAAACATAAAGAATACTGATATTTTAATGATGCAGTAGGATTGCATCAAATAAAAAGCACTTTAGCTATAGCTGTGTGACAGCAAAATTTACTGCACAACAATGGCAACAGAATTTAAATGAAAAGTTCTATGGAAAAGAATAGCCTGCTTTTTCTAGGCTTATACGTGTGTGTGTTTTTATTGGTGTGCTAAATTGATTCTATGCAGTAAATGGCATCATTGCTTTTACATAGCATTTTGATAATTTCCAGATGGTTCGTGTTTTCATTTTGCATTGAAAATTGTGAACATGGAATCATTTTCCAAAGTTTTAAAATGTGACGTAGTTGTGAGTCTAAACCTACATAAACACCATAACTGTGTGAAAACCTTTTTTCTATATAAATGTAACATTTACAGACATATTCTCTATTAACTGGACAAAATCACTTTATGCCTAAAACTAACTTATTGTTGGTGATGGTGATGACCTTAATAAAGATAGTCATTGATGAGCAAACTATTTTGCCCTCTGTCTACTAATATTCGTTCAACCAAAGCTAAAACTTCAGTGTTTCTTTGCTTCATTTTTCTCTTTCCCTTCAGAACCATCGGTCTCAAAGGAATGTTGCCAAGGTGTCTGATTTCCCAGAAGTCCACTGCCACAGCCGATAATTTGATATTAAACCAGTGTTTCTTCTGCCCACCCTGTTGGTGGTGATCCCATTTCAGCTCAGTGCACAGCCTGCATTGCCGCCCATTCTCCACACATGTCTGCCCCCAAAGATCTTGTGTTGCCAACAGCTTTGCCACAGGATAGTCAGGCTGGCTGAGATCCAGAAGCACGTTGTGGGTGATCCTGCTTTGTGTTTCATGTTAAGTACGGCTGGTGGACGATGATGAGGGAATGACTCGAGATGCCAGATGTGACATCTAGTGAAGTTTGGATACGATCATCACGCTAGAGAATTTCCATTTGGTGTGGAACTGGATGCCATGTTGGTTTCTTGCAGTCTGTTTTGCAAAAGCTCATTGCCAATGTTCTCGATGTGATTATCTTTGCCGAGGAAACTGAATTAATCCAGGTAGCAAAATTCTTACTGTCTCTAATATGCTAATTAATAACATTTGTTCCATATGTGCATTTTAAGTCATAAAAAACATGTTTCCAACAAACCAAAAACATTCCTTCAACTAATATTGCTTTATTCTGAGACCTGTGCTCAGTATAAGGATAAAGTGGAGAGTAAGACAACCTGTAGACTTACCATTAAATTGGGTCTGTATTTTTTACCTTCTTCAATGAATTGCTTTGGCATTACAAACCTGATTCCAGAACAGTCTTTAATTGTGCTATCAATGGAAATGCCACAGTTTTGGATATATGCCAGTATTATACTGTAACCTTGGACTGACTAAAAATACTGTGCACCTAATTAATTAAACCATATCTCTTCTTGTTTAGAGTGTGGTTTGTTGCAATACCTAAATGTAGTCTTGTAGATATTCAAACTGAAAGTCTCTTACAGAACAAAATATGTTACTTTCTAATTCACTGCTCCCCATGCCACTTATGAAACATAGATGTTCATACATATATGCACGCATATACACATATCTACTTTCTTCCCTCGAAGTAACTTCAATTGGTCATTTGGTGTGTGTGTCTTGTGCTTACATATATGTATGTTCACATCACAATTATATTTCATGACTGTTTTGTATACATGCGAATACTACTATTGTTTCATGCATTGTTCACTTAAAAATATGTCTTAGAAATCTTGCCAAGTAAATGTGTGTTAAGTCTACCGCTTTCTTTTCAACCACCAAATAATATTCTTTACTACAGATAGACAATATTGGATTTAGCCCAGGCCTCCACTGATGTATCATGGTACCATTTCTCATTTAGAAGGAATAATACTTTATTGCCAATTTTTTTCTATTTAAAGGAATTTCCATGGAAAAGCTACACCATACATATGATCTCCATTTTCAATATGCTATTCTTTTTCATTTGTAGTGTTTGAAATGTATCAAAGCTCCGTAAGAGAATTCTGGGTCTAATTCTCTCTGGAGTCTTCTCTAAAGTACTCATTGCTTGAAGGCATAAGTTTCAAGTTATATATTTGGTGGCAACAGTAATCTCCAAAGTATTTCACACTTTGCATTTTTTAAGATAATTAACTAGTTTATAGCATTACATACCCAGCATTGAAATTTAAAAACTGTACTTCGGAGCTATAAACCAAGTGACCTGTAAATCTTTATTTAGATGACTTAGAGAAGGTTATGTCTCATAAAATCTGAGCATATTAGTACAATTTGTTATTCACTTGATTGAATTTTGAAAATCTAGCCTCAATAGGAACAGAGGATGGATCAAGATTA
The DNA here is from genome assembly GCF_009764315.1 of Trachypithecus francoisi. Taxonomy (NCBI): domain Eukaryota; kingdom Metazoa; phylum Chordata; class Mammalia; order Primates; family Cercopithecidae; genus Trachypithecus; species Trachypithecus francoisi. The sequence continues at coordinate 43,986,638 of NW_022681460.1, forward strand.
AATCTGTGTGCTTTGATTATAACTTTCAGAGACAAGACATACAATTTGTCACTTCAAATTCCTTTTTGGTGAAGATATAAACAAATGTCAATGGAAAAGAATATATTTGTGAGTAGTGATAATGATGTGGTCCAAATAACTCAGAGCAGCAATTTCATCCACACTTCCAGTTACTAGTTGAATTTTGTCCCCTAACAGAGATGGTAAGTCGCTCAAAATCACTATTATTTTGAAATCTCTCTCAGGTTGTAAGCTTTCTGACATTCTATTAATACAAAAATATGTCAGCACACACAGCTGGTGCCATTTCAAAGAATGGACATATTACCAGTTTCTTGAGAATTTCTAAGTTGAATATTGTCATTTTTATTATCTCATGCCTCTCTTTAAAGGATCAACTAATTGAATTTAAGTTCTCCACATATCTCTACACATTTAACCAAGTTCTGCATAAATCAGTATGCTTAATTTCCATAGTATACAGGATTGGTTTTGCAAAGATTTTAGACTAAAGAATAAGCCCCGGACTGTCTATGAAGCACATTTGAGGCCAAGAGCTTTGGGCATAATTATTGCTGACTCAGGAGTATTGGTTTTTTCTTTAACCCCTGTTCAGGTTAGCCAATAGTCTGGCTTTGTCCTTTCTACTCTCACAGACCTAATCCAAATGTTATCCCAGCACACCAAATTCTTAGCAGAAACTGAAGGGGAGATCATTGTCCAACAATGGTAAATATTCAATTCCATCCCCTTTGTTCCTAGGTTTAGGAGGTGAAAGAGTGAGTCAATCGGAGAAGCAGAATTTTGTATTTATTAATGCAACCTCTATCAGCACAGTGAGAAAAGTAATCATTCAGCCTCGGGAATGTTTGCCTGCTTCTGCAGGCTAAATGCTGGCACTCTGCCTGTCTCAGACTTTCTCAAGCTGCTCACAATACTGCTGCTGCCTCTGTGGGCCCATCAAAGGATGTCTAGGAGTCTGTTCATTTCAAACAAATCAAAATATCCATACTTCATGCTATCATCTCATGTGATAAAGTCTAATGTCTTTAGTTCCTCTGTAACGTATAATTTTTCTTTAGTTTCTTTGATTTTCCATTATTTTCACTACAATAGTAGATAATTTTGTGGCCTATTTTTACCCAAAAACTGTATGAAAAGATTGTATCAAAACTAATGGCCAACTAAAATGAGATACCAGTTCACACCCTCAGAATACTTAAAATTAAAAAGACTGACAATACCAAGTGTTGGCAAAGATGTGGAGCCATTGGAACTCTCATCCATGACTGGTAGAAATGTGAATTGGTTCAGCTACTTTGAAAAATAATTTGGCAGTTTTCTACAAAGTTAAGTATGTACTTTTCATATGATCCAACAATCCTCCTCCTTGGTATTTACTCCCAAAAAATGAAAACATATGCCCACAACAAAGACCATATCAAAATGTATAGATCAACTTTATTCAGAATAACCCAAAGCTAGAATCACTCCACTGTTCAACAGTAGGTGAGTCAATGAATAAACAAATTATGGTATAACCATACAATAGAATCCTACTTGGTAATATGAAGAAGCAAACTACTGATACACACAACATGAGAAAATCTCAAAAATATTTTGCTGAACGAAATAAGACAGACGCAAAAAAGTACAGATGGTGTGATTCCACTTACATGAAATTCTGGTAAAAGTGGAAAAACTAATTTACAGAAAGCAGATCAGTTGCTGCATGGGGCCAGGGTAAGGAGTGTATTGACTGCTAAGGAATACAGGAAAATTTAGGGGAGCAATGGAAATGTTTTATAGCTTGATTGTGGTGTAGTTACATGGATATATATAATTGTCAGACTTAATGGAATTGTATATGAGCACATTTTATTGGGTATGTTATACCTCAGTAAAGCTGATTTTTAAAAAATTAAATGGCCAGACATTAAGAAAGAGAATTCCTAAATCTGTAGAGATGAGCCAGAAATGAATAAACAAAGAGCAATTCACACTTCTATAAGGAGCATATTTTAGCAAAATTTGGGGGAAACAATTAGGTTCAGAGATGTTTATATTGTCAAGCCAGTAATCCCACTTCCAGAAACACATCTTAAGAACATTATGCGATCATTAGAAAAAGACATATGTAGGAAAATGTTAACTTTGGTAGCAAAAATAAACGTTATTTACAGTAGCAGGAGTAAAAATTTACAAAGGAATCATCCCAATGCCCAACAATAGGAAAATGATTATGAAAATTTTAGCACAACTCAATAAAAGATTATTCAATGATTAAAAACATTGAAGATCATGTAGCAGTGTGAAAAATGACCATCATATAATGTTAAAGAATACAAAATTGTGTCTGTACAATACATATCTCAGATATTTTGTTCACATATGACATGAATTAAAGGGAAACAGAAAAATAGTTACACTTGTAGAAGTAGAAAGAGAAGCCGTTTACTTTCTTCTGTTAATGTTATCATATTATTCTTAGAACAAATAATGAATAAATGTTAGATGACCCAAAAGTGCATTTTTTGTGTCATAACATCATCATAAGCTACTCTGTGGGCTGCATGCTGCTTAGACACCTGGGAAAGGGACAAATCAATGTGCCCAGTGGAGTTAAGGGGACAGTATTCATCTGTAAACAAGAATGAACATAAGCTATGCTTTTCTCTTGACAAACTTGAAGTCCATACTTATCTCGCTCAAGCTTTTTGTTTCTTTCATTTTCACCTCTGTCGTTTATGATTTAACGGCAATTGCATTAGGTTTTTTAGCTGCATAACAAATTATATCAAATTTACCTGCTTAAAACAACACATACTTATTATCTCAGAGTTTCCATAAGTTAGAAGTCCAGGCATGGCTTAGCTGGTCCTCTGCTCAGAGTCATGCAAGGTGGCAATCTAGATGTAGACCATACTGTGTTTCCCCAAGCTCTCATAGCTGTTGGCGGAATTAATATTTTTTTGATTATAGGACTGATTGTTATACAAGGCTGCTCTCAGCAACTAGAGGCTCCATCAGTTCCCAGCAATGTAGCTCTCTCACAGGCCCTCTCACAACACTGCAGTCGACTTCCTTAATGCTAGCAGAAGCATCTGTCTTTTCAGAAAGGGTTCAATCTTTCTTTTAAGGGCTTTCATTTGAATAAATCGGGCCCACCCAAGATAACCTCCCTTTGAATCAACTGACTTGGGTCCTTAATTACACCTGCAAAATTTGAATGAATTTTATTTAAATAAAGTGGACCCACCCAAGATAATCTCCCATAGTCAACTGATTTGGGTCCATAATTACATTTGCAAAATTTTGTAATCATGAGAGTGGCCTCCATCATAATCATAGGTCCTGTTTATACTCCAGGGGAGGGGATTATACAGGGTGTAGGCGCCAGCAGGCGAAAATCTTGGGTTTCATCTTAGAATTCTGCCTGTCACTGTAATTGATATTTATTATATTTACTTACTTATATTATTACTTTATATTTACATATTACATATATTTGCTATGGTAAAAAGAGGATTCCCACAGAGATTGAACCTAACCTTGTATGTGTCCACTACAATTTCTAAAGATATTGCCTGAAACAGACACACACACAACACACACACACACACACACACACACACACACACAAACCAATAATAATGGAAAATGATGTCCTTGCAAGGCTGTCATCCCCATAAGCAGAGAAGCCACTCACCTTCATATGTAAACATAACTGGCCTCCAGGGAACTCACCATTTCCTTCATTTAAGTGATTTATTATTAGGTTAAGATAAGGATAATTAATACGAGCAGGAATTCCTCCAGTTCCTTTTCCATGTCAGTGACAGACATCACTAGTAGATCACAGCATTTCTTTACACTGTGTCCGGACACAGCTTCAGAATTCTCAGCACAGCTCTTCAGAATCCACAAAAATAAGTAGCAGTTGACACATGAGATTAAGTCTACTTACTATCCCTGGTTTAAAATACTGTTTTCAGAAAGTGCCAATTAAACAACAAATTTGAGTGTCAGCTATCAGTAAGGCATTTCAAAGAACTTACACCCAAATTCAGAAAAAAATAAAGATATTCATAACATATTTCATTTTGTTTTCATTCAAATTAGCACTCACTGAGGTTCTTAAAGAAAAATATATATTCCCTACCATTTAGATCACTAACTTAATTGACAAAAAAAAAAAAAGTGGGAAAAGTTGCATTGTGCTTCTGAAAGCATATTTGTTAGAAGAGCAATGGAAAGACAGCTTTCTTATTTCTTATCGTTTTCCTCCATAGGGCACTTCAGAATTTCCAGAGTGAATTCATGGTATGATATCACTTAATTCTTGAAATAATGTTGCAATACAGGCATTATTATAATCTTCCCTTTAAGTTGGAGAGGTCAATATAGGTCAATTGAGATCATATAGGTGACCACATCACTTGCCGAAAATGAGAGTATTCTCTGCAGATACAACCAGAATCAGTTTATTGTAGTTAAAACCATATTTACTGTCTGCCAAAGAATCAGCCTTGAGAAAAGGCTTTAACAGAATTATTCAGGCTACAAGTAACACCAACTCAAGCTGTGTTAAATAATAAAGTATCTCACATAACAGGAAGTCCAGGCTGTTGTGTCAGTTATGTTAACAAGGACTCAGGTTCTTTCTGCCCATCTGTCCTGCTGTCCTCAGCAACCACTTCTTCCTAAAACTAGTTTCCTTTTCCCACTCTCCATGGCCTCCATACAGAAGCCTCCTACTCTCCCCAAACCCTCTCTGATTCATGCCTAACTGCTATCTGTGCACCTACCCTGAATCATTTTCTGCCTCTTCCTTATCCTCTCCATTTGACTACCTCTTTTATCTTTAATGAGTTCTCACTCTTTCCAGTAGAAACATGATTTACTATTTTTCTCCTCCTGCTCGGATAAGCAATTTCCATTTACAGGAATCAAAACATTATTTATTCTCAGCTACTGAGATGAGCAATATGCTCATGTATTTAAATTCAGGTGCTAGAGCTATGCAAACTATCCAAGTACCTACAGAATAAGCTTTTCAAAACTTAAACACAGTTTCCAAAAACATAGAAACAAATTTTCCAAAGTCCACTTTTTCTTTTTTTACAATCTTTGCTAAATCTGGTTTTGAACATGTATCTAATAATAATTCCTTAGATGTATATAGTAATAGTCGAACCTTTTCAAACCACATAAAATAACTGATTTGAACCTTACAACAATTCTACAGGGCTGGAAAAGTGTGTGCTCTGACCCCATTTATAGCTGAAGCATTTCTTTCCTCTTACAGAGGCATGAGCGCGATAAGCAGAACGTCATAGACTCCTCTGCAAATTATTGCAACACGCATTGAAAGCTTACATTTGCCAGGCATGATTAACTCAGTGATTACATTGAAGAACACAGAGTGGTAATATGCATTGTAGAGGATGCTATAATATACATCTTTATTAACACATATTAATTAATAATATATTCATATCTATTTGTGATTAACATATTAGCTATTATATATTATATAATCAATAACAAGTAGGTATGTATTTCACAATACTTAAAGAGATTTGTAATTTATGATACACTTTCACATCTGCTCTCCCATGGTAGAGGCTGCCATGCTTGCTTTGTTCCCTGTGACCCTGCTAACAGCCAGCCCTGGTTGGATTCAGAGCCCCAGAGCCCACCAAATACTTTGGCAGGAGAAATAAATACCCTCAGCTGTGTACCACACTAGGTGACACCCCACCAACTGATGACGATACCATGAGACATACAGTGAGAGGACTCACTGGTTAAAAATGAAGAGAGAGCAGATAGAAAAGGAAAAGGGAAAGGCTGAGCCGCAGAAATGTGCAACCAGTAGAGCTGCCACGTTATCCTGGAAGATGTTCCAGTCTTCGCTGACACCTGACTCTCCAAACCTGAGGCAGCTTCTCGACTTCCTTACTTTCTCGTGGACCTTAGAAACCCCCCACCATCTGAAGTCCCAGAATTTGTTGTTCCTTGAAACTTGAAAAAGCCAACACACTGATTTTATGAAGTGAAATGTCACTAAACATTCTCTGGATTAATCAACAAAATCAAATCTTTGTTCCCTTCTAAATGAAAAAGACAAAGGAAAAATAATAAAGATCGAATATTTTAGTATTAGGAGGAAATCATTTTATTTTCCTAAACAGAATTATGTTTTCAATTACCAAAGGGTTGAAAAATCTTCAGACTAGAAAAGAAAAAGTACTTTCAGTTTTCCCTCTTTCCCACCCTAATTAAATAAAATATATGTGCAAGGGACAGAGTATCACAATATTTGCCATAAATGAACCAAGCACACGATATCTTTGCAATTTAACAGATTGTTCAGTTCCATTTAGGTCACACTGGACTTTCATTTAAAATGCATCATGTTTTACTTATTATTTATAATTATACCACTAAATGCTGCTAAATGTACTGAGTCTAGATGGTGCTTGTAGCATGCAAGGGTTTGGGCCCAAAAACTAAGGTCACATAGACCTGGAAAGTGAGGCTTAATATCCACTGGCTTACAGAGTGAATGTTACTTTTCCAACACTATCCACCCTCTGAAACTGTGTTAGGATGACAGAGTTAACTCCATTTTGTGAAACCATGTTTGAGGTTAAAGTCACCTTTAACAGTTTGCTGCCCCAGCAGGGGAATAAATAAATATAAGTAAATAAGAAATAGGCATTTTGTAGCTAAAAAAAAAAAAAAAATACACATCCCTCGTGTATGTTTTTCTTCTAGTGAGTTGTATGTGTATTTGAAATGGGTAAAAAATGAATCAGGAAGCAATGATTCTTGCTTTAAAGGAAGAAAAACATCACTTATTATTGTGCCAATTTCCAACAGATAATTAATCTATATATGTTGTTGCCACTTAGTAGTTTGACCCGAGGACAGCAGGCAGAGTCAATCTCTCTGTCTCTGTCTCTCTCTCTCTCTCTCATACACACACACACACACACACACACACACACCCCTCACACAAAACTCTCTCTCTGTGTCACATACACCTGCATGTACTAAGGTCCAAAGTGTCATTAGTAGTAAATACAGTCTCTGTTTAAAGATGATAACTCAGTTATTCCAAGATAGGAAGCTCTTTTACCCTTAACACCTGCATAAAAGTGCCAGGTATTTAAAACAAGTTCCCTGGTATTTATTTCCAAATACCAACAGTATTACTGCTGCAGCTAGATAAATACCACATGACATGAGGGATAACAAACATTCTGCCATGGCCCTAGATAGATCTGAGTTTACAAAGATTAAGGCAGACAACACTGAGAAACTCAGGGCAAGCAAAGAAACTAAAAATATGACTCTCTCAATGGTGTGAAAAGCTATGGGAAATTTAAAAAATAAGCTTCATAGAAAGCTTTGTAAAAATAACCTGGAGAAAACACAAATATGAATATCAGCAATAAATTAAACATACCTGGAAGTGGATGTTGACTCAGACAATGCAAAATTTTGAAACTGGGACTTGAGACCAGTCCTTAGAAGGATATGAAATTGGCAGCAACAGGAATGGGCACATCACTCACAAACTTTGAAAAGTTAAAAATACTCTCCTCAAGTAAAGTGATTTTCATTAAAGTTCAAAAAGCAGGACTTAAAGTTTCTCTTCTCACGCAGTTCTCAAGAGCACTCTTCAGCTTTCACTTCCTTCTTGCCCAAAGGCAAAGACGACATAGCTGTGTCTTTATGAATTTTCATCCACTCTTATAAGAAAACTGAGACACACCAACACTTTCAAAACATTTAAAGATAGTTCTATTTTTGAATCTGTGTGACCAGGAAATCCAAAATAATACATTGACTCAAAGTCTTGCAATGTTTTGATTCATATCCAAGATCTACACAAAGAACGGCTTTCATTCTTTGAACAAATAATTTCTGAATGTCTACCATATGCCAGGCTCAGCACTGGGCACTGGAAACTTAACAATGGTATAAGAGGCTTTCAGTAAGTATTTTTTTTTCACTCATTTGAACCAAAATTAGGATGAAATGGGGCAAAAGATGTGAGTTAGTAATTGTTCATTAAAGACTATTTTTAGAATTGTCTTAATTTTAAAATAATTTTATTTTTTAATTGATGCATAATAGATGTACATATTTTGGTGATACGTGTGACAATTTATACATTCATGTAATGTGTAAAAATCAAATCAGTATAACTGGGATATCTATCACTTTAAATATTTGTCTTTTCTTTATGCTAGAAACATTCAAATTATTCTCTTCTACCTATTTTAAAATATACAGTAGATTATTGTATATAGTCATTCAACTGATCTCTCAAACTCTAGACTTTATTTCTTCCATCTAATTGTACATTTATACCTATTAATCAACTCTCTTCATTTCCCCCCCATCTCCAGTTTTATCATTGCAAAATATGATTACAACTCAAACTGATATAGCAAAATTAACATGACAAAGTAATAAAAAATAAGACAGATTAATATATAATTGGGAACTCAATTTGTACACATAAATAAATACTTCTAAAATATTCAAAAACCATTTTTTCTCTACTAATTTACTACTCCACAATTTTGTGCATACTATTAATTTTAAATTTTAATGTATTGAGATTTTAAGAAAATTTTTAACTCAGTTTTCTCCTAAATAATAAAAACTTCCACATATAAGAGACCAGATCCATAAGGTTTGGGGGGCTTCTATATGCTCTTCTGCATTCTGCTCTTCACACTCACATCCCATTTAGAGCCTTCCTCTTAGGTGTCTTGGTTAATTCTGAAGCTGGCTGGGCACATGAAAGTGTGCAGACATTCAGTGCTCCCATTGGAAGTTTACCTCTCAGCCCAAAATATAAACATTCGCATTCTCACTTAGAAGAGGATGAGAGAAGAGAGCAAATCAAAGTAACTTAAAAGCTGTTACAGCATTTTAAATGTTCAGTCATTTAATCACTACCTTAACATAGATGTGTAAGTTATATTTATTAATACTAAAGAAAATCCTGCCCTGGTTATAACATCATTTTGTTACGTATTATAAATAAACTTTTGTCTGTTGGAATTGTTTTGTGCAAAAGTAACTGAGTCACATGACAGCATTCGTGATTTTAACAGAAACCTTTTTTGCTGGTGGAAGCTTCTGTTAGAATGTTACTCACAGAGAAATCACAAGTGCATTTTTTGTTACTAGGGAAAGTAGAACAGATATGCTGTTAGACTTTACCTTCCTTTAAAGCCCAAAGAAAGAAAAGATTTCTACTGCCTTAACAGTTTGAAAGCAAGTGAAATAAGCTTTACTTCCCAAAGCATTCTTGTTTAGAACACTATGCAATTCAAATTCACTTTGCAGAAAATAAAATCAGAACATTTAAGAGGACGGAAAGGATCCTAGAAGAAAAGACTGAAGGAAGCCATGTGTCATTAATTCAGTTATAAATTATTAGCTGAAAGCAGCCTCTCAGCATTTGTATTTGATGAACAAAAATTGATTGCTTCAAGGGCATTTCAATCCTTTTGATGTTCCCATCTTTTAGCCCACCACAAATCTGAATCCTTAACAGAATGATTATAGCATTATAGTAATCCTGAGAGCCAATACTAAAGGATTTGCAGGAGCAATGGAGATCAATAGTTTGAAAAAAGAATGTCTTTTTGAATTGACAGCGCTGTCTCGCCTGATCGTGAACCTGAACAAAATAAGTGGAGTCTAAATACACAAGCAATCTCACAGGCCAAGCTGAGCTGCTGCGATGAGCCAGTTCTCTGAGAGCTTGAATAGGCCTGAGCGCTGAATATTTCTAAAGGATTAAACCCAAACTAATGGCAACCCAAAGATATTTTGCAAACAATCAGCTTTCCCCCAAAATAGTTAAGATAATACATTATGGGTCTTGGTTTGGTATTCAAAAGACTGAGTTCAGCTACAGGTTCAACATTTGCTTTTGCATAGAGTTTGAGATTATGGGAAATTGGATTAGCAGCCACGCTGTCTTAATGGCCATCTCCTTTGGGCTACTTTGAAATTGAGAATCCCCGCAGTATTTCAGGATGGGCTGGAAAGAACTACATCCTTAACACATAACATGTTAGAAAACCCAACGAGCCAGAATTATTTAAAGACACAATTGCCCGTATCTATGGGATTTTCAAGTTGTAACATTATTTGATACCTCAAAAGACAGAGAAAGACAGCTGACTGTTAAAGGCTTCTTGAACAATTCAAGGATTAGCATAACATTATACATAAAGGAGAGTAAGTACAGCACAGGCACTTGCTCACCACAGTAGGGGCATTGTTAGGAAACGCAAATGGACTCAGTGAAAGTGTGAAGGCATCTTAACGTTGTCTGATGGCCCGCATGTTTTAACATTGATGTATATATTTTCCAGTTCTTTGTTTCCTCAAGAAGAGGCAGCTTAGTCCACAGAGAAAGAAGTCAGAAGACTTCAGATGGCACACATCTGGAGAACATCCCACGGAAAATTGTGAATGGCTAAGTAATCTCTTTCAGAACTAAGACAAGGAGTGGTAATTTATGGTTTAACAGACTACAAAACCTGCCATTAGTTCTAATATACAAACTTTAAACCAATGATTTGGAAGAGTAAAATACACAACAACAATTAACAGAAGGAAAACAGCCATCCCGCATGACACAAGTTCCACACTTTCAAAGATTAAAAAGAAAAGAAATCTTTTCTCTAACCGAGTTTATGTTTTCAGCCACCGGACAAGACAGCCTTGCCGGCCATTGCACTGGTGGGATGGTGCTGATCCTCACATTTCTGGCATCTAAAAGAGTGGCTCAAATTAAAAGCATGTTGAAGTCACAATCCTTGAGAATTGTGCTGGAGCAGGCTTAAACATTTTATTTGGAGGCTATGCATGATAACATGTGATCCTTAAAGTTAACCTTTTTTTTCAAGCTGTTTAAAATGTTTTGTAGCTGTTCTTGTCTAAATGAATCAAAAGAAGGATAAGCAGGAACCAGCATAAATAATAGCTGCCTTAAAAGGGGGCAGCAAAATTGATAGCTCTACAAATGGCAGCCACCTGTACCAGGAAAACTCAAAGAAAGAGAATAAGTATTTGAAAGAAAGAATAATTGGAGATGTGACAGCAAAGAATAGAAATCACTCCCCAGAAGGTGTTTAAAAAGCTCTTCTCTCTCCTACTTAATCACTGTTCCCTTAAGCCCATAAATTAAAATGCAATGTGTATGTTATATGCATTATGAGCATGAATACTCGTGTAATCTAAAGAATCTTTGCTCAGCTTGTTTTCATACTGCCAGACTCAATTCCATAAATAATATAAGAACAACAAACTCTTACAGTGAACCGCTCTGCATTACATTATCTCACAATTTTATTGAATTGTGGTATTGATAGTCTGTTACTTAAGACTCTCATATTAGTGCATAAACAAAGACTTGATTTCTCTAAAAAAAAGTTATCTTTCTTTCCTTTAGAAAAGGTATAACAGATACATCACTAAATGTGAAAGAAATTTATAAAAGAATAAAGAACTTGCTGGCAATATATCCCTGAGAACCTAAATGGTACACGTGATGGATGATGGAGTGAGTCAAATGATAGCTTTGTTGTATTAAAAGAAGTGTTTTAAAGAAGTCCTTTGTTGGAAAAAGAAATGCACAACCTTCTAATTTTTGAAAGAATAAGAAATATTTAACCTTAACTCTTTAGTAAATTAATAATTCAATCCAACCAACTTGACTGGCATCAACTGGTCTTGTAATAGGGATTCAATGATAAATAAGACACTTGAAGGAGCTTGAAATCTAGTAGGGGTGATCGTTGTGCCCTTGAAATGTGCCTGTGCTATAACAGAAAAATGTTGTCATCTTTGTCCTTAGGTTCCTGGCACAGAGTTCCTAAAACCGTTGGAATTTCCTGAGTGATAAGAATGGCTTTTATTATTCATAAGAAGCCCCTTTTGATCCTGTCAGAGTTTATGCTAATGAAGTAACTTGGAATGGGGTCCCTAGGTAGACTCAGGATAGGTCTGGTCATCAGGAAGACCAAGTGATTAGAACTGGAACTTTCACTTCCTCCCACCAACATCCAGGAATAAGAGGGAGATCTAGAGATTAAGATCTGTAAAAACTCTTGACATGTGATGAGCTTTGAGCTTCTGGTTGGCAAGCACATGGAGGTACTGGAAGGGTAGCTCCCTAGAGAGATCATGGAAACTCTGCACGTACACACCCCACCTCCCATACATTGCCCTGTGCGACTCTCCCATTTGGCTGTTCCTGAGTTTTCCTTTATAGTAAACTGGAAAGTACAAATAAAATACTTTCCTGAATTCTGTGAGCCATTCTAACAAATTATCAAATCTGAGAACAGGGGTCATAGAAACCTCAATTTATAGCTGGTCAGTCAAAACACAAGTGGTAACTCAGACTTGAGTTACTGGCATTTGTGACTGGCATTTGAAGTGGGGGGGGTCAGTCTTGCAGAGCTCAGCCCTTTAACTTGTGACATTTGACACTAACTCAGGTAGATAGTGTCAGAACTGAATTGAATTGTAGGACACCCAGTAGAGAAACAGTTTTCTATTAATGTCATTAGTATTATGGTTTTATTATTGCCAATGTCACCTAAAAGTTGATCTGATTTTCTATAAATACCTATAATTTCAAAGGATTTTTAGTATCATTTACAAGTGAAAAAGCTATGTAATCAGTTAAAGAGCAGGTCAAGCCTAGCAACACTATGCAACACAATCTTCCCCAAATACTTCCCTTAGAACAATACACAACGAAGGTTATAGGTTTGTTTGCCTGGTGTGCAGCAAGTCAACATACAAGACATTGGGGATGGCAGCAGAGAAAGAACTGAATGGGGAGATAGAAGGGAATCTCAAATCCACCTCTCCAAGGAGCTGGTTCTAAGGATTTTAAAGGGTTTGCAGGAGGCCGAGGTGTGAGGACTATTAATTAGTTGAAGAGTGTAGAGTGAAGTCATGAGAGAGAGAGAGATGAAAAAACTTCATTATTAAACTGATATGATTCCTCTGTGGGGGTCTATAAATTGGTTGGCATCAGCCATTCCACTGGAATTCAAGATCTGAAGAACATCTTAAGCAATTCTTAAACATAAAGCCTTATAATTCTAACATCAGTGATCCTATCTGTAAGACCAGTGGGAATGCAAATGGTCAGTATTTAGTGCTACATGACTTTTGGTTACAAGGAAATGGGCCAAAGTGCAGTCTGATTAATTCATAATTATAACTGTATTTCTGCCAAGAACCCAGCATGTAATCCCTGTTAACCCTGTGGGGATGGTTTCTATAAGACGTGCCAAGGAACACTAGTCTCAAAAGATGTTCTCTATAGAAAAAAGATTCCATGGCCAATTAGTTTAGTAATTACAAAACTATACATAGATTAGAGAATCACAATATATATCACTATATAAAATCACTCGTGAAAAAAATTATTTAATGAAGAAAAGAGCTTAACTCTCTTTAAATTCAGTATTGCACAGCATGTCTGAACATGCAATGCTTTTATTCATTACACCATTAACATCCTTGAAAACAAGAGTTCTAGCGAACACACGTTGGGAAATTTCTATGGATCATCCTCAAGGACCAGTTTTTGAGCCAGACCAAAGCAGTGATTTCCTTTGCTCTGAAATTCTATCTCAATTGATACCAGAAACATTACATCATTTTGTTCTTTTTTAAACTTTTAAGTTCAGGGGTACATGTGCAGGTTTGTTGTATAGGTAATCTGTGTCATGGTGGTTTGTTGTACAGATTATTTCATCACCCAGGTATTAAGCCCAGTGTCCATTTGTTATTTTTCCTGATCCCCCCCGCCACCTTTCACTCTCTAATAGTCCCTAGTGTGTGTCATTCCCCTCTATATGTCCATGTGTTTTCATAATTTAGCTCCCACTTATAAGTGAGAACATAATGGCATTTGGTTTTCTGTTGCTTTGTTAGTTTGCTAAGGATAATCTTTCCTAAACATGTGTTAGCACAAACCATTTCAAATATTCTTCACAGATTTAGAGACATCCCTCAAAACCTGGGTTAGAAATAAATGAATTAATCAATTATTTCTTAAATGTTCAGCACAACTATAAAATTAGACTAATTCCAAATTTACGTAACTAAAGCAGATGAACCGTTCTGTGTTTCAAATGTTAACAAAATTTAACTGTTTGAAACACACATGGAGATTGAGTTTCACTGCATAAAAATAGAAGAGCAATAGAATAACAGAAGGCCACAAAGGAGTGGCAGGAGCCTGTGGGTGGTGGCAGTGGACTTATGCACTTCATTTGAGATCATCGCTGATGAGAACCAGGAGTCTTTAAGGTATTTGGATGCTACTCTGCTACCTTAAATGAAAACAGAGCATTAGTTATACACATGGAGAGTTCTTCATGAAACTGAAGGCCAAGAATGCAACTGGGACTGCACACCAGGAAGCATCCTGGAGGTCAGCTCTCTTCCAATCTCTCCAAACTGCATCTTGGCTTCTTTCTACTGTCTACTCCCTTCCTCTCTCTCTCTGCAGATAGGCCTTACTCCACTCCTCACTCATGACTCATGGCAGCCTCTGGCCCCCAGGTCTACATGTTCAGCCACATGAAGTAACTAGAGGTCTAGTTTCAAAGCCAAATCATTGAACGAAAAAATGTGACTGGTTTATTGCAGATCAGGTGTCTTCAAAACGCTGCCTAAAGGCACAAATAAAGATGCACATCAAAATGACCTCCAAGAGCCCACCCTGTGAAGCTGAAGTGTAGTTGACCAAAGAACCAGAGATATCCCATGAATGAAGGAGGCTCTCTGATAATGTCCACTGAAGGTACCGAAGCTGTGGTTTAGCAATTTATTACTTCAGAAAACAGACAGGGTTTAGTGTTACACATGTAGGTAGATTGGCAAATGCCATTACTAATACTAATAATGGAAAGGCACGATGAGCAAATTAATAGTAAAAGCAGAATTTCAGCGGTACGTGGAATATTGTTATCTCACTTCAGAGGAGATGCAATGAGAAGCTTTTTCACTTCTTGTCTGATAACACAAACCAAATTTTAATAAGAAAAATGCTTTGTTTGTTTGTTTTGAGATGGAGTCTCACTGTCACCCACGCTGGAGTGCAGTGGTGCAATCTTGGCTCACTGCAACCTCTGCCTCCTAGGTTCAAGTGATTCTCCTGCCTCAGCCTCCTGAGTAGCTGGGACTATAGGTGCATGGCATGCCACCACGTTTTTGGGTTTTCTTTTTTTTTTTTTTGCATGTGTGTTTTTAGTAGAGACAGGGTTTCATCGTGTTAGCCAGGATGGTCTTGACCTCCTGACCTCGTGATCCTCCCACCTTGGTCTCCCAAAGTGCCTGGATTACAGGTGTGAGCCACCGCGCCCAGCTGAAAAATGCTTTTAACATTACCTTTAAGATATGTTTCCACTTCAAAATAATTGCTAACATGTTCTGAGACACTATTCTAAGCTTTTTAGGTGTAGTATCTCAACTAATAATCCAGCAACTCTATCTATGATAAGGTATTAGTTTCATCTCCACTTTACAAATGATGCAACTGAGGCTTAGAGTGGTCAAGAAAATTTTCAAGGGTCACATAGCTAGAAAACAGCAGAGCCAGGGCTTCAACCAAAAAAACCACACTGGAACCCTCCGAATAATAAGTCTGTCCAATCTAGAGTCCAGGAGAGGGAGAAACTGAGGCTGCCTGGAGCTGCATAGTCACATGAATGTTGCTTCAACATTAGTAGGTATCACCTAACTTCCTCATAAAACAAATATACTCAAACTTAAAAATGAAATTTAAATCAGTGCACTAACAAAGGCTCAAAACATACAATTTCACCAACTTCTCAACACTAAGCATTACTGCCTTAGTAGACTGTTAAGCACACATGCTCTGCACCATATGTAGAGAGATACTCATTCCACAGGTCCTGGGAGTTAAATTTTTTCCTCATTTCATATGAATTGAGAAGAATTAAAAGAGTTTGTGTTGGGGTGAAAAGCTTTCCAGGCAGGTTTTGTTCACTGAAGTTAGAGGACAGTTAATTTTAAAATATGTGCACTTAAGAACAGCGTTTGATCTGCCAACAAATAAACCAAGAATTTTCAGTAAAATGGAAAAAGTTTTAAGGTCTGGAAGTGATATAAAATTGTCATGAAAAATAAAATGTTTCAGTTGCTTGATAGCAGCGTGGTGCCAGTTCTGATAGACACTCTAAGATCCAGAGATTTCCCAAACCAGGGGCATATGGCAGAGAATTGTTATGTACAGAGGTTTGATCTAGTACTGTACGACCCTGTTAGCATTCAGCAGTTAGTAGATACTTAAATGTTAGTTTTCATCTAGCCTTAGTTGGAAGGAAGAGAAGATCTTGAAGTTCCAAAGCAAAACTGGTAAAGTTCTCTGTGTCTTTCAAAGCCACTGTTGCTACCTCTGCACATACTTCCCAGTAACCTGGGTGGGCTCTCTCATGGATGGGCTCACATTGCTCTCAAAGAGCACAAATGCTGTCAATTAAAGCAATGACTCTGAATGAAACAAGTCTACTCTTAGCTATACAGTTCTGTGCATGGAACTGCAAAGGCAACAAAAATTCTAATAGCAGGGATGGGAAAATAAAAGTTCAAAGATTAGGAGACCCTAGGGTTAGAAACAAATTCAAGGAGAGTGTTGTAGGGCTGAACAGAAGCATCCACTGAGAGCAGAAACCTGAATATGATTATCACAGGACTTCCTAAGGGGAGAACCTGACTGGAATGTGAGGGAGAAGAAGGCACAGTGGGAATCCCTAAAATACACTTTCCTTCTCTGGTCCTCAACAAATGAGCCTCATCATCATCCCCAGACATCACAGTTAAGTACCCTGAAAAGCTCCACTTCAAAATAAGAAGGAATATGAGTTAGAGAAACTCAGTTTGTTGAATATAAATTATTCACAGCCTTATTAGAAATAAAATGTCCTTATTAATAAAGCACTCTGGTTATCATATAGGCTGTATATAGATTACCATTTTTATCATATATGCTGTATATGGATTACAGATATGAATGCACAAAAGTACATTCACTGCCTTAAATGGAATAAATTTGTTGTTTTTTTTTTTTCCTTAATGGTGTGCAGGCCCTTGAGGATCCCATTCTGTACAGGCACAACATCATTTAGCACCATTTATCATTCAGCTGAAGATGTGTGAAATTGCTAGTTAACACAAATCCCTTTGATGGTCTGTCAGATTAAAACTCAGTTCTCACTGTTCGCAATATGTGTTCTATATATAAATTAATATATTATAACTGAAGTCAAAACCACAGCTAATATTGACATTGCCATATTATTAGGCAAGGGTCCATTACGTGTTCAGGAACTCCAAGTTGCTGCCTTGCACAGATAACACCCACACTAACCAGCTCCTCATTTCCCTCCCTCTGTCTCCTTTCCTCTTCTTGAGTAGCCCTTTGAGTACTTTCCCATCTTACTCCTTTTTAACTTGGACTGCTTTCCTTATTATGCCTTTTTATGTTCCTGTGAGTTAAAGCATATATTCTTCAAATTTGAATGTAAAAATCAGTCCAGAATGAGTCAATCGATAGAATGTGCTAGAATTACTACTGGAAAGATAGAGGAGGGAGGGAAAGGAGAGAAGGATTTAATGCTTTGCAAAAAAAAAACCAACCTTCTCTATCAGCAGAAAGCATAACCCACTAGCATTCCAAACAGGCTGTGCTGAACTGGTCCTGCCCTTCTCCCCATGCACACACATCCCAGGGGTATCTCCATCCTGGAGCCTCCACACACACGGCTGGCACAGCATCTGGAATTTTATCACCATTACAGAGAGAGGATCTGCATGGACCCACTGCTGGTTACTCCAAATTTTTCTCATGACTGAATGGCTTGATATGCATTAACTTGCATGGTATTCTTTGTAGTTGATTTTTGCAGATATTTGCTCTTTCGACACATTTGTATTACAAAGAGGAACATATGGTCCTCAAGAAACCATTTCTATATGTGTACGTTCCAGAGTTTTCAGATCTTTTTTGTTTCTAATTTAGCTTTTAAAAAACTTTTTTTATTTTTACACTTTAAAGATGGTTTTTCTACAAGGACCACATATAATCATACTTAAAATTCCTTAAAGTCAGTGGCATTTTAGTGAGCATACTTTACATAGGAGACAAATATGTAAGACAAATACCTAACACAAATAGGCAAGAGGCTTAAGAAAGAAGAAATACAAATAATATATTCCCATGCAGTAAAAGTATAGAGGGCTGCATTTTTGTCTGTAGAATGGCTATCCCTTAACTGGCATTTCCTCTATTCACACAAATTAACACAGGCCACCTCTAGCATCTCAACCAGGATCTTGGCGTTTTAAAGGCTGTTCTCCTTTTATAGCTGGAGTACAGAGAGAAATATGGAAGATGTGGACTAATGGGAATAAAAAGTAATCCTGCCAAATAAAAAAAAACAACAAAAAAAATGGGTAGACATGATATGACATGTCTCAGTGGAGGTATTGTGGCCTGGCGGAGAAAGAAAACTATAAGGACGATGCATATGTATTTGCATTGCTATAAGTGCTGCAATAATTATTCAATGACCTAAGGACTGAGGTTTTCAGCTATGAAAATTATAGTTACTTGTAGCTACTTATAACAAGATTTTTTTAAATGATTAGAGCAAAAAGTTAGCTGAAGCTCACTTCACTCCATGATTTACTTCTTTAAAGCAAAATTAATGATAACATAATATGTTTTATAAACAAATGCCAAAGTAAAATGGATAAATGCATGAACTTCAAGGCCATTCTTCCTAGCTTTCAATCCTGGTGCTACCACTCATTATCTGGTGGCCTTGGTTAAGTGAGTTAACCTCTCTATGCTTCAGTCTTTGGCATTGAATGAACAGACAATAGGTGTTGCCACTTCTATTATTTTGACTCATTTTTGTATTAGCAAATATATAAACACTTATACTAACTGGTTTAGGTGGGGATAAATAATGTTAGCTAATATAACACACTCCAAAATTTAAATTAGCTTAACACAACGAAAGTATTTCTCACTCATGTCAAAGGACAGAGTGTGGAGATAGTTTTACTCACCAATGTGGGAACTAGGTTCCACCTATTTGGTAGTTGTAGTTTCTTCATATTCTATGGCCTTGGTGTCCATCACTGGATCTCCTGCATCCAGTCTGCAGAAAGAAAGCTCAGGAAAACGCAGGGGATTTAGGAAGGCCTAAAAGAAGCTTGCATCATGTCCACCACATTTTGTTCTCCAACACCTAATTATGGCTGCATCTGGATGCAAGGGGGTTAGAAAATACAGTCTTATAGTATGCCAGAAAGAAGAGGAGAAAATAGATTTTGGAGAGCACTACAGGTTTTGTGACAAGACACTCTCCTTCTTACTAGTCATCTTTGACACAAAGGGCATTGGTAGGAGTTTACTTGGGACTTAAAGATGGAAAAAGGAAGCAATGTCTTGCAGACATACAAGTCTGCAAGCAATGCCTTAATAGACTTATCACAGCAATAGTATGTATATGATGTAATATTTATGACCATTAAGTGAGAGAGTATATGTAAAGAGCCTGGCACCTAGTAGATATTCAATAATTGTCAGCTGTTTCATTAATTATTGTATATGAATTTACAAATCTTAGGCACATCATATACCAATTGCCTTTTTTGAGAATGTAAAATATTCTTCCCACAAACCTTTCCATACCAGTGTATATATTTTCTATTCTCCTTTTACTTGACTCAAAATGAATATCCTTTGTCATAGGAAGGTCAATCCCAAGCCCCAAAGCACACTGAATTCTATATTTTCTAATAATCTTATTACTTATTTCTCCTAGATCTCATCTCAGTTTCTCTTAGTTATTTTTCTGAGAGTCCTGAGAATGGAATAAAGTAATGGTGTTGGGATATTATATGTAACCTGAAAGCACTGTTGTGTTACCAGTCAAGAACATGATCTTCCTCACAATTTCTCTATCTATCTCACAGCTTTCATTTTGAAAGTGATTCTGAGATTCCACATATTTTGCAGAAGATCCTGAGAATCAATTAAATTGAGAGTACCAATGTAAAGAGTAATAAGCTTTATACTAACTCACTACAGGTATTATAAAATGTAGTCCTATTAGAATAGGAGGAAAATGTAATTACGTGATTCAAATCTAGAGGCAACTTGTGTCTGTTAGGTCATGGAAATACACTAGCAAATAATCTCTTCCATGGTACTATCCTGTAAGAGCTAATTCAGGAATTATGTTTCTTCTATAAAAACTATAGTTATCAATGTGGTGGTTGGGGGGCGGGGTGGTGGTAGAATTATCCTCTAACAAAGGAGCAAAATTGCTCTGTTTAGAAATTTTTACTTTACTTTTGTCTAAGACACTTTGTTTCGATCATTTTTCAGCAAGAAGATCAAGCTACCCGTATAAGATTGACAAAAAAAGAACACAAAATAAGACTAAATTAAGCCTTCTTTACTTTATGGTAATGTCAGCCAACATATTCTGAGTCCTTGCTATGTGCCAGATGTTGTTCTAGGTCCTTTGAGGCAGGCTCTATTATTGTCCCCATTTTACAGACAGGAAATGGAGACTGGGAGAAGTAACTTGCCAAAGGCCAGGGGCTGATTTGGGGCAACACTGGAATTTGAATATAGGGAACCTGGCTCCAGGGTCCAAGTTCTTAACCATGACCAGCCCTTAATAACTAGAAGGTGACAAACTACCTGAAACTGATACCCAACGTAATGCGTTAAATACTTCTCATGTCGTTTATGTGTAGAAAAATAACTATTTGTTATTCCAAACCAATAGTTGGCCCCATGCCTGAACATAGGAATTCTTCCCAAGCAGGACCTTGGGCTTAGCACATTGATATGGTTAGGCTTTGTGTTGCCACCAGAATCTCATCTTGAATTGTAAGCCCCATAATCCCCATGTGTCAAGGGAGAGACCAGGTGGAGGGAATTGAATCATGGGGGTGGTTACCTCCATGCTGTTCTCATGATAGTGAATGGGTTCTCATGAGATCTGATGGTTTCATAAAGGGCTCTTCCCCACTTTGCTGGGCACCTCTCCTTCCTGCCACCTTGTGAAGAAGGTGCCTTGCTTCCTCTTTCACCATGATTGTAAGTTTCCTGAGGCTTCCCCAGTCATGCTGAACTGAACTTCCCCAGTCATGAGTCAACTAAAGCTCTTTCCTTTATAAATTACCCAGTCTTGGGCAGTTCTTCATAGCCATATGGAAACGACTAATACGCACATATTGCCCTAAGGGTCTTAGCTCCTATTAGGTGTCTCAAGACATTGTTACTCAAATATGAGTCAAATGATGTAACATAGGAAACAGATGAACTTTATCCCACAGTCCCCATACAGTATCTATGAGCTTCGTCTTTCAACGAACCCATGAAAAGATAGTAAATAGCAAAGAGTAACTCCAGGAGCCTAAGAGCTTGGCCTCAGTAGCAGACAGGAGGCTTTGAGGCCTAACACTCTATTACCACTTGTGTGACCAATTACTTTAATATGATAATAAAAGTACTTTTCCTGTTAGGTTTTCCTTTTTTTTTTTTTTTTTGAGACAGAGTCTCACTTTGTCACCCAGGCTGGGGGGTAGTAGCATGGTCTTAGCTCACTGCAACCTCTGCCTCCCAGCTTCAAACGATTCTCCTGCCTCAGCTCCTGGGTAGCTGGGATTACAGGTGCACACCACCACACCCGGCTAATTTTTGTATTTTTAGTAGAGACGAGGTTTCACCAGGTTGACCAGCCTGGTCTCGAACTACTGACCTTAGGTGATCCACGCACCTAGGCCTCCCAAAATGTTGGGATTACAGGCGTGAGCCACCACGCCTGGCCCTATTAAGTTTTCTAAGGCAATAACATTTCTCAATCTTTCTGTGTGGAAGTACAGAGGAGACTCAAGGTGTGATTTGGTAGATTATAAAAATGGCAGTGTTTTAACCTCCCTGTGACACACAGGCAGAATTCTAAAGATGCTCTTCCTAACCCCAATATTTCTATTCCATGCCCATTCAAACCAACCCTAATCTACATACTGCTGTGAAGGGAATTTGTAGGTGTAAAGTTCCAAGTCAGTTGACCTTAAGGTATGGAGATTTTGGTAGGCCTGACACAATCAAGTGAGACCTTTAAAAGGAGAGAGTTTTCTCTAGCTGGTGGCAGAAGAGGAAGTTAGAGATTCAAAGCATGAGGGAAATTTTATAAGCCATTGCTGGTTTGAATATGTGCCAAGGAGTGAGGGCAGACTTTAGGGCAGAGAGAGGACCCTGTTGAAAACTGACACTAAGAAACAGAACCTCAGTCTTACAACCAGAAGGAGCTGAATTTGACCAATTACCCAAATTACCTTAGCAGAGTTTTCCCTCGAGCTTTCCAGAAAAAAGCCCAGCCTGGCCAATACCTTAATTATAGTTTTGTGAGGCCTTCAGCAGAGAACCCTGTTGTTCCTGCCCAGATTTCTGAACTAGAGACCTGTGAGCTAATGAATGATATTGCAGCCAGGCACAGTGGCTACACCTGCAATCCCACCACTTTGGGAGGATGAGGTGGATGGATCACTTGAGCCCAGGATTTCAAGACGAGCCTGGGCAACATGGCAAAACCTGGTCTCTACAAAAAATACAAAAATTAGCCGAATGTGGTGGTATGCTCCTGTAGTCCTAGCTACTGGCAGGGCTAAGGTGGGAGGATTGCCTGAGCTCAGGGAGGTTGAGGCTCCAGTGAGTCGTGCATGATCAAGCCACCACACTCCAGCTTGGGCAAGAAAGAGCTCAATAATAACAACAAAACTAAGAAATGAGTATTGCAATAAGCTGTTACATTTATGAAAATGTGTTACACAGCAATAGAAAACTAATACATTCCCCAACCCTTTACTACTACACCCTTCATTTAAAAACTCTTAATCTCAGTAATTCTTAATTTGTTCACAATTTCACCAACTTCTGAAAAAAACATATTTTTATTTGAGGTTTTCATGCCACTAAAAAGGCTGCTATAGACTGGATATTTGTGTCTCCCGGCCAAAATTCGTATGTTTGAAACCTAATCCCCCAATGTAAGGGTATTTGGAGATTAAGTCATAAAGGCGGAGCCCTCATGAATGGGACTAGTGCCATTATAAAAGAGGCCCAGAGAGGTCCTTGCTTATTCTGCCATGCTAGGACAGAGGAAGAAGATGGTCTTCTGTGAACCAGGAAGAAGTCCCTTACCAGACACCCAATCCAAGCACCTTGAACTTGGACCTTCCAGCCTCTGGAACTTTGAGAAATAAATCTCTGTGGTTCATAAGCCACCTGGTCCATGGCAATCTGCTATAGTAGCCTTCATAGACTAAGACAGAGGCCTACACTGAGCAACTGTAAGCCCTAGGCAACCATTTTTGTTTAAAGTACGAGGTAAGCTAAGCATGCTGCACTTCAGCCTGTAGAGAAAAGAAACTTCTCAGAGCACACTACAGATTTGCAGCCTCTGCTGTGTGCCATAGAGTTGTGTGCCGAGTGTCACACATCTTAATCTTTGACCAGAAAAATAAAATCTCTGCCTTTCCCTTATTAATCAAACGAGCAGGAACTGGTTTGATTCAGCAATACCTTCATCCATTCTCCTCTTTCTTCCAGGTTACAGTTTACATACACATTTCACTTTTCCTTCAAAAGAGTTATTTATATCATCAATTGACTGTCATCTAGAGATTCTCTTTATCACAAACAAATGTATAAAGAACAGGATACCAAACAGTATATACATACACAGTAGATAGATAGATATAGATAGATAGATAGATAGATAGATAGATAGATAGATAGACAGATAGATGATAGATAGAGATCCAGATAGATAGATCCATAGATCCAGATGGATGGATAAATAAATAGATATATAGATAGGTAGATAGCTAGATCCATAAATTCCAGAAGGAAATATACAAAAATTGTAAGAATTGTTATCTCTGAATGATGGGATTGTGAATATTTCATAATTTCCTCTTTATTTCTAAACTTCTACAATGAAAATGCATTTTTAAGTCTGAAAAAAATATTATTATAAAAGAAAAAATTTCCTGCTAGTGGATAAAGCAACATTATTCATGCACTTGGAACTTTTTCTTGGATCCTAGACAAAGGTTTGAACCACTCACTTGCCATGATAAAATTTGTATCGCATTTGCCCTGCACTAGGACATAGATGATCCATTAACTTGAACTAGAAGATCTAAGTTCAAGTCCTAAACTTGCCACATGTGGCCTCTTTAGAAAATCATCTATTTTTCTCTTATTTTCTTCTTTATAAAATACAGATGGTGACATCTGCTCGGTCTTGAGAGGATCAACAAGATTCATATGAAAGGAGCTTGTAAATTTAAAATCATTATGTACATGTTTAGGTGGTATCATTTTTAGTTTAATTAGTGTTAACAATCCTCTTTCCAGAATTGCCTTGTGAATGCTGATTTTCCTCATCCCGGTCATTAATACAATAACATGTTTTTCCATAATTTGGAAACACTATTTTTAAAAAAACCACTTCTTTCTTTCCTTTTTATGCTGTCCTTATAGAAAAAATATTTGTTTCAAAATATTTATTAAATCAATCAAATCAGTTGGATAAGATTATGGGCAAGTATTTCTCCATTGTTGCAAAAAGAACCCAAAGACTAACTCAGATTCTGTGAAACAGTCTAATTTCACAGACCCAGACCTTTCTCTTTTTAAAAAATTTGTATAAATTTGTGTACAAATGTGATTTTGTTACATGGATAGATTTCAAGGAAACACAAGTTTACAGTAAAGCCTGCCCTGGGCAAACTGAGATCTATCTACATGAATATTACCTTTCCGAATATTTTCCCTCACCCATTTTTTCACTTACTATGTTTCTACCATATTTGCCATTTGCCTACTTCTATAACATGTAACGTCCAGTGAAAAAAACCACGAACTAGTTCCCACTAAGAAACAAATAAATAATGAGGCTATGGTGTCCTATTGTAACAGACTGTCAGGAAGAAATGTTAGAGTTTCAGTCTTCATAAACAGGTTGAAAGTCAGAAGGCCTGTCTAGACCACTGAAATCTTATTGTGTGGCCCAATACTTACTCCTTACCTCCACCAACCTACACAGTGTGCTAACACCCTAAAATTATTTCTTACTGATTTCTCTTCCATCCCACCAGCCTGTATCTTACGCACACCCACACCACACCCACACACATTGTCAGTGTTGATAGTATTAGTTATAAATTTCCAAACAAAGTTTAATGTTTGAGTGACTCATATATTAGGCACATTTAAAAAACAGGAACTTTTCAATTTGAATTATCTTTTTCTTTTGTAAAATATATGACTGACATTGTTTGATATCATCAACAAACTCTCCCAGTTGTCTCATACACCAGAAGTATAAGTGGCAATTTAGTGCGATAGTTTTGCACAGATTAGAATGTGAGCTTAGGAGGCTCTGGACCTTGCTTGGCTTCTATGGTGGTTCAGATCATCAGCTCTGTGTCAGAGCCTGTGTTTAAATCTCAGCCCCAGCACTAATTAGCAGTGAGAACTTAAGCAAATATGTTCCTGTGAATCAAGTACTATTATTATCTACATTGTGCAGACCAAACCTTCAGTTGGTTTGGTCTATACAATTGGATAATAATAGTACTTGATTCACAGGAGCTCAAGTAAAGATCTGAGAATATATTACATATAAAGTCCCCAGCATAGCACAGCGTTGGTCATGTAGTACACATCTGATATTTGTTAATTATTGTTGTTATACAATAGTATAGGGTGAGGCTAAAAGTAGAGGGTGAGGCTAAAAATCTCCTCCTGGACTAGGATTCTATGATATAATTAGGGTGACATGCCACCGTTATTTCTCCCTAAAAATCGTACTTTATTTCAAACATTTTTTATCCAGAATATGCAATGTGAATTTCTTTCTTCTATTCTTCAGAGGGCCTGAAGTTTCCTTCTGAATGGAGCATAGTTCGCTACCTTCATTGAGGCACTAAGCAAGACAAAAGAATTTGTCCCTGATTCCCTCACATCATGTAAAAGCATGTGTGAAACTAAGGAAACTTTTCACTATTTCTCCTTACCCATCTCCTCATCAAAAACCTCTCCCACTGAAAGTGACTGCGTGCTTTTAGCACGGGCAGTGAAGAGCATAGAAAGTTGGTGAAAGCAAAGAGAAATAAAGAGCCCAATGGTGTAACCTTTCGAAAGGGGATAGGGCAGGACAGGATGACAGTGTTGCAAGCACTGCAGAAGTTCATGCTCACATGCATCTTGAAAACAGCATCTCCACTCCCAAACGTCTGGTCCTAATTCCACTTGGAGGCATTGGCTTTGATATGAAGGAGCACAGCCAACACCCAGGAGCTGGATCCCCATGTCACCAGCCTCCTGGGGAGGGCTGGAGGCTGCTTCACTGAGAATCCTATCCCTCCCCAAAAAACTCCAAGTGAAAGCAAAGCTCAAGCTTACAGGAAAGCCACACAGAGGATGGGCTTTTTTTTTTGCAATATGGGATAAACGGATAATGGATGGGTTGCAAAAGAGGATATTCAAATATCCTTGGTTCTTTTTACTTTTCTCAGTTGGTGTTTGCCATGCAAAGGGTGAGAAGCTTGTTCTCTTTTTTGTACGTTGAAGGGTATTAACATTTTATGGAGAGGAGATGGATTGGTCTTTTTGAAGTGCTTGCTTTGCTATTATTGCTCAAAGAAAGAAATCAGTTCCGCATTAAGCTGCGGCTCTCATGGTAGCCTGGGAGGCCAGAGGGACGTTGTTGTCTTTCCACTTTCTGAACTCAACACACACAGCTAAGAGAAAGTCGTGGGATTCCTCGGGTCTGCTTAAGCCACTTGCAAATTATGTGGCTAAACTGGATCCAAACTACTCAGCTGTTGTTTGTTGCTAAATGGGTGCAGCAAGAAGCCCCTTCTGTCCCCAGTGGGACTATCAGAAAGTAGGGGAAATGCCTCAGCCAGATTGCAGATTAGACAACAGTGAGGCGATCTCTCAGGCCTTTGGGAATCTGTATCTCATACTCAAATTTCCCCAATTGTGGTATAATGAGAAAACTTGGAAGCCCACTTCAAAAATGCACCCAGCCACTCAGAGTGAAATGAGGAAAGTGCCATCTTCCATTGGTCTTTCTCATCAACACATCTGAAAACTCTCTGGCCATCCATCCTACACACCCAGTGCCAATATCCTCATCATGGCGGTTTGGCAGCTTCCATTTGCTTTTGGGCACACAGCTCCTGTGGCAGTCCAGGTTTTCCTAATACATTTAAAAAGCAGATGCCCACTACCCTGATATATGACCACAGCTTCATTCACCCATAATCAAATTGTGATATTTTATCTTTATTATAAATGAAAAGTCTGACTCGTGACCTAGAGTAAGTCATTTAAAAATCTCCAAGCCTCAATTTCCTCATCTGTCTAATGAAGATTAAGCATGAAAAGGTATGGTAAGTTTCCAGGCTTATTGCAGGCCCTCTTTCCATTGTCCACTGCCATGGTGATTAACTTTATGTTCTGAGCACAATAAAGTTCTTTGTACATGCTGGCAAAGTTGTCCAAGAAGAAATCTTTATAGCCATTAAGAATACCTCACCAAACCTCAGATATTTATATAAATTTAAATTCTCAATTGTTCAATTACATTCCCTAAAGCTTATGATTTCAGCAAGAGAATAATAAATAACATTAAGATGGAAAATGGGTTGAAGATATCATTACCCCAAACTTCACCTCCTCTAAAGGATTTTATTCATTGTTATAATCTGGACCAAAAAAGAAAGTTTTTTTTAATAAAGGGAGAAGAGGAAGAAATAATAATGTGATCTACCACCATTTTCCCATTTTTCTTTCAAAGTGACTCCCTGTCCATCACTGATAGGAGGCTACCTCTGGGACCCCAAGCCAAATCATATCAGTAGAGTTAGAAAACAGTAAATTTCTTTTTCCTCTCTGGGCATCAGAACAGCATATTTTATAGTGAGCTACAGATGCTAAATTATTTGAATCCTTGTTCAGATGTTCCTAATTTACATTGTCTGTGGCAAATAAAAAGATAAGTATGATCCATATTGCAAATGCATCATACTATGATAAATCTGTAGCCTTCTTTCTCTGAGTCTTCTTCACCTCGTGGAATTTATGTTGCAGTCATAATAATGTCAGACCTACACTATGAATATCTTCCTGCTAATTATGCCACGCTTTTAAACAGTGCCCATTTATGAAGACAGTATTACGATATTCTTGATTATACCCTAAATAATTCTGTAAACATAAAACATGCTTAATAATATTGGAATTCCACTAAAGAACTGCAATAAAAATAAAACTATGACATACATTCCAATGTTTTCTTTTTCCTTTTATAAAGAATGCTTTTGATGAGATGCAACATCCTTTAAAATCTCATGAACTAAAAAATACTCATATATATTCTGACTTCAGGTTATTCCTAGAAATAGAATTGAGGCCAAAGAACAATGTCGGAATAATAATTATAGTTATGATAGTACTGATCATAATAAGTAATATCTATCGAGTGATGAGCTAATTATGTCCTGGGTTAAACTATGCTACCATGCTTTGAAGATATTACTTTAAATCCCCTTATCAATCCTTTAAAGTAAAAACTCTTCCCCATTTTATGGTTGTGGATACTAAGACTTAGAGAGTTCAAGGACTTGTCACATTTAGGCTATATGATCTTATGAGTTTTCAGATTTCAAAATATCCAAAAGCAGAAATGGCAGAAAATTTCCAATTGGACTTCCAGCCTATCCACATAATTTTTGGCAGGCGTGTATATAAGCTATAGAGACCTAGTAGGCAAACTTCCATTTGGGTTTTGTGGGCCGAATCGGATAGTAATCCGATTACTATCCCTATAGTAATCTCACAATGTAAATGCTCAAGAATCGGGCTCTGATTCCAGGTCAGATGTGTTGCCACACAGACACAGTGGACAACTTATGAGACCTCTTTCTGATTGCTTTCCTCCCAAGGCTCCTGACCACCCAGCCCTGCCTTACCTCACACCTGTCTCTATGTTCACAGCGTTTCTACTAGAAGAGTTCTTAGAACAATGGCCACAACAACAGTCTACCCTTTTAAAAACGTGGTCTTATATGACTAAGGCAGCTGATGGGACAACTTCACTTTTTAAACTGTTCTTCTGACATTTTAAAACCTTGATTCCATGTCCAAAGCTTCATTCACATGCAATTTGGCCAAGTTTACAGTTCTGAAGAGCACGTCCAAATCTGCAGCATGTGACACAGTCTGGGTGGGAGTGGGGGGATGGTATTGTTACTCCTCTGTCTGTGATATCATCTGAACCTGTAACATGCATATCAATCTGGGATAGTCCCATGGGTAGTAGGACAGTGGAGAGCTGGGTTCAAAGCACTTGGAATACAAAGAAATTCATTTTCATTCAAATGAACTATCCTAAACATAAAGAACAAAGTTAATAATCAAGATATACCATATATGCTAAAGATGCTAAAATGTGATTGATTTACTTTGACATACAAAAATAGATAAATCAAATTTTTCTATAATTTAAAATTTACAATCTAGTGCTGTAAAAAACTGACAGACTAATAGCTTCATTAAAATCCACACTTCCCCCCACCCAACAAAATAGTCTCAAATCTTACTCAGTATAATTAAGTGATCTGGAAACTTCTATATAAAGCATATTGAAATAGCATGAATAGCTTCTGTGTTACCCCACACCGTAGGATATCACCGCAAACAAAATTTCACACTTAACAAAAAGAAAATGACTCCATGTGCCTTGGAGAAAATTGGAAACATTAGCAGGAATCTGTGCAAATGAATTTTTCCTGATCAATTATAATATATTAAATAGAACTTGGTTTGAGAAGAATATTACAAGGTTTGGGTACACTAATTTTTTAAATATTTAAAACATTTATATTCTTCACATCTTTCACAGATTTTTTTTTCTCCCAAGGATAAATAAAAAAGAAAATCCAGTTCAATTCATTTCCTTCAATATAGCACACTAGGACTTCCTCATTTAAACCGCAGACAACGTCCGCTCTAGTCCCCTCCTCCCCTGAGCCTGAGTCGAGGGAGACTCTCTCAATGTATGCTCAGCCACCAGCTACCACAAGTCACTTAAGTAAACACAGAGGCACCTTGGTGAAAGCAATTGCATGGTCTGAATACCATCAACTGACACTTCTATTCAGTGACCCTCTCAGGTCTCAGAAATAGTCTTTTCAAATTCCGGGTCTTGAGGTATTGATTTCAATCAGCAGCTTTTCCTAAGAGCATCATTTCAAAAATAGCCCTGTCACAATTTCTACTATCTCATCTTAGTTTCATCTGGGCTTTGTATTCCTATTTGAAACCATTCAGTGAGATGACACCAGAGGGTTTTACTGAGACATTGATTCAGCTTCATGCATAGGCAATAGAATGTATTCTCCTGTATATGGGAAAACATTAATATTTAAGTTT
Organism: Trachypithecus francoisi; assembly: GCF_009764315.1. Taxonomy (NCBI): domain Eukaryota; kingdom Metazoa; phylum Chordata; class Mammalia; order Primates; family Cercopithecidae; genus Trachypithecus; species Trachypithecus francoisi. Next base: position 44,017,284 of record NW_022681460.1, read on the forward strand.
GGTGGAGAATGGTTTCAGGTTTAAACAGTCCAGGTATTATTTTGCTCTTCTTGTAAAAATGAAAAGCCCAAATTAGACCACTCTCATCATAAAATTCTCAAGCTTATTGCTGAACTGGTGACTTAATAAGTCAGTAGCAATCCTAGTCTTTCAGGACATGTAAGAGATAGTCTAAAAGCAAAAATGAAAAAGATGTATATGTATTTCTGTTCATATCTGCATACATGTGGTTGAAGTAGGAAATATGAAGGAATGACCTATAATTTCAGTATAAATTTCTTACTAATTGACCATGATATCTATACTATATTAAGGTTTTCTGAAGTTGTAATTATAATCCGCCCAACAAATATTTTTGTTGACAGTGATCAAAAGAAGACTGACATCCACTACTTCATTTTGCAGTGGGGGAGTGAAAGTTTAGAGTCACTCATAATCTTACATGCAAAAAACTTCTTGGATGGCCCCGATAATTCTGCCATGACAGGTAAATCCAGGTTATTTTTCTATCTTAAAAGGAAAAAGAAGGGCGTTAACTTTAATTACTTTCACTGCTCTAAACACTACCATAGATATTTAACATTTAACATAGATATTTAAATGTTTTTCCATTTAATCTTTACACTGGTCCTTTGAGGAGGTAATACCATATTTTACAAATGAAGAAACAGACACAATGTCAAGTGACCTGCTCACATTTTTAGGAAGAGTTAGAATTGCGGGTTGAATCTGGGTCAGCAGAGGACAAACACAAGGCAACATTTTAGCATCTACTATGTGTACCTAGTGTTATATGTGGTGTGGGTATGTATGTATGTGTGCTTACCCTGATGTATGCTGTATGCTGAGTGATGTGTGCTTTCTGCTCTCAAAAGGCCCATATTCAAAAAAGGACAAAAATAAGAAAATGAATTACAATGGAAAATATAGAAGAAAAGACTTGAAGTTGAAGTTAAACATTAGCACACTGAATACAGAAATATATTAAAGGAATAATTTGACCAAGCAGGTTTTGGCTAGGAATTCAAGAATATGTCAACATTAGGAAAGAATATCTCAAATTAAGAAATTAAGGGGGAAAAAAGTACTGTCATCTTGACTACCAAAATTCTGTTGATAACTTCAAGCATGATACTATTTTTTTAAATATACTAATCTAAAACTCAAAAAAGAAATATTTAAGTATTGAAAAATATTGTCTACATAGAAAATCCAGAGGAATCAACTAAAAACTATCAGAAATAATGAGGTCAATAAAAGATTATTTGTATAAGGTGAATATGCAAAAATCAAATGCTTTCCTATATATTATCAATTCCAAATGAGAAAAAAGGTTATAGAAAAAGATCCACATGTTGATATTAATAGTTCAGAAAGTTATTGAATAATCATGAATCAAGTTAAGAAATACATAAAACTTATATGAAACAAACTATGAAACTTATTAAAGGGCAAGAGTATGGTCTCATATCCTGTTGAAGGGAGTGTCTACTTTTAGAATGTCTTTGAAGGGCAATTTGATAATACTTATGAAAATTAAAGATACTCTTTGAATCAGCAGTTTTACTTCTAGGAATCCATTCTACTGAAATTTAGTCACAGATGCAAAAAGATATATTTGCAAAGATGTTTATTGTACATATGTACATGATGTAAAATAACACATAAAAATTGGAAGGAAGTAGATGTCTGTTAAAAAGACAGATTTCTATCATAAGTAGAACTATAGCAAGCCCATACAATAAAATACTATAAAGATAATTGAGAGCTATATGAACTCATATAGAATGATGCCTATGATATATTGTTGAATGAAAAAATTTACAAAATTGTATGTATTCTCTTTATTACTGCACACATTTGTGTATTACATCAATTTTTAACTAGTCCCTTGTTTTTATAATTTTTTAAACCTTATAACTCATAGTACACTCAATAAATATATAACAGAAATATGAGCCATGCACTGTAGGAGCCAAGAAAGGAGTATAAAACTTTCCCAAAGAGAACTAGACATCACACGAGAACTATGTGCCTTGAAGGGTGAAGAGGAATTTCCCCAATAAATAATGGTTGTGGAACATTCCAACCAGAAAACAGCGTGTGCCAAGGCCTGGGATAGTGAAAGGCAAGGCATATTGCAGGAAGAGTGAAAAACTCGGTACAGCAAAAACCTAGGGTACCCAAGGTGACAGATGGAGATAAGGATAATGAGGTAGTTTAGGGCTCAGTTGTAAAGCACCCAATGTGACAGGCTAAGGGATTTAAATTTCGTTCAGCTGCTACAGGGACATAAAAGGGCTTTCTAAGTAGATGAATGACATAAACTATTTGGGAAGAAGACCCTGTCAGCAGTGTGGGAGATGTACAGAACAGGGGAAAGGAAAATTGGGGGAAAATTTGAAGGAAGAATGAGAGGAAGTTGAATTTGTGTTATTATATCAGTAACAGAGTAAGATATGGGAAAAGTGTTTTTTAAAAAGGATTTGTGTCATGGAATACAATTTAAAAATATGGAATATGCATCATAAATGCAGAAAGAGATTTGGGGGCAAATTAGGGGAAAATGTAGATTTGAGAGGGAAGAAGAGGTGGAACACAATTGTGTTCAGTGACCATAAGCCAGAGACTGTGCCAACGTGTCTCATATATAATCTCCTTTAGAATGCAAGTTGTGGGTAAAAATCATTAACATGGATGAGACTCAGAATGATTACTGTTCAGGTTTTAAAATCGGAATGTTGAAAACAACTTGCAATTCTCCCTCTGCCCCCACAACAAAAAGAAAGAAAATATGAAGAAGCTATAATCCTGTTTATACAATCCAGAGATTATCTGGGGTTGCACAAGCCACAGGAGGTTTTATAATGCTGACTGAAGACCAGATGAAATAATCTGAAATACATGACCATTTGCAAGGCACATAATCACTCACCCAGCATATTCATTATGTTTCTCTCCTTTGTCAGGTGCTGTTAGAGGGGCTGGGGCTGAAGGTAACAGAAGGCACAGGGTATAGTCCCTGCATTGAAGGCCTTGCTGCTGATGAAAGAGCCCACACAAACATACTAGAGAGCACAAGAAAACAGCTGGCAAGCTGGCCAGGGACACTTGGAGTTCAGAAATAAAGTGCATATCGAGGCAGTGCACAGGGGTCAGTCAAGGAGGGGGCCACGTCAGGCAGGCTTCACAGGAGGGGTGGCATCTATGCAGGAGGAAAGGACTGAAGGGCATTTGAGATTATCCGTCGCCACCTTCCCCAACTGTGAACCTCGTGTGTCAGGGGCTACACGGATTTTTGTCTGTAGTGGCCTGGGACTAGCTGAATGTCAGTCAGTAGGTGGAGGCACTTCATAAATGTCAATTAAGCACTGACTGAATGATGAATGAAGGGGAGGTGAATTCTTGGAGACCTGTAATACTAATAGCTAACATCTATTGAGCACTTGCTGTATACTGAGGGTGCCACAAGCATTGCTTCATTGAATGTTCATAAAGGTTTTTTGAGATATAAATCTTCTGCATCCCCATTTTACCAAGGAAAGAACCAAGCCAGAGTGTTCAAAGTTGCATCACTGGTAAGTAGCAGGGCTGGGATTCAAATCTAGGTCTGATTTAGCATGTAAGCACGTGCACACTGGCTACACTGCCCGCCTCTCAGAGACAAATGATGTGATATGGGAAAATGAGTACACCTGTGTGTTGGGTGTAGACTAATTATGTAGGAGAGTAGTGGAAGATGATTTTGAAAATGGCAGTAGAGCCACGTGCAATGACTCACACCCGTGATCTTAGCACTTTGGGAGGCCGAGATGGGCAGATTGCTTGAACTCAGGAGTTCGAGACCAGCCTGGGCAACATGGCAAAACCCCGTCTCCAAAAAGTAGAAAAACTAGCCAGGTGTGGTGGCACAGGCCTTGAGCCCAGAAGGTCGGCCAGGCGCGGTGGCTCAAGCCTGTAATCCCAGCACTTTGGGAGGCCGAGACGGGCGGATCACGAGGTCAGGAGATCGAGACCATCCTGGTTAACACGGTGAAACCCCGTCTCTACTAAAAATACAAAAACTAGCCGGGTGAGGTGGCGGGCGCCTGTAGTCCCAGCTACTCGGGAGGCTGAGGCAGGAGAATGGCGTAAACCCGGGAGGCGGAGCTTGCAGTGAGCTGAGATCCGGCCACTGCACTCCAGTCCGGGCGACAGAGCGAGACTCCGCCTCAAAAAAAAAAAAAAAAAAAGGTACAAGTTTCCCCTTTTATCTTATGGTTCCCTCATGCACAAGTCATCATAAGCTCTTCATTGTCTTTCATATAGAATCCTGACCCCTTTCCTTGATATTTAAGATTTCTTCCAAACTAGTTTCTACTGCCATTTTCTTTCTTTCTTTTTCTGAGACAAGATCTCATTCTGTCACCCAGGCTAGAGTGCAGTGGTGTGATCATGGCCCACTGCAGCCTTGACCTTAAGGCTTGGGAGTGTGTGTAAAATAGAAAGTAAGGAGTGTATCATGTCATCTAAATACACAAATAAATGAACTATTTTGTTGGCAATAGGAAGAGAGAGGATAGTATTCAAAGGACTATCCTTATTTTTGTTCTTCATGTTTTGTTTTGTTTTGTTTTAATTGAGAGACTGGGGCATATCTAGAAGCAGAAACAAAGGAGTCAGTGAATAGAGAAAAGAAGGGAACAATTAGCAGTGTAACTGCATCAGTATCACAGGAAGACGAGTTACTCTTGGAAAGGAAAATCACTTGTTTTATGAGATAAACAGGCAGAAAAGAAGGGCAAAGATACACATTTTGAAGTGTTGGAAAGAGATACTGAAACGTTTCAGGAAGGTAGGACTATAAAGCACTCAGTCTTCACCTAAGAATCGGATTTAGGATGCTCTCTGAATGGAAAACAGCTGCTGTGAGGATTGAGCCAGAGTAACTGGGCAGCTATGAGGCCTGTGGCCTGAAGGCTGGGCCCATCTGGGAGCATGTGCGTGTGTGTGTATGCATGTATGTAAGCATATGTTAAAAGAACACTGGCGTACCTAAAAATCCCGGGAAGAAGCTGAGAGGAGTCAAAAATGAGAGAAGAGGGAGAAGTGTGAGTAGATGAAGAGAGCTATGGAAGCATCGAAGACAGAATGTCCAAAGGGAGGCAAGAGGACCTTGAGACAGAAGGAAACAAATTCACGCCTGATCACAGCCTTCTTTCAAAAAGTGCCACATATTGGATGACAATAAGTTATTGTTAAGTTTGGTATGTATGAGAGTGGCATAATGGTTATATATGTATTTTTAAGACCTTATCATTTAGAGATGGTTCCTGAAGTAAAATGACATGATGTCTGCAGGGTAAGGGGAGCCTGGGAAAAAAAGTAAAAATTTGGAGCAATGGAATATGACATAATATCCATAATGAAGGACACTTGACCATAAACCAACTAAAGAGGGCATGAAAGAGTGGCAGAATTCTTAAGCCATTTTATTTCCATTAAGTGAAGGAACAGCAGTGTCATGAAATAAAAATAAATTTCAAAAACAAGACACTCTGTGTCATTCATAACAAGGCATCTCTTATATATTTGAATTTTATATAGGGAAACTAGCAAGGTTAATTAGATAACAGACACGGGTATTTAAACAAGGAACCCGTGAGCCTGGAAGGAGTATTTAACCAGTGTAAAAGCCAGCCCGCTCATCTCTTTTACTCCCCACCCTGAAAAAACTTTTCTTAGCTATCGACAACCCTTAATTATGTAACAGAATTGCAAATGTGAATTAAAAACATGTCTCTGACCTTTTAAATTAAAAAATAGTTTTAGCATGCTACCATGGACAAGCCCTGTCTAGCCTAACTAATGGGGCATGTGACTCACACAACAGCTGAAATTGGAAATTAGAAATGTAGAAATGCACTGAATAATGAACCTCAATTATTGCCTGGATGACGTCTTCTTATGTTAGAACCCAATTACCCATTTCCAAGTGAATCCTAGAGACTTCATCCACAAAAGACTCCTCAGGTTCAGGTGTTTTTTGTTTGGTTGGTTTGGTTTTTTGTTTGAGATATATATATATCTCAAACAGAGTTCTCAGAAAAGCCTCATCAGAAACTGAGAATGATTTCCTTATGACTTGGAAGATACTGCCAAGATTTCCTTTAAGATCTAGTTAGATGACACTCAAGTAAGATTCGCATATGGAATTACTCCCCACACAGGAGCCTGGCCTGGAGGAAGCTGAACAAAGCAGAGATTATTTACAAATTCCCAAAGCGGGGGCTGTTTTACATTTCTCCCACCCTGGATCTAGTTCCATCAGTAACTACAGTACATATTAAGTTATAAAGTATAATTATTAAAAGGCCAAGAAGTACTACAGAGAATCGAACCTCCTGATACTATAAGGCAGAGAGGCCAGTGGCGGTGGATGGCTGGGTGGGCCCGAGAGGCTGCCTCAGTTCCTGATACCTATGGGTTACATAATTACCAAGGCAGCCAGAGACAGACTGATTCCAGCCGGCGCACATCATTGCTTAAAGATATCCTATAGGAATCATCTGCAGTTAGAAGGGCAGTCTTCCTGTCAGATAACTTGCAACAAGTTCCCCCTCAAATAAGGAAAATACATAATGTGGTAGTTGAAATAGCAAAACCAGGCCCTTAAATAATGCAGTCATTGCTGACACATATTGACTCTTGCTTGAGTGAGTTTTGGTTGGTTTTTATTCAAATAGGAAGGAAAATTTTCCACGAAACAAAACAAAGTATTTAATGACTGTGATGAAAAAGTAAAACTTTTGTTTGGGTTCATGTCCTGAAAATGTTAGGTAAAATATGTATACAGTTTATAATTACTAATGAAGCCATTTGCATTTTGTTAATTGAGAAAGTCTCAAAAAAAAAAAGTCAAATATTATGCAGAACCTTTTAGGATAACTTTCCTGTGAGCTTACTGTGCCCTAAACTTTTCTTGGTATCATGGTCATATAAAAGAAACATCAGAATCCTCATTCAGCAGGAAAGAAAAATGTATGTAAGGGGCATATCTATATATATGAAAGAAACAGCCTATAGAAAGAAAACAAAATGAAGTTAGGTAAAAGAAAACTTTATCTAACTTCATTCTGCTTTCTTTATATACATGCACACACACATATGCATATATACATCTATATGTGTATATATATAGATGAAACATGCATTTTGTTAATTGAGAAAGGATGGCTGGGTGGGCCTGGAAGGCTGCCTCAGCTCCTCATACCCATGGGTTGCATGATTACCAAGGCAACCAGCGACAGACTGATCCCAGCAGGCTGATTTATTATATTAAATATTATATTATATTATTATATTATATTATATTATATTATATTATATTATATTACATATACAAAGAGCAGAATGAAGTTAGGTAAAGTTCTAGAGTAAATCATCCTGAGTTCAAATTTCATCTCACCACTTATTAGCTCTGTGACTAAGTTACTCAAGTGAGACCTTGAGCCTCAGTTCCCTCATTAATCAAATGGAGCATATAGGTATCTTCCTCTGTGATGGTCTTCATTCAGACTTCTGTGATGATCTGAGCTTGATTCAGCGTGTAGCACATGATAGTTCAATAAGTGCTTGTCATTTTTACGATTATCTAAAAAATTTATACTTCAAAGCATATAGAGAAAATCAAAGACCCATTGTATGTCCTTTCTTATTACACCCTGCAATGAGAAAGATTTTTGGTGCCTATCCCATTTGGGACACATAATAGGTATTCAATAAAAGTTGTGGATTAAATTGGAAGTGCAGTTCTTTTGGAGAATAAAATAGGTGAAAACAATTTTATTTGCAGAAGCAAAAGCCCAAAAACAAGTATTTCAAAGAATCATATTTGAAAATATCTGATAAATGCTATAATATTAATAACAATGATATCTTGATATTTTGTTCACTTCATAAAAATGCTTCATAAAATACGAACTATATTTCCATTGAATTAGACAGATATTGTGTAGGTTCATTAAATTGGCCAATAGTTGACAATTTCTGAGTACTTTAGGGCAAAACAGAAATTCTCAGAGAAGAAAAAGAAAAGCACGTTGGGCATTATGAAAATGCTCAAAAAGAGGCCGGGCGCGGTGGCTCAAGCCTGTAATCCCAGCACTTTGGGAGGCCGAGACGGGCGGATCACAAGGTCAGGAGATCGAGACCATCCTGGCTAACACGGTGAAACCCCGTCTCTACTAAAAATACAAAAACTATGACCCAGCCATCCCACTACTGGGTATATACCCAAAGGATTATAAATCATGCTGCTATAAAGACACATGCACACGTATGTTTATTGCGGCACTATTCACAATAGCAAAGACTTAGAATCAACCCAAATGTCCATCTGTGACAGACTGGATTAAGAAAATCTGGCACATATACACCATGGAATACTATGCAGCCATAAAAAAGGATGAGTTTGCGTCCTTTGTAGGGACATGGATGCAGCTGGAAACCATCATTCTTAGCAAACTACCACAAGAATAGAAAACCAAACACCGCATGTTCTCACTCATAGGTGGGAACTGAACAATGAGATCACTTGGACTCAGGAAGGGGAACATCACACATCGGGGCCTATCATGGGGAGGGGGGTGGGGGGAGGGATTGCATTGGGAGTTATACCTGATATAAATGATGAATTGATGGGTGCTGACGAGTTGATGGGTGCAGCACAGCAACATGGCACAAGTATACATATGTAACAAACCTGCACGTTATGCACATGTACCCTAGAACTTAAAGTATAATAAATAAAAATAAAAAAATTTAAAAAAAATACAAAAACTAGCCGGGCGAGGTGGCGGGTGCCTGTAGTCCCAGCTACTTGGGAGGCTGAGGCAGGAGAATGGCGTAAACCCGGGAGGCGGAGCTTGCAGTGAGCTGAGATCCGGCCATTGCATTCCAGTCCGGGCGACAAAGCGAGACTCCGCCTCAAAAAAAAAAGAAAAAAGAAAAAAGAAAAAAGAAAATGCTTAAAAGAGAAAAAAATAGATTGCCAGATAGAATAGATTGCTACCTGGCAATCTGTTTTGGTTTGACCTTAATTCTTCATTCTAAATTTTTAAACTACTTTGGATTCCAAAACAAAAATTATTCAGAGAGTATTTTTAAATGACAACAAATTAAATAATCTCAATATTTTAGGTTTTCTTTTCATGTAGGCATTAAAAACGTAATCTTCACTTTCAAATTTTCTGCTTTATTTAACAAAGAAGTCCTGCGTAAGTTGTCCTAATGAAATGTTGAAAAACCATTCTCCAGCGTCTAATAAAAAACAGACCCATTATTTAATAGTTGCTGTGCATATGTATATGCTTCTATTCCCGGGTCTCTTACAGTATGTGTGTGTGTACATATTTTTTTGTGTGTATGTGTGTGTGTGTGTGCGTTTAGTGCTACCCATTCCAATAGAATCTAGAGCTAAAATGGTTCCTGTTTCTTTATAGTACTCCTTTGGTTGACAGTCTTCTTTGTCCTATAGAGATTTTTCTTTCAATGAATAACTCAGACTCAAACTGCATATTGGTAACTATATTTTAAACCAAAAAATTCCTCACATAATAAATACATTTTATGCACATTAACTTTGAATTTACTTCAGAAAACTATTTACAATATAAATAATTATAAATGGGAACACTTTGCAAGATATCATTGACATAGCTAATATTTTCTACTTTACATTCCAAAGTAAAATTTCAAATTACAGCTTTATACTACAATGTCACTAAAAACTATACATTGCAACATGGTGTTTGAAATATTGGCGATCAGTATCTTTTCTCACAAATATAATCCTTTTTATAGCACATTATTTAAAAAACAAATGTAAAATATTTTATCTTTTTTGAAGTGTCTACTCATAATGTTTCATTTTTTGAAATATTTCCCTTTGAAAAAAAGAAAAAAAAATTACAGTACTTCCAAAATTTTTTCCAGGCCAATTTCCTTTCTTTTGAAATGTAAACACATCAGGGTTATTGGGTGTAAATTTAACTGTGATTACATGTGTCCCAGGTCAGCAAATTAGGGTAAATTTCCCCCAACCCCATATAGATTTACGAAAGCAAAGTCCCATGCAGCAAAGTTGCAATAAATAAAACTGTAAATGTTTGGTTTAAAATTAGCAATTAGGATTTCTTATGTGAACCATCATTTATTTATTTTTCTGTGTGGGTGTGTGTGTGTTATAATTGGATATGGCATATTTTCATGAATATGTTATAAAAACCATATTTTTCTGTGTGTGTGTGTGTGTGTGTGTGTGTGTGTGTGTGCTTTCTGCATACAGTCCTAGAGAAGGAACTCTGAACAAACCCCTATTTGGCAATGACTACACTCTCACTTTTTGAGTTAAGCACTATCCATACAACCCTTGCAAGAAATTAGCACCACACAGAAATTTCCCCCAAGAATATTTTCTATGTCTGATACCTTTTGCATGTGTCCATAACTGTTCTGTCATTCATTTAAAATTTAGAATGATAACGAGTGTTTTATCCACAATAAGTTCCACAGTAAGAGCTGGTTCAATAGATTTTTCTGTCTTGGACAGAAATCCCTATTCACAAAAACTTGACATTTACATGAAAGTTGAATCATTTACTTGGAGGACCATAGGATTTACATTCTTTTAAAAATCATTATGAAAACAGGATGTATGTCTACATCTATGATTTGAGTGAACTAGGGAACCAAATCTGGGCATTCAAACATTTTAAATCAGAAAGACTTCATTTGGTTGTATTAAAGGGTAAGCTATTCCACTAGGCCAGGTGAGTAACCCCAAAATGGTCAAATGCTCAATTTTCCAAATATCAGCATTCACTCTGTCACTTCCAAATACTACTAGGACTGATAGATTGCACTGAATATCTTAGTAATATCCTACTCTTGAAAGAAGAGCTATAAAAATCAATGTGTATTCAGAAGGTTTCTTTACCTGTGCTGCCGTCCATCAAACTTACTTGGTTTAGACCTTGAAGGCGGAAGTCTTGTATTTCACTTTAAAATGTCTATGCATATTTTCCAAATGGTCTTGTATTATAATTGATCCTCATCCCCCATAAGAAGAAATAAAAATTGGAGCACATTATCTTTTTTTAGAAGATCCCCTAAAGTTTATTTTAAGTGGGATTCTTTGACCAGAGGCAGCATGTGACAACATGGCATAGAGTGAATTAAAAATAGTACCAATGGAAATAATCTAGCCCTATAAAATATAACCAAGAAAGAGCAAGTGGTTTTTCTGTATAAATGCTGAAGGCAATCATTTATTGCATCTGGTCTCATTTTGAATGACACCTCAGCACTGTCATATTATCTTTTATCAGGCAATTACAGTTTAGTTAAGCGAGCATAATATGACAAAAGACTTGTGGAGCTGAAGCACACCTAAATATCTGGCCTGTAGTGACTGTGACATTAATATTATGCATCCCAAAATAACACATCAAATCTGTATATTCCCAATAACAATTTAAACAGAATTTTCCCAAGAAAGATTGGGGAAACGTTCATTTACTTCTTTGGTCATCCAAATTTTTAAAATAGGTATGGCAGGTGAAATGGGCAGTAAAGATACTTATTATTACTAGAAAGCAGAATTCTACAAAACCATGAGTTATATTTTACCTAATGAACTGATACATATTATACCAGTAATTGGATAGAGCACATTTTTATGTATCCCCAAGGTGATATAAAAATCATACTTCTCCATCTATTTCAATCAAATTTCGTATGTCTCAACATTTGGCAAAGTTATGGAAATTAAGAATTAAAACTAAAGCCACATTAAGTTTAACTGATTAAATTATCAGGAACATATTTATTCTATATACTATTTTTAAAAGACACAGATGACATTTTCATCATGAGGAAGTATGTTCCTGCACAGAACAAAATAATGTAGATTATAAACACATTTTAACACATTCACATGTATATTAAGAAGGTACATTGTCATCAAATGTCTTAACTTACCTTGGGTCATTTTGTGATAATCATGCCATATTGCAAAAAATGTAAGCTATACAATACGGTGAGTTAATATGATATTTTATGTAATGTAATAAAGCTGCTACTATAAAATTATTGACATTCAGTCAATTTTAAAATGGTTATGTGCTTAAAACTGGGTCAATCTACCAAAATTTTGAATCAAGATATAATTTAGTTAATTCTGTATTCCCTTAAAAATATTGGTCATGTCATTTTGAAGACCATTATTCCTTTTGATTACTCTCATCTGTGAAATTCATAATTTCTTCCTTTCACCAGTTAACTATCTTCCATATAAAAATTCCACTGAAATTCCTTTAGTGACAGCCTTTTCTTTAATATCAGTTAATTTTCCCTGGTTCTTAAGTTTCCAGTTCTTTTAGCTTCTGTCCCTGGCACATTTGGTAGAAAGTATAGCCACCAAAAATACCCATCTGTGAAAATTACCTTTCCAAAATACACCACATTCATCAAATATTTTTGTCTTCCAAACACTTATCAATCTACAGAATTCTACAAAACCTTTAGCATTCTTAAGACATTACTTCATGTTGCAAACTGATCAAAACTCCATTTGATGTATTCCAGGATTTCTCATAAATAATTTTCTCAAAATTACTAAATACTCGTTTGTATCATTCAAAATTTAGTTTTTATTGTACAGTCACCCCTTGGTATAAACAGGGAGTTGGTTCCAGGATCACCCCCATATAACCAAATTCTCACATACTCAAGTCCTGCCGTTGACCCTGTGGAGCTCGCTTATACAAAACATCAGCCCTCTGTATACTCGGATTTCACATTTCTCCAAATACTGGGTTTTTGATCTGCATTTCATTGGAAAAAAAAAAAAAAACACATATAAGTGAATCTGCACAGTTCAAACCCATGTTATTCAAGGGTCAGCTGCACTTTGAATTTTTTGAAAATATATATAACCACTAACTTTCTCACTTACTTGCACTTTTTTGCATTTACAGCACAAATGTTAACATTATCTAATTTTATGTAGCCTCTTCTTGCGTATACAAACAACCCAATATTCATCTTTCATATTATCATTCAGATTGTCACCTACCTATGGACTGTCAAAGAACTGTGTGTTAAATGATGAAAACATACTACTAATCCCTGAGTATTCAATTTCATGTTCTGTTTCCAAAATTATAAGTTAAGTTCTTCCAGTACATTCCCCTCCTTAAATATGGCAAGAGTTTTGGGGATGAGACTCCTAGGAAATATTATCTATGAAATTTCTCTTATCACTTATATCATTTTGCTTTAATTACTAAAGAATAGTGCATTAAATAAATCTTGATATTTTTCTTCTTTGTCAAAAATTTCTACCAATTATGTTTTGGCTAAATCTAGAAAGTTAACTATAACCTGCCTAAAGGAGCCCACACACCTGCTTAAGTCACAAAGCATCTAAACTTCTGTGAACAGAAAAACCAGAATGATCAGTCTTGACAACTCATAGCAGAGAGTTAATTAGGTAATAAGTTCAGTTCTGCTCTATCACAGAACATGGAACGTTAGGGCTGCCTTACAAACCAGGAAATTAGAGCCCAGGCATGGTGAATGACACAAATGTGATCGCAAAATTAAGTTATAGGTAGGGCCAAAATTAGAATCCAGAGATCTAGTCAGCTGGCCTTTCTACTATACCACACAGATGTAAGACCAAGTTTGTTGTTTACCAACAATAAGGAAAATAAACATTTTGCCTATTCCTTCAGAGTACCGCTCTTAGCTTTTAACTACTTGTCTATCAGCCTAAGCTTTTATCTTAGATCCTCGCCTGAGGCTTTCCACATGTTGTTACACTGGCACATATGTGTTTTGAAACGTTTTCAAACACTTACACTGCTGTCATGTAGCACTTCACTGGTTTTCCTTTTATTTTTGCATGTATCAGTCTTTTTTCTGGGTGAATTGGTCTGAATTTTTTTATTTAGTTGGTTTTCCAAGCAAACCCCAAATATATCATTTACTTATGCTGAGCCCTTAAATTGTGTCTTTTGAGATATCATTTTATTTCACTCTGCCTCTGGCCTTTCCATATTCATAGAACTTCTTCCAATTGAGCACACCAGGTTTTTGATGTGTGTCCCAACATCTCAGTGTTTTTACTTAGAAAAACCCTTAGCGCCATGTCAGTGCAATCCTCGTCCTTGTCTAACTGAAAAGCAAGGTGAAAAATTACCTCTTCCTGATTGTTTATAATGGATACCAGGTGAAAACTCATTTTTGCACCACATCCAGAACCATTTCTCTAATTTACGCCTGAACCAAATGAGCTGGCTGATTTGAAACCACAAAGAAGTCAGTTTATAAGATATATCTCTCTCTTTCTCAGTTATTTTGGGAATGGAAATTTCTTTAAGAAGTTTAGGCCGGGCGCGGTGGCTCAAGCCTGTAATCCCAGCACTTTGGGAGGCCGAGACGGGCGGATCACGAGGTCAGGAGATCGAGACCATCCTGGTTAACATGGTGAAACCCCGTCTCTACTAAAAAATACAAAAAACTAGCCGGGCGAGGTGGCGGGTGCCTGTAGTCCCAGTTACATGGGAGGCTGAGGCAGGAGAATGGCGTAAACCCAGGAGGCAGAGCTTGCAGTGAGCTGAGATCTGGCCACTGCACTCCAGTCTGGGCGACAGAGTGAGACTCCATCTCAAAAGAAAAAAAAAAAAAAAGAAGTTTAGTGTGATAGAGTCCAAGAAAATTACCCATTTTTTATGTATTTACATTACATAGCCTATATTTCCATATGTAAAATGTACACCGCAGTTTGTAAGTAATAGTTTGTGTGTATGAGGATCACTGGATAGTCACAATGCAATGTTGTCATTCATCAGTCCTCTCACGTGGTATATATGCACACTTGATCTACATGAATATTTTTCTATTCAAAATTTATCTATTCTGGTTCCCATAAAATTAGAGGGGAAATTTGTGTATTCAATTTAGCTCCATTTTCTATGTATAACCCTGAATGCTAGTGCTATGTTTTCTTTGATTTTATAGGAACACATATCAAATACCCAGTAACTTAAGTTACCCTCTCTGACAATCTGTGGCATAGTAAATGCTGGTAATGGGGTATTAAACTATAAATACGTTTCAGAGATCCTTAAAGAACAAAATATTTCAGCAAAACATCAGCTTCCATTGGTTATTATAACAGATGTTCCCTTGTGTCCTTGTGCTGGGTCTGGTTGCATCCTTAGATGGGAAGTTACATCAAAGTGTGAGCCATTACAGCCCAAGGAATAGTTTCTAATGGTTTCGCTGTCATATAAGTGCTCCAGGGCATATCCAGTTAGTGTGTAAGCATGCTTATCAAAATACTGCCGGTGAGAGCCAAAGCAATTTGGAGAGACAGTAGGGTGGTCTCCTGCTGTCTGATGAGGAGATATATCTGAATGCAGATAGTCTTTAGCTAGGATCAAACTGGATTTTGAAATGCGATCTGAATTGGGACTACTTATCCGTGATAGTGCGGTGGGACTGTTGTCATAGTCATTTTCATGGGGGCTCAACATTTTTCCCTCTCTCTGTTGGATGTGGTCACATGGTGAAGTGTTGGCAAGAGCAGAGCTGTGGCAGACTTCACCTGTTGGTGGGGGCTGTTGGTAGTTTGCAAAACAGAGGGAGTGTTTTTTCCCAGCCCCATTAATGGAAGCCAGTTGGTCTGAGGGGGCTTTCCTTAGTTGTAATCTGTTCTCTTCTTCTTTAATCATTTGCTGGGTGGCTCTTATAAGAGTTTCAATTTTGCTGGGTTCATGTGGGCTACTTTGATACTGCTCAGTACGATATCGGTCACCTGATTCACTGGCCGACCCAGGGTCTGGAGAACTGACCACACTATCTTCATCCCAATGACCTCGCCCTAGAAATTAGAAAAAGTCCAAAGTAAGTGATCTCAGAATTCACCCTCAAAAATAAATATATTTCATTTTTCTATTGAAATAAACTTTATATCTTTCATTTTTAATATATGCGCCAATATTTGAAACAGGCACAGGCTCACATGATAGAGTGTCAACTCTCTGTACTGGATTCATATGAAATCAGTGAACTTTAAATGCAGACCAAGTTTATAACAAGTTTCTTAGAAGATAAACCTTGTTCATTGTGAATTACAATTAGCAAAATGGTAAAATGTGTTTATACTTCCCTATGGATATATGTTATTAGACCTGTCTGAGTGGAAATAAGAGGAGGATGCATAGAATTTGGTTTACGTTATTCACTAGAGCACTGTCACATTAAATTGATGCTTGGAAAATGTTTTCAATTGGATTTGAGGGAAATAATTATATAGGCTGAACTATTCTCTCACTTCCAAATAAATAACCTAAAATGTTAATATTGCTAAATATATCTTAAGTAGAGTTAAAATAAAGCTCTAATATATCTTAAGTACAGTTACAATAAAGCTCTAATATTCATTTTTAGAGTATTTGAAAGTTAAAAATATACATCTATTCACACAGATATATATGTAAGCATGGATGGATATAAATGAAGATTATAGATATAGATACAATCTTGCCCAAATAAAAACATAAATATCATCTTATCAAATTTGGTGGTAAACATCTCAGCTTCACAGGTAATCATCTAGTAACTCAGGTACCTTAGATTGTTTTTGAAGTAAGGTAAAGAATAAGGCTGGGCATGGTGGCTCACATCTGTAATCCCAACACTTTGGGAGGCCCAGGTGGGTGGATTACCTGAGGTCAGGAATTCAATACCAGCCTGGCCAACATGGTGAAACCCCATGTCTACTAAAAAATACAAAAACTAGCCAGCCATGGTGACAGGCACCTGTAATCCCAGCTACTAGGGAGGTTGAGACAGGAGAATTGCTTGAACCCAGGAGGCAGAGGTTGCAGTGAGCCGAGATCGCACCACTGCACTCCAGCCTGGGCAACAAGAGCAAAACTCTGTCTCGAAAAAAATTTTTTTCTAAACAATAAGGAAAGAAATAAAATATGGAGGAGTAGTGCATCCAAAGTATATTCCATAAACCAAATTATTCTCAAAACAGTCTGAAGTCAATATAAAAAGAGAGAAGAGAAACAAGTAGGAATATATGAAAGCTGTAAATTGCTTAATGCAGCAGAGAAAGCCTGGATCACACTGTTCATTGCTTTCCTTTTCTCTTTTCTTCTTGTTTTATTTCTAATATTTTCTTCCAGACCCTGTAGGTTAAGCCAGGATTTTCACTTAACTCTGTTCTTTGGCAAGTAATTGCCCTTTCCTCTGGGTTTCCATTACCAGTCAACCAAACTAGGGATACTCAAAGTAAAATCAGGAAAAGAGAAAGCAAGAATAGAAACAGATTAAAATTACTCAGCTTCTGAGTGGTATTTGACAGGAAGGTTTATTAATGGAAAGAATATTGCCTAGCACATTTCTCATTCTAAAGACAAATGTAGTAGTATTGGGGCCTTCAGATCAATCCTAATGTCACTGGCTTTTAATGAAATAGGGAGGATTCCAAAGACGGGTCTGGTCCCAACCTTGGAATGGACGGAATGAACTCTCCTTAACCAGTTTACTTTTGAAATGAACAAAGGGAAGCATTAGCAACAATCAAGGCTTTAGCTATGGTGCCCATTTCAATGTGTTTATAAAGCCGTATAATTATCCCAAGGTGAAAATTGCAGTGCATTCTACATATTGCTTCATCCTTTACTCACAGGATCATCATTGTGGGTTGTCATAATGATGGGGAAAGAAGGGGAAGTTACTGGCATTTAATGCCCAGAAAGGTTAAACATCTGTGATATGTGTGACTGTCCATAAAACAAAGACTGGCCGTCTCCAACACATCAATAGTGCCCTCATTCAGAAACACTGCTATGACCAAATGAGCCTACAGACTGTTCAAGTCCACATTTGAAGCACACAAATACAAGAGAAAATAATGCACAAGGAACGTAAATGCATACACACTACAAATTCAATAGACATATTCAATAGTAAACTACATAATTTCAATACTTTCTGATGTTTAAAATAGGAATCGTTTTTATTCACTTGTCAAAATTAAATGTATTTGGCAAATACTAGCAAAATTCATAACAGAGTGAACTTTTAAAAAAAATCTCATGGGTTCTGATTTGTAAATCAAAGAAGAGAACTATTTGGTCATTCGCTCTAGTGTCACAATATGATGAACCTGCCCAGGGCCTAAAGCTTGGAGTTCGGGAACCCTTTCACCTGCTCTTACCATGGATCCTGTGGACTGAAGCGATGTGAGGCATGCTGTTTTCATAGGCTTCTCTGCTTTCTGGGGAGGCCTTGGTCAGGGGCAAGGCTGCGCGAGAGCCCCACCAGGGCTCCCTCCCGGCCTGCGGCGTTCCCAGGAAGTACCTGCCTGCCTCACACCGGCCTCCTTCACAGGCCTGGGTATGGAAATGCCTCTCTTCCACCAGCCTGGAATGGTCAAGCGCAAAGCCATAGCAGAGAGAGCTGCGGTCCGAGAACTGTCTGTAGGCGCACGATGCGTCGTGCTGGGAGCCCGGCCTGTCGGCGGGGTCCAGAAGCTGCGGAGAGGCCGCGTCGGTCAAGGGACTTCCGCCCCACTGGCTGTCATGATCAGATTCTGATCTTTCCGTGTGAAATCCCGAATACTGAAACCGAGTAGGGGAGAAAAGTTCATTTCAAAAATCGATCAATCAGTAAACGAAAACAAACAAACAAAAAACAGCTTTTATTTACTCTACAAGCACCCTTAAGGTCTAATTGTCCTGAGGTCGTCAAAATAACCGTTGCTTTGGCATCATGGCTTGGTGCAGGTTTGCACACCTAACTGGGAATTACTTAATTCATTATGATGCTTCCAAAGAAAATCCTTTTGGCTGCTGAAAGCAGGAGATAAAAATAATAATGACAACCATCGACTGAAGTACTAGGCCCTGAATGAAGTGCCTCATATGAACTATCCACGTAGCTCCTATAGGAAACCCTTAATGGCGCTATTAGTATCCCCAGTTTATGGATAGAGAAGCTAAGGCTCAGAGAGAGAAAGTGATTTGCCCAAAGCCACAGTGTTAGCAGGTTACAGAACGAAGATTATTGAAACCCAGGTTCTTCATCTACCTTGACAGTATTGTCAAAGAGAGATTCCAGGTAAGTTCCATATTTTATTTCTATTTGCTTTCTACGTTTTTTTTTTTTGTTTGTTTGTTTTTTTGTTTGTTTGTCTTTTTTTGACAGGGTCTGGATCTGTCCCCGACTGGAGTGCAGTGGTGTGATCATGGCTCACTGCAGCCTCCATCTTCTGGGCTCAAGCAACCCTCCCAACTCAGTCTCCTGAGTAGGTGGGATCACAGGTGTGCAAACATGCACAGTTAATTTTTAAATTTTTGGTAGAGACAGGGTCTCACTTTGTTGTCCAAGGTGGTCTTGAACTCTGGAGCTCAAGCAATTCTCCCACCTCAGCCTCCCAAAGGGCTGAGATTACAGATATGAGCCACAACACCCAGCCTACATTTTTTCTTAATTAAAACAAACAGACAAAAACCTAAGGTTTAAGGCACCAATGTCCTGAAACTTAATCTTCATACTTGACTGTTAACTTTCTGAAGGCCCTGCTGGGTAGATGGCAGAATAGTTAATAAGTGCTTACCTAATTCAATTGCAATGTAACTCTTAAGAAGTCTTGTCCCATACAAGAGCTGGGCCTATTCACTAGCATTTGTCTCTTGTTTAGAAGATGAAACTTGAAATATGCATAGGGTCACCAGAAAATAACAAGCCACAGGCATTGCTGTGCCTCGTTGGAATTAAATGGCTTATCTACTTCCAGACTATTTGATCAGATTTTGAAAGAAAATATAAATTGTTTGGTAGATCTCCCTCAGAAGTGTGCTCAGTTTGAAGACCCTCATGAGCCACTAAAATCAGTAATATAATAAAAATTTTTACCAGTTTTGGGTTGCCTAATGCCAAACAATTCTAGGTACTGTAAAGAGATTACCTACTATGATAATGATGGATGCCATTTATTGAGAGCTTACTATGTGTCTGGCAATATGCTAATCATTCCATATACATTTCATCATTTAATCCTCACAACCACCTGAACATAATATAGCTCCATTTAATAGAGGAAGAAAGGACATTACTACAAGTTTTAATAAGATGCTACAGCCACTTCACAGTTTATCTGGTCTCAAAGCCTGCACTTAAAACCATGATTTTACATTTCAGATAAAACACTGTTAAGGAAGAAAGGAGAGAAAAAATGATCCAATGTTAGGGAGATTTGCAAAGAAGGAGCAGGAACTGTTTCATAGTCCCAGGAACCAAAATACAAGTCCATTTTAGACTTTTATCTCTTATCCCAGAATAAACAGGGGTGGGCATGTGCGGTGTTGTGGAGGGAAGAAGAAAAATTCCTAGTCTCCACTGCTGTTCCTTTGTCACCCATGATGAGAACTTCACAGGACAAAACAAACCTTCCCCTTACCAGTAGGCCCACCCTGTGGGAATAAGAATCCTGGCTCTTCCCATTTCAGTACAAAGAGGCATCTCAGCCGAGGGCTCTTGGGGATAGAGAGATGAACTACACAGGTTCCTCTGGGGAACCTCCAAAGTATGACAATATAGCATGCTCAGAACAGAGTCCTGTGCAAATTCCGGGTCGAAATTTTTCCTTTGCCATTTCTAATTATTACTTTAATTATTTTCCACGTGCACATGTGGGTTATCACTATATTCCATCAAGAAAAAAAATTAGAAAATCCACCTTCTCTCCCTGCAGGGTTGTAGGATAGGAGACATCAAGGCATCCTGGGACTCGGATCCTGTATCATGCCTTCCACATGCCATCATCCTCTTCTCCCAGTGAACCCAGACTCTCTTTTCACAAGATACCACCTTCACTTTCACCAAAGCAGGGTTGGCGCTTCCTCACCTTACTGAGTGGGGATCCAAGTGCTATACATGTACATGTGTTCCTTGAGAGTACCATCCATGTGCTTGCCTCAGAGAAACTCAGACCATCAGTGTTATTCGAAGCTAGGAGTTGTCCAGATTCTGCTTGTTTTTATAAAAGTATAAACCAGGTCTATTTCTGAGGTACTCCAGTCAAGACTTTTGAGCCCTGTTAAGAGGGGGAAAAGCTTTCCCTGAGTGTGTATGGGAAAGTGCTATTGTTGCAACAGAGAAGAACATTCTGTCCTTCAATCAAATGAAAATTCAACAAGAGATAACCTGGGCATACAGGAGGTATACATTTCAAGAGTACCCAAAGAAGAATTTGAAGGATAAGCCTCTTGTCAATAGGCAGGAAACTACAACAACACCAAATGCATTGCCCTGAGATATTCAAGGAGGCAGAAGTTGGGTGGTTCAGTTAGTCCAAGACCTCACACTGCTTAGGAGATACAGAGGAAAAAACCTCACAGTAAACTTTTGTTTTCAAGACCTATAAATTTACACCAGTGGGCACCATCAAAACTCTGAGCCACGTTCATCGCTTTAAAATGAACTGCACTTGATGTAAACTCTGTTGAGGACACTACAGCCGCATTACTTGATCCAAAATATTTCAGGTATTCATTATATATTTGAGAAAAGAGAGAAGGCAGAAAGAGAGGAAGGCAGCCAGCCAATATATGTAGTGTGTGTGGTGCAATGAATGAATACTGCATAAAAATGCAGTAGTGGGTTAGATTAGACTTTATCTAACTTGTCTTTCAGCTCTACTACTCTTTACAATATAGTAACTATTTGGTATCCTTTCTAGTGTTGAAATGTTTGAGTCTTGTGCCTGCCCCTACATCTCAGTTATTGGAAGAAAATAATTATTGAGAACAATGATCCAAGTCTACAAATTTTTATTGTCATAATTATAAAAAGAAGTTATTGTGTAAATTATAATTTTACTATAATGCCTATTTTTCCTCCAAGTATCCCGTTATGACACAATTTCATTAGGAATTACATGCTGCTTTTTGGTCAATAAATTATTACATTCTAGAGGCTTCTGAGTTTGAAGAATAATGGCAACCACTGTAATCTGGATCTGTCCACACATTCTGCCCTCAAAACCTATAAAGTCATTAAGAAGCACAAATTAAGTCACACATTACCCATACTATCAGCATTACTTGGAGGTAGAAAATGTGACAAACTTCAAATATGCTCAACTGATTTTTGACAATTCAGTGAAGGAAACATAAACTTCTCAGCAAATGGTGCTAGAGTAATTGGACATTCATAGGCAAAAATCAAATAAATCTCAACCTAAGTGTCACAGCTTATATAAAAAATAACTTAAAAGGTTCACAGACTTAAATGTAAAACATAAAATTATAAAACTTTTAGAAAATAACATAAAAGAAAATCTTCAAGGTCTAGGACTAGATAAGGAGTTTTTAGACTTGACAACAAAAACAGAATCCATAAAAGAAAAAAAAAGATAAATTAAACTAGATCAAAATTAAAAATATTTGCTCCAAAAAAGACCCCATTAAGAGGATGAAAAGACAAGCTATAGGAAGGGATAAAGCATTTACCGACTACATATGTAACAAAGGACTAGCCTCTAGAATATATACCGAACTCCCAAAACTCAACAAGAACAACAAAAAACTGTGAAAGATATGAAGTGGCACTTCACTGGGCAGGATATACAGATGGCAAATAATCATATGAAAAGATGTTCAACATCATTGGTGACTAGGAAGATGCAAATTAAAACCACAATGAAATATCACAATATACCTATCAGGTTGGCTAAAATAAAAAATAATGACAACACCAATTGCTGGCAAAGATGTAGGAAAACTGGATCACTCATTCAATGCTGATGGGAATATAAAATGGTGTACTTACTCTAGAAAATAGTTTGGCAGCTTCTTAAAAACAAAATGTGCAATTACCACATGTAATCCTGGACATTTATCCCAGAGGAATAAAAACTATATTCATATAAAACCTGCACACAAATATTTATAGCAATTACCTCTCTGCACTTCCAAGTCCACTTTGTTTCCTTTCTTTTTCAATGTGGCAAAATACACATAACATAAAATTTACTATCATCCATTTTTAAGTATACAGTTCAGTGTCATTAAGTACATTCATGGTGCCATGCAACCATCACCACCATTCATTTCCAGAACTCTTCATTTTACAAAACTGAACTCTGTACCCATTAAACAATAACTCCCCATTCCCTCTTCCCTTCGGTTTCTAACAACCACCATTCTAACTTCTGTTTCTATTACTTTGACTATTCCAGGTACCTCACATAAGGAAATTTGTAGAGTATTTGTCTCTTTGTGACTGGTTTATTTCGCTTAGCATTATGTTCTCAAGGTTCTTCCATGTTGAAACAGGTGTCAAAATTTCCATCCTTTTTAAAACTGGAGAGTGTTCTATTGTATATACCACAATTTGCTTATCCATTCACCCATTGATGACATTTGGGTTGCTTCTACCTTTCGGCTATGAAGCTACTATGAACATGGATGTACAAATATATCTTTGAGACTCTGTTTTTAATCCTTTAGGGTATATAACCAGAAATGGGATTGCTGCATCATATGATAATTCTATTTTGAATTCTTTGAGGACCTGCCATGCTGTTTTTCATAGAAGCTGCACCATTTTACATTCCCATCAATAGTACAACGGGTTCCAATTTATCTACATCCTCACCAACACTTGTTATTGTGTGTGTGTGTGTGTGTGTGTGTGTAGTAGGAGTAGTGGTAGCCATCCTAATGTGTGTGAGATGGTGTCTCATTGCAGTTTTGATTTGCATTTCTCTAATGATTAGCAATGTTGAACATCATTCCACATGCATGTTGGTCATTTGTAAATCTTTGGAGAAATGTCTATTCAAGTCCTTTTCCCATTTTTTAATTGAGTTGCTTTTGTTGTTATTGAGTTGTTATAGCTTTATTTTTAATAACCAAAAACAACAATAAAAAAATGAACTATTGATACATGCACCAATGTGGATGAATCTCCAGTGAATTATGCTGAGTGAAAAAAGTCAATTCCAAAACACTGTATGATTCCATTCCTACAACATTCTTGTAATGACAAAATTACAGATATGAAGAACAGATTAGTGCTTGCTGAGGCTAATGACAAAAGCAGGAGCCGGAGAGAGGTAGATGTGGTCGTAAAAAGGCAACATGAGGAATCCTTGTGGTAGTGAAATTGTTCTATATGATGATAGTAACAATGCAATATCCTGGTTGTGATACTGTACTACAGCTTTGCAAGGTGTTACCACTGGGGAAACCAGATAATGAGTAAATGGGCACTTTCTGTGATACCTGCATTTTAATTTAGAAATATATCAAAATTACAATTTGATTAAAACAGAAAAACAGACAAATCAAGAAAACACATTAAATATAGCATAATGCATACAGTAAATATTAAATAATATGACAGCATTGAATCAAACATATCAAACCCATCAATAAATGTGAATTGGCTTAAATCACCAATTTTAAAAAAGAATTTTCTGATAATTTATAGAGCAAACCCAATTCTATACTGAACATGTGACATACCTGAAACACAGTTTCAAAAGGCTAAAAATAAAGGAAAAGGCAAACATAAACAAAGCAAATGTAGACAATAAGAAACCAAGAGTTTGGATTGTAAAACCAAGCAAAGTAGAATTTAGCCTTAAAAAAAAAGCATTAAATAAAACAAACAAAACAAAAGACATTTTATGTTGCTAAAAGCCAGAATTCACAATGAAGATAGAAATGTTATGAATATTTATGCATCAAATAACATTGCAATGCCATCTATATGAAGCAAAAGCTATAGGAGATCCAAAGGAGATATAGAAACACTGACAAATAAAAGACTAACATACCACTCTCAGTAACAGAGCAAAGTGAATTTTAAAAATAATAAAGACTACAGAAGACTTAAAAAAAACAAAAACCAATCAGTTAAATTGTATGGCTATGTATCACTTCAAATACTGATAATAAAGAAGAAACTTTCTTGATGTAGATGCCCAATCATCAAAATCAAGCAAATATTAGGTCACAAAGAAAACTTCAGCAAATTTCATGGAATAGAAATATAAACAACACTCTCTGATCACAATGCATAAAAATGGAAATTAAAAACAAAATTAAAAAAAAACCCTTCGACCCGAAAAAAAAAAAAAACTTTTAAATAACCTTTGGGGAAAATAGGTAACCACAAATTATGTAAATTAAATACAGAATTCTGGAGGTAAAAACTACATATCCAGACCTATGGGATCCACGTTTTGAATAGCTTTACATAGGAATGATAGGGACATGTCAAAACGACACAGGAGCCAGCTTGAAGGAAATCCCTCGGCCAAATACAGAAAAACTTAAGCAAAAGTAAATGACAGTAATTAATAAATTGTAACCCACTAAATAAACTCATGGGTCCAAACTGATAAACAAATTAGCTAATAAATAGGGAAACATAAACGAATCTTCCTTACAGGAGAGTGCCAACTGATAAATATGGAGGGAGTAGTTGAGTTAGAAAATAAACATTTTGCAATCACCTCAGTAAAGATTTATTTGGGCACAGATGATCATGGATGATAAATCTCGGGGAAGAACTGTTGAGAAATAGGCTATTTTTATGGTCTTAAAGGGTTACTCCACAGATTGCTTTTTAATTAGAAAGGCAAAAAAAGTTATACAGTAAAGAAACCAAACGATACTTTCACCAGGTGATCAAAATTAACATCACCAGCCAACTCAGAGCAGATGGACATTATGTGCCTCTGGATGTGACAGACACTCTGAAGACACAACCTTACTAATGAAGTATTCCAGTGGATACTGTATAACCAGAATCTAACCATGAAGAAGCAGCACACAAACTCAAATTGAAGAACATTCTGTAAAATAACTGGGCTGTGTTCTTCAAAAATACCAATAACATGAAAGAAAATCCAGGCTAAAGAACTATTCAGATTAAAGGAGATGAAAGAGGCATGAAAATTAAATGTAATATAGATTCCAGGACTGAGTCTTCTACTAGAGAGGAAATAACAAATGCTATTGGGGACATTACTGGAGAAATCTTACATCTTACACCTGTAAGATTAGATAAAAATCATCTTATGAATGTTAAATACTCTGATATTGATAATTGTGCTGTGGTTGTATAAGAGACTATTCTTGTCCTTAGGAAATACACATCGATGTATTAAGGTTTAGGTAGAGGCATGATATATGTAACCTACTCTAAAATGGTTCAAAAAAATAAATAATAATGAGGGCAGAGGGAAGGGAAAGAGAAAAAAATGATAAGGCAAATGTGGCAAAATGCTAAGCACTGGTGAACCTAGTGTACAATTATACTATTCTTGCAACTTTTCTTAAAGTATGTAATCATTTTAAAATAAATATTTGAACATCAGAAAAATCCCATATAGTAAACTTATATCTTATTTTTATAGAATCATTTCGGACAAAGCCTTTTTTTAAACAACATTTTTCTGAAGAAATGGAAACTTGTTTTAATAAAGCTATAATTTAATTATTTAAATACCTTTGTTTTTATTTCTGACTATTAATATTTTGCATATGAAAATATAAAATTATCAACCAGGAATTTCAGTACAAATAAACCTTGGATTCAGATATGGGTACATCCTGATCTACTGCCATTTGATATGACTTGTGCAAAGGATCACTTTTCTTGGGCCTTGGTTTTCCCATTTGTAGAATAGGAACAGACTACCTTATAGGATTGCAGTAAGAATCAAATAAATAATACATATAACAGCACTAAAAAATGCAAATGGTACAGATATGCATGTGTCATGTAAAGGTTGTTGATTAATCACTTTCACTTAGGTAAACAGAAATGGTTACCATCTTGTAAAAATTATTTTCTGCCATAGACTGTATTGTCTAGAAAAACCATGTTTTCAGTACCATCTTATAGGCAGGTAAAAGATAAGATATATATGTTAAAGTGTTAAAAAGAAATCAGTATTCCCAACTGCAGAAAGAAATCAGGCCACTAGCCAGTCATCTAAATACTGGGGCCTCTTCTTCCAAATACTGCAGTTTTTAAAGCTGGAAGGTAGTTTGGTACCAACAGTTTTTATCATTTATACTTTGATTAAGAGCCTAAAGATGTGTCTTGAGAGTGGAGAGGAGGGAGAATCGTGGTCAGTTAGGTTTAATGCAAGCCTGTGGATGGTTCTCCTAGCCTTTCTTGGTATTGACACTATTTTTAAGTAAAACAGTCACACTTTATGAGTTAGAGAGTATTTGCTCTTCTTCTTTTGAAAAGGTAACAATGTTTTCTCCTATATTTGAAGCTGAGAAACTGAATGATTCCTTTATTTTCATTAGATTATGCCAATCAAGTAAGAAAGTTCAGTGAAAATCTAGCTTTAATTTTGCTGAAACCTCTTTCTTCTTAGAAAATTTTTTGTTGTTCTGAATAGTATGCACCTTAATTTACCTCAATTTCATATTTAAGTTTTAATTTTCAAAACAAGCATTCATTTTGCAAATTAAAATATGAGTCAGATGATGGATGCTCTTGTTCTCATGAAACATGCAACCAAATGCCATCCACCAAAGGTGGACTGAGGCTGGCAAGCAAAGAGCTCAAATGACTGCCAAAACTGGATTTCAGATGACATCCACAGTCCCCCAGCTCTCCTCTGGAATTCAGCTTATAACAGAATCCTTCCTTCTAGAAGAGTTAAAGGCCTGAGCCATCCCTCAGGGCTTAATATGCACCCAATGGTATCTATTTACAAAAATTCATTCTAACATTCATTCTAATATTTATTGAGCGACTGCTATTTGCAAGGCAGCATGCCAGGTGATAGGAGAAATACAACCCCACCTTCAAGGTGTTCACATTAAGAGGGATATAAACAATGAACAGAACATAACTTTAATACAATTTAAAAAAGGCAAAGACCTGAATAGAGAGGAAAACAAAATAGTTCAGGAGTTCAAAGAAGGAAAACATTACTGTTTCCTTTAGTAAATGGGTTATTTAGGAAAAAGGAAAAGAATTGTGACTTATTAAGTAGGAACTTACTATATTATTTTCTTATGCTAACTAATACCCATCACAATAGTTACCATTATAAAACACTTGCTATGCAATAGTCACTATGCAGATTCCATAGACATTGTTTTATTAAATGCTAACAACATCTTAAAAGTATTATTAATCCCTTTACAGACATAACAAATAAGGTCCAAAAAATTTTTTTGGCCCAAAGTTGCAGAATTACGAAGTTTAAGAGGGGACATGTAATTCCAGAACTCTTACTCTTTTCACTGTCCCATACTTTGATATACTGTACATAGATAATAAAGACAACAGTGTCCTATCCTCAATGCAGTAATAGATTTCAGGTTCTCAAGCATCTTTTTACAAAGGGGACTTTCTCCAGCCTCTACACACCTTAATCCCCACACACCCTTACGTATGTCCTCTAATCACTCAAACAGTCTCCTACCACAAGTACACCCATAGATATTCTTCTTTTAATTATGGTCATAAGATTCATTCCTGCTTCAACAGCATGTTCCAGACAAGTGCTCTGCATTCATCTGGATGTGACAGCAACCACCCAGCCCAGGAAAAATGCCAGATGTTCCAACAATAGATGTCACAGTTATCTATTTTTATTCTGGCAGCTCATTGAGGTTTTTATCATTTATAGCTGTAAAATATATAAAGAGACCCTCTTCTGGTAAAGTTCTGTTTTTCATGAAAAACTTTCACTCTATCAGGCATGAGCAGCTTTCCTCTTGATTTGTGTCTGAACCATGAGAAAAAAAAAAAATCACAGATGCAGACTGCATTGTACTAAGAACATATGCATGCTTTTAAATCACTTTTATCTTTTTTTCTTTTACTAATGTAACCCTGAAACATAAAATATGCTCTTTTTTTCATTCACTGTTATGAGAAGAACAGATGGTGAAAGGGTTAGATTAAAGTAATACAGCATGTCCATTAAAATAACCCCACTTCTCAGGATGCTTCCCTCAAACAGGAGTCCTGTTTACTATAAAGAATGGCTTTGACTTACACACATTGGAAATTGCCAGGAGTTTTCTCAAGGATAAACACAGGAGTAAGAGAAAAACTAATATCAGAATCAAATGTATTTTTAAATGACAATAATGCAACTTATTTTGCTAATCTGAGAGGCTGATGGAAACCATGTGCCTGTGATAATGTAACTGAACAGCAGTCAAATAATAAAGTTTATTTCTAACTGGAAAAATTTTAGTACCTAGAAAACACAACTAAATAAAACTGCAACGAGAATATCAAGTGGAAATTATTTGCCACATTCCTGCACTCCTACAAATAATAGAAATGTTTGCTGCCATTTCATTTCTAATTTATTACCTTATTAATAAACAGCAAGAATAAATCTAATCTAATATTTTTAATAAAAACTAAGTATAATTTGATTTCTAGACAAGTCTCACAAATTTTTAGCATTGGAAAAGAACCCTCCTGAGATATGTTTGTGAAATTTAATTCAATTACATATAGTTCCTAAAGAATCAAGCTTTAAAAAAACTTCAAGAAAAGTTGGAGAATATATTCTAAAATAAAAATTATATCAATCTTGAGTCACATTCCAGAGTTGAAAATAATTTGGCTAGAGGAACTGAGCAGTAAATATACCCATTTATACTATAAATAATTAGATGGTAAATACTGAATCAAAATTCAGTTAATAGAAGTTTTAAATATTTTGGCCATTTCTTCCTTCATTTTAAAGAATAGTATGAATTATCAGCTTCCCAAAATCAATTTTAAAGTATTTATTCACAAGATTTTCCCCCATTATGTTATAATTTGATTCATTTATAGTTTAATCTATTATTTATTGTGACTTTTTTACCTTTTATCCACATTTTAGTCATATTTAGCTCTAAAGAAATATTCTGGCAAGAAAGCTTTTATACCTGTAAATTCTCTGATATATTTCATGAAGTAGAAACATGGGAAGTTTTAAAAATATGCCTCAAATGTGGTTTGAAATGTCATAGGCCTTCTCTTAATCCACCCCACCCCCCCAAAAAAAGTTACAAAAATGTTCCTGGGATTTCGTTAACTCATTTTTCTCACAGAAAAGTAACCATAGTCGACATCTCATTAGCTGTCAGGGTGATGTGCAGCTGGAAGGGAATCAGCACGCAGGACCCAGGGCTGGGTTTCCTTCACTGTAACTCTATAAGGAATCTCCTATAGGATTCCATATGGAGAGAGTTGTTCCCAAACCATGAAATCTACAATCCATCCCTTTTGTAAATCCAAAGGTGAAGTCTTAAAGACTTACAAACATTTTCATTGCACTGAAAATTTTAATCAGGCAACAACAAATTAGAATAAGTATTTAATTAAGTCCTTTATGTCATGGCATCTACGACTGTAAATGATTAAGTATATCCCAACTGGCATAAATAATATAGGAATAGTACTAGCCTACTGGGTAAAATCCTGGATTTCCAGAACCAATAGTACTAATTTTAATTTAAAGTAGCCCGTCTTCCATGATGGGCTTCAGGCATGTGCCACAATCACTTTGATCCTTTCACTGATGCTCTGACTCACTCTCTGATTTTTCACATGTAAGTGGCAGATTAAATGGGTTTGAATTAGATGGGTACAGGTGGTGCCACCTGCTCCAACCCCTTGTTGCAGCTTTGTTTGGTCTTCCACTGCTTTATTCTGTGTTTGGACAAAGCATGGACTGCCCAAGCTGTTCTTGGGAATGTCCTAGAACTAGGCCAACAGATTGGCAGGCATATTACCAACCTTCTGCACACTGAAAGAGGAGGTCTATCAGATTTGTAATTCTGTAAAAAGAAATTGAAGCTTAAAGGCCCTCCACCAAGTTGAGCAACTGTGAATGGAAGGATAAGTCTACCTTTTCTTCTTCTAAGTCCAGTACAGTAAATATGAAGAAAACTAAAATAATATAAACTATATTAAACAATAGATATCAGAACCTTTTCCTCAAGCCTTACTGCAGTATAATTGACTAATAAAATTGTATACATTTGTGGTATACAGCACCATAAATTTAATGTAACTATGCATCGTGAAATAAATACCACAAACAAGTTTGTTAACACATTTGTCACCTCACATCATTACCTTTTGTGTGTGTGTGGTGTGAAAACTTCAGATTATTCTTAGCAACTTTCAAGTGTACAATACAATATTATTAACTATAGTCACCATGCTCTACATTAGATCCCCAGAACACATCCATCTTATACCTGAAAGTTTGTACCCTTTTGATCAACATCTCCCCGTTTCCCCCATCCTCCAAACCCTGACAACTAGCATTCTCTGTTTCTATGAGTTTGATTTTTTTAGATTCTACATATAAGTGAAATCATGCATATTCTACATATAGAATATTCTACATTTTTTAGATTCTACATATAAGTGTAATCTACATGTAAGTATTCATCTTTCTCTATGTGGTTTATTTCACTTAGCATGATTATCCATTTTGTTGCAAATGGCAGAGTTTCTTTCTTTTGTGGCTGAATAATATTTCATTGTGTATATATATACTTTTTAATCCATTCATACAGTATTCCATACATAAGTGAAATCGTATAGTATTCATCTTTCTTTATCTGGCGCATTTCACTTAGCAGGTTGATTTATTTTGTTGCAAATGGCAGAATTTCCTTCTTTTGTAGATGAATAATATTTCACTGTACATAGATATATTTTTTAATCCACTCATTCATCAATGAACATTTAGGTTGTTTCCATGCCTTCATTTTGAATAACGCTGCAACGAACATGGGAGTGCAGACATCTCCTCAGCATACTGATTTTTTTCCTTCAGGTATGTAAGAAGTGAGGTTGCTGAATCATATCATAGTTCTATTTTTAATTTTTTGAAGACCTTTCATACCATTTTCCATAATGGCTGTACCAATTTACTAACAGTGCCTGGCTTTCCCTTTTCTACACATCTTTGTCAACACTTACCTCTTGTCTTTTTTAATGATAGCCATTCTAACAGGTACAAGGTGATATCTCATTGAGGCTTTGATTTGCATTTCTCTGATGATTAGTGATGTTTAGCACCTTTTCATGTATGTGTTGATCATTTGTATGCCTTCTTCAGGAAAAGGTCTATTCAGGTCCTTTGCTCATTTTTAATCAAATATTTCCTTCTTCTTTTCTTTCTTTTTTCTGCTTCCCTTTTTTGTTTATTTTGCTATTGAGTTGTACATGTTCCTTATATGTTTGTGATATTAACTCTTTACCAGATATATGATTTGCAAATATTTTCTCTCACTCCAAAGGCTGCATTTTCATTATATCATTTCCTTTGCTATGCAGAAGTTTTTAGTTTGATGTACTCCCATTGATTTATTTTTGCTTTTGTTGTCAATGCTTTTGGTGTCATATCTGAAAAATCACTGTGAAGACCTATGTCAAGGACCTTTTTCCCTATGTTTTTTTCTAGAAACTTTATAGCTTCAGGCCTTACATTTAGATTTTTAATCCATTCAAGTTACTTTTTGTGAGTTGTCTAAGATAAGGGCTCAATTTCATTGTTTTTTATGTAGATATCTGGTTTTCCCAGCACAATTTATTGAAAAAACTATCCTTTCCCCATTTTGCATTCTTGGCATCTTTGTCAAATATTAGTTGATCATATATACGTGGGTTTAATTCTGGGCTCTCTATTCTACTCCACTGGGGTATGTGTCTGTTTTAATGCTGGTACTGTTATTGTATGGATTATTATAGCTTTGTATAATAATATTGTTTGAAGTCTGGAAGTGTGATGCACTCATCTTTGTTCTTCTTTCTCAATAGTGCTTTGGATATTTGGGTTCTTTTTTGGTTCTGTATGAATTTGAGAATTTTTTTCTATTTCTCTCTTTTCTTGTTTCTAGTCTTAGAGGGAAAGCTTTCAGCTTTTTACCATTGAGTATAATGTGAGCTGTGGGCCTGCCCTATGTAATCTTTATTATGTTGTGTTATATTTATTCTATACTAATTTGTTGAGAGTTTTTATCATGAAAGGATGTTGAATTTTATCAAATGCTTTTTCTGCATCTATTGAGATGATCACATGATTTTTATCCTTCATTCAGTTAATGTGGTATATAACATTTATTGATTGTGAATGGAACCAACCTTGCATCCCAGGGATAAATCCCACCTGATCATGGTGTATGATCCTTTCAACGTGTTGTTCAATTTTGTTTGCTAGTAATTTGTTGAGAATTTGGGTGTCTGTGTTCACCAGGGATACTGACATGTCATTTTCTTTTCTTGTGGTATCCTTTTTGGCTTCAGTGTCAGGGTATTGTTGGCTTTGTAAAATGAGTTTGGAAATGTTCCTTCTTCTTCAATTTTTTTGGAAGAATTTGAGAAAGATTGGCATTAATTCTTTAAGTGTTTGGTAGAATTCACCAGTGAAGTCATCTGATATCAGACTTTTCTTTGTTAGGAGGGATTTGATGATTGATTTAATTGCCTTACACATTAATGATGTGTTCAGATTTTCTGTGCCTTAATGATTCAGTCTTGGTAGGCTGTACATTCTGGAAATGTATCCAGAAGAGTAAGTTATCCAATTTGTTAGCATATAATTGTTCATAGGGGTCTCTTATAATCCTTGATATTTCTGTAGTATCAGTTATATTTCCTCTTCCATTTATAATTTTTTTATTTGTGTACCTGTCATTTTTTTTTTTTTTTGGTTAGTCTAGCTAAAGATTTGTCAATTATGTTGATCTTCTCAAAAAACTCTTACTTCTGTTGATGTTTTCTATTGTTTTCCATTCTCTATTTCATTTATTCCTGCTCCAATCTTTATTAACTCCTTCCTTCTGCTAAACTTGGGTCTAGTTTGTTCTTTACCTTATAGTTCCTTTAGTTGTAAAGTTGGGTTATATAAGATCTTTTTTATTTCTTAATGTAAGTGTTTACACACTTTCCTATTAAAACTGCTTTTGCTGCAACCCAGACATTTTTATAGGTTGTGTTCTCATTTTCATTCATCTCAAGATATTTTTTATTTCCTTTTTTATTTATTCTCTGACCCATTGGTTGTTCAGCAGTTTGTTAATTTCCATGAAATTGCAATTTTTTCAATATTCCTCCTGTTACTTATTTTTAGTTTCATACCACTGTAGTCAGTGTATATTATACTTGATATAAGGCCAACCTTCTTGAATTTATTAAGACTTGATTTGTGGACTAACATATGACTATCTGGAAAACGTTCTGCATGAGCTTGAGAAAAATGTGTATTCTGCATCAGAACCTTGACCTTACAGAAAAACAAAGCAATTCAATGCCCTGTAATACACTAAGGGGGTTTCCTAAAAATCTGTGAAAGAAGGAGGAATTAAAGGAATCTACATTTCTTAGCTAAAGATACTCAAATTCGACTTCACTAACTCTAGAAGGGTCAAATGCCACCATAAACTGTCAAATGAGGCATTGCTCTCTTTAAATTTACTGTTTAGTTTTAATAATACTTTATTCCATAGATTTTGTTAAAATGAATTTCCCTAGATACATTTTGATAGTAGATTCAGCCATTCTGCTCTTCTCTTCTTTTCAGCTGGGGAGCAGAATCACAAATTGCAGCTCCACTTCCATTAAGCCAGAAGCAGAGGCTTCCGATTTGATTTAGCACAGTTGCTCCACCCACTGCCTGATTTCTTTTTTGAAACTAACTCTTCCTCAGATCCAAACCATGCTACACTATGGAATAGTGACATGTTGAACATAAATTATGACTTATATCCAGGAATCTGTGGGGATGAGAGGCGGAGCTGCAGCTGTGCTTTGATGGGTGGATAGGATTTGAGAAGCAAGTTATCCTCACACAGAGTAAACAGACTCTAGCTAGAGTGGAGTGCTGACATGGGGGTGGGGTTGGCAGGTAGACTGAAGTGGGTAGAGTGAGGCAGGCAATGGGCCAGACTGTCAAGATTGGATGTCATACTATAACCAATGACGTGACTCTGTAGGTATTTAAGCAGATAAGGTAAGGCATAATGAAAATCATATTTCAGGAATCTTACCCTGGCAGGAATGATCAGAGACCAAAAGAACAATAAAGAGGCAGATTAGGTTCTCTAAATGTGATATCCTGTTCCAGAGAGCCTGGAACCAGGCAAAGACAGTGAGGAGGGGACAAGAGTTAAGAAACATTATGAAGGAACATGACCCTCACAAGGCCTTTTGTGTCTATAAGATCAAAAACCAAGCCAAACAAACAGAAAATAGTTTGAGATGTTTTCCCTTTATTATGGAGAAAATCTATGCTTCATAAGCATAACACTATTAAAGATGTAGAACAAAAAGTGTACATAAACTAGTAGAAGAATAATAAGAATGTAATCTAGAAAGAGACTAGTTATCAGGAGAACTGAGCCCTGGAACTAGGGCTGAGCCCATAAACACGGGTAACTGAGATGGAATATAGGGTCAAATGGCATTTCCTACACAGCCACTCAACTGCCAATGCAATTGCAACTGCCAATGCAATTTTATTATCAAAACACACACACAAAGTAAATATCAGCTGTCACATATTTCCATTTTGTACTGGAGATTACAGTGAGGACAAGAAGACTAGAAAGCCCAGCGCAGGACTGGAAATGGATGGTTCTCTGTCCCTGGAGTATGAGACAGAGAGTGCTTGTTCAAAGTTTCACTCTCAAAAGAACCCTTAGATTCCACCATATCTAATTCCTCCTCAGCACTTAGGTGTTTGATTTTTATTACAGGATGTGGCATTTGCAGACCATCCCTAGGTTGTTTTGTCTCTTTACAGAGGTTATAAATTTCTTAGTAGCAGTATGTTCCCTTCCTCTTGGGGTTTTTAATATCTCCACAGACAATTAACAAAGTGCCCCCATACTTTTAAAATTTATTTATTTATTCATTCATTCTATTACCATTTAGTGAGTAAATATGTGGATGCTGGGGAATGGAGGAGAAAGGAGGTGGATATGAAAAGACATGTCATTACTTTCAAAGAGATTATAGTCCAAGAGAGGAGATATGACATGTCTAGAAGGCCGTAGAAGGCAGATTATTCTAAATAGGGGTCCAAAGGAGAAATATAACTCAGCAATATTTTATGAAAGAGGTGGTTCTCAATCTGGACCTTAAGCAGAATTTTGAAAAATAGGGGCAATGCATGCAGAAATAAACGCATAGGCACAAGCATGGGGGCAGAAAAAGACAAGGCATTCATCAAACAGTGAGTAGACCGGTCTACCTAGATCACAAAGTTCAGATAGGGGACCAACAAGAGAGAATGTGAGGAAGGTTATTTAGGGTCCAATTATAAATGACCTTGAGGAACCGCTAGGGCAGTGGCCTCTGATCATGGTCTGGGAGACATGGCAGACTGGGGAGAAAAATTTTCCAAAATAGGGAGAAAATTAAGATGCTGTTACAATCGTCCAGGCTGAGGGACCTCCCAGGACACGGGCAATGAGGGGAAGAAGATCAAATGGGCGAAAGCATAGAAAATCACAGCTTGGGCTGGGTATGGTGGCTTGTGCCTGTTATCCCAGCACTTTGGGAGGCCAAGGTGCGTGGTCACCTGAGGTCAGGAGTTCAAGACCAGCCTGGCTAACAAGGGGAAACACGTCTCTACTAAAAATACAAAAATTAGCCAGCCGTAGTGGTGGGTGCCTGTAATCCCAGCTGCTAGAGAGGCTGAGGCAGGAGAATCGCCGGAACCCGGGAGGTGGAGGTTATAGTGAGCCGAGACAGTGCCACTGCACTCCAGCCTGGGAGACAGAGTGAGACTCTGTCAGAAAGGAAGGAAGGAAGGGAGGGAGGGAGGGAGGGAGGGAGGGAGGGAGGGAAGGAAGGAAGGAAGGAAGGAAGGAAAGAAGGAAGAAAGGGAGAGAGGGAGGAAGGAAGGAAGGAAGGAAAGAAGGAAGGAAGGGAGGGAAGGAAGGAAAAAGCGAGAGAGAAAGAAAGAAAGGAAGAAAGAAAGAAAGAAAGAAAGGAAGAAAGAAAGAAAGAAAGAAAGAGAGAGAGAGAGAAAGAGAGAGAGAGAGAGAGAAAGAAAGGAAGGAAGGAAGGAAGGAAGGAAGGAAGGAAGGAAGGAAGAAAGAAAAAGAAAGAAAGAGAAAATCACAGCAGGGTATTCAGAGTGAGCATGAGTCTGGTCCTTGAAGGGGCACCCAAGTACACCAGGAGTTTATTAACTGTCATCTTGCAGCCCCTCTGCAAATCTTGTAAACAGGGATAAACCCAGTCCTGCTGATAACTCCCCTTAACATGTGAGCTCTCTAAGCCTAGGGGCTATTGGTTCTCTCACTATCTGCTTCCAACTCCTGCCTCCAGATCATTGCTGGAAGGGCAGGTCAACTCCCAACACATACCACCACCACCACACATACCACACTGACATCACCACGTTCCTTTATCTCATTACATATTACATGTGTTTAAACAATGTTTACATTTTAATCTTGCCCATTGAATCTGTAAGCTCTCTGGGGTGAGGATGGTATCCTCAGGACTTAACATGTCTCATCATTCTCCTGCTTCTTTCTCCATCTACCCCATCACCTTGGTAGGAATCATTCATCCATTCACTCATGCACTCACTCAATATCTGCTAAGGACTTCTAGGTGGCCAAGGCAATCTGGTTACCAAGGGCAACATCTTCTGTCCTCATGAACCTTACCTTTACTGCCCCAAAATTTCTTCCTTTTACCATGTCATTATTGCTAGGTCTAATTTCACCTTCCTCATTTATGCCACTTTTTCTCATTGTTTCTTCTTGTTGGTCTTTTCTTATTCAATAACTCCTGCCGCCTTACTTAGAAAACTAATGTGACTAAATCTAGCCATCCATTTACTTAATTTTTGTGAGATGTGTCATCTTTAAATTCTCAGTATTAGGAATGCATTCTAAATGCCATGTATCAGTGTGTATTATGATGTTATGATAGTAAACATCAATAAAATATTATACCTAAGATATATACCCACCTAAGTAAACTAACAAAAAAGGTATACAATCCTATATCTGATTCCATGTACCTACTTTATCTACCATAAATATCTGTTTTATACTGTTGTGCTCCAAAGCAAGGTGAAAGCCAAAGAAGTTCTCTATTAAATAAACTGCATTAGAAACAACCACTTTTGCCTATCTCTACTGTTAGTTCCTTTCCATCTCTTCACCCTTTTGCACCGTCTCCTAAAATGTTCCCTTTCTCTGTGCTCCTTTACCATGCATATTCACTCAGCAAGATTGTGTGTCCTTTATAGCAGACTTCACTATAACCTATTTGAAAAAAAGCACGCTGGTTCCTCCTGAGATCCAGTTTAGAAAAATAGGATAGTGACAAATAAATTTGGGGGTATAAGGAAGTTAATTAATGGGGAATAGTGTGAACAGAATGTGATTTCATAAAGCAATCATGGAGAAACCCTGTTTGGGTAAAGGGATGGATGGGCAGAAGCCAACAGTCCCTGGACACCATCGTCTGCCCCTTGCCTCAGTCATATGCCAAGAGAATAAAAGGGCAGAAATTGTGGCCTTGAGGCCCTATGATCAACGACATCTTGTAATTCCTTTCTAACAGGTTAGCTTTGCCTGCCCAACTAGACCCTAGTCTCTTAAGAGTTCACCTATATTACTTTACTGCACATCATAGTACTTAACTAAATGCAAGAGTTAGTAAAAACCAAACTACAGAGGCTTCACCCCACTGAGTAAAATGTTTTCTAAAATGTGAATCTGAGATTCATTTATGAAAACCATCTAAAAAGATTATAAAGGTCTACTCTAATAATCTCCTAAAATTTCAACAGAAGAGGAAGAATAATCTCAAATTTATCCATGGACAGGAAATACAAATGCACCTATCTAATATAAGACTTTCTATGAAGATAACCTGAATTTTTCTGGCAATATGCATTAAAAATTTTTGTTTTTAGTGGTCCAGGATTACATGTTTGGGTGTTACATATAAAACATGAAATGAAGGAATATCTATACTAATAGTGATCAAAGTGCTATGTATAAAGGGATAACTATGCTTAAGAAATTATTGACCCTTCTGATATCTGTGACTTAAAAAGTCAGTCTCTCAGCATATAGTCACTAGTATATTTTTGAGACCAGAGAAAACCTTTGCAAAAGAAGAGTTTCTACCTTCACCAAAAGGAAGCCAGATTGCTGGCAATGAAAATTAAGAGATTTCTGTGGGATTATTTACGGTAACAGATGTAGAATAAAATCTGCAAGTGTTACAATATATCAGTAGCAAGTGATTAAATACTTTCAGATTTCAGAAGCATACAGTCTTCTGTATGCACTATTATTACTGAATTATATAGTGTATTGGTTATTACTGACTAGGGAAAAGGCAAGAGGAGGGCAGGATGATACAATAAAACAGGATGGCACGCACTGTCTGTAATAAATGTAACTATAAACATGCCAGTGAGAAGTTTAAAAGGAAACTCTGGAATGAGGAGGCAATTTATTCATGATTGACATGACTAAACCATGACAAGATAACCTCCAACTGGTGTTAATGTAGCTATAACTAGTTTTGTTAAAATAGACAGAAAATATTGTAGCAATGTCTAGCAGACAAAGTCTTTGAAATAAATTTATAAACTCAGTATTTCTAATTCAACAGAACTCTGAAAAATACATTGCTATTTTCATAAGCATAACAAATGTCATAACAATAAAATACAACTGTCATAATGGTAAGATTGCCACCATACAGCAGCACAGTAGCTATGGGCAGAATCTTTGGAAATTAACTGTAATATCTCTTACAATTTTTCCAAAACCATTCAAAACAATTTTATTTTGACCTCTCCTGTCCCCAGTAATACCTTGAGGTACAAAGGTAACTGAGTCATTCATTAAGTGGTCATAATATAATCAAGTCTAACATCATTCCTAAGGGTATCTCATACCAGAAAGGGACCTAAAGTTTCATCTATTAATGGAGACAAACTGAATGGTGGTTGACAGAGCAGTAGCACCATCATCTTGGACAAACACCACCACTTTAAGTTCCAGCTCCCTTTCTAGCCTCATGCATTTCAAGGAAATCACTTCTCTTCTAACTACAAGCAGACAGAAAGAACAGACAGTAAAATAAGATAAGACAGCTCGGGCACAGAGGGAAGTGGTGGGGAAGTCTCTTGGGTAACTGCCAAACTTTACCCTCATACAATGGGCCCCAGTA
The DNA here is from genome assembly GCF_009764315.1 of Trachypithecus francoisi. NCBI lineage: Eukaryota > Metazoa > Chordata > Mammalia > Primates > Cercopithecidae > Trachypithecus > Trachypithecus francoisi. The sequence continues at coordinate 44,057,592 of NW_022681460.1, forward strand.
AAATGGTGGGCCTTAAGAAGCACATTCCTTTTCCTTCAGGTTTACTAACATAAGGAAGCTAAAAGCCGACTCCGGAGGATGCCTGCAGCTGCATGAAGATGTATGGGAACAGACACACAACGCTCCCTCCCAGATAAGCACAACAAAGAGACACAGAAGCAGTCCCAGCCTCTAATAAACTCTCCCACCCTGACCCCTTAAAAACTCTTAGTCTGTAAGAGAGTGTGGCTCTGACCTAACTCAGCCAGAAGTCCCTCTCAGGTTCATTTTCTGAAATAAACCTGTCCTTGTTGACTGGCGAGCCACCCTGCATGTTTCTCTCCTCTTTCTTTAATTCTTACAGTGGTAGCAAATTACAATTTGTGCATGTCTTGAATATTTGTATAAGGGTGCCTAAATAATTCCAAAAAGCAGTACTACTGCCATTTGTTAGGCATCTGTTAGAAATCTAGATATGCCTGATACATACTAGTCAGAGCAAAAAGCCTAATGAATAATAGTGATAGAATCATTAAATCACCATTTATGTAAGTAGCTAAAGAGGCACAAGACATTACCCTATGAGTCCAATTTTGCTCTTGCTCTGGAAACTGCCTCTTGAAAATTTTAATGTGAATTTGCATGCCAAAAATATGTAAATATGTAAATAACAAAAAAGACTGTCACCTTATGTTTGAAAAAATGGACAGAAATATTTAAAATTAAATACAATTCAAAGTTTTATCATTCAGTCACTAAAAAAGGAATTTATTTTGCAGCTATTAATACAAAAAGGAGAATCTAATATGTGTGTCAATAACTACTAAAAGTAAGTTTTAAAAGTATAATTTCCAACTAAATCCATAATGAATGATCAGAATATATTTATGACAAGAAAAGTTTTACAAGCAACAAAGGATAAAATATTTTATCCATTCTTCCTCTACAGTCCCTTTTATTTCAGGAGAGAACTTTAGTTTAGATCTTCATAGACTCACGTCAGACTATTAAAATTAGTCCCCTAAATAGTTTTCCTTGCTTCAATCACATTAATCCTCTCATTTCCTGTTCAAAACCTTTACTAGTTCTCCAAAAACAAACTCTAAACTCTTTGGCCTAGCATATAGTTGGTACCAGTCTATATTTCCAAACATATCACTTCTTCTTTGTTCTCATTAAAAGACACCAATCCTCCTCCACTCCACCCCTAGACCCAATCACATTAACAATTTATTCCTGCATTTCCTCATAATCCTAGGCTTCCTGAAGTCCCCTCTCCTTTCCCTTATGCCCATATGTCTGAGTTCTACCCTTGATGCCAGGTCTCCCACAACACCTTCCTCAGCCAAGCTAGAGTCCTTATTGTTCATACCACCTGCAATGTCCTTTGTATATACCATCTCCTAGACAATACTTATTCTAGTATATAATTTATGACTTCATCTGTACTGCAAAACTTAAGGATATTTCTTTTACCATTTCTTTATAGTTTAGCACTTTTTAATCCAACCCCTAACTCCCAACTATCATGATGACCAGAGAAGTATCTTTTTAATGCAGGTATTCAGCTAGCATCTGCTAAGTCAAAGACATGTCATAGCAATGATGCATGAAAATTAAAAGTGAATTATTCCTTAACAATATACAAATAATTTGGACCAGATAAGAGTTTTGAGGAGCTAATTTTTTAAAATTCTGAGAATTTAAAATCCAAGATGGAGGACTTCTAAGTTGCTTCTTCCAACAGAAACGGTGATGAGTTTGCCCTGGACACCATACTTTTCCAGTGTGCCCCAGAGGAAACTCTCAGCCTATGACAATTCACTGTAAATGCCTGCTTTCTCGTCTGTCTGTACCAGCAAGGATAGCATGTTCCAATTCTGATCTCTAGGTTATCAACAACCCACGCAGGAGGAACTCAGTCAATGATTGATTTAGTACCATGATTATCTAAACACAATTAAAGAATAACCTTAACTAGGCACATAAATGTTAAGTAAACTTAATTTATGACTATGCAATTTCAAGTGAGACATATGGTTGAAATTCTAAGGACCAGTTTATATAAGTATTAACCACAATAACAAATACACAAACTTTAAGATAAATCCTATGTGGACATACGTGTGTGCATGTGCATTTCACAGAACATTTCTAGAAGAAAGAACAATTTTTGAGAGAAAAAATGAAAAATGGGCACTTTGGGAGGCCGAGGCAGGAGGATGGCTTGAAGCCAGGAGTTCAAGACCAGCCTGGGCAACAAAGTGAGACTCCCATGTCTACAAAAGACATTTAAAAATTTTAAAATTAATGGGGCACATTGTTGTGTGCCTGTGGTACCAGCTACTTAGAAAGCTGGTACTACAGGGAAGTATTGCTTGAGTTTAGGAGTTCGAGGCTGCAGTGAGCTAGGATCTTGCCACTGCACTCCAGCCTGGGCAAAAGTCTGAGACCCTGTCTCCAAAAATAAATAAATAAATAAATAAGAAAATTTTATACTTTCTACTCATCTGTGTTCCTTTTCTTTAAATCATAGAACAGATATAACTTTCCAGTTAACTCCTTTCCGCCTACCCTCACCCCAGGGAAAGGGTAATCTAATGGTAGTTAAAACATTTAGTATCCTGTTAGAGTGAACTAATAGAAATGTTAGATGTTAAGAGCTGAGCATGAAAGAAAACACAGACTAGACAGTGAGGATTTGGGGGTCCAATAGGGAGATTTTATTTTTGTGGCTTAATTTCTATATAATAATGGACAAACTCCTTCTACTTAGTACCTCCTAATTTAAATTCTTCTTTCATCTATGTGTCCAACACATCTACGTATTAAAGGTGAGAACTACCCAAAGCCATAATCCATCTTTTCAAGCAGTAAAAAGAAACCATAAAACTCTCTTCCCAAGGTACAAGAGAGCAATAAGAAAAGCTTCTCATTAGATGTTCCATAAAAATAAGCAGCTCCTGGCCGAGTATGGTGGCTCACCTCTGTAATCCCAGCACTTTAGGAGTCCTAGGTGAGTAGATTGCCTGAGATCGGGAGTTCGAGACCAGCCTGGCCAGCATGGTGAAACCCCGTCTCTACTAAAAATACAAAAATTAGCCTGGCGTGGTAGCGGGTGCCTGTAATCCCAGCCACTTGGGAAGCTGAGGCAGAAGAATCGCTTGAACCCAGGAGGTGGAGGTTGCAGTGAGCCAAGATCGCACCACTGCACTCCAATCTGGGCAATGGAGCAAGACTCCATCTCACAAAAAAAAAAAAAAAAAAAAGGCAGCTTCTTCTCTGCAGTGACTTTGACTAAAGTGTATATTTTATAAATTAAGTGCCCAGTACTTATAATGGAAGTTGTACACTGAAAAACATCTGGGCATCACACATCTACTCTCCTTTCTTTTGCCAGAGTAAAGAAACTTGATCTTCTGTGGAAGACTCCAAACCATGTGACATAAGTCTCTTAGAGGCAGAGACCATGTTGTGCTCATCTTCATACACCAAGCCACTAAAATAATCTTGCAAATAGCAGCCTCTTAGTGACTACTGGTTCAGTGAACAACATTTTCTCAAATAGTATACACTTATAGATATCAACAGAATAACATAACTCTGACAAATAAGAAAACAATAGTTTCTATACCTACTGGATTGTCATTTTTACTTACAAAATATATGTTAAAATAAATGATGAATGAATCAGAAACGGTGATGAATAAGTGACTCAGAAACCAGTTTGGTTTTGATTTTGTTTTTTTGAGATGGAGTCTCACCATCACCCATCCTGGAGTGCAATGGAGCGATCTTGGTTCACTGCAACCTCTGTCACCCAGATTCAAGCCATTCTCCAATCTCAGCCTCCTGAGTAGCTGGGACTATAGGCACATGCCACCATGCCTGGTTAATTTTTGTATTTTTAGCAGAGTCGGGGTTTCACCATGTTGGCTAGGCTGGTCTTGAACTCCTGACCTCAAGTGATCCCCCACCTCAACCTCCCAAAGTGCTGGGATTATAGGTATAAGCCACCATGCCCAGCCTCCAGTTTGGTTTTATACTAGCCCAGGAAGCATTTCCCGAGCTACTCTAGTGAACTGCAGGTGGTTTGACATGATGCTATTAAAAGAGAAGGATGGAGGTGAGGTGGCCACAGGATATTGGGAATGGGTAATTCTCAGTCCTGTTCTACTTCCTTCAGGCCAGGAGAGCTGTTTACACACCTTGACATAATCTAGTCTCTATGCCTGTGACTGAACAGAAAAAATAATTTTTTTTTCTTCCAAGAACCAGGAATCCTATTTGTACCTTGCAATGTTTCTGGAATACCTCTCAGGGTCTCATCTTCTCTCCACCTTGCAAAGATAAGAAGAATTTGCTTTTCCTACCATTCCAGCCATCTGGAAGACCCTCTTTATTTCATTCCTTCTAGTAAATAGCCAGTCTGTGTTCAAATTGCATGGGAACATGCATCCTTGTTCCTTTGCCTTCCCCTTTTAATTTTCTTCTTCTTTAGTTCCTGTCCCAAGATTCATTTTTCTATATCGAGCTCTTGTTTCCTGTATTTTATTTTGCTGGCTACATCATTCTGGTCACTCACTGGGTGGGAGGGAAATTCAGGATCAATCTCCTCAAAATCACAAAGAAGTTATAGTTCTGACAACAACCAGACTCTGGTGACCTTTATATTAATGCAGTAAACCACAAATTTTCAAATTTTTACTAGCAGTTATTTTAAAAGGAGGCAGATAGTTTAGAGAACCTTCTAGATTTACAGAAGTTTTAGTTATTAACACTAGATAATTCATTCCAAACAGTTTTAATACTTTCTCAACTTCAAGTTCAAAACATATCACCAAAAGAAAGTTGCAAAACAGCAGTGCACTTACCTGAGGGTATGGGGAAGTCCTGGATTTTGACTTTGAGCTGGAGAGCCGCGATTTGGCCCCCTTTCTGTTGTCAGTCATGGTGGGGGTGGAGCTGCTGGTATAGGAGAAGGCTGGTTTGGAGACTGAGATCTGATCCAGGGAGAGCTGCAGCCCTTTGTATTCTGTGTCTCTGCAGGGTGGAAGGACAAAGCCCTTAATCAGCCACCATAGGAAATGGATTCATGCATACTTTCATCAGGAATGATAGTAATCCATATTTGAAAAGAAGGCAAGCAAAAGTTAGCCCTATAACTAACTTCCACAAGCACCTGGATTATTCTAGCAAGGCCTAATATTTAACTAGTGTGCTGATAATAATGTATTTCTCATTATTTTTATTAGTTAAGTGGAAAATAAGCACATAATTCATATTTTCTGAACTTCTGTGAGCTCTTTGATGAGATATGAATTAAACAACCTACTCTACAGGTTTCTTATGTGGGGTGGTCATCTGGTGCTACCAGATTATTGGTAGCATGTCTACCACTAATATAAGGAGAATGTCAACTGTCAGCCGTTCTAAGATCAATCATTCTGGTAAACATTCAAAGCATTCTTAAAGTTAGCTAACTAGTTTAAGCAGGATTATAAATAGTTAAACATTTCTCTCAACAGGTTAATTCAGTTACTTTAGGTACATTATACCACCATTTTTTCCATTCCTTCCTTTATTCAATAAATATTTATTGAGTTCCTAATATACACCAGACTTTGTGCTACATAAGGATGTAAGAATAAATAAGATACCTATAAACCCTGCCCTTGTGTGGATTATAATATATTGGGGAGAAGAGACAGTAAACAAATAAACATACATAATAACTGCAGACTGTGGTATGGAGCTTATCTTAGGAAGCTCATTACAAAGCTATACTTGAGATATCTAGGGGCTGAAGATGACAGCCTTGGCCTGCCCATAGATACAACCTCTGCTGGCTTCTAGACAGCAGTGAATCTCATTGGACTCCTCAGTTTTCATAAGAGGACATTAACCCTTTTCACTGACAGCCAAAATAAAATGTTTTAGAGAGTCTTCTTTATGAAGACTCATGGGAGAATTTTCTCTCAGGTTCCGGAACTTACTGGACTGCCCCTGGGTAGTTTATTTATTTTGATCTCATGAAACTGTGAATCATATAGTTCATCAAGTTTCCCTCTTTGCACTAAAAGTCAAAAGTCCCCAAGCCCTGAGTCTGATTTGTAATCACTTCTAGCAAGTGTACAAAGTCCTCATGCCATGCATTTTGTGCAACACACTCCACTGGCTTCTCTTATTTTTCTTATTTTTCACTTTCTCTAATTCTCTAATGGGTTTGCCTTTTAGAATTTTTTACATGCATTTTTAATTGTCTTTGGATGGAGAAGCATATAAAACCTGATAATTTTTTTTTTTTTTTTTAAGACAGAGTCTCACTCTGTCACCCAGGCTGGAGTGCAGTGGCGCAATCACAGTTCACTGGAGACTCCACCTCTTGGGTTCAAGCGATTTTCTTGCCTCAGCTTCCCAAGTAGCTGAGATTACAGGCAGCCACCACAATGCCTGGCTAATTTTTGTATTTTTAGTAGAGACAAGGTTTTGCCATGTTGGTCAGACTGGTCTGGAACTTCTGACCTCAGGTGATCCACCCACCTTGGCCTCCCAAAGTGCTGGGATCACAGGCGTAGGCCACTGCACTCAGCCTAAAACCCAATAAATTAATAAAATCATATATGTAAAAGTGAGCAGCACATTCCATGGATCAGTAAATATTCAGTTATCTTCTTTTCTTTGTCCCTATTGGTTCTTCTATAGCAAGATCAGGCAAAAGCAAAAGTATAATTCAGTACTTGAAAATTGCTAATAGAGTAGATTTAAAGTATTTTCACCACACAAACACACACACACACACACACACACACACACACACACACAGACATAATGATGAGTATGTGAGGTAATGCACATGTTAAATAGTTTGATTTAGATTTTCCACAATGTATACATACATCAAAGCATCATGTTGTACACCACAGATATACATTTTTTACTTGTCAATTTAAAATGGATAAAATATAATTCAGACAAGGAGTCTCTTAAGTGAGTAAGAAGAGAAACCAGCTAAAACAGTTCCAACAATATCACTGCCACAAAACACAGGAAAGTGATGTATATCAGCAAATTACAATGGCTTCCTATCAAATAATCTATCCACTCAATGCAAGCTTTCTTTTAAAAAAAATGTTCTTCTACATAAACAGTAAAAATTTAGAAAGTGAACCTGCAATTTGTCTTTCAGGCCTGGGAAGTCCTATCCCATCACTGGTCTGCTTTTCAGCTCTAATCAACTTCTTTTAAGGACCATATAGACTCTGAGCACTCTGTCAGAAATGGAGTATCTTTCAAAATGCTGCTCCCACTTGTTTTTTTGAAAATATTTCAAGGCCGGGCGCGGTGGCTCAAGCCTGTAATCCCAGCACTTTGGGAGGCCCAGACGGGCGGATCACAAGGTCAGGAGATCGACACCATCCTGGCTAATACGGTGAAACCCCGTCTCTACTAAAGAATACAAAAAACTAGCCGGGCGACGAGGCGGGCGCCTGTAGTCCCAGCTACTTGGGAGGCGGAGGCAGGAGAATGGCGTGAACCTGGGAGGCGGAGCTTGCAGTGAGCTGAGATCCGGCCACCGCACTCCAGCCTGGGCGACAGAGCCAGACTCCGTCTCAAAAAAAAAAAAAAGAAAGAAAGAAAATATTTCAAAATTTTCCTTCATCTACCCCTTACTTCATTCAAACAGTTGTCCCCGAATTGACTTTAACTCTCTTGGTTCTTCTTAACCTATAAAACTCTTCTTAACTCCCACTTGCCTCTATGAAGCCCTTTGTGACTGCTAAAGCTATTTACTCAATCCATATTTACTGAGTGTCTTTTCTGTATGGGGCCCTGTTCTGGGGACAGGGAGACATCAATGAACACAAGGACTAAGTTCCTACCCCTCATGAAGAAGGTACCAGGGCCAGTTCCTGAGTATTGTGGGGAAGGAAGCAAGAACTATCCTTTTCCACCTCTAGCCTTACTTTTCAAGTGATTATGTCTTGTCTTTCTCAATGGATTCTAAGTCCCTAGAGGACAAGAGTTAAGAGATATTTTATTATATTCCAATGACCATTTGCACAGTATTTCACATAGAAGGAAGAGGAAGATGATAACAAGGATGAAACTAAGAAAGATTGTTTTCCCTGGTGAGCACTAGTAACTTGCAACCCAATATCCTTTCTGCACGAGAAAAATGGTCTATGAGTCCTCTGACCTACCTGCCATTAGACATCAGTGAGCCAAGTTAACTGGACTCTAACAGGAGGTAGAGCCTCCACCCTTGGGCATTTCCTGTGTCAAATGCACTTCCATTCATTGGACAATAGTCCAGTAGACATTTAGTTTCTGCTGGACAGGATCTAGACAGACAATAAGAATTGTGCACCCATGAAAGTTTGGCCAAATAACTTGGTAAACCCATTCCTAATGCTGCATCTCAGCCCAGGGGTTTTATGGCTATAAGCAGGGAATAAGCAAGGATTTATTTTTCTCTTGCACACTTTCAGACCCCGCCCCCACCCAGGGTATGCATCTCACTGTTGAAAAAGTCTTACCAAAGTTTTTGCATGGCTTCTAATAACAGAAATACTTCAAATTAAATAGGTTTAAATAACATTTAAAACCAAGACATAGTTTAAAATTTCACATATTCACATGAAAACTCTAAAAAAATAAGAAGAGTTATACAACTGCTCTTGATAAATTAATACAAATATTAATGCTTTGGCACACATCAAAAATACAAAAATAATCCACCAAAATGTGATGGAAGACCATGATGGCAGGTTGATCAGTGGTTTAAGCTAACCTCTGTCTCTATGTATAGGCCTCAATTTCTTTTTTGTAACTCATATGGATTTGGTGAATTTTTTTATTTTGTTCTGTTTTGTTTTGTTTGAGACAGGGTCTTGCTCTCTCACCCAAGTTGGAGTGCAGTGGTGCAATCTTGGCTCACTGCAGCCTCAACCTCCCTGGCTCAAGGGTTCCTCCCACCTCAGCCTCCCAAGTAGCTGGGACTATAGGCATGCACCACCATGCTCAACTGATTTTTTTATTTTTTTATTTTTGGTAAACACGAGACCTCTCTGTGTTGCCCAGGTTGGTCTCATACTCCCAGGCTCAAGTGATCCTACTTGCCTTGGCCTTCCAAAGTACTGGGATTACAGGTGTGAGCCACCATGACTAGCCTTGGATTTGGTGAAGTTTAGATGAAATATTCTATGAAAAACTCATAGCACAGTGCCTAGAACATAGTAAATGCTCAATAAATAGCATTATATCTTACCTTCCAAACTGTGTGACAAGTTTTGGCACCTGCTATCCCCAGAACAATAGTTTCACTTTGGTAATGATTACAATAAATTTCATTATAAAAACCTTTTGCTGTATTTCATTCCTTTCTATCCCTGATATGGTTTAGCTGTGTCCCCACCCAAATCTCAACTTGAATTGCATATCAGGGACCCAGGGGGAAGTAATTAAATCGTGGGGGCCAGTCTTTCCCATGCTCTTCTTGTGATAGTGAATAAGTCTCACAAGATCTGATGGGTTGATCAGGGGTTTCTGCTTTTGCTTTTTCCTCATTTTCTCTTGCCACTGCCATACAAGAAGTTCCTTTTACCTCCCGCCATGATTCTGAGGCCTCCTCAGGCATATGAAACTGTAAGTCCAATTAAACCTCTTTTTTTTTCCCAGTCTTGGGCATGTCTTTATCAGCAGTGTGAAAACAGACTAATACAATCCTAGACCATTTAAATTTACTCTGTTACTTTTTAGCCTCTAAAATCTATTGCAGTATGGCCAGAATACTTTTTAAGGTAAATTCTTTATTGCTAAGTCAGCAAATGGGGACCTTATGGCAACACAGTCACTCTGAGAGGAATTTGGCCTTCCTGCCTCTCTGTTCAAAACTCCAACAGCTCAAAAGATGTGCTAGGATGGAAAGCACAATAAAAAATACCCACTTAAAGCCATTTCAAGTACGGTTGATGTGCTGCCAAGAGCAGCTCTGAATGGCAGATTCACTAAGAACAAAGCATTTGTTTTACTTTTAGAATTCTATTAAATTGAGCGTTTCACTTGTATAGCTTAAAGGGCTAAATGCTGATGGAAATCACATTATGAGCTCCATCTTCTTCCTCCTAACCCAGACACAAATTGTCTGGCCCTACCCTCTTCCTTTCATTTCATAAGGCACTTTCTGGAATCGCATATGTCCTCAAAGTTACATGCATGCTCAGTAGAATCATACATTTAATGCTTCCTCGTGGTGTGGAAAAAAGTAAAATACTCAGCTGCACAGAACTTAGACTCTTAAATCAGTGTGGTAAGAAATTTGACTTATCCAATTTTCTAAATGAAGGACAGCACTTCTCTCCTAAAGTTTTCTTGGAAAGTGCCACACAGACCCTGTTTGGGGCTCCATGAGGTAACTTTCTCAAGGGCAGTATATGCTGTTCTCTCAGACATGATTGGCATATGGAAAGGAACTGTGGCACATGCACTTGACATATCCTTCAAAAGGCTACTGAGGAAAATTTACACTTTTTTCTCCCTTCAATGATTTCTAGAGAGCTCCAGACATCTTCAGGTGCCTCAGCTCTGAAAGCAATCTGAAATGGGAAATTTGCAATCACTAGGACTTGCAGCTTGTCAATCTCACCCATATTTGCACAGACCAAAGTAATCCTCCTATTCCATTACAGGCAGTCAGAAATCATTCAATTTGCAGAATTAACCATCTGAGTCTACTTTAAACTTTATAATAGTCATGTACATATTTGAAATAACTCAAATTCCAATAGAGAAAATGGGGCCATTTTTGTATCTTTGGGCTTCCTCAGCCTTCCCTTAAGCAATACACCGTGACCACTCATGAAGCAAATGCCAACATGCCATATGGGAAGCTCAGCGTGACACCCTTGGAAAGCCAATAGAAGGTGTCTTTGCCACAAAAAGGCATTGTCAGTTTTAGAGAAATGCATTCACATTATTTCTATCATTTCAACTGGGAGAATAGCCTCCATAATACCAGTAGCCAAACTAATTTATAAATAAATTTGGAGCTATTTACAATTTCAAGTGAGTTTGAATGAGTGTATAGAGAAAGCAATCAACAATATTTCATCAGTTCTTGTTGATTCAAGATTATTTGCAATAACTTTTCTCTTCCACCCCACCATATTCCACTTTCATTTTAGACAACGTTATTTTTGCTTCTGTCACGTCAATTTGGAGTTGGCTGGCCAATCTGGAGCTTCTTTGTTGGCTTTATGTTATGTGGCAATTCTTAAAAGAGGTTGCCAGATTTCCCGATTGAGCTTTTTTTAAACAGCTGAAGGTGATCAAATTACCAAGGAAAACGTGGAAACAAAGACATACAATTGATTTGGCTCCAAAGGCGCTGATTGAAATAAGCAGAGGATTGCATTAAACCGTGATCGGATTAGGTGGGAATGACTGTGCCTTACACTAAACTTTTTAATTGGATTCTAGAGTCACTGTTACACGAAGTGCGTGACCTTCTTTATATTCTGGCAGAGTTACCGCCTGGCCACTGGGTAAACCTCTGCAGCAGAGAGACCTACTTTATGTTTCATTTTCAAGCTCCCATGGAGCCCAGCAGAGAGAGCTGACAAGAAGGAATACTGTGAGGGGCTCACAGACTAAGACAATCCGCTGGGAAATTAGGCTAAGGCACCCTTGGAAATTGTAATAGTCTCATACCAATAAGTGGATTTATGTTTGCTCCTTGTAGTTTTCTCCATTTGATCTGGTGATTTTAATAGTTTCCCCAAAGTCTTTGGTTTTACATAAACATACATTGCCTCTGCCTAGAAACCATCTTTCTTCTCCACTTTGAAGGTTTCATCCAACATGCGATGGCGTGGATGGCATCATAAGGGTAAGGAATGGTTCAGACACAAAGTTTGCTATCACATTGTAATCTCAAGACAGAAAGACATGAGTGTAATCAACAGGCAAACAATAACAACCAAAAAGTAAGGCAAAAAAAATTGTGAAATGTTGATAAGATGTGGCAAAGTCAACCAGCCTCATAACAGAGATTGTTTAATACCTTCATACCAACCCATGGAACAAGTGGAAATATAGCTAAATCCAGACCTGCCATCACACTACATCTAAATTTGTTCCCTCACCCCTCCAGGCCACGGCGATTTCTCCCAGCTCCTTCCTCTGAGTTCCTATACCATTCACTGCCTCAACCACTCCTCTGGCATTTCTAATGTTCTGTGTTACAGTGTGGTGGCTTCATATCTTGATAACCTCCTTCTAAATTCCTTCTTAAAATAGCCTTTATTTACTGTCTAGACAGTATCTCACATAGAACAGATGCTCACTTGCAAGTGATTAACAAAATAATTATCTTTTAATAAACTTCTGCTCATCTCAAATCCAAATGAACAAAAATTCAAATACTGGTAAATATTTTTACATAAATGAGAAAGAGATATCAACTAAGTAAATGAGTTTATGTGAGAGATTCTTAAATTCTCAGATTATAATTAATAATGTCCATTCTGAAGTTCTGTAAGGTCTTAAATTTAAAAAAAGCAAATCATGTTTTACTGTTATGCACATTAATAAAATGTACTTATTTTATGAAATTATAATTCAGGCTCAGCATATGTGATACTTAGCCAAATTGGAATTTTAAATTAATTTCATCCTCAGGCATTTATTTGGACTATTACAATTGTATTGAAGGAGTTAGAAAGATAGTGTTTTAGACGCCCAGAGAAATAACTTCTGCAAATCAACAATAAATACAATATATCTGCAGTAGAAAAATAAGAAAAAATATATGAACAATGCACAAATTGCTGAGAAACATTTTGCAAAGGTTTAACCTCACAAGTAAAATGAATGAAAGCAGCTATATGAATTAAAGCAGCTAATGGGTGCCATTTTTGCTTTCAAATTAGCAAAAAATTTTAAATGACAATAAATCCAAATGAAGATAAGGTGAAATAAATGGACACTCTTATATACTACTAGTAAGAGAGTAAACTGGTAGTGTTTATCAAGAGTTTTAAGAATGTTCATACCTTAAATTCAGCACACTAGTGCCCCCTCATCCAAGGGAGTGCATTCTAAGACCCCTAGAGGGTGCCTGAAATCATGGATAGTGCCAAACCCTATACATACATTATAGGAAATGTATGTATAGGAAAACACACACACTTTGTTATATACCTATAATAAAGTTTAATTTTAAAATAGGGTATAATAAGAGATTAACAATAATAATTGGTAATAAAATAGAACAATTATAACTACATGCCGTAATTGGATGTGAACATGCTCTTTTTCCCTCTCTCTTAAAATATCTGATTGTATTGCACTCACTTATGTTTGGACTATAGTTGACCTCATATTACTGAAACTACAGAAAGCAAAACTGTGGATAAGGGGAGACTATGGTAATTCCACCTCTGGGAATATATCTTATAAAAATAATTAGAGATAAGTATCAAGAATCTGTATACAGGGCGGGGCACGGTAGCTCATGCCTGTAATCCCAGCACTTTGGGAGGCCAAGGCGGGTGGATCATTTGAGGTCAGGAGTTTGAGAACAACTTGGTCAACATGGTGAAACCCCATCTCTACTAAAAATACAAAAAATTAGCCTGGCATGGTGGTACATGCCTGTAGTCCCAGCTACTCGAGAGGCTGAGGCAGGAGAATCGCTTGAACCCAGAGGCAGAGATTGCGGTGAGCCGAGTGCACCACTGCACTGCAGTGAGCGGCGTACACCACTGCACTCCAACCTGAGGGACAGAGTGAGACTCCGTCTCAAAAAAAAAAAAAAAAAACTATATACAAGTGTGTTTATCACAGCATAATCTCTTAATTATAAATAATCAAATAAGAAGAACCAACAATAATAGAATTACTAAATTATGATATATCCTTGTGATAAAATATTATGCAGTTATTAAATATTTTTACTCTAATGACATAAAATATACATAATAAAGTAAAAAATTGTCTCTCTTTGACATGTACTCTATATGCATATTGAGAGATAATAAACTAAAATATTTAGTTGATATTTGAAAATGGATTAAAGATGTCTTTCATCTTCTCTTTAAACATTTCTGCATTACCCTAATTTTTTCTCTTGTATGTATGACTTTTACAATCAGAAAAATATTTCTTTTAAAAAAATACTAATTGAGGCAAATTTCAGGTGCTTTCATTTCATATTAAAACTTTCTTTACATTTCCAGAATTTCTTCTTTGTGTATATTAAATTACAAAAGAGAAAGCATTAGTAAATTCCGTTTCCTCAAGGTTCAGCTCCTCAGGTATGCCATCTGTAATTTTAAAATATCCACATGCTGTCTCAGTGCCTGCATGTTTCACTCACTTTCTGATCTATTTTCCACCCTTCCTACCTTATAGAATTATCTGTCTCTGAAGGCTTTCATGTGAGCTATATGACTTTCTGTTTCCTTCTTAGGATAATATAATCTAAATTATTACCACAATTAAAAAAAATAAAGTATTGTCATGTACTTTCTTAAAACAATTTAGTTTCATGTGGCTTATAAATGGTACATTTGTCATTGTTCAAATGAAGTAAACCCTAATGTGGGGACCACATTTTTTGTTCTAAGGAACTTTATTCTGTTCAGAAATTCATTCCATATTTAGCTCCTAAAGTTTAAATATATTTGTGAATCCTTCAGGTTGAAGTTCTACATTCTATTGACCTTATATTTTTTCTGTTTCTTATTTTCTTGGAGGCTGGAAGAGGGTGTTGGTCTTTAAAAGTTAGATCTGAATAAACACAAAATAAGCTGCCTCTTTCAAATGAGGCATATATTTTAAATTGTCAGTCTCTTCTTCCACAATCTAAACCCCTAATTGTAGCCCACTTCTAGAAAAGAATCAAATATAAAGAAAAAGTAATATTAATATCAATCACATTTGTATTACTTCTTTTATTTTCAAAAACTAGGAAATAAAATACACATATGTTATTCTGGCCCCCTCTTTTCCATTATTTCCCACCTCCTCATCCTCTGTGTCCATCCCCGTCACCAGATCCTTCACTGTCGTTTATTAAGCTAATGTCTTTCAAGTGTACCTTCCCTTTAGAAGTCTTCCAATACCTAAAAATGATAAGTAATGGAAGATCCCATTACTGAACATCTTACATTTGGTTGAGGTTCTATTATCACAGAAACAGCTTTCCTACCTAGTTCTTAGCAAAACTGATTCCTAAACCCTAAACGTATCCTCTGGTGGAGGGGTGAAAAGAGCATACCTCCTGTTTTCAGCTCCACACAAACTCTAGGAACAAAAAAAGTTACCTGTAATCATAAAATAATTTTCCACGACACTGGGAAATTTAGACCCCATACCCAAGGCCACAGAGTCTCCAAATTCCCCACAGGATCTCACGTGGGGAGACCCCATAAAGCCAAACCTCACAGCAGGTTGGAAGCTCTGCCCTTTTCTGTACAACACAAAGACACTGGCATTTCTGTAGATTATAAAAAAGTAGATCCTCAGCTTCTGAACTCCCCAGAAAATGACACCGCAAAAAATGATGGCATGATGCAATGTTTTCAAATGCACAAATCTTCATTTGTTTAACTTAAATATTTTAAAATATGTCCTATAACATTTATTCTTGATTAAACCTCTTCTAGATAGTTAATCATTAATGGTTTCTTTACAGTTGCTGTGCAAACAGTTCATTCATACCTATGACATATCAAATCTCATAGACATGTTCTTTAATTGGATTCATTTATTTCTAATCTCCTTAAAGCCCTTACTACTGTAATGCTTGGCTAAATATACATTAAACTCTATTATTTAAATGACTAAAATAAATTTGAGATTTATTTTATGAATAAAAATCCACAATTCAACAAATGTCCTATCATTATTAGTAGTATTATTCTGTGCTTCAGTATTCAGACATTATTTTAAATTGCCTGGTAGATAAGTTGCGTTTAAACAAAATAAGTTCTGAGTAGTTGCTAGGGATTTCAGATTGCCCACTAAAATGCCAAAATTTTCATTGTCTCTATACCTGAAGTCAGAGAACTTGCATACTACTATACAGAATACATAGTTATCAACAGAGCCCATTATCAAAGACAGAATAGGCAGCAGCAGCCAGTTTTTATGATTTATAGGGCTTGAGAAAGTTCCCTGGCCATGATGAAGATGTCTCAATAGTGGTCTAATAGCTGATGCTTAAAATTCATTTATTCATATTTTAATCTATTTGCCTTAAGCCGATGGCCCAGAAAGAGATAATAGTAGGGCTGAATGAGTGATGACTCATTCATTGGCCAAAGTGGGAGGACTGGTTGAGGCCGGGAGTTCAAGAACAGCCTGGACAACATAGCAAGATCCCATCTCTACAAAAGATAAAAAAAATAATTAGCCAGGCATAGTGGTGCACATCTGTAATCCTAGCTACATGAGAGGTTGAGGCAGGAGGATTGCTTGAGCCCAGCATTTTGAGGCTGCAGTGAGCTATGATCATGCCACTGCACTCCAGCCTGGGTGACAGAGTAACACCCTATCTCTAAAAAAGAGAGAGAGAGAGATAATAGTGTATGCCTCATTTGTTATCATTTATTGTTTAGTTTATCAGCTACTTTCCTGAAAGCAGTAGTTCTAAAATTTCAGCACGCCTCAGAAGCACCTGAAGAGTGTGTTAACACGCCTCAGAAACAGCTTGCTGGGCTGTTTCCCTTAGAGTTTCTCATTTGTAGGTCTGTGGTTGAGCCCAATGATCTGCATTTTTAACAAGCTACTGGATGGTACTGATGCTGCAATCAAGGGCCATACTTTGAGAACTAAAGCAGTTGTTATCTGAGTTGTTGTTTTAAATGAAAGGAATCGGATGAAAGGAGACCACAGAGAAGATAAGAAACCACTGAAAAGGGAGGGTTCCAAGGACAAAATTCAAGCTTCACACTTTCCCCAAGGCATACCTCACTGGATATCTTTCAGTGAAGTACTCTCACCCCTACTCCCAACTGCCTGTTTCTTCTTAACCTCCTTTTGAGTGCCTCTTATTTCTGCAGACCCCAAAACATTTCAGAGCCGCAGGGCTCAGTCTTCAGGATGCTTCTCTTCTCTATTAACACATACTCTCTGGGTATCTCATCTACTCTGCTGACTTTAAATTCCATACACTGTTTACCCCCAATATCTAGCCCAGACCTCCCAACTCCACAGACCCCCAGGTTCAACCGCTTACGTGACATTTCCACTCTGATGAATGATGGGCATCTCAAAGCTGAACATGTTGTCCACACACCACCCTGGTTGCCACCTCTGCCTGCTAAACTGTTCCTTCCCACCATTTACCCAAGTTGCTGAGGCTAAAAATCTAGGTGTTGTTCTTGACCCCTTTCATCTTCTCACATCCCATATCCAATCTATCTGCAAATCCCACTGGGCCTACCTTCAAAACGTATGCCAAATCTGACCCCTCACCACTACCCCATGTTTCAAGCCATCGTCTTCCCTCACCGTGGCAATTACAATCATTTCTCAATGGTATTCTCTGTCTCCACCACCCATACTCCCAAAAGCCTATTCTCCAAACTAGTCAGAATGATCTTTTCACATACAATCAGATCATGTCACGCCCGTGTGCAGAATTCTCCAACAGCTTCCCAAAACCTTCAAGATCCAACACAATCTGGCCCTGCCTATTTTTCTAGCATCACTTCCTTCCATTCTTCCCCCTCTTTTACTTGGTGGCCACCACAGTGACCTTCTCTGTTCCTCAACATGCCAAGCAGGTTTCCACCTCAGGGCCTTTTCATTCACTTCCTTCTGTTGGGAATACTCTCCCTGTAAGACTCCACATCGCTGGCCGCCTTCCTTCATTTATGAGTCTTTAGAGAAGCCTTTCTGACCATTCCCACCTCTTTGTCCTGCTTAATTTTTCTCCTATCACTTTCTGATATTATATGACATTTTTTATTCCTTTATGATTATTTTATAAGCATATTAAAATTTATGCTCAAATTAGCCAGGTGTGGTAGCACATGCATGCCATCCCAGCTACTCCAGAGGCTGAGGCCATGGGAGGATCATTTGAGCCTGGGAGGTCAAGGTGCAGTGAACCATGATCTTGCCACTGCACTGCAGCCTAACCAACAGATCAAGACTCTCTCTCTCTCTCTCTCTCTCTCTGTCTCTCTCTCTCTCTCTCTCTCTCCCTCTCTCTCTCTCTCTCTCCCTCTCTCTCTCTCTCTCTCTCACACACACACACACACACACACACACAAACACACATTTATTTTATATATATAATGTATATTATATATACATATATTTAAAAACTTACATTCCATGAGGGTAGGGAATTTGTCTCTTTCAGCTACACTGTAGCCCTACCAGGGCCTGGCACACAGTAGGCACTGGGGAAATATTTGCTGAGTGAATGCATGAACAATCCCCAGCTTGTCATAGAGAGGACTACACTCTAAAACATTTCTTACCATTATCTTAATTATAGCAACAGAGATTAAGCTGATTCTAATGATAGAAATTTGTTTATAATGAAGGTCCTATTGAGTCAACCAAGAAGAGACACAAATAGAAAAGAGATTAGACTGTAAAGTGCCATGTAACGTCTCTAAATATTTTCTTCCTGGTTTTCAATTAGCCTTCACAATAAAATGCTATCCTGCACATTGCTATTTCTTTAACTGCTCTAATTGGAGGAATGAAATTGACACTCACTCTGCCCTCCCCTTTGTGGGCTTCATTCTTCTAGCATTACTGAGCTGTAACCCTGCAAGGGTCCGTTATCCAAATCCAACACAACAGATACTTCACTATGCCAGGACTGTGGTAAGATTTCAACAGAGAATATAAATGCTGTGCCTTCCAATACTATTAGTCTCTTAATGGCTTATCAAAATTAAAATGAAAAACTCTGTGACGCATTTGGTTTGATCTGATAACAAGCAGCTCTTTGACTGTCACTTGTTTGGACACCAATATCAATTAGTGGGAGGTATTGAAACAAGTGAAGCTCCTGGTTCAGTCACAAGAACACATTATATATAGTCATTACAAGCACGAGAGTAAAATGAATGACTGAAGAGCAGCTGCAAACCCGTAAGAATGCTCAGAACCAAGGATTCTACTTTTGTTAATGGTTTTCAGTAGGAAGAGGTGAGAGACAGCATATTCTAAGATTGCATTTTACCAGAGAATGTTGCTATTCTTGGAGAGATGTAAAAAGTGGCAAGGGACTTGGGTTTAAAAGCACAAACACAGAAAGAATCCCACCTTAATGGGTACCATTATGATATCCAGTTCAATATAATGAGGCTATTTCTACAATCTGGCCGGCAGCCCATATTAGCACGGCTTTACTGATGTGGATACAACAAATTCTGTTTGAACAAGAAATCCCTGGGGCGGAGGGAAAAAAGGATCCATTCACAGGCCCTATCCATTTAGCAATCAAAGAAAAAATATTCTTCTAGTAAAGACAGCAGCTCCCATTTGAATCCTGGTAAAATATTAAATGTTCTAAATAAAATAATGTTCTGTGGGTGATATGTCAATTGTTGTTTTGTGAAAACATCATGACTGTTGATGCTAACATTAGTGAAGAAGCGATGGGCTCAGGATATTGACTGGCAATTGAGTAGGTTCCAAATATACCCAAACTCTGAAGAAACCAAGTCACCTTGTGGAGACCGCATATTAAAAAAGGGGGGTAAACTGTTCATAGACCATGCAAAATATTGGCAAAATGTCATAAATGACTATGTAAGTATTAGATGGAATCATATAAAATTGCCAATATTGAACTGTTTTAATGTATAGAAGTGACAATTTCATATGGTTCACCCTAAAACAGCATTATCCACTTAAAGAAAACATGCCAAAGAGGAAATCAGATGGATGCTGGAGTCCAGGCCCTGGGTTGGTACGCTCGCTGGACCACTCACTAGCTATATTGTATTGGCTGAGTCACTTTACCTCTCTGACCTCTCACGCAAAGCAGCCACCCTTCAAATGTGAGTCTGTCTTACTCCTCAGCCTTCCTAAGCATGTAATGAACAAAACAACGTGCCACCCCTCTTTCAGCTTAGAGCTAACAACCACCTCCCAGTCTCTCCCAGACAGAGCAGCAATGCCTGAGAATTACCTCGTATAAAAGAAAAAAGAAGCAAAAAAATTACAAACATCTAAAATAATTGACAATGTATTTCAAATGTAATAAATCTGCAAAGACTATTTTGAATCTAGAATAATTCGTTAATTGAAAAACTCACTGAGATTCATAATCCTATCAGAACTCAACCCCCACAATTTTGAAAAATCCCATTTAGAGCAGGACAAAATATCATTCCAACAGGACAAAAATCAACACAACTGCTCCCTCTCCCTGAGGCAATGAGATACACAGGGCCCACCCTGGGCAACGTCCTTGATAGAGTTAAAGTTGAACTCCTTAATCTGTAGCCAGTTACTTTGCTGCCAGTCATGAACTCCCTTACCATACACATCACACATACACACACACACACACACACCCCTTCCAAGGTGTCCAGCTCCTCCCATTGTCTCTCCTCCCTTCCTACTATCTAGCCAGAAAGCAGTCTGACTACACCTGTGAGCTCTTTCCTCAGGAGTGACCCAAACAGTGCCAAGATGCTTTGGGCTGTCTTCCTTCTAATTGTGGATGGACACACTTTCCTCCATAAAGGCATCTCAGTTACCAGCAAGCCCACAGGGAAATCAGGCTAGGATACAGCTTGGACATATGCTTATCTCTTTTTCCTGCAAACACTGCCTTACTCATTTTGATGTCCTCTGAACTGTGCACAGTGCTTGATACATAATAGGTGTTCAATAAGCCTTTTATGAATGCTTAAAGGCCACTAGTCCTAACCAGTTGAAGGAGGATCTTTCCATATGCATCAACATAATTACTGATTTCTTGTTCTTGGGCCACTCTCTGCCTTCCTAAGACTCATGCTTTCCCTCCTTCAGTTCAAAGACTCACACACATTTATTTTGTGTTCATTGGCAAGACAAAAATTATTTTATTCAGTTGCACTAAAATAACCACTCTAATAATTCACATGTACTCAGTGTTACTGTGTCAGGCACAGAGCCACCAACCTTACACATGATCTCATTAAATGTTCCAATTGACTCTATGAGGTAGAACCTATTATTACCTGCATCTTACAGGTTTTTGTTGTTGTCGTTGTTTGTTTTTTGTTTTTTTGCGACAGCGTCTTGCTCTGTCACCAGGCTGGAGTGCAGTGGTGCAATCTTGGCTCACTGCAAACTCTGCCTCCCAGGTTCAAGCTATTCCCCTGCCTCAGTCTCCCGAGTAGCTGGGACTACGGGCCCTCACCACCATGCCTGGTTAATTTTTTGTGTTTTTGTAGAGATGGGGTTTCACCGTGTTGGCCAGGATGGTCTCGATCTCCTGACTTCGTGATCCACCCACCTCAGCCTCCCAAAGTGCTGGGATTACAGGTATGAGCCACTACGCCTGGCCCATTTTGCAGATTTTTAAAAAATAGAGAGATAGTGTGGTTAAGCAATTTGTCCATAGTCATTGGGCTAATGAATGGCAGTGCTAGGGAACAGACAATAGACCCTAGATTCTAGAGCCCAATCTCTTAACTAATATGCCATGTCATAGGATAAAATATTATGATATCTCATTTGATAGCATATTTTTCAAATAACTTGTAATGCATTGCTATGTTTTTCAGAGTCTGAAACATCCAACTAAGAAGCCTAAGGTTTAGACTGCATCATATTCTAATAACAACAGGATTATAATATCAAATGAGACCCTCTGACCCTGCAAATCTGGAACAAGCTATATAAGGACTTTGAACCTCCCTTTTCTCCAATCTTCTGGTGTTTGTCATCCTAATATATACCTCATATTTTCTTTCTGAAAATAATTTTTGAAATATACCCATCATATACTTGGTAGCACAGTGTATTCATTTCAATAAGATTTATATTCAGAATATTGATATCCCTAAAATTTTTTTTTTTTTTTTTTGAGTCGGAGTCTAACTCTGTCGCCCAGGCTGGAGTGCAGTGGCCGGATCTCAGCTCACTGCAAGCTCCGCCTCCCGGGTTCAGACCATTCTCCTGCCTCAGCCTCCCAAGTAGCTGGGACTACAGGCGCCCGCCACCTCGCCTGGCTAGTTTTTTTGTATTTTTTAGTAGAGACGGGGTTTCACCGTGTTAGCCAGGATGGTCTCGATCTCCTGACCTTGTGATCCGCCCGTCTCGGCCTCCCAAAGTGCTGGGATCACAGGCTTCAGCCACCGCGCCTGGCCAAAAAAATTTTAAATGGTTTTGTAGTCTAGATGCTAAAAAATAAATAAATAAATAAATAAAACAAAAACCATATTTATTACTAAAGCTGAGTGAACATTTTAATCATATATCAGTACCAATTTGGGAAAGGCAAGAGACTGTGCCTCCCTGGCACAAAGAAAGTGCTCCATAAATGCTGACGTTTCTCCCTCTGCATGGAAATCTCTGCTCCGTTTAGCCTATCAATGACAACAGTGAAAAACAGAGTGAGCCTGACCAAACTGCAGAAATCACCACATACAAAGAGCACAAAGCTTGGAGGTTTGTGTGTTGTGGGACTGGGGAAGGGACAGAAAATAAACACCTAAATTTGTGGGTTTGAGGATATAGAAAAAATAGTTTCCAGTCCTGATGAAATGCTCAATTCTGGAACCCTGTCTCTCACCTTGTACAAAATTCAACTCAAGACAGATCAAATACTTAAATCTAAAACATGAAATCATAAATTCTAGAAGATAACTTTGGAAAAACTCTTCTGAACGTGGATTTAGGCAAATAATTCATGGCTATGACCCCAAAAGCAAACGCAACAAAAATGAAAATAAATGGGACCTGATTAAACTAAAAAGCTTCTGCACTGCAAAAGAAACAATCAGCAGAATAAACAGACAACCCACAGATTGGAAGAAAATATTTGCAAACTATGCATATGACAAAGAACAAGTATTCAAAATCTACAAGGATCATCAACAAATCAACAAGGAAAAACAAATAATACCATCAAAAAGTAGACAAAGGACATAAATAGACATTTTGCAAAAGAAGATATACAAACAGCCAACAAACATATGAAGAAATGCTCGACATTACTGATCATCAGGGAAATACAAACTAAAACCCCAGTGAGATACCACCTTACACCTGCAAGAATGGCCATAATTTAAAACTCAAAAAGCAAAAGATATTGGTATAAATGTGGTAAAAAGGGAACACTTTCACACTACTGGTAGAAGTGTAAATTAGTATAACCACTATAGAAAACAGTATGGGAATTCCTTAAGGAACTAACAGTAGAACTACCATTTGATCCAGCAATCCCACTACTGGGTATCTACCCAAAGGAAAAGAAGGCATTTTATGAAAAACAAACATGCACATGCACATTTATAGCAGCCCAATTTGCAATTGCAAAGGTATGGAACTAATCTAAGTGCCCATCAACCAATAAGTGGATAAAGAAAATGTGGTATATATACACCATGGAATACCACTTAGTCATAAAGAGGAACGAAATAATGTCTTTTGCAGCAACTTGGTTGGAGCTGGAGGCCACTGTTCTAAGTGAAGTAACTCAGAAATGGAAAACCAAAGGTCATATGTTCTCACTTACAGGTAGGAGCTAAGCTATGAAGATGCAAAGGCATAAGAATGGTATAATGGACTTTGGGGCTTCCAGAGGAAAGGTTGTGTGGGGTAAGGAATAAAAGACTACATACATATTGACTACAGTGTACCCTGCTTGGGTGACAGATGCACTAAAATTTCATAAATCACCACTAAGGAATTTATCCATGTAACCAAAAACCACCTGTACCCCCAAAACTATTGAAATTTTAAAAAAGAAACATGCTCAGTTTCAGCAATGAAGTTCAAGGTGAAGAATGTAAAGAAAGAGAGAAAACCCAGCTTAGACAAGAGCACTGAGACCGTCACCGTTTGAATCTAATTTGAAGAGTGAAACTAACGATATTACAAGGAGTACTTACAGGAAAAGAACAACAAGACAAATATATATAGGTCACTGACCCATCTCAAAACACCCTACTTCTGCTTCCAACCCTTAACATTCCATCCTTTCCCTGATAGCTCCACTGTCACTTTGAGCTCCTTTGTATTCTGTGTCCTTAGCAAATGGTGCAAGTATACTATAACTTTGCAAACTGGGCTAATCTGACTTCTCAAAGATTTCAATGAAACCCTGCTATTTCACCAACTAAATTGTCAACTGCTTGAGAAATGCTAAGATTCCTACTTCATGTAATCATGCAACTAATCATTGCAATCTGCTATACTCCATGAAACACTGGTATACAGCCACACTCAGTCCATGCAGAACAATGAGGAATATACAAAAGGCTCCACTGAACACCATCAGAAATGTCAGTGTTTGATGTTTTATGCACATTAAATTATAACTACTAGCATTGGTAAAGTTGACAAAACATTGATTCCAACTAAATTACCCTAGATATTTGATTAGTTTCTTATGATCTCTTTTTCCATAAGAAACTAACCTATGTAAACACCTTCCACCCCCTCTAGCACAAAGAAGGTGCTCAGTAAATGCTGTGTTTTCTCCCTCCACATAGAAATCTCTACTCCCCTTAGAGTATCAAGACTACAGTGAAAAACAGGGTGAGCCTAACCAAACTGCAGAAATCACCACACACAAACAGCACAAAACTTGGAGGTTTGTGTGTTGAGGGACTGGGGAGGGAAGAGAAAATAAACACCTAAATTTTTGGATTTGAGGATATAGAAAGCCAAGTTAAGGAGAAAGCTAGTAATTCTCTTTCAAAGTATTTTAGTTGACATTACATAATTGGCAAGAGCTAATAAAAACAGCTAAGAAATTCTGAGCACCTGCTTTCTGTCAGATACTGTGCTATATTCTCTCTATATATTATCTCATTTAATCCTCCACAAATTCCCAAAAGGTGGGTACAAATGTCCCCATTTCACATAGGGGGCAACAGAGGGTCAAAGGGGTAGAGTGATATGCTCAAGGCCTCACAGCTACTATGTAGCCGAGTCTTCATTCTAACCCAGGCCCATCCGGCACTAAAGCCCATGCCTTTGTTTCACAGATTGCTTGGAAAATGATACTGTGGGTCTTTGTAAAAACAAAATCACAATCCTACTGCAATACCACTTTCTGGAGATGGCCCAGGCTCAGCCAGACCCCAGAACATTGTCAATGCCCTGCAAAGTAACTTCTTCTTTCAGTTTCAGTTCCATGATCACCAAGGAGGAGCCCTCTTCCCCGCCAGCTCCCTGTCCTTGGAATGCCAGAGGCAGGGGAAAGGGAGATGGAGTCGGAGAGTTTACTCCCTCAGGCAAGCCAGAATGTTAAATTCCTCTATTGACAGGCACTCAGGAATTCCAAGTTTCATCTAAACTCCAACCAATCCTTTTTGTGCATGAAGGTTTAATTATAGACACTAGCATTTCAACTCCAGTGAATTTTCTATGATCACCTGCTCATCTAGAAAGACATCATAGGCCAAGAACCGAGAAGGAAGTACTGGTTAAGGTGAAAGCAGTGGCAGCCTTTTACTAAATTATGAAGATGTGTATAATCCACCCCACCCCCTACCACACACACATCTTGTATCAAACATAACAGTGTTTCCCATGTGAGTAGACTAAGTCAGGAAACAAAAACATGTTTTTCTGGAGTTCAAGTAAAGCCTCCCTTGAATTTCTCCATCCATTCACAATCACATGTATGGGTCCCTGCCTTCAAATAAGGCAGTGATCCATGTTTTTCTACAATGTGAGTCAAAGATCAAAACCCTTTTTTCCCAACAGCCAGACTAAGAGAAAGCCAGAGGAAAGTAGACAGGCTGGTCATTTAGTACACACCCAGTGGCCTCGACCCGGGAACTAAAGTGAAACTCCTGTGAATCAGTGCCCTTCAGGTCAGGGCAACAACAGAGGAAGGACTGGAGGCCAGAGAGGCCTGGGGAGGGAGAAGTAGTTGGGTAGTGGCAGTGCGAAGGGGCCAGAGGATGGCACAGCAGCCCGAAGAATACTGGGAAGTTCTCTATCCCAGGCCTCTGAACAGAACCCCCAGGGCGCATCCCCTGCTACCATATATCCCCTCCATTCTCTCTCAAAGGCAGAAAAGGGCCAATTCCTTCCTCCCATCCCATCCCCATGGGGATGTACACACACCATGTAAGAAATACACCCCTGCCACAGCAGGCAATTTGCATCACATATGACTTGGTTTGCAAATCTACTGACATTTGGGTTAACTCTTTTGTTTAGCAAAAACATAAAATGTTAAATCTGGTTGCAGAAATAGAATAATTAGTAATAGCAATAATGTACTTGTGTAATCTAGAACCAAGCAATTCAGTAAAACACTAAAATGTTTGCAGGCTACATTTTCTTCTTACAAAATGAAAATGCCCTTAGTGAAACTTATGGGGGAAAAATGAGACATTCTTAATTGAATGTCATTGAGAAGACAGAACAGCTAAATTTTAGCTAGGAAAATGTCAATATCTGCACACACTTGTGAAGCAACCACAAAGAGGCAGTTTCTTAATCTTCCATCGTGAATTCAGATCAAAGCCTATCTTGAAGTTTTGTGGGCTGAACACTACAGGTCTCATTCATTCAAATCCATCCCTGTCTCTCAGACATCTTTCCTACAACCACCTTCCACTTCCACCCCTATACACAGAGAACAGCAGGATGCAGTAGGAGTGACACACCAGCTTTTAATTCTGGCTTCACTACTTACTCAGCATAACTGAGCCTCAGTTTCCACACCTAAAAATACGAAAAGCAATCTCTGACCCAACCACTGTGCAGAGCCATCAAAGAAGCAAGTCAGGTAACCAATGTGACAGCACGTTGAAACAGATATGCATTCAGTATTTGTTTAAAAAAATGCAAAGTCTCTAAGTTCATAAAAGATGAATTCAAAACCAAATACAGATCCTTTTGATAAAATACTATAATAAGGAAAAAGTGTATGAAGGATAAGATTATTTAAGTGAATATTTAACTGGTATTACGTATTTCAAAAGACACTAAATCTCCCAGCTCTTCCTTTTAACTAAGTGTTTTGGTAGTTATAAAATTAATATTAATACAAGTATGTCTTCAATTTGTTTTTATAATCATTAAGTTACATAAAAGATCATCTGAAAAGAAAATTGTAACTCTGATGTTCAATATTATCTTAGTAAAGACTAAACACAATTAAGGATCAAATCTAATTTATGGGTATACGTTAGTGCATGATTATTATTTTGGAAGATCAAAAGATTAAGTCTATACAAATGCTCCAGAGAGTAAATTATTTTATATTTTCTGTAGCTTGCTAAGTGAAAAGGAAATTTTATATTGTTTGTATTTATATTATTTGTAATATAAAAATGATTTTGCTAACCAGGAAAATAAATAACTATATATGTTAACTATATATGTTATTGGTCAAGTTGTTTTAAAGCATTCTCTAAAAACTCCTATAATAATAATAATGCATCACTGGTCTTTAAATAAGTAATTTTTTAAAATTTGAAAACCCAAATTAGCTCAGCACCAATAATGTACTTAAAAGAGGAAAGCAATATGAACATATTTTAATGTTTGCTACTTTATGACAAGGATATGTCAGGTTTTATACTTACAGAATATGTTAACATTTAAAATCCTTTTTAATTCTAAGAACTACAGTGGTTCTCATAATGGTAAATTGTTGTGGTTAACATACCATGGTATGCAAACAACAACAAAAAGTATGGGATCTGCAGTAATTATAATATAGAGACCCTTTTTATTTTCATTGACATGAAGGAAGTACTGTACCTCACCTTTGGTATTTGGCCTAACTTTTCTATGAATTCAAAAGGGGTATTTAGTAGACAGCAAATGTTACATACACTACTAATATAAATTGTCTCTCTTTGTTTTGCTTTTAGTAACACAGAAATAGAAATTTTCACACAGAAGACTACTTCCTCATATATGTTCAGTGAATCACTCTAAAACACCACGTGAGATTTTCTAGGAAAGCAATGTTCCATCCTAAATGTAGAAAACAAATAAGCAGAGAAGCTGTCTTTGCTAAGAAAAAGAAGTTGAGATGTTAAATCTGTCTGATTCCAAAATTTCCAAATTACTCACTAAATCTATTCTCTCTTTTACTTTCCAGACATAATATCAGAATTGTATTAGCTTGCAAGTTTTATTAGAAAGCTAGTTTAAAATACAGTATCATTTAGAACCTTCTATCCTACTAAAGTCTCCTCACAAAATATTACCTATCAATCAGCCTAATTGAGATCATACACCAATGAGTACTTGATGAACATTAGTGGCAGATTGTTTTTAATGGCACCAGTAAACTAGCTCTCAACTATATTTTTGCAAGCTCTACACACAATAATTTTTAACACTTTAAATGTGTCATCATAAATGGTACAGTGGCTATGTTGGAAAATGCTATTCAAGGATGAAGCACCATGATATCTGTAGCTTACTTTGAAGTGATTTAGCAGGAAAAAAAATACACATTAAAAATAAGCACACATATAGCTAGAGAGAGATGTAAAGCAAATATAGGAAAATAACAGTTGTTGGATGTAGATGAGGTGAATATGGATATTCATTTACTTCTCTTTCAACTTTTATATTTGTAAAGTTTACGTTTTAAAATATTTTTAAATAGGAATTTTATACTCTACTGGGTTATCTTTAGAAGTGGCAGAGTATTTCTTATTTTAAAAATATATGTAATCTAAAAACATAAATAGAACCAAGACTGTTAATTTTCTTAGAAATTGTTTTTCATAGTTTATTAAGTGTTCTATATTTTCAATTTTCTTTACATTAAAAACTAAAGCTTTCCATCTGAGCTGGTGATGAATAATTAATAATAGTAATTAAACTCAAGAAAACATGAATTCAAGAAAACTCACGTAGGTCTTTACATAGTATACTCCACATATTCTGGACTTTGCCCGACATCCTTGTTACTAGACACTAATTCCATTCACCTACCCTCTTGAAAATAACCAGAGAGTAAGGCTTGTCATACTTAACACTTATTTCAAAGCCTGAGGTACTCATAACTTATAAGAAAAATATTTTTTAAATGTGTAAAGTAAAGCTAACAGGGTATGTGTGTCTTACAGAAAATCATGAACTGTTTTGTTTTGTTTTGTTTTGTTTTGTTTTGTTTTGGAGCGAGGGTTTAATAAGAGCTATAGAAGCTTCACTGAACCTCGGAGACCCAGAAAAACTAAGGGAATTTTCAGAATTTAATCACAGTATCTTCTCACTCACCTCTCCAGATTTTCAGAACATATAGTGGGCATACAAAAGTCAGTAAAAAGCACCAAGGCATGTACCACCTGTCTCTAAAATCATCCAGTTTTCCTATATGCCCTGTTGTAACCACTTATTAAAACAAGGTTGTTAAATAAGTCTAATCATTGTTGCTTTTGTTAGATAATAACTTTTTTTCTAGGCATATTTTAACTTCAGCAATAAATCAGGAAATTAGAAAATCAATGAGCTTATGAATGTTGCCTCCACCAAAACATCACAACCTCATTTGACCAAGGCTTATTTAAAATCTCTACTTTCATGACATGAAAATCCCTTTAAAATATATGCTATTAAAGCATTTAAATTTGGAAAACATCTGGCATGTCAAACTATTTGGGAGCTTGTGGTTTTAAGTACTTTGTTTGAGGTGGTGTATTTAGAAAGAATTCACTTGTCATTCTCAGGCTTCATAGGGAAGTAGCCCTAAAAAACAAATGTATGTGGTAGTTCACTACAACCATGGAGAATCAATAGCCATCTATTTAATTTGCTAAGACAATGTAAATTAGTAACTTCCAGCCAGATGTGTGATATGCACATCAAACAAACTGCAACCTGTTCATTATGAAAATCCTGTCAACATACACAGAGCCACTTGATGACATTTCATCTAAAGCAATTTCCACATTTGCAGCCATAAAATTTGTCCTAAGAATTTTTATACAAGAAACTGAAGCTGCGACTCATGAAAGGGTAATCAATTTCAGCTTTTCATCTTGTGTGCTGTGTATATATGCTTCTGTGTGTTTATTTCCATTTTCATTCAGAGGTATAAAATGTTTTAACAATGTGCACCATGTTCTTTTTCCTTCTATTAATCATTTGTTTATCCTCATTACATCTTTTTAAATTTGATGTAAAGTTGATCATCTAATTCCACAGTTCGGAAGGAGTATGTAAAGTCAGGAATGACAGAATCAACAGAAGAAAAAATGTACACTTATCTACTGGAAAACAAAACAGAATATTTCAAAATGACTCCAAACATAAATTAAGTTTACCCATTGGGAGGTCTAACTTGCATTTGGATCATTTATATGGGTCTGTGTGACTATATACCCTGCTGTTTGATAAAAAATGATTACTAACCACAGGCACCCACCAGAGAACAGAGTGTATGTGTAATGCTTGTGATGTCTCAGACATACAAAGTACCTTCTTAAAGAATGTCCGTTTCCTTTCCATGGTAAGCAGATGTAATTTTTCACCCTTTAATACTACTGCTTCACAGAGTGTCCTATTTTATGAATTATGCTGTGCCATCCTCTCTTGCATTTATTTTAATAATATGAACAACTGTATTCATAAAATTGATGGTTTTGTTTCATGAAACCCAAAATATTGGTAAATTTTCTGTTTTGTATTAAAATACACAGCCTTCTTGATATTACAAGAATTGTATAATATTAACACTGTTTACTAAGATGAAAAAATTAAAAGATTATTCTTGTCAGCTACTATTCTTGAATGTTGAATCCTCATCTAAGCCAAATTCATTTTCTAAGTCTATTGAATTAAATTTTCTTATTAAACAAGACACAGAATAAATAGTCTTACTGCCAAGCATAATATTTCCAACTACTACGTTTTTAATTTGGCAATTTAAAACAACGTGAAACGAATCTAGTCCTCATCACCTATAGTATAGTCTGATTCCAAATAGCACCCCTTCACCAACTTCCTAATGTCTAAATAGCATTCTACTAAGTGCCTGGTGTGTCAACACTTCCAACTTCCAAAGTAAACAACCTATGAGATTCCCTAAAATCACAAGAATTTCAACTTCTACCAAAAAAAGCGTGGGGGGAGCGCAACTGCACACACAAAAGAGCTCTTCATAAAGGCTTCAACCCTAAGCAACTGGACTTTCACAAACATTATACAGAACATGCTTTCTTCACCAGCCACACACCAGGCCACGTGATCAACCTGCAGCGCCACAATGGCAACCAGAAACTATTATTGTTTCTAGAAAGAATAAGACTGAAATGCAGGCCTCTGCAGCCTCCCTGTCAGTCGCGCCCGCAGGTGGCACCCAGAGCTCCGCTCCTCACTCCTCACTCAGTGAAGCAATTACACCCCGCGCGGGGCCTGGGCACCGGCCAAGACTTGCAGCGTTCGCTGGGGTCCCTTAGCTTTCTGCGAGTTAAAGTCAGATCCTCCTGGTCACTTAAGCCCCCTTTGTGGTTCAGGGGGAAAACCACTCTCTCAGAACTCTTAACTTTGATTGGAGACTCTGGTTAAAATTAAGAACTTCAAACCCCAGATTTGAAAAAATGAAACAGATGTCCTGTTTGTTAACGATAAATGCCTCCGTACGTCGGATCCTTTCCTCTCTCTCTCTTTTTTCTTTCTGCCGCATTAAGTTTTATTTAATGCAGAGTTCGCTTAAAAGGTTAAGAGAGAAAAAGAATGAGAAGAAAGCAAATATGGACTGTGATGGGAAAACTCCTAAATCTTTCTCTAGAATATGACGAAGAAAGCCTCTTCAAAAAGCTGAAAGTGTTCGACCTGCCTCCTCTTGGCGCAGCCAGCACTCGAGGGTCAAAACGCCATTTCCAGTGGCCCGAGCCCAGTCTAACCCGGCTGTGCCGCCACCCGCACTCTCGCCGAGAGCAGGGTCGCCTGGAGTGGGTGAAGGGGTCTCAGTCTTGCACTCACGTGAGGACATAGTTGACGCTGACGATACAGTGTGGCCTGGAGGAGCGGCTGTTGTGCACGATGGTCGCGTAGCTCTGCACCCACACCCAGCCTCCGTGTTTCGCCAGGAACCTGTAGTACTTGGTGGTCACCTGTCCCTTCACCAGCACTGACGGAGAGACAGGAGGCAGATGGTGGTGAACCAGCCTGGTCGGGACTAGTCCCAAATGCAATCCCTGATGGTGAGAATTGAGGGCCCGCTGTGGGCCGTAATAACCGCACCAGGCAGGAAAGGGAGAGGACAGGCAAATTCCCAAAGAATTGATTGTCCTGTTATATTGCATCGAGCCCTCCGGTCACCCTTATAGGGATGATACCGGGGTGACCAGGTGTCTTCACCATTAGCACAGGGGGGAACACTTATGGTTAGGGGGTTTCCTACAGATTCGCTTTTCTAACTACGAAAGTAAAGCTCTGGGCAGCTGAACTCTGGAGCTCATGTTCCCTGCCCGGGAGATTACGCGCAAAGCAACGCTGTATCAAAAGCCAGGCGAGTCAACGCAAGTGAGTTCCAGCCTTGGTTTTTGTTCATCTTTAGTGTGGTTCGCAGATGGGAAAAAAATACCAATAGGAGAATAATATACCTTCGCGTGGGGGGAGGGGGACGGATTTCTCCCAGAAATGCTTCTTCCGCCTGTATTAGCGGCCCGCGGATGTTAGAGAATTAGATGGGCCCAGTGTCAGAGCAGCCCCTCAGGAGGCCTCACACACCACCACCAACCTCCCTGGGCTCCCACCTGTCCCCTTAAATCGTGGCTCCCCCACCCCCTAACCAGGGGAAGCGCCAAGTTTGCCTGGGTACGGGGCAGGGTGGCGCCTTACGCAAGTGGTGCGCGCAGCGCAGGTGGAAGGTGTCGCAGCCGTGCACATGGTGGTACAGGGTCTTCTCAATCAGGTCCTGAGGTTCGTACCCCGTCAGCTCCGCCACCCTGAGGAGAGCAATCCCTGCAGGATGAGTGCAGGTGGGGGTGCAGGGATACCCCTCAAAACACACCCTCGACAGCCCTCTGAGACCTAGCTGTCCGCCCTCACTTTCCAGGGACGGTTCGGTCGCCTCATCTGCAAAATGGGCTCATAGGATACATGGAAAGCTCTCAGTCACTAAGCAGGGCCGCCCTCAGGCTAAGGGAAGCCCTTTCCGACCCTGCCCACCCACCTGGAGTCCAGAAAGATGAGCTTCATGTCCAGGCTGGCGCGGAACATAAACATATTGCTGTGTAGCTTGATCTCCGTGACCGCGCTGGGAGGCAGCGAGTGGCCCACGGCCACCAGGCCCACGTTTTGGTAGCAGCCATCGAAGGGGGACATGTCCAGGCTGTACTGGCGGATCTTCAAGTAGCCGCTGCAGTGGATGACCTGAGGCAGAGGGAGAGGGAGGGAGACTCAGCCACAGTCAGGAAGAGCCCCCAAAAGGTGGAGAAAGGGTTGAAACATGTTGAAACTCGACTCAGCCACGAACGCTGTGCTGACCACGCCTATGCACTAAGGAATCCAAAGTTATTGGTGCTCTAAGGTGTCTTAAGAAAGTGACTGCACAGCCACACTGAACTCACCTGGGAGCGCATAAAAAATGTAGAGGCTTGGCCCCACCAACCCTAACGCATCTGAATAGCGAAGTAGGGCCCTGAAACCTGCTGACGTTCAAGGACATTCAAAGTGAGACCCATATCTTCGAACTAAAGCTCTGGTTTCTAACCTTTTATGTAATGCTATGCATAAACTCTTAGGGATCCACCAAAGTTACCCGCCCCTTCAGAGGCATTACGAACCCTTAAGGCCCATCTCTACAGGTCACAAGTTCATAGCCACCAAGGCCATCCAGTATTGGCACCCAGTTAGACTTTGTCTTTAAGCATAGTCCCCAGGTGTTCACAAAGTTCCGCGGCCCTCGTGGAGAGTCCTGGCCTGCGGCTCCTCGACTCAAGCTGGGGGCGCCCTCGCGGGTAGTCCTATGGGTGGGGACATTCCTCCCACCCGCACGCGCCTCGCTTCCTGCCGCCTCTGACTCCACCCGGAGCGGATCTTCCAGCTACGCACCTTGTAGCCGCCACAGGTGAGGCCGGCGTTACGCTTGGCCAAGACGCACTTCATCCTCAGGAAGAAGGAGCGCTC
This sequence comes from Trachypithecus francoisi, assembly GCF_009764315.1. Lineage (NCBI taxonomy): Eukaryota > Metazoa > Chordata > Mammalia > Primates > Cercopithecidae > Trachypithecus > Trachypithecus francoisi. The sequence goes on from NW_022681460.1 coordinate 44,091,837, forward strand.
GATCTCATACTCTGGGAGAGAGAAACGGAGGGAAGCTCAGGACGTGTGATACCAGCGGCGTGGGACGGCAAGCGTCTCTGCCACGACTAATTGGGGGAAAATCACAAACGGACTGCGATGGGCCTGAGCATCGCAGGCACGTGTCTACCTTACCCTGCACGAAGTGAGAGTGGTAGGGCTGATGGGCGGTGAGCACCGCCGTCATCTCGTCGTGGTCTGCCGGGTGAATGTATTCATAAATGCTGTTTCCGGTCAGCTCTACCTGTAAAGAGGAGGATGTTGCCGCCCCGGTGGCGGTGGAATGCCTGGTGAAGGGACTGAAAGATTAGGCCACCGGAGCTGCAGGACCATGAGGACAGCAGCCAGAATTCTGGATTCGGCCCTGAGTTCTAATGCCAGCTCTGCTTCTTGCTACCTGTTGCAGCCTATCTAAGATTCCACTTCCTTGTCTATATAATAATAAAAATAGCAGTAATAATGATAATAATAATAGCTGTAATAGTAGTAGTAGCAACAGCAGCAGCAGCTCCCTGGCAAAGTTCTGATAAAGATATCATGAAATAAGTATGTAACCTCCTCTCATGTTTTCTGGCTTACCACAGGGACTCAAAAAAGTAGCCATTGCTTGGGCCTAGGGTGGAAGGTAAAGGAGAAGGGAAGTGGAGAAATGGAGAGACTCAGACCCATTTAAGAGTCTTCCTGCCAGCTGTGAGATGTCCAGCTCCAGGTTTAGAGAAGTACACCCAACCCCCAACCCAGCCCTGGCTGTAAACACTGCAGGTGGGACATGTGAACCACTCACCTACCTGAGAAAGACCCAAGTGGACTGAGGCTGTCTCTGAGATGTACATGATCTTCCCATCTGGGGCTACCACGAAGATGAAGCCATCCAGGGTCTAGGGAGGCAGAAACAGAGAGAATAGAGAGCCCTCTGGGCCATCTGGAGAAATGGGAGCAGGAGGACAGAAGTTAGTGACTTTCAGCCAAAAGTGTAGAGAGATGGAGTGGAGCAGATCTGGCAGGAAACAGGGCATAGAAAACTAGCCACATGAGCCCCTTTTGTTCATTCTAAATTTGTAAACATCTGGGGCATGCAGCCCAATGGGAAAGATCCAGAGTAATTGGTGGACAAGGCTAATGCCCTGTAAGACTCAGATCCACTGAAATGAACAAAGAAAATACATCCATAAAACACACACACTCTCTCTCTCTCTCACACACACACACACACACACACACACACACACAGTTCTAGGGCGGAAAATCACAGCCTACGTGTTCTATAATGGAAAGAGTAATAGCAGGGCTTGGGAATAGTCATGTAGTAGGCATTGGTTGGTCAATATGGAAGGGCTGGCAGTCTAAAGTTTGTAGGCAGAAGAAAGCTGGCCAGTGACTCTGGAAAGAGTCCAGGAGAGGCGGCGTTTAGGAGATGAGAGGTTTAACAAGGAGCAAGTCCATAGAGTAGTGCCATAGGATGTATGTGTGTGTAAGTTTACACTGATACATCAAACTGACAGGCTCTCCATGAAGGAAAGTCTTAAGATTTTCACAGTCTCTATCTCTGTGAATAAGGCCTTAGTCCAGGCAGAGACAAGATGAGTCAGACCCTGCTCTCAAGGAGCAGGAAGTCCAGCAGGGGCAACTGGCCTGAAGACAGATATAATGACGACACAGCTGAACAGACAGTGCTGAATAGGCAAGCGGCCCAGAGCCTGAATGACCAGAGGCCTGGGGGACAATCAGGCCTTAGAGGAGCTGATGTTTGAGCAGAACCTTGAACAGAAGCTTGGACTGGAGAAGAGAGAAAGAACATTCTAGGCAGAAGGAATGAAGTGACTAAGTCTGCTGAGTCTGGGGATAGGACCAACCTAGTGTATTCTGAGGTGATGAATTTGGTGAACCAGAGATGGCAAAGGAGCTACACCTGCAATAGATTTTGGAGCTTGAAATGTCAACTTGAGAAACCCGGAGTTGCTCTGTAAGCACTAGAGTTCTAACAGAGGTTTCTAAGCAGAAGAATAGCATGCTTAGATGTGGCATTTGTTTAATTTCATTTTGTTTGGCAGAATGAAGACAGTGATCTGAAGAGGAAGTGGAGGGGAAGAGCAGATCAGAGAAGGCAGCTGCAGCAGAGATGGTCAAGCCTGAAATGGGGCATTCAGAAGGGAAATATACAAAGGCGAGAATCTAATTCAAAGATGTTTCTGGATATGGACTTCATTGGTGGCAGAGAGAGGTTTACTTCAAGGTTTCAGCGAAGGCACTAAGCAGAAGGTGGCATTAATAACCAAGATTTAGTGAGATTTTGTATGAGTAGAATTCTGGGGGAGGGAGATAATGCATCCTTGTTTTGGAGATGCTAAACTTCAAGTGTATGCAGATTTCCATTTAGATGTGTCCAGTTTGCAGTAGGAAACAGAAATCTGGAGTTCAGGAGGAGAGTCTAGACTAGAGAAACCAGTTGGTTTCATATGGAGAAAGGAGTTGAGAGGCTGATGTTGGGTGAGATTACCTGGGTGGCCTTGAAGCTGTGACAGGAGAAATAGAGCTAAACCCTTGGGGAAATTACAGAATTTGCAGGCCGACCAGTGGCGGCAAAATCAAAAGGGAGCAGGCAGAGAGAGAGAGAAGAATCTGGGAAATAGTGCTATTTTAGAAACTGAGGAAAGGAGACAATGTTAAATAATCAGTGTCACCTCCTTCAAGTCTTAGTCCAAATGTCACCTTCTCAGTGAGGCCCTCTACAACCATCTCTTATTTTAAAAGGCACTACTCTTTCTTCCTCTCCTCTTTATTTTTCTCCATGGCACCTATACCACTTGGTACACTACACAGTGTACCTACGTGGGCTTGTAAAACTGCTCTCCTTAGAATGTAAACTCCATGAGAGCAGGGCTTTCCATCTGGCCTGCAATTGTCCCCCCTAAGTTTGCGGAATGAGCAAGCTCTGTTAGGATAAGAGATGAGCATCTAATTCTTGCTGTCAAAATGTGGTGAAGCCAGTGAAGAGCATGATGGGTGGGAGAGATGCCAAACTGCAGGGATGTGGGAATGAATTGGGGGGGGCATTGAATTGGGAATGTAAGTCAGTCCTGCCAGAAATGTGGGGTGAAGAAGAGGAAATAAATTGGCAAGAGCTAGAAAGTGTCAAGGACAGTTTGGATTTTGTTTTCTTGTTTATGTTTCTGAGGAAAATTAGTTGGAAATATGAAAATATTAGGGGAAGGACACAGGGAAATTTGATAGAAGATGCCTTAGAGTTAAGTGCCTTTCTAGATAAATTCAAAGGTGTGAAGGCCAGGTCAGTGAGAGAATGCTTGCCCAAGCCCTTTCTTTGTCCCATGAAACTAAAATCTCCTTGGTGTCTTGGAAGGAGAAAGGTATAGGGTAGTGGTAGGAAAAGGAGCTCCTGTCAAGAGATGCCACTTATGCCAGCCCACAGGGAAAACTTGCTTAAATTCCCCAAATGCTGCTTATGTTCAAGGCCCCCAGGGGAAGTAGCTCCCAGTGGGCTTGAATAATAATAATGATGATGTTGCAGGGTTGGGACAAATGCAAAATCTAAAAATGCCACCAGGGTTTTGCAATTTAAAATATTTGTTCTGTGACTTAAGTAGGCAAAGAGCAATTTAAAACTGTGAGCACTACATACCACAAGGTAATGGGAGCCTAGCATTGGTTAGACTCATTATCTGGGGGTGTGTATGTGCTTAAGCAAAGTCCTGCACTCAGCCTGGGCTGGCTTGGAATGAAGGGGAATAGGAAGAGAAGAGGGAACCTGGGCACTACAGGGAGATAAAACCAGTTGCAGATGTAGCTGAATTGGAAAGGTGTGGGCTTAAAGCACTGAGAGGTATTTTTACCAGATTCCTGTTATTTCCTTTGGAAATTCTTTATTTGGGATGGTTCTGTGGCCTTGCCTCTTCTTCCTGATCTGGGGTGTTCCAATTCTCTCAGCCCGATGGAGACAAATGGTGCCCCCTCCCTCGGTTAGGTCGCTCTGATGGGGCCTCGTTGGGCTACCTTCCAAACCCAGCTTCTCACTTGTCTACCTTGCCTCTCTCTCAACCTCTTGAGGCATCATCTGCAAAAGCTAAAATTTTACTTTGCAGCAGCTATTGGGCTCTGAGAGGGCCCCGTGCAATCCAGATCCCTGTTTTTTGTTTTGTTTTGTTTTTGTTTGTTCGGTTTTGTTTTGTTTCTCTGAGAAACTAAAAGCCCAACTCAGGGCCAGACACTCAGACCCTCAAAGCTTATGTGCCACCGGAAGACCTGCACCTGTACCTGGAGCAGATGGGAGCCCAGTTCTCGGCCAACGTTGTCCAGGGGGCTGGTCCGACTCGAGTGGCCCCACGCCTCGCCGAGCCCTGTGGAGACACAGAAACATCCTGTAGCCACTGAATCCGGACCTGGCAGGCAGTTTGGGACCAAGTCCCGCGACTGTATTACCCGAGCAAGCACCGGCCCTTTGACTGGATACCATAGGGGATCCCTCTCAATGTGGACAGCGGAGGATGGGAGAGTGTACATTTCAGTCCGTCCTCTCAGTTTCTCAGCAGAGGTTAGATTTCCTCTTCTAAACTAGACCTGGTTTCTCAGGGAGGGCTGGGCCCAGGCCAAGGGCCCCCTGGCAGGACTCCAAGTGGCCCAGGCTCGGAAAAAGTCTCCAACATTGCACCCCACCGATAACTTTCGTGTAGGTTCACTAGTGTGTTTACGGGGGTAAGGGCACTCTGCTTCTCGCCTAAAGTTTTCATCGTCATCCTTTTCCCGGGGCCGAGCTTGTCCTGACACCCAGCGAAAGCCACTGCCAGCCCACAGCGACCTGAGACTACCGGCCAGGTCCAACCGGTCCCTGGCGGGCTTTCTGATTGGCTGCGGGGCTTCTAGCCACTCTCCTCCCCTTGGCCTCTGGCTTTAATCCCCTTCGGAAAAATTAGTTCCCTGGCGGATGATTTTCAGCCTGAAGTCTACCAGCATCACTGCTCAATCCATCTTCCTATTCCTTTCCCCTCCTAGCCCTCTGCCTTACACACAACTCATGCCCCCTACCCACCCCCCTACCACTAAAACCCGCATGGGCTTTTTCTGAAGTCAGTTACTTTGGGGTGCTAACAACCTTTTTGTAATGTTTTCGTTCTGTTCTCGAATTGAGACTCATTCAACTTTTCTACGTTCCACATACTGTATTCTATTAACAAAGACCATCTCTTTCTCTCCTTGGTGTTTCCCCGTTAAGATCTTTGGAGGCTTTGCTGCAAACTTTCTCTGGTGATGCCTAAAAAAATAAAACGCTCAGGACTCTTGTGGCCGATTTTTAAAAATTTAATATGGAGTATGCTAGAGTACCCTTTTGTGGAAAAAAAAAAAAAAAGAAGGCAAAAAAATAAAAAACTTTTGAAGGCCTGTGTTAAGCTATTTATGGGTGTTATCTTTTTAATAGTGCTGCTGCTAAAATTATTTTAACTAGGTAGTTAAATCCTTTTATTCTTACACCATTAAACAAAGTTTAACATGATCTCCCAAACCCCACCCCTCAGAAAGGTGATTTACTGCGTTAAGGAGCAAATCACCAAGAAGTACACAATGATGAACACTCGCCTTGTAATATGAGGTTGGGGGCAGATCTTTCAAAATAAAACATGGAGTTGGATTTTTAAAAGGTGTTGACTAGGAGCTGTTTCCTAAGCAAGCGATCAAAGCCTTGGTAATGAGGAACCGTGAGCGCCCCTTAAACTCAAATCCGGTCTTTCTGGGTGTTTGCACATCTAAATAAATCTAACGATTTCCCCACCACTCTGCAAACACTGATGCTCCCCGCCCGCACTCGGGACTCCTCTACCTCTCTGGCTCCCGGTCAACTCCTCCCGACTCTTTAGCCCGGCCCAGCTTTCCTCCCTGGAGTGACTCCACTGCCCTGGTCCCTGGGGTCCTCCTGGACCGTTCTGGGAGGGCCTCCCGCCACAGCCACCTGTACACACCCCTTCGCCTTCTCACATTTTTCGCTCTTCCCGTTTCAGCCAACCTATTCTTCGTTTCTGTCACGACCTACTTTTTTCTTTTTAAATCCCGACTCAGACATACCCACTCAGAAGGAGTGGCAGGAGGGACTGGCTGCGGAGGCCACACGGGGGAAAGGAGAAAGGACCCTGTCGGGAAAGCCGAGGACGCCGGCGACGCTGGCCTTTGGGCGCTCTGGGGCCTACGGAGGCCTTAAACCCCAAAGCTTGGCGGGGACGAAGGGCCGGGGCACTCGGGCTAGCCCAGAGCGGGCGGAGACTGCGTTGCGACTGGGAACAGGTCTCGCGCGGCTCCCGGAAGGGTATGAAGCCTGCGCTGAAGGCCAACAAAACGTCTTCAGACTAACATTTTGAGGGTCTCCCAAAGGGGCTGGAAGACACCCAAAGCGGCCTCCCAACTAGAATGATATGAAAATCCCCCCAGGCTGGGCTCGGGATAAATACTCGTTCTGAACTCCCGGTGCCAGCTTAGGCTGTTTGTTTCGGGTTTCGGCCTCATTAGTATGCGCCTACGAGGGAAAATAAGACTTCCCCACTGGTTAATAAACAACCTGTCCCGCACAGGTTAACAGGAGCCTTCCTCGCCCTCTCCTGCCCCACCCCCGCCACCTTTTAAGGAACCTTTTGCTTTCCCAGAGGCTTGCCTTTTCTTTCTGTTACCCGTAGAAATCTCACGATTGTGTCTGGGTTAATGTTTTATAAAGGACTGGCTACTCTCGTCTACCTGCCGGGCTTTCCCGATCTAATATCGAGGGAACCTCCCCAAGTCCTAGTAAGGGGTCCCCCCTCCCTAAAGTCTCGAAGTGGGGTAGAGACCTCCTCCCTGGACCCCCTCGCCTCCTGCCTTCGTTGACGCGCTCTGGCAAACCCAATTTCAGTTGGCCAGGGGGTAAGCTGAGATTTCGTTTCTGCACTTGACCTACCGCAGAAAATTCGCAAATCCTTTGATTGTCTGTTTAAAATGAGGAGGAAACCAGCTCCCTTTGCGGCGGGATTACAGTGGGAACAAGATCTAAAGATTCTCTTGTAATTCGGTGAGGCCGAGGGAACGGGGTTTTGCAAAGGAGAAAAGGAGCTCTGTGAGGGAGGCGATAACTAAATCGGGTTTTAGACAAAAGGATTTTCCCCAGCTAAAGTGGCCGAAGACAAAGGAAAACAGAATCTATTTTGGAAGATTTCCAAGATATGCCACATTAACCTTAGCTGATAAATTTTGCTTCTCCCAGGCCCCCCTCTTCCCTTAAAGTCTGGTTTATCATATTTACATAAGTAGCATTAGAAGGGATGTATCTATTATGGATCTAAAGGGCTAGCTCACATTTCCTGTGAAACCCAGGCAAGTTTCACTGTTGCTTTACCCTCCATTCTCGGTTGAGCCATTTCCATTTAAATACCCCCTGACCCAAGGATTACCTCAATGGACTGACTGCACGGGTTTTGTAATTTCCTGAAAATGAGATTTCGATTTATAAAACAAGAAACCAATTAGTAACCAAATGAGGCGAAGTAGATCCACTAAAATTGACCTAATCCCACAGGCACCATTTAGGCCCGTTCTTGGCGAATGAATGATGAGCCTCAGTCTAGCGTGAGCTCAAAGCATCATCCAGCTGTGTTATTGCAAGCAGCAAAAATAAATTGATAGAGCTTTTCCTTCGGAATGAATTTCATACCCTTGACAAAATATAGATTACAGACCCGGCATCATCACCGCCTTCACTTAGACAGGAAAAGGAGGAAGAGAAGAGTGTGTTCTGTTCTTTTAAAATTTTTCTTTATTTTAATAAATAAACGCTACATCTCAATAGAAATGTATCCTCCTTGCAGTCCTTCCCAGGAACCTTCACCTCCCCAACTAATTGAGGTGCATTTTAGGCAATGGAGGAGGGTGGACCGAGGCGCTGTTTCATGACCTGACCACGACTTGGTGACTGAGGAGGGGAAAGCCCTCTGAGGTCGAGGCCACTGCGGTTTCTGAACAACTTGTCTCAACCAACTGAGTGTCCCTTGAGAGTGCGTAGGAGAGTCTGGTCCGGGGGTGGGGAGTAATCCTAAAAACCCCAAATCCCATGTATCCTTCCGGGCCTGCGCATCCTCGCTAAATGCGTACTGTCCAAGTCTTCCCCGGGCTGAGGCGTTGAGTGGCCTTTGTGTTCAGCCTCCGGGCGCCTCCGCGGCCGGGCTCTTTAGAGAAAAAAAGTGACTGCAAATGGGTGCTACCAGTCCGAACCAAGCTCCTGGAGCAGTCACTGGCAGGAGGCCGCTTCACGCACCAAGGCGCACCCGACCCCACCTCTGGCGCTGCTGCCCCCCTCTGCCTGCGGCCTTCTACGGCCAAGGGGCCTGTTTGGTTGACCTGAGGGCATAGCCGAGCGCGCCGGGCCAGGTCTTGTTGCACTCAGCAGCCTGGACCCCACACTGTGTGCCTGCACTCGGCAGTGCCCTGATCTCTCCTGCCTGCGGATCCCGGTTCAGAGACACCGCGGCCGCGCCCAGGGAATCCACTAATGTTACTGTAAATGTGGGGTGGAGGCCTAAGGTCACAGCGCTGACTCTCTCTCTCTCTCTCTCTCTCTCTCTCTCTCTCTCTCGCTCTCTCTCCCTCCGCCTTCGCGGAGCTCCAGCCCCGGAATTTGGGTTTCTCATAGGGATAGAGCCTGCGGGCCAACCTGGCTGCCCGAATTGGAGTCAGCCGCCAAAAGACTGCAGAAACCCAAGGAGGGCGGGGTTCGGTCAGACTAAAACTGGGGGCGAAATTAATGCAGCGTTCACGAGACAGTCCTGCGTGACGGCCGAAAAACGTCAACCGATGTCACCCTGCGACTCCGTGTCTTCTAATGCGGCCCAGCTTTGGCGATGCCACCTCCCTAGAGGCCCGCGCTGGCGTGGCCAAGCCCAAAGTCGCAGGCGAATCCACTTCGGTTCTACTTGGCTCAGGGACTCGGACGATGGCACCTAACCCGCCTTCCCGGGAACTGCCCAGACTGGATCTGGACCTAAGATTTAGACGACTGCTTGCCCTTCGGGAGCAGTGGCCGGGACGGTAGGAGGGGCTGCTGGCACACATCTGCTCCAGAGGGACTTCTGATCCGGGCAGGGGGTGGCACCTGGGCCGGCCTGGGGAGTGAGGAGACTCTGTGCTGAGACCATGAGCTAGGCCTTTGGCTGGGGCCATCGCAGACAGAGGATGCGACACATCGCGCAGACCTGGCTGACTGCGTGCTTTGGACGGTGCGGGAGGCGCGACGGGGGCCTGGACATAATTGTCCCCTGTCGGCCCCGAGCCGCCGAGGCCGAGTGACAAGGTGCAGGAACCGCCTATTCAGTGGGGCTGCCTGCGGAAGGAAGTTTACTCTGCTGTGGACACTGTTTTAGCACTTTCAGAGTAGCAGGACCATTTCTAAATAATTGAGGTTCCCCTTCCTCCACACAAAATTTTAAAATTTCACGGCTCAGAGACTAGCAATAGGTGGCCCATTAAAATCATTAGATGTTAGCAAGGTACAAGCCTCATTTTCCTGCGAAATACCTGGTGGTACGGAGAAATGCGGTGAGAATCTATGGGCTCTCATTCTGTGTACACATTTGGGTCTGTAAAAGCTGGAAGCTGCCACGATTTCTTAGAACTGGACAACAACTCCCCTAGAAATTAGATTTGTCCTTTAGAAATTCAGCCTTGTTTTATCATTAGATGAGTGACTGCACCCTGCTTGAAAGCATCCCACAATAGCTTATAATACCTGTTTTTGTTGTTGTTGTTTTTATTAGTGATCTCTCCCTTAAAATAAAAAAGTGTCCTTTTTTATTGATCTGATCTACAATTTCTAGCACATAAATCCGCCTTGCAAATGCTATGCACGGAGTTTAGTTCTGCACTCCACATTTTAAGTCAACATCAAAACTGGAATTAAACACAGAAAACCAGCACGGAGCGTAAACTGTGCTTAAAGGCCTTTAAATGAGAAAAACTTCTGTAAGAAAATAAACATGGAAACCTAATGCTCAATCATTTCCCCAAGAAGCAAGAAAAACAGCCTTAAATCACCGACCCACGTGGGAAATGGGGCCTCCTTTTCTTTTTCAGTTCTCTGCCTCAAAAAAAAAAAAAAAATATTAAAAAAATATATATATATCGCCATTAAGGATTTCAATCTTCAGGTGAATATTATAGAAATTGTCTGCAGAAGTTTGTTTAATCACCCTTGTCTGTTGTAGAGACCATCTTTCCTGAGTAGTTACTAATTTCAACTCTGTGATTATTTTTATTTTTCCAAGACATCTTGTCAATGAAATGGCAATGTGATGTTACCAAGATTTTGAATAGCTATAGATTAGAAAATATATCTGATCCTTTCAAAGTTTATTATGAAAGCCACTACACACCCAGCCAAAATTGCTTTATAGCTGGATAAGAAATATATATTTCTTTGTAATTGAATTTGTCCTATTTTGCACACAAATAAAGTCATGCTATTTTATAGATCCTGTCCCTCTGGCTTTGATAATACCAAAAATTGGTATATTTCCATGTGCCTCGATTTTTTCTTCACAAGGCTACTTTGGAATATAATATGTCACTAATTGGGAGATATGAAGTGTTAGTGATTTCTCAGTTATCTTTCCTAATTTTCTTTTTCTCTGAAATCTCCAACCTAAGGCTTTATTCTTAATTATTTCAGGTACCCATATCCCATTTCTCTGTTCTGCCACTCCCCCATTTTCACCTAAACAGTTTAACTTCATCTACTCAGGCAAATAAAAGCTGAAACTTGCCCCCAGGCACAGAAGCTACTAGATTTGGGAGGAAAACAAAAAAGTGTATTCGGCAAATGAGAAGGGAAGGGAATTAGCTGTATTTAAGGTGTACTTAAGGATATTTATTCTTTCAAATATAATTATGAAACGACTTTTGTTCATTTAACTTACAGACTTTGGCATTACAGTGTATAAGAGATGAAATAGTATATGAACAAAACTGAAGTTTTACAGCATTTTTATACCTACAGCTATGTCACCAGATTAATAATTATTTAGATTATATAACTTACAAAATTCATATATTACCTGTGATAAGACATTTATACCTATCTCAATCTCATCCTTAAAATCGTGTTGAGGACCTACTATGTACTAGGATGGCTTCAAGATAGATGTAAAGATGAATTTCATCTTCCAACAAATTCCGTTTAACACCACTAGAAAAGATTACATCCATATAAAGTGATCAGTTCCCCCAACTGCCTTGGACCCCAATCTTGTCCACTCTCTGCCTTCAGTCAACACTGAACCTAAATTTGGCACCCCCTACAGGTTGTGCCTGGTCTTGCGATTGTGACTATTTTATTGCTTTGAAAGTTGTTGTGGTGGTGGTGTTGTTGTTGTTGTTGTTGTTGTTGTCGTTTAATATTTTCAAGAGCTGTGTTTGGGTTTTGGGTTTTTGAAGCTTGTCCACCGTCAAAATTAAAACCTCATCCCTAGAAGCCAGCTGTTCTGATGACCCTGTCTAGCTCACTGGGTGGAGGCTGAGGGTGAGTTATGAGCTCAACAGTAGCTGGAGAAACAAATGATGTGCCCAGAGTTCACACATCGTCCACCTCCTCCTCCCCATAAACTCACACTCACCCACAGAAGGGAGAGAAAGGAGGGGTACGGGGCTCGGGAGGGGGAAGGTGAGGGGATTGCAGAAAGCACAGTGGCTGTTAAAGTAGCCAGAGGGGACCATCCTGGCCACCAAAAGGACTCCAGCGGAATCCTTCATTGACGCTCTCTTTAAAAATAACGAGAGGTTGGCTGTGAGAGTTTACTTTTTGTTCCTATTTATTTATAACGCGACTTACAATGTGTAGAGTTAGCACTTAATTAAGCAAAAAGGCTTGCTCTTTTAAAAACAAAAACACGAACAACAGCAGAAAACAGCCCGATATCCTCCCAGCTGCGCCTGCCCCAGGTCTGCACCAAGCCGACTAGCGTCCCTGGCCGGGCGACTCCCCGGGCTCTCCCGGCCGGCTCGGTGCCCGCCCCAGAACGCCGCCTTGCTATTCTCCTCCCGCGATTACTCGCAGCCCCACAAGCAACACCATATGCTGCTTCTGATCAAACAGCGAGCGACATCGGCACAGATAATTGACGAGACCGGCTGGAAATCACGCAGAAAGGGAGCCCACTGAGACCGCAGGGGCTGACAAATCACTGCTAATAATCCTGTTAGGAACAGTGCGACCAGCGGAGTTCGCAATAGCTTTATTTTTATAAAGTAGGCGCTGACAGTATAAAAGACAACGAGATCTCTTTTTTAAATAGAAGGCAGTGTGGTATAATGGCAATCATCCCATCAACAATTCATAGCACAGTGTGAATGGGAAATGTGGTTTTTGGTATATAAGTTCCCCTTCTTCTTCTTTTTCTTCTTCTTTTTAAATTATTTATTTATTTATTTATTTATTTATTTATTTACTTTTCAGGTACTTTAGGCTTTCATTTCTTTTTTCCCCGCGGTTTCCAGGGTCAGAGAAGAACTGTTCAAGGAACTGCTTTAGGAGGGAACGACTAAAACATCACTTGTAGTTTGAAGGTAGAACTGAACTATAATTTGAAAGTTTTCCTTTGGCTTGGAGCATGTTTTGCAGGCTTTTTGACTTAGATAATAACTTTAACGTCATGATCAAGCAAAGTGAAACTGCAAACCCAATAATGACTGTTTCCTGCCCATCCATTCATCTAATGGAAAACCACAAACCCGAAACATCTAAAATCAACAACAACAAACACCTCCAGGGGTCAAATCAGAAGTTCTCATTTGTAAATAAACAGAATTCTTTCTTTTGGATTTTTGTTTGTTAGCTTGTTTAGTAATCCCTCTTTTACATTTCTGAATCCCCTTCTGCCAGCAAAGACATATCCAAGATATTTTTTTAAAAAATCTGTTTGTATTATTTGAATGCAAGTGAAGGAAAAGATGGGCAAATGGAAAAGTGTCCTTTTCTAATAAGTATAAATGGTTTTATACAGGACACTGTTCTATGAAAGCTGCACTGTCCTCACACAGTGAACCTTGATCATCTAAATACGAGTTTTAAACCATGTCAACAGCTCAGCTATTCTAACTTCTAGGCCTTATAAGACAATTTTCTCAGAATCCATTTGCCAAGCTGACACCCAGAAGATATCTTCTAAGCGGGCTAGCCATCTTAATTCAATCTTATGTATTTTAGAACTAGCCTATTATCTTACAGATAACACCAAGCCCACAGTTGCAAATCATCAAGCTCCAGAGTTAGTTCCAGAATCTGCAAATGTCTTGAAAACTCAGAATAAATTTGCTTAGAATTTATTTGAGAACCTGAGTAAATTCAGGCATACTTGTTCACAAATATGCATGTTGCCCATTTGCAAAACTTTAGACATATAGAGAAATTATTATCTGGCATATCTAGCTCCAGGTACATGAGTCTACCTACACCTGGCAAAAAATACAGAATTTGGCAGTGCTCCGGCTTTTTACTGGACAAAATTCTAACAAGAGGAGTAAAAAGAAAGTCATGTTTGGATTAGTAGTACTTTCAGTTGAGCCTAGCATCTGAAGTGTTGACAAAAGGACTGTTGGGCTGCTTCCCAATCAAACGTATCTGATGGACTGAAGAGAAAGTATTGATGGGGAAGTAGAGGGAGCCTCGAAAAAGCGACAGAAATTCTGAGTTCAGTGAGGACCTTAGTGAAGTAGCCGAGCTAAACTTCCCTTTGCAGAATATATATGTAAATATGTATGCATTTCTCTGGTCACTGGTGTCGGCTCATTGCCTGGCAAATCCCCTGCCCCTTCTGCATTTGAAATTCCATCTGGCCAAAGTCACTTACCTTCTGGGAACACGACTCTCATTTTGAGATAGCTGGTCGTGAGTCTGATTATGGATGCTTTGTCCAGCTGCGAGGTGATAGCCGAAGGCAAAGGCAGTAATTTAGCCAGTTCGTAGAATTCACTGTTTTCCTTCTCCCTCCTAGTCCGGGCAGCATTTTTGGACTTTTCTTTCATTGTGTCTTGTTCCCCCTTTCTTCTTACAACGTAAACTCCGCAGATTCATCCAAAACAAAAAATAAACTTTCAATTAGAGATCATATTTGGCAAAAACATAAAACATACTTTGAATAAAGAGGCTGAAGTATTTGCACCAAGAACAGTGTATTGATGGCAGTAAAAGACCAGCGGGGGTGAAAGGAAAATATTTTCTTTGAAAATGCGGGATGCAGTATAGGAAAGTTGCCGATCCACGGAATTTGGGCAATCCTGGGGGTCTCTGGGGTATCAAATGCCAGTGGGACCCCTGAGGAGCCAGCCTTTTCTTCTACTCCGGGCTGCGAACGCTGGTCCTCGGAAAATCGACATAATAATCCCCGACGTTTGCTCTTCAGTCTCGCGGCATTTAAGGTATCTCCGAGCCCCTTTGGGAAGAGCAGGAACTCCAGACAACTCTTTCAAGGCCCTGTGAAGACAACAACATCAGAGCATAAGAGGTCCGCGGCTCCTCAACCACTCACACATTCGTCCCAATTCCAAAAACACGGCCGGAAAGGGACTCAGCGTGCCTAGCCAGGCGTTTTGGGTTTGTTTTTAAAGAACGCGATAAATCGGCAGCGAGACGGCCTCCTGCAAATAATGCTGGCATTCCCTCACCCATGCCAGCCACATCCTCCAGACCCCTGGGAAGTTGCCCAAACAACAAAATGCATATTTTTGAAGACCTGCAAGGGACCTTCTGCTGCGGGTCCCCGAGCCCGCGCCCAGGTTGGGCGCATGTCCCACGAAAGCAGGTTTTCACAATTCAGAATTCCTCCACGGCGCAGCGGGGGCCTTTCAGCTCCCGACCTTGGCAGATCTGGACCTTGGCTACCTCTTTAACTTGGGCCTCAAGTCTGAGGGATTCCTCAAAAAGTGACACTTACACACTAAGTCCCTCGGGACTCCCAAGCGACCCAGCGCTCTGGCTGCCCAGCAGGGGCGGCAACAAACGGGGTCCGACAGCGCCAGGTTAACAGGTGGCGCGCTCGCGACAGCCCCTCTCAGGCGCCCCGGGGGTGGGAGGCGCCGCGGCCTCTCCCACACCGCCGCGGAGCTCCGGGGTTGCCGGGAGGGCGCGGGGTGTCTTCTGCTTCACCTACCTTCAGTCCCCACAGGCGGCAGAGGGTTCGGGGGCGCCCATCTCTTAATTGTACTCATGCCTACGGTCCAACCCCAGCGTCTCCGCCGGTCTCTCGGCTTCCCACTAGCAGAGAGGAGCAAAGCATTCCCGGCTCCCTTTTCTGGATCATGAATTGGAGGAGCGGTGCGTGGCAGAAAAAGGAGGATGCAAGCTTTGGAAAGAGTGAGGTGATTTTAGAATCCTGGTCCTCCGTAGTTGCTACGAAGCCAGTTCACTATTATTCCTAATTGGAAGCCGAAAACTGCCCCCCGTAACTTCTTTATAGCTTAAGGGTTTAGCTTCAACTTCACTCCCGGGCCGCCTCTCTCCCGCCCTCCCCCAATGCCACTCACAAGCCTCCTAGCCTCCCATTGGCCTGGCCCGGCCCGGGGCGAGGCGCTCATTGGCCAACAAGGATGAGTGACACGAGTCGGCCCCGTGCCGCCCTCAGCGCGTCCAGGCTCCGGGGTCTGGATCTTACTATCCGCTCCGCCGCTGGGCTCCTAATGAGCCCCGGGTGCGGGGTCGGCGCTGTCCGGTTGCCGCCGCTGCTCGCTGCCTCCTGGGCCTTCCCGACATCGTGCGCGACCCGCGTTCCTCGGGCTCCCTGGGGTCGGGTGGTTAGGCGCTCAGTTCAGCGCGGCGGCCCAGAAGAGCCGGGGACGTCCGGAGGCAGCGGAGGTCGGACCGGCTGGTTAGGTCTACCGGCGGAGGAGGCAGGGTTGGCCCAAAGGGCCATCTCGCTGGCAGGCGGGGACCGACGGCGTGCGCGAGGCCGGTTTTGTGCTTTATTTTCTCTTTCTGTGAAACCATGAAGACACGGAATACATTGCCAGAGGAAATAAATACAATAACTGTCTTCAAATTAATCCCAAAGAAGTGCGCCTTTTTCTAAACGGTTTGGGTTTGGGGGCTGATTTTTTTTCACTGTGGAAAGCTCGACCAGGGAGTTTTCCTGTGGGGAGAAGCGAGGGGGACACTAGGGGAACACGTTACATTTCAGGGCAAAATAGAATGATTGATATATAGAGATACATATCACAACAGTCCGTTATCTTAAACATTAGCCAACTCTTTGTCGGGTTTTGTTTCAGGGAACAAAAGTCCAACATGACTATTCCTTATAGAAAGGATACAGTCTGCATGAATGAACTTAACGATGCTCACAGTTCTCTAATAGGAGCTCACAATTCCCTAATAGGAGCTGGTTAAACAAACGCTCACCAGGACTCTCCCTGAGTAATTATCTCTTAGAGACCCTCTAATTTGAAACGCCTTCTCTTTCCCTCATCTGAGAAATCACAACAGATAGCATAGAGAAAAAGTCAAATTGTCCCTAAAACAATTGTTGTGCTCACCAATCACCCCCTACAGACTCGATTCCCGGCTTGGTTTGGGTACTGCCTGTGACCAGATTCGGCTCCCGGAGGTGCGTTTGGGGGGAGTTGTTTCATCTGTCATAAAAATCAGTGAGAACACCAGTGACGGGGCACTCATCCTCTCGTGTGTGGCGCTAATTGCCATTGAGAAAATAAATACTTTGAAGAGGGGTGTGTGCCATTCTGCTGATATTCAGAACAACTTTAAGAGTGTTTGTTCAAACATACAGACATCTGCCACCTCCTTGCTGCCCGATGGCAGTGAGATCCTCGTAAAAGGACAACAGGAGCTTTCTGGTGGTATTTACACATCTGGGCAACACCTGGCTGGAGGAGGTGAACGTTTTGGATAGAAAGAAAAAGAAAGAAGCACGGAGATTTTGCACGTCTTTCAAAACTGGAATCTGGCTAATGGACTCCAATCTAGGAGGAGTCATTTCCCCAGTGACTGTAGCCACTTACAGACCTGGTTCTGGGCAGCTTTCAACCACCCAGTAATGCATTTTTAACAAGCATAGCTAGAAGATAGCGAGAGATGCACTGTGGCTCGCTTATGCACAAGATTCCAGAAAGATCAGATAAGGTCAAGTTGGCTACTACACGTAAAGTCGGGGGTGGAGAGTGCGTGTGGAGAGGGAAATAAACTTTCTTGACCCTCCTCTCCCCTCCAACCAGGTCAGATATAGCTGCCAGGCGAAGCAATGACACAAGGTTAAGAGGAGGTTTTCTATTCGACTGTGTTCTAGAGAGGATTTCAGTCAAGTCCGCGGTTACTCTAACCCTATCTCTACTTAAAACAACATGCCAGTGTGGAAGTGCCTCTTAGGGATCTAAAACCTGTGCCCACAGCAGGAACTTCCGGGAGAGGGGGCGGGGAGTCAGGTAATGCTGGGTTTCCAGAAGAAGAAACGCAGTAATTTTGCCTTCAGAAGCAAGATGGGCAAAATGAATAAGGAAGTCTTCACGCTTAAAGCGGACGTGCTGGGGGGCTAGGCGGGCTGTTCCAATGTCCCAGCGAAGCTCAGTTGTCAATGAGACGAGTAGATGTCGTTTAATAAACAAAGTGAATGCACGACCACGAGGTGACGGCCTCTCGCTAAGTCCTCAGCACACAACTGTCTGAGCCGCGTTTACCGAGAGAGTGAATTAGCATGACGACGTAACACCTGTTTTTCTAATCTTTGAACCTAGGTTGGAGCCGGAACGCTGCTCCTTCACTCCCCCGCCCGGGCCCAGGGACCCGGCTTTGCACCCTCCCCGCGACCCTGCCTGCCAACCCCCCATGCGCCCTGTAGCCGGAGGCGTGAACTGTGAACCGGAACCTCAGGTGCCTCCCACGTGTTCTGAGAATTTGCGTTCGCCTCTGTCATGGGAAATTTTAAATGAATTTCTTGAAGCTCAGAGACTAATCGTACCATCCACTTTGCCAATATAAGGAGAAAAGCCCCAGAAAGGAAGAGACGGTCACCGGCGACCCACTATCCCCAAATAGAGATCCTTATAGAGTCTAGGCCGCCACCTCCTTGAGCCAGTGGCCTTAAAACTTAGCCTCTGGCCCTCAGGCATTCAGAGTATGATCCTGATGTGGGAGAAAACCCATGCGGGGCTGCAAACAAAGTATCTCCCTCCTTCCCCTACCAAACAGGGCGAACAGCCTAGTGTGATGGCGACACTGTTCCCCCAAGAGTCCCTGCCACCTCTGGGGTGACCCAGGATGCTGCCCTCATGAAGTCTGCCCTGGACCCCGGAGGCCAGGACGTGCAGGTGTCCGTGAGTCTACCCCAGTGGTTGCGGGGAGCCAGCCCGGGTGGATTCGGGAACCAACGCGCCTGTGTGAGCAATGTTCAGCATACCACGCGCACCCGGATAGAAGGGGAAATGGGCATCTCAGGCGCCTTCTGACCCCTCCCCGCAAAAGGGAAAATCAAGACTAGAGAAGGTGAACTTTCGGTTGTAAAAGAACGAGGGAACGCATAGTGGAATTCCGGTGCAAACCGCTGAACCGGGGTTCAATGCCTCGGCCCCCAACTCTTGCTCTGGCACAGACCTCCACCCTGCCTTCCGATAACTCCTCTAATGACTCTTCTTTGCTCCAGGTTGTTTGAGTAACTTATCAAAACTAGAATGATTTCTGTCCACTACCATTCTCTTTAATTTTTTTTGCAGACTGCTAGGGACGCACACATACACATCTGCATGCTCGCACATCCCACATGCACAGTTGCACAAAGCACACAGACATGGATTTGCTCAATGTCCAAGGTTAGGATGAAGGATATATTTATAATCAAGATACAAAATCTGAAGATGGTCACTCGAACATCTCAGTATGTTATATCCAGATGTTCACTCTATCACTGAAAAGGACAAGTTATCTAGGGACATATTATTGTCTTAGGAAATATTAACATTTTCTACTTCCAAGTATATTAGTTAATGTAATCCTATCCTAGACTCATTTTATCACCACATTTAGACATTTACATCTCTGTGAGTCGTTATGATGTTGAGGCAGAAACAAAGGCCACTTGTAGCCTTGACCCCAAAGTGTAGAAGGAGCCCCCCAAAATAAGGTCATATTTGCTATGTTAGAAGTTATGGTAAATATTACTTGTCTGATCAGGACGTTTTGAAAAGTGTATTTTATGTATATAAATATTTAGAAAAATCTTTTTCCGAGGTACTGTTTTTCAGTTGTCTCCCTAAATTGACCCTTGAAATACCCCAAATTCACTTCAGTGGTTACACACTGGAAAAAGAAAAAGAAAAAAAAAAAAAAGAAAATCCACCAAGTTGGAAAATGAGATTGGCGAATACAAGTAAGGGTTTCATATAGTTTCTCTAAATATTATGGTTAATTTTTCAGATATTGGAAACCGTGGTCTAATATGTAACCTTGAATGGCCGCCGAGAAATAAGTGCTTCTTGAATTGTTCACTACTGTATTTGCAGACATAAATTTTAAGCTTTAAATAATATAATTATTTTAACATATAATTGCTAGCTGGAAAGAGGTCTGATTCTGTGCATTCTGAGGACCGGAGCAGGTGGGTGCCTGCACTTTCACACTTTTTTCCAGAAATCGAGCGGAGGAAGCTCTATGTACACAAATTTCAGCAACGCTGAATGCAGGCACACAGCTGAGGCGTTCTAACTCTGGAGATGAACACTGGATTGGAAACTCGGGTTGAAAAACACTTTGATTCTTAAATCGGATCTCGAATTTCAGACCAAACTCTGCTTTTGTTATAAGGTGGCCACATCAGGCCCACGCTCAAGAGGCCCGGGCTGGCGGCCGGAGGGACTGGGGGTGGGGAGGCCAGTGGCCTGAAAAAGGGTACGGGACATCAGAATGGGCTGGATCCGGAGAGCAGGTGCCTATCTTTGTAACTCCAGGTCTCCAACATTAGCCCTTCAGCCCCTCCGGGTTTGAGAACCGTTGGGCTAAGTTTCTAGAGGGTTCTTCCCTTCTCTGAACCCCAACTTTCCTTCTAGCCCCTGCGCCAGTGAATCGCGGAACGATGCCCTGCATTCCCTGGGTAGGTAGGTAAGGGATTCTGAGGAGGAGGATCCCTCTAATAGGTAAGCAGATGTCTGGCTTCTAGTCTTGGCCGAGCCTTGGGGTCACTTGGGATGGAGGCTGGGGAGGAGGGCGGCTTTTAAATATGAAGTCTAAGGCCCCACTTTGGTTTAGGAATCGGAATCCCTGTCCGAATCTGGAATTGGCATTCCGTAAGGGTGAGGAGGGCCTCAGGCCACTACGCAGCTCCGAACGCAGGGAAGCAGGAGCAAGGATGAATTCAGAGCGAGGGTTGCCGGCGCCACCCCGGGCTGCGCAGTGAGGGGCGGTGGACCCGCCCGGAGACGCAGAGGCAGTAGCAGCTTAACCCAGTTGGGGGCGCCGCGCCGCTGAGGTGGTTGAGTCTCCAAGTCCTGAGCCTCCAATAGCTGCTCCCGCTTTCGCGTCTCAACCCCAGGACCCCGGAAAAGTACCACTGTGCTCGTCTGGGCGGGAGATCCTGTGCTTCGGGCGTCTGGGGCACATTCCTTGGTCCTTCTGGACTCATCGCCTCTGGGCCCGAGACATGGGAATCTGCCCTTGAATATCTGGGCGCCTTCGCTCTTAGCGCGGTTTTGGAACTTGAGCGTGCATGGGAATTGATTGAAAGGCTGCTTAAAACACAGATTGCTGGGCCTCACTTCCAGAGTTTATGATTAAGTAGATCTGGGGTGGAACTCAATAATTTATTTGCATTTCTAACAGGTTCCCAGGTGATGCTGCTGGTGAGGGAACCGCACTTTAAGAACCATTGCCTTAGTCTGCTTTTTCTCAGCCTACTTTTGAAGTAGAAGACTGTGAGGGGGGATAATATTCGAAGCGATGGCCATAGTATTGTGGGATCTTGAACATACAGCATAAAATGATAGGGCGGTCTAGTCGAGGCCTAGGAGTGAGGCTGTCCTCCGTGATAGGGATGTGGTCGCTGAAGATGGCTTATTACTGCTGGTCTCAAGAAAAGGGAGAGGAAGCTGGGGCCTTAGCCAGACCAACCTTCGGTGGGGAGTTTGGCTTCAGAAGAGCAGGAAAATACACAGGGTGCTCTCAGAATGTTCCAGTGTTCCAGGGTTATCAGCTATGTTGCTGGAAATAAGTCCAGAGACTTTGGTTCAGTCAACAAGGGGTGGAACACACTGGAAAGATAGCAGACAAGCATTGGTTCTCCTTTTGGCCCCAAACCTGTTCCCTCATTTTTCAAGACAACTTAGGCATAAAGGGTTCAAGGTGTGTGTGTGTGTGCTGTTGGTACAGGGAGAATGGTCGCTAGAGGAGGGGGCCCCGCCTGGATGCATTGGGCCAGGGAGGTCTAGGCCTCCCCTCAAGTGGTTAAGTGCTTCCTCTTGTGCGGGGTCAACGTTATGATATAGCTTTGTTGATCCTTAAGCACTTTTCTCATGTTTTTTATGGCTCCATCCTGCATAAGAAAATATTTTAAAATTATATTTTTGTAACTGCATTGGTAAACAGATGAGTGTAATCCAGGTTGGTTTCATTATCATATATTCATTATTTTACATATTTATTTTTTTTCTTCTGATGGTAAAAGAAATAAACATTGAAACATTTTTCTCAGGCCGTAAAACTACATGGGCCCCCGGCACTGTGACTATTGTGCGAAATGGGTAAGTCAGTGCTGCTCCTGGGTACACCTGGGATGATGTGGATGCTGGGCATGCCTTTTCCCAGCGGTGGTTCTAAGCCCCTTTCAGAAAACTGGAGAGAGGTTTGGGATGACGATCTCTATCTGTGAGTCACAGCTCCATTTCTGGAATGAAACTGTCTCATCTCCTCAGGGCTCCACTGCAGAGTCCCTCCACCCTAAAACCAAGTGGAAAATCCAGACAGATTAGGCTACCAGCACCATTTCTTATCTTAACACCTGACCTACTTCAGTCATTTTCCTTACCTAGAAATCCAGGTTATTAAGTGAAATACAATCTCAAAACACTATGCAAACCAAGCAAATGGATCTTGGGCTACCAGTTTATGTCTGCAGCTATACAACTGCTTAGCTTCTTATTACTCTTCCGGAGTTTCAAGCAAACGTTAAGATTTATATTATACACACCATTCTGCACCTTGATTTTTTTTTTTCACTTTCTATGACAGTATACAGAAAGCTTCTTCATCCTTTCTTTTCTAAACATCTGTATAGCATTCCAGGAAATACCAGTATAAATTATTTAACCTTTCACCCACTGAGGACATTTAGGTTTGTTTCCCATTATTGCTATCACGAACAATGCTGCAGTGAATAACACCGTACACATGTCATTTACCTGTGTACAAGTACACCCACGGGACAAATTCCCAAAAATGGAGTTGCTATATGGAAGGATACATGGATTGCACTCCTGATAAACATTGCTAAATTGCCCTCCATGACAGTTTTGCCAATTGACACTAATCAGCAATGTGTGAGGGTGACTGTTTCCCTACAGTCTTGGAATGCAGCATATTATTAACTTTTTTCCCCAGTCTAATAGATGAAAATTGACTTTTAATTTTTTTCTGTTATTAGGGAAGTTTGGCATATTTTCATATGCCTAAGTGCTGCTTGAATTTCTCTACTGTAAACTATCAACCCAAATGATTTGAGGGTGAGGGCCCTCTTGGCTCTGAGGTGGGTAAATCCTTGGGTAGGAGGATGAGGTGGGGTCTGGTTTTAAATACAGTTGAACCTTTCTTGAATCCCTGGGGTGAGCTCACTCATCAACACTGGGAAGTGGAGACAATGAGAAACACGGGTTCAAGGTTCTAGAGTCATCTACCAACACTTTTACTCACATGAAACATTTAACATTCTTTCATAGAAAACACAGAATAAGATAGATATGCAAATATAATTCTAATGTATCTTCATTCAACAGATCTCCTAATTATAATCAATTATATTGTACATATGTTAAAACAGTGGTTAATTTCTGGATTCTGTATGTTTTGAAATTCAATTGTCCCAAGTTGATATTTGATCAATCTGTTTCTTTATTTTACCTACAAACACATGGGAGACTTTACCACAGAAACAACTCAAGCATTAACATATGCCAGCCAATCACTTCTCATGATTTGAACAAATAACTTGAAGTAAACAAGGGGATAGACTCATCAGCAGTTTCACAGGAGGAAAAGCCATAATAGTCTGGTTAAGAATCTAAATAAAAATGATACATAGGAGAAAACAGGGGAAAACAAGTGCACTGCAAATTTGCAGCCCATCTCAGTTTAGATCTGCTTTGATATTTATTTTCACTCCTGGAGATCTGATAACTAGTTTGTGAAGATACATCTTGTACCATAAGCCACTGTGTATTCTCCTTGAATAATCAAAAGTCACAGAAAAGAAATCTTGATAGCAATGTGATTGTTTTACTCCAAGCCAAACAACAATATAAGTGAGTATTAAAATTTTACATTAACTTTCCTTAAAATTTTTGATTTCCTATTCATTTTAGGGCCTCAGTGCTTTGGAATTATAGTATAGTTTTATATCAGATGGACTCTCTCTTTCTCCTCCAACCCCATAAGAAAGACATGATAATGAGAAACTATTCCAGCAGGAGGAGCTGGTTTAGAAACAAATGGATTCCATGGCAACTCCTGACTCCACATGACTTCTAATAACTGACATTTCAGTTGAAAATTGTCTGTCTGTTATTCTGCTCAATGCTGGTGCTTTATATGGGGTTTTTCCTAGTTTACATCTCAGAAATGGAACGTTAATCTCCAGTTTCATGAATAAACAGCGGCAGCAGCAGCAGCAGCAGCATCAATGTGTCACCACCTGTAACCGTAATGTGGCCAGTGATTTGTCAAGTGTTTCTGTCTCCAATTTTCAGACTAGCTCACAGAGGTGAACACTGAATAGAAAATATTCAGAGCTGGTACCACATAGTGTAGAAAATCTGGAAGGTGTGTTCCACTGCAAATTGACAGAGAGAGTCAAATGTTTTCATTCAACTCAAGACAATGCATGCAACAGGCCCCTGACAGCAGGTTGTGAAGGTTTGGCTTTGTTGAGTCAGAGACCACTGCACTGGAAGAGGAAAACTAAACAAGGATAAAAATATCTGGTGTACCCCTGTCTTACTTTAAACTCTCTATTTTGTCCCAAGGCTGAGTGATCTGCTGATCTCCCAATGAGTACTGGCACCACTGTCATGATGATAATTAAGATGATAAATGTCATGATGATAAATAAGAAATGTGTACAGGACAGGTTTGTAAAACCTCATGTGTAAGTATTTTATAGATTTTTAGTCTAACACAGAAAGAAAGTTTGGTCACAAATGAGTCAAGGGATCACTCTTGGAATCACTGTAAGTCAGCGATGGATTTGGGTACAAAAATGATGATGAGCTGAGTGTACTTTTGAGAGCTCCTTCCATAGCTTCTTGATCTTACTGAGGAGGTTGTGTCTCATCCATGCAGGTAAGGACTGAAATTCAGCCCTGGCTCAGTCCTGTGTCCCATGCAGAGGGGGGTCTTTTTCTAATTTGCACAAAGGCACTGTATAGTCTAGCAACGGCCCTCCCAATACTATCCTCCTTGCTGATTCAGGGCTCATGTGACACACTTCAAAGAATGTTTGTCATGATGTATTGGAAATAATCTTGCAGTCGTTTCAGTGCTTAACAGGTGACCAACAAATAACATTTCATTCCCAGCAAGTATAAGAATAGAGTGACAGAGCAAATTTGTTTAGTGAGGGCATATCCCAGAGAAAGTAGAGAATGAAAAGAAATGCTACTGTGAGGAAGAAAAAGAGATGGACACATGGAGGTGGGGAGCACCGAGGAGAAAGTTTTACAAAAAGATTGACATCAACGTGTTTAAAATGGTTCCAAAATCTATTGACCAAATTCAGGGGGAAAGGCTTTAAAAAGAGCCAAGTATGCTTATTTTGAAAATTGCATTAGACAATTAGCCTGTGCATTTTTAAAAAGTAACTTAAATATTACTATTGCTTTGACTAATTGGAAATTTGAGAAGTATAAACCCAGTAAGAACTCTTGCTGTTTAGCAATGTTATCAGCTATCAGTTCTTCAGTGGTCAGCAATGCTGTAGTTTATATAGGACCTTCACATCTTTTTCAAATGAGCTGAAACCTGACCAGTGAGACAGCAGATTTGAAATGCCTGTGCATTGACCAGAATGTGATGGGTGCTCACTAGAGGAGAGTGCTCACCTCACTTCCCACTTGCTCTATTATTTCAGCATGAAAGGAGTTAATTGGAACTTCTGTGAGTAACTCTACATTCCCGTGAGGATGGGGACAGAAGATATTTCCCCAGGTTTCCAAAGGGAAGGCTGAAGAACAGAGAGCTGAGTAGCTTACCCAGAACTACATAAGAATAATGTTCACTCAAGTAAGTATTTTTGGGCTTTCCCTCAAAAAGTGAAAAAGACCAAATAAAAAGAATTTAAGGTTAGATGTATTGGAAATAAGGAGAGTAACCCCAGGGGAAAACATCCCAATGGAAAGTTGGCCTGGATTTCTTCTTGAAACTTTTTTCTTAACTTTTTTTTTTTTTTTTTTTTTGAGACAGAGTCTTGCTCTGTTGCCCGGGGTGGAGGGCAGTGGCGCCATCTTGGCTCACTGCAAGCTCTGCCTCCTGGGTTCGCACCATTCTCCTGCCTCTGACTCCCGAGTAGCTAGGACTACAGGCACCCACCACCATGCCCGGCTAATGTTTTGTATTTTTAGTAGAGACAGGGTTTTACCGTGTTAGCCAGGATGGTCTGATCTCCTGACCTTGTGATCCACCCCCGTCGGCCTCCCAAAGTGCTGGGATTACAGGCGTGAGCCACCGTGCCCGGCCCTTAATTTCTAAATTTGGAAATAATTATGGATTTACAGGAAGTTGCAAATAAATGTACAGGGAATTCGGGTGCACTCTTTACCTTGCCTACCCCAGTAACATCTTGCATAACTACAGTATGTATAAACACCAAGAAAGTGACATTGGTACAATTAACAGAGCTCATTCAGGTTTCTCCGTCTGAACAACCATCAGCATGCTTTACAACAGAAGTTATTCTGGCAAAATTAATGGTATGTTTTTTTCCTAAGACCCAGGGGTGAAGTGTGGGGGACTAAAATTTTCACCCACCCGCCCATCTTGGCCTCTTTAGCATAGGACAACCAAATCAAGAGTTACACCGGTACTCGTGTGTGTGTGTCTGTGCGCGCCTGTGTGTGTGTGTCCTTGTGTGTGTGCTCATAGTCCTATACAGTCTGATCACATGTGTAGCTTAGTGTATCATCACCACAATTAAGATACAGAATTGCACCATCACCACAAGACTCCCTTATATTAGCCCTTTCTGTTTCCCTCCATCCTCATCTCTAAATCCTGAACACCACTAATCCCTTTTCCATTGATAATTTTGTTTCAGGAATGTTATGTAAATGGAATAATATATAATGTAACTTTTCGAGATTGGTGTTTTCACTCAGCACCACCTCTTGAGACCAGTTCATATTGTTACACGTATCAGTAGTTCATTCCTTTTTATTTCTGAGTAGTATTCAATGGTATGGATGTTCCACAGTTTTTTTAACGATTCACCCTGTTGAAGAGCATTTGGGTGGTTTCCAATTTTAGTATATTATACATAAAGGTGCTATGAGCATTGCTGTACAAGTTTCTGTATGAACATAAGTCTGCATTTCTGTGGAACAGATGCCTGAAAGTACAAATGCTAGGTGGTATGGGAAGTCCATTTTTGGTTTTAAAAGAAAAAGTAAAACTATATGTGTGACTGTACCACTTTACATCCTTACCACCACATATGAGTGATCCGATTTCTCCACATCTTCACTAGCATTTGATTTTTTTCTTTTTATTCTTTTTTAAATCATATCTCTCTCTCTCTCACCCAGGCATGCTGCAACCTCGACTTTCCAATCTCAAGTGATCCTCCCATCTCAACTTGGGACTACAGGCATGCACCGCCACGCCTGAGAAATTTTTGTATTTTTTGTAGAGACGGGGTGTGACAGGGTTACCCAGGCCAGTCTCAAATTCCTGGGCTCAAGCAATCCAGCCGCCTCGGGCTCCCTAAGGGCTAGAATTACAGATGAGAGTCACTGTGCCTGGCCAGCATTTGACGTGATTTTTTATGTTAGCCATTCAGATAGGTCTGATATCATTGTGGTGTTTGTTAGTTTACATCTTCCTAATGGCAAATAATGTTACATACCTTCTCACATACTTATTTGCCATCTCTGTATCCCCTTTGGTAAAATGTCTGTTCATGTTTTTGTTCCTTTTCTAATTGAATTGCCTGTGTGGTTTTTTTACAGTTGAGTTTTGAGATTATATGTATTCTTTGTTTGATTTGTGATTTGCAAATATTTTCTCTCAGTCTGTTGTCTGTCTTTTCATCTCCTTTACAGAGTCTTTCACAAGCAAAAGTTTAAAATTTTGATGATGTCCATTTTTTCTGTTTTTTTTTTTCCTATTTGAAACTTATCTTTAAAAAGCAATAGGACAACATCATCCATAAGGAAATGACTCAGTGTCAAAACCACAGCTTTCTGAAGCTATTTCACCATTGCAATGGAGAGAGGAATGGCAATTCCAATTCAACAGATATTTATGGAAGATTTTTTTTCAGTGAACAAAACAGTAAAGATCCCCACCCATGTAAATTCAAATGGGGGAGGTAGGCAATGAACATAATAAAGTTAATTACATAACAGGTAAGAGGGTTGTAAATGCTCTGGGAAAAGAAAAAGAAGAGCAAGAAGTATAGGGTGCTGGTGGGGGATGTTTGCAGTATTGAATAAGGGTATTAGAAGGGCTTTACTGAGAAAGATAAATCTGAGCCAACTTGATGGAGGTGAAGGAGTTAGTCAAGTGGATATCAAGAAGGAGAGGACTGCTAAGACCCTAATGTGGGGTGTGCCTGGACGATTCATGGAGTAGCAAGAAAGTCAGTGTCCATGGCAGACTAGAGACGGGGAGGAGGAGAATGTAGGAGAAGAGAATGTAGGTGCAGATCACATAGGCCCTTGGAGGTCACCCTAAGGATTTTATGAAGTGAAGTGAGGATACGTTGCAGGATTTTGAGCTGAGGGGTAAAATGATCTGACTTGTTTTAACAGGGTCACTCTGGCTGCTGTGTTGACAGTAGTTTGAAGGAGGGCAGAGCAGAAGCAAGGAGATACCTACTACAGGGATCCAGTGGAGGGGTAATGGTAGCTTCAACCAAGTGAGAGCAGAGTAGGTGGTGAGAAGTGGCTAGATTCTGGATGTATTTGAAGGTAAATCCAACAGAGTTTTCAGTGAATTGAGTGTGGGGTGAGAGAAAGAGGAAGAAGGAAGACTTCAAGATTAAAGCTAAAACATAGGTCCAGGTGCAATGGTTTACACCTGTAATCCCAGCACTTTGAGAAGCTGAGGTAGGAGGATCACTTGAACCCAGGAGTTCAAGACCACCCTAGGCAACATAGCAAGACCTTATCTCTACAAAACTTAATTTTGTAAAAATTAGCCGGGCATAGTGGTGTGTACCTATAGTCATAGCTACTCAGGAGACTGAGGCAGGAGGATACCCTTGAGCCCAAGAGGCTTAAGTGAGCCATGATTTTACCACCGCACTCCAGGTTGAGAGACAGAGGGATACTATGTCTCAAAATAAAACAAAAAAAAGTTAAAACAGAATAAAAGTGGCCCAGAGTATAGGTTGTGAATAGAAAGTTAATGAGAGAGAGGTGGGGTCAATAAAAAGGCAGTTCAGCCTTTGTGGGAGGTAATTTAACAGTTTTTTTTTTTTAATTCAACATGCATATCTATGATTTGGTCCAACAATTTTTTTCTTTTAAGGAATTTATCCTTCAGAGATACTGTACACGTACACAGGTATATATAAAAGCACTTCACTACAGACCTGTTTATATTAATGAGAAACAGAAACAACCTAGACATCCACCAGTAGGGAAGGGAATGGTTTATATATTATAGTACATTCAAACTATAAACCCCATGACACGTTAAACTGCATAACATATGTCTAGTTAAAGCTCTCCAAGTTATACTGTTAAATGAAAAAAGCAAGCAGCAGAGTACTACATGAATTGGGCAAAGAAAATTCTCCCTATATCCACACTTACGTATCTACATATATGTAAATACTTAGGGATAAGCCTGGGATGATACATGGGACAATTTTTCAAAGGAGCAAGGAATGCATGAAAAAACACATTGTACCCTCTTTATACGTTTAAACAGGCACTCAATATTGTCTTAATTAAACACATTTAAATGAGTATACTATATCAGAAGCTTTTAAAAGTAGGGTAGAAGAATTATTTCTTGTCGGGGGTGATGGCTCACACCTGTAATCCCAGCACTTTGGGAGGCCGAGGTGGGCGGATCACCTGAGGTCGGGAGTTCGAGACCAGCCTGACCAACATGGAGGAATTCCATCTTTACTAAAAATACAAAACTAGCCGGGCATGGTGGTACATGCCTGTAATCCCAGCTACTCAGGAGGCTGAGGCAGGAGAATCTCTTGACCCCGGGAGGCGGAGGTTGCAGTAAGCCGAGATCGTGCCACTGCACTCCAGCCTGGGCAACAAGAGTGAAACTGCATCTCAAAAAAAAAAAAAAAAGAATTATTTCTTGTTAATAAAGTCTTTTTTTTTTTTCACTCTGTCACCCAGGCGGAAGAGCAGTGGCATGTAATAATAGCTCACTGCAGCCTTAAACTCCTGGGCTCAAGTGAACCTTCTACCTTAGCCTTCTAAGTAGCTGGAACTGCAGATGTGAGCCACCAAGCCTGGCCACTGTAAATTAAAGTCTTCACTACTTTCCTTAGAGCCCCAGGGGATCCTGACTCTCACTCTGGGAAACAACCCCCCTTTCATGATGAGAGAGTAAGGGTTGGTTAGCCAGAGTGAAGGGCAGAAATGAGAGAGTCCAAGGTCATTCTATTTACAAAGGCTCTAGAAGAACCACTGGGGCTTTCCTGTGAGTGATACACCCAAATAATTACTTATTCCTACCCCCAAATCCTAGATCTCTTTGTCGGTTTCTGCCTTACATTGAGATAGCATAAAGTGGCAGACAGAGACAGTACCTGGACTCTAAGGAGCTGGGCTCCAGTCTGCCACTCCCCCCGGTGTCTCTGAGATTCTGTTTTCTTATCTGTGACATCAGGGACAACAGCAAAAGTCAGATAAGAGCTGTTGCTGGAAGTGTGTTGCGGGTGGAAGGCTCCCAGCTGTCAGCACTCTCAAGGCAGGGATATGTCTTTCCCACTCTAAACCAGGGTGTGCTATGTTGTAGGAACTCTGAAATGGATCCTGAATATATGCATTTGGTGCAACTTCATGAGGTATTCTTGCAGATGAATCAGACTAAGTATCTTGTAAGATTATTACTTGTTTTTTTCATTTAAAAATTTTTTGAGAATGTTGTTTCTGGATCCATTTGGATTTCTTGTTTTCTTTCTTCAAATTTCACTTTCATCTCCATTCCCAGTGACATTTATTTGCAAGGACACCCAAGGACAGAATGACAGCAGTACAAGTTTGCCACCTATAGGTGGACATTGTCATTACAAGTGTTTTTCTGTGACCCAGACAGTGGTCTAAAAAAACAAACAAAACTCAAAAACTAACAAAAAACCAGTCATGCACAAAATACCCCCGTGACTTTCATTTCAACCTTACTCTTCGCATATTTGCTCTCATTATTCCCGTAAGTGTTGGTGTTAATTAGGGTCACCGGCAAGGATTTTTGTAACTACAAACAGGTGTAACTTTTGCTCTGTAAAGATTTGTCTTAAATGTTTTATTATATTTTCCTGTCTGATCAAGGTAGATTGGATTTGATATAAATGTTCTATTTCTTCAGAAAATGAGCAAAAAACAGATCTAGATCACTCTGCCTTACTGCTTGTAATACAAGTAAAAGCATGGGCCTGTGCAAGTATAAAATGTGACACAGACTCTTGATTAGTGCTGGCCAGTGGACAAAGGAACACAGGCCTTATTTTATCTCTGAGCTCCACTAGATCATGGCCTGACACCTGAGCATCTATTTGCTCATCTATAAATTAAGTGCTGGGACTGAATTTTCTATGCAGTTCCTTCTAGCTCTAATAAGCTAGACTCGATGGGCTGAAGTAATTATAATAACAAGGATTTCTAGCATTTATTAAGGCCTTACTAGCTGTCAGGCCTGGGCTAATCATGATCTCATTTGATCTGCATGGTAAACCTATTAAATAAGTGACACTATTTACAAGTAAGAAAACTGAGATTGAGGGAAATTTAGTAACTTGCCCCAAATTATAAGAAAGTATGTGCTATGGTCAGAAGTTGACCAGTTACTACCTACTGAGCCCACCATGACTTTAGGCGCTATAATATATATCCCAATAAGTGCCATTCCCTTTCATATAGTCCCTTTGGAAGCCTACCCAGATATTCTAATAATGTTGCCATTACTATGTTTGGATCACTGTTTTGGACAGAAAGTAGCCCAAACTGGTGGGCTAATTTTTTTTTTAAGAGACAATGTCCTGCTGTGTTGCCCAGGCATGATATAATCTTGGCTCACCCCAGCCTTAGCCTCCTGGGCTCAAGTGATCTCCCTGCCTCAGTCCCTTGAGAAGCTGGGACTACAAGCGTATACCACCATGCCCAGCTAATTTTTAAAAATTTTTTGTAGAGACAGGATCTTGCTATGCTGCCCAGGCTGGTCACTAACTCTTGGTCTCAAGCAATCCTCCCACTTTGTCCTCTCAAAGTGCTGGGATTATAGGTGTGAACCACCATGCCTGGCCAAGGTGAGCTAATTTGAATTAAAATAAGAAAGCTGGCCTTACTGATGTTTGGCCATCTCCAAAATAAGCAAGTGATTAAGCCAACTAGTATTTTTTTATTTATCTACATCCAGTGTATGCTGAGCACCTAATTCTTCATACAGATGGAGACAAAAGACACAGGGTCTGTAAGACAGGATGTGCTGTGTGGTGAAGATGTGGGAATTACCAAAGGTCATGAAAGGGAGCCAGGCATAGTGTGCCTCAAAGGAGGAGTGGAGCATGGGCAAGTCAAGGCTTGGGGTGTAGGAAAGTGGAAGAGCTGGGAGAGTGCAGGTAGGTTTAACCAGAGAAGAGAGTTGGTTGTTGGAATCAGTGAGAAAGAATGCTGAAGTCTGGGGCCCAGGGGAGGAGGGCCTTTTGTGCCAAGCTAGGCATTATGAAATGCCTTGAAAGCCCTTGGTAATGAGGAAATGCTCAGTGCAGGGCTCTTGGATGGCCCTGCCTGAATCTTCATCTCATCTCTGCCCAGCAAGTCCCCTGGGTGATGTCCTTTACCCTCAAGGTATTAGCCATCACCCTAGTCCATGGTTGTAAATATTTCTTTTTGGCTTTGAGCCCTCCGGATACTCCAGACCTGCATTCACATCGCATGCTAGACACATCCACTGAATGATTGTTTCCTTTAGGGTCCTCAGATTCAGCATGGGTGGGCACATAAAACTAATATGTTCCTCCTGGGTTTCCTATTTCAGTTCATGGCCTCAACACGATCAAAGTCAACAGAATTATCCCCTGAATGACATCTTCAGATCTCCCATCTTGCTCCTTTCCTAGACCCCACCAATCCCTGAATCCAGTCGTCGGTGCAGCTTCCCTGGCTACAGCGCACAGATTTTGGAGTCATACAATGAATTTGAATTTGAATCCTGACTCTGTGTGGCTATATTATTAGCTAAGACATGTAATCAGACTGAGCCACATTTCATCATCTGTAAAATGGGTAAGATGCCGATCTACAATTTAACCGTAGGGATTATATGAGATACCGATATAAAAGAACCCCTTCCCCTTCAGATTCATTCTCTACCCTTTCTACCCTGCTTTGTGCCACAGACACTGAACCCATGCAGAGACTCCAGAGGGAAGTGGGGTTCCCTTCACCTTCTCGTTGGGTTTAACCAGTGGGTAACCATTGAGAGATGGGGGAGAGAAAAGCTGGAATGTTCATTGCCTCATCCTCTTCCTGCCATGGCTTTTACAGTGATTATATTTTTCTAGGCCTTGACTTTGACAGGCAGTCCCTCTTCTATAGCTATGGCTCTCACCAGTTGAGAGAGTCCATCTTTCTCCTTTTAGCCTTTCAGACCTGGGGCAAGATCTTACTTTTGCTAGTCCCTCAGTATTTTGGCATCCTTTGGTAATATCTGAATCCGGATCCACTTCTGTATACAGTTCTTTTATTAAACTCTTCTCAGTTAAATTTAGTGCATATGCCCATCTGCTCCTGTTGGAATCTGGCTATGACAAGGTGCAAAGGACCTTTTGGAGAAAATGATTTGGCACGGACCTGCAGGATGCAGGATGGATGGCAGGGATGAGTTCCATCCAGAGAAAGAGTACCAATGAAGGACTGGGCTATGACAGGCAGCAAAGTGAGGGTGGAAATGAAGGGCAGATGTAGATGTACTTTCTTTGCCGTACAGAGTGTCTGCTCTTGCCACAAGCTACCTTGTCTAGGTGATACATCTCTTTATTATCTGCTTTCAAAGCCCAAAGCTACTTTTAAGTAACCGAGAAACCAAAAAATAAATTTGAGGAATTGAACACCTGATGGGCTCCCATAGCTCCAACAAAGCTCTAATCTTGTTTAGCCAGCTCCAGTCCTGTCCCAAGCCTGGTTGTAGCTGATCTTGTGTTTAATCAGGACTGTAGAAGTCTCTGTTTCTCTCCCACCAAAAGCAAATATTTACCTTTCATATTCCCGTAACACTTCACAGAAACTCTGATTTAGAACTGACCATGTTAACTTTGAGAGCAAGGACAAACCGTCTGGGTTTGGCTTTGGTCCCCTAGTCCCCAGCATGCAGAGCCAGCTTACTTTACCCCAGCTCTGTGGAAGCTCAGTTGAGTGTCTAGGTTGAAGAGTGACTGGAGTAGGCATGGATGAGAATAAAGGGCAATGAATTGCAAGCTGTTGCAAAACCCACGTCCATGGTACAGGAGGAACCTGGTGGACCTGCATGCTTGCCCTTGTCAGAATGTCACAGCTCACAGGGCAGGAGGGAAGATTGGCATTCTCACCCCAGCTGCCTGTATGCTTCTCAGCCCTTAGCATAATTTTGACTCTGCAGAGGTGCACAATAAATGTTACAAAGGTAAGTAGAAGACATCATCCACTGTTTATGCTCTTGAATTGGCCAAAAGATTGTTTCCAGAAGAGAGATATTGGAATGTCTTATTTTGGAAAAGTAGCTATACAATTTTTGTTGTGCTGTGTTTCATTTTATTTTGTTTGAGACAAGGTCTCACTCTGTTGCTCAGGCTGGAGTACAGTGGTGTGATCACAGCTCACCGCAGGTTTAACTTCTGGGCTCAAGCAATTCTCCCACCTCAGCCCCCTGAATTCCTAGGAGTATAGGCATGTGCCACCATGCCTGGCTAAATTTTTCACTTTTTGTAGAGATGGAAGTGTCCCTATATTGCCTGGACTTGTCTTGAACTCTTGGCCTTGGGTGATCCTCCCACCTCAGCCTCCTGAAGCACTGGGATTACAGGCATGAGCCACCGAACCAGGCCAGCCATACAGTTTTGAGTTTTATCTTCTTGTCTCGTTTGGGGATTAAGAATAATTAATAATATACACTTTTATTTGGGCAGGATCCATGATATGTTCATCAATGTGTTTCCATAGGGCTTAGAGTATAATATAGTATACATTCATAAATTTTGTTTACTCTTCCCTATCACCTGCAATAGAACATCTGCAGTTTTTCATCTGCCCTTTGAAGTACCTACCACAGATCCATTCCCCTGAGACATAAGCAGCTCATTATAAACCCCAAGATGTAGGTGGAATGGCTTAATCTAGGTCAACTAAAGAATTGGGTAACTCAGTCAGTACTGAGTGTCTGCATCTCACCAAAGATGTCAACCTATGGCAGGTACCTTTCCCATCACAAACTTGCAATTTGGCTTAAATGAGACTTTCCTAATGGAAGCATACTTTGCACTTCATTCTCTTACTTCTGGCTTCATGTGCTTCCATCCCAGCTTCTACTTCTGTGGCAGAGAAAAATCCTGCCCTGGAAAATGTGTGGCCACAACAGGAGTCTTCGGGCAGGACCCACCATTGCACCCTGCACATCCAGCATGGATTTTCTCCTTTGTCTTTTCCCCTGGCTCTTACTGACTGCCTTTCAGGACTAGGAAATACATTGTAAAGACTGCTCTAATTGATTCCTGGATTAAAAGGGATGGTCTGAGAATGCTGCGATAATCTCAAGAGGAGAGTGAGACCCTGTCCCAAGTAAACGTTTTCCTTTTTGTTTTTCATGTTTTGATCTTATGAGCCTTCACTAGGCTCAGTTAAAAACAATGGCAGCCTCTTCAAAGGGGAACACCAAGCCCTTTGAATGGGCTAATTCTGCTCCAGGTTCCCGCCATCTACCCGCCCTTGTCAAGCGCCAGTAGAAGTCAACAGGTGGTTGTCCAAATATAAATGAAAAGGCTTAACTCTAAAACATCGCTGTCTGAGGGGATTTTTAGAGGACTTTACTCTGTGGTTTTGGCAGTGACCGTGTGTTTCTTTGCCAGCACACAGAGAAATTTGACCTGTGTCTCTCAGGAGTTAGAGATTTTCATCACTACTCTCCCCACGCTAGACCTATCAACCCCTTCTCCACCCCAACAAATCAGGAGACTCAAAGATGAATAGTGAAGAGAGAGAGAAAGAGAGAGAGGCTGAAGAAACAGGGGATGAGAAGTGGTACAGGAATGCTTAGTGAGTCTATATTTTATTCCCTTATTAAAGTCACATTTGTATGTGTCAAAAACAGAGGATATTTTGATGTGTGAGTAGAGTGGGAGGAGAGGTATTTTGCATGCATATTTCTCTCAATAAATTTTTCTTTGTGCTGACAATACAGTGACAAATTAGTAGAGTTATCTATATAAACAATGTATATTTAAGTTACCACCAACTTCTGAAGCGAAGATTGAGAAACAAGCGACAGAGGAACAGGGTAACTGGAAAGATCACAGCCTGTGGGCCTTCCCTCCTCTGAGTCTTCTTTGGTAATTTCCTTTTCTTAGGCAGCCAACCACCAGAAAATATTGACTCCAGGCAAAACTTATTTTCCAGAGCAGATTCTGTTGTGTTTCAAAGTTGCAGCAAATTTGTCAGTAGAAAGTGCTATATACAAATATTATTGAGAACTTAGGGATTCAATTCAGAATCTAACTTTGTATTCTCCAACTTCCTGAGCAAGTGATTCACTTGATACTACTTTAGAAGAATAACTGCCTTCACTTTCCATTTTGATAAGCCATCCTGAGTGGTTAGTGATGTCAAATAACCACCGAAAGGGATAAATATGACATCTTTTTCTAATCTAGAGGCACAAAACTTTAATTATGTAAATAAAATAATATAAATGTCAAACTCAATTTACATACATTAATAAATTATATGAATCAAATAAAAATACCCAGGTAAGCATCAGTGACAAAGGCAAACACTTACAGTAGGTCAGCATGGCATCCATCATCCTCCTTGTTCATGGGGTGGAAAACCTCTACCCCCAATCCCAAAATATCGGGTTGGGTCAGTAGGTAGAACACTCACCCTTAGGAGCTGCCATCCAAAAGACTCTGTGCAGGCTGTTCCCTGTGCGTCTCAACGGAGTTTTCTAAGATGCCTGAGGCTCCTCCTCTGAGTGTGCTCCTCCGTTATGGCCCAAGGGAACACACACCGTGGTTTAGCCTGATGCCAATTTCAGACGGGCTCATGACAGCTGACCTCTGTGGAACAGGCACCCCGGTAGCCTGGGTAACTCCACTGTGTTCCCAAACACTCGGCTAGGATCCCATCTCAGCGTGCTGTGGCCTCAGCATGGAGCAGGGAAGATGCCCTGCTCTTCCCTATTGAATACGTTCTATTCAATTGAATTTAAAGGGCAGGCTTGGACCATGGGGAGGTGCACAGATGCTCCAAAGGAGTCCAGAGAGAACATCATTTCTAAATAACTTTATCCCTTTTCTTTCCATAGGTACCAACATAGATCTTTCCCCAGAATATAGAGAAATTGCCACAGGAACTGAACCAAAAAGCATGCATAAACACTGTGGGTGTAGAAAAATTTTGTTCCTCATCTCTTGTGATGACATGGCAGAGATTAGCACTTGATAACCTTGATGGTTGTGCACTTTTGAAGTAAGTAAAAGTCTCTTAATGAGCTCCTAAATTAGAGAAGAAAGGAGGCCCATCTAACCTCTACATGTTATTGGAGTCAAAAACATGGTAAAGCTACAACTTAGCGCTATCTTAACAGCTTATGAATGCCAGAAAATACTGTAAACTAAAGAATAAAGCTGTCCAGCAAATCCACAGTGGCCTTTCTACTAGCTAATTAGTTGTGGGAGTTCTAAGAGAACTAATTGTCCACACTAGAAATGAAAAAAATTACTGATCCCAGGTGAAAGCAGAAGTAGTATCATGAAGTCATAAGTGTCTAATTACAAGTTTTTGAAAAGCAGCTAGCAAAAACGGAATACTGAGGTTTAGGCTCAAAAAGAGAAAGGAAGCTTTTCATAAATCTAAGTGAACACCATTAT
This sequence comes from Trachypithecus francoisi, assembly GCF_009764315.1. Taxonomy (NCBI): domain Eukaryota; kingdom Metazoa; phylum Chordata; class Mammalia; order Primates; family Cercopithecidae; genus Trachypithecus; species Trachypithecus francoisi. Next base: position 44,129,588 of record NW_022681460.1, read on the forward strand.
CTTGGGAAATAAAACACCTATTTTAACAAGGCTACCATTGTGCAAAATACACTTTCAAACTTCTCTTTGGGAACTGGTTTTGAAATCAATGACTATAGAATCTCAGTCTCATCTTATTTGACCAAAGCTGTTTTTACCTAAATTGATCACATCGGTTTTGGGCCATTTCCAAAAATTAAATTTTCTTTCAAAGAGCAAATGTTTACCACTACTGAGGAGAAATATCCCTCAGGTTCTGAAAATAATTCTGAAAGGGAGTTTTAAAAAAACTCGTGGCAATAATTGCTTTGGAGATGATTACATTGAAGGAAATAAGAATAATTTAAATACAATTTTGGGGATTTGCTAAAAGTCAGATTGTATTATAATTATCCCTTGTAAATTTAAGTATCTATATAACCAAATTCAGGAAAGTCTTTTTAACTAAAGGAAGGTTGTTGAAATTTGTACAATTCCTTTTGAAATATAAGAGAAAAAGAAATCTTTTTCCTTCCCCCTTTAAAACATACTGGCATGTTAAGAATTTTGCTTTCAGGTTCTTCATCTTCATGAAAATAACTTATATCACCTGCTAAATCTGTAAGTGTTGGCCAAGAAAAATTATCTCCCTATACTTATTTTTCACTCTTTTTACTCTCTGTCTTCCACAGCCTGTTACAATCTTTGATTTCTAAATTTTAGAAATTTTAACTGATTTTATTTCCTTGAAATAACTTTCTTGATGATAGTCCTTAAGCTGAGAAAGTAGGGCCCACTTGGGACAAACAGAGATAACAAGCCCTAAAAGGAATCGAGGGAAGTCTGAAGTTCTGTAAGAATCTCCCAGATACCTATCAATGGCAGTAATGTGGGAGCAGAATTGGCCTCAGCTCTAAATCCTTGTTCCTTCATTCCTCCCAAACTTCCACACCATTGTCCTGTCTCTGAAAGTCACATTGACGTCTCTGGAATCACTGGAAAATTTTCAGAGCCCCAAAGTTTTCCAAAGTGCTGACTTACGAAGCTCGGTTGCTTGGTGTGCATTTATAGAATTTTTCCATGGGTTTTCTATTCACATGGTGAGGCAATTGATATGGATGAAGTGATTGTATAAAGCTCTGACCCTTGCCTCGTTGTGAAATAACCACACAGATCAGTCACACCTGGGACCTCACGGGGCATTTGGGAGAACCAACTGGGATGGGATAGGAAGATAGGTGGTGATGATTTCCTGCAAATAAATAAATAACATCTTCAAGGGATTTACACAATCTACTTAGAATCCAGTGGGGTAGAGGTAGCAGGGTAAGCAGGGAGATTCTTTGTGTCAGCACCGCCAGGGCATTGGGGTTCCAAGCAGGGACAGTGTCCTTGCGCAGGACTGCCTTGCTGCCCCATCCTCCCCTCCAAACTCACTTGCTTGAGCCCCAAAGGATGGCAGATGTAGATAAGACAGTGTGCTTAGTGCAGTCAATTTTCAAGTTGAGAGTATAGGGTGGACAGTGGAGCCAAATTGGACACTTTGGGGGTCAATGTTTTCAATCTTGCCCTTACCGTATGTTAGTTGCACATTCTTAGGAGATGTACATAGCTTCCCTGGGTATCTAGGGCAGAATGGAGAGGAATGCCAGAGCTGATGACAGGACTCAAAACAGAAAGGAAGTAACATGTGTGAGCAGTTGCTTCATACCATTATAAACCACCCTCATGTTTAACCCCAGTGAAAGTAGGTGTTATGATTTCATTATACCACTGGGAACTGAGAGTCAGAGGGCCAAGTCACACAGGTATTGCAGAACCACCAGGCCTGTCTGACTCCAAGTCTTGTGCCTTTTCTGCTACCCCATGGGTCTCAGTGCAAGTTAATTCCTCTTCAAGAAGATTCCTAAAAGCTAGAGGCAGTGCAGGGTGATGGGGAGTGGGGTGCTAAGGGAGGAGACAGACTCAGTAATGGTCTGTGGAAGGTACTGGTGCTTTATGGGGACGTGCTGGCAAAGGAAAGATGTGTTTTCAAACCCATGTCCTTAATACCAGCCAAGGTCAACCCGAGAACAATTCACAGTGGAAAATTACACCCGGCAAATTCTGTAGCCTGATCCTAATTAGGAGCTAACCTCTTTTATTAGGTGAACTTTTTCTTTATTCCTTCACTGTGGAGAATTGGCAGTAATTTGTTAATGAAATAGCATGCTAATATATGTAGTCCTATAATTTGTAGATGATCAAGAGAATTTTTTTTAATTAGAAAAATAGGGCTTTTATTTCTACTTTTCTTTTTTATGTCTTCAAAATCATTAATTCTTTAAATGTGTTCTTTTGGTGTTAGAGAAGTGAGGAATGAAGCCACTTACTTATCTCAGGGAATGCTTTCACATCTACCCATTTGTTTAGTCTCAATTGTTTTGGAGTTTCAATTTAGCAATCATTTATTCAGTTCCCGGAGGACACTGAATGGCACTGTCTGAGGCAGAGGTTACAGCCCCAAAGGAACTTATGACCAAATGAAATCAATGCAGATGTACATGTAGACACGTGAGAGATAATGGGAGTAAAAATACCCCAGACAGATTTATAACCTACGTCTGATGCCATTCCTGGGGACTCATTAACTGTTCTGGGCTCTTTTATCTCATGTGGCCTCTGAGTGGGGAGGAACAATTGCTGCAGAAGTGCTAGAAACACACTAGATGCCCTAGTTTCTCCTTGTTGTGTACTTATTTTCCAGTCCACCACAAGACTGCTGAGATTCTGGGCCTTGGTTCTTAATTGGAGGTGATTGGAAATAGTGTGTCTCTCCTTGATGTTGTGCTACTGACGGTACTAAGAGGGTTGTTCTTTCTGGCTTCTTGTAGCCCCACATGCTCCTTGACTCATGGCAGCATAACTCCAATCTCTGCCTTCTTGTTCCAGTGGCAGCTTCTCTGTGTCTCTTCACATCATCTGCCTTCTATGTGTGTCTGTCCACACCACCCCTTTTGATGAGGACAGCAGTCATGCTGGATTAAGGTCCATCCTAATGACCCCTTTGTAACTGTGGAAGGCACTGTAAAGACCCCATTTCCGAATAAGGTCACATTCTGAGGTCCTGGGAATTAGAACTTCAACATATATTTGGGTGGAACACAATTCAATCCAGAACAGGGGTGAAAGGAGAGGAATCACCTTGATTTTTTTTTTTTTTTTCTTTTTGAGACGGAGACTCGCACTGTCACCTGGGCTGGAGTGCAGTGGTGCAATCTCGGCTCACTGAAACCTCCGCCTCCTGGGTTCAAGTGATTCTCTTGCCTCAGCCTCCTAAGTAGCTGGGATTACAGGCACCCACCACCATGCCCAGCTAATTTTTTGTATTTTTAGTAGAGACGGGGTTTCCCTATGTTGGCCAGGCTGGTCTCAAACTCCTGAGCTCGTGATCCACCTGCCTCGGTCTCCCAACAAAGTGCTGAGATTACAGGTGTGAGCCACCACACCTGGCCGAGTTTTTTTTTTTTTTTTTTTTTGAGACGGAGTCTTGCTCTGCCACCCAGGCTGGAGTGCAGTGGCCGGATCTCAGCTCACTGCAAGCTCCGCCTCCCGGGTTTACGCCATTCTCCTGCCTCAGCCTCCCGAGTAGCTGGGACTACAGGCGCCCGCCTCGTCGCCCGGCTAGTTTTTTGTATTTTTTAAGTAGAGACAGGGTTTCACCGTATTAGCCAGGATGGTCTCGATCTCCTGACCTCGTGATCCGCCCGTCTCGGCCTCCCAAAGTGCTGGGATTACAGGCTTGAGCCACCGTGCCCGGCCCCGAGTTTTTTTAAGTAGAAAATGCACAAAAATAAAACCCCTTTCCCAGAAATATTCAGTTTTTCTCCCTAAAGCACAATACTGAAGCTGACTTTGTTTTAATCGTCCTTTAATAGGGAGTCAGCTCTGGTGACCATCCGCTCAGGTTAAAGTCGTAGAAGATTTGAGGGCTTTGGGCACAACTGTGACGTCTCCATACCCTGCAAACCCTTCAGAGAACCTGTGTCTCCTCTGAGGAGGGTGTTTTCACATGCGTGAACAAGAAATAACCCCCTTTCCCCCAAAGCTGTCCTCAGCACGAAATTAAAGCTTTCTCCTTAACTCTCCATGGACCTCTCAGATGCACAGCTAGTGAAGCAGCTTGTAAAGAAAACACTAAGTGCTAGCTTTTGGTTTTGTTATGCTTGTTTGAGGCATATTGTGATTTTGAGTGTTTTGGTTTTTTTTTTTAATCAAATGTTTTCAAACAACTATTTTTAATGTAAAAAACTGTGTAAGCATAAGGTAAAAAAAAAAAAATCAAATGGTGCAAAACATTAAACATGAAGTCTCTCTCTGCAGTCCCTTCCTCAGAAGCCACCACTCATAAATTCCTCTGATAGCCTTCCAGAATTATTCTGTGGAGAGCATTGAGTTCTTCAGACAATGCACATTTAGTAACGAATGTGTTGTTAAATGAATAGCAGTCTGGGGCAGAGGCTGTAAAATATTCTCCAGCAGGGTCTGTTCGACGTCAGGGACTGGGTTTTACCGCTGAACGCATTGCCTGAAAAATACCTTTAATTTCCTAGATTCTGTGCTTACTTTGCTCTCTTTCATATCAGCTTTCCCGCCACAGGAAGGCATTTGTCTGCCTAATGACCTGCAAGCAGGAAGGATATTCGTTAACCTCATTTTGTTCTGTTGACCTTCGCCGGAGACACCTCAACTGATCCTTTTAAAAGAAGATGGGACAATGAGCATAATGGGTGCTCAAGAAAACTTTTAAGTTCATTTTCCTCTGTCAGTTGGTTGTCTATTTTAATCCTTAAACCTGCACGTTTAAATTTGTACTTGTTCCACGGTCATCTTTCAAACACTTCTGATACACAAGGCTGTGTGCTATGCAGGTGAAGAGACAAAGTAAACTCGTGCCCTGAGAGAGGCTGTGCTGTGGGGGCAGGCTCGGGGGTAGGCCGCAGTGTGCAAGACCGAGGTGGAAGCTGTGCAGGATCAGAGGGCCAGGGAGACTGCCTATGGCCTATCTTTGTTGCCTCTTCTGTTCAGAAGCATCTGGGTAACACAATTTTGGTTGCAGGTTTTGCTTAGTATGTATTTCTTTTATTGATGCGCATGAGTTGTGGTATATATTCTGAGAGAGATACAGATTGCTTCTAAAAATGATTCAAATAATGAAGGAATGTTATCCGTGATCTTTTTGATTTTTCTTGAATAAATCTTAGGTTGTGGTGAAATGGTTACTGAGGTGCTTTGACAAGCCTGACATCCCTTTAAATAGATCACCCATTCGGGTTGCATCAAAATGACAGTCATTCAAGGCTGTTCATCGTGGGGGTGTTACTGTATTTGCATCTCTCATCAAAGCTGTCTTTTCTTTGTTCAGCACTTTTATGTTGCAATGAGGGCGTTAGTGGTGTTGGGGGTGCTTCGCTTCTATGGCTATAGCTAAAACTGGGAGGTCATCATTTGCTGGTTTCTCTTTTCCTATCAATATGTGATAGGAAATATAAAAACATAAAGAAATATGTTTGATACAAATAACTGAGCCTGCTAAAGTGATACCATTTTACCAAATACACTTCATGGGAGGAATAATTTTTAATGTCAGCTTCAAAAGTCTGTAAATCAAAAATAGAAGAGAATCTTTTAAGACCTTTGTCACATCATGAAGCATGCAGGCACGCTTGTTAATTCATGATGACATTTTAACCAGTCCTGTTTTGCCAGGAGAGATCATGACAGGGCATGTTCCCATTTCTTAGGAGGTTTACAACTTCAGCTTCACCATTGTAGTCCAAAGAGAGTAACAGGCATCTCAGGAGCCCCAGCGTACAGCCGCGGGGGCAGGGCTGGCCATTTCCTGGCTCAGGAGGGCAGTGTGAGGAGGGACTCTGCATCTTGACTTTTCTTCATGTGGCTACTAGAGAATGCACCTGTGAGAAGTCTCCTACTGAGTCACAGAAGAAACATCTGTTGGGAAATTCTGCAGTACATCTCAGCTTAGAACAGCAGAGAAGGAAAAGCATGCTAACTAGGTCAACTTTTTTCACATCAGGGCTTATTATGAGAAACTGCTACCTGTGTGCCTCAGCTTTGGATTGGAATATGCTTCAATGGCCACCTTTATTCTACAGTTCCAATATCACCTGCTTAGATTGTTTTTTTGTGGAGAAATCCAAGGCTTCACCTTGGTAGATTAAATATTGCCTTAAAAATGTAAACATGTCATGCTAGTGTAGACAAATCATAAATTCCTCGTGTCTAATTTATTTTGATTACTGAAGAATCTGAACTTGAGTATTAGTTGGCTTTGTGATTTTTATGAAATTAAAAATGATTAGATGAGAAATGAAAAAAATATTTGTTGCAGGAATTTTACTTGTAGTAGCATATATTGGAAACAAATATAAAAGCTCATCAACTTAAAAATGAGTGAATAAACTATGATATATTCATACAGGTAATTAAACTACAGCTGCATGTATCAACATTGATAAATCTCAACAACCATATTAAGTGAAAAAAGTTTACAAACATGCTAGACTCTGCCGTATTAGTTATCTATTGCAGTGCAACAAAATACTTCCAAATGTATCAGCTTAAAAGAATACATATTTACCTCATCATAGTTTCTGTGGGTCAAGGCTCCAGGAATGGTTGAGCTGCTTCCTTCCGGCTCAGTATCTCTCATGAGGCTGCTTCCAGGCTATCTTTCATGGCTATTTGCAGGCCTCAGTAGATCTACTTCCACGTATACTTATGTGGGTCTTTCCCCAGCGCTGCCCCGTGACAAAGTGGGACATAGCAGCTGGCTTCTCTCGTAAGTGATCAACCAAGAGAGAGCAAGACAGAGAGTACCCAAATGGCAATTAGTCTTCTTATTACCTACATTTGGAAGTGATATCCCATTATGTATTCTAGTCATTAGAGGTGAATCTCTTAAGTCCAGCAGACACTCAAGGGGCAGGGACTGCCCACAGGTGTGAGCACAAGGAGGCATGGATCAATGGGCGCCATCTTGGAGGCTGCCCACCACAACTGCTGTCTATTACTTTTGGATATACAGTATGTGAGAATAGTATAAAAACATGGAACAAAATTATTTGGTAATACCAGTAATAGTTTAAAATATGTACACAAAAGATAATAATTGAGAATAAGGACTAGCTCTGGAATGGAAGACAAGAACAGCACTGGAAAAGGGTATATCACGACACCAACTATACATCTAATGTTTTATTTCTCTTTTAAAAAGTAAGTGTGGAAAATGTTATAATTCAATAAATTTGGGAGACAATAGAAGGATGTCCATTTTGTTAATTTCTCATTTTAGATAGGTTTGAAATATTTCATCATAAAAAATAATGAGCAAATTACAAATAATTAAAACCCTTTTATGCTATTTCCTTTGGGCTTGAAAGGTTGGGTTCAAGTATTTGGCAAACAGATGTTGGAAATGAGAGAGAAAGGAGACTTGGCTCTTTGGTTGCCAGTTTTGCTTGGGTTTCACTTTACTGGAGGCTTGGGTGTCACAAAGTGACTACTACTCAACCAACCAATAACATTTTAGCATTGTCTTAGGCTGAGTGTCAGGGATGCTAATTCACCCTTACACTATGAGAAGACCTGACTCTTACCCAATTTGCGGGTGTGGGTTCTGGCAGAAAAGGAGTACCAAAGGATGCACGAATGAAAATTAGTTGCTCCACCCCATATAATAAAATATCTAGAAACAATGATTTCCAGATCCAACATTTAATAGGTTATTGAAGTATATTTTCAATGGGATAAACTGGTGAAATGATCTGGTAAGCTTTCTGTTTAGAGAGTTTGCTTTTGCTTATATAGTACTCTGACTCCATAGTGTATTGTCCTGAACTTTTAAATAAACCCGCAGGTGCTGTATTAGTCTGTTCTCACACTGCTATAAAGACATACACAAGACTGGGTAACTTATAAAGGAAAGAAACTTAATTGACTCCCAGTTCCACATAACTGGGGAGGCCTCAAAAAACAATCATGGTGGAAGGTGAAGGGGAAGCAAGGACGTTCTTCACATGGTGGCAGGAGAGAGAAGTGCAAGCAAAGGAAATGCCAGATGCTTATAAAACCATTAGATGTCGTGAGAACTCACTGTCATGAGAACAGCATGGGGGAAACCGCCTTCATGATCCAATCATCTCCCTCCCTTGACGTGGGGATTATAGGTCCCTCCTTCCACACTTCCACACATGGGGATTACAATCTGAGATGAGATTTGGGTGGGGACACACAGCCAAACCATATCAGATGCCATTTGTTTTTCTTGTAATTTATCATCTTTGATTCAAAGCAGTTGACATTTTTTTTTTAGTGCACATTTTGTGTTAAGGTAAAAAATACATATAACATAAAATTTACTTTTTTAACCATTTAAAAATATACAGGTGGTATTAAGTGCCTTTATATTCCTGTGCAACTATCACCACCATTTCCTGAACTCTTTTTACCTTGAAAAACTGAAACTCTTTTTCCTTTAGACAATAACTCCTTATTTTCCTTGGTCCCAGGCCCTGGCACCACCATTTTACTTTCTGTCTCTGTAAATTTGACTATTCATATATATGAGGTAATTTGTATCGGTGGAATCAAAGCATATTTTTCTTCTTGTGACTGGCTTATTTCATTTAGCATAATATCCTCAAGGTGCATCCACATCACATCATGTGGCAGAATAATATTTTGTTCTCTGTATATACCACATTTGCTTATTCATTCATCCTTTGACAGACACTTGGGTTGCTTCTAAGGTTTGGCTATTGTGAACAATGCTGCCATGAACATGGGTATACAAATATCTCTTCAAGACCCTGCTTTCAATTTTTCCTGAATTGCTGGATCTTATGGTAAACTTATTTTTATTTTCTTGAGGAACTGTCATACTGTTTTCCACAGTAGTTGTACCATTTTACATTCCTACTAACAGTGGATAAGGGTTCCAATTTTTCCACATTCTCACCAACACTGGTTATTTTTTGTTTGTTTACTTTATTATTTTGTGGTTAGCCATCTTAGTAGTGTGAAGTGGTATCTCATTGTGGTTTTGATTCACATTTCTCAAATGATTAGTGGTGTTAAGCATCTTGTCACATGCTTGTTGGCCATTTGTATATCCTCTTTGGAAATATGTCTATTTAAGACCTTTGCCAGTTTGGGAATCAGGTTATTTTATTGTTGAGTTTTAGGAGTGTTCTGGATATTATCTCTTGTCAGATATATGATTTGTAAATATTCTCTCCCATCCTATGGGCTACCTTTTTACTCTTTTAATAGTGTCTTTTGATGCACACAAATTTTCAATATTCTTGAAGTCCAAGTGTCTATTTTTTCATTTATTGCCTGTGCCTTTGGTGTCATAGCCAAGAAATAATTTCAAGTCCAATCGAAGATATTTGACTTTTAATTATAGTTGCCACTTTTCTTCCTCTGTTCACCAGGGTAGATTATTTTTCTGTCTACCTACTGAATCTATAAAATATGTATATAATTACAGTTTTGGTGTACTTTATATATCCCTTTTTTCCATTTTAACATCTCCTCAGTTTTTTTTAATACTTTAAGTTTTGGGATACATGTGCAGAACGTGCAGGTTTGTTACATAGGTTTGTTTGTACACGTGCCATGGTGGTTTGCTGCACCCATCAATCCATCATCTACATTAAGTATTTCTCTTAATGCTATTCCTCCCCAGCCCCCCACCCCCTAACAGGCCGTGGTGTGTGATGTTCCCCTCCCTGTGTCCATGTGTTCTCATTGTTCACCTCCCACTTATGAGTGAGAACATGCAATGTTTGGTTTTCTGTTCCTGTGTTAGTTTGCTGAGAATGATAGTTTCCAGCTTCATCCATGTCACTGGACAAGAACTCATCCTTTTTTATGGCTGCATAGTATTCCATGGTGCATATGTGTCACATTTTTTTATCCAACCTTCCATTGATGGGCATTTGGGGTGGTTCCAAGTCTTTGCTATTGTTAACAGTGCTGCAATAAACATACGTGTGCATGTGTCTTTACATTAGAATGATTTATAATCCTTTGGGTATATACCCAGTAATGGGATTGCTGGGTCAAATGGTATTTCTGGTTCTAGATCCTTGAGGAATCTCCACACTGTCTTCCACAATGGTTGAACTAATTTACACTCCCACCAACAGTGTAAAAGTGTTCCTATTTCTCCACAGCCTCTCCAGCATCTGTTGTTTCTGGAGTTTTTAATGATCACCATTCTAACTGGCATGAGAAGGTATCTCATTGTGGTTTTGATTTCCGTTTTTCTAATGACCAGTGATGATGGGTTTTTTTCATATGTTTGCTGGCTGCATAAATGTCTTCTTTTGAGAACTGTCTGTTCATATTTTTTGCCCACTTTTGGATGGGACTGTATGTTTTTTTCTTGTAAATTTGTTTAAGTTCTTTGTAGATTCTGTATATTAGCCCTTTGTCAGATGGATAGATTGCAAAAACTTTCTCTCATTCTGTAGGTTGCCTGTTCACTCTGATAATAGTTTCTTTTGCTGTGCAGAAGCTCTTTAGTTTAATTAGATCCCATTTGTCAATTTTAGCTTTTGTTGCCATTGCTTTCGGTGTTTTAGTCATGAAGTCTTTGCCCATGCCTATGTCCTGAATGGTATTGCCTAGATTTTCTTCTAGGGTTTTTATGGTTTTAGGTCTTATGTTTATGTCTTTAATCCATCTTGAGTTAATTTTTTTATAAGGTGCAAGGAAGAGGTCCAGTTTCAGTTTTCTGCATATGTCTAGTCAGTTTTCCCAGCACTATTTATTACATAGGGAATCCTTTCCCCATTGCTTGTTTTTGTCAGGTTTGCCAAAGATCAGATGGTTGTAGACATATGGTGTTATTTCTGAGGCCTCTGTTCTGTTCCATTGGTCTATATCTCTGTTTTGGCTCCAGTACCATGTTGTTTTGGTTACTGTAGCCTTGTAGTATAGTTTGAAGCCAGGCATTGTGATGTCTCCAGCTTTGTTCTTTTTGCTTAGGATTGTCTTGGCTAAACAGGCTCTTTTTTGGTTTCATATGAAATTTAAAGTAGTATTTTCTCATTCTGTGAAGAAAGTCAGTGGTAGCTTGATGGGGATAGCACTGAATCTATAAATTACTTTGGGCAGTATGGCCATTTTCACAATATTGATTCTTCCTATCCATAACCATGGAGTATTTTTCCATTTGTTTGTGTCCTCTCTTATTTCCTTGAGCAGTGGTGTGGGACTATGTGATAAAACCAAACCTACATTTATTGGTGTACCTGAAAGTGACAGGAAGAATAGAATCAAGTTGGAAAACACTCTTCAGGCTATTACTCAGGAGAACTTCCCCGACTTAGCAAGACAGGCCAACATTCAGATTCAGGAAATACAGAGAACACCACAGAGAAATTCCTCAAGAAGAGCAACCCCAAGACACATAATTGTCAGATTCACCAAGGTTGAAATGAAGGAAAACATGTTAAGGGCAGCCAGAGAAAAAGGTCATGTTACCCACAAAGGGAAGCCCATCAGACTAACAGTGGATCTTTCTGCAGAAACCCCACAAGCCAGAGGAGACTGGGGGTCAATATTCAACATTCTTAAAGAAAAGAATTTTCAACCCAGAATTTTATATCCAGTCAAACGAAGCTTCATAAGCAAAGAAGAAATAAAAACCTTTACAGACAAGCAAATGCTGACAGATTTTGTCACCATCAGGCCTGCCTTATAAGAGCTCCTGAAGGAAACACTAAATATAGAAAGGAAAAACTGGTACCAGCCACTGCAAACACATACCAAATTGTAAAGAGCGTTGACAATATGAAGAAACTGCATCAACTAACCGGCAAAACAACCAGCTAACATCATAATGACAGGATCAAATTCACATATAACAATATTAACCTTAAATGTAAATGGGCTAAATGCCCCGATTAAAAGACACAGACTGGCAAATTGGATAGACAGTTAAGATCCATTGGTGTGCTGTTTTCAGGAGACCTATCTCACATGCAAAGACACACATAGGCTCAAAATAAAGGGATGGAGGAAGACTTACCAAGCAAATGGAAAGCAAAAAAAAAAAAAAAAAAAAAAGCAGGGGTTGCAATCCTAGTTCCTGATAAAACGGACTTTAAACCAACAAAGATAAAAAAAGACAAAGAAATGCATTACATAATGGTAAAGGGATCAATGCAACAAGAAGAGCTAACTATTCTAAATATATATGCACCCAATACAGGAGCACCTAGATGCATAAAGCAAGTTCTTAGAGTCCTACAAAGAGACTTAGACTCCCACACAGTAATAGTGGGAGACTTTAACACCCCACTGTCAATATTAGACAGATCAAGGAGACAGAAAATTAACAAGGATATTCAGGACTTAAACTCAGCTCTGGACCAAGCAGACCTAATAGACATCTACAGAACTCTCCACCCCAAATCAACAGAATATACATTCTTCTCAGCACCACTTTGTACTTTTTCTAAAATCAACCACATAATTGGAAGTAAAACAATTCTCAGTAAATGCAAAAGAACAGAAATCATAGCAGTCTCTCAGACCACAGTGCCATCGAATTGGAATTCAGGATTAAGCAACTCATTGTTACATTATATTTATCTGATTTTTTTAAAAAACATTTTTGTTCCGAAGAACTTTTTCCAGGTTTTTTATTGTAATTGGTAATGTCTTTCTGTTTCCCTTTTTAGCTGTTTTCTGACAACTTAAAATCAAGCATTTCTGTTCTGATTGCTGATTCATGGATTCATTGAAATGCACCTGCAGATTGCATCTCTGTGAACATAGTTATTTTAAATATGTCAGGATTGTCCCTAGAAGATTTCCTAAATAAAAGCTTATTCCAATCAATTTACTTAAATTCATTCTGAATTACCTCAGACTCTGTCTTTAACACATTCAATATTTATGCAATGCATCCTCATGAGTGTTTCAAATATATTGTTTGGGGATGGGATGAAGCATCAAAAAATAATTAACACAGTGGGCAAAGATAACAAAATGACAAAACTGAAATAGAAGATGCAGATGTACAATCATTTTCAGCATGAAAAGTAACAATCAATTGAGAGTAAATCTTTGTGGGTTGGATTGCTGCAAACAGCAGTGGATCTGATGTTATGAGTTGTAGCATTTTATAAGATGGACAGAAGCCAGGATCATCACTGTGGTATATTACATGATCTGGGTACAGTTATGTTTCTATAATTGATTAGAATTGTCCATGGAGAATGTTTTTTGCTGCAATCCAAGGATTTCTTCAATGTTTCAGTTTCTCCAAAGGCCACTTGTAGGGTAATGTGTTTTTAGAGGAATGCATTTTTCTAAAGGCTCAGGAAATAAGATTGAGGTTTTACTAAGATGTCTATATTATTCTGTTTCTGGTAACAATAGCTCTATATTAGAAGCCAGTAGCATGATTTTTTTCTCCTGATTTTTTGGATAGAATTAGGCTTCAGAAGTTGAATAAATACTGTAAAAATGGTTGTTTCTGAAAGAAAAATCAGATATTTACTTTTACAAGGGAAGGGTTTAGGTTTTTACTGAATATATTTAAATTGATTTTCATGCTTACACAAGCATGAGAGCAACATGACTGCCAGGAAGATTGGACAGAATGGATATTGCTTGCAATGTTAAGGAAAGTACATTAATGCTTTTAAAGAACATTACAGAATTTGCTTAAATTTTTCATTTCACTCTGAGTGCAACATACCTTATGATCCAAACACTCAGTGAGAATGTGAGTTGCCTCCACTCTTGCTCTCAAAAGTTGTTCTGCTTCCAGAGTGATCCATTTCTGATTATTTGGACATAAAAAATGGCCCTTAGCAAGATTCTAAAGTTTGTACTCAGAACTCAGAGGGGAAGTAATAAAGCAGTCAGATTTCACCTCCACTGTTTGGATACCTAGGTGCCCTTTACTGTCCCTCCAACATGTTCCCAGAAAGTGCTCTCAGAAGTAATTCACATTCCCATGTGAGTGCCGAGCTACACCTGAGTGTACCTGTATTTTGCATTTTGACAGGTGGGAATCCTGTAGCAAAAAAGGAATGGAGCACAAATCTCTCTCTGGGCACAATGATTTTTCTGTTTGGGGTCGGGGTAGTGATGGTGAGGTGGGGCTCTTAGCTTACTGCCCCATTGACACATAAAATCAATCCTGAGGATGAGTTTGTTTGCTATTGATCATCTTAGACTTCGATTTCCATTATAGTTACTCTTTATAGTTCTTTATCATTTTCTAAGCATTTTCACATAAACGATTCATTCAACAAAATTGATTGAACACCTCCTGTGTGCTAGGTGCTGTGTGTATAGCAATGATGTTCACTGCCCTTCTTATTATGATGGAGCCAATGACTCTGAGAGAAGCCTGGGCAGGTGTTACCTCTGTTTTTGGAGGTGAGGAAATGGGAACAGAAGAAAGTTGATCAGATACATTGTCCTAAATCTTACAAAATGTGGCCAGATCACCAAATATAGCACATGGTGAGGTAGCATTTCAGAACATCATTAAAAAGAAACAAAAAACTAGCCAGGCATGGTGGGGTGTACCTGTGGTCCCAGTTACTCAGGAGTCTGAGGTGGGAGAATTGGTTGAGTGGGAGGTTGAGGCTGCAGTTAACTGTGACTGCACCACTGCACGATTCCAGCCTGGGCAACAGAGCAAGACTCTGTTTCAAAAAAGAAAAAAAAAAAAAAAAAAAAAGAAAGAAAGAAAAAGAAAAAGAAAAAAAAAAGCCAAAACCCTAAACTGCTTCTCTTGATACAGCAAACCTAGCTTAAAAACAAAACTTATTCCTCCCAGATCCCTGGTGAAATTGTGTTCTAATAGGCAAATATATTTCCTGATAATAATTCCCAGTTAAAGTAACACAGGTAGCACATTCCTGGTAGACAGCCTGTAATTAGGCCACTTTTGTATGTACTTGAGCTTATTTGAAAGCTCATTTGAAGTTGCTGGCATTCTTTGTTAAAATTACTACTAGACATTTTCATGCAATATCAATTTCAGACATTTAAAGAAGCATGCAAGGATGGGCTTCCAGTGTGTCCAGGAGCCCAGTGGAAAGAGATAGCTATGTTGGGGCAGATCATGTTTGATAAATGAAGATCTCCATTGGTAGCTTGCTTGTTCATTATTTTAAAATTGTGTTGTGAAGATTTTGTATTTTTTTCCTCTTACTTCGATCCAAACTTTCTCTTCTGTAATTTAAACGTACTAATATTTTTGGTGGTCCACTCTGGTGACATTTAAAAAAAAAAATAATCCACGCATGTAATTTCACTAAAAAGCAATCACAAACCTAGAACTTATACATTCAAATAAATTGAGTCATTTTAGGTGAATAAACTTTTAGGTGAACTTTGGAGAATATGCACCAATCCTGGTGTGTTGACATAAAGAACATTTTTTAGAACCTTTTGATTACAGTTAATGTCATCATAAGAAAAGCGGTTTTGTTTTTTTATGGTAGTCAGTATTATTCAGCATTATTAGTTGTCTAATTCTCAGGAATTATTTGGTTATTTCAGGATCTCCATTCATCCCTCAAAGGAATAACATTTGGCACCCTCTAGGCCTTTTGGAAAAATGAACCATCAGCTGCAGGTAGTTCCAAAACCAGCTACAACAATCCTCTGCATCCTGGAAAGTACAGTTCTCTGAGGCCAACAGCCAGCCACACTTGGGATGAAAGCTCACACATGAAATTCATCTTAGATCAACTCTGCAATCCTCAAATCATTACAAACTCCTTCCAGTGTAACTTGGAACCAAAAAGTATGATCATTCAAGGTGACTATACTTGTTTTCAATGTTCAGGAGTGGCACCTACATGGCTTAGCAAGTCCCAGTAAAATAAAGGACACCCAAGTAATAAAAGTAACAAGTAAAGAAACATGGGTTTGGGGGATTCAAAGAACTTTTAATTAGAATTTGTGATTCTGCTCAACCAACATGGTATGATCTAAAGTCCATCATGTTCTTCAGGAAGTCTCTATGGAATGGTTAACAACTTACAGCCACAGTATTAGGAAACTTTAATCAGGTGCATTTTAAACAAATTCTCCAAATCATGGGGCAATCGAAGAATAACAATAGAAATTTAAGTATCCATTCAAATGTGGCTGTCTTTTTAGCCAAAAGCTTGACCTTGGGTCAGCCTGGATCTAATATCTGAGTAGCACCCCCACAAGATCTTTCTCAAATTGGAATGCAAAGTCTTGGGAAGAATATTCAAGCAAAATAGAACCCCTGAAACTTCATTTAAAGGCCTCAAATTTGAACTTTATTTTTCAGAAATTGTACAGAATGCTCCTTGATGAAAAGCGGAAGGACTGAAGCGGAAATTGTGGGGCTAAATCTTTCCAGAACTCATGATAGCTGTTCCTCTACTGCTTAAAAAACAGGCTTCCAGGACATCCTGGAATCAACATTCATTCTCAGCACTTTTGATACCTGAAAATAATATAACTAAAACTTACGAAACTCAAAATGTTCTTATCTCCTGTGTTGCTTAGACTTAGAATTTCTATTTCTGAAGCCAGAAAAAGAAAGTTAATCCAAGGGCTTAATACACATCTCTGAAGCCGAGTTCTATATTCAGTAATACTCAATTGAAAGATGCGCAACTTAATTCAGGTTTTTCTTTTAAGAAGCTAGCTCATGAAATAATTTCTGCCTACTCATTTTGGATTATTTCTAAAAACAGAAGGCCCAAAATTATTATCAATGTATATTCTTAACTATATGGAGTTCCTATTTGGGGGTCTTTTCACTGTAAATAGCAACAGTGATGGAGGGAAGGAAAGGATCTGGTGAGAGAAGACAGAGCGCTAAAACTTCAGGTGAGAAAGATTCTATGATTATTGGAAGTTTTAAAAGATCTGTAATACCTAAAATCCATTACTACATAAAAACTCCTTCTCCTTTTCCATAAGTTATAACGACCATCATCATAAAACTACCACTTAACTTAAATATACCTTTGCTCTGTTGACAAAAGATACAAGACGATCAGTTAGTACCTTGCTTTTGGTGAGTGTGACAGTACTTGTAATCTCTGGAAGAACAGGTGGTTAACTCTGTGTATGGAGGCAGTGGTGGTGGTGGTGGTGGTGGTTGCGGGGGGGATAGTTTAGAATTCCCATGTGCTTCTGTGTTCATTTAGTCATTCAGAAAGTCTTTATTGAGCGACTGTATGCCAGGAAATATAGGTCCTTCTTTGTAGCAGTGAACAGAAGTGACAAAAATCCCTGATTTCCTGAAGCATAGTCAGAGGAGACTAATAATAAACCAACACATATTTTAATAGTGTTGATAAAACAATGGAGAAAAACCAATCAGGAGAGGGGGTTAGGGAGGTTTTGTGGGCTTGCCATTTAAAATAAGATGGTGAGACATAAGGAGATTAGGGGCAACACTCATCCAAATGAGGGAGTAGAAATGGCAAGTTCCACAAGCAGGGAGGTGACTCCTGTGGTTGGTGTGTAGTGAGCAGGAGGGCCAGAGGATAGTGAGGGGAGAAGGCAACACTGTGCAGGACCTTGTGGGTACTGTAAGGATTTTGGCTTTTGAGATGGAAAGGCACTGGAAGCTTTTGAGCAGAGTGAACTCATGACTAGACCTATGTTTCAAAACCAAATTGTTGTGTAACGACTGAAAAGGGGCAAGAGTAGCAGCAGAGAGGCCAGCCAGGAGGTGGAGTGGATAGGGTGGCAGTGGGGAAGGTGGCTGGATTTCAGATAGATTTCAAAGGTAGAGCTGAAAAGGTCTGCTGACAGGTTAGATGTAGGTTGAGGTTTTCTAATTAAATTTCTATTCGATTAGAAAAGCAGAGTCAGTAATGACCCCAAAGTTTTGGTCCTGAGCAACTGGAGGTATGTGTGGAGCATGTCCTTGGAAAGTGACATGTAATTTCCTAAGGCTATTGGATTAAATCGTGAGAAGGGGCAGTCAAAATTTGAGGGAGGGGGTCAATCTTGCATATTTGGACTTTGCTGCGTTGTTTGTATGTGTAAAGGGAAGAAAAGACAGATGATTTTTGGTGACTGAATATCCCACCACTGTATCCTCTTCCCATCAAAGTTAGCAGTGGAATTTTAGAGTATGAGAAGGGCTCCTTATTCACGTCAAGGAAATAGGTAGGTTCCCTCTTTAAATTTTCTTATTATTGGGACTGAAGGATCCCCACACTTAAAGTCTCCCGTGTTTTGGTGTTGGGGTCATGGGGATGTGGTTGTTTATGATAGTTGAATTCCAGTTGTTTCTAATGTAACAAGAAAGAGGAAGGCCTGTTAGCAAGGGAACTGGAATCCACCCTGACTTGAGTAAGATTAAGGACAACCCAAGTTATTTTGGGAAATGTGTGAGGAGTTTCAGTTTTAGTTTTCAGCTTGATGGTGGTAATGGTGGGGATGAGGACAAATACATATATTTGTATGTGTTCAGGAATGGTGGTTGCAGGGGAGAATGTTGAAAGGAAACAAGCTGATTCTTAACAATTCCTGTCTGCTCTATCATCACCTTCTTCAATGTAGGTGATAACACTGGATCTTTGCTCAACGAAACCTGTAGGATTACTTTCTTCATTCACTGCCTCTCCTTTCTTATTGCTCACTCTGGTCCTCACCTCCTGAAATCTCAGCTTCCTCTCTTCCTATTTAGCTAAACTTACTCTCTTAACAATCATTCATGATCCACCGCTCTCAAAGTCAGGACCCTTGACTTGGTTCTCACTTCCCGGACCTCTTGTCAGTATGTAGCACCCATCACCCACCACAGATATGGACGCGTATCCTGCCAGGCTCCTGGTTGTCTCCTCTCTGCACTGGTTGTCTGTTCCACTCTCAGAATGTTCTTCATCATAACCTTCTCTGGTCTTTCCTGACTCCTTACTGCAGTTAGGTTTTGAATGTTGTTTCCTTGGCTTTTCTTGCTACACTTCCTTGCTTGGTCATATCATCTCTACATCTAGGCCAGATAAATTTTCATAAAGAAAGCTCCCACATAGCCAAACCCTAACCTCTGGTGACTTGCCAAGAAATTCCATTGTATTCACATAAGAGTTACGGTCTTTAACTCTCTAATTCAGTTACTTCACAGACTTTCCCCTTCGTCTTGCCCATTCATCCCTTTCATGTCTCTGAGAATGCAGACCTAGCGACTCTAGGCTGGGCTAGCTCTAAATTTTGCTAATGCTATTCTACCTGACCTGGAATGTCCTCTTTCGTCTGTGCCTTCCCAATTCTAAGCATCTTAAAAACAGCCTAAATGTCACTTCATGATTTTTCTAAGTAATATTTTACCTCTGAACTCCCATAGCATTTCCCCCATCACTAGTATTAGTGCAATTACTTTTTTATTATAATTATGAATATCTTTTTATCACCAGGCTACCCTTTTTGAAGGCAGGATGTGTTTCTGATTCATGTGGGTATCAGAATACTCAACACAGTGCCTACAACAAATCCTTGACTGGAACTTCAATTATTTTGAGTTGATAAACTCCAGAGAAATATGAAATGACCTGCCATGAAAACAGAGTTGTATAGTATAATAGCCAGCCCAGAGGTGCATGTTCTGAGATAAGTGGGTTGTAGGTACATCAGTTAAGAAAGCACTTTTTAATACAGCCCTGAAACTTTTTTATCACAATATTTCTCTTCACGAAAACAAAACCCCGCAAGACACTTTAGAACAAATGCATTCTCTCAATAATCAGGATTTGGAATTATTTTAAACACTGACAAAATTCTTGGCCAATAAAAAAGTTATGAGAAGTTAATGACTTGCAGATCTGTAAACAATAGTACTAATCTGATTATGTTGGCATATATCCTGTTGTAAGACACATTTAACACTACAATTTTTGTTGAGTAATGAGTGTGGATAAAGTTGTAGATAGTGTTGGTCACTCATTGGAATAAGATTAACTTAAATTTGTCACATTATTTCTCTTCTCTCTAATGGGTACAACAGAAATACTTTCTTATTGCTCCTATGTCCTGTGTCATATGTCCAGTGAAGGAGACCTCCCAAGTCTGCTTGCTGTCTAATAAAAAGGAATGATGTTGGTAAACACGAAATCAGTGAGATTGTTACCCCTCAGGTTCCTGTATGGACTGGTGATTGTTATCTATATATAATCTTCATTTTCTTTTAATTCCACTAAAACAGTGTTTAAGATATAAATTTCAATTAGGTAATAAACTTTGCCAAATAAAAAACAGAGAGAACTTTTATATGAAGTAAATTTCTCAGACTAGAGTCCTCATTCTCACTATACTTGGTTTGTTCGCAAGTTATTTGGATTTAATTTTGGGAAGTGAATGCCTGGTTCCCCTGCAACCTACTTTTATTTCTTCTTTTTTATTTAAGCATGGAAAAGGATATATACAAGCAATACATTCCAATTCCAGAAACACTGAAATTCTGGTACTTGTAACAGTTACATTGGAAAATGTTTTAAAATAATTCATTTTAGGGCTAAGAAAACTGAAATTATTTCACAAAGGTAGAATTTCATTCCACTAGAATGCATATTATACGAACATTGAATTTTAACAAGTTTTTAGCTTGAAAAAGTGTTTTTCAAGATGGAATTTGTTTGCACATAGAGAAATTTTCTTTGACCCATAGGTGTCAAAAATTTTCTGTCTCAGATTTGTCCAGGACAGCATAAAGATAAATAATTGTACTATATGATCTGTAAGTGTTACAACATGAATTAGATTATACTTCTCTCCTCGTGTAAATAATATGTCAGAAAGATAATGGAAATAAAGCCTTGAAGTAGAAGGGAAAGAAAAGAACAGATGAGTAAGGGGATATTATGGAAAGGAAGCAGACGAAAACATTGAGTCAACTGGTCTTGAAGTGTCACTCTATATTTTATTTCCCAGTTAACCGTATCTACATTTTCTAAGATCAGTATATTCTGTTTTCTTTGTTATCATCATTAGGCTCCATAATATAATTTTACATCACATATTATTAAAATATTTATGAGTATAAGAAATTCTTGAAGCTACTTCTACATATAATCATATCAAAGTATAAATTTTGCTAACACACACTGTGTATCACCTTACAGGTTTATATTTATATTTTATGTGGCAGAGTTAGAAATCTGTGACAAGTCCTAACACTTGTCATACCTCAATGCAGTTTTCCTTAAAAAAGAAAAAGCCAATATTCATGTAAACAGTACATTGTGAGATGTAAAATTTGACTGATAGCTCCTAAATACCATCTCACATATACACAAATTAAAAGATTATTCTACATGCTTTTTCATCTCACATATCAAGAATCTCATGAAGATAACATTATAAAAGGCAACATTTGTTAAAAGGCCACTGTGGTTAACTTTATGTCACTGGAGTCAATACTACAGCCACTGTCAATTTCCTGGATGGCTGAGGTTAGAAGTTGATCCTTTCAAGGCAAACATCAAGTAATTCGATGTTGTCTAGATGACTGAATAATGAGAATTCTTAGCCACTCCTTTCAAATGGATTGTTCAGGTCAGGTTACTTCAATGCCAGGTCAGTGAGGGCATCAGAGACCTTGGTGTTGACCTGTGCAGAAAGGCTCGCTTGTGTAACGTTGAGATAGATGTCATACTGCTGGTCCAGGCCAAGGTAGCAGTCACTCATGAAATATAATGTGTAAATATACCTAAAATATAAAAATAGAATAAAAATGTAAAACCACATTTGTAATCACAATCATATTTAATTCTTTCAGAACTTTGGTAGTAGGATTCTTCTTACCTTCCAGGTATTTCAGGGGTATAAAAAGAAAGGGAAGCAACATGATGATTTCGAATATATCCCACTCTTTTCAAAGCAATAAGTTCTCTCTTATCCACTTCTCCTAATATCAAAAACCATCCTTCATCTTTTGATTTGGGAAACCGAGGAGTAACTGCACAGCTCTCTGGCTTTCCCTATAAACCAGAAAAAAAGATACAACATTAAAAATATCTAGACTTTCTATACCACTTGGTTGTGGTTAAGGCTACGTTGTGTTACTTGAAGGCCATACATCTACATAGTTCACCATATGTATCTGAGATGTTTTAAATTTTCTTCCATTCTGGTTTGGTGTCTTTGATATGCAATTATTTAACTTATCTCAAGATTCTCAGAGCACGTTATAGATACTAGTTTGTGGTTGTAAGTATCAGAATATTTGGCTAGTTAGAATAAAAAACTCTGGATCTTGACATCCAATTAGCAAATTCTCATGCTATTCCTACAATTAACTTTAATACCACATTGGTAGATGAACAAATTGAGACATAACCATGTTAACCAAATCTTTCAAAACCTTATTCACAAAAAACGAATGCTTAAGAAAACAAACAAACAAATAAACAAAAACACAAAGCCAATCAAGACTGGACTCTGGACCCCAACATGAGGAGTACTATATCAAATACATACTTTCCCCCTCATCCAAGAAAAAAACTCACATAAATAAGCATATATTCTAATATGGTAATATTAAAGAGTCCCTTCTCTGAGAAATGGGCAATTTTAAGTCAAGTAATTTGTAAAATATATTAATCACCACAATCCAAATTAGATATAAACATAATGATCGCACTTGAGGTCTTTATTTTAGATCAATTTTTATAAAATGCAAGATTATTCTAACGATTCTTTAAGACAATGACTTTATGGCATAATAAAATATAGTAATAATGATATATTCTCAGACTTCATTCAGTATTCTAGAAGGAGATGTTTCACTTATTTCAAAAGGGGGTCAGAGAGTAATATATTTTTACAGCATTCAGAAACAAAAATTAAGAGATTTTCTGGCATGATTAAATCTAAGTTATACATAGAATATTAAGGTAAAAAATAATAGTTTTCTCCCATGATTTTATCTTTATGATTATTGCTATTTTTATGATTACTACTAGTATTAGTTTATATTACTTTTTTAATAAGTTGGAGTACATTAAGTCTTCTAAAATGCTCATATTGCCAGGTGCAGTGGGTCACGCCTGTAATCCCAACATTTTGGGAGGCCAAGGCAGGTGGATCACCTGAAGTCAGGAGTTCGAGACCAGCCTGGCCAACATAATACAAAAAATTAGCCAGGTATGGTGGCAGGCACCTGTAATCCCAGTTACTCGGGATGCTGAGGCAGGAGAATTGCTTGAACCGGGAGGCAGAGGTTGCAGGGAGCTGATGTTGCACCCTTGCACTCCAGCCTGGGCAACATAAGTGAAATTCTATCTCAAAGAAACAAACAAAAGCTCATATTAAGGTCAGGTGTGGTGGCTCATGCCTGTAATCCCAGCACTTTGGGAGGCTGAGGCAGGCGGATCATTTGAGATCAGGAGTTCGAGATGAGCCTGGTCAACATGGTGAAACCCTATCTCTACTAAAAATACAAAAAATTAGTTGGGTGTAGTGGCACATGCCTGTAAAACCCAGCTATTTGGGAGGCTGGAGTAGGAGAAATGCTTGAACCTGGGAGGTGGAGGTTGCAGTGAGCCAAGCCTGGGTGACACAGTGAGACTCTGTATCAAAAAAAAAAAAAAAAAGAAAGAAAGAAAAAAAAAAAAAAAAAAAAGCTCATATTAAAGTCTCTGAAATGCCAAAGGCCAATCAGTTAATACTTACACTGACAGATTTTTTAGAATTAGAAATCAAATGAGGTGAGACTTGAAGATACAATACTGAAAGAACATTGTATGAATAGAAAGTTACTGATCATTTTGTGTGTGAGAACAGAAGGGGCAATACTAATGAACTACAGCTTCACCCCTGAGGGCTTATTCTAGATATGGGAAAGCCCTGAATCCACTGGACCATAAAGAAGACTAATTCTTTCTTATTTTAATTATTATGGCACTAAAAACCAATCTGCCCACATGCTGTGTACTAATATTCTTAGAGGACCAGATAATTAATTTTGGTGTCAGAGGCAACAGAAAAGAGCATAGTAATCTAAAATAAAAATACTGTACATTTTTGGCCTGTATGAACATTGACAAAGCTCTTCTATGCATTATAATGAAGGATATGGCAGATATGGCAACTGAGGCTCAGAAAAGCTTAATGTCTTATTCAAATTCATAGAGCTAAGTGGTAAAGCTTCAGTCTCATCTATATCTAGCCCAATGCGGTTCCTGTACACCAAAGTGCCTCTAGGGCAGTACTGCTCAAGCTTTAAGGCCCTTAAAAATCATCTGGAGTATTGAGTGAAGGTATAGATTTTGAGATCCTCCCCCTTGAGGTTCTGATTCAGCCAGTCTGGAGTGGGGCCAAGGAATCTGCACTTTAAAAGGCCCTTCAGGAAATTCTGCTGGACTGTCTGTATACCATACTTTCAGAATAGAACTCTAGGCAATATATTCTTATGTAAGGTAGATTTTCTGGGGCTGAAAAATGGCACATGAGGAGAACTCATGAATTTCAAAAGACTAACTCTCGCTGCTTAAGACCAGTTGAGAAAGCAGGATTCATGAATGACACGGGCGCATTAGTCATATAACAGATATGTGTGGTGGCGCATGCTGGTATTTGGTGTGAAATATTTGAGAATGGAAACCAAACACTATACCTTGTGGAACCCAAAGTGGACTCTCTGCAAGCTGACTTGAAGCACATACTCTTGGTCAGCATGCAATTTGATCCATTTGTTGTCATCTCGTTTGTCTACAGTCAGAGTTGAGACACAGAGTTCATTATGTCCTTCAACTAAGTCATCCCATGAGCCTTTAACACTTATGCCAACATTTATCACTGGCAAGTGAGATAAGAAATTCCATGCCTAAATAAAAACAGAAAAGTAACATAATAAAGGAAGAGTTTATGTGAAATGCAATGATCAATTAAGAAATAGTGTGCTTTCAGAAAAAAATCAACCTTTTAATGTTGAGATTAATTCTAGATCCGACGCAGTTGCAGGAAATAATACAGAGACATTCTGTGGACCATTTACTCAGTTTCCTCCAAAGGCAGCATTTTTTAAAACTATGGTACTTATTACTACTAGGATATTAACATTAACACAATCCAGTGATTTTGTTTAGATGTCCTCAATTTTTCTTATACTTGTGGCTATACGCATGTATGTGTAAAAATATTGTGCTTTTAGTCTTTTTAATGTCTTTGTAAAAGTAACTAAAAGAGGGGTTATCATTATTTAAACTTGTGATTCCTTTATTGTAAATCCCTCCTGATATTGAGCAGCTGTTGACTATACCAAAATAAAACAAGTTAAAAAATGTTTGTTGTCGAACTGCTTTGTTTTAGAGAAGCATCTATTCAGATATTCATGTGGCTTCTAAGATGGAGAGCATTACTTGGGGATAAATGGGCAACCTGAAAAAAATTTTGTAATTGAATAATTGATGTTAGAATCCTCCACTGACCACTTATTGTACATTTTTTGGCTCCTATTTCAAATTTGTCTTATTTATTCTGAAAAAAAAAATTTCTTTATATTCTATATTTCACAAGGAATTCTATAAGTCTAGGGTTCCTTCTAGAAACAAATATGAATTTTTGGCATCATTATGCTGAGAATACCAATTAAAATGACACATTAAAAGATATTTTATCTAATTTTATACTGCTTTTGAAGTGGAAAGACATTTGTGAAAAATCAGTATTCAAATAACAAGTGCTCACCAATGTTGAATGAATGAATGAATGAATGAATGAATACCTAGGTCTACAGAAAAGATGTAACAAAAGAAACTTGAGGTCATCTTTTTCTAACATATACAATTCTATGGCAATATCAGCATCAGTCAAGAAAACTTCTCAAGACATTGGCTTTTTTTTTTTTTTTTTTAAATCAGTTGTTACCTTCTATGTTAGTTTTTAAAAGTACATGGTATTTTAATTTTGGTTTTCCTTTTATTCCTTTAATACGTACTATAGATTTCCTTATAGGCTTTGATCTTGCTTACTGCTGCTGAGTATACCTAATTGAAATGAAGTAGCCCTGATGAACCAAACTACCCCTTAGGAATTAAAAAAAATGTAAATTCAATGCAAATTTTCAATTTGACTCCAATCCTATAACTTGTCTTATGAATCTGAAATCATGTCTTGAACTGGATTTTGAAATAGTCAAGCAAAAGAGTGTACTTCAAGTACAAAAGGACGGTCTATCCCCTGCTAGAACCCATAGTCACCAAGTATAGAAGCTGTACCACTGGATGTTCTTCTAGGACTGGCCAGTTTGGAAAAGTGGTTAAGGGGACTTAAAAACACAATTTCTTTAAAGCATTTGACTTTGTCAGACAGCACAAGTGATATTTACCACATGAAGCAAGACTTGATATGTTTCTTTACTTGTACCATTAAATTGGTTACCAATATAATGTTTTGTTATCAGTAATTCATTGGGATTTTACTTTACAAAGTCCCCAAATGTCATATCTGGCTTTTATATATATGTAATTTTTTGTAGGACTTAATGTTATTATTATTTTCAATCTACAATGTGTATACATATATTTATTGGAGATATATATATGTATATATATTTATGTATATAAAACATGAACTATTTTAAAGAAACTGCTAAGACATTTCAATACCAGCCAAACATATTTATCTGAGGATTAATCTTCATCTATTGAATCAGGCAAGAGCACTGCCATGCATACAATTATTTAATTAGCAGCCAAATCCTCTGCCAGTCAGCAGCCGTTCCAGGCATACTGATGGGGTAGAAGATGCAAATCTCACAGTCGTACTGCTTTTTCTCATTACTACTGCAATTAGCACTTAAATTGATGCTTTAAACATACTAATTTCTGGAATAATTCAGGATTTGTATGTTACCTGGGATCGCCTCACTGCAGAGCCGGCACCAGATTGCTCTGCAAATTGAAGCACTTTTGAGCCAAATAACCATCATCATATCAGACAGAGCCAATTTGCATTTGGTTTTAAAGATAACAGAATGGCAATTTATGCAAATAAATTAAGTAAGTTTACTTCTGAGTTCTCCCTGAACTAATTATAACAATGTTCTAATTTTTCATCATATCTAAAACTTGGCTTGAAATCAATGTATGTTATGTTGGAAATCTGTTGTTGCTAACAGAAGCGTTGTTGTGATTTAAATATATTGTTTTTATTCATAATTTTGATGGTAATTTAGTTAGAAAGGTAGGCATTTATTATGAATATTTAAATAGTATTTGGTGCCAATCTTGGGTTCAACAGAAACTGAACAGTCAATCAGACGTTAATGCCTGTTACACTTTTTCCAAGTCTTGATCAAAAATAAGTTCCACTTGGAAAAAAAAAAGACATGGTTTAGAAGTTTCTTTAATACCTGCATTTGCAAGTCAATATGTTAATTATGTTATAAATCCTGAACGTTTACTTTGACATGTTTAGGGTAAAATTGCTTAAGACTTAAAGTCTAGATAGCCAAATATTTCTGGCATTGTTCATTCATATTTTTGGTCTTCCTAAAGATTGTTTGGAGACATGATCCGTGTTGTTTTTCACAATATAGATTTAGCTTTCTGTGTAAGTTATATGGTTCACACACACACGGTTTATTTGAAAGGATACTTTTGGATCTAGAAACAAAGTGATTATAATAAGAGAGGGGCATAAACAAATAACTGAGGGAATTGCATGAAAGTATACCAAGCATACCGAAGGATACACTATCCTGAAGAGAGGGAGTAGAAGGCTAGGATAATGCAGCCAAGTGATGGACAAGCTACTTGAGGCTTTTCACAGCCAGCTTAGTAGCATTTATACTGAAACAACTTCTCGTAATGCAAATACCACTATTAGTTACTATTACTGTCATTATTTTTAGTATTCATTTATTGAGTTCTTACTCTGTGTCAAGAACTGTATAAAGCAGTTTACATAAGAGTATCTTCCTTAATTTTCACAAGAACTTCTTGAGACATGTATGTTTTCATGTTCATAATCATAGCAGTAAATGGCAGAGACAATTTAACTCAAGGTGAGCCTGGTTCCAAAATCCATGCTCTTTAAGTTAGAAAACTCATGGTACACCTCTGAGTAGGGGAGCCTTCAAAACACTTAAGAGATGGTCTTACCTGTTTCGTTTTTGCAGCATGTAGCTCACTTTCTACCATGGAGCTAAATACATGGTCTTTACCTCCACAGGCATGGATCAGTTCAGGAAGGCACTCGACGGAGGTCCGACCCCTAGCATGTGGGCCCTTCATAACTGGCTTCCATTTCCTAGGAAATAACATCGAACCAAGCAACTAATTGTTTCACAGCAGAAAGATGATTTTCTGACAATGGTGGTTTATATAATGATAACTTTTTTTGTTTCAATTAAGAAATGACATTTTAAGACCATTATGCTAAGTTTAAAAATTCAGCCAGCATTCTGTATGGATAACAGCCCTAGGCAGTACTGTTATCACTACATAAAATGTATTACTTATGTGTGAGCTCAGTAAATACTTACGGTTCACAGACATTGGGTGTCTTTCTACAGGAAGGCACTAATGTGAAGTAATGCTTCCATGTACATGAAGTACTGATCCAGACCCCTGAAATGTGCTTAATGGGTGCAGCAAATGTCTTTAATATAATTACTTAAATAAAGTTTTAAATTATAAGTTGTTGGGAACATAAAGCTAAAAGTTCATTTTGAGAATTTTTGAGATTTACAGCATAAGTAGTGCTAGATCCCAGAAACACAGGCCACCTAAATATTCCAGTAAGAAGAAAAATATAATTGAAACTCTTAAGAGTCTTGTGAAAACTGTATCAAATCTCTTAGGTCCCAAGCAGCTTCCATAGCAGACCTGCGTGCTATGTGTGGTAGTACCTTAATGTGCATTCTAAACTGCTGAAACCCTACTCTCATAACTTTTATACCATACTGGAAGGGCTCCTGAAACTGAGCTGCAGACACACAGAGGAGGTTATCTGCCTTTCACCCCATGCCACTTGCTGCTGCTATGGCATAAGTGTCTTTTAGTTTCTAGGGACATCCCATGGTAGGAACCCAAGTACCATGGAGACAACTGCCCTGGAACCCAATATATTTGAGTTATATTGAGGGACTTTCCTAAGGAGACTTCGTGTGTGCCTGAGGTTCTTGTTGGCATCTGTGTCTAGATGTCTCAAATAACTGCCACCCCTTATCCGGATGAACAGGAGTACGGAGTGCATGATGGCAAGCTACAGCCAGATTGTTTTGCTACATGACTGTGAACCAATATTTTGGCTGCAAATTATCTCTCAACTGGCGTGAAACACTGGTGTGAAAGAAACATTTCCAATTAAACACTGCCAACCCTCCTTGTATTAGACACTGTTCTTTTCCTTGCAAATATGTTTCAGTCATGTACATGAGACTTATGGGTTAAATAATTGATGCTAACATAAACTCTTACATACAGGTTATATCTTGAGCTCCTAATATATGTAACTACCTAGTTTGGGACATTTTACAGATGCACAATTTACTTTTACAATGGATTTCAGATATCTCAAATCTCTTCAACAATAACAGACATTGGCCATTTATTTTGCTTTAGATCACAAAGCATTTTAATGATGTCTTCTTAAATGAAGATTGATATTGTAAAAGAATAAATGCAATTAAGAAAAAAATGTATCCAGTGCTTCAAATGGAAAATGATTTAGATAGGAGAAGTTTAAATTATAGTTCAGCTTGGGACTGATGATCAAATTCCAAACAAAAATGTTCTGTCAGTTGGCCATGTCTTACTCTGGGAAACAGGAGTATTTTCCATGTCAATAATCAGTATTCTCCATAACATAAAATTTCAGTGACTACATATATAACAAACATATTTTTTTGAAATTAAAACAAAACAATTACATTGAAAAGTAAAACAATTACTTGAAAAGGTGAAGATGATGGTTTTCTATGTTTGGTAGTGTAAGAAGAGAAGAGTCTTTTAACCACCGACCCTGGATCACCATCTGAATCAGATTGGTGATATTCAGGACAGTCACCAGCCAGCCCTGGTTTGCAGCCACGTCCAGCATTGCCTGAACAGGGAAAATGCACGTTACAAGAATAACATGGTACTTGCCCCCTTCACTGGGATTCTGATGTTAGCTTTAACAAAAAACAAAGAAACCAAGCATTGTATCTCTAAATTATTATTCATCAACATAGAAACCAGAAAATAAACCACAGTTGGATTGCAGGGAACAAATTTGATCATAGCATTTACTGTACATTACTTCCTACAAAGGACCAAATAATAAGTTTTGTTAGGGCAGCAAGGATAGCCAGATAATATTGGTACCTAGCATTAAAACAAAGATAAAAACTCAGTGTACTTACTATGAGAGCAAATACTCATATAATTCACTATATTAAGAACATTAGCAGCTGCATTTAAAGAGTGAATCTCATGTAGTCTTTCAAATTTAAAATCAATAATGGTAAGGAGATAGTTTTTCTTGCCAAAAATTTATTTTCTCCAAAGAACAGGCTAAACATAGAGGCCTGGTTTTCAATGACAATAATACACCACACCACATACTAGCAAAGGGGGCAACTGCTAGTGATACATGTAGAATGAAGAGAAGCTATTCATATTAGTCTATACATTTAATCTAATGTTTTATGGACAAACAAAAGGCTGCATTTGCTTAAGGCAAAACTAAACAGTGAAATCTTATTTAAACAAAGGCGAAGTTTACACAGGCACAGCTATTTCTATTAAATTAGATTCTGGAGAATGCTGACTTAAAGACACATAAGTTAATATCATGATCTTAGGTAGCTATTTTATACAGTTTTAGTACTGTACTCTCTTGTTTTGGAAAATGAGGATATGAAGATAGAAGAAATTAGATATGCCTAGCAAATAATTAAAATGATACTTTAATAGTAAATATCTCAATGACAGCAAAATATTTATAAAATGTACAAAATCTGTTGTTAGTGGACTTTTAGAAATAATTTTTAAGGCATATTATGTTGGAAAAATTAATTTGCTATACTACCTAGTACTGCTGATGGAGAAACATCTTCCTTCTGAGCGCTGAATATCCCACTCTGTTCTCTAAAAAGTGAGTTTAAAAAACTCTCTAAAAAGTGAGTTTAAAAAACACCTGGCTAAACGAATCTATTGTTTCCTTGGTATATTACAGAGAGATGGATCAAAATTTCTGGATATCATGATTAATGTGACGGCATGGTCAAATTGGTCTTTAGTATCTATTAACCTGCTAGATATACATCATAAAGACAGAATGTTAGTATAACAGGTATATTAATATATGTATGTGTATATGAATGTGTATACATGTATGAATGTACATATTTATAAATCTAGGGAAAATCTACTTATATTCTTCCTTTTTCCCTGTACAGCAGAATAATACACTTTGTCTTTCTCTGAAGTATATGAGACAACAGGTCATGATGAATGCTACTCATAGACAAAAAAAGAGTAGTTCACAAGTCACAACTCTTGAGTCTTACTAAGGGAAGAGAAAAGGAAAAGAGAAATGAGTAGTTATACCTAATGCAGTATTATGATGATGTCAGAACTTGCAATGTGGAGTAACTATGGCAATTTTACTTGTGATTTTACATTGCAACTTGACTGGAAATAAATTCCAGACCAAAAGGTCACATCCTAGAAGAGCTAGATGGATGAACCATATATTCTTAACTTTGAAGTTTTCACGATGAAGTTGAAAGATTTCATAAAACTTATGAGATTTCTCCACAATTTTTTACTGTAGGATCCAGATGTGAAAATGTAAAAAAATCATGTTAACTACTTATACGAAATAAATAAAAAAGCCATATCATAAACTGAAAGCTATTATTTATCTTGTTTAAATTTAGAGAAAAGGCAAGTGGGGAGACCAAGAAGCTGTGATGGTAAAAGGTTTTGTGGCTCCCCAACTGAGTTGAACCAAAACGTTGCTACATGTTTCTCTGCTCAATTACTCCCTAGTTGTCTTGTTCTCTTTGCCCCCATGGCTTTAGTGCAGACCTTCGTTTCTCACCTGGAACATTATAATTATTCTTTATTCTCATCTAATTTATTTTCAATATTTACTTTATATTGTTACGGAAGTGAACTGTAAGAAGGTAAAAGTGATCATATCAGTTCTCTGCTTACATTTCTTTAATGGTTTTACACTGTGAAGGGGATAAAAAAACTGATAATTCTTTTTTTTTTTTTTTTTTTTTGAGACGGAGTCTCGCTCTGTCGCCCAGGCTGGAGTGCAGTGGCCGGATCTCAGCTCACTGCAAGCTCCGCCTCCCGGGTTCCCGCCATTCTCCTGCCTCAGCCTCCCGAGTAGCTGGGACTACAAGCGCCCGCCACCTCGCCCGGCTAGTTTTTTATATTTTTTAGTAGAGACGGGGTTTCACCGGGTTAGCCAGGATGGTCTCGATCTCCTGACCTTGTGATCGGCCCGTCTCGGCCTCCCAAAGTGCTGGGATTACAGGCTTGAGCCACCGCGCCCGGCCAACTGATGCTTCTTTGAATGACAGTCAACATTCTCTCATCTATCTGGTCCTTGCTTTTCACTCTGGCTACCTCCCACTCTGTACTCTTAGTAGAGCAATACGTAACTACTGGTATTTTCCCACACCAACCCTTGCTTTAGATGTTTCCTTCTCTGTCTCCTTTTTTTTCTTTCTAAACAAATACCATTCCTGTACTTTGTCCCTCTAGGAAATTCCTATTCATCCCTCAAGTCTCATTCAAGTGCTACTTTTTACAATGAAGTCACCAGACAGTTGTAGGTACAGTCAAGCACCACATAATGGTTTTGATCAACAACGAAAGAACCAAAATATACAACAGTAGTCCCATAAGACTATACAACCATATATTCTGTAACTTTTCTATGTTTAAATATGTTTAGATACATGAATATCATTGCGTTACAATTTCCTACAGTATTCAGTACATTAACATGCTATACAGGTCCATAGCCTAGGTGTGTAGTGGCCTATACCATCTAGGTCTGTGTAAGTACTCTCTATGATGGTCACACATTAAGAAATTGCCTAAGGGCACATTTCTCAGCACTCAATCCTGTTATGCAATGCATGATAGTATTTTTCCTATGTCTCTGCTGTTCTTGACACACTCCACCATCATCTTTTTGTAATCCTCTGTTTACACATCTGTCTTTTAAAGTACAGGCTTCAGGCCGGGCGCGGTGGCTCAAGCCTGTAATCCCAGCACTGTGGGAGGCCGAGACGGGCGGATCACGAGGTCAGAGATCGAGACCATCCTGGCTAACACAGTGAAACCCCGTCTCTACTAAAAAATACAAAAAACTAGCCGGGCGCGGTGGCGGGCGCCTATAGTCCCAGCTACTCGGGAGGCTGAGGCAGGAGAATGGAGTACACCCGGGAGGCGGAGCTTGCAGTGAGCTGAGATCCGGCCACTGCACTCCAGCCTGGGCGACAGAGCGAGACTCCGTCTCAAAAAAAAAAAAAAATAAAGTACAGGCTTCTTGACGGCAAGAATCTGGAATCATTCCTTGTAATTCTAGCCCAGCACAGTGCACTCAAGAAATATTTATTAAAGAATATAGGTAAAAATGTAATTACAATGATTATAACAACATTCTTCCTAAATTATTGCACATCTACCAAAGACAGTATGGTATAGGAGAAAAAAAAAGTTTTAATGTCAGATAAACATAAAGTAATCCCCCCTTGTCTGTGGGGAATATATTCTAAGACACTTATTTTACTTAAGAATGGCTCTGGCATATAAGAGTAGTGATGCTGGTAATCTGAATATGCCAAAGGGAAGCTGTGACGTGCTTCCTTTAAGTGAAAAGGTGAATGTTCTTGATTTAATAAGAAAACAAAAAAAATCATGTGCTGAGGTTGCTAAGGCATACAATAAGAAGGAAGGATAAGTCCATCCATGAATTTGTGAAGAAGAAAAAATAAATTCATGTTAGTTTTGCTGTCACACCTCAAACTGCAGAAGTTATGCCACAGTGCATGATACATGCTTAGTTAAGATTGGAGAGGCATGAAATGTACGGGTAGAAGACATGAACAGAAACATGTTCTAATTGATGGTAATCAGGTTCTGTACTATCCATGGTTTTAGGCATCCACTGGGGGTCTTGGAACTATGTTCTAAGGATAAGCGGGTACTGCTGTACAAGATGGCAGGGAACAAGGCCAAAGATGGATCCTGCAGCTCAGGCCAAACTGGAGGATGTGAGCCTGGTATTCAGTTAGAGTGGGCAAGCCCGTGTGGCCATTCAGAGATCCAAACCTGTTAGGGGCTAAGGCTAAGGGATGGTCCAGGTAAGTGGATTTGAGAGTCCTGGTAGCTTGCACTGATACACTTCATAGGACTGAGCTTAGGATGAGTTCCTTGTGTCTCACTACCTTTTACAGCAGTTTTCCTGGCAGATAAGGATTAATAGGTATATGCTCTTCCCCAGATTGGGGATGGTTTTGGTAACAACTGGCGAGTGTGCCTGAGTTTCCCAAGTAACCCCCAAAGTCCTTTACAGGGATCTAATACTCAGCAATCTAAACAATAAAAGGTTGTTTTAGTACAAGGAGGATAAATAATCCTTGACATTCATTAGCAGGTTAGCATTAATATCAGGCAAATACTTAATCCCCCTTTACCTCTTATCCACTTTCTACTTGGCACTCTATCTATCAGACAAAGCTAGGATGATTCTGAGTGTTGGGGAAACATGAATGGGGGCTGACTCTGTGTGTGAGACTTTCTTCTATTAAGTTGGAATCAATTTCAGGTAATTGTTGATTCGGAATTCTTTGTCATCACCCGCCCTGGAAGAATGGAAATGTGATTTCAAGCACTGTATCCACTTATAAAATTATACCATAACTACAACCTTATTTTAGTTAGCAAAAACAATAGGGTTGCCATTTATTGAAGAGAGGTGAGCTGGAGAGGAAGTGATGAATTTAATTTTGAACACATTTTAAGTGAGGTGCTACTATGAAGCCAAGAAGTTCAGGTGAAAATGAGCTCTGGAGAAAGTGTATGGGCTAGAGTTGTGGACTTAGAAATCCTGGGCACAAAGTGCGCACAGCCAAAATAATTAAAATCAGCATGCGTGGAGCAGAGATAGGGGAAGCAGAGTGGGGTTTACCTGGAGATGACACCTGGAAAGGGAGGGGGAGGGCAGCTAAGGGAGTCTCATAGGCACTGCTGAAATAGTTGTGATTAGGATGGACATTTGTTAAACATCTACTATTTGTCAAACACTCTGTTAACCATTTAATGTAAGTTTTTGAATTTGAACCCTTTTTCAGATGAAGACACTGCCTAAGGTTGCATAGCTCTGGTAAATGGGTACAGCTGACGGCAGTTCTGGGGAACCTGACCTGAAAGGGCTTGCTTTAACCAATATAATATATTGCCTGTGAAGCTCACGGGGAGGAGGAGGGTGTGTAGACTTCGAATGGGGCCCTAAATTAGAATTAAAGATTCTATGAGGAATGTGCACACTAGATAAATTGAAATTTTGTGAAGTTTTCCTGACAAGACAGAATGTAAGCAAATAATAAGTCTGGATGAAGTGTAATCAGTAGTATGATTCATGAATAAATGTACTGGTTGAAAGGAGGGTGTGGTATACTAGAAAAAGGGTTAGCCTGAGAGTTTAGAGTATTGTGCCTTTAAATTAGCTGTAAGACCTTGGGCAAATCACGTAACTACTAGTATTCATTTTCCTCATCTGATAAATCAAGGAGTTTGATTAGGTGCTTTTTAATGGTTTCTGTCTTCTGTAAGCTTTAATTTTTCAACAATAAAATGCCAATATGCCCATATTATATAGTCATTTGTTTTTACAGAGCTTACTTTCTATTTTTCCAGGTGGAATGTAATATCCTTGAGGTTAGGGGTAGCATATACTAAGCAGGAAATAAGCTGTACAGAGAAAAGACCCTTTTGGGGTCAGAGGAAGGTAAATTATCTGCTTCCAGGGTATGTGGGCAAGAACTCACAGAAAAGAGGGGCTTCTGCTGGTCCCTGGAGACCTCACTCACAGCGAGTGAATGAAGACAGAGAAGCTCGGAGGTTAAGAGAAGGGAAATTGACGGCACTCATATTAGAGAGTCTCAGTCACCTCTGTAAGTTGGAGGCGATGTCTCTTGCTGGGAGGAAGTACCATAAAGGAGCACTGGAGAGAATTAAAGACGTGAATAAAAACTAGAGCAGCTGTGAGTTTCAACAGCATGACTTTGTAGTAGAAACAATTAGCAGTGTTCTGTGATTGTTTCCAGCAATAATAAGTATGCATAACTTAGATGTGAAAGTTGAGAATTCAAATGTCGATAGTTACCTAGGGAGGTGAGAAACATTAGGGTACCAGTGACATTACTGTTGAAATGGCCAACTCTGGTGTCAATGCTGTTTAGGGTAGCAAATGAAGTCATAAACTAAGGGAACTGAGGACTAAATTGAGGAATCAGGAAGCGAATAAGAGATTCCAGATCAGAATAACAGAAATGTTCAGTCAAACTGATTGATAAAGATGCTGTGGTCAGAGAGACCACAATCCTTGGCCTACTTTAATCACTACCTTCTTGATACCAAGTGGTATCAATGAGTTAATGATTAAAGTAGTTCAGCTATAACAGTTAGGAATATGGGATGTATGTAATTATGATGTTATAAAAGGGTCATCTGTTGAGCCCACTATGATGGAGCTGAAGACTAGGAACTGGTGTTTGAGGAAAGTAGGAAAGAGATCTAGAGTTTAGAAGATAGTTGAGAAAATAATCTTATGGACACTGAAAGTAAAACAAAACATGGATACAAGCAGGAGTCTGAGAAGAAAGAAATGGTTGGAGAACTTTTATTCTGGGGAAGTAAGAAGAAGCAGCCAATTCAGGAGTTTCTAAGTTGAATGTTACAATGAAGGGGATGTGTGTGCCCGCCTGTATCTGAGTGAGAGGGTAAGAGAGGGAAAGAGAAGGAGGGAGAGAGAGAAATGGGAGTGGGGATGGAGAGAAAGAGAGAGGCAAAATTCAAAAATAGACATACTAAACACATCTCAGACCTCATCTTTATATGGAAAAGTTAAGAACTTCTGAAGTACCTGGCTTCATGCAAGGGTAGAACAAAATAAAACAATAATAACAAAAACAAACAAAAAGCAAAACCCTGTAATATCCTTGAGGTTAGGGGTAGCATATACTAAGCAGGAAATAAGCTGTACAGAGAAAAGACCCTTCTGGGGTCAAAGGAAGATAAATTATCTGCTTCCAGGGTATGTGGGCAAGAACTCACAGAAAAGAGGGACTTCTGCTGGTCCCCTCTAGAGTTTAGAAAATGGGCAGTCGCTGTAAGGAAATTTTTAAAGGTGTGGGGTTCCTGAAGCCAAAGGTATCCTTTATGACTTGGATACACTGTATGTCCTTAACATCTATTTCGAATCAATTTTAAGAATTTCCTAAGCATAACAGGCTTGGTCTTAGCATTTAAATTCAACCACATTTTTATATTTGTGTAAGTATTTCTGCAAATAATACATTTATCCAAACCTATAGACACTTTTATTCTTATCTTCCACAGTTGCAGATTATACTTTAAAAAGTTAACATTTTAAGCTTGACAACGTATCTTCTATATTTCACATCAAGTAAATCCCATGAATTTATTGTAAAAAGCTCCAGTGAATTATATAAAGTCAGACAGTGTAGGGAGTATGCAATATGGTGTGATGAAAATATTTGTATAGTATTACACAGATTATACAACACTTTCACTAATGGCTCTCATCTAATACTCAACAATACTAACTATGAGGCAGGCATTAATACTACCCCCCTTCACAGAAAGGGGAACTTAAGCTTAAAGAAGTTTAGTGACTATGTAGTCATGCTGGTAAACAAGTGATGAAGTTAAGGCTTGATTTTGGTTTTCCAGTTTCATACATGTGCTCATTACACTGTATTTTATTAAGTGTGCTGATTTCTGCATATTCTGTTTTGCTTCAAAAAGAATCTGAGGTGGCTGACATCTGACCTCGTTTCCCACGTAGCAGAAAAATGCGAACTCCAGACAAAATTATTAAGTATTAATTGATTATTGTCTCCGTGGGTAAATTTTATCAACATATTTTTTGAAACTCTAAAATTTTAAAGATAATTTTAATCTACCATTTGGTTATAACTACATCTTAACATTTGATCTTCAGGCACTTATCTTTTGAAACACAACTGAATTCTGGATTTAAATAATCCAAAAGTAACATAGGAACATTGAGCACTGTGATAAAATTAAGTCAGTTTCATTGCAAGGAAAGAGCATCACTGACCTAGGCTACTAAAAGAAAATCTGCATCATTAAATGTACATAAAGAGGTACGTTAAAAAGTGGATAATAAAATCTAACTCTAAGGCTCATTATTTAAAAATTTCCCCTAAAATCTAAACTTCAGTTTAAGAAATCCGTCAATTTAATCCTTAGTGTCCTCAATATCTGTGGCTGTAGGGTGTATGCATGGAGGTGGATGGATTGCTCCAGCTTCTCTCCCCTTCTTAGTATTCTTTAGACTTACACTCTGTCTTCTCCCTTTATCCTTCCTCCTCTTCAAGAAACCTTTCCTCCTTTTCCTCATATCTCTTGTCATCATCTTAATGTATCTAGTGTTAGTAGAGGGATTACAATAAATGTATGAAAATAAGATCACTGCCAGGAAGAGTGGCTCATGCCTGTAATCCCAGCACTTTGGGAGGCCAAGGCAGGACAATCACTTAAACCCAGGAGTTCAAGACCAGCTTGGGAAACAGTGAGATCTCATTAAAAAAAAAAATTGCTGGGTGTGGTGGTATGTGCCTGAGGTCCTAGTTACTTGGAGTCTGAGGTGGAAGGATCGCTTGAGCCCAGGAGGCTGAGGCTACTATACACCAGCTTGGGTGATAGAGTGAGACCCTGTTTAAAAAAAAAAAAAAAAAAGAGAAAATAAGATCATGACAAAGGTTGAAGTGATACATGTCTGTTCAAATTAAATGACATGGGGATGATATATTGTCATCAGAGTTTAAAAGAAAGAGATTTATTTATGCCAAAATGAGAAAAATTACATTAATTTATAAAAACAAAGTTGTTATATATAAAGTATCACAAGAATGCAAAACACTATGGAAAGATCATCAAAAACAGGAAAGTCTGAGAAACTGTCAGAGCCAAGAGGAGCCTGAGAAATGACTACTGAATTTAAAGGGATATCCACAATGAGATTCTAGAATAGAACTAAGTGCATTAGGGAACATCACACATTGTATACCTGTATCAAAATATTATATGTACCCTCAAAATAGGTACAAGTATTATATATCAAGAAAAAAATTTTAAAAAGAAAAAGGATATTAGGTAAAAATTAAAGAATTCTGAATAAGCATAGACTTTAGTTAATAATTATTTGCCAAAATTGGCTTATCAATTGTTACAAATGTACCTTACCAATATATTTAAGATGTCAATACTAGAGGAAAAATAGGTTCTATTTTGTATGGGAACTCTGTATTATCTTTGCAACTTTTCTGGAAATATAAAACTATTCTCAAACAAAAAGTTTATTTTAAAAAATTGTGGAAATTGATCCTAGGCAGCTTGTTAAAACATTAGTTGTTAGACATCTGCTAGAAAATGCACTATTTAGTTCAAGAGCTCCCAGAAGCTTTACAATGATGGGAAAACCCGAAAAAGCTTTCTTGACAGAAAAGTACACTCCTCTAAAGGTTCAGGTCAGTTGCAAGTAATGATACAATATTTTGTCAATAATTAAAATGCTATAAGTACATTTATAAGAATCTTTTTCAATAGCAACAGTTGTTCATAGTAACTTTCTCCTGAACTTTTACCCCCAGAAGGTTAGCATTCAGGAAGCTCAGCTGCTGTCTAACAAACTTAATTAATCAAAAAGTCATTTCCGAGCTGTAACTATGAGTAAAAGCGCTTCAAGTGTGCTAGCAAGCCTACAAGTTAATCAAAATGCTAATGCAGTACAAATTAAAGTTGTGATTAACATTTCACAGTAGCTGCTTAAGTGAATTGATCACACAAATGGGTTAAGCATTACTCATTTCCTACAGCTCCAACCGGGAAAAGGGTTGTTATGTGGGTATGAGGAGAGGAGCAGGGGGTAGAAGGATCCTTCATAATAGCATCATATCATCAATAAACCACCACCAAATTGTTATACAAAAGCTTACAGGTAAAGTCACCCAGGGGGAAAACAGCCTTCCAAATTATATTATAGTCCTTGAAGGGAGATTGGCTATAAATCCACAAGAGTAAGTAAAGGTGTTTAACACCTCAAAATCCACACATTTGTCTTAGTTTTGGGAAAACTAAATGCATCAGCTCTGTATCCTTCCCTAGCAGAGAATGGTGCTTTGTTTTAGGTGGTGTTTTGGGTGTTCGACTGTGGAGATAAAATATAGCTTGGATTATCTAGGACTAGGATTCTGCACCATTGTGTGGTCCTTTGCATTTGGAAGAATAACCATTCAGGATTAAGTTCATTTAGAACTATTTGTTTTTAAATAGTCATCCATTAATACAGCTTCATCAGGTTCTTATGGCAGAATATGAACTCCTGGCAGTCTGGCCAGCCTGAATTAGACTTCACCCTCATCTCTATGAAATTGATAAAGTCACACTAATATTTACAATAAATAAACTACATTTGTTTGTAGATAATTCAGATTTGGCAGAAAATCTTAAAAACATCGTAAGACTCTACAAACAAAAAATCTTTCTCCAGTCTTTCCTGTAAAAGAACTAAAAAGAAAAAAGTGAAATATTGATTTGCCTATGACATAGAGATCTATATACCCCAAGCATTGTACTCAAGTCACCTTAACAGTGTCATTATAGTTAATATGTTTCCAGCATACTTTAGATGATACAAAAGACCCCAAATGTATGCTTATAGTATTAATGCTCATAGTTCCTTGAAACATATCCACAAATTATTTACTTATAATCTACCCATCTTTCTTTCTTTTTTTTTTTTTTTTTGAGACAGAGTCTCGCTCTGTCGCCCAGGCTGGAGTGCAGTGGCGTGATCTCGGCTCACTGCAAGCTCCGCCTCCCGGGTTCACGCCATTTTCCTGCCTCAGTCTCCCAAGTAGCTGGGACTACAGGCACCCGCCACCACGCCCGGCTAATTTTTTGTATTTTTAGTACAGACAGGGTTTCACCGTGTTAGCCAGGATGGTCTCGATCTCCTGACCTCGTGATCCGCCCGCCTCGGCCTCCCAAAGTGCTGGGATTACAAGCGTGAGCCACCACACCCGGCCTAATCTACCCATCTTTTTCTCAAAATGATTAGAAGCTTTCTGAAGCTTCTTGTGCAGTACTGTCTATTTAAAGAGAATGTTTTCTTGGTCTAATTATAAGCTGCAAAAAAAATCTGAAAAGATTCTACAAAAATACACGAAAGACTTTATCTACCATTTGCTATATCAAAACATTTCGTACAAGTATTGCATTAAGGATTTGACCAAGTACTTCTATCGTTAACTCAGCAATACCTGGACTATTTTCATTGCTAAATGTATTTAAACTCTGCAATTCTAAAACTCATTTGTTTAAATGACACTGACATTCTTTAATACATCACCAACACACTGAGTCCGTGCTTAGTGCATCTACATGTAAACACTCTGCTCCATGGCAATTCTACTTCCTGGCATCATAAAATATTCCTATGCTTTTTCATCTACTACAAATGAGAATCATTTGTTAATGAAAATATAGAACCAGCTTACAGTCATAATACCTTTCACTTAAAATAATTTTTAATGAAAAATACCCACATCGCTATATCTTCTTTTTCTTCCCTTATTCTTTCCTATTCTCAGACTCTACTGTGTGTATCCATAAATATACACACACATCTTTTTTTTTTTGATGGCATCTCACTCTGTCACCCATGCTGGAGTGCAGCAGCATGAATCATGGCTCACCACAGCCTCAAACTCCTGGGCTCCAATGATCCTCCTGCCTTAGCCTCCCAAGTAGCTGGGACTACAGGTGAGTGCCACTATGCCCAACTGATTTTTTTTATTTTTTGTAGATATGGGGTCTTACTTTGTTGTTGCCCAGGCTGTTCTCAAATTCCTGGCCTCAAGTGATCCTCCTGCCTCAGTCTCCCCCTGTTGGGATCACTGGTGTGAGCTACTGCACTTGGCTCATACATATCTTAAGGTTATCTGTCAATATACTTTAAAAAAATAGATTGAAGATAAAATGCATTTTCAGAATATCTGTGAATTATAGGAAAAATATAATACTAGCTATGTGAAATGTAATATGCTTTTAGCTTATCAGAAGTTGTTACAGAGATTAAGAGGTCAAATTATTGTTTTGAAGTCCCACCAATAAACTATTAAAGATTTGTTTTTGCAAATATAGGAAGGTTGTCTAAATGAAGAAAGGCATCTCCATACAATTCATATACTTCTTCCTGTTATTTATGCAGTTGATTAAAGTTATTTTTTTTTGGCTAGCACATATGACAATTGATAAAGCCTACTAGAACATTGTGACATTAATTGGAGTCTACATAGTATCTCACATGCAAAAGAGAAGAAAGACTGGAAACTCGGTAGATCAAAAAGACTTGTCTGCTCATTCCTATGGAGTAGTCATTCTTTTATTCCTTTTCTTTCTTAATAAACTTGCTTTCACTAAAAGAAAAAAAATACTTGGGTGTTAAGGAAAATAATATAAAATGAAAGCTCCCGTATTAAAGTTAGAGCCAAGACTATATAAAACAATGGAAACGTATCCACCGGAACGTAGCTCCTTAAAGGTCTTCCTTTCAGGCACACTGAATCACCCAGAATACTTTCAAAGCAGCTGTGCTGGCTACTTCCACTAGGGCAATGGAATATGAATTCAATCTATACTAACATTTACCTTGGAAGACAGATCTTTACATTCTTCCTCAATAGTAAAGAGGAGATATCTGCTATCTTTTGGGGGAATCGGTAGTTCCTTATCTTGAGGCAAGGTACCTCTAAGATTGCCTATTACTTCTAAAAGTTTGAAGTTTTCAAAAAGAACCAGTAGATGGACAAAGCTTGCTATTCAGGTGGCCCCATCAGTGGTGGTGGTGTTGGTGGTTAGACAGTGAAAGAAGCCAAAAAGCTAACCTAAGGAGGTAAACCTTAAAGTGAGAGAGGAACATAAAATGTGTGTGTGTGTGTGTGTGTGTGTGTATGTGTGTATGTATATGTGTTTATTGTAGTACACCTATGCAGAAACTATTCTAGTGTGCATTTAA
Organism: Trachypithecus francoisi; assembly: GCF_009764315.1. Taxonomy (NCBI): domain Eukaryota; kingdom Metazoa; phylum Chordata; class Mammalia; order Primates; family Cercopithecidae; genus Trachypithecus; species Trachypithecus francoisi. Next base: position 44,172,902 of record NW_022681460.1, read on the forward strand.
CTTTTATTATAGAGTTATCTTATAATTATGATGTTATTCTTCCTTCTCCCTATGGATCAACAATCTGATCTTTCTCTCATTATTTTCAATTATTGTAGCTTTATGGGAGAATGTGAGGAAACAAATGGTTAATTCATTAGTTTATATAGCATAATATAAAAACTTGAGAAGATGCATAAGCAGTTGATACAAAAAAGGCAAACACTCGACCAACTGGGCACTGTAGAGCGATACAATAAAGCAGTTACAAATATTCAATCATATTAACAAGTCCCTCTTAGAAACTGGTTAAAGTAATTATAGGCAGACTGTTGAAAAGGGAACCAGAGTAATTAAAAGGAGGTGATTTAAGCATACATTGAAAAACAGGGATTAAAAATATTATTCAAGGTCTAATGTGAATTCTTGGTTAAAAAATGTAGAAATTTCTGTGAAGTTCTCAAATTTTAAAATAAATTCTCACTAGATCGTGTGTACAATTTTAAAATCCATCAATATAGGACAAAGGGAACACAGTGAAATACATTTTTATGGTATATCCAACCTGTGCTATAGGCTGTTTTTGCCTTCTGATGTGATTTTGGGAAAGTTACTTAGTCTTCATCTGTAAAATGAGAATAATCATTGTACTGCTTCACTAGACTATTGTAGAAAATGGGTCAATTACATGCAAAGCAAGTACAACAAACAGGGCCTGATACAAAGAAAGCCCTCAATAAATGTTCATCATTACCACCACTGTCATGACGTTTGCCTTATGGCCCATCATTAAATAGTTATTATTTTTTTTCTTTTTTGGTAGGAGATACAGGGATGGTATACAGTTCTCCAGATATTCTGGTATAATCTGGTATTTAACATACATTAATTCCAATTTAAATTTGCAAGCATAGGTTTCTAGAAATCTTTCTAATCAGTGTACACTGTCACAGTTCTCTATGTGCATGTGTATGTGAGATGTTGTTTTCCTTTCACGAATTAACATCGTTTTTCTTGTAGTCTTTAAGGATACTGCTGCTCATTTGCTGTGGAGCCAGAGGAGGAGGGGAGAGGCTTGGAAGACACCGACATGAACAAGTTGAAATCATCACAGAAGGATAAAGTTCGTCAGTTTATGATCTTCACACAATCTAGTGAAAAGAACCTCAGTAAGTTGTCTATCTCAAAATGACTGGAAGTTTGATGTTGTAACAGATAATTTTTTCCAAAATCCTGAACTTTATATACAAGAGAGTGTAAAAGGATCACTGGACAGGAAGAAGTTAGAACAACTGTACAACAGATACAAAGATCCTCAACATGAGAATAAAATTGGAATAGATGGTATATAGCATTTCTGTGATGGCCTGGCACTCAATCCAGCCAGCATTAGTGTGTTGATTATTGCATGGAAGTTCAGAGCAGCAACACAGTGTGAGTTCTCCAAACAGGAGTTCATGGATGGCATGGCAGAATTAGGATGTGACAGCATAGAAAAACTAAAGGCTGGGCGGGTCCTGGCCAGGCCGACCCGAGTGCCAGTGGCGGAGGCTGCAGTGGAGCCAGTACAGGCTGCAGTGGCTTAGGCTGTGGCGGGAGAGTCATGTCAGAGCCACAGCCGCGGGGCGCAGAGCGCGATCTCTACCGGGACACGTGGGTGCGATACCTGGGCTATGCCAATAAGGTGGGCGAGGCTTTCCGCTCTCTTGTGCCAGCGGCGGTGGTGTGGCTGAGCTATGGCGTGGCCAGCTCCTACGTGCTGCCGGATGCCATTGACAAAGGCAAGAAGGCTGGAGAGGTGCTGAGCCCCGAAGCAGGCCGCAGCGCCAGGGTGACCGTAGCTGTGGTGGACACCTTTGTATGGCAGGCTCTGGCCTCTGTGGCCATTCCGGGCTTCACCATCAACCGCGTGTGTGCCGCCTCTCTCTATGTCCTGAGCACTGCCACCCGCTGGCCCCTGGCTGTCCGCAAGTGGACCACCACTGCGCTTGGGCTGTTGACCATCCCCATCATTATCCACCCCATTGACAGGTCAGTGGATTTCCTCCTGGACTCCAGCCTGTGCAAGCTCTACCCATCAGTCGGGAAGCCCAGCTCCTCCTGATCACACGCTGGTACCTGGCCTGTGCATCAGCCTCCTCCTGCTTCATGTCACCCTCCCACTCCTGCCAGGGGATGTGGACGCCTGGTTCCCTGGGGTCCAAAGACCCTGGCACCTGAGTGGGTTTGAGCCGGACAGAAGCTTAGAGACAAAGGCTTCAAGAAGCAGTGGCTGCAGAGTCACAGACGGGCAGGACCTGAACCCTGTCTGCTTCCCCTTAATCCATGAGGCTGAGTGGAAGTGGACCCTGGGTGGGCCCAGCCCTGTCTTTTTCAGGAAAACCACTGCTCAGTGAAATAAAAGAGGACACAAACAAAAGGAAGAACATACCATGCTCATGGATAGGAAGAATCAATATTGTGAAAATGGCCATACTGCCCAAGGTTATTTATAGATTCAATGCCATCCCCATCAAGCTACCAATGACTTTCTTCACAGAATTGGAAAAAACTGCTTTAAAGTTCATATGGAACCAAAAAAGAGCCCGCATTGCCAAGACAATCCTAAGTCAAAAGGACAAAGCTGGAGGCATCACGCTACCTGACTTCAACTATACTACAAGGCTACAGTAACCAAAACAGCATGATACTGGTACCAAAACAGAGATATAGACCAATGGAACAGAACAGAGTCCTCAGAAATAATACCACACATCTACAGCCATCTGATCTTTGACAAACCTGAGAGAAACAAGAAATGGGGAAAGGATTCCCTATTTAATAAATGGTGCTGGGAAAATTGGCTAGCCTAAGTAGAAAGCTGAAACTGGATCCTTTCCTTACTCCTTATACGAAGATTAATTCAAGGTGGATTAGAGACTTAAATGTTAGATCTAATACCATAAAAACCCTAGAAGAAAACCTAGGTAGTACCATTCAGGACATAGGCATGGGCAAGGACTTCATGTCTAAAACACCAAAAGCAATGGCAGCAAAAGCCAAAATTGACAAATGGGATGTAATTAAACTAAAGAGCTTCTGCACAGCAAAAGAAACTACCACCAGAGTGAACAGACAACCTACAGAATGGGAGAAAATTTTTGCAATCTACTCATCTGACAAAGGGCTAATATCCAGAATCTACAAAGAACTCAAACAAATATACAAGAAAAAAACAAACAACCCCATCAAAAAGTGGGCAAAGGATATGAACAGACATTTTTCAAAAGAAGACATTCATACAGCCAACAGACACATGAAAAAATGCTCATCATCACTCGCCATCAGAGAAATGCAAATCAAAACCACAATGAGATATCATCTCACACCAGTTAGAATGGCAATCATTAAAAAGTCAGGAAACAACAGGTGTTGGAGAGGATGTGGAGAAATAGGAACACTTTTACACTGTTGGTGGAATTGTAAACTAGTTCAACCATTATGGAAAACAGTATGGCAATTCCTCAAGGATCTAGAACTAGATGTACCATATGACCCAGCCATCCCACTACTGGGTATATACCCAAAGGATTATAAATTATTCTACTACAAAGACACATGCACACGTATGTTTATTGCGGCACTATTCACAATAGCAAAGACTTGGAATCAACCCAAATGTCCATCTGTGACAGACTGGATTAAGAAAATTTGGCACATATACACCATGGAATACTATGCAGCCATAAAAAAAGGATGAGTTTGCGTCCTTTGTAGGGACATGGATGCAGCTGGAAACCATCATTCTTAGCAAACTATCACAAGAACAGAAAACCAAACACTGCATGTTCTCACTCATAGGTGGGAACTGAACAATGAGATCACTTGAACTCGGGAAGGGGAACATCACACACCGGGGCCTATCATGGGGAGGGGGGAGGGGGGAGGGATTGCATTGAGAGTTATACCTGATATAAATGACGAATTGATGGGTGCTGACAAGTTGATGGGTGCAGCACACCAACATGGCACAAGTATACATATGTAACAAATCTGCACGTTATGCACATGTACCCTAGAACTTAAAGTATAATAAAAAAAAAAAAAAAAAAGAAAAACTAAAGGCCCAGATACCCAAGATGGAACAAGAATGGAAAGAACCAGGACGATTTAAGGACTTTTACCAGGTTACTTTTAATTTTGCAAAGAATCCAGGACAAAAAGGAGTAGATCTATAAATGGCCACTGTCTACTGGAACTTACTGCTTAATAGAAGATTTAAATTCTTAGACTTATGGAATAAATTTTTGTTGGAACACCATAAACGATCAATAGCAAAAGACACTTGGAATCTTCTTTTAGACTTCACTACAGTGATTGCAGATCATGTGTCTAATTATGATAAAGAAAGAGCATGGCCTGTTCTTATTGATGACGTTGTGGAATTTGCACACCCTCAAATTGCTGGGACAAAAAGTACAACAGTGTAGCACTAAAGGAACCTTCTAGAATGTACATAGTCTGTACAATAAATACAACAGAAAATTGCACAATTTCTGCTGGCTGGACTGAACTAAAGGTCAATTCTCACAATTCAGACTGAGGGTTGGGACAAAACTTTAAGGATACATCTTGGACCATATCGTATTTCATTCTTCTAATGGTGGTTTGGGCTTGTCTTCTAGTCTGGGACGCTCTAAACACTTATAATTCCAACATTGTGGATTTCATCTTGTATCTGTGGACCATCCTACTTTATTCTCGCGTAAGTCCTAGAAGCTTTATGGTGATTATTTTGAGGTTTCCATTCTCACATAAAGCACAATGCTGTCTTCATTAGAAAACAGGTGGCATAAGAATTAAACATATGAACATCACAAAACAATTTATAAGAACTGTTTAAACATATGCTTTGGGCTAATTGCAAAGACTATGCTAATAGCACTTCCAATAAGGGTGATATATTTAAGTATACTGGATCTAGAATGGTATTTTGGTTTGGGGGGAATTTTTTTTTTTCCTGGCAAATCACGTAAGTTGTTGATGTGACTAGAGTATCTGATGAAAAAACAACGCCAGAATAACCAACATGAAAATTTTTTAGGATAACTTGGTGCCTACCTGAAAAATGTATTGTGTTTCAGACTCTTGATTTCAAAAGGTTCACAGATCTAGTCTGAGCTTACCTTACCTATGTTTATATATAGTTGTCCTACGGGGAGCTTTTATTTAGAAAATGTCTGCATAATGTAAGATTCTACTCCTGTCCACATTATGCACTACATAATTGGACTTCTTATGCTTTTGAAATGCTTATCTGCCTGTCACATAAGTTAAACTATTTAATTTGTTCTGAATGTTTTGGATTGCTACACAACACAATATTCTAAATTTAGGCATGAGGGTTTATGTTTTGTTTTGTTTTTACTTTTTTTTTGTCATTGCACTATGGAACACAAATGAAATTCTCTTAATTTATAAGAAGACAGTAGGAGTTAAATTTTGAAAATGGTTGTGATGAGCCATGAAGTTCAATCTTTATAATGTAAGTACTGCTCTTTCAGACAAATAGTCCATTTTTGATGACTTCTTATTTTGTTGAAATTGCTTTAACTGCTAATCACTGTGGTTGCCAAATATTTACTTCAGGAGCAAAGATTTTCAAACAAGCATACACGATGCAAAATACCAATCTGGCTTCTAGTCTGTTTACTCTTTTTGTTTCATTCAGATTAGCTCAGTTTTCTCATGAAAGCAGAATGCTATCTTGTGTGTGTGTGTGTATATATATGTATGTATATTTTATTACAAGACCCATGAGCTGCTTTTATGCTGAAAATGGTCATTTCTCTGTTCACTTACTGACACTCAAAGAAGGGTTCTTTGCTTTCTAAACATTTCCGTAAGGCAGGCTAGAAATGTAATACTTCAAATGTTAGATGATTATAGTCTTTTGATAAGAATAGATTCTGCTTGGTATATCCAGGCACTCTCTAAGGTCTAGGGTTGATATTAACAAAGGAATGTACTTTAGAATAGCAGTACATTTTATGCAAATATGGAAATTATTTTAAGAAACAATGACATATTAAAACTGCTTTTCATTTACATGATTTTGAAATAGACTAGAAAGCTTTTCCTATAGACATATTAATATTTCAATCATAACTTTAATTCAAGAATATAGTTTTACCAAAAGAAAAATTTGAAAATTTATATTCAGGCTACTGGAATTGGTTATTAAAAGCAAAAGGAAAAAGAAGAATCTTGCTGCTTTCGGTATTACCTGATTTCATTTTTATAAATATAGAGGAATTTTAATTATAAAAAATTTTTAAAAGATATGTGTCTATATACGTATATGTACTGTTTTGTTTCCTGTCTTGAAGATTTTAAGTTATGGTTATTGTTTTCAGACTGATTAATTCACATATGCTGTGTTTTGAAATAAGATCCCATTAGCTGTTTTTTTTTTTTTTTTTTCAATATAAAGTGTTTTCTTTAAAAATCTGATATTGGTTCATGGCCTAGTGCCTTGGATTTCACATATTTTTCTTTTTAAATGCAAAACTTTTTCAACAGAATAGTGTTTGTCATCAGGTTAGTACTAAACATTTATAATTACTGTATAATTATAAACAAAATTACATAAAAGCTTTGAATATAGTTACGGAGCATTAAAGTTAAGGTTGTTCACTATGATGGCATCTTAGAATTAAACAAAACTTTTACTAGGGCTGAAAAAAAAAGAATATTGCTGCTAAAGTCCTTTAAAATAAATCTTTTTTTTTTTTTTGAGACGGAGTCTCCCTCTGTCACCCAGGCTGGAGTGCTGTGGCCAGATCTCAGCTCACTGCAAGCTCCGCCTCCCGGGTTCACGCCATTCTCCTGCCTCAGCCTCCCGGTAGCTGGGACTACAGGCGCCGCCACCTCGCCTGGCTAGTTTTTGTAGTTTTTAGTAGAGACGGGGTTCACCGTGTTAGCCAGGAAGGTCTCGATCTCCTGACCTCGTGATCCGCCCGTCTCGGCCTCCCAAAGTGCTGGGATTACAGGCTTGAGCCACCGCGCCCGGCCTAAAATAAATCTTAAAATACCTACAAGTGTTTTGATCTAAAATAAATCTCAAAATATACACAAGTGTTTTGATCTGTTAAAATGTAGGCTGCAGGCTTGATAACATGACCTGAAGGGCAAATCTAGCCTCTATGACTTCTGAAAAAATACTTTCCCAAATTAACTCAGTAAATTGACAGCACAATTAAACTTGGAAACACACAAACACACAGCCTTCTGCTTCTCAGATCACTGAGTTCAGGCTCCATAAGCCATGGTTTCTCTTTTGGCATAACACATATGAAAGTTCAATTACTGGGAAGTTTAGAAGTACATACCACATATAGGAAGTAGTGAGAGTGACCGAGATAAAAACACATATTCTTATACTATTTGGGTTAGTATTGTATTTAGATGTGTTTCATTTAACTTGCAGACTGGTGGCGCTTCTTAGAAAGGATCAGAGATATCAGAGCAAGAATAAAAGTCCTGGAATCTCCATTTGGTTTCAGCACAAATTGCCTCAACAAATCACCTTTAGCAGAGCTATTTAACTTCTCTGAAAACCAACTGCTTTGTTCTTTGATAAAAACAGCGTCAGGGCTAGGTGTGGTAGCTCACGCCTGTAATCCCAGGAGTTTGAGACAAGACTGGGCAACATGGCAAAACTCTATCTCTACAAAAAATACAAAAAAACTAGCCAGGCGTGGTGGCTTGCACCTGTAGTCTCAGCTACTCAGGAGCCTTGAGGCCCAGAAGTCAAGGGTGCAGTGAGCCAAGATGGTGTCACTGCACTCCAGCCTGCGAGACAGAGCAAGATCCTGTTGCCCAGGCAAAAACCAAAAATCAAAAATCAAAACCAACCAACCAAACAAAAACACACAAAAAAGGCAGAGAGGTACTCAAAACACTAGACATTTATCATTAGTTCTGGTTTTGTCACCAAATTTGAAAATTTAGGCAACTCACTTAAATTTTTGATACTTTTTACTTTTAATTTTTCCATAAGAGCTAACATGAAGCTTTTCTTTGGTATATCCAGCACAGAAAGGTTGTCATATCACTTACTACATTTTACAAATACATTTTATAGTTAATATGATCAAGAAGAGGATTTCAAAGGTAAAGGGCAAGGACAGTCAATTCCATAATTATGCAACTTACAAATTAGAATATTCTAAACAGATTTTAAAAATTGAGATATGCACAGTAATTTTAACATTTATTTTTGTTAAGGGGGATAGCAAAGGAAATGCTAGTAACAGTAAAATATTAAAAGTAAAAGACATTTTTGTCAAATATCTCAAACCAAAAAATGACACAAATGCCCTTGATACATAATTTGAAATGGGATAGGAGAAGCAAAGGCAGGCTGTATTGTAGACTCTGACTTCAAGCCAGGAGGAATAATTCTACTACAACTACGTTTTTCTTTCGTGAAAGACTACTAGAACATGAGTAGTCAAGACTACAGAGTTTTCATAACCTGGATGATGGTGCAAATAAAAGGTATGCTTCTATGAAATAAAGGGAATAGTTAAGTTACTATGATAAAGCAATGAAATACAAGAACTACTAAGAATGAAGATACTAAGACCTATTTCTGAGTCCTGAAATTTTTGTTTACTTTATAAACATTAACTAAAGCACTACTCTTCTAAGGTGTTAGCTTTACTCAGACACCAAAGGTTAAGTGACTTGCCTATGGCCTTATACTAAAATGGCAGCAGAGGAGAATTTACAGTCAGAACTGGTGGCAGATTCCCATCCACAGTTCACAAGATCATGCTGATGTCCCATGAGAGCGGTAGTATAACTTTCAATCAGTCAGCGGAGCCGCAAACTGCTTGAACCAGTACTTTCTTTTGTTTTTTTTTTTTTGAGATGGAGTCTCGCTCTGTTGCCCAGGCTGAAGTGCAGTGGCCGCATCTCAGCTCACTGCAAGCTCCGCCTCCCGGGTTCACGCCATTCTCCTGCCTCAGCCTCCCGAGTACCTGGGACTACAGGCGCCCGCCACCACACCTGGCTAATTTTTTGTATTTTTTTAGTAGAGACGGGGTTTCACCGGGTTAGCCAGGATGGTCTCGAGCTCCTGACCTCGTGATCCGCACGTCTCGGCCTCCAAAGTGCTCGGATTATAGGCTTGAGCCGCGGCGCCCGGCCTGAACCAGTACTTTCTAAGGCCAATAGTACCCGCGTATCAAATGAAAACAACAGGGTACAGAATTAGAACTGCCAATCAGTCATTCTCTCCAAGTTTCCCAGTGGCAACTCTAATATTCTTTCCTCTTTATGGCTTGTTTACTTTCATACAATTTTGTAGAGAAATTCCGAGAGTGAGAGGATTCAGAATATGAGCTGTTTTTTTTTTTTTTTTTGAATGGAGTCTCGCTCTGTCACCCAAGCTAGAGTGCAGCAGTGTGATCTTGGCTCACTGCAACCTCCGCCTCCCGGGTTCAAGCAGTTCTCAGCCTCAGCCTCCCGAGTAGCTGGGATTACAGGCACCCGCCACTACCCCCGGCTAATTTTTGTATTTTTAGTAGAGGTGGGATTAGCCTGGTCTTGAACTCCTGAACTCGTGATCCACCTGCCTTGGCTTCTCAAAGTGCTGGGATTACAGGCATGAGCCATGGCACCCAGCAGAAGCTGGTTTTCATCTCTTTACAATGCAGCTTATTTCCAGGTGGCTTCCGACAAGCCAAATCAAACATTTAAGATGGTCAAAACTAATGCTTATAACTTAAAATAGAGGAAAACTGCATACACAAATGTCTAATAACAGATAACTCACTAAATAAATTATGAAATTTTATATGAGGGAATATAGCATAGCCATTACAAATTATTCTTGAGAACAATATTTAATGCTATAAATTATTAGGCATTTATAAAATAACATATTTCTATAAGAAAAGAGTGTGTGTGTGTGTAAATTTACCAAGAAAAAGTCTCCAAAGAAAAAAAAGAACTGTACACAACTACTGCATTTTAGTTAGTATATGCTTTTTGCAAGAGAAAGGGTTGGTAATTCTAAAACTACATCACTGAATATTCTAGGATGGAGGAGCTAAATAAATATATCTTTATTAACAATACTGTGATACCTTATAGGTAGAAAGAGGAGTTAGAAAGAGGAGTTATTAATAAAAAAGGAGGAAGACTAAGTGAACCCTTTGGTCCTAGATTGAAATACAAGGTATAAGAATGATAAATATAGATGTTTTTACACACACATACACATGTCCATGAGAGGTAAATGGACATGCAAATAAATATAAATGTCTGTGTATACATACTTACATTTCCTTGTTTTGTACACAGAGAGGGCCTAGAAGCAAAGACTCCCAAGTAGCAGTGGAATGCAGCAAGTACCCAGATTTTCTATTTTTGAGACAGGGTTGTGCTCTGTCACCCAGGCTGGAGCACAGTGGCTTGATCATGGCTCATTGCAGCCTTGACCTCCTGGGTTCAAGCAATTCTCTCACCTTGGAACCCCCTACCGTCCACCACCACACCCAGCTAATTTTTAATTTTTTTTTTTGTGGAGATGGGGTCTTGGCCTCCCATCTTGGCCTCCCAAAGTGCTGAGATTAAAGGTATGAACTACTATGCTCAGTCCAGATTTTAGTTTCTACAACCATCTCTAATAAAAGGAACCAAGGTTCTTATAAAAAAAAAAAATGATTCCAAGGCTGGGGTAAGGACAGCACAAGATGCCAGATGCAAGGTAGCATTCAAGAAACACTGGGGTGAGTCTATACTTATATAAATAAATAACTGAATAAAGTAAATAAATGGGGAAGAAGGGAAGTTCTTCCTTATCATATAATTCCAAGAATGATTAAAATAGAAATTCACAATAGTAATTGTTCTGGGCAAATATCACAAATGGATGCTGCAAATAATGTTAAAAACTATGACAAGAAACAGAATATTTATATAATCTCAAAGTTATTTTCCAAAATATATTTATTAATTACAAAAAAAGAGTAACTGTAGTGAAGAAGGCTGGCAGACATCAACTCAACTGTATAAAGTCAATATCATTGCCACACACATCTGTCATAAGCCTCCTGATACGATACACTGAGGACAAACCATCACTGCTGTCATATTCTTGACAAAGAATACCACAAACTTAAATGTAATCATAACGGGCAAATCCAAACTGTGGGATAATCCATAAAATAGCTGCCTGGTACTCTTCACAAGTGCCAACAAAGACAAGAAGGCTAAGGCGACATGACAACTAAATGCAAAGTGGGATCCTGAATTGGATCATGGTACAGAGAGAGAAAGGGCAATTATTGGGATAAAATTCATATTGACAAAATTTGAATAGGTCTGTAGATTTGTTAATAGGACTGGACCAACACTGAATTAAGATGTTAACTTTTGGGGAGGTTGGGTAAAAGGTATAAGAAAATTTCATTGTAGTATTTTGCAAATACTTGTAAGCTTGAAATTATTTCAAAACAAAAGTCTAATTTAAAAAAATTAAAAATTCACTGAAAAAAAGAAAAGAGCCTCATATTCATGTGGGTGAAGGTATAATTACTATGAATGACTTTAATTTTAGTATGCTGCTTTTCCAATTACCTACAATGAAGTGTACTATTTTTCTCTTTAGATGCTATTTAGAAGGATCAACCATATTTAAGGAATATAAATATTATCCAGACTCTGTATATAAGGATATATATAGATATATATACTATATAAATATATATACTGTATATAAAAATATCTAATAGAGGCTAAAAAGTACCTGGCTGAATCCTTTTCCTTAAAAGTAAATATAGAAACAGACTCCTTTAAGACATTTCCTAGATTATTATCTAGTTTTTGAATCATTATTGACTGAGTGCTAAAAAAGAATCAATGAACTGATCACGCAATATAGGTTTTAGAAGTAATCTACATACAAAAATTATAACGTACAATCAAAATATCTGTAAATATAAAAATTTAATTTATCTTGCCATTTCTCTTCAACCCTTTCTGACCCCAGAGTTCATTAACAAGTCAGTGTTTGAGAGAGGAAAGGAAGTTATAGGAAACACAAATGAGTATCCAGGGCAACAGCTAAAACTTTAGGACCTTTAACCTTTGAGAAGTGTGACTAATAAGCAGTAGCAAATCACCTTCCTCAATAAGTAAACCATGTGTTAGTTACAAAAAGTGTAAAAACATGTTATATGTTTATTATAGCCTTACTTTCCTTCCAATTTTTGATAACTTGAGCTTACTCTATCTTTTTATAGTACTTCTAGTTTCTAAAACAATAAAATTGTTATTTTTGATAATAAAAACGCTTGAGGTTAATTTTAAAACATTCAAACATTTAAGAACAGCATAAAGAAGAAATTAAAAATCACCCCAATTCCTGCTACCCAGATATGGCTACTGTTAAACTTTTGGTGGACACCATTCTGGATCTCCTCTCTGGGTATATATTCATACATAGATATGGACATTCTACACAAAGTAGAGTTCATAAATGGAATTGTAATATTTTGTAGTATTCTAATAACTTGAGAGATACTTAGGTTATTTCTAAGCCTTAACTTTGCAAATCATTTCATAATGTATATTCTTGTATACATATTTATATAGACTAACTTACTCTACCTTTAAAGATCTTAAATCTTTTGAAAATTTTAAAAATGGGTTTTTATGAAAAAAAAGGTTTAAAAAACATGTCCGAAAAAGGTATAAAGTAGAAAATCAAAATCCTTTATAATTGCAATCCTTTAGGTATTCTTCCCCCACCAAAACCAGCTCCTCTGACAATCATCCCCCAGTAATGTTAGCTCCATGCTTCTAGTTGCTATGGAGAAAAGCCTTGAAATCATCTTTGGTTCCTTGCTTCCCTAAAAACCCTTGTTCAATTCATTAGAAGAGTCTGTTAGTTCTCCTTAGACAAATATTTAGTATCTGACCAATTTTCATCAACCTCACCCATTACTAACTTGATCAAACCACCATCATTTTATTGTCTAGCACTAGAGCACTTAAGGTATAAAAAGGTCATTGATGTGGTTTCAGATTCCACATTGCAACTAACCTTCAAGAAATATCGCTTGTCAGGTTCTAGTGTAGCATTAAAGAAGAATACCCACAATTATCTGAAAAGGCTATAAAAATACTCTTCTCTTTTTAAACTGCTTACCTCTCAAGGCTGGATTTTTTTTCATATACTTCAACTAACACATCCTATTGCAATAGGCATTTTATGTTGATTGTAAAAGAAGATATATAAACCTAGTTGATATCTCATAAGTTGGATATTAAAGATACTTGCAAAATGTAAAAACTGCTATACTTCTCACTAATTTTTTTTTATTGTTTTAACCATCTCTTTCAACCTTTTTTACAATAAGCCTCCTGGATATTCCTTGAATATACCAAGTAATTTCCTACATTAAAACTTTCTTAGTGTTTGAATACACACCTGCAGAGACCCTATGGTTTACTCTCTTCTTTCATTTTTAGTTAAATGTTACCTTACCAGTGAGATAGTTCCTGAATACCATATTAAAAAACAGTACAGGCTGGGCGCGGTGGCTCAAGCCTGTAATCCCAGCACTTCAGGAGGCCAAGACGGACGGATCACAAGGTCAGGAGATCGAGACCATCCTGGCTAACCTGGTGAAACCCCGTCTCTACTAAAAAATACAAAAAAAAGCTAGCTGGGCGAGGTGGTGGGTGCCTGTAGTCCCAGCTACTTGGGAGGCTGAGGCAGGAGAATAGCGTAAACCCGGGAGGCGAAGCTTGCAGTGAGCTGAGATCCGGCCATTGCACTCCAGCCTGGGCAACAGAGCGAGACTCCATCTCAAAAAACAAACAAACAAACAAACAAAAAGTACAAAACATTACCCTCCATCTTTCTCTCTGTTTATTTATTTTACCATTCTTTATTTTTTTAAAGCAGTTATTTAAAAATACCAGTTATTACCTATTAATTTATATTCTAAATTAATTTATATTCTAAATTGTCTTACCAAACTTGACTGAAAGTCCATAATAGAAGGGACTCTTCTGTCTTGTTCATTATTATATGCTCAGTGCCTAGAAAAGTATCTGGCACATAGTTTGCCTTCAATATGTTTTAATATAATGGGTGACTAAAAATGTCATCTTACTTCATTTATATTTGTTTTTACTTTGGAAATTCTTGGTATGATCAACCAGTTGTTTCTCAACAATGCTACCATAAAGTTGTTAAATGCAAGTACATTTTATCCTAAAACTAGAAAAAAGAGGGCAGGAATGATGGGAGAAAACACACATAGATATTAGAAGTGACTTTCATACCTGACATACTCTGAGAGCTTGGTCCAAGACTGTTTTGGTATCAGTGTCATAATCTGGGCAGGGTAGCATGGCTCGGCTGAGATGTGCCTGTAGTAGGAGATGTGCTTTGGTGTGAGGGCTGTCAAATGAATGAGGATTTAATTCAATGGGAAGACATTTTGCCAGTTCACTATTCATATGATCTTCATTGTGTCTCACGGGTAAATCTGTATATTCTTCTGCATCCTGAAAAAAAAAAAGCCCCACATGGCTGGATCAAAGTATAATAATCAATGTACTTCTTAGCTCTACTGACATTTAAAACATGGCTCAGAAAAATCATACAATAACCATATCCCTTAGAATTTTGCTTGTTCAATACTATCATTAATACATAAGCAATGTATTAGTGATAGTGAGTAATGTACAATCTATGTGAAATTCATGAATGTTCCTTTGTATTTACAGTCAACAAAAATAATAGAGTATTTACTAGGCATCACACACTATGCATGATACTGGGGTCACAGCAGTGAACCAGAAATTGAGAGTTCATCAGGGAAGGTAGATAAAAAAATTCTATAAAGTGTAATAAATGTTATGATACGGTAAAAGTACAGAGTGTTGAATGAAAATTCAGTTTGGGGGACCTTCTTATTTTAGAGGGCGAGGGAAAGCTTTCTGAAAAAGTGATGTTTAATTTAAGATCTTGTGAATGAATGGAAGAAATAAGACCGGGCTGGAGAAAGGGGCAAGGACAAGACTGGCAAGATGAGAAAAGGGTAAAGAGGAGAATTAACTTACTATTTATTGTAAACAATTAGATCACACACAGAGTCAGACTGTTCTGGAATGTTTTGATTTTCCATCTTAGATTTTTAGGGTACAGTAGTGAAAAGTAGTCTGCATGATATCAGTCAATAAGTGCCAATTGAACCTACAAGCGAAACTAGAACTGTTGTGTTAAAAAATAGACTGATCTATTTATTAGTGTTTGTTGTGAAACAAAAATCATATTTTCCAAATATGTAGTTATTTGAGATTGTCCATGGATGTTGATATGAATCCTACATCAGACACAGCATTAATTGGATATGTTAATATTCAAACAGGGGCTGGATTTATCCTCCTACTGCAACTGCCCCTTCCTCCAAAAAAAAAAAAAAAAGACAAAACCTATGAAACAGTGATCTTCAAGATGCTGAACACAGAACTATGAAAGACAATGATCCCTGATATATAGAAAATAAACTAGGTGAGCCTTAGCATTGCCTCAGCTTACTGCATGGAGAGTTACCATACTGTGGTGTAGTGAGAGGAAATTCAGGTACACCTGGAGGACTCCCTGTATTGAGGCGATGAAGACAGCCTTGCCTAAGTAGTGGAGAGTAATTAGCTCTACGACAAATATTACTCTAACCTGCCGAGCAAATTAAAAAAGCAACACCTAAAATGATCAAACAGCTTCCAAGTAAATTAACTGCATTCCAGAACAGAGCTCAAGAAGATTTATAGGAATACAAAAAATATAGTACTCAAGAAGGTGAAATTCACAATGTATGGCATCCAATTAAAGATTATCAACTATGCAAAAAAGCAGGAAAAGAGGATCTATAACAAGGAGAATAATCAGTCAATGAAAACTTAGGAGTGACATAGATCTTAGAATTAGCAGACAAAGAAAACAGTTGTTGCAACTGTATTTTACATATTTAAAAAGTTACTGACAACTACTCAATTCAAATTTCTAGAGATGAAAATTTCTAGAGACGAGATTTTTCATCTCAGACATTTTGTTTTTTATGAATTTTATTAATGGAAGAATACACATTGAAGAAGAAATTCATAAACTTAAAGACATTAATAGAAACTATTAAAAATGAAATACAAAGAGAAAAAAGAATTAAAAAAATCAACACAACATCAGTGAGTTGTGAGACAACCTCAAGTGGCCAAATGCACAGTGTGGAAGGAAGGGCAGAAAAAAATTTGAAGAAATAGTCACTGGAAAAGTTCTAATTTGATATAAACTATAAATCTATAGATTCAAGAAATTCAACAAACCTCAAAGAAAACTAAAGAAAATTATACAATCATAATTAATCACTACTGAATTGCTCAAAATCACTAATAAATAGAAAATATGAAAAGCAGCCAGAGGAAACACTATGTTACATACAGTGGAAGGAAGATAAGAAAGCAAGTTGCTCATCAGAAATAATGCCATAAGGCAACAGTGAAGCAACATCTTTAATTTACTGTAAGAAAAACAACGGTCGGGCCGAGAGCGGTGGCTCATGCCCGTAATCCCAGCACTTTGGGAGGCCGAGGTCCGCGGATCACGAGGTCAAGATTGAGACCATCCTGGCCAACATGGTGAAACCCCATCTCTACTAAAATTACAAAAATTAGCTGGGCATGGTCGCGCGCGCCTGTAGTCCCAGCTACTCAGGAGGCCCAGGCAGGAGAATCACTTGAACTCGGAAGGCAGAGGTTGCGGTGAGCCAAGATGGCGCCACTGCACTGCCCTCTGGAGACAGAGCAAGACTCCATCAAAAAAAAAAAAAAAAAAAAAAAACCTGAATAAATAAAAAAAGGAAAAGAAAAACAACTGTCAATCTAGAATGCTAAAATTCAGCGACAATAAATATTTCAGAAGTGAAGAATTTTCAAACATACAAAAACTGAAATAATTCAGCTGATGCGCTTAATGTTAAAGTTATTGTTCAGGCAGAAGACAAATTATACCAGATGAAATATGGCTCTACACAAAGAAATGAAGAGCACTAAAAGTGGTAATTTCATGGATAAATATGTAATAATTTGTTATTACTATTTTAATATCACTGAATACAAAATGATTGTTTAAACAAAAATAATAAATACACATTATGGAGTTTACAATACATGCAAAAGTAAGATATATGACACAATAGTATAACTTCTAGTAGAGGAGAAACAGAGGTATAATATTCTGAGGTTCTCTTATGATACATGAAGTCTTATAATATCATTTGAAGATAAACTGTGATGTTAAAAATGTACACCATAAATCCTAAAGCAATCACTAAAATAGCAAAATGCAAGAGTTATTTTAGTAACTCATCATAGAGGATAAGAAGTAACTAATCTACTCTCCAAGAACTAAAAACGGAACTAACTACCCCTTGACCAAGCAGCTCCAAAGGAAAAGAAATCATTGTATCAAAAAGGTATCTGTACTTGTATGTTTATTGTAGTACTATTCACAATAGCAATGTTATGGAATAAACCCAAGTGTCCATCAATGGATAACTGAATAGAGAAAATGTGGTATACGCCATGGAATACTATGCAGCCATAAGAAGAATGAAATTATGTCTTCTGCAGCAGTATGAATGGAGCTGGAGAACATGTAATCCCACATGTTCTCACATATAAGTGGGAGCTAGACAATGGGTATACACGGACACACATACACGCAGAATTAATAGACACTGGGGACTCCAAAAGGAAGAAGAGTGGGAGCGAGATAAGAATTGAAAAATTACTTATTGGGTACAATGCTCACTACTTGGGTGATGGGTACAATAGAAACCTACACTCCACCACACAATACATCCATGTAACACACCTGCACAAGTACCACCCTGAATCTATAAAAAATGTTTTAAAAATAAACAATTAATCCACATGAAGGTAAAAATAGAGAACAAAAATATAAAGAACATACTTCACATGGAGCATGTCTCTGGAAAACAAATAAGATTATATACTTAAACCTAAGCATATCAGCAGTCACATTAAATGTAAATGGTCTAAACAACTCCAGTCGAAGTCAGACATTATCTACATAATAAAGCATGACCCAACTAGAGTTGTCCCTTGGTATCTATGGAGGATTGGTTCCAGGACCCCCTGCAGATACTTAAATCCAGATATTCAAGTCTCATATAAAATGTGTAGTATTTGCATATAACTTACACATATCCTCCTGTATACTTTAAATCATCTCTAGATTACTTATAATACCCAATACAATGTAAATGCTATGTACATACTTGTTATACTGTATTGTCTGGGGAATAATGACAATAAAGAAAAGTCTATACATGTTCAGTACAAATGTAGCCATTTTTTGGTTTATGAATATTTTCGATCTGCAATTGATTGAATCTATGAATGCAGAACCCATAGACACAGAAGGCCAACTATATATGTTTGCCTACTACCAAACACACACTAATATACATATATAAATACATGTATGTATGTGTAGATATGTACAAATTAATGTGTATATAGAGAAAAATATGTTAAAAGTAAAGGAATAGAAAAAGATATACTATGCTAACAGTGGTTCAACAAAAGGCAGAGTGGCTACATTAATTTCAGACAAAGTAGATTTCAGAGCAAAGATTATCATCATGGATAAAGATGGTAACGTCATAACTATAAAGGAGTCAATCAGAAGGACATAACAATCTGAAACATTTATGTTCTGAATAACAGCTTCAAAATCCGTGAAAAAAAAAGTGTAGAAGTACATGGAGAAATAGAAAAAAAAAACCAGTATTGCTGAAGATATCAATACCTATCTTTCAATAATCACTAAAACAAGTCGAAAAAATCAGCAAGAATATAGAATTGAACAACACTGTAAACTAAGCTGACTTGATTGACATTTATAAAACACACAACCCAACAACAGTAGAATACATTTATTCTCAAGAACACAGAGACTATTTACTGAGATCGTATTAGCGGGCCATAAAAACAAATTTTAAGTGATACTTTGACTGCAAGAAAATTAAATGAGAAACCAATGACAGATCTCTGGAAAATCCCAAATATTTAGAAACTAAGTAGTACACCTCTAACTCATGATTGAAAGAAAAAATAAAACAGGAAATGAGAAAGTATTTTGCACATTCATGAATGAAAATAAAAACATAGTGTCTCAGATTTTGTGGGACAGCACTGGAACAGTACTTAGGAGGGATTTATAAAACTAAACATCTATATTAGAATTGAAGAAAGGTCTCAAATAAGTGACTTTTGTTTCCACCTTAAAAAACTAGAAAAAGAACAGTAAATTAAGTCCAAATAAGCAAAAGAAAGAATGAAAATTAAAGTGAAAATCATTGAAATAGGAAACAAATACAATAGAGAAAACAAATGAGGCCAAAAGCTGGTTTTTTAAGATCAACAACACTGATACTCCTCTAGCAAACAGATCAGGGAAAAAGGAGAGAAGACACACATCAATATCAAGTATAAGAGGAGTGACATAACTGCAGAATTTACAGATATTAAAATAATAATTAAAAAATAATATGAACAGCTTTATCCCTTTACCTATAAAAACCAAGATGAAACAGATAAACTGCTTGAAAGACACAAAACATTAAGAAGAAATAGAAAACTCAAGAAGAAATAACCTGAAAATCCTTACATGTATTAAAGAAATTCAATTTGTAGTAAAAATCTTCTGACACAGAAAACTCCATGCCCTGATAGCTTCCCTGGTGAATTCTATCAAACATTTAAGAAAGAATTAAAACCAATTCTATAAGAACTTTCCTGGAACATCAAAGAGAAAGAAATATTTCCCAACGAATTTGATGGCACCAGTTCTGTCTGTATGCCCAAACAAGATAATAACATTAAAGGACAAGAAAACCACAAAATATCTCTCATAAATGTAAAAATTCTAAACAAAATTTTAGCAAATTTAACAATATATAAATAGAATAATACATCATGACCAAATGAAGTTTATTCTGGGGATGCAGGATTGGTTACACACTCAAACATCAATAAATATAATTCATCTTATAAATAAACTTTAAAAGAAAAACCACATTATCTCAGTCATACAGAAAAAAAAATCAGACAAAGTTCAACATCCATGCCTAACAAAAACTCTCAGCAAACTAAAGAAGGTTACTTTTTCAACTTCATAAATGGCACTTCTTTTTTTTTTTTCATTTTTTTTTGAGACGGAGTCTTGCTCTGTCGCCCAGGCTGGAGTGCAGTGAGTGGCACCATCTCAGCTCATTGCAAGCTTCACTTCCCGGGTTCAAGCGATTCTCTTGCCTCAGCCTCTCAAGTAGCTGGGACTACAGGCACATGCCAGCACACCTGGCTAATTTTTTTATTTTTAGTAGAGACAGGGTTTCACTGTGTTAGCCAGAATGGTCTTGATCTCTTGACCTTGTGATCTATGAGTCTCAGCCTCCCAAAGTGCTGGGATTACAGGCATTGAGCCACAGCGCTGGCCATAAATGGCACTTCTGAGAAATCTATGGCTAACATTTAATAGTGACAGACTGAATGTTTCTCCCCTGAGATCAGGAACAAAACAGGGATTTCTGCTTTCACCACTACTACTAATTCTTCTCTTTTAAAAAAATACATATAGGGCCTCTGTCGCCCAGGCTGAAGTGTAGTGGCACAATCATAGCTCACTGTAGCCTCAAACTCCTGGGCTCATTATCCTCCCACCTTAGCCTCCAGAGTAGGCATGCACCACCATGCCTGGCTAATTAAAAAACATCTTTTTTGTAGACTTGGGATCTTATTATGTTGCCGAGGTGACCTTAAACTCCTTGCCTCAAGCAACCTGCCTTAGCCTTAGCCTCCCAAAGCGCAAACCACCATGTCTGGCCTGCTCTTACTATTTCTATTCACCGTTGTACCACAGGTTCTAGCCAGTGCAATCAGGCAAGAATAAGAAATAAAGGCATCTAGATTGGAAAGGAAGAAGTACAGTTATCTTTATTTGCAGACGACACAGCCATCAATGTAGAAAGTCCAATGATATCTACAAAATAAGTTTGGCAGGTGTGTAGGATACAAGATTAACATACAAAAATTGATTGTATTTTTCTGTATATTTGCAACCAACAATCAGAAATAAAAAAGGAATTCATGATAACATCATATATATGAAGTACACTTAGAGATGAATCTCATAAAAATATAAAAACCTGGACACTGAAAACAAAACACAACAAAAACACTGCTAAGAAAAAATAAAAAGGATCTAACTAAATGAAGAGTTATACCTTAATTCTCCCAAATTGATCTACAGATTTAATACAATTTCAATTGAAGCTGTAGCAGGCCCTATTTTGTGTGTGTTAGAAATTGACAAGTTGATTCTAAAATTCATATGGAAATGTAAAGGACCTAGAATAGCCAAACGCACTCAGGATAAAAAGACCAATGCTGAAGAGCTAGCACTGCATGGTTTTTTTTTTTTTTATAGTTTATGTATTTTAATAGCAAACTTACAGGAACAGCACACAAGACAGACAACATTAAAAACGTACTTGCACGTAGGACAACTCAGAAGAATACAGTGAATGGACAGAATCTACTGTATGATAAAAATGCAAAAACACCATTGCTGTCAATAAATTTACTTGTTTTAAAAAAATCTGAATCCTGGCATTGTCCAGAAAAATTTAACAAGTTTATTTATAATTATCACAAAGTTGAATTGCTGAAACTTGTTCACTGAAACATTTTGATTTGCATTACTACTTTATATTTCCATATTTATATTAAAAATTCACACACAAATAAAAATGGAAAAACTGCCAGTACCTAATTTCCTTCCCCTATTTTTTCATTCGCAATCATATACTTAGGTACCTTTTGATCCCATGGAAAAAAAAATCTAGCATTCAGAACTACCATAACAGGAAGAAGAAATTTTTTTCTGAGAATGAAGTATTTCCCATCATGATGGATTCTTAAGCATGTTCTCCACGAGCACTACATGACTTACAAAGCGACACTAAGCAAAAAAGTATATATTGGAATTGAACAAGGAGTCCCAAAATAACCTACATATACATGGGCAACTAATTTTTGACCAAGGCTCAAAGGCAAAGCAGAGGAGAATAGTCTTTTCAAGAAGTGGTAGTAGAATAACTGGGTATACATATGCCAAAAAAGAATAAACTTCAATCCGTATTTTATACCATAAAGAAATATTCACTCAAAATGTATCATAGACCTAAATATAAAATCTAAAATTTTAAAGCTTCCAGAAGAAAACATAGAACATCTTTGTTACCTAGAATTAGGAAAAAATTTCTTTGATTGGACAGTTAAAACATGACCCATACAAGGAAAAAAATGATAAAGTGAACATCACTAAAATTTAAAAGATATTGTTAAAATACTAAAAATATAAGCCATAGAGTGAAAATATCTGCAAAGCATATATCTGATCTAGGACTTGTATCCAGAATACATAAGCCTTTCTAAAAGCTCAACAATGAGAAAACAAACACCCCAGTAAAAAATGGGCAAAAGACTTTAACAAATACTTTATGGAAAGATGTCTCATATCACTAGTTTTAAGAAAAATATAAATTAGAATGGCCAAAATTAAAATAGCCGTGACAGAGCAAGTGTTAGAGAGAATGGGAAAGAAATGGAAATTTCATGCATAGCTGGTGGGAATGTAAGATGTTCCAATTTCTTTGGAAAAGGGTCTCATGTTTTCTTAAAAAAAATAAACATATACCCACCATATGATCTAGCTATTCCATTCCTAGGGATTTACTCAAGAGAAAAGAAAGTATATGTCCATACAACAAAGACTTGTACACACTAGTCGGCAGGAGCATTATTTGTAAAGCGAAAAAAA
The DNA here is from genome assembly GCF_009764315.1 of Trachypithecus francoisi. NCBI lineage: Eukaryota > Metazoa > Chordata > Mammalia > Primates > Cercopithecidae > Trachypithecus > Trachypithecus francoisi. The sequence continues at coordinate 44,195,856 of NW_022681460.1, forward strand.
AAATCAGAAAAAAAATTAAATGTCCATCAACAAGTGAGACGGTAAACAACTGGGTCACATCCACACAATGGAATTTTTGCAATAAAAGGAATTAATGATTGATGTTTGCCAGAACACGAATGAGCATCAAAATAATTCTGTTGAGTGAAAGAAGCCAGACCAAAAAAAAAAAAAAAAAAAAAAAAAGGAATACATACACTAGGATATCATACTCTAGAAAATGCATATGAATCTATAGGGACAGCAAGCAGATTACTAGCTACCTAGGGAAGTGGTCATGGTGGGAGGGGTGTTCATAGAGAAAAATAAGACAACTTTTGACTTATACTCGTGGATTCTTGTCTATGAAATAAGACTTAATGATGGAACCCCTTAGAGATTTCATTATTTGGAATGTAGTAATATGAAACAACTGGAATATTCTGCTATCTATGCATAATGTCTGCATGTTTTTGTGCTTGACTGAAAATTTCAGAAACCCGTGCCCATATTACATGCCAAGTATATACTACAAAAGTACTAAAAAGTGGGCCAATGACAATAGTATTAAATCCTTATGAAAAAATTTAGACTATATTAATAGGAAACTTCCTATATCAAAACTTTGCACGAAATAATTTAATAAATATTTTTGAGTATCTGCCATATGCCATTGTAGACTGCTGGCATAGTCAAGCTCCCTAGTGTGACAGACAGACATTATTCAATCAACTATATACATAAATGCAAATTTGATATGGTGACAAGTGCTATGAGGAAGAGATACATAGAAACATGACAGAGTTTAGTAAAGAAATTTGACCAAGTTAGGAAGGTTAGGAAGGCTTTCTGAAGGAAAAGGCATTCAAACTAAGATACACAGGATGAGTAGATATTAACTAGATGAAAAGAGAAGTGAGGAGTATTCTAGGAATAGTATACAGTACTTCTCCTTATCCACAGGGGATACATTCCAAGAACCCCAGTGGACATATGAAACTCTGGATAGTAACAAGCCTTATATATACTATGTTTTTGCTATATATATCTATGATAAAGTTTAATTTATAAATTAGGTAAAGTAAGAGATGAACAACAATAACTAATAATGACATAAAACAATTATAATAATAAATTATAATAGGCATTTTGTGAATGTCCTCTTTCTCTCTCAAAATGCTTAGTATAATGTAGGTACCTATTTTTGGATTGTGGTTGACCATGGGTAACTGAAACCTGGAAAGAAAAACTGCAAATAATTGGGGAGGACTGCTGTATACAAAGGCCCTCTAATGAGAGGAAAAATGGTGAGTCCAAGAGACTGAAAAATGTTGTGCAAAAATAGTTTCAACAGATTTAATACAGCAGGCTGAAAAAATACCTTGAATATTATTTGGAACATTCTGTTTAACTGAATTTGATAAATATTTGTTAATTATGTCCCCTGTTTTTCTTGGTAATAATAAAAAAATGTATGGCTATTCTACGCTGTTTTGAATACTGTCTTCACTATTTTGGACTATGTTATGGAAGAAGTATATGCTGACACATTAGCAATTGACAATGTTTATTTAACCCTGTGTGTCAACTTGATTTTCTTTTTTATGTCATGTTAGTTTTTTCCTTTTCTCTTTGAAGTCATTTGCCAAAAAATGAGGGATCAGCTACATAGGACAGCACTATTATTCTTGGATTTCAGGTGAGTCAGGACTGAACTACTGCTACCTGCTGACTGACCCATTTCAACCTGTTTAAGCTTCATCAAAGTCTCCATCAGAAAGTTCACTTATTTTCCCAGCCCTGCCAATTGGTTTAAGAAAAATGTATTGGCAAATAAGGAAGAGAATGACTCAGAAATCTAAAAAAAAAAAAAAAATTCCTTCAAGAAAATTAAAATAATATTTAGGGAAACAAATTATATAAATGAATAATTATTTTAAGTGAGGAATAAAACATTCTACAGAGAAGAGCACTGAAGAAAACTGGATGTGTTGGAAAGTTTCCCAGAAGACATGGCATTTGTTTTAGGCTTAGAACAATTTGTAGAAGAGGAGAGAGGAGAGATTCCCTGCGTTCCAAGCAAAGAAAATAGTGTGAGTAGATCCATGAAAACAGATAAGGAGCGTCTAAAGTTTAAGCTTCAGGGATGAGAAGAATGATGATGCTATTAGTAGCAGAGAAGTTGGGAACATGCATGAGCAGGAGCTTTCTGTCAAGTATGCAAAATACACTTAAAGAAAGAGCAAGAATGCAGATAATTGGGTGGAGGTGATGGAAGGAGAAGAAATCAGCTTTAATTCTGTTTCATAGTCTAAAACTTTATTCATATTTTATGTTTCTTTCTACTGTTTGTAAAATCCAATTCCTTCTGATTCTTTATCAGAAGAAAATTCAATAGCTGTTTTAGTACTGCAACCTGCATTGGGTCTCCAGATTTTGAATGAAAACACTAATTAATAGCATTATCTATTAATTAGATACTCTACTTTCTTCAGTACTATGTAGGTCAAATTAATTACATATACAATACACTCCCATTTTCCCCAGAGAAAGAGAAACCTCTAAGAGTGTGAACATCTTTCTGAATATTATTCTAGTATTCAAAAGTATACATTTTTCATAAGGTTTGCCTTCTAAATGTAAGCAAACTACTTCATTTGGTGCTAAAGAAACAATGATCTGCTCCAATGCTAGAGGAAAACTTAGGGGTGCTGAACTCACAGAGAAATAGCATATCTGAACACGGCCAACTATACTCGACCATGCTTGTACTTGTGGGGTTATTTGCAGGTAACTTTGATCATAAGTACTTTTAGTTGTATTTCCCTATGTTAGAATTTCAACTCCATGTAAGATGTGACTCTACTGTTCTCTTCTAAACCATGCTAATTCTGCTAGATTTATGTGATTTATTGCATTAATCCCCTTCTTTACTAGGATTGTGTATTTGACCACTGCCAGTAGTATCAGTATCAGATAAGTCTGCTAACAGTTGAGTACATTTTGGGTTGGAAAGAATGCTTTGCAGTAGAGACATTTTTCTAAGTTTAATAAGGGGTCATCAAACCTTTTATGTAGGTTATCCAGACAGTCACCCTCCTAAAACGTTTAACCCAGTGATGCCTTTTCTTCGTGCATGAAGTAATCTTTCTTCACTAAGGGCTCCTTAATTTCTTTGCAAAAAACTATATGCACTTCAATAAAAATTAAAAGTACTTCAATAACCACAAGGTCTTACTGTGCTGAGTAGCTGGTTTACCACATATTTATTCAGCATATATTACTGACAGGTATACACAATGGTAAACAAAAAGAGACACGACTCTCTGCTTTTATGAAGCTCTGCAGTCTAGTCGGGGAGCCAGACCTTAATCAAAGTTAATCACAAATGAATGTAAAGTGGCAACTGGACAAATACAATGAGGAAGAGGTACACATAATAACAGTGGGTCATGTAGGTATCTGTGAAGAAGTTATGACTGAATTGAAAGACAGTCAAAATGATTTTTTTAAAAGAAAAAGGAAGGAGGGAAGATAGGTTAAGGATCAAATTTGAATTGAAAAGGGGGGACTGGAACTTATTATAGTAACATACTCTTAAAAAGGCTTAATATTATTTTTCAAATGTAAGTTGTATCTACACTATACTTGATAGTGAGACATAATCCAAAAGTGTCTACACTGATTTTACAATTAAACATATGCTTTTGGTAAACAGGACATTTTTCACTATCAAATTTGACACAGACAACACTTTTGAGATCTTCAAAGGAGCTGACATTTGGTTTATAAATGTTTATCAATTATCAAATCAATATTAGTTTCTATATTTAAAAATTATCTATAATTAACAGGTCTAATCAACAGCTATCACTTCCTTTGAAGGTTCTTCGTTTTCTGCTTCCAGTGTTTGAAATAAAGGGAATACAAACAATGCGGTAGTACGAAATTCATCCCTTTAGAGATATTATAGACCTCTAGGGTGGGCATGGTGTGGGATGAGGTGGTGGAGACAATGCGAGATCTGGGAATTGATACAACAGGTGATCTTCAGCTCTGCCACTTCCAAGCTATGTGACCTTCTGGGAGTAACTGTAACTTCCCAGGTTCCAAATTTCTTACCTTAAATTTGAGTTTGGTGTCAGAATTCAATATGATAGTGTTTATAAACCACTTAAACACAGTAAGACGTGCTGTAAACGTTAGACATAATAATAATAAAAATAACAGTAATAATAATAATCACATCTGATACCCTAAAGGATGTTAACTGAATTTTAAGAGTTAATTGAATTTTGTTCTACAGTTTTCAGATGTAAATCTTTGCTTATAATTATGTAAGTGTCCTTCACTATGTAAATTAAAATTTAATTAACCTACTTTAAAAAATATCAGGATTCTTAAAATATTATTCAAAGAAACAAGATTTTTAAAACTTATGCTTTACTAGTAGTTGTACATTCATTTTATTCAAGTAACCATACAATTTATATGTGATTGTATCACTGAAAATATTGGTTCTGTGAAAGACCAATATGTGCTTGTAGTACAAGAGACAATCAGATTAAAGATAAAATATTCAGAAATTGTATCCTCTTGAACTGCAGATTTGATACTGTGAGCTTTAGTCTCCAATCTCCAATTAGGTTTCTTTTAAATCCATATTAATTAAATGCTCACAAAAGTACATCAATGCGTGATAAAGAAATATGCTCTTTCCAGTGCACCTCAGTGGAACTGACTCAAAATAGTGTGGAAAGACAGGCAAAAAGAAGCATTAATACAGCTGAAATGCAGCATTTCTATTAAAAAAAAAAACAGTATTATGGAGTATATTACTTTGAAACCCTATAGTGTTTTCTAATTAAAACTCAAGTGCTATGAACCACAAGAACAAGATAGAAAATATTATTTATTTCAAATTATTTAGAATGAATAGAAAATATTAAAAGTTGTTTTTTTCTTTTCTTTTTGGAGACGGTATTTTGATTATGAACTTGAAAAGAGATTTAAAATGAAGACTGACTGAAGGCAACTGCTTTTTAATCCTGAATTGCTCTGCCAGGCTCTCCTGTGAATACCATGGTCATGTACTCCTGAAATTCCAGTTCACAGTTTCTCTAAGCTCTTTAGAATATTACGTGCTTGCTTCACCACTTTACTTAGCTCTTACGTCCCTCATGTATTTTATGCTGGGTGTTTCAGAATACTTACAGAGGAGGTTTTTTACTCAGTTAAGATTAATTAGAAAAGCAGCAATCTCAGGATCAGCAAAGAGTGAGCTAGTAAAATAATCACAATCCTTGGTTAAAAACAAGCAAACAAAAACCTTTCTAGCCACTGCTTCCTTAGTAGATATTCTATTTACCTCCAAATTACTCCTCTAATTTTAAACAACTTGTCTAGCTAATTTCCTGTGTGATCACTGACTATCGGTAAGGTTCATTTTCTTATCTACATCATGTAGGTAATTAGAGGAAATTGAAAGTGGGTAGTGAAGCTTTTATGCAACTGGGATTGAAGCTGAATGGAGGGCAGCAAGGTCAGTGGAGTCCATTATATTTTTATGTGAAAGGCTGGTTTGTCTGCCCTATCCTTGTTTATTTAGTGTAGGCTGGACAGACTACTAACTGCAAATCTGTGTCTCTGATTTGCCCAGCTGTCCTTGAATAAAGACATCTTCCCCTGCAAATGTTAAATGACAGTGATTGACAACCTACGATGAACTCTGCTTGTAACCCCCTGCTACTGTTTTTAGATTGCAAGGGAAAAAAACAGAATAAGGAAACATCTTTCATAATCACATCAAATGGTCCCTGCTGTTCTCTCAATACTTTCCATTTTGCTTCCCTTTTCATTACAAATCTCAATCTGTTCTACAAATGCCATAAACTCAGCCACTCCACATAAAGTTAAAAAAGAAAAAAATATTTAGCCTACTAAATTCTGCTTGCATTTTTATGCTGATTTTTAGTTTATTGGGGATATACACTATTACCTAATGGTTTACTCACACAATCATGTCACATAACTCACTTGCTTGTTCTCCTAAGAACAATATGGCAAAATCCGTACAGCTAAATATGAGATAAGTCTTTCAGCAATTAACTGGCACTTGGGTTTAGTTACAGCTCCGGTAGTTTTATTTGATATGTAAATCTTAAATGTACTTGTGACCCTTAACAACACTGACTGTAACTTTACCTTTTAGATTTGTTAAAATAAGAAACAAATGATTAAATACTTATAATGTACTCTTTTTCTTTACTGAAAGCACGTGAACAAATGAATGTTGGTTGAGTGTGTGTGTATTTTTAAACATACATATATATTTTTTCTTCCAGGTGTAGTAACTATTAGTGTCTGCTTTACCTAAGCAGATTACTGAGAGTAGAGGAAAGACACGACCAGAATGGATTTGTACCTGGTTGCACATAAACATTACGTAACAGTAGACTAGTACTTTTATGTCACTGCACACATCGCTGCCTACACTGAACTCACTAAATCGCAGATAAGAGGGCACTTGTACAGAGGGGATGGCAGGCTGCTTGATGTGAGACTAAAGAAGCTTTATGCTATAACTTAATCTCTGTCATGGGAAAAGTAAAACTTATAAAGTTAATGAGTTCTAGACTTTAAGTAGCACTTGATTAATTTGTAACATTCTGAGGCGTTAAAACAAACCAAAATTAGTTTCTCACATTCTACTGCTGTCTTTTGGCCACTGAAGCTTTAGAAAAAACATTTCAGTAAATTTCCCTGATAGGAATCCTGTTTAATTTCTGAAGTATTAAATTAATTGGGTATTCTGTATTTTATAATAATATTTGAAAAACAATCTGGCATTTACCACGCTAGGTCCAGATATATCAAGGGATTACAAACATGCCTTATATTTTTATCTTTATTTCTTCAGATATTATTGGATCATTAATCTATTAAAAACTAACTGTGATAAAACTGTTTTCTATATATTATCAAATAAATACAATTAGTATTGTTTTTAACACGATTTGGACTTTTAGTAAAATGATCTATTCAACTTAATAAATTATATACCATATCAAACAAAATAAACCTCTAAAATAAAAGACTGTTATAATCTGTATTTACATGGTATTTATATTGACCAGAAAATTCACTGTAAGGTATACTGGGAATTAACATTCCAGGTAGAAAAAAGTAAAAAAAAAAAAAAAAAAAAAAAAAAGGCCCTATGTTAGAAAACATTTATTGGAAATGTTACAACTAAAATCAAGTTAATTAAAAATTTTCTAATATGCACATCGTTTACTCCACTATAATAAAGTATCAAAATAACTTTATTATGTAGATGGTAAAAATATAAGTATTAATGTCTACCGTTGTAATTTCTCATAAAATCTATGTATATTTCCTTTCAGGGCTCATGTGAATATATGTATCTGATTTGTATCAATGTCTTATAAGTACTTACGGATATGTTTGGCCTTCAACAAATTAGGACAAGAACATAAACATTTGTCAAAAATAAATGTGAAGAAGAAATGATACTTCATTTTTTCCATTGTAAGAAGGTTGACAGCTGGAATTTAAGGGATCTTAAAATAGTGGGTCTGTTGTACATAAAATAATTTCAGTGGTAAGAATTCCATCAGGAAAATCTATTTCCCAGGATTTATAGCTAAGTCCTTAAAAAATTGCCCTTGGATGAAACTTGAAAAAATTCCTATTTTAAAGGTTATAATAAAAATGCCTTACAGCCTAATAATGTTTAGATATTTTCCTTTTAAGAAATAAAAATCTCAAGGCTATCAGGTTTGAATCCTAAAAAGGGAAACTGAGATTAACAGCAACATATAATTGTGTAAGATTCAGTGTCACACTCTGCAATCTATCTTAAAAAGCCAAATAGCCAATAGCTAGGCGTGGTAGCACAAGCCTGTGGTCCCAGCTACTCTGAAGGCTGAGGTGGGAGGAATGCTTGAGCCCAGGAGATGGAGGCTACAGTGAGCCGAGATAGAGCCACTGCACTCCAGCTTGGGCGACAGAGTGAAACTGTGTCTCAAAAACAAACAAACAAACAAACAAACAAACAAACAAACAAATGAAACAGCCAAATAATCTTTCTAATTACCTTGCTTCTATCTTTAAAACCACATATATTTATTAGAAGTGACTTTCTTTGTAATTTGCATTTCTACTGGGTTGAGAATATATCAAACATAAACAACAACAACAAAAAACCCACAAGAATTAAACCCAAAATGGAAAGGATTAAGGCACAGCATTAAAACTCTTCTAATATGTTTAATATTTGCTTAATATTCTTGTTCTAGGAGTTCAGACATACATATACAAAAAGTTAAATAAATCTAAAAATGAAATATCAAAACAGGCCAACATACAAGAAATATCACAATACAGGCACAATTGCCAAATGAATGAAATGAATGCTGGTGCTATAAATTTAGAAAAGGTAATAATCACTGAGGCTCAATTAAGGAAATTTTAAGAGGATGCCACACCATGTGGATGGATGAATGTGATACATTGTCTAGGTGGGAACCATAAGCGAAGGTATGAAGTGAAATATACACACAACATGATTAAAGGTGGGAGTGAGAATGTTAATCAGGAGAAAGGGGAAGAAGTAATTTATAACAATCTAATGGAAGATGTAGGTAGAAAACTAAGACTGTGGAGGACCTTGACAGCCAGGCTAAGGAAAGACTGTGAAGGGGAGAAATGATGCAAATGGTAGTTTAAAACAGATTAATTGGCAAGACTGTGTTGGATGCATTAAGGATGTCAGAGAAACTAAAATTGGAATATCACTCAGGAGACTGTTAGCACAATTGTTTAGGAATAGGGTGATAAGAACCCAGATAGGAGCTAAAGAGTGAACATTTTCTTTTAAAGGGAGAACTTTGAGAAAAAAATAATAAACAAAGGACCGAATAAAAGGCAGCTGGTTTAATATGTGAAATTGGGGAGCAGAGAGGGAAGAGTCAAAGATTGCTCCAAAAAATTCATCTTGGAAGTATGAAAGACTGTGAATGCAGCTCACATAAAACAATGATAGGACTCCTCAGTCTTCTGGGCATGATGAAGATAAGATTTTAGACATGTTGAGTATGTTCACAGAGGAACAGCAACATGGGAATGTCTACTGAGCAAGCAGAAGCAGACTAAGTTTTGTTGACTTATTCTGCTGTCTTTATCTTCTCTATTTCATTTATCTCAACAATTATCTTTATTACATGCTCCCTTGTGATTACTCTTCTTTTTCCAGCTTTTTAAGATGGAGGGTTAGGTCACTGATTTGAGATAGTTCTTTAATGCAGGCATATACAGTTATGAATTTCCCTGTAAGTATGCTTCTTAGCTGGATCTCATAAGTTCTGGTATGTTGTGCTTTTATTTGAAAGTATTTTCTAATTTCTGTTGTGATTTCTACTTTGACCCACTGAGTGTTTAAAAAAGTATGTTGTTTAATTTCCGTGTCTGTAAATTTCCCCATTTTCCTTTTGTCAATTAATTCAATTTTGGTTGGAGAACACACTGTCTATATTTCAATTATCTAACTTTATTGAGGCTTCTTTTATGGCCTGGCATATGGGGTCAATACTGGTGACTATGCCATGTAATCCATGTATTTAAAGGCAGTTTTTCAACTATAATAATACGGTACGACCTGAGAAAAGCAGATAACCAAGAAACAGGGTTTACAAAACAAGCAGAGGCAGACATTAGAAGAGGAGCCAATGACGAACATAAGAAAAAGAACTGCATGCACACGTATGTTTATTGTGGCACTATTCACAATAGCAAAGACTTGGAATCAACCCAAATGCCCATCTGTGACAGACTGGATTAAGAAAATGTGGCACATATACACCATGGAATACTATGCAGCCATAAAAAAGGATGAGTTTGTGTCCTTTGTAGGGACATGGATGCAGCTGGAAACCATCATTCTTAGCAAACTATCACAAGAACAGAAAACCAAACACTGCATGTTCTCACTCATAGGTGGGAACTGAACAATGAGATCACTTGGACTCGGGAAGGGGAACATCACACACTGGGGCCTATCATGGGGAGGGGCGAGGGGGGAGGGATTGCACTGGGGAGTTATACATGATATAAATGATGAATTGATGGGTGCCGACGAGTTGATGGGTGCAGCACACCAACATGGCACAAGTATACATATGTAACAAATCTGCACGTTATGCACATGTACCCTAGAACTTAAAGTATAAAAAAAAAAAAAAAGAACTGGAAAATATATGACAGTACATTTTTAAGGAAGGATAAAGACAGCATCAAGATTTATTCACTGTTGTCAAATACTATAAAAAGGTCAAAGAGAACGAGCACTATGAAAAGACTACAGCACTGGTAATTAGGGGGACACTAATTATCCTATGAAAATTTTGGATATTGGTAATCCGGAATACAGAAGTTAAGAATGAATGGATGGAAAAGAAATGAAAACTGCGGGATGAGATCTCATTTTGCAGGGGTGGAGGTGGGAATGAATGAGAGAAACAATATTAAGAGAGCTACTAAGAAAATTTTATAACAAGAGTTAGGGGAAGAACGGACGTGTGGAGTACTAGAGCCAGTTTGTGAGAACCAATTGTTAATATTCACTTTATGGATATATCACATTTTGTTTGTTCAGTAGTTGATGGATATTTTATCACCTTGAGCTAGGATGTAGGGGTGTGAGTGGATTGTGGCTCAAATCCGTAGACATTCACTCTTCTTAAAGAGATTTAGTCCATTATCTTGAACAGGTATTTCTTCCTTTGCTGCAAGTTCTTAGTTCAGCTTTCAAAGACCTTAAATAGTTAAAAAATAACTTCTGAGCAATTGAATGGATTTCCCCGTGGAGAGGGTCACCTGTACTCCTCACGCTGCCATGCAGTCCATCTCCTCAGTATATTTTTAGATTACTATGATAAACAAAAAAAAATAGACCATACTTACCTAAGATCTCTCCCTCCCCATCACTTTTCTTACAAAAAAAAAAAAAAAAAAAAAAAAAGAAAAAAGGAGAGAAGGATTATTGTGTATTTTCTCCTATTTTGCTTATGGTGAAAGTAAGGTATACTTGAAAGTGCCCTAATTTTGAAATCAGACAGAACTGAGGTGAATGCTGATACTGCCACTTATAACGTAGACTTTCTTAAACTTTCAGAGCCTCAGTTGTCTTATCCATAAAACAGAATAAGTAATATGTACTCCAGAAAGTGCTGTATGCTCTGAGAAGAAAATAAGATAATAGGCTCATGTCTGTAATCCCAGCATTTTGGAATGCCATCGTGAGAGGATTGCCTGAGGCTAGGAGTTCGAGACTAGCCTCAGCAACATAAAGAGCTACCCCTGTCTCAAAAAAAAAAAAAAAAAAAAAAAAGAAGAAGCTGGGTATGGTGCGTGCCTGTAGTCCTAGCTGCCTGAGAGCCTGAAGCAGGCAGACTGCTTGAGCATAGAGTTTGAGGCTGTAGTGAGCTATGACTGCACCACTGCATTCCAGTCTGGGCAACAGTGAGACCCTGCCAAAAGAAAGGAAGAAAAAGAAAAGAAAAAACATAATATAGAGAGGGCACAGGAACTGACAGATTGTAGGCATTTTTTGTTTTGAACAAAAAAGGGTGCTGCCTGCTCCCTGGAGTTAAGACTATTTCTGGGGAGGAGGAGCAGATAATTTGATAATAAAAAAGTGCCTTATTTTCAGTGCCTAGCATCACTCTATATATTAAGATGACTCATAAAAATCTGCTGAATAGATAACAAAAAAGCTTATTTTTCTTTTTCCAGGTAAGAATGAATTGAAGAATAATGGAGCTAGTGTTAAGGAAAAAATGCCATTTCATTTTATCTATATATTTATATTGATTTTTTCCTTAATCATTTTAATTGCAGTTTGCTTGCCTTCAGTGTGGTATAATAATATTTAAATAGTGCTCAACAGTTTGTCAAGTGCTTTAACCAATGTTATTATATATTAAAAACAGAAACTCTATGAAGCAAGGTAGGTATTGTTTTTATTTTACTGGTAAAGAAACAAGCGCAGACATAATAACATAGTTATTATGACGATGGTTTGTAGTTGTACTAAATCAAAGTCACTTCTGTTATGAAGGGTGTCTTTGTCATCTGGGTATTCATTATCTAAGTTTCTACTGCTACAAAGTTGTGTAAGGAAGCAAGAGTCATATATAATTACTCCTAAAGGTGTCAGCCAATTAAATATTAGTCACCAAGCATTCCTCCCAATTTAACATTGTAATCTATCCCTAGCCATCAGTCAACCACTTTGTCAATCTCTAATTGTATGAAATCAATTGAACAATATAATGCAAAGCAATGAAAAATGATTACAAAGGGTAACTAAAAATTTTGAAAGAGACACATTATTTCATTAAATCGATGAAAGTGTTGCTGGAGAGTGTTTGAATAACATGCAAATCCAAAATCAGGCAAATAAGAAGCAGGTTGAGTCAGGCTGATTAACATTGAAAGAGTTTACAATAGTAAGTGGCAGAATTAGAATTCAACTGAGTTCTGTCTGATTCCAAAATTAGGGCATTTTCAAGTATACTTTATTGTCTCTTTAAACAAAAAAGGAGAAAATACTTGATAATCTCTCTCTTCTTTGAAAAAAAAAAGGACAGGAGGAAAGGTTCATATTTTGGTTTATTATAGTAAGATAAGAAGAAAACTACATAAGACTAATGATACTATAAGTGCTCAAAAGCAAATGACTTGAATATCAAAATATTAAGGGAGGATAATGAGAAAATTGATGATGTCCTGATATATATTTTTGGAAAAAAATTTTTCTATATGATTGTGTGCTAAAAGTTAAATCCAAAGTGAAAAGCATTGTACCCTGCTTTGATTAGGAAGAAATGGATGTCCCTAAAATTTCTGAATAATTCTTATAAATATTCTAATTCTCTATTTTGACTTGTAAACACATTGCTTAAAATTAAGGATTGATTCAATAAGTGATTTGTTCTTTTGAAACAATGTTCTTTATGATGATAGAAGGTCAAATGCTGCTACAGAATTAATCGCATAATTTGCAAGTCATATCTCAAAAGCACGACTTTGAAGAAGTCAAGACAGAACATGTAAAACAAAGAAACTAGAGATTTGTGGGGTGTTTTTGTCCCTTATTTAGGCTAGGTACAACATTTGAAGATGCCATAGTTTTATTCTGAATGGGACAGACGGCTGACAACAAGAGATGGCTTATTTAGTATAGATTGGGAAACAATTATTTCAATGCATTAGCAATCATTACTATCTCAAAAATGATGTAACACTGCTCCAGGCTTCTTAACTCCTCAGTTATTTCTCCAGTCCCTCTTACACTTGGTTGCTTTCATTCCATATTATGTCCTCTGGCTATTTTATCATGATGAGAAAGTCTTCCTGACACTTACGAATCTTGAATTTTTGTAGGAGCTTCTTCTTTTTTTTTTTTTTCATTTTCAATTTTATTTTATTTTATTTTTTTCCTTTTTTTTTATTATACTTTAAGTTCTAGGGTACATGTGCATAACGTGCAGGTTTGTTACATATGTATACTTGTGCCATGTTGCTGTGCTGCACCCATCAATTCGTCAGCACCCATCAATTCATCATGTATATCAGGTATAACTCCCAATGCAATCCCTCCCCCCTCCCCCCTCCCCATGATAGGCCCTGATGTGTGATGTTCCCCTTCCCGAGTCCAAGTGATCTCATTGTTCAGTTCCCACCAATGAGTGAGAACATGCGGTGTTTGGTTTTCTGTTCTTGTGATAGTTTGCCAAGAATGATGGTTTCCAGCTGCATCCATGTCCCTACAAAGGATGCAAACTCATTCTTTTTTATGGCTGCATAATATTCCATGGTGTATATGTGCCACATTTTCTTAATCCAGTCTGTCACAGATGGGCATTTGGGTTGATTCCAAGTCTTTGCTATTGTGAATAGTGCCACAATAAACATACGTGTGCATGTGTCTTTATAGCAGCATGATTTATAATCCTTTGGGTATATACCCAGTAGTGGGATGGCTGGGTCATATGGTATATCTAGTTCTAAATCCTTGAGGAATTGCCATACTGTTTTCCATAATGGTTGAACTAGTTTACAATTCCACCAACAGTGTAAAAGTGTTCCCATTTCTCCACATCCTCTCCAGCACCTGTTGTTTCCTGACTTTTTAATGATTGCCATTCTAACTGGTGTGAGATGGTATCTCATTGTGGTTTTGATTTGCATTTTACTATACTACAAGGCTAACTATACTATAAGGCTACAGTAACCAAAACAGCATGGTACCGGTACCAAAACAGAGATATAGACCAATGGAACAGAACAGAGTCCTCAGAAATAATACCACACATCTACAGCCATCTGATCTTTGATAAACCTGAGAGAAACAAGAAATGGGGAAAGGATTCCCTATTTAATAAATGGTGCTGGGAAAATTGGCTAGCCATAAGTAGAAAGCTGAAACTGGATCCTTTCCTTACTCCTTATACGAAAATTAATTCAAGATGGATTAGGGACTTAAATGTTAGACCTAATACCATAAAAACCCTAGAAGAAAACCTAGGTAGTACCATTCAGGACATAGGCATGGACAAGGACTTCATGTCTAAAACACCAAAAGCAACGGCAGCAAAAGCCAAAATTGACAAATGGGATCTCATTAAACTAAAGAGCTCCTGCACAGCAAAAGAAACTACCATCAGAGTGAACAGGCAACCTACAGAATGGGAGAAAATTTTTGCAATCTACTCATCTGACAAAAGGCTAATATCCAGAACCTACAAAGAACTCAAACAAATTTACAAGAAAAAAACAAACAACCCCATCAAAAAGTGGGCAAAGGATATGAACAGACATTTCTCAAAAGAAGACATTCATACAGCCAACAGACACATGAAGAAATGCTCATCATCACTCGCCATCAGAGAAATGTAGGAGCTTCTTCTATGAAGTGTTAATCTTTGAATTCTACTTAGTGCTTTTAAAAATGTTTATCTTTTCTTGAGATATATATTGATAATTGAGTATTGAGAATACTCTTGGTAAAACAAGATTTGGACTCAGTATTAACAAAAATCTGAAACTTAACTAAAATAAAGGTTTATATCATTATGTAAGGTATGAATAGAACCAAAGGAGAAACTGATTTTAAATAAATATACCAGAACATATGTATGTCATGTTAATCAAATACCTTGGGAGGTTATAAATGCATTTCAATAGGGCACTCAGTATTCAACATACTGTGAAACTTCTTTTTTGGTATTGGAATCAGAATGACTTGAGGAACTACACATTATCTTGTAGTCATACAAGATGTTTTACAACTCCAAATTACATTGCCTGCCTTAACAAACTTACTCACTTGACTTGGCTTCAAATAACTTCCTGTTGTTTTCTCAAAACGAAAGTAAAAGTAATGAACAAAATAAAACAAAAAAACCCACAAAACAAAAATAACCATTAGTGGACCATATTTTGCTTCCCAAATAATCAGAATGTACAATAGGATGCGGAAGGAGTTAATATTTTTTTGTAATGGCAAAGCCTAATAAAAACAGCTTTTCAGATAAATAATCCTGAGGAGACAATAGTCATTGGATGTATAAATTCTGTTACAGGGCTGGGCATGGTGGCTCATGCCTGTAATCCCAGCAATTTGGGAGGCCAAGGTGGGAGCATCACCTGAGGTGAGGAGTTTAAGACCAACCTGGTCAACACAGTGACACTCCATCTTTGCTAAAAATATAAAAATTAGCCAGGCATGGTGGTGCCTATAATCCCAACTTCTTGGGAGGCGGAGACAGGAAAATTGCTCGAACCTGGGAGGCAGAGATTGCAGAGAGCTGAGATGGTGCCACTGCACTCCAACCAATCTGGGTGACAGAGCTAGACTCCATCTCAAAACAAAAACAAAAACAAAAACAAAATTACGTTACATTTGCTAAAAACATCACTTAATTCTATTTTGAAACCCATATTCATCACTCAAAAGGATAAACATATTGATAGATCATATAATAAGATACAGGAAACAGGTATCACATGGAAATCTTAAATTGGGAGAATGAAAATAAAACCATTAAAAATAGAATGGTTATACGTTAGAAAACAAAATGACATTGTCAATCAAATAGCTAATGCTATGTCTTTCTGGTAATATATGTAAGTAGATATACTTTGGACATATAACTTAGTGTCCGTTTAAGCAGAAAGTTTTAGTTTTAGTGAATGTTTGCAAAATTTAGATGTTTGAAGTTATTAACTCATAAAATTAATCAGTTCCTAATATTTAGAGATATCAATATTTTGGCTCCAGGGTAAACTTTCGAGAAGTTATATTTAAAGACAACAAAGAAAAATAGAGATTTTCAGTACCAGATGTCGGGGAAGATCCCACTTGGATTTGAGCTACTTAAATTTGCAATCATGTATTTATACTTCTAACAGAGCTTCTGTTTCCCCCAGAATCAGAAAATTAACTAGCTTTGTAGCATCTTCCTTGATCTGCCACCCGTGCCCTGAGGATTAGAGACTCCACCTGAGCTTGTTTTACAAGCATAACAGAAAAAATTAATCTCTGCTGGCAGCACTCCCACTGGGATACTGATGAATAATGATATCCCTCTTTTGCTGCCCTCTCAGTCCACTAGAAAAGCCACTCTAACCCAGCAACGTGGAAACTGCTGAAACCATTCCAGCTGTGGATTAGCAGGCAGTCAAGCATCCATCTGCTCTGTGTGAATCAAGAGAAAGCAAACATGCATTCTTATGGCTAAAGTCATAGTCAAACCCCAAAACATCTTAGAGGAACACACACACACACACACAGACACACACACACACACACACACACACACACACACACACACATAATAGGCAAGCACATACTGTAGGCTAAATTAACCTAGTTCCTCAATTTAGTTTGCATTTCCTTGGTGCTTTTAACATTGGAAAACAAAGTACATATATGTTGAGGGGTTATAAAGTACAGCTCTTAAGTTTGGTATGCATATATGGGGCTGATTCACTGGATATTAAACTTCTAGAGGGTGATAACAAGATACATCAGGTATATGTGCATTTCCAAATTCTCAAATATAGCAACCAACTACTTGTTTTATAAAATAAGACTGTTTACTCAGTAGCTTAACTTTACCGATACATTCATGTGGTGGATACCTGTGGATTTTTGTCTTCTCCAAAAAGGAAAAACAACAACAACAACAACATTGCTTTGGTCTACAAATAGCAAAATTGCATTTAACAGGACTCTTATCAGCTCCATATTAATGAGCTCTCTAGCACTTTAATATATCCGTAATGTGCTGATGTTTATATTGATAGCCTCAGGACTTTGAAAGAGCCTTAGAGGTCTTCTGAATCATCAAAGAAATACATAAATGCACACACACACATATATTTTAGCACGGTTCTAAATGTATTGTGTTAAAATTCCTTGAATTCTGAAATCCATATATATGTAGAAACTTAATTAACAAAAATATTTTAAATAACTATCACATCATATTCTCAGTCCATGATTTATAAAAAAAGTAAAAACCTTGCTTTAAAGTTTCAGTCTGGTATCTCCCACATCACTTTGGTGAGGGTCTCAAATGACAATTTATTCATCTTTTGTTTTTTTCTCCAATTTTAGTTGCATTCACTGGTTATTTTGAGGTCTTAACTTTCCTCTCTCTCTCTCTTTCCTTCCTTTTTCACTGGTTAAAAAAGCAAAAGTAGTTCCAGATCAAAAGCCTTTCTATGCTTTTAGTTCAGCAAAGCAATACTGTCAGCTCAGTCACTGATTCTGAGCTGTTCATTTGTTGATCTGTCAGAAAAAGATGACACCTGTTTGGCATTTATCTTACAAATTTATGACACTGTTTAATAAATAACAGAAAATATCTAAAAAGACCATATAAAAGACCTAAATTTAATAAGTTGAAGTGCACATAGAAGAATAATTCTCTCTTACACACAGAAATACTTGAAAACTGAGATTACAGTGCTTCCACCAAATTGCATTATTCTTCTGAGTTACACACAAAACAATGAATAGAATATAAGAAAGCATAACATTTTATGTACCCAAGGAGGATGACATTTGGAAAATCCTTCTTATGCCTCAATTTCTTTTTAAAGCACAATGAGCGCTAACTTTCTGAAATAATCAAATTTCTGAGATATGCTTATATTCCATTGGACTGTCAGTTGGAAAACATTGTGAAATAAGTGGAATCCTTTTTCAGGAGAATGTAATGTTAAAACAAAATACAGATTTCTGAATAATACTACTGTAATAAAGACCATTTTCATGTATTTTATTTTGTAGTAACAACAAAATTTTTCAGAAAACATAGTATGAGAATGAAGCATACCCATTTCTTTGGATTTAGAAATCAAAAGATATCACTGGAAATTCCTCTAGGCTTCTGTTATAAATATTATAACCCAGCATAAAAATATTCATTTTAGCCTTTTCATGGTGGGAAGACTACAGTCTGTTAAGAATTATTAATCAGTAGGTAGATTTTTTTCCTGAAGGAGCTTTTCAAAACTAGTCATAGGGCTGTATAAAAACAAACACTTTTTCCCACTGATTCCCTTTCAAGAAGTTAAGGTTATGCTTTGCTGGTTACAAATTATTTATTCTGAAAGAGAGATACTGATCTTTATAGGAAAGTTTTCTAGTTTTTCTATTATAAATAATGCTGTGATGACCATTTTTGTGCATTTGTGTACATACATTTTGACAGCACACTTAATTCCTTTGGATCAATTCCTACAACTGCAATTAAAACACCAAGTTTCAAATCTTTTAGAAGTGTAAAATAAAAATTTTGATAGATATCAAATTTTCAGGTCAGTGAAGACTATTTAGCAGTGTTTGGGAATGTCCAACTTACAGCGTTCTCATCATCAACGTGTATTATCCTTTTTGAATCCCTGACAATTTCATAGGCTAAAAAGGTTGCCCTTTTTTTTTTTCAATTTCTAATTCCTTTATCAGTGAGAAGGTTGAATGTTTTCTTCATATTTGTTAAAAATGAATTTCTTCTTTTGTAAGTTGTTACCAAATGCCTTCTTTCCATTTTACCACTGGAGTGTTAGTGGCTATTTTTTAAATATTATGATTTAAAATTTTTAAATATTACCTTTTTATCTTTCAGAATTATGACATATATTAATGCTTTTAAAATTACATTTACAGATATGCATATATTCTACACTTTTATGTAGGTAAATTTACCCATTTCCTTTTGCAATTTCTTCAACTCTTTTTTGTTTCCCATCTTCCCCTTTTAGAATTTTAAAAGGGGGAAGAATATAAAATTTTAACATTATGCTTGGCTTTAATACTTAATCTAGCTGAAGTTTATTTTGGCATATACTATAGAATTAGAATCTAACTTGAGTATTTTTCCAAAAAGTTATACGATTCACCTCCTATTTGTTGAATTAAACCATCCCTTAACCAATGACTTACGATGTTTCCTTTTTATTTGGTTAGTGTTTCACATGGATGATAAGTGAGGTGGGTCTTGGACCAACGTGTACAAACTGTACTGGCTGTGGTGGGGACGGAGGCATTCCTGGCATGTGGATTAGCATAAGCTTCATGAGGGAGTAAAAGGGGAAGAGCAGTTGAAGATGGGGGCTATTCTCACCCTGCCCTATGCTAAAGCCAGACTCAAAACAATCCCCTATGTCAGGCTAAGGAATGTAAATTCATTTTGTAAGGTATTTTGATTAGAAGAGAATAATGATACTTGTTCTATGTAGAGATGATTTATATAAGTTACAATATATTGATCTAAATTTCATATCAATATTAAAATATGATTACTAATGAAAGCTAGCAAGAGCAGATATCATATGGTAGGTAATGTACTAAGGCTTTATACATATTATTTTATTTAATCCTCCCCTTTATTTTATAGAGGAGCATGGATCTTAGAGAGGTTAAGTGACTAGTCCAAGGTCATACAGTTAGAAAATGGTGTAGTTATGCCTGTTTGATGCCAAAGCCCATGTTCTATTTTTTAATATTCAAAAAATTCCCTTGTTTTTAAAGTGTTTCACTATGGTTTTTATTTTTTAGTTTTTACTGATGTATAGTAGTTGTACATATTTATGGGGTACATGTGTCTTTTTTTTTAATACGTGCATACAGTGTAGAATCATCAAGTCAGGGTGACTAGGATATCTAAACATTCTAGGTCTTCTAGCTATTTGAAATACACCATAAATTCTTGTTGATAATAGTCACTCTATTGAGCTACTGTACACTGGAACTTATCCCTTCTATCTAACTGTGTTTGCACCCATTAACCCACCTCTCTTCATCCCCTATACTCCTGGCCTCTGGTAACTACTATTCTATTCCCTACCTCCATGAGATCAATTTCATTTTAGCTCTCATACATGACTGCAAACATGTAATACGTGTCTTTTTAAGCTCAGCTTAATTCACTTAACTTTCCAGTTCCATCCATTATAAAAGCCCATGTTCTTAATAACCAGAATTTCAGCATGTTCCAGATATGCTGGTACCAGTTACACTTTCAAGACTGTTACTATCAAGCTATAATCACTTCTTAAAGACATAGGCCTGTTCCCTTCCTGAAAGCAGGAATCATATCTTAATTATCATGGCTCCTCTTGTACCTAACATAGTAGGTGCTATATAAATATACTTGGTGGACTGTTGAAGGTCTATGTTTAAGAATTATATGTAGAATGGTAATAGGTATAGAACAAATAATCTTCCAAATAGGAGAAAACGAAGGGCAAACAAGAGGAACTAACTAGGAAAGGTAGTCAAGAATAAGTTGTAGTAGAGGAAGGAAGAGATTATAAAAGTGCAGTACCTGTATAAAAGAATAAATGGACATTTATCCCTCATTAAAAACTAAAATGAAGTAATGCTTTGTACAACAAAAATGTTTATTCTTGAAAACCTATATTTTACAAATACTTAGACTTTAAATATGGTCCTTGCTGCCCAGTATCATATTAGATAATATAATATTTGCCTAATTATTCAGGAAGATAAATACTAAACATCACAGTCCAACCAAATTAGAGTTGACATTACTAAAGAACTAGATTAACTTGACCAGAGCTTTAACTGCATTTTTCCGATGAATATATGCCTAATAAAATGGCCAATCTGATCTGCCTGATTTTTCTCTCAGCCAGGTTTCCAATGGGTTCCCAACTGTTTTGCAGATTACTGCTTAGTCCCAAAAGAAAGAACATTTTTCTTACTAATACAGCTTTCTCATAGCTTTCAAGCCCAAGTTCCTAACTCAAAAAGTGCTAATCCATTTGCAAGGCATCTTAGTGAAGGAGTAATGACCCAGTCATAATCAGTATTACTAATCATAATTACTTTATGATTTCTTCTAATTACTAAGTGGCTTTAAAAAAATAAATAAATAGATGAGCACTCTTAGTGCTTTTTTATTTGGAGGCAGGATGATGTGGCAGTGAAGGTTCATTTTTTTACAGACTGTCATGCCCTGTGGTAGTCTAAACCCCAGAGCCATGGCTTTTAGTAAAATATTAACCTAGGGAGAGAGGATGAAGGGAACAAGGGAGTAGGGCAGAGCAACCAAAGACAGAGAACTCAGAAAATGCCACTGAAGGGGTAAGTATGAAAGAGGATGGATAGGCTAATTTCTTTCACTGTAGCAACCACTTTACTATATATCTCATAACATCATATTGCAGACGTTAAATATACACATTGACATTTATTTTTTTAAATGCCTCTTAAGAGCATAGATTACTTGGCAGCATAATAGTCACAAGACTGTGTACTTATTTTATTCCTCCAGGCCTCTAATAATGAAATAAAATGTTTCTTAGTGAGTCCAGTAGGGCTGCTCTTCTGACAGTCAGGGAGAGACTAAGTGTTCTGAATCCCTAAAAATGTAAAGGTGTCCAGAGTAAAGCAGCGTTGAATGCAAAAGAAAAGCAAAACGTAAATAACAAACTTAAACCAAAACGCAGCAGAACACAAAACAAAAAACTTGTCTAGAGTAAGGTCAGATATGTTCCAACATGTGTCCCTTAAATATGTATAATGCTTTATAAACATATATATACTAATTATCTAATTACCTTATTGGATACACACAGTAACCCTGTGAAGATGTATAGGGTAGGCATAATCACACATTTTTTAATGAATAAAGCAATTGAGGCTTAGCGGGATTAAATAACTTGCCAGTTACCTAAAGAGGTGAAAATGGTCATGCTGAGATTCGAATACATGTTTCTGAAATGCAAATACCCGTATTAAATCCACCATACTATGGCCACCTCAATGTATTAATGACTTTTACCTACATTTACAGGTCATTCCCCACCTCCTCAGTTTCAGCTGATGATATTGCTTCTTAGTTTATGAAAAAATTAAAGCCAACAGGTCGGGCGTGGTGGCTCACGCCTGTAATCCCAGCACTTTGGGAGGCTGAGGCGGGCGGATCACGAGGTCAGGAGATCGAGACCATCCTGGCTAACACGGTGAAACCCCGTCTCTACTAAAAATGCAAAAAATTAGCTGTGAGTGGTGGTGGGCGCCTGTAGTCCCAGCTACCCGGGAGGCTGAGGCAGGAGAATGGTGTGAACCCAGAAGGCAGAGCTTGCAGTGAGCCGAGATCGCGCCACTGCACTCCAGCCTGGGCGACTGAGCGAGACTCCATCTCAAAAAAAAAAAGAGCCAACAGAAGGGCATAACTTCATTATACCACTATCCAACAGCAACCTCCTTATATCTGTACTCCAACACTGTATCTTCTATTATGATGGATACGTTGTCCCTACTTGTACCTAAGGCCAATTCTTCCATTTATGCATTGATTACCATTTATTTTTTGTTTTTTTTAAGGACATTGCTCCTTCCTGTATTATCTCCCCACCCTGGGATAATTTCCATGAGCACATAAAAATGCTGCAACAGCTTTAGAAAAAGAAGGAAAATTGATTCCATACCATCCCTGTCTCCCTAGCTCCATGTAAGGAAGGATACTCCTAGCTGTAGTTGCTGTCTCTACTTTCTTAAAATTCATTCTGTCTTGAATCCTCTCAAATAAGTCTTTGGTCTTCAACCCGCCACTGAAATTATTCATTAAAGATGCCTAGGATCTCCATCTTATCAATTGAAAGAATATTCTCAGCTCCCATCTAACTCTGTATCTCAACAGTCTTTAACTCAGTTAATCACCATCCCCTTCTTGTTTTATTAGTGACTAGAAAATAGGAAAATTTTTATTTAAAAATTAAAATAGCTTTTAAATTATTTTAAAATATCATTTACTTATTGAAAACATCAGACTATAAACCCATAATCAAGAAAAAATATTTAAAATTCCACCACTCAGAGATGATCTGTATTAATATACTGGTGTACATTCATCTAAATATTTTATTATGCATATGTATGCATAGTAATATATATGTCTATATATATGGCTCAAGCCACATATACTATTTGTACCTTATTTTTTTTTCCTTTCACTAAACAATATGTTGTGGACGGCATTCCATGACTAGAGGTATAGGTATACATCATTGGATTAATGGTTGCACAGTATTTCATTGCATAGATGTACCTTAATTTTAATTAATTAATTTTCAACTTTTAGATTCAGTGGGTACATATGCAGGTTTGTTACCTGGTACACTTGTGATGCTGAGGTTTGGGGTATGAATGATTCTATCACCCAACTACTGAACATAGTACCTAACAATTAGTTTTACAACCCTTGTCCCTCTCCCTCTTCCCCTCTAGCAGTCTCCAGTGTCTACAGTCATCTTTTTGTCCATGAGTACCCAATGTTTAGCTCCCACTTATAGGTGAGAACATGTGGTATTTGGTTTTCTGTTCTTGTGTTAATTTGCTTAGGATAACACTGCATCCATGTTGCTGCAAAGGACATGATTCTATTCTTTTTTTTGTGGCTGTGTAGTATTCCATGGTGTATATGTACCACATTTTCTTTATCCAATCCACTGTTCATGGGCACTTAGATTGATTCAATGTCTTTGCTACTGTGAGAATGCTGAGATAAACATGTGAGTGCATGTGTCTTTTGGTAGAAGGACTTGTTTTCTTTTGGATCCTCAGTAATGGGATTGCTGGGTTGAACAGTAGTTGTTTCTAGTTCTTTGAGAAATTTCCAAACTGCTCTCCACAGTGGCTGAACTAATTTATATTTCCACTAAGAGTTTATAAGCATTCCCTTTTCCCCACATCCTTGCCAACATCTGTTTTTTGACTTTTAATAATAACCTTTCTGGGCCAGGCGTGGTGGCTCACACCCATAAACTTAGCACTTTGGGAGGCTGAGGTGCTGAGGTGGGAGGATCACCTGAGGTCAGGAGTTCGAGACCAGCCTGGCCAACATGGTGAAACCCCATCTCAACTAAAACTACAAAAATTAGCCAGGCATGGTGGTGGGCGCTGTAATCCCAGCTACTAGGGAGGCTGAGGCAGGAGAATCGCTTGGAACCGGGAGGCAGAGGTGGCAGTGAGCAGAGATCATGCCACTGCACTCCAGCCTGGGTGACAAAGTGAGACTCTGTCTCAAAAAAAAAAAAAAAAAAAAAAAAAATTCTGACTGGTATGATAGTATCTCATTGTGGTTTTGATTTGTATTTCTCTGATTAGTGATGTGGAGCATTTTTTCATGTTTGCTGGTTTCTTGTATGTCTTCTTTTGAGAAGTGTCTGTTCATGTCTTCTACCCATTTTTAAACAGAGTTGTTTGGTTTATTTTTCTTCTTCAATTGCTTAAGATCCTTATAGATTCTGGATATTAGACCTTTGTTGGACACATAATTTGTGAATATGTTCTGTAGGTTGTCTGTTTGGTCTTTTAATAGTTTCTTTTGCTGTGCAGAAGCTTTTTAATTAAGTCTCACTTGACATTGTCGCAATTGCTTTGGAGGACTCAGTCATAAATTATTTCTTTTGATTTTTTTTGAGATGGAGTCTCGCTCTGTCATCCAGGTTGGAGTGCAGTGGCACAATCTCGGCTTACTGCAAGCTCCTCGTCCCAGGTTCATGCCATTCTCCTGCCTCAGCCTCCTAAGTAACTGGGACTACAGGAACCCGCCACCATACCCAGCTAATTTTTTTATATTTTTAGTAGAGACAGGGTTTCACTGTGTTAGCCAGGATGGTCTCAATCTCCTGACTTTGCGATCCACCCATCTTGGCCTAGTCATAAATTACTTCTTTTTTTTTTCTTTTTTATTTATTAAATAATTTATTTTTTATTATACTTTAAGTTCTAGGGTACATGTGCATAACATGCAGGTTTGTTACATATGTATACTTGTGCCATGTTGGTGTGCTGCACCCATCAACTGGTCAGCACCCATCAACTCGTCATTTACATCAGGTATAACTCCCAATGCAATCCCTCCCCTTCCCCCCTCCCCATGATAGGCCCTGATGTGTGATGTTCCCCGTCCCGAGTTCAAGTGATCTCATTGTTCAGTTCCCACCTATGAGTGAGAACATGCGGTGTTTGGTTTTCTGTTCTTGCGATAGTTTGCTGAGAATGATGGTTTCCAGCTGCATCCATGTCCCTACAAAGGACATGAACTCTTCCTTTTTTATGGCTGCATAGTATTCCATGGTGTACTATGTGCCACATTTTCTTAATCCAGTCTGTCACTGATGGGACATTTGGGTTGATTCCAAGTCTTTGCTATTGTGAATAGTGCCACAATAAACAGACGTGTGCATGTGTCTTTAGAGCAGCATGATTTATAATCCTTTGGGTATATACCCAGTAATGGGATGGCTGGGTCATATGGCACTTCTAGTTCTAGATCCTTGAGGAATCGCCATACTGTTTTCCATAATGGTTGAACTAGTTTACAATCCCACCAACAGTGTAAAAGTGTTCCTATTTCTCCACATCCTCTCCAGCACCTGTTGTTTCCTGACTTTTTAATGATTGCCATTCTAACTGGTGTGAGATGGTATCTCATTGTGGTTTTGATTTGCATTTCTCTGATGGACAGTGATGATGAGCATTTTTTCATGTGTCTGTCGGCTGTATGAATGTCTTCTTTTGAGAAATGTCTGTTCGTATCTTTTGCCCAGTTTTTGATGGGGTTGTTTTTTTCTTGTAAATTTGTTTGAGTTCTTTGTAGATTCTGGATATTAGCCCTTTGTCAGATGAGTAGATTGCAAAAATTTTCTCCTATTCTATAGGTTGCCTGTTCACTCTGATGGTAGTTTGTTTTGCTGTTTAGAAGCTCTTTAATTAGATCCCATTTGTCAATTTTGGCTTTTGTTGCTTTTGGTGTTTTAGACATGAAGTCCTTGCCCACGCCTGTTTCCGGAATGTTATTACCTAGGTTTTCTTCCAGGGTTTTTATGGTATTAGGTCTAACATTTAAGTCTCTAATCCATCTTGAATTAATTTTCATATAAGGAGTAAGGAAAGGATCCAGTTTCAGTTTTCTACTTATGGCTAGACAATTTTCTCGGCATCATTTATTAAATAGGGAATCCTTTCCCCATTTCTTGTTTTTCTCAGGTTTATCAAAGATCAGATGGCTGTAGATGTGTGGTATTATTTCTGAGGACTCTGTTCTGTTCCACTGGTCTATATTTCTGTTTTGGTACCAGTACCATGCTGTTTTGGTTCCTGTAGCCTTGTAGTATAGTTTGAAGTCAGGTAGCGTGATGCCTCCAGCTTTGTTCTTTTGACTCAGGATTGTCTTGGCAATGTGGGCTCTTTTTTGGTTCCATATGAACTTGCAAGCAGTTTTTTCCAATTCTGTGAAGAAAGTCATTGGTAGCTTGATGGGGATGGCATTGAATCTATAAATTACCTTGGGCAGTATGGCCATTTTCACGATATTGATTCTTCCTATCCATGAGCATGGTATGTTCTTCCATTTGTATGTGTCCTTTTATTTCACTGAGCAGTGGTTGTAGTTCTCCTTGAAGAGGTCCTTTACATCCCTTGTAAGTTGGATTCCTAGGTATTTGATTCTCTTTGAAGCAATTGTGAATGGAAGTTCATTCCTGATTTGGCTCTCTGTTTGTCTGTTACTGGTGTATAAGAATGCTTGTGATTTTTGCACATTAATATTGTATCCTGAGACTTTGCTGAAGTTGCTTATCAGCTTAAGGAGATTCTGGGCTGAGACAATGGGGTTTTCTAAATATACAATCATGTCATCTGCAAACAGGGACAATTTGACTTCTTCTTTTCCTAACTGAATACCCTTGATTTCTTTCTCTTGCCTGATTGCCCTAGCCAGAACTTCCAACACTATGTTGAATAGGAGTGGTGAGAGAGGGCATCCCTGTCTTGTGCCAGTTTTCAAAGGGAATTTTTCCAGTTTTTGCCCATTCAGTATGATATTGGCTGTGGGTCTGTCATACATAGCTCTTATTATTTTGAGATACGTTCCACCAATACCAAATTTATTGAGCGTTTTTAGCATGAAGGGCTGTTGAATTTTGTCAAAGGCCTTTTCTGCATCTATTGAGATAATCATGTGGTTTTTGTCTTTGGTTCCGTTTATATGCTGGATTACATTTATTGATTTGCGTATGTTGAACCATCCTTGCATCCCAGGGATGAAGCCCACTTGATCATGGTGGATAAGCTTTTTGATGTGCTGCTGGATCCGGTTTGCCAGTATTTTATTGAGGATTTCTGAATCGATGTTCATCAGGGATATTGGTCTAAAATTCTCTTTTTTTGTTGTGTCTCTGCCAGGCTTTGGTATCAGGATGATGTTGGCCTCATCAAATGAGTTGGGGAGGATTCCCTCTTTTTCTATTGATTGGAATAGTTTCAGAAGGAATGGTACCAGCTCCTCCTTGTACCTCTGGTAGAATTCAGCTGTGAATCCATCTGGTCCTGGACTTTTTTTGGTGGGTAGGCTATTAATTATTGCCTCAATTTCAGAGCCTGCTATTGGTCTATTCAGGGATTCACCTTCTTCCTGGTTTAGTCTTGGGAGAGTGTAAGGGTCCAGGAAATTATCCATTTCTTCTAGATTTTCTAGTTGATTTGTGTAGAGGTGTTTATTGTATTCTCTGATGGTAGTTTGTATTTCTGTGGGGTCGGTGGTGATATCCCCTTTATCATTTTTTATTGCGTCTATTTGATTCTTCTCTCTTTTCTTCTTTATTAGTCTTGCTAGCGGTCTGTCAATTTTGTTGATTTTTTCAAAAAACCAACTCCTGGATTCATTGATTTTTTGGAGGGTTTTTTGTGTCTCTATCTCCTTCAGTTCTGCTCTGATCTTAGTTATTTCTTGCCTTCTGCTAGCTTTTGAATGTGTTTGCTCTTGCTTCTCTAGTTCTTTTAATTGTGATGTTAGAGTGTCCATTTTAGATCTTTCCAGCTTTCTCTTGTGGGCATTTAGTGCTATAAATTTCCCTCTACATACTGCTTTAAATGTGTCCCAGAGATTCTGGTATGTTGTATCTTTGTTCTCATTGGTTTCAAAGAACATCTTTATTTCTGCCTTCACTTCGTTATGTACCCAGTAGTCATTCATGAGCAGGTTATTCAGTTTCCATGTAGTTGAGCGGTTCTAATTGAGCTTCTTCGTCCTGAGTTCTAGTTTGATTGCACTGTGGTCTGAGAGACAGTTTGTTATAATTTCTGTTCTTGTACATTTGCTGAGGAGTGCTTTACTTCCAATTATGCGGTCAATTTTGGAATAAGGGTGATGTGGTGCTGAGAAGAATGTATATTCTTTTGATTTGGGGTGGAGAGTTCTGTAGATGTCTATTAGGTCCGCTTGGTGCAGAGATGAGTTCAATTCCTGGATATCCTTGTTAACTTTCTGTCTCGTTGATATGTCTAATGTTGACAGTGGGGTGTTGAAGTCTCCCATTATTATTGTATGGGAGTCTAAGTCTCTTTGTAAGTCTCTAAGGACTTGCTTTATGAATCTGGGTGCTCCTGTATTGGGTGCATATATATTTAGGATAGTTAGCTCTTCCTGTTGAATTGATCCCTTTATCATTATGTAATGGCCTGCTTTGTCTCTCTTGATCTTTGACGGTTTAAAGTTTATTTTATCAGAGACTAGGACTGCAACTCCTGTATTTTTTTTGTTCTCCATTTGCTCGGTAGATCTTCCTCCATCCCTTTATTTTGAGCCTAAGTATGTCTCTGCATGTGAGATGGATCTCCTGAATATAGCATACTGATGGGTCTTGACTCTTTATCCAATTTGCCAGTCTGTGTCTTTTAATTGGACCAGTTAGTCCATTAACATTTAAGGTTAATATTGTTATGTGTGAACTTGATCCTGCCATTATGATATTAACTGGTTATTTTGCTCGTTAGTTGATGCAGTTTCTTCCTAGCCTCGATGGTCTTTACATTTTTTCATGTTTTTGCAATGGCTGGTACCGGTTGTTCCTTTCTATGTTTAGTGCTTACTTCAGGGTCTCTTGTAAGGCAGGCCTGGTGGTGACAAAATCTCTAAGCATTTGCTTATCTGTAAAGGATTTTATTTCTCCTTCACTGATGAAACTTAGTTTGGCTGGATATGAAATTCTGGGTTTAAAATTCTTTTCTTTAAGAATGTTGAATATTGTCCCCCACTCTCTTCTGGCTTGTAGAGTTTCTGCCGAGAGATCTGCTGTTAGTCTGATGGGCTCCCTTTGTGGGTAACCCGACCTGTCTCTCTGGCTGCCCTTAAGATTTTTTCCTTCATTTCAACTTTGGTGAATCTGGCAATTATGTGTCTTGGAGTTGCTCTTCTTGAGGTGTATCTTTGTGGGGTTCTCTGTATTTCCTGAATTTGAATGTTGGCCTGCCCTAGTAGGTTGGGGAAGTTCTCCTGGATGATATCCTGAAGAGTGTTTTCCAACTTGGTTCCATTTTCTCCCTCACTTTCAGGCACCCCAATCAGATGTAGATTTGGTCTTTTTACATAATCCCATACTTCTTGCAGGCTTTGTTCATTTCTTTTTCTTCTTTTTTCTTTTGGTTTCTCTTCTCGCTTCATTTCATTCATTTGATCCTCAATGGCTGATATTCTTTATTCTAGTTGATCGAGTCGGTTACTGAAGCTTGTGCATCTGTCACGTATTTCTTGTGTCATGGTTTTCATCTCTGTCAGTTCGTTTATGACCTTCTCTGCATTAATTATTCTGGTTATCAATTCTTCCACTGTTTTTTCAAGATTTTTAGTTTCTTTGTGCTGGGTACATAATTCCTCCTTTAGCTCTATTGTTGATTTTTTCAAAAAACCAACTTTGAGAAGTTTGATGATCTGAAGCCTCCTCTCATCTCGTCAGTCATTCTCCGTCCAGCTTTGATCCGTTGCTGGCAATGAGCTGCGTTCCTTTGCAGGGGGAGATGCGCTCTTATTTTTTGAATTTCCAGCTTTTCTGCCCTGCTTTTTCCCCATCTTTGTGGTTTTATCTGCCTCTGGTCGTTGATGATGGTGATGTACTGATGGGGTTTTGGTGTGGGTGTCCTTCCTGTTTGTTAGTTTTCCTTCTAACAGTCAGGACCCTCAGCTGTAGGTCTGTTGAAGATTGCTTGAGGTCCACTCCAGACCCTGTTTGCCTGGGTGTCGGCAGCAGAGGCTGCAGAAGACAGAATACTGCTGAACAGCGAGTGTACCTGTCTGATTCTTGCTTTGGAAGCTTCCTCTCAGGGGTATACTCCACCGTGTGAGGTGTGGGGTGTCGGTCTGCCCCTAGTGGAGGATGTCTCCCAGTTAGGCTACTCAGGGGTCAGGGACCCACTTGAACAGGCAGTCTGTCCATTCTCAGATCTCAACTTCCATGCTGGGAGATCCACTGCTCTCTTCAAAGCTGTCAGAGTCGTTTGCATCTGCAGAGGTTTCTGCTGCTTTCTTTTGTTTGTTTTTATTTTGTTGTTGTTGTTTAGCTGTGCCCTGTCCCCAGAGGTGGAGTCTACAGAGACTGGCAGGCCTCCTTGAGCTGCTGTGAGCTCCACCCAGTTCGATCTTCCCAGGGCTTTGTTTACCTACTTAAGCCTCAGCAATGGCGGGCGCCCCTCCCGCAGCTTCGCTGCTGCCTTGCAGTTAGATCGCAGACTGCTGTGCTAGCAATGAGGATGGCTCCGTGGGCGTGGGACCCTCCCGGCCAGGTGTGGGATATAATCTCCTGGTGTGCCCGTTTGCTTAAAGCATAGTATTGGGGTGGGAGTTACCCGATTTTCCAGGTGTTGTGTGTCTCAGTTCCCCTGGCTAGGAAAAGGGATTGCCTTCCCCCTTGTGCTTCCCAGGTGAGGCGATGCCTCACCCTGCTTCAGCTCTTGCTGATTGGGCTGCAACAGCTGACCAGCACTGATTGTCCAGCACTACCTAGTGAGATAAACCCAGTACCTCAGTTGAAAATGCAGAAATCACCTGTCTTCTGTGTTGCTTGTGCTGGGAGCTGGAGACTGGAGCTTTTCTTATTCGGCCATCTTGCTCCCATAAATTACTTCTTAAGGCTGTTGTCCAGAATGGTGTTCCCTAGGTTTTCCTCTAGGATTCTTATAGTTTGAGGTCTTAAATTTAAGTCTTTAACCCACCTAGAGCTAATTTTTGTATATGGTGAAAGTTAGGAGTCCAGTTTCATTCTTCTGTATATGGACTAGCCAGTTTATTGAATAGACAGTCCTTTCTGCATTGCTTATTTTTGTCAACTTTCTTGAAGATTGGGTGACTGCAGGTGTGTGGCTTTACTTCTGGGCTCTCTATTCTGTTCCACAGGTTCATGTGTCCATTTTTGTATGAGTACCATGCTGTTTTGGTTACTGTAACCTTTTAATATAGCTTGAAGTCAGGTAATATGATGCCTCTGGCTTTGTTCTTTTTGCTTACAATTGCTTTGGCTATTTGTGCTCTTTTTTGGTTCCACATGAATTTTAAAATAGGTTTTTCCCAATTCTGTGAAAAATGACATTGGTATTTTGACAGGAATAGCATTAAATCTGTAGATTGCTTTGGGCCATATGGTTATTTTAATGATATTGATTCTTGCAATCTATGAGTATGGAATGTTTTTCCATTTGTTTGTGTTATCTATGTTACCTTTTAACAGTATTTTGAAGTTCTCCTCATAGAGATCTTTCACCTCCTTGGTTAGATGTATTCCTAGGTATTTAATTTTGTTGCAGCTATTGTAAATAGGATTTCATTCTTCATTTGGCTCTCAGACTGAACATTACTGGTGTAGAGAAATGTTACTGATTTTTGTACACTGAATTTGTATCCTGGAAGCTTGCTAAAATCTTTTGTTGGTTTTAATATTCTTTTCGTGAAGTCTTTAGGGTTTTCTAAGTATATAATCATATTATCACCAAAGAGAGATAGTTTGACTTATTATTTTCCTATTTGGACGCCTTTTATTTCTTTCTCTTGTCTGATTGCTCTGGCTACCACTTCCAGTACTGTGTTAAATAGGAATGGTGAGAATGGCATCCTTGCCTTGTTCCAGTTCTCAAGGGAAATGATTTCAGTTTAAGTTCAGCATGATGTTGGCTGTGGGTTTGTCATATTATTTTGAGCTACGTTCCTTTGATACTTAGTTTCCTGAGACCATCCCCTTCTTGAGATACTTTTTCCACGTGGTTTCCAAGACAATGCACTCTCCTGGATGTTTTCCTTTTTGCTTATTGTTCCTTACTCCTAGTTTTCTTTGTTGTCACACCTTCTCCTCCTTCTCTCCCCAACGTCTACATACTAGCATTCTCAAGAGCTCAACCTTTAGACCTCTGATCAATACTGACTGCCTAGATGATCTCAACCAATTCCATGACTTTGAAACTTGGAAAAGAATCCATATGCCTGTCACAGTCCCCCCATTCCCCAAGACAAACACACACTCTGCTCTTTACTCATTGCTTTTCACCTCAATTAATGGTATTCTCTTTCAGCAAACTGTTCAGGCCCAAACCTAGAGAGCATCTTCCATTCTTGTAATTAATCAATCAATCATTAATTCCTGTTGGCTCAACCTTTAAAATATCCTGGGTTTGACTACTACTCACCATTCCAACCTCTATCCACTCTATCCAAGCCACCATCTTCTCTCACATGGACTCTCTCCACAGCCAGTTCTCCATAAAAAAGCAAGAATGATCTTTTTCACTATCAATAACATCACATCACTCATTGGATCAAAATCCCACCAACGGCTCCACTGAACACTTAGGATAAAATCAACACTCCTTACTATGGCCCTAGACGACGTCACCTCTGTCTCCTAGGCCCTCTCAGTGTGCACTCCACTTTAAGCATACTGGCTTTTCTGCTGTTCTTTGAAATTTCCAAGCAGTTCCTACTTCCTTTGCATTTGGCTTTTCCTTCTACCTGGGATTTCTTCCCCAAGGCTTTCTCATGATTTGTTCCTTCATGTTATTCAGTTCTTTGTTCAAATATCATCTTTTCAGAATGGCTTTCCTTTACCATCATAAACCATCCTATTAATAAGAGCATCCTCTAATTATCTTCTGATTATGACCATGTTTTCCCGCATCTACCACTTATATTCACCTGAAATTACATGTGTGTTTATTCTTGGCCAACTCCACTATAACTGTAAGGTCCATGAGTGGCGGAACCATTAGCTCTGTTTTCTGCTATACCCACCATGGCTGGAATATAATATGTGCTCAATAAATATTATTATTAAATAATAGCTAATATTTACTGATTAGTGCAAATAAGCAAATAATTGTTCTATACACTTCACCTATATAAACTAATGCAATCATTCCATTAACCTCATAAGGAAACTGAGGCTCAGAGGGTAAGTACCATTGTCCAAGGTCTAGAAAGCAGCAGAGATAGTATTTGAAACTGTTCAGGTTTCATTTCAGAACCCAGGCTCATAATAACTAAGCTTACATGATCAGAATTAAAACCTTAGTGAATTGACTAGATGACAGATGAGCTAATATGCAAAATTTTCTTCACAGCAGGTTTGTTTTGTAACTTTGTGGAATATGGGAGTCAGTGAAAGCCAGAGTTATCACCCACAGGCAGAAACTCTTTTATAATGTTTCACATTATAACATTATAATGTGAAAAGTTTGGCCGGGCGCGGTGGCTCAAGCCTGTAATCCCAGCACTTTGGGAGGCCGAGACGGGCGGATCACGAGGTCAGGAGATCGAGACCATCCTGGCTAACACAGTGAAACCCCGTCTCTACTAAAAAATACAAAAAACTAGCCAGGCGAGGTGGCGGGCGCCTGTAGTCCCAGCTACTCGGGAGGCTGAGGCAGGAGAATGGTGTAAACCCGGGAGGCGGAGCTTGCAATGAGCTGAGATCCGGCCACTGCACTCCAGCCTGGGCGGCAGAGCGAGACTCCGCCTCAAAAAAAAAAAAAAAAAAAAAAGAAAAGTCAATGTGATGTGGCAATATACACAAATACTTGTGATATCACAAAAGATATAGCTCTGCAATCTTTCTGCACATGGACTATTGACTCTTACAAGACTTGTGAGAAAATGATCAGGAGATATAAATATCTGTATAGACTATGCTCTAGATTGAATATTTGTGTCCCCTGCCCCCCATTAATATGTTAAACCTGAACTCCCAGTGTGATGGTGTTTGGAGATGGGGGCTTTGGGGAGGGGGTGATTAGGTCATGAAAGTAGAACTCTCATGAATAGGGTTAGTGCCCTTATAAAGGAGACTCCAGAGAAATCTCTCACCACTTCTGCCATGTGAGGGCACAACTAGAAGATGGCCATCTATGCACCAGCAGACAGGCCCTCAACAAACACTGAATCTGCTGATTCCTTGATTTGGTACTTCATAGTCTCTAGAATGGTGAGAAATAAATATCTATTATTAAAGCTACCTATTCTATGGTATTTTTGTTTGTAGCAGCCTGAATGCACCAAGACAGGCTAAATAATAGCTAAGGTATGAGGACTACTGGTGGTCTGATAACAATCAATGAAAAGAGAATAGGGCATAGGGAAACACTGTCAGGAATAACAAACAAACTAAGAAAGGGTAACTGTCCTCTTTTCAATTTAAAAAACTTATAAAAGTAGTATTATATATAAAACAAAATTCAATAAAGCAAGGAGATAAACACAATGACCTGTTTTTAAACACATTAGGATATACTTCGTAATAAATAATTAACAAAAATTTTTGTCCTAATCTGTGTTAACATAGTTGTTTTAAGTACATAGTGAATGAACTGTATTTCTCTACATTGTTACATAGAGAAAAGGTCCGGCATTTTAGCTTACCTAAAAGGTTATCTGATCCCTCATCATGAAGGGGTATTTTCTACGATTATTTTTTCCTTTTAAAATTCTATGTTTCCAAAATAACATAATATAGTAGGACTCTGCTTATAGTGGGTTGGATTGAATGCTGGCATGCTTAATTTTTCTTTTTCTCTGTTACATAAAAGTGATACTGAAACGTATTCAGATGGCCTTAAATATTGGAAATGATCACTCCTATTTACCTACTGAGCTGCTTTCTGATTTTAAAAGTAGCATGATATGATTTTTAGTTTAAACAGCATTTTGGTATTATTTGTACTGAGAAGACATTTGGGGCATGAATCATGAATCTTTTGGAAATAGTTCTAATCACCATTATTCATGGAGGAGGAGGTCATATTGATTTCTGAATTGCCCCATCTGCTGGACCAAAGAGACCCTAACAACTTTAGAGCACTTAAACTTTATTGGGATGAAATTAGAAACATTTAAGCAGAAGCTAATTTCTAGTACATGAAAATTAGGTTTTAATATTCTTAATTCAATATTAAAGTTTCCATATTTTCCACTTATTAAAAAAATCTGAAAAATGCTCTACTTACTCAAAGTAGAGTGAGAGGTAGTTAAAATTTGGTGAAGACATTTTATTTCCAGTAGGATAATATGTTTCAATGTTATTATTTCTCCAACATGATTGCATGTGTAATGACAATTCTAAGTAGTTTTATATCACTAAGTTAAGCAGAGAGTTACTATTGATAATAAAAAAAGTTCAAAAATAGATTAATAATAATTTATTTTGCCAAATAATTCCTAATAACATTCTCTGGAAAGTAAAATACCATGGAAGTTTTATAAATATGACTTAATTTATATAAACCCAATCAAGATTATGTTTGCGATTTAAAAATGTTTACTTGGAGTATCCTTTGTAAATGTTCTTATACACCTCCGGGAGCTTGGTGTTCCAATCTTGCCCATAGGACAGGCTGGTAACTCTTTGGGGGAGGACAATGTCAGCAGCTCTTTTAGACTTGAATGCTGTAGGTAGAACTAAACACTTGCCATGCTTAGATAAAGCTATATTAAGCAGCAATGGCACACAGAGATAGATACAAGCTTATGTCTTTGTTTTCATTAAGCTTTTAGGGCTCTAGTATAAATCTTCTTAAAAAATACGGATCTGTCTCTGTTTCTTTGGTATTCCCCAAATGCACTGAGTATTGGATAGAATACATAGCAAATTTTAATAAATGACAAGCTAAAAGTATCTTTTACAGATAGCTTTGGCAGAGAAATTTATGGGTGCAACCTTTTTATGTACCTTAGTTTATAAATTTAGATAAAAGAGCAAAATAAGATGTAAAAAGAAGGAAAAAAGAAAAGTACAAAACAGAAATGGGAAATGAGACAGGACATTCAAAAGGTTGCCGGGAGATACAAATTCTAACACTGCCCTTTCCCTGTTGGGAGCTGAGTTTTTATATTATTTTTCCATAGCAGTTGTGTCATCTTGGGCAAGGTTGGGCCATTTTCTTTTTTAATGAGACAGTTAAACTGGTAGATAATAAAAGAAATATATTTTGTTATCTAAATACATTTCTTCAATAACTAAAACTCATTTCTAAATTTAAACTCATTTCCTATGTAATCACCAACATTTGGAATCCTGGTAATTGATTCTTAATCTTAATCTGTGGGACAATTTAGGAAATCAAAAGTAATTAAGAAAAACAAAAAAGAACAAAAACTTAAAACAGGACAAATTCCAGACAATATTACAAATACATTTTATGCTTGTTGGAACATAACAGCTTAAAAACCTATAACCTACTAAATCACAATAGATATATTTGAGATTGAGGACTTCTATCGGGAAAATATTTCATTTCTCTATGTTAAAGAAAGCTTGTAAGTGCAGAAAGTTAGAAGTTAAGAAATAATGGAGAACATGGAAGGTCTCAAGGGAAAGAGACCAAGAGAAGTAGAAACATACCTTTTTTCAAGACAGTTGCCATCTGTGCCTCTCCAAAAGATGCCAGGCAGCTTCCCAGCCTGAGAGTTAGGGAAGCTCTTCTTGCAAACCCTGGAAGATATCCCATTAGGTTTCCCCACTAAGAAGATAAAGAGTAGCAGATGGGATCCTGTGATTGTCAGGAGCTTATTTGGAAATGGAAGGCCACTTATTTGGTGGTGTTCACTGTTATTCAGTTAACCTTCCTTTCTTTCATTTTTCCTTTAATAAACTCTTTAATTTTTTTTACATGCTGGGTTCCCTACCTATGCTATTCATAACTGGCTTGTCCTTTTTATTTAGTTTTAAATTTCTCCCTTATAAAAACATTCTTGCTTATTTTTTCAACCTTATACATTTGTGAAAGATATTTTTGCAATTTTTCCTACAAAAAATTTGTAGTTGTGCCTCAAACATGATAAAATTCAAGTATTAAAGATGTTATATTACTGAAAATATTCTATACACAGGCAGAGCAAAGAATCAGCGTGCTTTTAAAGAGAATAGTACAGAGAACTGCTAAACCTGGACATTTATTGACACATAAAAATCCTATTGTTCTGGTACTTTTCTAAATTTGGAATAGTTATATTTACATTTAGACATGAAACTCATTCTTTTAGTCAATATCCAAGCTTGTGTGAAAATAAGAATTTCACTTTTAATTAAATATTTGATATATAAATAAAATCTCATTTCATGTTGTCATAAGTACCATAACAACCAACTGTATGTTAAACAAATTAACTGAAAATTATTGAGACATAAGACATGTGGGGCATATTTTGTTTTCTTTCAAAATTATCAATATTATAGCAAACATATTCTGAAAAATATGTTCAAACAAATTTTCCCTAACTTTGAAGCTTTTCACTTCTCTTCCAGTTTTAAAATAGGCTACCTTCTAAAAGTCCACAGAACATATCAGATCATGATCCTGGTTTGCCACGATGACAGGCACTTTCTACTCTGGACTTCGGATTTCAGTGCCAACATCATTAAGAGATTCTTCAAATTACTTTCAAAATGTCCTTCTCTCTCAGGATTTTTATTTATATCTAATTAGACTACTTACTCCATACCATGTAATCCCTGTTGCTAAAACTGTTAAACACTTCAATAACTAGGAGGAGGGCATCAATGGAGCAAGACAGATGTAATGTCATTGGTTAACAGTAGAGGTGTGAAGCAGCTGCCTTAATTACCAAGCTTATTAATTCATGGTGTTAGAAAAAACTTGGCAAGGGTTCTTATAAAATACCTAACGTTTTCCAAAATAGCATCAGATTGTTTAAAACTTAAAATAATGTCTTCAATAAAAAAAAGCTGAAATAATTATTTTGTTAGTAATTAAGATCTGTATTTAATACTTACAATTCTAGTTACAAGGTCATACATAATTTTAAAAGTAACTGGTTCTTTATTTTGAAAAAGTATATATCTTACATGTCAATGTTTAAAACATTTTTTACAGCTGGAAT
Source organism: Trachypithecus francoisi (assembly GCF_009764315.1). Lineage (NCBI taxonomy): Eukaryota > Metazoa > Chordata > Mammalia > Primates > Cercopithecidae > Trachypithecus > Trachypithecus francoisi. The sequence goes on from NW_022681460.1 coordinate 44,234,615, forward strand.
GAAATAATAGGATAAAGATAGAGTATGTCTAGGAGAGGAAATAAAGCATAGGAAAAAGTTCTAAGGAGTTACTTTCTATAGAAGCTATAACAACTTAATCTCATTAAAATTCAATTTCATTATTTACATATTAACACTTAACTTGAAGGGCTATTTGATGCTTATAAATAATGGATATAAACTGCCTAGCATGTAGTGGGTTCTCAATAAAAAGTAATTAACATTTTTTAATGGCTATATTCATTAAAAAATGTGGAAAAGACGGGATTTAAATAAATGGGTTTCTATTGTAGAAGGAGATTAGTGAAGAGAAATAGTTTCAATAGAATCTTTGCTTTACACCCAGACTAGAGTATTTTACTATCATTTAAAGACGACGATATCTAAAAACCTAAGCCAGAATCAGCTAAGCTTCTAGGAAAGAAGAATAAATAAAAATGGAAGTCTCAAAAGAGATGTTACAGGAGATAAAAAATGAGTGGAAGTATATTTCCTTTCTCAACTGTTGACTGGAATAGTTTCATATAATGGAATAATAATCCACAGGAATTAGTGTCTGCAAGTATTAACAGACTGCCACGTTTTTTTTTTTTTAAAAAAGCCCACAATACTCTGAAGAATAAAAACATTCCTAAAGTATCTAGAGCTCCAACAGAAAAAATTCATGCACATGCCAGGCAGGTCCAATCCTGATCCCTGCTTTCTTAAAAAAAAAAAAAAAATCACCTATCATACCAAATATGACAGTCACAATTCCATTTTCTATTTTAGTTCTTCAGTAACTTTTAATAAATTTATCCCATCTCTTTTTGAATCTATAAATTTTTGGCCTATGTTATATCCGTCAATTGAAGTAATAAATCCTCTGAGTTCATTTCTTGCAGGATCAAATGGAACCTCCTACTAACTGAAAAAGTTACTGTTTTCAAGATCCAAAGAGGGCCCCTATTCATGATTTCAATTTTGGTCCCATTGATTCAAAGCCTTTGCCTCTCCAGACCAAAGTGCTCTAATCACATGTCTTCCAACATTCGAGTAGCTCACTTTGGACACATTCAGACTTTCTCTCTGATGTCCTTTTGATCTGAGGCCACCGGAAATGTATATAGCAAGTCTTCTTCATATGGATGATTAACATAACTATTTCCTGTTTTGTTTTTAGATATTCTTTTTGATAATAGGCAACATCTGCTGTCATCCTTAGAGCATTACACTGAGCTGATGATTTCAGTCAGTAGCAACACCAAAGTGCAAGTGTCTTTCATGGTTTACTACCATTGTCCATAATTTATCTGTGTATGACCACACACACACCTACTCACCCACACACATACACACACACACAGTCTCACATACATAGGAAGTTTGCCACTAATGTTCATTGTTCTGTATCTTGCCCCTAGAAAGTGCCTTATACATTGTAGACACACAATAAATATATTTTTGATGAATCAATATATAGTCTGTGGGTAGAATAGTGAACAACGAAACTGAGTATGAAAAAATGGAGAGTAATACTTAAAGGTAAGTCATTCAAGATACGCACATTGAAATATATTCTTAAAATTTTTTTAGACAATTTCCTTTAGCTTAGCTCTATACTATTTGGAAGAATTCAGTTTCATCTGCAAACTCAGAAACTGTCTGTTGCCTCCATTCTTTGGTCAAAGGGTGATATTGTCAGTATAATATCATTCTGAAAACTACCAGGCTGACCCCAACCATTCTACATATAAAGAAAAAGAACATAAAAGGCGAGAATTCAAAGGATAACGTATAAACAGATATAACATATAGAATTTTTACCAATCCTGACAATCTTCTGTTAATCAATTAAGTAATTAATTAATTAAACTTTAATTTTAGGTTCAAGGTTACATGACCAAGTTTGCTACACAGGTAAATTGTGTGTTGTGGTGGTTTGGGGTACAGATTATTTTGTCACCCAGGTAATAAGCATAGTACTCAATAGGTAGTTTTTGGATCCTCTCCCTCCTCCCAGCTTCCACACTCAAGTAGGCCCTTGTGTCTGTTGTTCCCTTCTTCGTGTCCATGTATTCTCAATGTTTAGCTCCCATTTACAAGAGAATATGTGGTATTTAATTTTCTATTCCTGTGTTTCACATAGGATTATGGCTTCCAACTCCATCCATGTTTCTGCAAAGAATATGATTTCATTCTTTTTTTATGGCTGCATAGTTTTCCATGGTATGTATGTACCACATTTTCTTTATCCAGTCTACTGCATTTAGGTTGATTCCATGACTTTGATATTGTGAACAGTACTGTGATAAACATATGCGTGCATGTGTCTTTATGGCAGAACAATTTTTATTCCTTTGAGTATATACTCAATAATGGATTGCTGGGTCAAGTGGTAGTTCTGTTTTAAGTTCTTTGAGAAATCGACACACCACTTTCCACAATGGCTGAACTAATTTACATTTCTATCAGCAATGCATTTTGAGAAATCGCCACACTGCTTTCTACAATGGCTGAACTAATTTACATTTCTGCTAGCAGTGTATACATGATGCCTTTTCTCTGCATCCTCACCAGCATCTGTTATTTTTTGACTTTTAAAATAACAGTCATTCTGACTGGTGTGAGATGGTATCTCATTGTGGTTTTGGTCTGCATTTTTCTAATAATTAGTGATGTTGAGCATTGTTTTCATATGCTTGTTGGCCACATGTATATCTTCTTTTGAAAAGTATCTGTTCATGCCCTTTGCCCACTTTTTAATGGGGTTGTTTTTTTTTTTTGCTTGTTAATTTAAGTTCCTTACAGATTCTGAATATTAGATCTTTGTCAGAGGAATAGTTTGCAAATATTTTCTCCCATTCTGTAGGCTGTCTGTTTACTCTACTGATAGTTTGTTTTCTTATGTAGAAGCTCTTTAGTTTAATGTGGTCTCATATGTCAACTTTTGTTTTTGTTGGAACTGCTTTTGGCATCTTTTTCATGAAATCTTTGCCAGGGCCTATGTCCAGAATGGTATTTCCTAGGTTATCTTCGAGAGTTTTTGTAGTTTTAGGTTTCACATTCAAGTCTTTAATCCATCTTGAGTTGACTTTTGTATTTGGGTAAGGAAGGGGTCCTATTTCAATCTTCTGCATATGGCTAGGCAATTATCTCAGCACAACTTATTGAATAGGGAGTCTTTTTTCTCATTCTTTTTGCTGACAATTAGATGGTTGTAGGTATATGGCTTCACTTCTGGGCTCTCTATTCTGTTCCATTGGTCTATGTCCGTTTTTGTGCTAGCACCATGCTGTTTTGGTTACTGTAGCCTTGTAGTATAGTTTGAAGTCAGGTAACATGATATCTCCAGCTTGGTTCCTTTTGTTTAGGATTGCCTTGGTTATTCAAGCTCTTTTTTTAGATCCATATAAAGTTTGAATAGTCTTTCCTAATTCTGTGAAGAATATCATTGGTAGTTTGTTAGAGATAGCACTGAATGTATGAATTGCTTTGGGCAGTATGGCCATTTTAACAATATTGATTCTTCCTATCTATGAATATGAAATGTTTTTCCATTTGTTTGTGCCAACTCTGATTGTTTTTGAGCAGTGTTTTGTAATTCTCATTACAGAGATTTCTCACCTCTTTGGTCAGTTGTATTTCTAGGCATTTTATTCCTTTAGTCGCTATTGTGAATGGGATTGCATTCTTGACTTGGCTTTCAGTTTGAATGTTTTTGGTGTATAGAAATTCTACTGATTTGTGTACATTGATTTTGTATTCTGGAAATTCTAATTCTTATTTCAGAAAAGTTAATAGTAATATGCAAAATGACCACATAAAGGGTAAGAATTCCAACTCATTTTTTAAAAAAGAGAAAACCATATAGCTCAGTACAAGATTATAAATACTTATATTCTCTAAAGGAAGAAAAGGTCCAAAAGAAGGTACCATCAGTTAGGACTAGATACCATCAAGAGACTATCACTTGAAACTATGTTTTGATGATAATTGGAGAGAAGTAATAGGTTTATATATTTAGAAATGCTTGGTAAGAGTGAATTGATGTTTTAATATTCTTTTTCTTCCAATTTATGATTACCTTTTAGCTTATTTTTTGTGCCCACAATTATCACAATGCAACATATTCAGAGGACCCAAAAGAAAAATCTTAATGAACCTAATTTCTATACGTTATTAATACCCCAAAATCCTGAAAACCAAAAGACAAATTTAATGGGTAGCTTAAGAAATAAGAAAACTTTATTCACTAATAAAATTTAATAAAATATTATGGAAAGTTCAAAGTAATACTCAAAAAAAATAGAAGTATTTCAATTGTAATGTTATCAGAAATACTAAAAATTTAAAAACTAAAGATTAAAAATGACCGTAGAAACATCAATGAATGTATCTTAGTAAAAGGAAGCATTAATAATGAATGTTATATGAGTGAATTGTACAAAAACATGATATGACTTTAAGTATTACGATAACAAAAGCAATGATAATCGAAACAGATTTTTGAAACACTAATGTTATCCCCACAGCTTTCCTCATCTTCTTATGCTTTTATCATCCTGTTCCTTACTGCTTCTGTCTGACTACTAGTTTTTCCTTATTTTAAAACCACAATGACATTAATATGCATTTTTGGAGGCAAAAGTAGGGAGGATATTGAGGTTCTGTGAGTCATTTGGTAGTCTTTTCATGGTTTAAAAAAAAGTCATTTAAAGAAACTTAAGAAGAACGATTTCTGGAAATTACACCATAATTATACAATCTTGCTGTATTATTTAGGATTTTGCTGGTAGTTACACATAGTGTTTGCTAGTGAACAAAGAATAATTCCTAGGCAAGAAATTAAGAAAACAGTGTGATACCTACATATCTTCTTGTCAATGTGAGTCCTATGGTTCTTCATTCAGAATGAACCCTCATTGAGATAATAGAGACTGAGACAATATCTAGTGCAAGCCGAGAGCTCCTTGGACTAAACACCATGAGAGAAGAAGATATTCTTGCTGTGGAAATTTTTATGGGGTAGACCATACCATATCTATATAAATATTCCACTATATAGCTTTCCTTACACATATTTTCAGATGGTTCCATTTATTCAGTTATTGACAGGATGAGAACAGACCTTTTGTGTAAAAGGTAAAATAAATTCAGAACTTACTTTATTTGAACAAAATATATAACAGAAATATACCAACAGATTAGCATAACTGGTTTCATATAGTGTAATGCCAGAAAGAAACATGCTGCTGACAGGATGGGAACAGACCTTTCATGATCAATGCCTTTTCAAAGAGAAGACTAAAGCAAATGTTTAATTCCCCTGGGATTTTAAGGTTTTTTTTTTTTTTTTTGGCTTTTTTAGTGAAGTAAACAGGGGTACAGAATGTAGTAGGCATATGATTCTCACAAACTTCCTTTACAGCGTGTATCTACTTTTAACTTGTTACTTTATACCTCCCACCTCAATGCCTTCCACCTAACTGTGTGCCTGCGTGTGTGTGTGTGTGTGTATGTGTATGACTTGAGAGGCAGTATAGTAGGATAGTTTCAGGGCCCACATTCTGGTGCTACACTGCAAACCACTCACTTTGGACAAGATGGTTAACCTTTAAAATGGGAAAAATGATGGGATGCTATTAATATCAAATGAGTGGTTGTGAGGATTAAATTATTAATTTAAAGTTCTTAATGTCTAGTGCGTAAAAACTGCTCAAAGGTGTTAGCTGTTATTATACGTTTCCAAGGCAGAAAAGTATGCTTAAATATGAGATTAGATAAATACGAAATAAATTATATTCTTAAATCTAACAGATACTAATTTAAGAGGCATTCCCAAATTTATTAACCATTATTTTGCTAACAGTCTCTCCCCGAGAGAAATCCTACTTTTTTGAATCTCTGGCTAGAAGCTGATAAAAATATCATTCTTAAGGATCTAAAAAAGTCTTTATACTTTGTACTCTTCCATCAGAAATAAATTTTTAATTTAAAAAAAATATTTTTCAGTAGCTGCCTCATATACTTTAGTCCTCTATTCTTTTCTACAGAGCAAATAGAAAACTGATTACTACAGGTTCCACCTATCCTTCCATCTGTTCATCAATTCATTAATAAATATTTTCAAACTCACTAAAATGTATGTGGCACTATGCTGGGCACAAAATTTACAAACTAGTTTCTTCGAGGGGAAAAAACTGAGAAATTTAAAACCTGTGAATGGGATACTCAAGCTTATTGAGAATGATAAAGCAATAGAAGAGGAAGGAAAAAAGTTACTCAGTGAAATACCATAGAATCAATGAATTTATAACAGAAGGACTTTAAAGACAGAATGGTCCAATTGTTCTTAACTTTTTAAAAAAGCACCAACACATCTGAAGGATAAGATAACAGTCAGAATATATGAACATCCTAACTAACGTGTTAACAAAGATTTGTGGTAAATTATTACACTTAAAATCAACAAAGTGAAAAAAAGCCAGAAGGATACATTATGTAGAAAGAAAGGTAGACAAGATGCTTCTAATGTCAATTTCTTAGCTATTTGGCAAAAAAAGGAAAAATGAACAAAGTATAGTTTTTTACCATGTGATATAACTGTGGTCATTTTTTTAGTAAGGGTGTTTGTGGGGATGGGGGATAAACAGCTGTACTGACATTAATTCTAAGAACTTAATTGTGTGGATGCTTATGAAAGAAACTTCAGTACCATCACAGATAAGTATTCAACAGGAACTATCCAAAAAAGCAGTAAGAAAAGTTTTCAATCATAATTCAAAGAGGCTACTATATTTAAGGATAGGGTGATGACTTGCCTTGCTCAGGACAGGCTGGTTTACATCTACTATCCTGACTTAAATATTAATAGGGCCTCACTCCACACTCAGAAGGGTCCAAATTTTGATGATAAATTATGTGATCACCTTATCTACGGGCATCTTAGTCTACATGTGTTGCTTTGTAGTGACCCTGTTTAACAGAGGAAAGGGCTTTATAAATGGTTTCTGTTAAATTTCAAGACAAACTAGGTGGCAAAACTTTAAGCCCTAAATTAAAAGAGAAGATATGAAATATATGAAAAACTCACACTTAGAATTGAAAGCAATTCTTCAGTACTGCATTCAGGCTTCAAGCGGTCCTTGAACATTTTAACCGTTTGATGCTTCAAATAGTAATAGGAAGCAATTCGGCCATAAGTTAGAGGTTCAATGCTGCGATTATCCTATTTCAAAAGAATAACAAATGAAGAGTACAATGAAAGTATGTATCTTTATAAAATTAGTAATTCAGACAGCTGCTTTTGAAACAATTTTGTTAAAAATTGTGATAGTATTAGAAGCAAAAGACTTGTTAAAAAGCTGGGCAATCTTTTCAATTAGAATGCGTATGACTAAGTCGTACCTCTCCAATTTCAATACAGTGGGAAAGTTCCAATTCAATCAGGGATTTCTCAATCAGATGGGACAGAAACTTGTTCACAGAATCATGGCTCACGTCACCCAAATTGTAGTAGCTAGAAAACAAGCAAGGTTATTATTTGTTTCAAGATATTTTCTTTTTTCTTTTTTCTTTTTTTTTTTGAGACGGAAGTCTGGCTCTGTCGCCCAGGCTAGAGTGCAGTGGCCGGATCTCAGCTCACTGCAAGCTCCGCCTCCCGGGTCTATGCCATTCTCCTGCCTCAGCCTCCGGAGTAGCTGGGACTACAGGCGCCCGCCACCTCGCCCGGCTAGTTTTTTGTATTTTTTAGTAGAGACGGGGTTTCACCGTGTTAGCCAGGATGGTCTCAGTCTCCTGACCTCGTGATCCGCCCGTCTCGGCCTCCCAAAGTGCTGGGACTACAGGCTTGAGCCACCGTGCCCGGCCTCAAGATATTTTCTACTAAAACTATCACCTCAGTTTCACAGTATACATATAAATACAATCCCCTTTTATTATAAAACCTATCCTCAGTAGCTTCACAAAACTCACAGAAATATTAATCTTGGGTGGTAGATGACTAAATTTGGGCAATTTATTCAATTATTGTTCCCCTAGTGCTTAGGGAATAAATGTCATCCTAATGACTAGAAGGGACATCAGCAGGGTAAAAATAAAGCATTCTAACCCAACCTCAATACAGGAAAAATATGTAAGTCCAGCTCTGTATATTTTCCAAGCAAAAAGCCTAAAGACATACATTTCACCTGATTGTGCCTCCCTGCAACACTGAGAAGTTCTTGGCAAAACCCCAGGGACACTAGGGATCTGTGCCTGGAAATAGACCTGAAGAGCAAGGGACTACACCCACAATCTTGGCAGTTCCCTAATTCCTACTAGGTGAACCCTGTATCCTAATCAGCATGAGTAATTTATATGCCCTACCTCGCTTTTCTCCATCCACATCAAAGAATGGCAGTGGAAAGTAGTCTTAGAGAACAGGTTCTCATCCGTAAGACCCCATCGTGATGATTTTACATCTGTACAGGATTAGGAAGGGAATATCCATAGTCTGGGAAAAGGGTGCTAACAATTTCAAATGGGAGAGGACTAAAGAAAGCCACAACTTGAGAGCAATGGAGAACACTATCTAGATGACAATTTTTGTGATATTTTTCATTCTTCAAAGGAAGAGACTTGGGGTCGTAAATTATAAAAAAAATTTAAAAATACACAAAGCAGGACTAATAATGTCAGGACATATTTTCACTAGAAAGAAAAGTTAGTGCAAATGGCTAGGTACACCCAAATATGAGAGGCTCCATTACATAAAAATTATTATAGTAAGGCACTATTGGAATTTATTTGGGAAAATAACTCCCATTAAAAAGGAACAGTTACTTTAATTTTATCTATCGAAAAGTTACTGTTTTTTCTAGAAAAGCTCTTGGCATGGACCAAAATAAAGCAATATTAATCAATTAAGAGATAAATAAGTACTAAACCTAGTGTTGTCATTAATTTAAACAAAATGTTCAAATTTATGTATAACTAAGCATATATGGAAGTGAAAAACCAAAATTATTAACCACTAGAAAATATTTATTTTCTTTTGGAAAATGACTAAGGAGGAGTATTTAGTTAGAATAATGTCTTCTGCTTTAGAGGTGAAAATAAAAATTCTGGACATTCAAGCCATATAAAAGATACAAATATCCAAAGTCATTCCAAATTTTTAAAATATTTTTTCTCTTTCATTGTTTCCCAAGAAATGAAATTCATCAGTCAAACTTTCTACAATATAAGTGCTTACTTTGTATTTCACATTCTTTTGGCTTGCTAAGTCTATAAATTTTCCAATACCATTTTTAGTTGTCAGGACTAATACATAACTGATAAAGTTATTTCTAAATTGAAAACACTAGTAAAAATGTGCCCAGGATACTAAGTAGTACGATTTGTAGAGTAAGAATCAAACTATTCTTTTTTTAAGTCAAATCTGTCTGCCTTGATCTTGGAACAAACAATTCTTTATGTAACTGACATTACAGAAAGACGGTATTTTGAAAATATTACTGTGAAATACAAAAAAACTAAAATTCTACTTTTATTTATACATTTACTAGGTCATTAGAAAACTAATAGATGCTGTTACTGATTACCATAAGCCATTGTCCTATATATAACTGGGATGTCAACTTTATCATTTTATGCTTTAATGAATAAATCTGGTACATTTACAAATAACACTTAAAACTATCAATGAAAAAAACTTACCTTGAAAAAAATTACAGGTTCTTTTAAATATTTATCTTATTTTATTTACTGTATTTGCTTTATTTTGTTTACTATGTTTACAAAGTATATTTCAATGGATTAATATCCCTTCTAAAGTCTGTTTATTTAAGCATATTGGGACTTTTTAAAGACAAATTTGTGATTTTCATCCAGATAAAATACAGTCAGGGTAAATATTGCTTAAACATTTAAAGTATATTGCCAAAAAAAAAAAAAAATCAACCTAAATGATGTTTCTGAGATTACAATAAATTATATGATGACTCCACTAAAATATTATTCATAATCTAACTTGCTAAAAGTTCACATTTCTTTGTGCAGAAAACATACACATTTCATTGTTATTTATTCTTAATACAGTTTTTTTTTTTTTCTAAATGTGGTCACCAACATTCTTATTGACTTGCATAACAGAAGAAATACAAAATTCAATTCAAGTAAATTGAACTTCACTGATCTTTACTAAATACTATTCTTTGTCAATATTTGGACTGAGGTTCTAAGGGCATTTAAAATATCTTCAAATCCTTATAAAAGTAAGGTATTGTTACAACTAAATTAGATATACAATTTGTGAGACACTGTAAAATAATTTAAATGTAAATGAAGTTTTTTAGGTTACATAAAATTTTCGGAGTTAATATAAGGGATACAGTACAGATATATATGATCTCTATTAGTAGCATAACATAGCCTTTATTTCTATGAGGTGAATTTTTTTTTTAGTTACCATGCAACTTCTAGCCTGAACAATTATAAGCATTTAGCTTAAAACATTACATGTCATTAATTTTAATAATCACTTTACTAACTTGAAAAAGCATGCAACAGCTAAGTAAAAAGGTCTGTTTTCATATTGCACTCTTACACAGTACAAAATTTGTAATTTACTGGTTATTTAAACACAAACATTTCACAACTGTTTAATTATGGGTAAAGGATAAAATGTAGTTTCATGTTCACTGCATTGAATCATCAAGTCATTATCTTCTCTTTACCATAAACAGACAGCCTACCTTTTTGTCAGCATGCTATTTCATTTATTTCACAGAGAAACCCAGTTTCACAATAATTGACTTGTCAGAAGCTCTAATTTATGAGACTGAGCTCTGTAAGATTTCTCTATATTGGACTCAACCTGCACACAAGCAGGGTTGAATATTTACAATGCTGTTAACAGGTGCTGAGTTGTTTAATGATTCTAATAGCCAGAAGCGTACTGAGAAAGCCAGCGGGATCACAATTACAGGCTGTTTGAACACAACAATTACTAGTCCCCTGAGAGGTGTGAAAGTCAAAGGCAGTTTGATACTGACAGCATCTAGCACATGGGCTACACAAGCTAACTTCTATTAGCAGTCCATTGGGAAAAAGTCATAACAAACCTCTCCCTATCATAAAAATTTACGAAGTTCATAAAATTTAAAGAATCAAAAACTAAAAAACTTTTCAACAACTACCTTTAAAAGATCTTATCAAAGGACAAACAAGAATACTACATATGAAATCTCAAGTTACTTTTTCAAATCTTAATACTGATGAAATTTCACCAGTTGAGAATGAAAGAGGTTTTATATTAATGTAAAACATAGATAAAGTTACACCAAATGGTTTGGATTTAATGTGAATAGTGGCAGCCATTTCCTGTTTGGTTTATGTAAACCTGGACAGATATCTTGCTGGGAAATTTTTCATCAGTATTGAAATGCTGCTGCTATAACTGTCAGTAGTGGGAAGTCATTTGTTACAGCACCATGTTTTTTTATGTTCAGATTATGCAGCAATAATAATGACACAAATAGCGAAAGTGGTTGCAGGAACAGCTGAAACTACCACAACATTTTTGCCCCAGATATATTTAAAAGCTTTCTCAGGGGAAAACAGAATAAAACTGAACATACAAATTGAATCCAGAACTCAATTTGGAATATATTTTATTTTATGAAAGCACCAGTACATGTGTTTATATTCATTTGAACAAGTTAATGTGTGTCTATGTTATACATACATATGTGTGTGTGCGTGCCTATATCTATTAACGTAATTATCTTTATATGCATATATATTTGCATATATACATAATATACACAAACAAGAATATAAATAGACATATAGTGACCAACTCAGGAACAGTGGTTGAAATCTTTGTCAATACAAGTTTTACTTTTGGTGTGCTGTGGTGAGGACTTTATAGTAGTATGATTAACTGAAGGAAGCTGGAATATGAGGTCGTAGTTCCTTACCTATATATGACTATATTATAAAAATGGTCTTTCTTTTCTATTTTTAAGTAAACCTCAGTCTCTGTTACACACACATGCATGCATACATATTCTTCCTTCCCAAGAAAAGTTAAATCTCAATTTATGGTACTGGATGAAAAGGAATATTAAGGAAAAATTAAAACTACACATAAGTTTTTCATCTGAGACAATTAATTTAGCATTTAAAAATTTTTTATCATATCTAAAAATAAGTGGGAAAAATTTACCAGTTTCCTGTGCCTTGGTTTGCTTCTAGCTTTTGGGAAAAGTGATTTTAACATAGACAATAATAAAAAGATACAAGCAAGGGCCAATCAAGAGAATGTGGAGAAAAGGGAATCCTTGTACATTGTTGCTGAGAATGTACATTATTAGCACAGCCTCTTTGGAAAACAGTATAGAAGTTCCTAAAAATCTAAAAATAGATCTAGCATATGATCCAGCAATCCCAGTTCTGGGTATATACCCAAAGGAATTGAAATCAGTATGTTGAAGAGATGTCTGTACTTCTATGTTCATTGCAGCATTATTCACAGTAGCCAAAATATGGAAACAACATAAAGTGTCCATCAATGGATATTCGAATGGATTTGAAAAATATGGTATATATATACACAATGGAATACTTAAAAAAAGAAGGAAATTCTATATTAGTCACAACATAGATGAGTTTATAGGGGGAGGAATCTAGAGGGCCTTATGCCTAGTGAAATAAGGTAGGTAGTATGGAAAGACAAATACTGTATGATCTCACTTATATGTAGAATCTAAAAAAGTCAAACTCACAGAAGTACAGAGTAGAATGTCAGTTATCAGAGGCCATGCGGGTTGGGAAGGCCATGCACGCAAACGGGAAACTGGTCAAAGGGCATAAAGTTTCGGTTAGACAGGATGAATAAGTTCTGGTGATGCACTGCACAGCATGGTAACTATTGTTAATAATAACGTATTGTGTAATTCAAAATTACTAAAAAGAGTAGATTTAAAATGTTCTTGCTACAAAGAAATGATAAGCATGTGAGGTGATCAATATGTTAATCAGCCTGATTTGTTCATTTCACAATATATACATATTTTGAAACAGTACATTGTACACGATAATATAATTATCAGTTAAAATTTCTTAAAAGAAAATTTATGTTCACACAAAATCTCACAAATATTTATAGCAGTATTATTTAAAAAAAGAGTCAATCAAAAAAGAAGGTGGCAGAGCTTGACTATAGCTAAGTAAAATATATAAATTGTTAAAATTTACTTAGGCACATTTTCCCATTTTTATCTAGATGTGAAGATTTAGATATTAAAACTGACAATTTGTTTTTTGGGGGCATCAAATAAAAAAGGGCCATTTGAATAAGTATGGCAGAGTTTCCATAAAGAACCCATTGCTCAGCATAGCACTGAAAAGAGAAGTGGACAGGGAATATGGACCCGACAATGAGCACAGTGATGCAGAATGGGATGGAATCCTAGTGTTGCCTCTGTCACTTGGGAGCTGTGCTACTGCAACAAGTTGCTTAATCTCCCTGTGCTTCCTTTATTTATAAAATGGGGATCATAACAGTACTAAATGAGTTAAGCTCTTGAAACAGCATTTCAAATATAGTAGACACCCAATAAATACTATCAATGCAGAGTTGTTTACAACCTTATTAATTCCAATTTTCATTTTTATAAACTTCTTGCCTATATTTATGTTTTGCTATTGTTCTGCATCTAGTTTCTTAAGATAAATGCTTGGTTATTTTATTTTTAAGCATTCACATTTGTTATTAGGTCTGTAAAGATGTAAATATTCCTTAGAATTGTGCGTTGGTTTAAATTCATTGTTTGATTACATTACATTTTTATTTTTGTATAGCTGTGGTCTAAACCTTTTGTTTTGATTTCATCTTTTACTAGAATAGAAGTTTTGTAATCCCAAGCAGTTAAGTATTTTTGCCAGCCCTTTTATTTTTATTTCTGGTTTTATTATATTACACAATGAGAATGTAGCCTTATGATCTCTATGTTGAGATGTTCTTTGTGGTCTACTTCATGGTAAATTTTTCAAAACAAATCATCCATTAGTGTTTGCAAGTAATGATATTTTGTTAGGGGCATATGTACAAAGATACTATAGATACAAATTCAAGGGTATTATTATTTAAATCCTCTTTTTAAATGAAATACTTATCTTTTTGATGTGTTAAAGTCTCCTAACATGACTAATTTAGTTGGGCGATAATTTTAACTGAATTTCTGTTTTTGCTTTATATATCTGATGTTATTTTTAGTTCTCTAAAAATATGTAAACTACCATAACTTTCTAGTGATTGTGTTTGTTACCAATATGATCCATTCTTCTCTGTCCTTTGTATTTTTTTGCCTCGAATTTGGTTTTGTATGATTTTAATTTTGCAGCTGCTGTTTTCTCTTTTTCTCCTTTACATCTTCTGTCAATCCTGAATTTTCAGCTTTTCTATATCAATCACGTTTGAATGAATCTGATAATTTCTCTTTTACAATAGGGAAGTTTAAATCATTTACAACAGTTATTATTATAGTTGACCTGACTTACAGCATAAGTAGATCCCGTCTGTCCCCTGCTCAAAACTCTGCAATGGTTCCTGTTTCATTCAGAATGAAAGTCAAAATCCTCACCATAGTTTCTAAGACCACCCATGCATGCCCTGTATCAACACTGGCCCTCCACATCCCCAACCTCATCTCCTGTTATTTTCCTGCTTGCACTTATTCTACTTCAGCCACATCTTTTCCTTGTTGTTCCTTGAATACACCAGGCACGCTAGCCTTAGAATCTCTCTTGTTCCCTTGGTCTGAAATGTTATTTCCTAGAAAGTGGCCGACTTTCTTACCTCTTTCAAGTTTTGGCTGAAATATCAGCACCCTTAATGAGGCCCACCCTGACTTTCTTTTTAATACAGTATTGTAATCTCCCATCTACCCCCAGGCCATCTTCTGGCTCTCCCACTCTTCCTTATCCTGTTTTCCTTCTAAACATCTATTATCTTTTAATAATATTAAAATCTACTGTCTCTGTTAAAAGAACATGGGTGCCAGGACAGCAAAAGTTTTTGTTTAGTTTACTAATACATATTCAAAGTGGCTAGAGTGATACCTGGAACATAGTAGGTACTCATTAATGTTTACAGAATTAAGAAATAAAAAAATTCATTTTTAAATGCTTATACTTTATAATTTTAAGTAAATTTTATGATTTTTGAGGCTAGAAGTCATTACTTAT